>NC_079162.1:107338177-108683492 GCF_947563725.1 Argiope bruennichi
ATATCACCCGTATGGAATGGCTAGCATTCCCACCTGATTTGAATACGACAGAGCATGTATGGGACATGCTTGGCCGAAGAGTTCCAGCCCGTCAACCACCTCCTACATGTATACTGGAACCCAAGATCAGCTCGATAATTGGATTCTCAGCATGCCTAGGCGTTGTACGAAATGTATTTCATCGTCTGAGAGACATCCAATGTATTAACCATCATACCCATCATGTAAAGTTTAAGTTTTTGCAAGGGAGATATTTTTTGTAATTGCTCCAAGGAGAAAAAACCGTAGGTTTTATGAGTGATATCGTATATAAACCATCTATTTTGTTCTTCGTCTTTTGTTTAATTAATGGGCTTTATGGATATGTCATGTTTGTTTTGTTTATGAACCTTTATTTGCCGGAGCTGGCATTATCTTTAATTTATAGACAAGGGTGTATATAAAATCCAGGAGAGTGCATAATTATCTGTCTACTTATTTAAAGATTATTAACGAGTAAATGACTGAACTTTATTTATGAATTAAAAAAACATACTTACTTCATCTCTGATACTTTTATTCTGTTCAAAATCTTTCCTAACCCACTGTTTCAATTCAATCTGATGTTCTTTATTTGGAATTTTCTTTATAGTCCTTAAAATATCTCGGTATAAAGTCAAACTTTTCGATCGCAACAGGAACTGGAAAGATATACAAACAATTCTTACGATTACTTTCTAAACAATGGGGAGGGGGGATACATCATATGCAAAAAATAAATTCATAATTCTGTACTTCATGCCAGTCTTTGCGATTTATCGGGAAAAGCTATTACAGTGCATTTCAAAATGATAAATACTTCTATAGTTAACAGTTGCAATTAGAATATAATTAAAACATACAATTTGTATTTGAAGAAGGAAATCTTTTTCAAAAATTGTGATTCGAAAAATTTATATAATTAAAAAACATCCCTAAATAATTATTGCAACTAAAAAGATCCCTCGTTCTTTCTAAAAATGTTTCACAGCATGATTTCTTATATAGTATAATAATTACGTCCTTTCCCCTGCAAAAATATAGAGTTATAGAGAGTTTTAAAGCAGTTGTTAAATAGAAATCTGCAAAATTACAGTTTTACCCAACAGTCTAAACATAACTTTTAATTAAAGTGTTTTAGGCCTTTACTTAAACATATATTCATGACTTTTCATAACGCTTCTACAGATATTCATATAAAATTAATTTAGTATTTTCTAAAGGCTGCAAAAAAAAAAAAAAAAAAAAAAACTGGTCAGAATGATTTGATACTTCTCAGTATATGTGACGCAATAGAAACTTGTTTTACTAAAAAAAAAATTAAAAGAAGATTGACAGATCGCGCTGTACTCATCATAGTATGCTAAAAAATGATTCCAGTAAAACATATGTTTATTTTGAGATAATAATAAAAAGATGTCACGAAGAAAAACTTTACCTGAAATAAGAATGCAGGGAACATGCAGTTCCTGTTATTCTACGTCTGAGATGGTAGTCATGAGTTTATTATAGAAGGATCGGGCTCTGCTTGTGAATCTTTTCTACAAGAACAGTAACTATCCGTCTAATTGCATTGAAGAGATTAAGGATATTAAGGGTACCGTATACGGGATAATAGAACTTGTACTCACTTATTAATTAGTACTACTTGCGCTCACTTCGTACGTTTACTGGAGCTTAGTTACCTTTGGCAGGAAAACTTGGCGACCATTTAGAGGAATTATAGAGAATGCCTATTTCTCGTTCTGATAAAAGATGAATGATCGTTGAAGGTCATTTCTCATGGAAAAATTACCTTTTTCCCACGGTAAAACTAATTAAGGCTCCTAAAGAATGCGAGAAACATCTTAGAAATTTTACTTGATTTGTTATTTAGTGAGTTTGCTTTTTTTTCTTTCCCCATAGTTGCTTTGATATAATTTTAAATATGAATAATACTATTGAAAATTTCGGAACATCAAAAGTAAAGCCATCATCTGTGTATAATAGATATCAAAATCGAAAATACTGTAGCAGCCTTAAGACTGAAATCAGATGCCGCTGCTTTAACGAAAAATCTGCAAAGTGTAAAGAACCTTTGAAAACAAGATACAACAATATACTCTCTAGAATCACTCATTTTTGTAAGCCAGCCGAATGAAGCTAAGATCGACATCAAGAAATATGTAGCAAAAATAACAAGGAGAGTTTGTGAGACTGATGAATTCGTCTCAAAAATGTATCAAGAGGAATTGTCTCCTCTTTTTTAAAATGAATATGAATTTTTGATAGATGTGAATCTTTGCAAATTATAAATTTAAGCACCATTCACGTTTTTAAAAATATATATTTTTTAAAAATATAGAAATTATTATGTTAATAGAACAATTGTATATATTTTTTTATAATTTTGAAAATACTGTCTTCAGTGGAAAATGTAACAACTTTTTAAATTTCTAAAGGTAAGACAAGCAGTGTTAACTTATCATCAATATTTAGAATTTTTGACAATCAAAATGAAATAGTTATTGATAGTTCAGATTAAAAGCACCATATGTATTACAGTGGAAGAAAGAAATATAATTTAATCTTGCATATAAATAATTTAAAACAGATATTTTATGCAAAATGAAATTTTATCTGTCTAAAGAAATAACATATAAACTTGTTTAACAGCCGTATTCACCAACCGTTGTTAAACATCAGCGGATGATTAAACGCTGATCAGCAGTGAAATCGGTATTCACCAGACCAAACTGATTGTCGGTTTCACCCTGTTTTGCCCCATTTTTTGATTCACGGACTTCCGATAATCAAATTTGATCAACGGTTTTCCGCATGCGCAGTTCTCAAGAAGGACAAATGTTATATTAGTTTTCAAACAAACATGGAGGATTTAGATACATTGGAACTATTGCAGTTGATATCAGATAGGAGGTGAATGATTTACACTGACAGAGTATCTGATTTGGATTTGTTAGATGAATATGATTTTGTTTCGAAGTACAGACTTCCCCGTAATTCTGCTGAATGCATTTTATCTTTGAGAAGGAGAAATTAAGCACCAATATTTTACGAAACAGTGCTGTAACTACTGAAGAGAAATTGTGTATTGCCTTAAGAGTTTTTTGGCTTCAGGAAGTCATCAACAAATAATTGGTGATTTCAGTCAAACTAGCCAGTCATCATGTTGCCGGGCTATAAATGAAGTATCTAGATGTATAGCTGAAATGAGGCCAAGATTCATTTACCTACTGTAGAGCTGGTTGTGTGTATTTAAGCCAAGGAAAGATGCCTTCTTGTCTCTTTTCTTATTTATTTTGCACACACACACATATAACAACACATGGACGATGACTTCACATATGTAAGGTAACACATAATACTATATACAATTAAAGTAGAAATTGCCGCTAACAAAGAGCGAACGAATACTTCTTTTTCCTGCTAACAAAAGAGCGAGCGGTGCCTACTTGCACCAGTTTCACACCAACTCTCAGGGTCAAGTGTTTACAAAAAACAAACTTAAGTGCGCCTCCCCCACATTCCAAACATACATATGGGTTAGCGCATACTGCGCCATCTATGTTCAGTATTAATCTTTACTGTATGAATAAATATACAAAGAATAAAAAATACGAATAAAATAATTAAATAACAACAAAATATTATAAATAATAAAATCACATAAACACCTACCAAATAATGAATCTGAGCGACTTGAGGTATGTTTACATTGATCTCCTTTATATTCTTCATATGGGAATCCCTTTTTATTAATATTATATCCGAGTCGATTTTTGATTATTATTTTCTAGAATTAAAACTAGAATCTGTCATTTGTATAATTCCTTGAACATTCAATTTTTTGAAGCAAATGAATTATAATTAAAAGAATTTGCTACATTTATTAATACCTTTTAGACAACTCATCAAGTTTTGTACGATTATACTGTTTTTTGTCAAATGATTTTTCCTTAAAATGCTTCCATTAAAAACATTTTATTGCATATTTTCTATCTGGTTAATATAATGACTTGCTAGTAAAATAAGTTGTTTTGTATCTATACATATTCATATCATTTGTGTAGTCTTATAGTTTTTTTTAATTATGTTATTATGGTGATATAAGTTATTAAAAATTGATAATGTATGTATGTAATATTTTTTCAAATCATTTTTAATTATCTTTTAATATTACTTTTATAGCTAGAGTTCATCTTTAACAGTTTTTTGCATTTGTCATGCTATAAGAAAAGTTTCCCATTCTTTACTAAGACAGTGTTACATGTTAATCAATTTTAACCTTGTTCCTTTTATTGTTCAATTTTGTAAATCTGTAATAATATAATAAAGAATTCAAGTATTAAAGATTATTTTCAATATAAACTTAAAATTTTCATTATGCTTTATTCCATATTGAAAAATTCTTATTTCTCCACCCCTACCATTATACAGCTGTATATCAAAGATTATGGCAGATTTTTGTATGAATTTTTAAAGCAAGAAGGGTTTTTAAAAAACAACCACCTAAATAATAAATATGTTTTCGTTGAACTAATAATATTTTAAGATTAGGTAAAAAAATATTCTTTCTGTAGAATATTTTCCAAAGTTATCTGAAATCACTTACAATTTTTTAGAATGCACATTTCTAATGATTCAGAATAGAATATCTTATGTCTTATTTCTTTAAAATAGGTGTACTGTATAAATGAATTCTAAATATTTATTCTAAATTTAGATTCAAAAAAAGGGTATTTTTGAATTATATCAAATATTTGTGCTTATACTAGCAATTTTTAAGTATGTCATGTAAGTATTATTGTTAAATTAGCAATTTTTTTTTCATTACAGTTATTTATAATATTATAATTAATTCTTATTTCACATTTCTCAGATTAAGGACTTGCCAAGATATGGGAGAAATAAGAAACAGCCTTTTCCTTTTGAAAAAAAAAAAAAAAAAAAAGAGGAAGAAAAGCAATAAACAAAGGAATCTTATTCATCTGTCTGGTGATGATTATACAGGATTGCTTTTTGCATTTTTGAAACTTTCCTGTATGACTCATTTCCATGACTGTACACTGTTTTCACATGGATATATAAGTATTTTTTTAGTAAATTGATTTTTTATGTTATTATTTATATTATAGAAAAAGAATTATTGCAGTTTTTATTATGATTAATAATTAGAAATTTAAAGAAATTACTTTTGTTACTTATAAATTGTGTGATATAATCATGTGCTTAGTCGCTCAATATAGCTAATCTCTTTTACAATATCAGTTTACTTCAGCTTTAATCTTCAACAATGTGTATAAAATTAACATTTCTTAAAGACATCAAATCATGACCTTCGTATCTGCTGAAAATGATTATTAATTTTTATTAATGTTTTCCTTCTCATTATACAAAAATTTTTAACATTACTTCTAATGACTCTACCTAATTATTTTTTGAAAGATGTTATTTTATAATTTATCTGTATAGAAATGACTAAATAATTCCTTATTCAAATCTTTGAAAATCAAATATATTTTTAATTTGATGTTCTTTTTATGATTTATAGAAAATGACATACATTTATGGCTCATATCAGTGTAGTTCTTTCCTAGTGGTTTTATGTGCTCATTATCTTATTACAATATGTATATGTATTAGAAAAATAAAAAGACACATAGAAGAATTTTGTATTAAGAATCTGCATTAATGTTGCATTTTAAAGCACCTTTATTGACACTTCCTTGTAATTCTTGTAGAAGAATTTTGAATTAATAATCAGCATCAATATTACATTTTAAAGTGCCTTTAATGGCATTTTGTTTTAATGCTTGTAGAAGCTGTAACTTCTCCATCAGAATTTTTTTTTTTTAATTCATATAATATATTACTTTTGGAGTCAGATATGAATAAAACAGATTTTTGTATGCAGAAGTCCTTTTTTAATTTTGCATATTTTAAGATATTATGAGAAGTGTGTAAAAAACAAAGAAAATAGATTAATTGGGATTTGAACATTTTCGAATTTTAAAAACAAGTGTAGATAATAACTTATCTGAGTTAATTCAAATTTCTACAAATTATGATGCAAATATAAAATTAAAAAAAAGAAGTTTTTATTTAAAAAATTCATTAACTTAACTGACAGTTTAATGTAACCTATTAGAATAATATTTAAGATTATTTCAAGAAAAAAAATTGTGAAATTTTTTTTTTACTTTCTTGAAACATTTCAATTCGGATCATCTTTCATCATATTAAATATATTGAATCATCAAGCAGAAAGTGTTAAAAAAATTTATTGTTAATTATAAATGTTTTGCCACTCAATTTATTTGAACAAAAGTGAATGCTTATGATGTGCAAATTAATCATTTATTTTATTCAGGGATATCAATTCTAAAATAAGTATGGTTTTCATCAATATTTTCATTATTTTTATTCTGATTTGCAATGTCAAGCACATGTTGTCAAGCTAACAATTAGCCCATTAAAATTTAAAGAGTTGTTAAATTCATTATTTACAAAAAGTTTTAGATATGAGGTATAAATGAGCTTCTTCACTTCTACAATAACAATATACTATACAAATTTATTGCATGAATATTTATTTTGGTGAAATAGCTGTTGGTCTTCAATATTCATATAGAATTTTCACTGACTTTTGTTTATAATTTGAATCTTCTGATTTGCAGTATATATTCTGAATGTATATATTCTTCTAATATGTATATATTCTGACATTTATATCTATAAATTTTTTTAACAATTATATATTCAAAAATTTAATATTTTGATAATTAATAAGCATATTTTTCCACATTTGCTTTTCTACAAAAATAAAAGCATAGCACAGAATAAGCATTTTTTACTTTTTTTCTGCTTTGAGAAAAGAAAGAAAAAAAAAATGTTATTTTGAAAACTACTGAAAATTTAGACAGCTAATACATATTTAAATATTGACACCAAAAGTAATATTACTATTTTTTTCAAATATAACATAATGTGGAAATATAATACATATTGCTAAAATAATACATATTGGAAGTATAATACATATTGGAAGCTTATACATATTGTGGAAGTTTAAAACTTATTTGTTTTCAAATAAATGCTGAAAGTCAAATAAAGAGAAATTTGCAATATATGTTATAAACTTCTTACAAACAATTATATGGGATTGTCAGAGATATCACTGCTTTTAATTGCAATTAAAATAGCTTATGGAAATTTAAATGTTTGGTGTAAATGAAAATAATTTACTAATATGAAAGTCATAATACTTTGTAAGCAAGAATTTATACACTGCATTTCCTCCCCCCTTTATTATATTAAAAATTCAGGTTACTAATCCATTGCTCATTAAAATGCATTCTAACAAAATAAACACTTTAAACAAAAATGTTATAAACATTTTGTGAATTTCTTGCCAAAGGCAAGGAAGTTACTGTGTTTTAACAATTTGTATGATTATAATTTATTACAATATATATTAAAGAACATGGAAAGATCATAAATAAGAAAAAAGATCAATATTATGATTTGCTGGTAATATAATTCAACTAATAAAATTTTGATGTTAACAAATAAAAAAAAAATATGCCATATTTTGTAAAAAATGCTGAGGTCTGAAAAAAAACTACCAAGTTTCAAATTTTTAACTAGTTTATAATTGATAAATAAAGAAAGTTATGCATTTTTTTTTACTTGTTCAAATATTTGTCTCATTTCTCAGAAATATAATTTATAATTAATGATAATTTACTCGAAATTCAAATTTTGTTAAATTCATTGTTTAGAAGAAACTACAGTGAATTCCTCACTTTCAAAATCAGTTTGTAGCAGTGTGTTGTTTGTATCGTTTATGTATATATTCTATTATTATATATAAAAATTTTTCCATATGTAAATGGTTTTGGTTAATCTGCATTTCTTTTGAAATTTAATTTTCAGATAGACTTTTTATAAAAGTTCAGTTGTTTGGAAAACTATTCGAAACGCAATTCTCAATTCAAAAGACAGCAAATGCTCAAATGTTTAGTTACATAATACAGTGGAAATTTGAAATATGCTTGCTTAATAATGTATAGTCAGAGAAACAATCCCACGAAAAGCTTAATAATATCATGTAAGCAAATTGATGAGTTTATCACTAGACAACATCACATTGTTTTCTCGCTTGATCGTCCCACATGTCTTATACACATCTCGGAAAGAAACAAAATAACAACAAAAACATGAAAAAGGGCCAACCATCAGCTGATAATCATGTGATATATCTGGACCAATGAAAATCCATTTCCGGTTGAAAAAGGCAGAAAAAGCTGCCTTGATGCTTAGTTGTAAAATTAACGTTCGTGAATACCAATGATCATTGGTTGATGATTTGTCGTTGATCATGGGTTGAACGATCCGTTGTTTAGCAACCGGTTTGGTGAATATGGTGAATATCTCCTATTGATTTGTGAATATCTATTTTAAATAGACGCTCTTTTTAAAAGGAAAATATTCCTTATGAATAAAAATGACTGGTTTGTTTTTCCTCTTAACACTTAAGTATTACTAAAATGAGTTAAATGCGAAATTTTAACTAAAATGCTTTAACTCTCATTCATAAATGCATTATATCTTTTTTAATTAGTCATTATATTAAAAGAAAACAGATTTTCATTTTGAAATAAATAATGTTTTCCCAAAATTTTTATCAATGTTTTTTTTGTGGAAGGAAATATAACAATGTTTATTTGTAGAAGGAAGAATAAATAATCCGTATTACTTGGTCTGTTTGTATATTATGCCATGCAAAGCTGTAACTTACATTAAATTTTGAAAAAAAAAATCATTTAATTACTTTTCTAATTGAAATGCAGTCAAAAAGAATTTAAAATAATCTTTGAAGGTAAGCACTAAAAACTGCAGATAGAGAGAACCTCAATTATTTAGGAAGTCGAACATTTCGATATTTAAATAAATAGCAGTAATAATAGTAAAAGGCAAAATAAATTCAATTATTATTTTTTTCAAAATATAATTCCTTATGTTATGAAGAACCATGTATGGTTGATGTTATATCTATTTGTAGCAGCTAAATAATAGATTTTTAGAATTCTACATTTTTAAGTAATGCATTACTTTGACCAAAATATACCCTACTGTCCATTTTATCAAATAATGCATTACCTTTGAAGAGGGGGGGGGACTCTACTGTCCATTTTATCACATTTTTATGAAGAATATTTTTTATTAAATACTATAAATCTTATGAATTCTAATCATGTAATCAATAGTGTTATTACGCCAAAAATTATCTCATTATTTCTTATACATAATGTAGATTTCATGAAAAAAAGAATTAAAGAAAATAAAGATCTAAAGAGGGCATTTTCAAATATGAAATTTGGGTAAGTGTTAGATGCAATACTGAATTTTTGAACTATGTCAGGACATACATTCTGGCTTTAAACCCTGGTTTCATTGAAACAACCATATAAATTAATTTAAAAAATCTAACTAAATTGTCAGTAATTAGAATGATTAGCAATCACTTGATAAAGTGTTGTTTCCTTCACAATTTTGTACCTTAAGAAGGGTTCTGGATACTTTCAAAAGAAAAATAGTTTGCCGTATTTAAATCACCTAAGCATTTTGTAACGAACAGAATAATAATGTGTAATGAAGTAGAGTAAAAATAATAACTTTAGTAATAAAGTAGCAGTATAATTTTTTTATAGTTTATCTTTAAAAACTGAATAAATTTTTTGAGAAACATACTTTACAGTAGAATGAAGCAAAACTTATTAAAATTATGTGATCAGTTTAATCAAAGAAAATGGTCAAATTATATCGCCAATTACTTTCAGCTCAATAAAGCAAAATATTCTTTAGTTTTCATGTTCATATAAAGTTGAATTGAAGTTGATAATTAGAGAATGGCATCATTTTTTTAAATTTATTCGTTTGTTCCTCACATATGATACAAAAGCAATTCATTCTTTTTTTCTTTCTTGTTTGAACCAATATTTTGATGTTTTTAATATATCATTATTGTTTCTTTTTGCTCTAACTTATTTCATTTCCAATTTAGAAGGAGTGGCAGCATTTATAGCTACTTTTTGGGCGACATAAATAGTCCTTTTGGTTTAGTTATGCAACGATCAAGTTCATGCAATGATCCGAATCCAATTTAAGCAACTTTTCAACAAAATCTAAATTATTCATATAGCCTTATTTTTAAAGTATTTGAAAATAAGGTTAAACAAAATAGTTAACTATTTTATTTAATAAAATTATTATAACGAATTGAACTTAAAAAAATTGCCACTATCAGGATATAGCATGTTTTGTTACTCTCATTTCATATGAAGGTAACTACTTGGAATAATAGCTTAAGGATTATTTTTCTACTTAGAATAAAATGAAATAATGTATTTCAGATTCGAACAAACTGCAGTGATTTTTAATATTTCTCATATTTTTTTTTTTTTAAGAATTAAACAACATTCTTATTTTTAATATTATTAACCTGTTAACTGGGTAATTAACTTATATTTAATTCGTTTTGGTTTGAAATATTTCGTCATACCCAGTTAATAGGTTAATATGAGTACTGTCTTATTTTAACAAGAATGCTAATTATTTTGCAGAAAAATTGAATTTAATGCAACTTGTTTGAATAACTTCAATGTAAAAAATGCATGCTTCCAGTACTGATTTCTGAAAAAAATATAAGAAATCAATTAGCAATTTAAAAATTTCTTAAAGTCTTTCAATGAAATTCAATTATGGCAAATGAATAATTTTTAAGAGCACAATTAAAAAAAAAAAACATTTCAAGACAGATTTACATAGAGCAAGCATCATGAGCATATAATACGATAAGTTGTATAATATATGCTTTGATAACATAATCAGAATTTTGGTTAATCAAGAAAGAAAAATATTTTAAATTAAAATTTCAAGGATCCTGTCGTTTGACTTTTGTTCTTAAAAAAATATTTATTATTTATTCTAATGAAATGAAAGGCCAGTATAGTTTTTAAATAATTAAAAGGCATGTACATTTCCAAAATTTCTGGTACTATTCCCTGCTATTTAAACAAAGAAATTTGAAAAGAATTGAGGCAAACCTGCATACGAGTTCTTAGCTTATTAGTTTTGATCCCACAGAATTTATACAGGCTTTTAACGATTATGACAATTATTTTACAAGAACTGCATTGTATTTGTTATTTTCCAGTAGTTATAATGAATCAAATATTTTATTTAATTGTTTATAATTTTTGTAAATATTTATAACTGTGAAATTGATAGTTTTGTAGAAGGTTTCAACACAGTTCAGATAATGATGGATGGTAAAATAGTACCTCCATCTTTCAATTCAGTAAAATGATAGAAAGGGAAATATGAAATCTATGATATTCATTTATATTTAAATGTAAATCTTCAAAATCACGTTGGGCATTAATCAATTTAAGAATGTAAAATCCATCCATACTGTTTCATTTATACATTAATATGGCACTTTCTGCAATGGCAGTATGAAACAGTCTTTATTTCAAATCTTTAATCACTTTAACAACTGATATAAATTTCTTCATAGTTTGCCACATATTAGGTATGTAACATACACTAAAATACAGTTGTATTGTTCAAAAATTTCGAGAATAAGCAAAAGAACTAGATATTATTGATATCCATTTAAACTTGAATTTAAAATAGTTTTTGCATATTTTGTTTATTCTATTAAATAAATTAAGAAAGGTATAAAAATTAAATTTGCAAGATGTGGAGATTAAATTTGAAAATTATACTTCACTTTCTTAGATCAAATTAATGTTATGCATACCAAAATAATAATTTTTATAAATGTATTTGGTACAGCAAATTTATAGATATATTCCTTCTTAATAAGCATCTTAATAAACTTTTAGAAGCAAATTTCTCTCATTTTATTCATTATTTTTAACACTCTTCTATAACGCAGCATTATCCATTTCAAAAGAGCAATCATTACAGGCACTAGTATTTTTCCGCAGAAGCTCCATTTCATTATCAAAGACATGGGGTATCATTCGCACATTGCCATAGATGAATTATCATGTGTCGTTAGTTGTCAATGCGTCAAAACTAACATATAAAGATAAACTTTATAATATAGCTGTCGCTTTAATACTTCAGCGCAAATGACACTTTTTAAGGAGTCAGCGCAAATGACACACAATCTTTAAAACACATGGGATTCTCCTTCCCTTTTCAATGAAAACTTAAGAGTAAGAGGAATTCTTTCTTTCACAAAATAGTGACAACTGTTCTATGTTCCTAATTGGAAACATGGAAGTCTAATGAATCATAGCAAATGCATTTCTTGTACAGATTTTATCTGTTTTGAGTAATATAGATCTTTCCAATTATGTTTACTGATTTTTAGAAATTTTTTATTGATTTTGTAATTTTATAAGGATTTTATATTGTGCAAATTTAAAATGAAAAAAAAAGGGTATAATTATATTAATCTCTGCATATTATTCATTTTAATTTAAAAATAGAGTTTCTACCTCAGGTATAACAAGAGAATCGAGTATATTTCCATTAAAAACAATCTTCTCAAATAAATATTAATGAATTTTGTATTTTCAAATGATTATTATGAATTTTCAATTCATAGTTCCCAATTAGAAACATTGGCCAGTGAATGGTTGTGTTATTTTAAAATAATGCTCAGATAAACATAAAAAATTATAATAAATGGTTTTGTTAACCATTCGTCCTGCCTTTAAATATTCATGATTTTAATACACATGACAATCATTAAGTGGTTTAGTTTTTCATAGAAGCAATTTTTATTAAATATACTGATGGAGTGAAAGGCGGTTTTTAGCATCATTCAAAGAAAATACATAAATGTCATCATTTTCATTCAATTCAAAATAAAAATAACAGATATAATATGAAAATATGAAATCAAATATATAAAATACTAGCACTTTAAATTCCATTTGTCATTTCAAAAAAATCATGAGTGACTAAAAACTAAGTAAATTGAATGGATTCTAATTTTTTTAATAACTTTTTGTCAATAATTTTCTAATATACCCTACCAACAATAATCTAAGTAAAACAATAGCCTTTAATTTAAACTTTCTATTTATTCGTCGTAGAAAAGAGATATTAAACATATATATATATATATATATATATATATAAATTTTTTAAATGAAAATGAACATTTAGTTTCAAGCAGATTGTCTGTTCCCTAAACATGAAAAACACTTTTTGTGTCATATGTTTTTAAAAGATAAGCAAATTATAAAAAGAATAATTTTAACAGAATTTAGTTACAATTATTGTATCTAGAAAATTTCAGTTAAATAATAAGCATGATTATCTAACGAAATAATGTATCAAACATCCACATAATTTTAAAAAAACTTACAATGTTTGTAATGTAACATTACAATCACATAATTTAACTCTATTGGTTTAGTAATGTTGAGTCAATACTAACTATATCTGACTAATGGCCTTAGAAACTAAAAGTGCCTAAGTTGATCTCTATAATCTGAAGTTGAATAAACAGACATGACAGTTATAACTAAAAAAACAAAATATGTGTGGAATAGATCATATCACAACATTTTTTTCTATATATTAGAGATACATCATCTATGTAAGTAAGGGTCTGAAAGTTATGATACATCAGAATAATCATTAGTTTCCTACATGTAATTAAATTCCTTAATTTTATAAAAGTTAAAAAGAGCATAAACTATCTAACATTATAAATATAATAATATACTAAAATGATTATGAAATCAGTGGTTATAAAAGGTGTATTATTATATCTATGGCTGAAGTGAGTAATTTATAAAATTTTCATCCAAGATCTAATGGTATAAAGTTCTTGATAGTATGCAATTTTGGTAGGATCCCTTTAAAAATGTTTTAAAGTGGTTTTAATGTATTTCTTATTTAAATAAATGTTCTTAAAAAGAGCTTCTTGCAACGAAGTAATAATTAAATTTCTTACCACTCTTGAGCATTTGCTAAAAATAATAAAATCATTTTTAAAATTAACCTCATTGTATCCTAGTTCAAATATTTCTATTAAAAGAAATTAAAAGTTAGAAATCAAAAACTTTCAAATTCTTAAATAATCATATAATTTTAAATTTAAAAAAAATTCCCTGCACGACTAAAAACACATCACATTTGTTTGTTTTATTTTGTCATCTTTGAAAAAAATTAAAAAAGATGTTTTTTGTTTGTTTTCACACTCTGCTTTTGAAAAGATTCAAAAATAATCATAGAAAATCAATCATAGTAAAACAGCAATTTTCAGACAGGAAAACAAAAACAGATTTAAAAAATAATTCTAATAGCTAAATGCAAAATGAATATTTATAATTTGTTATGTAAAATTGTTAAAAGAATTATTGTTTGAAATGTAAGAATTATAAAAAGTTATAAATGCAGCAATATAATATTTGTTATAATTGTCAACTTAACTAAGTATATATATTTATATGTTGACACTGCATCAGATATTTTTAAAAAAAACTGCAATCATTTAAAAAAATAATAAAAATCCATTATTATAACCTTTTTATGATTTTTAAACCTTCAAACAAGATGAAATAATAAACCACAGGTTTAATGATTAATTAACATTTCAAAATAAAATTTTAAGTGATATATATTTTTTAAATGCCTCACTTTTAGATAGTCATATTATAAAATAAAAAACAAATACTGCATCTGGTATTTTAACTTGCTCACAATACCTAATGATATTATTTTTTTACAAGTAGCAAATTTTGAATGTTGGAACTTTATTTTCAGATTCTGCAAATGCAACCCCCTCCCCCTTTTTTCTTGACTCTTTTTTTTATTGACATTGAAATGATTTATCCATTCTTTCTTTCCAAAGTTACTGTTTCTTTCTGTCGTTTTTTACAATATCAATTGATAATTGTTTTTCTCAGCATATAGAATATTTCTGTCCTCAATTTAAACCATAATTAAAAACAGGTCCAACTGAAATTAATTAGAAATATTAAAACTATTTTCTCCAAGTTAAAGATGCCAAACATTTGGTTTTTAATAATCCTTGACCTCATAAATAAAAGTAACCAAATAATTTGTAAATTTTCATTCGATTGTTGTTGTCCCATGAAAGATCACTTCAATCAATGAAGCTACTTTCCCTCAAGCTATTAATTTAAAATAAATTTCTCAAAATAAAAAGTTAAATTTACAATTACCTGTGACAAAGACAAAAAATCTCTAGATTTAGTTGACATTCTCACATTTCAGTCCTGCCCTTCTAACAACCGTAAGAAACTTTCCCGTACGTAGATACAAACACGGATGATGAAGTTTCTATGTAATCTGCAATGCTTATTTCATTCACAGAGGAAGGGTTAGGGGCTACTTCACTTACTATCGATGGTTAGGATATCGCCAATTTGTTTACCTTTCGAATCTCCGTTTGGCTCTCACTGGTAAACCCAGCGTGAAGAGGCATGCGCAGTTATGTATTTTTACCTGAATATAAGTTGAATCTGATTGGATTGTCAGATCAGTGAATTAAAAACCGCCAAATGAGGTTCCCGCCAATTTTACAGTAAGCAATAAACATGGAATTGAAATTATGCGGCGCTGAATTAAAAAAAAAAAAAAAAAAAAAAAACGCATTTTACAAGCCCATTTATTACGAATTCATGGGGTAAAAAGTGATAATAAAAATTTTGAAAGTGATTTTGTATGTGTATATTGCGAAAAACAATTCGCATTTAAAAAAAGTTTGTCGACACACTTTGGGACAATTCATCATGTTGTAAGGGCTAATATGCGCCTGGAAGAAAATGGTGAGTAAAGTTTTCCAACATTATGTGATTTGCGAGCGTATTTATGCGCTTTTCATTATTTGAAAGATATTGGAAATTGTGAAAAGCTGAAATTCGAGAAATACTTGGGTAAGTAAATGTATCGGTTTAGCTTGATACGTTTCTTTCGACATTTTAACAATTGATTTGTCTTTTTAATGAAGAATCTTGTGCAAAATCTATCAGCCTAATAATGTTAGATTATTCTTTGGCTTTGCTGGTAGAATGTTTTTTTTTATCCAGTTCTTAAAAGTATGGTTAAAAAAAAACATTTATATTTTTATTTTACTGCCTAAATTTAGTATTATAACATTAAAAAGAATCTTCCATGGAAGCATTTTTTTTTTTTTCTCTTTATGGTAACCAAAACACAAAACAGCACAAAATCTTTAAGGGAGAGGAAAGACAGAATTTGTTATAAAAAAGACTGGAATAATTTCAATGTCGCAAATGCTCAACAAAAAGAATGCATATTGTAAAATTATTTGTTGACAAGTTTAAAGTTTATAATAATGATTGCATTAGAAATTATTATTTTGTTAAAAGGAAAAGTTTGAATATTGTAAATATATGCTATATATTTAACCATATGTACATGCATCACAATTTTGACCAATGAAATATTTAAGGATATACATTTCTTTTGCAGATTACCTACAGTAGCTGGCAGAGAAAGAAAATAATTCCAGTCCCAAGTTTTTTATAAATTCTAAAAAGAAAAATGTAAACCATGTCTATACATCTTTCTGATGTAATCGAAATGGTTCCTACAAACCAAAGGTTGAATCTCGTAAAAGGCAACTAAAGGCCCAAGGAACTATGAAGATAGGATTTCATTCACGTGTTGAAGTTTCCTATTACAAGGAACATTATAAACATGAGAAGTCGTTATGCCATGTGCCTTGGCCTGAAATTGAGAAAGAGTTAATAGCAGGTAAAACTTATTTTTAGAATAAAATTTAACAAGTAAAATAATATTGCTGGGGATAAGAAGAATGCACCTTTTTTTTACCTTTATACTGCAATTTTTAGTAGTATCATAAAATTTAGGTTGGAGGATAAGAATCTACTCTTGGTGTGGGTTGAGTGGTTTGCAAGTAAACTATTTGTTTAATAAATACGTCCTTTAGGAAATAAAGCATTAAATCTAATTTTAGTTATATTAAAATTTAATTGATAATTCATTAATCTTATGGGCATATACATTCTGGAGATTAGACTTCATTCCGTATTGTGTAAATAAATTCTACTTTTACATTGGTTATTATAGAAAGAATTGTTTTTACATGGCATTAAAAATTTAATTAATCATAAAAGTTAATGAATTTCATATTAAATTGATAAAACTTATTCCGTATTAATATATTAGTTTTGAATATCAGATGCATGTTATTTTTATACAGCTTCTTTATTGCTCTTATGCCTGCATTCACCAAACTAGTTGTTAAAGAGCCAATTAATCAATCAGCGATCATTGAATGATTATCAACGACTGATCGTTGATATGTACAAACATGTGATCTAGCATCAAGCCAATAGGTCGTTTTGATGTAGCCAGCTTGGTTTCGTCCTAGTAGTGGATCTTCATTTGTCTAAATATGTCACATGATTATAACACGAAAGTATTTTGATCATATTTTTATTATTGTATTCTTGCCTCCGCCCCCCCCCATTGATTCTGCTTGTAAGATATCAAATTTCTGTTTGCAATGGATTAATTGCACTAATGTCTAGTGACAATCCCATAGAAATGCTTGTGTGATATCAACTCGGCATTTTTTCGGATTGTTTCTCTGACTTTATCCATTAAGCAGGTAAGCTGTAAATTTTCACAACATTTTGTTTTTCTTATTAATATCAATAGTTTCCAAATGAAATGAAATTTTTATTAAGATTTATCTATTTAATTTCTGAAAGAAATGTATTTTATTAATTTAAAACAAATTATGGCTTTTGTTCATCAGAATATCCAACATTGTTATACATAATTAGTTATATTAAACAATGCAAATAAGAAGCTGCAAACTGTGAAAAGTATAATCTAAATCAATCAAAACTGTATAAAAATAGGAGTATTTTTTGAGAAAACCAATATTTTTTTTAACAAAACAAATAATCAGATATATAAATTTAAATATTAAAATACTATTGAATTTTACTGTGCAAGAGAGACAGTTCATTAGTATTTCACATTTAAAATTTCTGTAAAATTTTGAAATTTATTTGAATGAGTAAATTGTTAACTTGAAAATATATTGTTCTTCTTAAATTTGAATAAGAGTAATGTTAATTATGATTATTTTAGAGTTAATATCTTTATCTGAAATATATGTGTTAATATATATCGTGAATCGTAGGTACTCGGATCCTTATGAAGATGCAGTACAATTAAGAGTAGACAATTTTTTTTAAAAAAAAAATTAAGATTTATTTTTACTTTATGAAACTTAATTCTCTTTATACCAATATAAAATTTTCTATATAAAACCTATTTTTTACTTGACCCCCTGATGTTTTAAATTAAATGAAAAAAAAAGTACTCCACTATAAATAAGCAATAAATTATGATAATTGCAACTAACCAGAAAATGAGATATGCTGTGATTATTTGAACTCCTTCTATCATCAATAAATTAGTAAATTTCTTTCAATCTTGGGTATTTGAATGCAGAATAACACTTTTTTTTTTTTATTACATATATGTTAAAAGCTTTTTTTTCCCCATTGTATTATCAATATGGTAATGTTCCATATTTGTTCATTATTAAGATCTCTTATGCTTTTCATGAATTCATAATAAATTTTACATTTTCCAAACCATTAAATAAACCTATTCTCTTGGTTTCACTAGCAAATTCTTACAATATTTAGAAAATATTTTATTTTAGAATGTTTTCTATACTTCACAATGCATTAGAAACATACATTTAAAATATTGGAGGAAGAAAGATCTTGCTTGCAAAATAAACCAACTTTTATGATAGTAAGTTGTTTTGACAACAATGAATAACGTCATTAATTTAAAAGTATCTTAAAATTTCTTGCTCTGTCAGTTTTCTGATATCATTTTCATTACTTTCTTTCAACTGAAGACATTTTATTTCATATGATTTTGCACAAATAAAACAATTATCTTTCAAATCCTTTTATTTTAGGAATGTTTTTGTAAAATATTTATTTTCTATTTTTTAATTGAAATTCACTGTTAATTAATATTATAGGAATGTTTCAAAAGTGTCTCTTGTTGAAAACTTCATTTATTATTTTCAAAAAAATGGAAATCGATAAAATTGAGTATTGATTTTAATCTAAAAATTATACTGCAGCAGTATAAAAATATAATAAATTTTGTAGCAGAAGTATACAATACTACAAAATAATATTTTAATATTGAATATATAAATATAGCTTCATGTTTTGTTTATTTATAGCAGTTGATGATTTTTTATATAACAACATACATTCAAACAATTACAATTATACAAATTACATAATACATACATTCCAAGTATATCAATTTTGAAATTTTTGACCAGTTATTTATATAAATAAAAAATATTAAATTCTGCTTTGGTGAGAGATAAGAATTAAATTAATTTTAAATAAAACCTAAAAGTAAAATTTTGTAGAATTGATCAAAACTTTCAAATATTTTCATGGATCAATCTTACTTTTAAAAAATCTTACTATAATTGACAATGTACTGATAATAAAATCCCGTTCTCTTGAGAGTTAGAAGGTTAATAGATTACCTTAAATAAAATCAAACATTTGAAACATAACTTTTATTTTCTTTAAAATACTGTCTTAATACTTTTCTAGTAATGAATTAAAATGATGAATTTCGATTTAAATACAGGAACCCAAAGTTGTTAGATTATTTCTTATTCTAAACAATTCTAACTTTTCCATCTTGAAATTATCACAAAAAGGTTACTGCATCCAAAAAACAATTGATCAGCATTTGATCATCCAAAGTCGGAGGATCAAAAAATGGTGCAAAAGAGGGGGAAATTTGACATCTGGTTTGGTCTTGAGAATTTCGATTTGACTGCTCAGCAGTGAATAATCATCAGCCAATGTTAATATGGTTGTGAATCTTTAAAATGATAGTAAAATTTTTATGCCTAAAAGAACCAGATTATTTTTTTTAATGTATTTTAGGTAAACTTCTTCAAGGTGTTGCTGAAAAAAAAATATCTTGCAAGATGTTTGGCAGTCCTTGGATATATCATTTGGAATGAAACGCCTAATTACCAGGAAAGATCTACAAAACATCAAGAGAGATTTCGGAATTATGCTTCCTAGTAGAGAATCTGTTATTCAAGATGATGGGATTAGTGCCTGTGCTTGGGTCCATAAGATGAAGATTGAGAAAGATAATCTTGTCCTTTTCTATAAAAGACAGGTTGATCCTCACCCTACAGTTCAAAACAAACATTTTATGCTAGTTTTCGTGACTCATTTTCAGAAATCTATATTTTATCCTATAGGAGCTGATGGAATCTGTGTAGACTCAACTCACAGTATTTCAAATTATAACTTTGAATTAGTTACTGTGCTTGTGATTGATGAATATGAGGAAGGTATTCCTGTTGCTTTTTGTATTTCATCTTCAGTAAGCACTGTAATTTTTACCCACTTTTTTAAATGTATTAAGACAACAATGTCTTCCAGCATCATTCCAAAAAATTTTTATGAGTGATGATGCTGTTATGTTTAAAAATGCCATGTGTTTGATCCATGTCCCCATTATTTATTATGTTCTTGGCATGTAGATCGAGCATGGAGGAAGAAATTAAATTCTGTAAAAAAGGAAATACTGCAATACATATATAAAACGTTAAAGACTCTGATGTATGAATTGGATGAAAATAATTTTTTTAAATATGCTTAGCAGCTTTTGTGAGATGCTTAATGAAAATACCAATACAAAAGAATTTGATGAGTATTTTTTTAATAATTATCATTCAAGATGTGAGATGTGGACATATTGCTATAGAAAGGCAGCTAAAATAAATACCAATATACATATTAAAAATTTTCATAGGAGCTTAAAACATATTTATTTAGAGGAGGAAAGAACAAAAAGAGTTGATAAAATTATTTTTGAATTAATTAGATTAGTAAATGATAAAAATTTTGATTATTACATTAAAACTGAAATGGATAAAATCACTAACAAGGCAACTTAAAATTTTAAAAGGCATAGGGATGGTAAAATTTTACAATCAACTTTCGAACAAATTAAAGAAAATGAATGGAAAGTTACTTCAGGTAAAAACATGCATAGTATAATAAAAGTTCATTCTTGCAATGACACTTATATAATTGTTTGCAGAAATTGTATTTTATGTACGAAATCATATACTTGTACCTGTCATGATTATATGATACCTAATTTTTTATGTAAACATACACATTACATTTCAGTAAATTCTAGCTAAAACAATTTTTACCGTCCACTAAATAAAAATAGTTCCATTATTTATTTCTATTATAAATTCTGAACCTAAAAAGATTACAGAAGAAGGACCTAGTCAATTAGAATGTAATAAGATTACAATGGGTATACTTTATAATAAATTGAATTCTTTAACAGCAATGGATGATATTATGTCTCATCACATAAAAAATCACTTAATAGCAATTAAACATTTGTTAGGAGTTCATTCTGATTATTCCTTCCCTTGTCATCCTAAAATAACTTCTGAACCATCAAATAAGAAGATTCTTAGACAAAAACGATTTCATTCGGTAAAGAAGTCTTATTCAAATAAAGATTTTAATTTTCTAAACCTAACTGCTGAAATTGAAATAAAGAAAAATGTTCTCTTAAAAAAATGAAATGTTGCACTCTAGTAACATTGATTCTGATCATTGTTATTTTAATAAGCAAATGTTTTTCTTTTTTTGTCAATATGTCCTTGGCAACTTTGTATCTATATGTCTCCATATTTATTTGATCCCTGCTTTCTTAAAATCTTATACATAAATAATAATTGTCTTCTAATGTTTTCTGCATTTTCACATGTTTATGACTGCATATCTATTTTCCTATTAGATGTGCTAGTGATTATTAATTTTTGTACTTTCCTCTTTAAATTTATCTATATTGTCTAATAAAAATTAATATATTTAAGTAATATTGTGTATGTATGTTAACTTACTCTATTGTAAAATGTATGTGGATTATATTATTCAAAATTTACTTTGTATCTAATTTCTTTACTTTGTATTTTTGTAACATAACCTCCATCTTTTTCTTATTATTTACACCCATCAATTTGAAAAATAATTTTGTTTATTTGAAAATAAATTGTTTTATTTGCAATGATACCTGTTTTCATTCCTTACTTTTCAGATTTTGCATATATACATGTACGTAATTAATTTTTAATGTAGTTATCCATGTTACAATCCTAATTTCAAGTAAAACAATCACCTCTCCCATTCTTCAACCCAGATCTCAAATGGTTAAAATAAGAATCTATAAAGAATATAATGTTTACAAAAATAAATCACTTTTTTATAAGAATGAAAGTAAAAAAAAATACAGAATATGAGAAAAATATTCTGCTATCAATTCAAAAAGATTAAAAATAAAATAGAATGTTGAGAATTGATTATCTTTATAATTACTAAAGGAAAACTGATAAAAACATCAATGTGTTTTAAATTTGTAAACTTATTTTAACTGAATAAAAGCAATTACTATTAGCTCCTGCAGGTGAAGCTGTTGTTAGTACATGTAAGGATGACTGCTGTTTGCGCCAACTGAGCACTAGCAAATGTCAACCATATTCCGCATTGGCGACCGGGTTGAACTGCTGCAAATTTGAATTTTTCACATTCAGAATTAGTTGCTTTTATAAATATGCAATGTAAGGAAATTTTTTGAATGACATCTATTTGTGGTTTTTAGTTGAAGCCGAAATACACATGTTAAAATTTCTTAACTTGTAATGATTTACTTCACGAATATATAGTATGGACATAAAAACTTTTAAGGTAAATACCACTATAAAGTAAAGGATTTTTAGGTGAAGTTTCGATTCTCAGAGCCGATGTATGTCGTAAAGGCAAGCAAATACTCAAAACATAATATTCTGACACCGACCACGTGGTCCGTATTATTGAAATATTAGGACATCAGAAAGGAAATTAGGGAATCCCTTGGATTCAGTCGAAATCTTTAAAACGAAACGGTGCCACTTCTGAAAAGCGACAAATGTTCCGTGAATTACTAATTAATTAAATGATATTTGCATTTTGAAAAATTAATGGTATTTTTTTCTCATAAAGAATTAGTAGCAAAGTTTGGTTGAGATCAGCCAAGATGTTTAGGAGAAGATGTGGAAACACAGATACATAAGACACGACTTTCATTTATATTACGATAACATTTTATAAATTTGCGACACAGTAAAATACTTTCTTATTTAAGTAACAGGAAAATATTCTAAGTATTATTAAACGGAAAATTATGATGAGAAATAAAGGTGGCAAACAACAATGTATGCGTAACTGAGATATATAACATATTGCGAAAGATTAAGTTTATTTCATTCATTTCATGCGATCTAGTTATAAGACGCATCAGAGCCAAATTGTGCCGAAAATCTAAGCGACAGCAAGCATGACGTCACCAAAGGAGCGAACCAGTGATTTTGCAGGATTTTCTTCCATACATGAAATATGGTATGGGATGGGAATATGCAAGCGGGAACCTAGTAGCTTCTCTAGCACATTAAACATAAGGACTGTGTGGATAACAGGAACAGTACACACAAGCAAAAAACCTCTCTTAACTTCATCAACTTGTAAAAAAATATATATTCCACTCTCCCTTCATCTATTCTGCAGGTTCAAAATACTTCCTACCATCCTATTCACCAGATAACCATTCTTGCACAATTACCGATATAACAAATTATCAAGGGAACCATCAGAGCACAAAAAGAACTGCAAGGAATTCCATTGCAGAAGATTTTTAAAGTAAGAATTCAGATGATTTTTTAAAGCACATACCGACAGTTAAAAATTGCAAAAGAACAAACATTTTCTGTTCGTTTCCACTTTAAAACAATCGCAGTGTCTTATTAGTAGTAATAAAACTTTTAATTATAATACAAAACTAAATTAAAATCTTTAATAGATGTTTTTTTATTATTTTTGATTTAACATTTTTCATAAAATAGTTGTAGTTCATGTGCAATTCAACCATTGCAAAAAGTAGGTTTTTACAGATTGGAGTAAGTCGTTGCCACCGGAAGTATACCCCTGATTCTACCGGATGTGAACCAAAATTCATCGGATATGACGTAACACTTTGTTGACGTCATACTGGTCATTTAGCGCGGGCTTTATCTAGCAATATTTAGTGACTAATCCTTTTTTTTTTTGCCCTGCTGTACGTGAGACGTGTGTATTGAATCTCTTACACCTTTTATTTGCTTGTGGAGATAAGAATTCATTTTGTTCTTTTATATATTATTAATCTATATTGTTTATTTATCTTTCATTATTTATTTTTATTATTTAGGGTTTTTTTTTTACTTAACTTAATTAGAATTAGTATCACTGAACATACTAATTAGGGTTAGCTAGGAAACAAAAAAGTTTCTTTGTGCTTGTATTTTATATTATAAACTTTTATATTTAATTTTACTATTTGTTTTTCCGTAGATTAATTATATCTTATTATTATCTATAATCTGAAAGATTTTAATTTAAAGATTAGTGCTAACTTGGGAAATTGTTTTTTTTTTTTTTACATTTAATTTGTGTATTATTTCAATTTTTTAATTATTCAGTGGTGTATTGAACTTGATAGTTTCAAATTTATTTGTGGTATCTAATAATAATCTTTAACATCTTCTGTATATTGAATCTTATAATTGTTTTCTGTTTTGCTGTATGCTTTTTTGGCAGTTTGTACAGAATTTTGTTACTATTACTAGCTTTTGAAAGAATTCCATTTTATCTCACTGTTTTACAATGAGGGCTCTCTTTATTGGCGATTCCATGATCAAATACTTGCATAAGTATGTATCTGTTGAATCACTTGACTTTCATTTGGACATTGTTTCCTATCCTGGTGCAACTATTGAAAGATTAGCTAGCAATATTTCTGTACACAAAAATTATGACTGGGTCTTAGTGCATGTTGGCACAAATAATGCATCTTTGGATACTA
Organism: Argiope bruennichi; assembly: GCF_947563725.1. Classification (NCBI taxonomy): domain Eukaryota; kingdom Metazoa; phylum Arthropoda; class Arachnida; order Araneae; family Araneidae; genus Argiope; species Argiope bruennichi. The sequence continues at coordinate 107,363,261 of NC_079162.1, forward strand.
TTGAAGTAATACTTAAAAAATATAGAGCTTTGGCTACTGAGGTATTACTTCATGACCCAGGTGCAAGAATAATTTTCTCGAGTATTGTTCCAAGAGATTTTGATTTCCACAGAAAGGAGTATAAGGAATCGGAGTATTATTTACAGACTCTAAACTATAAGGTTCGAGCCATAAACTGTGCACTTAAAGAACTATGTTATTTTCAAATGTTTTTCTTTTGCAGTTCTTTCCAGCCATCTTGGAAAAACTATCTTGCAAGAGATGGCTTGCATTTAAACAGATGGGGTAATAAGCTGCTTGCAGGTTGTTTTCTTGAATCCTTAACAGGATGCATCTCAGCAGATACAGCATCTAAAAAGGTAAGCATGAATACGTTTTTTTTTTTTTTCTCACAATGATTTTAAAAATTTATGCAAGCCTGAAGTCGATAATTTATAATTGGTTTTTGTTTTATTTTCGCAGATTGCAAAGACGCAGTCTTCCAACTCTGCTTTTTCTTTTGATGATTCAGAGTTTCCTCTATTGCCATTTTTTCCCGCAGCATTTGTTTCTTCTGCTAGGCCAAAGCAAGAGTCTGGCAAGCCAGTTTCTAGGCCTGTGCAACCTGCTAGGCCAAAGCAAGAGTCTGCCAAGCCAGTTCCTAGGCCCGTGCAACCTGCTAGGCCAAAGCAAGAGTCTACAAGGCTAATTTCTACACCCGTGCAACAGTCAGCTGCTCTGCTGACGAAAGATATTTCTTCTCTGCCATCTTCTAAAGGTAATACTCAATTTGTACTGCCTGTAATCCCATGCATTCCATTCAGTCAGTTTAGTGAAAATGTTTTTAGTAGTATTCCCACATCAAATAAATTTTCAGTTTTGCCAACAAATTGTAAAATATTGCATGGTGGAATATTCGCTCGCTCAAAATTGTTCCTATTCTAAAAACTGTGTTTATTGTGGGAAAACATATTCTATGCGGTCCTCGTTTTCAAATCACCTGAAGAAATTTAAATGCCCTCAACCTGTCAAAGACTGTTATCCTAAACTATGTGAAAAATGTTTGAAGTCCTATTCCTCTAAATCTTCTTTTTCAAACCATTTAAATCAATGCAACAAATCAAAAACTCGTGTTTTCTTATCCCCATCTGGAAAAAATTTCAGTAGGGTTTTGGAAACAAATGCATGTCTGACAGAATCACTGGCAGGACCTGCAAAGGATCTACAAGCAAGTAGAGATATTAAATTAACATCTTCAGTTTCAGATATTTGTCAAAAATTTAAACGTCCTTCCAAAGTTAAAAATACATATCCTAGAATTTGTAAATTATGTTTAAAGTCTTATTCTTCTAAATCCTCTTTTAGCTATCATTTAAAGCGTAGCTGTAAATCTGAGGTTCAAACTGTATCATGTTTGCCAGTTAAAAGTAACTGTATTGTATTGGATAATAACTCTCACAAGGAATCAATAATAAACCCCATTGCAGATGTAGGAATAAATCAAAATGTACATAATTCTCAATTTATGAGTGATAATTATGAAAAATCCCCAAAAAGTTTAAAATGTGGTAGCATTATTCCTGTAAAACCTTTTAAAAGTCGTCAAGAAACTTGCAATTTTACCAAGAAAAATGAACTGTTTTTTTGTGTACAATCTGAGTGCAATCAAGTCTTTTCTAATCTATGGTATTTAAATAAACATAGTGCTGTGCATCAAATTCAGAATGTCAAAACATTTTCTTTTGATTCTTTTAAGAATTTTAAGATTTGGTTAGAAGCTGCAAGTTCTTCTACTTATACTTTTTTCCGGAAATCAACAGGCAAAAAAGTTTTGGGTGATAAAACATTTCATTATTATGTTTACCAATTTTTTTATCCTTCATATCTGTCAAGGATTCAATCAAGAGTAGAACGACATGCTAAAAGATACCACCCACTTAAAGAAAATACACGTAATTTAATCAAATCTTATTTATTGCTATCATTTCCTGTTTCAAAAATAGTAATCTTAATTCGTGGTGATGCAGGCTGTCGGGATAAAAGAAATTTCTGCCCAACAAAAGAAGTTTTTATTTCTCGGAAGACTATACAGTCTTATTCAAGGCATCTACATAATACAATAAAGCCGATTAATGATGCCATGTCTGTTTTCTGTACTGTGGAGAAATTAAAAAATGAAAAATATAATCCCATTTTAATTTTCAAATTACTAATGTCGGATACTATCTTTAGACCTTCTTATTTGGATAGCTTACCAAATTGTGAAAATTCTTTTGCATTAGGTTTTCAAACTGAAGCTCAAAAAGACATGCTTATGAAACATTCCCATAAAATCCTTTGTATTGATGCTACCCATGGCACAAACCATTATGATTTTTTTCTTCTTTCATTGCATGTGCAAGATGAATATGGTCAGGGATATCCTGTTGCGCATTTTATTACAAATGATTTAGATTTTCGTACATTAGTGGCTTTATTTTCTAGTTTACATTGTCGCATTCCTAATTTGAAAGTTAATACAGTCATGACTGATGATGATGGTTTTACTTTTAATTCTGTATTTGGTCCCGATATCAAGCATCTATTGTGTCAATGGCATGTATACCGTGCTTGGAAAAGGCAGTTGACTGTTAAAGTCCATGATAAATGTCTCCGTATGAAGATGTCGTATGAATTATTAAATATAATGAATGAAAAGTCTCTAGAGGATTTTGATAATAAAGTTTCAATTTTTATTAGTAAATATTTAAATGAATGCCAAAATTTTGTTGATTATTTTGTAAAAAATTATTCTACCTGCTATAGACAGTTTCCACATGGTGGTACCAATACAAATAATTACTGTGAATCGTTTCATAATCAGTTAAAAACTGTATATTTTGAGCGTAAATTTAATAGGCGCATAGATGAGCTAATTTTAACTCTTTTAAAGATGGAAACAGATAGGTTTTTAAAATATTCTTCTAATGTTGTAAATAATGTTCCATTAAATTCAAATTTCAATAAAACTATTAAAGAAAAGCATGAAATGGGTGTAAAAATTCCTATTAATGATACAGTTAAACATGATGATCAATGGTTAGTAAATTCATAGACGAAAAAGGGAATAGTATACTCAATAAAAAAAATTACAGATGTTTGTCTTTTATTAGATCATTGCTGTTTTAAATGTACTGATATTAACTGTACAGTACTATGTAGTCATTTGTATGTGTGTTCTTGTGAAGACAATAGTAACCTTTGCAAACATATTCATAAAGTACATTTATTGTATTCTGAAATGAAAACATACATAACAGATGATTTTTATGCTGTTGAAAATGAAAGAAATGCACAAGGAATTGAGCCCCAAATCTTAAATTTGGAATTGAAAGGTAATGTTTCGTCTGAATGTTTTAAAACAAAAGAAGCTGAATGCAAAAAACTATGCTCCGAGATTTTGGAATTAATTAAAATTCCTCGTATTCAAGAAACTATGCTAACTAATGTAGTAAATTGTTTAAATACTTTAGTATCTGGTATGTGTGGAGTTGTCTGTCACAAAGATGATCCTGCTCCTGTCACGCCTCGGGTATATGTTGCTCCCAATCAAAAAATTCCCCCTCTGATTAAATTTTATAAAACTTCTCAAAGACAAAAGAGGAGAAAATCATTTCAGGAAAAAAATAGGAAACGGCAAAGATTAAATGAAAAAAATATTGATGAACCTGACAGTATTATAGATGAGATTGCACCTTTACAATCGTATCATGCGGGAGAAATTTCTAAATGCTTTAGTCGTGATGAAAAAAGTAATGATGATCCTGATGGTCATAAAAAGGAAATTATTCCTTTAAAAGCTTATTCTGCTAGAGAAAATTCTGTATGTACTAGCCTTAATATATTCAATAAATTTAGTAAGATGAATGTGGGTAACTCTACTGCAACAGTAGTAACTATTAATAATATCAATCTTTTTTTTTTATATATTAAAATCTTTAGTTCCTTTTGTTACTCGGAAAGAAGAGAATTATCTAAAGTCTGTGTCACCGAGCTTTAAGAAGGGTTGGCTTTATGATTCTGCTATTGATGCTTTTCTTTTTCTGTTAACAGAGAAATTCAGAAATTGTAAAGCAATAGAATCCTTGCAATCAGTTTTAATTTTTAATCAGAAGGATATTCTTAAATTTTCTTGGATTCAAGAGTTGCCAAATCTAGATTTATTAATTATCCCTGTCAATTTAAATTGTCATTGGACTTTGATTATTGTTAATATAAAACTTAAAACATTTGAATATTTTGATCCACTTGTTGGCAGACCAGATAATAATACTGCAATTTTGATTCGGAAGTGGTCTAAGATTTTAAATAAATTGCTTAATTCAGAAAGCCACTGGCAGATACTTTTTCCACCTCATATAAAACAAACTGATGATTTTAATTGTGGAGTTTATATAAGTTTTTATGCACATCAAAAATTGAATAAATTTTCTTTAACTCAGGACTTCAACATACTTTTATTTAGAGCCCTAATGTTTGAACAGATTACTAAAAACTTAAATTTTTTAAATCTTTTATTGTGAAAATTTTAATTTTTATATTAATTTAAAAATAATAAATTTGATTAATTGTTAACCTTACTTAATGGGAATTATCCCTTATCCCTTCTGAATTTTAAACACCATGAACAAATAATTCCCAATGGTTAATTTTAAGTGATGGTCTAAAGTTTTTTAGCTTTCTCTTAAGCTTAACTTTTAGGAAGTTCTTTTATTATTAGTTTCACAGAAGATTTAATGCAAGTTATGATTGCTAATCTCAGTGAGAATAGATAATTTTGGAAATGGAGTGCCTTGATGGTGTCAAGAAAAGGTAAGTGACTAAATTCAAAAATTTAAGTTAATCATATATTCAAAACGGGAAGAAACAAGCTCATAATGGAAGCAACATACTAAAAACGACTTAATATAAGTATATGATTGTGTTACTTTAAATTGTTCTTGTCTCATTTTAATGGGTTTATTAAATGTTGTTTGTTATTTAGTGAATGTAATTTGAATCAGTATATCAATAAAAGCTCACTGTTACCAAAATAGTATATATTTTTATAAGAAAAATAAATTAATTTTTTATACTGCAGTTTATATTGTTATATTGTATATATTTCAGTTTATTTATTTTCTCCTGTCTTAAAATAAAGGAACAAATTCCCAATGGTTTAGCTGAAAAGATTGTCCAGAAATTTCTGGCTTTCTTTTTAAGCTTTTAACTTTTAGGAAGTTCCTTTATGAAAAAAAAATTTAGTATCAGGATAAATCCATACCAGAAATTGTGGTGAAGCTTACAAGCCAGATAACAGCCTCTGGAAAGAGTGTACACTTTTGTCCAGGGGTCTTGTTACTCGGCTACAAACCCCAACGTCACGAGTTTGCTCCTCGTCCTCATTAATCTTCCTCATTGGTGACCCTGGCTCTGAACTAACAAATGTATCCAAACAAGAATTCAAGAAATAAAGCAGTAAGTGACAGCTAAGAAATGGAACATTTTCCATGCTATAGCTGCGTTGTATTTAAAATTAAAATAGATCATTTAGATAATATGAAAATAATTATATTTCATTTGTTTAGTGTACATTCTTATAAGGGGGGGGCATAGAAATCTGTATAAAAATTATTTAGATGTAAATGGTTGAAATATATGTAGAAATTTATAATGTTATATTATCTATTCATTGTCTGCATATTTCATCACTTTGCCATGCTTGTTGAAAATCTGCAAGGATATTGCTGAGCTTGATTTTTCTTCTTTCAGCTCATATAAAGATGTATAGTTCTCACACTCTGAAGTGAAACAAAACAATAAGAATATGCTACATTATTACTTTTCACAAATTACAGATTTTTAATGATTCTATGTTATTTTATTTTTCCATTTATACCTATTACTTAATGATTTCTTTTTACATAGTTAATAAATATAATTAATCTTTGGTTATCAATTAATTTAATAAATGTCTCCCAGATACAGTTTTCTTTTCTTCATTTTGCAAATGAAACAAATTTATAAGTGCTTGGAATAGTATATAAAATTAGTGAACTTAATAAAATTCATCTATTTCTTGGGCACATTGGAGTACTGAGAGAATATCATTATAACTTGAAAGAATAAAATAAAAATGTCAAAATAGAAACAAATTTTATATTTAACAAAATTATTTATGATTTTGAAGATTTGTATTTTAAAAAAATTAATTATAGAGTGGCAATAAACTATCTAGCAAGGTAAAAAAAGAAAAGAAAAAAAGTACTGTTTCCTGATTTTATGTTTTATATAATTTACTACACAGCACATTTTTGCAGTGTCTTGCTTGGAGACAGTTGACTGAATATTTTTTGGAAAATGTGACTAGGTTATTGCCAATATCCAACGTAAAAGGCCATGTCTATGAAATTAAGAATAAATATACAACATCTTTTTAGTCTTTTTTTCATAAGGTAATGAAGATATTTGTTAAATATTGTAAAAATTTTAATTATGGGTTAAGATTTTTTATAAGCAAAATAGGTATGTGATAAATCCTAATTTTAAAATGACAAGTGAATCACTAAAAAATCAGCTCATTCAGTTATAAAACTTTTCCTGCCAAATGCTGATATTGATTGTTTATGCTCATAGGGTGTGAGTGGGAAATTTCAATGGAAAAAAGAAAGGTAGAATGTGAATACTGGATTTTATGACTATACTTCCTACTTTTAAACTTTCAGCTTGAGAAAATAAGTTCTTGTCTTTTTTTTTTTTTTTTTTTTTCTTCTTCTTCTTTTCTAGGGAAGAGCTGATTTTCCGTTTTTTCTGTGAAATTCAGAAAGAATGAGTACCAAATTTATAGAAAAAAAATAATTAAACTGTGTTAAAATTCTGTAAAAAAAGAAGCCTCTCATAATATATGAACACTATATTTGGACTAGTTTTTCCTTACCAAATTTCATTTGAAGGCTATATTATTGCATGCAATTTTTTTTTGGGTGAATTAAATATATTGGATGTAAAAAACTCTGTAAAATTAAAGTAATTTTCATTTTTTTACAAATGAGGTTTCATTATAGTGTTGACAAGTTTTTTTTAACACATAACCAGTCTGAAGAATTAATAATTGTATGAATTTTTTATCCAAGAAATTTATATCCTAATATTGAAGACAAACTATTTCTTTTTATCTAAATGATGAATGAAACAGCTTGTCACTGAAATATTAAGCAATTTTTATTTTTAAGAAGTCAATCATGCGGTTATTTCTTTTAATAATTTTTCACATCTGATAGTTTAGCAACTTATGTTCCTTGCATTGTTTTTATTCGTCTAAAAACAAGTTCATTTTAATGAAAAATATCTTCAACAGAGTATATGTTGATAGTCTGAATACAATTCTGCAGTGCCTGAATATGACCTTTTTATTAAATAGACAACTGCTTAGGTCCCTCTAGATATTTTTTTTTTTGTGTGTGGTATTTCCGATAGTTTCATTTTGTACTGTCGCCTAGTGTACAAAAGCCGTGCAAACTTAATTATTATTATAAATATTGATATTAATTTTAGAATATTTTTCTAGCAGTTCGTTATTTACTTTTAAAACATTGTTCTACCGAAACTTTTATATTTTGTTGTTCCATAATTTAAAAAAAAGCTGCATTATAATTTAAAATAAATATATCAAATCTATAATTAAATATTATTTAGATTGTCTTTAAAAAGTCATAAAACTTATTTTGTGTTGAATTCTTCGAAAATTTAATTTGGCATTGCGATATACTGAACTATAGAAAGTGATCCGCAATAAAAATTTTTGTTATTTCAGTTTGATGAAATTTTCTTCTTAAAACTGTTTATATAGATATTGTTAAGGAGAGGAAAAGAGAAACGACCCCTTGAGGGTTTAATTGGCATTCGAAGACTTCGTTTTAGTCCGGTTCACTATCTGACTTATGATCTTCAACTTCTTGGAAATATTCTTTATAAGAATTTTTATTATGATGAATGGGTTTATTTTTCCATAGCACTCCTTTAAAGACTTTCATTCTAAATTTCTAAACGTTATTCTGTCTGACTACTAAAAAACACAATTGCCCCAATGATAGAAAATCGTTTTCAATTGAATTTTTTGGAATTGCAAATAAGTCCTTTAATTCGACTTTAAGAATACATTGTGATCAGAGACGTGTTGAAAGGAGAGGGGATTATTGCTCCTAAATTTTTTTTTCCCGAACTTGCTCCACATTTTGGTACTTTTCATGATAATTCGACTGGAATATTTTATGTTTGATTCCTCTGATTTTATTGTACCGAAAATAATTACTAACGAATATACTTAATATCTTTGGAATGTGTGTGAGTATAAATTAATTATAATTAGTATATTAAAAAAATATTTTTAAAATTTTATATAAATTACAGGTAAAAACACGCACGGAAATAAAATAAATTTCATCGGAAAACTCATTTTTGTATTTTTAAAATAATTTAAAAAATGGTTTGTGTCTGATATGCTTCAAAATTATTGAAGGAAAAATTTAAAGTTTTAAATAATGTTTAGGTGAAAAATCTAATTCAAATTTTGAAAAACTCTTCCTTAATCTTTTAAAAGGTCATTTTTTTTTTACACAATCATGATTTGTTAAAATATTTTTAGGATTGAATTTGGCTTAAGAAAAGTGACTCATTTAGCTAATTACATTAATTAAATTTGGTTTCTTGATAATTAAGTAACAAATCAAGACACACTATTTTATGTGAAATAAGGAACTGAAGCATCTAAGTTCCTGTCTTATAGAAAATTTGTCCCCTCAGGGGCTCACCTTCTTTAGGTGGGTACAGGTGTTCCAATCCCGAGGTACCCAGGGATCTTTACTCTTTCTTTTCTCTTCCTACTCCTCTATCCCTTTTCTCTTCTTTATCCCCTTTTCACTTAAAATCCCCCCTTCCCCTTCTGTTTTCTTCATTCTCTCGACGGTAAGCGAGGGAGCTTTCCATGAGAAGCTGTCGCCGCTCTATTTGCTTCTTGCTTCGCATGGACAACCAAAAACCCCACGTGTTCACCGTGCGTGGTGACCCTCTAAGGGTCTAAACCGAAATGTACCACCCGTCTAAACGGGTGGTACATTTCGGTCCCTGATGCATCAATCGGCCGGTATCCCAGATATTTGACTGGGCTGCTCAAGAAGATCAAGCGAAGGGGTTACTCCTTGGGCTTAGCTTTAAGGGTGGTCACTGTCCCCGGGGGTGACTCTCAGCGTATAGGTTCCTAGGTTCCAGCTAGCTCCATGATAAGCGCTAAGGCTGGGAATGGGAGCCAGTGGCTCCTTCCCTTGTTGGGCTCCGTGGAAGGCGGTGTCGTCGTGGCCCGAATTTTTCCCCCCTTTTTGCATGGGTTTTCAGACACTTTGCCATGTTTACCTATCACTGAAGATACTAGATTTCTAATATTACACACACCAAAGACCTTTCATAGTTCAAAGATTGATTTCTTCATTTATTGGTGATGTGAAATCTGCTAAAAAACTTCCATCCGGGAATCTTCTTATTGAGACCTCATCAAAAACACAGATTGCTACGATGCAGAAATTAACAAAACTTGAAGACTTCCCTGTAGAGGTAACTCCTCACAGGACACTGAATTATTCTCGAGGAGTCATCTCTGATTTAGATCTTTTTGATTGTTCGGAAAATGAACTCATTCGGGAATTGCATTCCCAAAAAGTTTGTGCAGCTCATCGCATAAAAATTAAACGTAATGGTTCATTCATTCCAAACAAAACATGTCATTCTAACTTTCAGTAGTCCGGAACTTCCGAAATTTATACGTGCTGGCTATATACAATCCAAAGTTAAACCATATGTACCGAATCTTCTACGTTGCTTTAAATGTCAGAGATTCGGACATTCGCAGGGAACTTGCCATGGCAGCCGTCGATGTGCCAAATGCTCAGCTGATGTTCATGAAACTTCAGTTTGTAGCTCACAAACCTTCAAATGTTTAAACTGCTCTGGGCTCCATCCTGCTTATTCCCGTGACTATCCTAAATGGAAAAAGTAATTCAAAGCCTGAAAGTTAGAAGAAATATTTCATACGCAGAAGCGAAAAAATTTGTTTTAGACAGAACACCCAAACCTGGCCTTATTATAGTGCCGCCATAAGTTCAACATTAAAATGTACTTGTTCTCAGACCGAATTACTTTTGTAGTCAGTTTTACCACACTGATGCGCAGATGTGAAATTAATTCGTCTATGCATTGGACACACATAGACATTTGCTGTTTGGTGAACAAGCCTGAAGTTGAAGCTTCCTCATTGTACGAACTGTGGAGTGATCAATTCTATTGCACATATTCTTACTCAATGTCCTAATTTTACTTCTGATCGTTTAACTCACTTTCATTCGCCTATTTCAAATTTACAGGACCTGGTGGGTGAGAAACCTCACTGAAAATTTTTTACTTTTTAAAACCTACTGGTTTCTTTCATAGCATTTAAAATTTATTTTTATTCTTGTACCAAATCATTATAAATCATAGACCTTTTAAACTTTTGACATTTTACAATGTATCCTTGTTTTATTTACACCTTTATGATGGAACTGCTTAAATATCCTTGTGGATGACACAACTTGCCCTAAATTGTACCTTGTGCCAGAAAACCTAAACTATACCATACCATACTATAGAAAATTTGAGTCAGAACTTAAGTAAACCTACATAACTTCACACAAAAATTGAAATATTTGGGAGGAAGCATATTTTCCATATCTCTTGAAAGGGTTAATGAGCATCAGCAACGTAAGAAGTAACTTTTGTAGTTGCAGATGCGATGATCTGTTCTGTAAACCATTTTGAATGATTTTTGTCATGCATGGTGAAATTATAAACAGTACACACGTCTATAAACGCTATCATGTTAGAAATATAATCCAAATCTTTGCACTATGTACCACATTTGGGTTCATTAAATTTGTGTTACATGTTGTATCATTTTTATTTTATTAATATTATATTCTTTGTTAGCACAATAAGCAGTAAATGAAAAAAAAAATTGAATGGATTAGAACCTAATAATGGATAGCAGGTCAAAATTAAACTCTGTAGAGGCATATAGGCAAGCAATACAAGTTTTTTTTGGGGAAGGGGGATCTGAAATGTTTTGAATACAAAACGAATTCTAAACTGTAGTATATGAATAATAGCATATCAATTACTCATTAAAAAATCAGCAATTTTGCAATTTCATGGGAAGAATTTTAATTATTTCCCTACAATAAGTATTTGTTTTTTGAATTTGCAATATCAGAGATATTTCATAAAATCAGTTTACATTGAACCAGGATTATACAACATTTATTTATTAATATTGTTTAAATTAAATATTTCCAGAAAATGAAATAGCAAAGCATTTAATTTTTGCTAAGTTTCAAGAGAAAGAATTTTGGCATCTTATTTGTTAGAAAGCTATTTTAATTTAAAAATAAATTTTAACAAAATAGCAAATTGTTAAAAGGAATGAAAAATAAATATTACTCTTTTTTTGCTTCACTATATTATGTGAAGAGATGAAGTTGCAATGTAATGTAAAAGTTTGGAAACTGAAGATTAATATAAAACCAGGACAAGGTTTATATAAAATTAGAGATATTTTAAGAACTTAAATCTTAAAACATTTATTTGACACTGAGATAATCAACAAATGTAGTTGCTGAATGGTACCAACTTTAATTGTATTTAAAACAAATTCACTAATTCATTAATAATTAAACAAATTCATTAGGAGCTGACTAAGTACTATTTATTATGCTTGCATGAAACTTCTGTATAGCTTATTTTAAATATACATAATTTCTCAATCCTTTAAAAAAAATGTAACATGTATGCATTTTAATATCATACGATGATCATTATATTTCTTTAACGAGTAAAATATTGTATTAAAATTCTAAGTGCATTATATGAGCAGTGGCAGTAAAAATAGCATGTAAAAAACGAAGAACAAGAAATAATGTATGGCAAATAAAATTAATGAATTAAAATAAACCAATGAGGAAGGGCATTTCTCCTGCACGATTTAGTTATAACTTTAATGCTTTCTTTTCATGCAATTTTGAGTGAAAGTATGAATTATAGAATGAATAATAAAAATAAATTGATAATTGAAAAATATAAAGAAAAAATGCTGTGTATGAAATAATATTAATAATTAATGAAAATTTAATAAAATATATCAAATTGAAAGTAAGAAATTAAAAAATATTACTTGCCCTTTATTCTTATTTATTAATGTTTAATTCTAAATTTATTTCCCTGAATTAATTCCTCTCCATGGAATTAGTTCAGGGAAATAAATTTCTCCTTGGAATTTGCATCAACAGATCCTATAAAGGTTCTTAACAGAAGATAATGCAGTATACAGTTTATCTAAAAAAATAATAATATACAGCACCGAAAATGCACTGAACAATTGATAAATATGTAATTTTTTCTCTCGTTCCACTTTTGTTGTATGAGGAATCACGCAGCATTTAAAATTCTTTCTTCCGATTCAGAAAAAAATAATAATATTAAATTGATCAGATGAAGGAATTCTCTTTTTTTTTTTGCCTGACTAAATCGAAGATTATATTCTGCGTAGGAGAAAAGATTGGGAAGTAGAATTTTCAGAAGATTCTTCCAAAAAACAAACTCTAATAAATATTTCCTCCATAAACTTTTACGTTTAAATAAATAAAAAAAAGGCATTTAATTCAAATTTTTTTCCGAATCTAGTGTAGGCGCAAATACACAACCACCAATTTGGTGATCTCATGCTAATCTGGTCACTAGAAGCTGGCTTTCTACAATTTTTCTAGCCAAATAATGGCATTGATTGATAATACCCATCGGAAAGGGAAAACGATAAACTATCTCTCTCAATGGAAGAAGGAAGGGTGGAATGTTTGGTTGTATGACTTTTCTGTACGGAAAAGTTCCGTCTTGTTTACAAGCCGGTTGTCTTACTGATAAGATTGAGTTCCATAAGTGTTTGAAAAATTTTAAGCTTTATCTAAAAGTGTCAGATTTGGCAAAATTTAACATGATGTTTAACGTAGTTTTAAATACTTACATGTTCTTTAATACAATTGCATGCATTTGAATACAATCTGAATACTTTCCACTTTGTCATTTATAAAAGGTAAATAACTTTGTAATTGATTTATTCAAAAATGTACTGTAAAAATCAAGGACGAATGATATTTTTTTTTCATATAATTACTGTATCTCCTTCGAAATATAAATCATTTCTTCTATATTTTAGAAAGTAATTTACTTTACATAAATATAACGATCTTCATTAAACGAAAAGGTTATGATTTAATCAGATTTTGCTTTATTTCTTTTGATTCATTTGTTTAATTCAATAAATTCGAACTGTGAATATATGTTATTTAAATATAGACGCTTTAAAAAAAATTTGTTTCTGAAATTTCAAGTATACTTAAATGGGGTAACTGGTATTGTAATGTGAAGTATGTGTATGTATATATATTTTAAGAAAGGTATAAGTATGTAAATATAGGAAATATTTTAATCAGTTTAATCCTGTGGTTTTGACTGGGATAGTTGCGAAAGAATTAAGCCACAAAATTGTGTTCAAATGTTTTTTTTTTATACAAAATAAAATTTCTTAGTTTCCCATATTTCCATGCATATTTTGGCGATCGCAGCGCCACTACAGCGTAATTAATGAAGAAATTCAACACACTTCCCAGAATTAATTAAAATAATTTCAATAAAGTTCCAGGGAAAATTAAATGTTAACAAACACAAACTGAGATATTTAAAACATAACAACAGTAAACAACAAAATTTTTATATTACACTGAAATTTTGACATTCATTCTCATTGCCCTCTGTGTTTGAGAAAGAATTAAATTAGTGGCACTGTAATCACTTGCACAACTCCAGAATATCTTTGCTTTTATGTATCTTTGGTATTCTAAATTCGCACAGTTTTTAAATTCTAAAATTAATTATATTTTAAGTAATAAATTGAAATAATATTATAAGTGAAATAAATCGTAAATTTTGCATATGAATATTTTTTGTTATCTTTTTCCTGTGGTACAATTAATGGATTTATAAATAAAGATACCAAAGTAATAATGCTTCCTTTCCCTCTCTCCATGGGTTTTGTGATTAACTGGTTTGAAATACGAAATTATCAAGCATGAAATCATATATAAAATGAACATAAGAAATATTAAATAAATTTTATTGTATCTGAAAGCATTATTCAATGTAAAAAAACATTTCATGTTTCAGCTTACATCTATAATTATTGTTCCGGAATACCACTTTTTTTAATACAAAATTTATATTTTGCTGAGTTTAAAATAAATAAGAATTGTAATATATATTTTTTGAACTGACCGAGGAGGCAAACGGACACTATACCTGTGTAACACATCTGTCAAATACAGACGGCAATGAAAATAATTTTCGAAACAAGCAAAAAGTGTGGAGTGTTCTTTGCATAGAGGGTAATGCTAATTTCTGATAAAAATGACAAATTATATCAACAATAAATTTCAGCACTTTTATTTTCCATGAAGAATATATTCAATTATTTCTAAAAATAAATAAAAAATCCATGATTATTTACCCGTGGAAATGTATGTTCAGAAGTAGATGACAATTAATCAAAATCACTTGTTATTGAAGTCGAAAGGAGAATATTTACATTTTGGTAAATCAATTAAAAATAGTGTTTCGTATAGAAGCATTAAAATATTTATCTCTCAGGGAGAAATATTTGGTTTCCTACCCTTACGAAATTATATATAGATATAAAAAAAATAGCATTAAAACATTTTTTCTGACATAAGATTATTTACCACTATTTTTAAAATGTTTGACCTTATACAAGTTTAGTACTATTTCGCAAAAAACAAAAATCCAAATTACATGCAGCTAGCTCTAAATAGACACCTCCACAATCTTGAAGGTTGGTTCGAAAAATGGAAAATTACCATTAATGTATCTAAAACAGAAGCTATTATCTTCCACAAATCACCCATTAATAAATCCTTCCCCCAACTTAAAATTAATAATAAATTTATCCCGTGGTCTCAGAACTGCAAATACCTCGGTGTAATATTAGATAGAAAACTAACATGGAAGCCCCACCTACTATATGTCAAAAATAAATTCCGTGATCTCTCGAGAAAATTTTACCCCCTACTATCATGGAATTCAAAAATGAACAGGGAAAATAAATTACTTATTTACACAGCCTATTTGCGTCCAGTACTCACATATGCCTGCCCAGTGTGGGGGTATGCTGCCAAAAGTAACCTAAAATTAATTATTCAGCAACAAAATCAAATTATAAAAAGTATCTGTAAAGTACCCAGATATCTCTCCAACTCCGAAATTTATAAAGCTCTCGACTACCCACCTCTCAAAAAATTCATACAAAAAATAGCCACTAACTTCCATAACAATCTTATAAATATAGATAACGAAGCTATAAAACTAATCCCTAATTACGATCCCAATCCGCGAATAAAAAGACCAAAAAACGTACTCCTCTAACACATCTAACCCTTTCACTAACTGGTACAACCCTTTCACCTTACCTGCTTAAATAATGTAAACATTAATTGCTCGCGGCGCCATCTAGTGCTATTAAACTTAACAGGTAACTTCCCCTGCACTGGATCCATATCGTAAAGACCCGTTACCGCTAGCAGCATACCCACTCACCCACTCCTACAGTAACAGCCAATAGCATATCGACTTTCCAAATCTCACTCCAATGAAGCCAATCACAAACCTAGCTTCGCCAAATCCACATATGAACTCCTAACTCAATAATTTTAACAGTACCATGGCATCATATCATAAGTTATGCTCTATCAGTCACATCATTAAGGGGATAGTCCTTCTCCAAGGACGGGTACCCCGATAAACTATCATCGAGGTCGAGGTCAATTATTTAGCGTAAGCTCCTTGAAAGGATATACATAAACTATCTTATACACATTTCGAAAGAAATGTATATTTGAAAATGAAAGATTTTTACCCTTAGATAATGTATCTCTACCACTTGCACCTCTAAAAACGGCGTCTTTTGATTGGGCGCTTTCTCGCCTACTTCGTCTTCTGTACATATTTTTACCATTTAATGGATTTCCAGAAATGCCTACTTCTGAATTGGCTAAAAATTAGTTTAGTCATATAGGGAGCTGTTCATAGTTTGTAGAAAAAATTCTTATTGTATTTCTGGAAAAAAGCGTCAGTGCTTTTTGGTTTTCAAACTTTCTTCAACGTTGAATATTCATGGCACTTATCTTAAATTATATGGCCTTATGAAATACATCCTAGAATTCATGTTTTCTTTGACGTTTTGTGGTGATGTTCATGTAGAGTGTTGTATAAAGCATTTCATCGCTATTAGAAAAATAAACTTTATTTCCCTAACAACTATCGGAACATCACTGCTTAGCGCTCGTATACATATAACGGGGATTTCCACGGGTGAAGTATTAATATAGTATGTACTAGCGAAAGTAGATAGGTAGCGCTTTAGAATGACATGAATGAAAGATGGCGCTACGATCACTACATGAGTATCCTCCTAGTGAACAAGGAGAACGGCAAATGTAATAATACAAGATAATTATACGCGCATAAAAATAAAACATCACATAATACAATAAGTATAATATAGGATAATGGTTTCACATGGTAAATAGAAATTGATGTAAATAGATGCAATAATATATGAAATACATAAAATTACAGTTACAATATATATACCATTTATATCTCAGTAATTAATCTCGTTGGAAAATAGACATGACATCCACTACGAGTGGTAGTTGGTTTTGTCGGCAACTGTTCATTTTTAGAAGAAAGTTCAGCTTGAGTTTTATGAATAGATGCAGGTATAGAAGGTAACGAGTCATTAGATCCTGTCAACACATATGCAGGTTTGACACGGTCTATGGAAACTGTGACATTTTTATTATTAATTTTTAATACAACAGTTTTATCTCTCCTGCTGATTACAGGGTGTGGACCAGTGTAAGGAGGTGAAAGAGGAGGTTTAACACTGTCCACTCTCAAAAATACATGAGAGCAAGTACTTAAGGATGGGTGAATATAAATAGGCTTAACCGAGTGTCTGGACGTAGAGATAGGATTTATAGATTGCATTAGTGCTTTGAATTTTAATACATAAGTATCTGTTGATATTGATAGATCTACTTTTGAGGTTAAATTGTCAGAAGGCAATCTGAGGGTTGTACTAAAGACTAATTAAGCACATGTAGCATTTATGTTCGGTTTAATTGCAGATTGAATTCCGAGTAAAACTATGGGAATAGTTTCAGTCTAGTTTGGTTGACAATCGGCTATAATAGAACTCTTAAGATCCCTGTGGAAACGTTCTGCAAGTCCATTGGATTGGGGATGGTAGGACTTTGTCCGGATTCGATTTGTACCCAAAATATTATTCAAATGACTAAATAGATGTGAATAAAAATTTTTACATGGATCTGTAGTTATAGTTACTGGACAACCGAAACGAGATATCCAATTATGAATTAGGGCTTTACATGTTGTTTGAGCAGTTATATCTGAAGTAGGGATAGCTTCCGGCCATCTGGTAAATCAGTCAACTATTGTCATACAATAATTATAACCATCAGATAGTGGGAGTGGTCCTATGAAATCGATATTTATAATGGCAAATCGAGCATCTGGCAAAGCGAAAGGGCCTATAGGAGATTTTGTATGTTTTTGAATTTTAGAACATTGGCAATTATGACAAGATTGAACAGAATTTTTAATAAATGAATTCATGTTTGGCCAACAATAACGTTTAGTGATGAGCTTTCTTGTTGCTCGAATGCCAGGATGAGAAAGATTGTGAATATTTTCAAAAACTATTGAACGAAAAGAATTTGGAATGTACAATACAAGGTTACATCCTCTAAGGGAAAATATTGCTTTTCTATTTTACAATTTCAAGACTTCAGATATTCTTTAAGTTCAAAATCATTTAACTGTGCAAGTGAGATGTCATGAAATTTTAATTTTTTTTTTTTTTTTTTTTTTTTTTTTGAAATTGAATGGATTTCAATGTGAGACAATGCATCTGCAACAATGTTTTCTGTACCCTTGACATAACGAATATCGGTAGAATATTGGGATATGAAGTCTAAATGTCTCAGTTGACGAGGTGAGCATTTATCCGGCTTTTTCTTAAAGGCTTCAGTAAGAGGTCTTTGATCAGTATAGATTGAAAATTCCCTACCTTCAAGCATGTGTCGAAATTTTTTTATGGAAACATAAATAGCAAGAAGTTCTCTGTCGTATGTTGACAAATTAGTTTGACTTTTAGAAAGTTTTATTGAGAAAAATGCAATGGGTTCCCAAATTCCATTTGAAAGTTGATTTAAAGAGCTTACAATAGCAAATAAGGATGCATCAGTCCACAGACTTAAAGGAGCTCCAGGAATCGAATGTTTGAGTAGGATAGCTTCGGCAAGAGCTTTCTTGGCATTAGAAAATGCCTTATCAGCTTCCTCAGACCATTGCAGAATAGTTTCAGATTTTTTGCTGGCCGTGGTGATTTCTTTTTGTTAGTATGGCCTTCAAGAAATTTAATCAAATGTGATAATATGTATGTGAGCTGCCTTGGGAAGAAATCTGCGGTAAAAATTAAACATACCCAAAAATCTACGAAGTTGAGTAAGGGTAGTGGGAATTCTTGAATTGCACTAACTCGATCAGGAATTGGGGAAATACCTTCTTTGGAAACTTTAAATCCTAAAAATTCTAGGGTAGGAACACCAAATGTACACTTTGAAGATTTAATTGTAAGTCCATAATGGTCTAATTTTGGAAAGAGAGCTCTGATATGTTGAATATGCTCTTCGATTGATTTTGAAGCAATTAATAAATCTTCAATAAAAGCATACACATCATCTAAATCTCTAATAACTTCATCAATAAATCTCTGAAAGGTACTTGATGCATTGCACAAACCAAACTGCATCCGAGTGCTCTCGAAGAGTTCGAACGGAGTACAAATAGCTGTTTTTATGAAAGTCCTCTGGAGCAATCGCAATTTGATGAAAAGCTTTTACTAAATCAATATGAGAAAAAATTGTGGTTCCATGAATTTCGCTAGTAAAATCCAAAACACTGGGAATAGGATATTTGTCCTTTTTGGTCTGAGCATTTAGAGCTCTAAAATCACCAACAGGACGCCAATCGTCACTTCCTTTTTTCGGAACCATATGTAGAGGAGAGGCATAATTGCTGTTGGATGGCCGCATATGGCCTAAATCCAACATATGCTGAAATTCCATTTTAGCGATTTTTAAGCGATCGGGTGCTAGCCTACGAGGTTTTGCATAAACAGGAGAGCCAAGTTTCAATATGATGCATAACAGAATGTTTTACAGTTTGGTTTGCATATGGAGCTTTAACAATATTAGGAAAATCATTCAATAACTTTGAAAAATCATTACAAAATACAGATTTTACAGAATGAACATCAGTATTATTAAGAATAGCATGAGCATTTATATGTGTACACATATCATTTAAACGACGATTTCTTAAATCAGGTTGCAAGTTAAAATGATGTAGAAAATCTGCACCAATAATTGCAGTTTTAATATCACAAACATAAAAAGAATAAACAAATTGTTTTCTTAAACCTAAATCTAAAGATAATAACTTTTGTTTATAAACATTTATGATAGAACCATTTGCTGCAAAGAATTTTTGAATCGGAATTCACAGTTTATCATTTCTAGTCGCAGGAATCAAACTACAATCACTGCCAATGTCAACGAGAAAATTTACATTTGATTTTCTAACGCGAACAAAAAGGCGACGAGAACTACTGGGCGAGGCGTATGTCGCCGCTACTCCTTGCCATTGTGGTTTGGCTGATAATTGCAAGCCGGAATGCATTTTTGGGCTTTGCAGTCGTACTTTCGATGATACCAACAGATATCATCATTGCTGGCAGGACTTTTCTGTCGAAAACGAGGTTGGCGATTCCGTGAATGACTTCTGGAAAGGCGAAGCGTATCAAGGATTTGAATCACACCCCTCTTTGAAAAGTATTGATCACTTGTATTTGTGACTTTTTGATATTGGTTACGTAATAACCGCTCTGAAAATATTCGTCATCCCTATTGGCGATATTGTGATTTTCCGCGCGTATTTGCATAATACGTAAGAACTCAGACGGCTACCGATCTGCCGGTGTCTTGGTCTAATATATTAATGAAAACGGCCGTTGTAATAAATAAAGAATTAACTGGAACGAGCTAATTTCTAACATCAAGTACGTATTTTGCAGTGGTGAATCAAACTATGAATCTCAACCAGTACATTTATCTCTATCCATCACAAAACATACATTTCAGAGGTATGAACGTTTTTGAGTAAGAAGGACCCAGGAGAAGTATCATCATTTTATATGTTGAGATATATCACAACGCTTTTCCCAGTTTGTTCCGGGCCTCGGAGGAATCAATAAAATCGTTTGATGGGCCTGGAATTCTGACACTTTCCGCCGCATTATGGCTCGAGAAATTTTATGGACCGCTTGTTACTGTGGTCAGTCAGTTTCCTATAGCAGACCATACTTTTATAATAGTCTACATTTTATATAATATTAATCATATTCCCTCTACGAAAAATTGGGAAAATTATATTGTATATAAATTACCAAGGTTGGGGGCAATTCAACTGTCTCTGTATAATTTTTGTTTCATAATATTAACAATTCATAATTAAGCCGTACATTATCGGACAGCATGAAATGAAATGTAATTTTGGTACGAGTAAGCAACACTGCTTGTTTATCTTTCAGTGGTGAATGAATTTAACACACACACACATATTCTACATTTATTTCTACCTTTTATGTAAGTTCTACACACATATTCTACATTTATTTCTACATTTTATGCGCCGGCGTCCTGGCATAGGGGTAGCGCGTCTTCCCCGTGATCTGGGCGTCCCGGGTTCGAGTCCCGGTTTGGGCACTTTTGTTCTTCACTTGTTCTATCTGTGAGATGTGTGAATGTGCCCTCCTGTAAAAAGGGGTTGTGCAAGCGAATGAGTGATGTGTGAGTAGCAAAGTCGTACTCTTGGCCCTAGTTGGCGCTGCTATAAAAAATAAGAGACGTCCCCCTCAGGTTTAAATCGCTGTCTTCGTAACAGCGGGCTTGTCGGTGGCAAGTGCCATAAGAAACAAACAAACAAACAACATTTTATGTAAGTTCTACATTAATTTCCTCACAAATATATATCCATCCAAAATCCATAGGAAATCTTTAATAACAACGTTAGTTGGCTTTTCTGATTGGGAGGAGATTGCATGTTGTTTTTTTTTAATCTAAATATTTCGTTAATTTTCGGGTATCTTCTGTCTGGAAGAAGAGGAAATATTTGCTTAATGGTTTGGCCTTCCATTTTATACAATGGCTTTTACTAAGTCGTTGGAGGATGGTTTTGTATTTACTGGTTCGCTTAAGAACGACTGGGAGGATTTTTTGATCACAAATTTCTTTTATTTTCTGGTTCATTTTTTTGAATTTTTTTTTTTTTTTTTTTTTTAATGTTTTTGGTTAACTGAGAGTGATCGTCTTCTATCGAACTTTTGGTTTTTGAAATATCTCGCCTTTATCAGTTTTAGTAATTTAATTTTTCCTTAAGAAGATAGTTAAGCTATATTTTAAATTAGGCATCTGTTTATGGGTTTATTTTTTTTATTTTTCATCCGATATTGGATGGAGCTCTAGTTCGTACTCGCTGTTTTCATATTCAGTGACACTGAATAAGTTTCAATACGAAACAGTTCCTTCCTTTGATACTGTCTTTACAGTGCTTTGGAAATCTAAAATTTTATCAGGATACCCAACATTTTATTTCTGTTTTCATGTAAAATCGCTATAAATTATTAAAATCTTCAAAATAATGAAGCTAATATTTAAAAAAATTCTCCAAACTAAAATATTTTGTCAAAAAAAGATTTTTTTCAGTGTAATTCTAGATAGAGGGCGCTACAAGCATGTATTTCTATTCGCCCACATTGGTATGATATTGACGATAAGAGAACAATGAAATATAATTTCTTTATTTATCGAATAAAAAAATATAAATGAAGAATTCTAGTTCGAATTTCTCAGAAAGAAATTATCATCACTTCATTTGAGAGATGTAGTCTCACTAGTTACAATAACAATTGCTGCATTCTCACTAGTTAGTAATAAACCATGGAGAATTCTAACAACTAAAAGTTCCATATCTGCGCCAGTCCTCGTAAATTACAATTTACGAGGACTGGCACAGATTTTTATTTAATATTCTTTTTTTCAAATTAATTTGTTCATTAGTTATCAATTTATTTTCAGTGGGAAGAATCCTAATTTTATCACTGTGCTGCTCAATATGGAGGCCGAGAACTGCAAACGAGATCGAAGCGCTACCTTTACAATTAGAACAAAATAAGCAGCGATGATTTCTTCCCATTCAGAATTAATTGCGTTTTGAAAGAAAGGATCCATAGAAAAAGTTTTAAATTTATTTTATGTTTATTAATATTTTTTATGCCTCGAAGTAAACAAGCATATTATCAGTGGTGGATTTTGACAATTTGAAGCCACAGGCGCTAAATTATTCTGAGGCCTCAATCTCTCTATATATGTAATCATATTTTAAAATCTAATTTAAACTTAATTAATTTCCTAATTCTTAGCTCAATTTAGCCCATAACAACTTCATTCTAAAATATTCTCTTATTTCCTGATCTCATTCCACTTTTTCTATTTAATTAATTCAACAGAAGCTTTGTAAAATTGTGAATCGGCTAAAAGCCGACATGTTCCCACACTCTGAGTGAAGGGATAAAAACTGTCCAGCCAAGCACATTCTTTTAAAAGATCCCTGTGTTTCCGTTATCAGAATCGACACGTGTGAGAAATCCCTATCAGAATCTTAATAGTATATAAGCAAAGTGAAAGATATTTTTCCTCTCTTTTATCTTCTTCTGCTTTTGTGTCGCACTGTGAACGGTCGTGCCTTGACCGCACCTCTTGTAAATAAAACATGGCTTCCGGGAGAGAATAAAACGAACTCAGAAATTCAAAGTGTTATCTCTCTTCGAAACTGCCTTCTGCTTCAAATATATATATATATATGATAATGAGGATATATATATACATATATATATATAATGAGGAAAAAACTCTTGGATATTTTATCCCTGGTCTTATATAACCTGAGAAATTGATAGGGAAAACATTTTTCCTTAGTGCTAATATATGTATAATGAGATTTCGATAGGGATTTTTGCTACACGCGTCGACGAGGTAAGGGAAACACAGGGAGGTTTCAAAAAAGAATTCGTCTCGTCAGCGGTATTCTGTCCCGGAGTGTGGGAAAGTTAGGCTTTTAGTCGATTCAGCAATTTTACAAAGCTCTCTTGAATTAATTACGTAGAGAAAGTGGAATTGGATCACGAAATAAGAGAGAATGAAGTTACTATGGGCTAAATTAAGATAAAACCTCGGAAATTAATTAAATTGAAATTAGAATTAAAATATCATTACACACACACACACACACACACACACACACACACACACACACACACACACACACACACACATATATAATGATATTTTAAAATCTTAATTTAATCCGAATTAATTTCCAAAGCTTTATCTTAATTTAGCCCATTGTAATTTCATTCTCTTATTTGCTTATTCCATTCCACTTTCTCTATTTAATTAAGAGAAGCTGTATAAAATTGCTGAATCGGCTTAACGCCGATACTTTCACATGCTCTGCGTGAAGGGACAAAATACCGCTGACTTTACAAATTCTTCTAAAAGATCTCTGTGTTTCCCTTGCTTTTTGATTGACATGCCATGGAAATCCCTATTAAAACATCACAGTATATATGACAGGGATAATTTGTTTCTCGCTCTTTTTACGCCTCTTCTTGCCTAATCTGTTGCTGTGAGCGGAATATATATATATAAGGTTTCTACCATTTATCTTTATTATTATTTTTTTGATAATATAAAATAATAAGGTGACAATGTATATTTCTGTCTGACAAATATATGAGTTTTGTTTTTATTTATTTAAGCTTTTTAAGAAAGCAATTCATAAAATTTAAAAAAAATGTTTTTAGTAACTTATATCCACAATTTTTTTCATTAACTATAACGAGTTTAATTATAAATTCTGAAGGAAAATATTACTATTTATATTCTATTCAAATTGGAGTAAACAGTGCCAATGCTCTTTGTCCTATGAACTGAATGGTATTTGTCATTCAACTGCATATTTGTATCTTAATTTTTTTTAGTGAAAATGAATATTAAAATAATTAAATTATTATTATTATCTTACTTTAATTAATTAATATTTAAGTTTAAAATTAAGTTAATAGACTTATTATTATCAAAAATAATAATTTAAAATTATTTAATGGACTAACTTAATTATTTAAAAATTGTTGACTTAAAACGTTTCCATTAAGCATTTTTAAGTAATAAAACATTAGAATAAATCGCAATAACAAATATTTTATTGGCAACAAAATAGTAAATGATGCCAAAACTTTTTAACATTTAAATATTGTTTAATTTTAAGATAGGAAAGTTTTGAAATTAAAAATAAAATGTGATAGAATTATAAAACAAATTATATTTTATTTCTATATCTTTTATCTACAACTGCCTATTCAAAAGGAATAAAGAATATTTAAAATTTATTGCCCTTATAATTAACAAATGGAAACTAGCATCAACATGTTATTTGGACTATAGCTTTAATGACACATAGTTTAGAAGATATATTTATAAATATATATTTATTATTTATTTCGATAAGTGAAATATTCCAAGCAGAGATTTCGGGAACGGGGATACTTGAAAGTAAAATAAAAAATATGAAATTAAAATGGGAAAACAGAAATGAATTTTATAAATTTTGAAAACTGTAGCAATAAAGCATTTCGCACTTTTCTTAATGATTTCGTATTTAATTTAAAATTTATTTCAAACAATATCATTCTGAACCATTCATGATTATATCAATATTAATATTATTTTTAAATACCAATTCAGGCGTGTGTTGTTGTCGTTAGAGAATCCTCTAAAATTAAAATTATAAGTGTTGGATTAAAATTTTAAATATTTTGTTTAAATGTAAAAACGTCAAAAAATCATCCAAACATATATTTTACTTTCTTGAAGCATCTAAAAAGTATATTAAGCTTTCTAATTCGGTTTATATGCAACAGAATTTTTTACATTTGAGACCTTCTTTAATTTCTCATATATATAAGTGTTCCGTTAGGTAGACAGCATTTAGATAAGTTTTTTATCAAAGTAATTAGAAAAAATACCCGTATGTCCCTCTTACAATGCATAATAATTCAGAAATTTCATAATATTTAAAAATAACAACAGCAAACATATTTGTTATCCAATAAATTGTGCATTATGCATCCTTATTTTCCAAGACCTTCGGAAGAAATCAAAATTAATCGATCACATTTCCAACCCACTTGTTGCAAAATTCAATCGATACCGCAGTGAAAAATTCCAGGAATTTAAGAAATCAGCGCTCTTCTTTCCTCCCCCTTGTTATTGCGACAATTTAATCGATACCGCACTCTGCTATTTCCTGGAATCTTGACTGCAAACTCCTACAAGTGCTGTCACTCAGATGCAGCTAAAGCAAAGGTTATAATATTTGGCGACTGAGCACATTCATGGCGATTTATTCTGATATTTCCCATCAAGCAATTTTGGTTTTTCATTTTAATCCCAGCTTGAAAAGATAAATTTTCCTGAAACTTTTAAGTCGAGTTATTTTGTTTCCTCTACAAAATAAAGCTTTTAATAGTCTTTCAGAAATTAATCTGATATATGTCATTGATAAGTTTTTTAAAGAAAACTTTTTCAGCCGTTGAAAGCACTAAACACATTTTTGGAGCAAAATTTGAATAAGTAAATATTTTTTTACGTAATTGTAGTTTGAAATACATTTTGCTGTAACTTTTACTGTATATAACTCTATTTATAATAAAAGCAAAAATGTATGTGTCTGTTTGTTGACGTTCTACAGGGCAGTATAAATTTTAATTAACTAAAAATGAAGATAAATTCGGAAGTTTTTCTGTGATAATTTCCGAAAGTGTTATCTTGCAAAAACAGTTTTTATAACATGCAAAAAAATTATATATATATAAGTAGATACTGACTAAGAAAGGGGGTTTCAAAATTTATATTACATTTTTTTAAATTAAAAATCTTAACATTTTTCTGATTAATCTTAACATTTTTCTGATTAATCTTAACATTTTTCTGATTAATCTTAACATTTTTTAACGGATACACTGCCCAAGAAACATTTTACGCCACTCTAAAATTCAATAAATAAATAAATAATTTTTCAAGTATATCCATTTTTAATTCTGTTTAATTTCCCCTTCTAATCTTAATAATCATTTCAAAATATTAAAAAAAATTTTTTTACAAAAATATTTTTTTTTATTAGTAACTAACCTCATATATTAGTTTCAGCGATATTAAATAACTTTTTAATGCATTCGGTATTGTTGTTACATTAATAAGCAAATTTTTAAAAATAATAAAAAACGCAAATGAATCAAACTTACCTCTATCCATTTATTTTATATATTAGCCACCTTTGGCGATCAACAAGTTCGCCAAGAGTAATGTTTTGTAAAATTTTTTATTAAACATTTATGTACCTTTGTCTCTTTATACTTTCTTCAGTAAAATATTTTTAAGCTTCAAATTTTGGTAATCATAATTCATACTTTTACAAAAGCCTTACGATATTGTGTTCATTGTACTATTTATCTATAATTTTATGTCAGCTGCTGTAAAATTTGAGCTTGAAATTAAAATAAAAGTGATAAAACTTCAAAAAATTCAAAACTTTTTAAAATAAGGCTACAGAGAATCGAATCCTTTAGCATTGAAGTTTTATCTGTACTACAGATTATTTTTTATAATTCATGTACTATTTCAAAGAATTATTTTAATAAATTTCTCTGATTCGTCATAAAATTCATTTTTACCATTAAAAGGATTAAAGTGCTGTAAGTAATATTTTATTTTATTTCAGTCAATAAATGTTCTTCTGAAAATAATTATGAAGTCAAGATTTTATGCAGTCCTTCAATCCTATGAATCATATTCAATAAAATAATCTTGACAATCCAGTGTTTCAATCTTCTGGAATCAAACCTAACCGAGTTATAAAGCTTTGAATATTATTTTAAGACAATCAAAACGGGCTTATGTAGGTTAAACTTTATTTTAATTTTATGCTGAATAAATTATTAGAAAATGTACTTAACACGTTTTTTTAAAAGTTCATTATAAATGGAAACTTAATTTATAGATTGAAATACTGGTATCATTGAAAAGATAAATTTTTTTAAATGAGGTAAAAATAATTTTTGCGCTGTCATTTTTTTCGAAAATATTTGTGTGTCAAGTTTCCTCTAAAGTATTTGAGTGTCCTCTAAAGTATTTGTGTGTCAAGTTTGGTAGTTCTAGGTCAAATAATCTGACTTCTAGAACGCCAACACACACACATACAAAGATAAAAGTTTATTCATCTTTATTACAAGTAAAGATTTATTCTTTACATATTGACTTATAAACAAATTATCTTCTCAACGAAGGCAATTTTGTTCCTATCATATCTTGTCTCCAATTTTTAAAAATTCCACAAATCAGTTTTTAAATAGAATTCGAACATTATCTTCTTTTTCTTGTCTTTTAAAGAAGTGTAAAAGAATAAAATATTGTAATTGTCAAAAATTCGATCTCGAAATTTTGATGAATCTCCACGTTTCAGACTTTCCTGAGCACAAAAACACATTTTTGGAATTTTCTCTGTCTGTTTGTCTGCGAATACGATAGTTCAAAAACGTTTTGAGCTAGATGGATGATAATTGGTACATGTCTTTATACCAAGTTTGTCGATTTTTGACAAATTTCGAACGAAATCCATTTAGAGGAAGTCTGTCTGTTCAGCCTTTAACGACGAGTGAACATGATAATTAGAAAACGTAAAGAGCTTGGTTGGTAAAATTTGTGCTCTAGAATGTAGATCCGTATGAAATTTAGAATTAAATCTGTCAAGGGGTTTACCGGCTGTCGGTCTGTTTTTTGCATGCATGTAAAAGTATTAATTCAAAAATGTAACACCTTAAATAAATGAGATTTAGTCTATAGTTTTAACATAAAGTGTAAATTCTTTAATAAAGTTTCAACGAAAGTTATCGAAGGATTGACCGTACGTCGGTCTGTACTTTCGCATGTGGGTGAACCCAATAACTCAAAAACACAGTGACTTAAAGAAATAAAATTTGATATTTGATTACCCTGTTAGATTTTAGTTTCAATCAGTCAGGAAAAAGATGTCCAAAATGCATTTCTGCTACTTGTATATTAATCGCATGCCAGTGATTAATCAACGAAAGAACGGAGGGGGGACGGGCAATGATCGCACGCTAGATTAAGTAAAATAGTTTGATTCACGATCTAGACCGATACTTCTTAATTATTGTATTATTGTCCGCCAGTGTCATGTAATTAATACACAAGTACCGGTTTTCATTCGAAGTAGGTTTCTACGAAACACACAACTATCCTGTATGGAACAAAATAAAAATCAGAGCTCTCGTGGCATTCACTGCTTCGCACTAGGTTCGCAATTTTATGCGGGGAGAGAATACCTTGAATAATTAGTGAACGTGTCGGCTTATTGGCGTAGGGGTAGCGTGTATTCCCCGTGATCTGGGCGCCCTGGGTTCGATTCTCAGTTCGGGCATGGTTGCTCTGTCTCATTTCTTTGTGTGAATGTGCCCCTCCCACATGTAAAAAGGGGTTGTGCAAGCGAATGTGATGTGTGAGTAGCTAAGACGTACTCTCGGCCCTAGTTAGCGCTCCTGAAACATGAGACGCTCGCTTGGCCTAAAATCGGTGTCTTCGTCAGCGAGCTTGTCCATGGCAAGTACCATTATAACCAACAACATGAGCGTGAAATTGTTGGGGTGCCCTAATAAAATTAATTATTAGTTTCTAATAAAATACGATTTATTTTCATCATTTTACTAAAAATTTTTTGGAAGTTTTTGTTGATATTTCCCCTAGCACTAAATGAAAAGAAGTTTTACAGATTTTCTTTTTTTATAAGTTTTGAATTATTCACTTTTCAGCTATAATATTTAAATTATATCTCCATCTTCTCCAAGATCATACTTTTCGGAGATTATGTTAATCAATTGTTTGTTATAGCTTGTTAATAAATATACTTCATAATATACCAAAAATGTGTAAACTCATACTTTAAACTAAAATTATACATGAATAAAATAAAAATAACTTTTAATGAATCTCACATGTTTTAGAGGAATGCAAAATATCTATTTAAATGCATAAAAAATTAGCACAGTACATCTCTTGTCATGCATTTCCGTTGCAAATATTTCTTTTGTATCCCTTAATTAAATCTTGTTCTTTTGTTCCACTCCTGAAACATGCTAATATCTGCTTCTTTACATTGAAGTGATTAAAACAAGTTGAATAAAACTTTTTTTTTGAAAAAATATTAAGAACTTTGTTCAAAGTAAGACTCCTATTAATAATTTTAAAATTAAAGGAAAGTAAATTTTTAGAAAAAAGCACAAGCTACCAAGATGAAAATGACTGAGATTACTTAAATTCTTTCCAATCTAAAATTTATCATCTGACAATGTTTCTACATATATGTACAAACTGTTCTGACATTGTTTCTACATATATGTACAAACTGTTCTGACATTGTTTCTACATGTGCAAGCTGTTCAATCACATTTTATTTACTTTTGACTTAATTATCATGAAATTAAATGTATTCTCTCATGCACGTGCATGTGTTTATACATCTACATGTAATACTTGATTAACAGATACAATATCAGGAGGCTACATTATTCGCAGGTAGGACACCAGCAAATAACTATTTACTTTCTTAGAAACATTATCAGTGACTTGATGCTAATATTCAGTTTGTTCTAAATCTGCGTAATTTAGGAAATCTAATCATGTAATCTAGGAAATTACATAAGTTTTATAATTACTTTTCATTACAAATCTTCTTGTCTCTTCTTTTCTGATTCACTTATAAACTAAAGGAGAGTGGCAGTATTAGAGAGTAGTTTCCTAATTGGATCTTTGTCATAGTTTCAAATCTATTAAATAATTAGGCTCTAACACAGGAAGAAAAAGGTAACAATGATGTAAATAAGATTTGTGAAAGCCATTTTAGAGAAACTGCTATATGGCTACAATAAAGAAACAAAAATTTACATTTAGTATTAATCAATTAAATATTTTAATAAAAGGTTAACATTCTCTAAGCTATTAAAACAAGTAGGAAAATAGATCATTATATCTTCAGAGAGGAAAATTTATTATACATTACTATAATAATTTTACTAAAATACTTTAAACATAAGGTTAGGTGAATTTATTTTTGGTATTGCTGAAGTCCAAAAGTTGCTCAGATTGGACTGCATGTGATTCTTAAATTCGGCAGGTCAAACCAGAGACTATTATCTTGAGATAAAGGAACAGTCCCAAAACCAGTTATAATAGTAATCCTCTTAAAATGGAAGTGGAGGAAGCCAAAGCAAGAAGATCTATAAGAGGAGATATCAAATGTTGGTTGAAACAGAACAAAAATGCTGCATAGTTTTATGAGGGAAGAAAAAATGGTGCAAGAATACCATACATGGATTCATGCATTGTGTTGAGGTGAATATGAAGATAACTTTTCAGTTTCATTGTGCATTAAAAAGTGTTTAAGTAGTACAGATACGGAAAATTTTCCCTACTCTTGCCATTAAGACATTACTTTTAGAAGCAAATATTCATAATTAAGCAATTTTTCTTCTTAAGCTACTGAGCAAAACTCTGAAGAGAACGATAATTTGACGAACAGTAATTCTGTAGAAAGTGCTAATTATTCTATTTATTAGCTAATTCTGTTACATTTTCAGTTAGTTTATGCTTACAGAAATTTAAATTTTAGACATATGTCTATTCATAATGAAACATTTCAGCACCCTATCTCATCTTCTGCAACCTTTATAAATGAAAATTTTGTTCTATATACACATCAGTTTTCTTTGCGAAAATTTCTTCATAAAATATATATAATAATGCAGAAATAATAGATGGAACAGCGGTATTGATTATGTGAATAGATTTTTTTTAAATTAAAAAAAATGTTTAGAAAAAAGTTTCAGGTAAAGGTATATTGAAATGAATTTATTTTGGAAATTGATTTGTATAAAATGTCGGCGTCCTGGCCGAGGGGTAGCGCGTCTTCCCCTGGTCTGGGAGTCCCAGGTTCGTGTCCTGGCTGAGATGTGGTTATTCTTCCACTTGTATTCTCTCTGTGAGGTGTGTGAAAGAGTTCCACCTGTAAAAAGGGGTTATGCAAGCGAGGGGGTGAGTGTCGTCCTCATATGAGCTAGAAATCAGACTTCTGTTCTCGGGTGCTCAGGGGTCTTTACCCTCAGAATCTACTGCCCCATCTTTTCGTTGCAACACGAACAGGACATTATCATTTGCATAAAATAAATTGAAATATTTTCTAATGAATAAGATAAAATTGATCTAACATTAAATTTGTATTCAGAAAGAAATTTCATTATTAGTTTCCAGTAATATTTTTTTAATTAACGATTTTAGCTATTTCCTTGCTTATTCAAATATTCAACTTCGTTTAACAAACAGATTGAAGATAAGAGGAATGAAATTTAATTCTGAGTTCAGGTAATAAAAACGTATCAATTTATCACCATTTAAGGGGGGAAAACGCGCCTGTAAATGATTGAGCTTTATCATGCTCTCATTGTCTTTGATCACGATTTACATTCATAGTATGAGATTCATAAAACTTAAAACGGGTTTGTATGATTAAATCATATTTTCTCCTCTTTTATGAAGAAAGAATGGGTTTCACTTTCTTCAAAAATACGATTTCATCAAAAAGTATGAATATTTCTTCGAGTGTAAACAAATCTTCGATCTGTTGGCTAAAACATATTGGACGAAAGTGTCTTTTCGCAAGCAACGTTAAACAATGGCCGCTTCCCCGATTTCCGCCACAATAAACAACAAATGAGATGCATTCCTGCAGTCAATAAATTATATGCATTTGTAAAAGATTTTTGATTTATCCATAATTTCTAATTAGACGCAGAAAGCTTATTCTTTAATTCTTCTCATTGATTCATCAGATCATACCAATCTCATATGATTTAATTATTATTATTATTATTTTGCAGCGTTTCTCCCCACCACTGGTTGCGCATTTGGCGGAGTTAATGTCGCCAGCCAATTGACACGCCTCTGATTGGTAACCCTACCTTTAAAAATCAATATCTGCAGTTCAACAGGTTCTCTTGCGTTGTTGCTATAAGCGAATAGGAGGTGTATAGCGAAGAAGCTCTTAAATTGCTGATGATGTCGTATCCACGTTACCACGGAAAAGGGATACAGTAGCTTCTGAAGGTAAAGACGCCTGAGCACCCAAGGGCAGAAGTCTGACTTCTACCTCATATGAAGATGAAACTCACACATTCGCTTGCACAGCCCCTTTTTACAGTGGGGCACATTCGCACACCTTACAGACCGACCACAGATAAAGAACAACCATGCCTGAGCCGGGATTCGAACCCGGGAAGCCAAGACCACGGGGAAGATGCGCTACCCCTACGCAAGGACGCCGGCACTTAAATTGTTGTTGCATATATAACGGTAAGCGCTTCTACAACTTCACTTAACCTAAATTCTTACATTATAAATTAAAATATTTATTTTTGAAACAACTGAATGAAAAAATAAGTATCATAATTAAAACTTAGCTAATTTACAAAAATTCTCATATTGTGAAATATTTCATTTTCGATCGATTTTATTTTTAGTTAAAAATTATTTCTTTTTGCTGGAAACGGTGAAAAATCTTTTTGGAAGGTTAATAATTAATGAATGCATCAGTATTTAAATAAATAATATTATTTGAATCTCCTAATTCATTTTCATTTAATAAATACTTTAGACAAGTCCAATGGTGGATCTCCGATTGGGCTATTTTTTAAAAGTTCTAGGAAAAAGGACAAAGTAGACACGTTTTATAAAAAAATCTTTCACCCTGGTTGTCAAATAAATGAAATTGTAAAAAATATGAATTTTTTGTTATTATAAAATATTCAGATTATAATATGACTGCACGTTGGGTTAATTAATTCATTACATATTATATAATTACTTATCATAATTAATACTTATGGTTAATTTTTCACGAATTTTATAGTTTGAATCATTTTTTTTCCATAACATGCGTATTAAACAAAAAACATTCTTAAAAAAATTACTAAAATATATCATTAAACTAAAATAAGTATTAGCATGTTGATTAAGTTAAAAATGAATTGAAATGGGAAACTAAATAAACCAATAGTTAATAGAAGGGCCTCATAATGTGTAAAGTTTTTGGCCACAAGTCGAATCTAATTTTGAAAAAAAAAAAAAAAATGTTATTCTGAAAAATCCTGTAAAAAAAAAAAAAATCCAAATTCATAAAGAAAAAAATCTATTATTTGTAATCTATAAATTCTGCTACTACAAATTCATAACATAACAGTAAAGTAAAATTCTCAATTAAAGTTATATGGAATGTAACGAACTTTTCTAAAACAACAACAAAAAAAAAAAAAAAAAAAAAAAAAAGAAACGATCTCGAATTTCGTAAAACATTGACATAAACTTCCCTTAAGATATTCGACTAGGTTCTGCGGGTTTTATTTTTTAAAAAAATGAATAAATAAATAATGTTTATTTGGTGAGTTTTTTTTTATAATTAAAATAAGGAAAAAATGATAAATAAAAGTGAAATTATTTAAATGGAAGAAAAATAGATTTTGAAGAAAAAGTATATTTTCATGTAAATTTTAGAATTTATTTACAAAAACTAGAATTGTTCTAGAAAAAAAAAAAATTACAGTTTTTCGTTTTTCTTTCTAACATTTCATGTGTAACATATCTTAGAGTGTAACTAAATATTATCTAATAGTTATATTCAAAAGTAAATTTTTGTGTTTTAAATATGAAATTTTTGGAATTTTTTCAAAAATATTTAAATTAAAAAAAATCATAAATCGACTTCTAGAGCATTCAACATCAAATCCATGGTTCATTAGAATCTGTATAGTGTAACGAGGCGTAATTATAAATTTCATTAATATATCTTGATTATTTTTTGTGATATAAAGATACTTAAACAGTAAAGTTATGAACTCATTTAAAGTTTTTAAATGCTTATAAATAAGCCTTATTTACTTGTCAATAGTGTACTATGACTTGTTTCTAATTGACAAAGAGACAAAATAAAGATACCACTGGAGACAAAAACATGCCTATTTTTTTAAAACTGTAAAAAAAAAAAAAAAAACGCGTTTTTTTTTAAATTTATGTTTTTAATTTAGTCGCACATCTTAAGTTTCGACAGTAAACACTACTGTTACAAATCATATATTTAAAAATTTAAAAATTAAAAATTGCAAAGTAAGATCGAAGAATTATTTCTCCAATATACCACAGTTTTTTATGATATTCTTTCTTTTCCTCCAGATTTATTTAATCCCTTTCTTTTTTTTAAATTTTAATTTGAGGAATATTTTTATTGTTGTTTTCTTGACTAATTAGTTTTTTATTACGATTAATTATTCAATTGGCATCGACATATTTATTTGAATACTTCTTCAGACAACTTACTTGAACACTCCTATTATCTAATCGGAATATATTTTTAGCGATTGAACTTATCATAAGTATTCTTTAATACTTCCCAAACAATTTTTGTCAAAAATTACAGCATCAGTAGGATATCTATATATTACACTTTTTAAAAACTACCTAAATTGGTAACAATGCAGCCAGCGAAAGACAAACTAAGTCATACTGAAAATATTCCAAAATAATAATAACCGATACATTGCAATTGTTACAAACAAAAGCATTGAAATATACTAAAAATTGTTAAAAAATTCTTTCTTGTATTATTATTTATTATTCCATTTTCCAAATGTTAGATTCTGCTAAAATGTCTTGAATTTTAAGTTTAATTATCGTAAAATAAAACAAAAACAAGTTTAAGAACTAACATATATAACATAATAATAATCTTCCAGATAAAATACAAAAAGGGATGCTTTATATCAGATAAGAAAATCCAAAATTTCCGTTTAAAATCATGTATGCTATTTTTTAAATTAAAGTATTGAATATTCATACATTAATCTAAGAATTTTAATTCACAGAGTAAAGTTTCTTACTAAAAATAAACAATTAGAATCGTCAATGGCTGTAATAATTAAGTTCAGGTGTATGTAATAAAATAGAATATCACATATTTGTCTGTCTGTTTTTCAAAATTGATCGCTGTAAGTAGGAATACTAAATTTAGTACAGATATATTTTGGAGGATGGAGAGCGCTTTTTTCTAAGCTTTAATATAAATTTCGTTGTATTAAATAACAAGTAAATTTTGGTTTTTTTAGTGATAACCCAAGCTATTAATGTTAAAAAATGCCATCTTTGACTTTAATTATCTTAAATTAAAAGAAATTAATTTTATTGTTTCATCAGTCTTAAATATGTATCTTTATTCTGTTAAATAAAATCTTAAATGTCATATATACTTTATTCTAGGTATTCCGTTTATATTTGTGTATGAAAAGTTTTCATATATAAATATAAATGTTAGATTTTTGAGTATGAGATTTGATTCATTGTTTAACTTTATTGGGTTTTTTTAAGTGATTTATTTTATGTGTATATAAATTATTTATTTCATTACCAGGAATCCTAAGGTTTTGTATGTATTTAATTTCAAATAATAAGAAATTTATTAACTATTAAATTCTGTTATTGCTTTAAGTGTTATTAATTAACTGAAATGTAGTCTAAATGTTCCTGTTACCTTAAAACAATTAGAATCGTCAATGGCTGTAATAATTAAGTTCAGGTGTATGTAATAAAATAGAATATCACATATTTTTGACTTTTTTTTTACAGTTTATTTATTTTCAGTGTAGAACTATATTTGGCATACTTTAATTGTGAATGGAGATTCAGAGAGTTGCTATGTTTATAAATGCTATACTAGAGTTTATAAATGTTCTTGATACATTTAGACATATATTTTTTGCCTACTTTTGTGACTAACTGATTCACCCAGATTATAAATATGTGTGTTGTGGGCGTAGGTTTGAATTTCTTTTCAACGAGGAAATATGTCTTTACAAAGTATGTTTAAAATATTGAAAAAAATTTAAATATTGAAAAAAATTATAGGGCAAAAAATTGCTGTCATTGAAGAGATAATTTCTTTTTATTTTTAAGATGCTATAAAAACAGTTTTTTTACTTTAATATTTTCGAAATTTATCCTGCTAAACGACATTATTTCGCTTAATTTTTGATTAATTTAAATTCTAATAACAATTTTTAAAAATCGCTCCGATTAGCAAATTTTTACTCTCCAAACTATATATTTGCCGAATTTGGTTGCTGAAAGTCAAATGGTCGGACTTGTACAGCGCCATCACATACACAGACAGACAGAACATCTTTATTATTTGTAGAGAAAGAAATAAAAAGTTTGCTAAATTTAAGATAAAAGCTTTTGCCTTGTGTTTAAAAATCAAAGTTTAGTTAAAATACCACTACATTTTGTCGCTAAATATTCTTTCCAGCAGCCATATGATTAACAAATTTGGACTCCCTAGCCCATTGTTCAATGAGTTCGAGAATGATTTATTGGCCGTTTTTGGCCCGTACGAAAAAGTCCTGTATGGAAAAGTCCCAATATCAAAACTGATAATTATCCTTTAAAAGCTTGAGAAGCATCTTTGAAATTTTATCTCTTGATTTGGTGTTCGGTGGGTCTGCTTCCCCCCCCCCCCCCTGTTGTTTTGATTGGCTTTTAATAATGGTATTATAATGGTATTGAAATCTTCGAAACATCAAAAGTAGAGCCATCATCGGTGTATAATGAATAACAATGTCAAAAACATTGTAGTAGCCTTAAGAATGTAATTGCATGCCACTACTTTAAACAAAAAGTCCGAAAAGTATGAAGTACTTTTGAAAACAAAATACAACTGTTTTCTCTCCGAAATTATTCATTTTAGAAAACCGGATGAAGCAAATCGGCATCAAGAAACTTGTAACAAAAATTAGAAAAAGAGAGTTCGTGAGACTGATGAATATGTTTCAAGTGTATATCAAGAGGAAATATCTCCCATTTTTCAAAGTGAATATGAATTTGTGAAGGATATGAATATTTGCAAATTATAAATTTAAACAACATTCATGTTTTTTAAAAATCCCTATTTTCTTAGATATTCAACAAATATTTCGATTTCAGAAATGGTTTTTAATATAGAGACCATAACGTAAATTGAATAATTGTATAACAATTTTTGCAGTTTGCAAAATATAGTCTTAGACCGAAAATGGGACATTTTATTTTTTTAAATTTTCTAAATGTAATTTTCATTTATCATCAATATTCGGAATTTTTAACAATCAAAAATATTTATTGTCAGATTAAATTAACATCACTAAATATATTACCGTTCCAGAAATACATTTGATTTAATCTTCCAAATGTATAATTTAACGCATATTTAATGCAAAATTAGTATTTATATCAATAATTAAGAATTTAAAAGCAAAGAAAAAGACGAAGAGATGGTTATATGTCAACAGAAATAGAATATAAACTTATTTTACTCTGCAATCGGTTATTAGATCTCTATTTTAAATGAATGATCTTTTTTAAAGGAAGATATTTCTTATAAATAAAAATAATTAATTTGTTTTTTTAACGTTCAAGTATTGCAAATATATTATAGGGAATATTTCGAAAATATGTTGAAGGCGAAAGTTTAGCTTGAATGCTTCAACTGCTTTATTTGTAAAAACATTAAACTTTTATTAATTTGTCACGATATATTTTGAAGTAAATACTTTTTACTTAGCTTCTTTATCTATGTATTTTCATCAACATTTGAATTCACTTTAAAATTTTGATATAATTAATGCTTCGATGACGAAAATATGATCTTTCTTTTAGTATTACTTGGTCTGTCAGAATATTATACCATAAAAAGCTGTAATTTATTCTAAATATTGGGGAAAATAATTTAATTCGTTTCCTAACTGGAAGGTAGATTTGAAATAATCCTTGAAATATAGACACTAAAACTGTAAATATATCAAATTTTAGAATAACAAGCATTTCTAATAATTGTTATAATTATAAAGGTATCGAAAATGTTAATATCAGTAACTTCCAATGCCTCATTTTAGCAATAGTAAAATTATCTTAACATTTAATTAAATCAGCCATAATACAAAAAAAAAAAAAACTGAATTTTTAAAAAAATGTGCTTAAGTGCATTGTGCATATTACTTCGATCATGGGATTCTGCAAAATATTACTTTTAAATTATTAAAAATTGTATTTTTTTTCGTTCCTCAATAAATAAATAAATAAATAAAAATAAAAAAACCTTTATTATGTACAAAGTCAGACATTTTGGTATCTAAATAAATAGCAATGAAAAGCAAAACAAACTCAAGCATTTTTTCAAAATATTATTCCTTGCTTTATGAAGAATCATGCATAATTCATGTTATATATATTTGCAGCAGTCAAATAATAAATTTCTAGGATTCATCAGAACTTTGTATGTAATGCATTATTTAGGAAAAAAATCATTGTTTACTTCAATAAACCTTTATGATGAATTTTTTAAAAAAATATTTGAAATCGGATAAATTCTATTCACATAATCAATAATGCTGTTTTACCGAGAAATGTCATATTATCTTTGATACATTAAGTAAATTTTATGGGAAAAAAATCGTAAAGAATTAAAAAAAATAGATATCTAAAGAAGAGGTTTTCACATATGAAATTTGAAGATAATGTATTTGACAGAATATGGAATTTTCGGTTCATAAC
This sequence comes from Argiope bruennichi, assembly GCF_947563725.1. Classification (NCBI taxonomy): domain Eukaryota; kingdom Metazoa; phylum Arthropoda; class Arachnida; order Araneae; family Araneidae; genus Argiope; species Argiope bruennichi. Next base: position 107,402,422 of record NC_079162.1, read on the forward strand.
AGAATGTCTGTTTTAGCTATGAATCTTGGTTTCAGTGATACAACTATCTAAACTAACAAAAAAATCTAACTTAATTATTTGGTAAATAGAATAATTAACGCATTCCATGCAATTATCATTCGATAAAGCTTCGTTTCCATCACAATTCTATTGGGTACTTTTAGAAGAAGAAGAATTTATTGTTGTTTGTTTTAAAAAGGATATTTTTAAAACAACAGAAATAAGAAAAGTTTGCAGTATTTAAATCACCTAAGTATTTAAAAAAATTTTAATGGAAAATGACAGAAAATTAATTTTAATAAAGCAAAAGTAGTATGGGGTTTTTTTGTAGCTTCTTTGTCTTTAAAAACGGAATAAATTTTCTGAGAAATATACTTTAAAGTTGAATAAAGCATAGCCTATTAAAATTGTGTTATCTGTCTATTGAAAGCTAATGGCTCCTCAAATTGCATCACCAATGTCTTTAAGTTCAATAAAGCAAAATATTTTTTTGATTTTCAAGATCATAATAGCAGCCAAAATTTGACAGTTTATGAACTGAATTATTTATTTATTTTTCTTCACTGCATAAAAACACAGAACCTTCGTTTTCATTCTATTTGAACAACATTTTGATATTTTTATTATCTCTTTATTGTGTTTTCTTTAGCTTATTCCCATTCCAATTTATGAGGACTGATAACTATTATAACTGCTTTATGCGTGACTCATTTATCCCCTTTATTTTATAATAAAATTCAGGCAATGATTTAAGGTCCTGTCTGAGCAACATTTGAGCAACCTGAACATTGACAATTCATCTAACCTTATCTTTAAACTATTTGAATAAAATTATTATTATAGTAAATTCTTATCAAGAAAATTTCCTCCCTGAAGATTAACATGTTTTGCTACTTGCTGTCAAGTAGCAAAAGTAGCAAGGAACACTATCATTTCTTTGTTAAAACATATGAATTAGGATATCCATATATAAACACTTGTTCCAAAATACAGTCACATCACATTTTCTCGAAAAAAAGGATTTCGGATATCACGCTTATATACCCGCGAAATAAGTCTTATTTTTCGTCTGAAATATATTTCATGGAATTGAGATTAGATAAAGGTCTAATTTATAAGATGGTTCAATTTTTTTTAACTCTCCCCTTTCGACAAGAAATCCAGGAAATAAAAAGAGAGAATAAAAAAAGCAATTATAAAATTATATGCGTTTTTCTAGCTTGAAAACATATAGTAGATTTAGAACAAATTGAAAATTAGCATGAAATCATTGGCAATGATTTTCAGATAATAGGGAGTAATTTGCTAATACTTTACCTGCGAACGAAAGTTTAGCTCCTGATATTATATCTGAGAAGTAAGCGTTTTGATGTAGAGCGTGTAAATATTGCATATACAAGGGATAATGTATTTAAATATGAAAAAATGAACCAAAACAGAATAAAATGTAATGCCCACTTGGAATAAAATGAAATATCATAATATGTTTCAGATTTTAGAGAATTTTAGTGATGTTTAACATTCTTTTTCATTGAAAATATGTTTTTTTTTCTGAGACTTTATCAGTATTTATTTTTAAAGTAATTAATATAATTTATGTCCTACTTATTTTAGTCAGAGTGATTTTTTTTATTTTTTTGAAACTGAATTTAATACAGTTTGTTTGAATACCTTCAACGTAAAAAAGTATGCATTAGTGTGTTGAAATTTTGACTTATGCAACTTAACATTATTCTAAACGTTTCTAAAAATCTTTTAATAAAACGCAGTTGTTGCACTCAACATTACTGAATTATTTTTATGAATGTACTTTAAACAATCAGCTTCAAGAAAGAATTGTAAATATAGCATTATGAGTAGGGAAAAAGCTAAGATACAAAATATATCCTTTCACAACGTAATCACCGCTTTTGTTTTGGGTGAGTCAGGGAAAAAAAATATTCTATATAGATTCTTCTTGTTTAATTTCTGTTTCTTAGCAAATTCTTTATTAATTATTTATTCTAATGAATTAAAGGGCCAATATATCTCTTAAATAATAAAAGGGAATATATATTTTCAAAATTTCCTGGACTTATAAGCAGCAGTTTAAATGGAGAAAGTAGAAATCATTTGAGGCGAACCTCCATGATAGTTCTTAGTTTATGTAATTTTGGATCCCACAAAATTTAAATCAGGCCTTAAGTGATTTTGACTATTATTTAACAAATATTCTACTGAGTTTGCTATTTTTCAGTTACTATAATGAATCAGAAGATTTATTCAATTGTTTGTAATTTTTTTAATATTTATAGTTGTGAAATTTAAAGTTTTGGGGAAATTTTCAACTTAGTTTAGATAATTATAGATGACAAATAAGTACTTTCAAGCTTTTGATTCATTAAAGTCATAGAAAGGGAAATAAGAAGTCTATGACATTTCATTTGTATTTAAATGTAAATCTTCAAAATCATGCTCACCACCAGTCAGTTTAAGAATATAATAATCATCCATATTGTTTCATTTATCCATTAATATAGTATTCTCTGTGGTGATGGAAGGAAACAGTCTTTCAAACATTTAATCGCTTAAAAATGGATGTAAATTTTTTTCATAATTTCTTTGTAGGCATGAAGCACATGCTGGAAGAAAGTTGTACTGTTAAAGTAGTTTGAGAACAAGTAAAAGAACTAAATATTATTGATATCCATTTAGACTTGAATTTAAAATTGATGAAGATTTACAACGCTATTTTTAACATAATATAAAGATTAACAAAAAATTTGTATTGAGTCAATAAGCCAACTGAAAAAAAAAATCTTAAATAGTATTTTAAGATTTAAAAAATTACAGGATTTCTTATTAGAATAGATTCGAATATGTGACCCTTCTAATCCAAATGAAAGCACGAAAATATTTAAGCATGAAAATGTCACAAAGGAAAATAATCTTTTGGGGTCTCACAAATTTCCAAGGACCCTATGCAGTTACCAATTGTGCCTATTTGATAATCCATCACTGTTCATATCTAATAATAGGAAATCTTCCTCAAGTATACTTTCGGTGGTTGAGCAGCTCACTTCATTTAACATGCAAATTTTAATAACAAAAACACTTTAAATAGTTTTCTAACTGAGATTAAGTCACAGTTTCGGTCAATATTATTAAAGCTCCAGTTGCAGTGAGAAATTTCAATATTTCATAACATTTCGGGTGTGCGCTTGTATTCTTTTTGATGAGAAATTTTATTGGCATTATCAAAATAGCTGGACGAAAGCATAGACTGAATAGAAAATATTACATCTTAAAATTTTATATTGTTATTCATTATCTCTCAGCCAAAGAAATTGTCGATCTTCTTTTTAAAATCCCTATTATTAAAAACGACTTATCAATATGTCCGTTGAAAGCAATTTCAAACTTATGAGATTCTGAAATTATGTCAAAAAACAATTTATGATGAATGAGGACTAATGTCAAAATCATTTAGGGAGTTTATGCTCTTAGGTCCTGAATAGCTCGAGTCAACAACAATTATACTACTTGTAGTTTCATTAGGTTAAATGATTTTCTTTTTAATTTAATTTCTTTACACGGCATAAAATACTTCGATTCGGTTATTTCTTGTAAAAATTCCTCTAACGTATCCTTTTTTTTTAATTTGTCCTTTATTTATGATTTCATCCTGTTAAATCATTCTCGGATTCCTGTTTAGGCTATTTGTGAGATTTTTAAAACGTCTCAATACTACTTCGGAGTCATTTTCAAGTATCTCAATTTCTGATTTCCATAATAAACCAACAGAGTATCTATCATCCATTCTAGGCATTTCTTTTTCTTTCACACCCTTTCAGCTAACCCAAATAAATGCGCATGTCTCTTATTTACTAAAAAACTGGTAATGTCCTATCCAGCCCCTACCGAAATTTTCGACCCCTTTGTAAATGAGTACAAATATTTAGGGTTGATTTTAGACGCAAAATTAAGCTTTAATAGTCATATTAAAGCGACTCTCACCAATGCTACGATTATGAGTTTTAAATTCAACAGCTTATTGCTCCATGGATTAAGTTTTCGATTAGGCTCAAGCTTCTTCTCAACAAAGTAATTTTAAGACCAGTATATGTATGGCTCCCAAATCTGGGGGCACTTCTGCCCCAAACCTTAAGTTGAAAGTTTTCCAAAATAAACATCTTATGAAAATTGTTAATGCACCCTGGTACGTCAGAAGGAAACTACTTCATGATGACCTCCAAATTGAACCTGTTTAGGAATTTATTAAAAGAACATTAATTAAGTTCTTCGACAAATTACCCGACATTCCTAACGAGTTACTTCAAATGCAAGCATATGATGTGACTGCGCCCAGTTCTAGAAAGACCTAGAGCTGCAATCGACAACTCTTACATTAATTTTCCATCTGTAAAATGACTGAGAAGTTACTAGCTCTGTTATCAATCTGATGGTTTAAAATCTCTCAAAATTACTCCTGCTTTGGCCTTAGACAGCTATGAGGAGCTACACGGGTGAAATTTCTGGATTTAAAAAAAAAAATAGCTAATCAAAATAGTTAAATCAGTCCTTATAGTAAAAAGCACGTGCAACATAATTCCATTAAACCTCTCTTTCTCACATAAATAATCAAAATATTATTTTATATTAATAATTATATCATAAAAATATCAATCTAACAATCCTACCAAATTTCATGACCTTAAAGCTTTATGCGCTCGTTTAAGCTAGTTTAAATTAATTTAAATCTTTCCCTAAACTTACAAATTATAATAACTATTCTAAATTGTGATGTGGAGGTGCTCGTGACCACTTTGTTACACCACGGAACTCCGAAATATCGCGACGTCGACGTCACTCCCTTTCTATTATTAGATATCGATTAATCGTCCGCGAGGCCCATCCAATCCCATTTTTACATTGCATTGTGTACTCAAGAATAGAAACGCGCTGACCTGATATCCCTCTCCCTTCCATATGGAAGATCCGGAGGCACTAACAAAGAGCTTTCACTCGCAGTTGAAAGCTCTTTGCCCGTACGTAATCGGTATTGAATCCTACTTGAATACAGCTGCAGCTGTCAACAGCTCGTAAACGAGGCTTACTCATTCGTTTACGAGTAGAATTCGAAGATCCATTATAACGCTCGTTGCCGGGCCGCTAGCTGTTTATTATTATTATTATTATTTCGTTTTTATGAAAAGCTTATTTCAGGATAATAAATTTTTCTTGGCTCAAAGTGCTGTTTAAAACGAAGGAGTGTGTGTGAGAGAGAGGTAATCTTTCTTCTCGAACAATTTTTAAACGAAGCTTTTTCGCTAAATTTACTTGAATAAAAGTCCGCGTAACTCCATAGCAAATAATTAAATCAGTTGACTCAATTTTATCATTACAACATCAATAATACTGAACGTGATTTACAATAAAATATTTTTCTTACACAAGAAATATAATTAAGTGGAGTACAGGAGATTATCAAGAATGTTGTTTCATATCTACTGAAGTTTCTCTCATGTTGTCAGACGTCTCATTTTTTGAAACCTCTTGCATATTATTTCTAAAAGATTTTTATTTGTACATACTTATTCATGATGCGGTTTCAAACCACATTTCGAACTATTATTCTTAAACTTGCAATTTCTATTTGTCACATTTTAGAAAACAAACCTAGAAGCGGCTATCATTACGTGAAATTAATTTTGATATTGCAAAGGAGGCATATGCGATTATTGACAGCATTAAAACTAGCAGCCATTGATGCATCGTTTGAAAATTTTTTACTGTCCAATTCTGTATGTTCGAAACGAAAGTCAGGGTTTCTTTTTTCTCTCGTGTCAGGAAGTTAGCCTCTTCACGAAATTTACTCTAATTTTTTTTTTTTATAAATAAAACCGAATAAATTGTATGCGCATATTTCTTCTTTGGATTTTTTTTCCTTCGATTTCAGAACTCTTCCGGAATGAATTTCAATAACTGAACAGATAAACCCTTTGTTAAGCGTTGTGCCATCAAATTCCGAAATGCAATTTCAGTTTCATCATAGAACTTATGTAAAGCTTTAACATTGTTATATTCTTTATACCGGACATAAATTCAAAAATTTATTCATGAAATAATTTACATTTAAACCCTTTTTGCCAAATATTTCAGTCAAAGTTTTTCAAGTGAATCGCCTGAATTTTAATCGCCTCTGATTTTTAACCCTACGTTTAAAAACTGGTGTCCGAAGTACAACAGGTTTTCTTGCTTTGTTGTTATAAGTCAATAGGTAAGCGTATAGTAAAGAAGCGCTCACATTGTCTTTATATATTTAAAGGTAAACTTCTACAACTTAACATAACCTAAATTCTTACATTATAAATTTAAATATTTATTTTTGTAAAAATTAAAGAGAAAAAGAATTAAAAATTAGGTAATTTACAAAAATTCTCATATTGTGAAGTATTAAATTTTCGATTGAGTTTATTTTTAATTAAAAATTATTTCGCTTTGCTGGAAAGGGAAAAAACTTTTTGGAAGGTTTTAAACATTGATGTGCTTGGAATAAATTTAATAATTAATGAATGATTTGAATCTCTAAAATAATTCATTTGCATTTAATAAATACTTTAGACAAGTCAAATGGTGGATCCCCGTTACGGCTGTTTTTTAGGGCTTCTACATTAAAGGAGAAAGTAGACACGTTTTATAAAAAATGCTTTTACCCTGGTTGTCAAATAAATGAAGTTATAAAAAATATGAATTCATTGTTATTATAAAATATTCAGATTACAATATGAGTGCACATTGGGTTATTAAATTAATTACATATTATATGATTACTTATCATAGCTAATACTTATGGTTCATTTTTCACGAGTTTTATTGCTTGAATCATTTTTTTCCCCTAGACATGCTTGTTAAACAAAAAACACTTTCAAAAAATCACTAAAATGCAGCATTAAACTAAAATAAATCTTTAGCATGTTGATTAAGCTAAAACTGAGTTGAAATTTCAAACTAAATAAATCAGAAGTTAATAGAAGTATGTCATAATGAGCAAAGTTGAATCTAATTTTGAAAAAAAAAAAAAAATCCTTATTTTGAGAAATTCTGAAAAAAAAAATCTAAAATCATAAATAAATAAAATCTATTATTTGTAATATATAAACTCATAGCATAAGAGTAAAGTAAAATTCTCGATTGAAAGTTTTATGGGATGTAATGATCTTTTTTTCAAAAATAACAAAAAATAATCGATCTAAAATTTCGCAAAACATTGACATAAATTTCACTTAAGGTATTCGACTAGGTTCTGAGATTTTTCGAAAAAAAATTAATATCTGTATGTTTTTTTTTATTAATATAAGGATAAAATGATGAATAAAAGTGAAATTATTTAAATGGAAGCAAAATAGTTTTTAAAGAAAAAGCATATTTTGATGTAAAGTTCAGCATTTATTTACAAAAACTAGGATTGTTCGAGAGAAAAAAAATTATTACAGTTTTTCATTTTTCTTTGTAACATATCTTAGATTGTAGCTATTATCTAAGAATTATACTCAAAAATGAAATTTTTGTGTGTTAAATATGAAATTATCTATAAAATTTTGTAATTTTTTCAACAATATTTAAAGTAAAAAATCATAAATCCGTTTCTAGAGCATTCAGCATCAAATCCATAGTTCATTACAATCTGTATAACATAACGGACCCTAAATATAAATTTCATTATGATATCTTGATTATTTTTTGTTATATAACTTTATTTGTTATGTAGAATTATGAAAAAACTCATTCTTCAGAAAACACATTTAAAGTTTTAAAATGCTTATAAATAAGCATCACTTACATGTCAATAGTTTGATATAACTTGTCTTCTAATGGACATAGAAACAAAATAAAGATACCACTGGAGACAAAAACATACCTATTTTTGAAAACATATAAAAAAAATGCGAATTTTCTTTCAAATTTATGTTTTTAACCTAGTGGGATACCTTAAGTCTCGACAATAAAAACTACTGTTACAAATCATACATTTAAAAATTTTAAAAAAATTAAAAATTGCAAAGTTAAAAAGAAAAAATATTTTTCCAATATACCCCAGTTATTTTTTGATATTCTTTCTTTTCCTACAGATTTATTTATTCTCTCAATTTTTTAAAAATTTTAAAATCGGGGAATATTTTCTTTATTGTTTTCTTGACTAATTAGTTTTTATTACGATTTGTTATTCAATTGGCATTGACATATTTGGATACTTCTTAAGTCAACTTACTTGAACACTCCTATTAGCAAATCGGAATATACTTTTAGCGATTGAACTTATAAGTATTCTTTACATACTTCCCAAGCAATTTTTGTCAAAAATTACAGCATCAGTAGGATATCTATATATTACACTTTTTAAAAACTACCTAAATTGGTAACAATGCAGCCAGCGAAAGACAAACTAAGTCATACTGAAAATATTCCAAAATATTAATAATGATACATTGCAATTGTTACAAACAAAAGCATTAAAATATACTAAAAATGGTTAAAAAGTTCTTTCTTGTATTATTATTTATTATTCCATTTTCCAAATGTTAGGTTCTGCTAAAATGTCTTGAATTTTAAGTTTAATTATCGTAAAATAAAACAAAAACAAGTTTAAGAACTAACATATATAACATAATAATAATCTTCCAGATAAAATACAAAAAGGGATGCTTTATATCTGATAAGAAAATCCAAAATTTCCGTTTAAAATCATGTATGCTATTTTTTAAATTAAAGTATTGAATATTCATACATTAATCTACGAATTTTAATTCACAGAGTAAGGTTTTTTACTAAAAATAAGAATAAAAATAAATGTGTGGTCGTATTTGCGTCTGTCTGTCTGTTTTACAAAATAGATAACTGTAAGTAGAAATACTAAATTTAGTACAGATATATTTTGGAGGATGGATAGCGTTTTTTTCTAAGCTTTAATATAAATTTCGTTGTATTAAATAACAAGCAAATTTTGTTTTTTTAATGATAACTCAAGCTATTAATGTTAAAAAGTGCCAATTTCTTAGAACATTATTTCAACACAAGTAGATTTTGATTTCCGCATTTATTTTGTAGTATGCTCACTTTTCAATTTGTACACATAATAATTTGCAGTAGACTCATTCTATAAAATTCTCATTTTTCAGTGTTATCAAATAACAAGGTTCGATTAAAAAATGGCATTCCGTATTAGCAGTTTAACAGTCTAAAATGTCAGTAAACTGGGCAAATCAAGCTGGTCGCCAAATTTGATATTCCACTGAATATTAAAAATATAAATTCTGTATTCTTCCAAAATTATTATCTCACAAAACTGATTGAGGCATTTTCTTAAAATTTAAAAAATTCCTCTCGGCAAGCTGAAACGCAAAGGTAGATTCCTTTTCATCTAAATTACTTATTTCAACATCCTTTCAATCCTTAGAGAAAAACCAAAATGAGAGGTCTTTCCAAAACTTTCTCGCATTCCTTTCTCCGCAAATCTGTGGACCTTGGATAAGGCTGCGAATACCTTGCATGGCATTTAACAACACCCTGCAAAGTAATTACAAATTACAGATTTTAATAGTTAGAAAATTCAGATCTTTGGCATCTAGCATTTTTACTGAATTTATTTTGAGAAAAAGAGTTTTTTACATCTTTTTGTATATCGATTCATACCAAAATTTGACCGGAGCTACAGTTGTAGTCACAAGACAATATAACGATTTTTTAAAAATTTAAATCATTGTGTTTATGAATTATTGCGTTCTATGCACAAGAGAATATGGACCGACAGATGGTCAAATACTAGATAGATCTGATACAAAATTTGATAAAAATCTGTATTTTAGATGCTAAATCTGTGCACCAAATTTTATTTACATAGCTCTTTGCGTTTTGTAATTATTGAATCCATTTGAACTCAAACAATCGGACTGACAGACTTCTTCCAAACAGAATTTGCTCAACATTTGACAGAAATCTTCAAATTCGGTGAAAGAACCATATATGAAATTTTATTGTCTACCTCAAAGCGTTTTTGAGTTATCTTTGTCAGAGACAGACAGACAGACTGACTGACAGACAATCATAATGCCAAAAATATGTTTTTCGGTCCCAGGGACGTCCGAAACGCAGAATTTCATCAAAATCTCGAATTTGAATTTTTTGATGTTTGGAATACATTTTCTGTGCTTCACATAAGATAATGTAAAAATGAAATATTACGCATTGAAGCAACTATAGGTTAATGATTATATTGCTGTCCAACAATTCAGTATTTATTGCAAAATGAATAATATCAAAGTACAAATATATTAAAAATAATATAGAAATCTAGGCTGATCGTTTTTATTTAAGGTTGCCATTAAATCTTTCTCCTCCTTTATTTTCATTTGATCAGTTTTATTCTATACTCCTCATTTAAGCAAGTTCAGACGATAAAAATAAAAAAATAAAAAAAGAGAAGATTCATCTCTTTTTTTTTTTTTTTTTTTTTTTTCAAAATTAGCAACATAAATTGTTGATGTTAGAGACAGTCAAAATCAGGGCTTATTTTAACCCTAACTTCGATTTATTTTTTAACCTCTAACTTCGAAACCGTTGCAGCTATCGAAAAAATTTAAATAAAAAAGTTGTTATACTTATTGAAGTGGTAATTCGGCTAATTGCATTTATATTTCTGTCTTCAGTCTTAAGAGAGATATGGCGAAATGAAAATTTTAACCCCCGCCATTTTTACCCCCTTTGAGCTAGATAACAAATCTATGCACTCATCCGAGGCTTTTACATTTAGTTCAACATATTCCAAGCCTGTTAAAATCCAAACAAAATTACTCCAATTATTTTATTATGATATGCAAAGCAACGCATGTATACATATGTATAGGAATCTACTTAAAAATTATCTTTTTGCTTATATAATTTATGTACTCTCTTCAAATGTATTTTGGCTGTAAAATATGCTGATTGTTCCCTGCGTATTTATGCTGATGTATTTTGGCTGCAGATGATATGTTTCCATGACAACGACTGCGCAGTCGTTGTCATGGAAACTGGGTTGCTTTAAAAGTAGAGGGATGCAAGAAATGCAGTTCACTATTTGACAGTTTGGCGAGAATATAGAGAGTTAAATAATAAATATTTATTAAATTCATAATATTATCATTTTTTAAGACAGAGCTACATTATTCCTTTCTTTATCTTCATTGTTTTAAAGTTAATTGTCCATAAACTTAATATTGACTGAACATTTTTTATTAAATCAATAAAATTTTATTTATTTAATACTCATTTATACGCGATTTAAGGACCGATGTAAAATCTCATTTAACTGAGAGCGATGCATAAGTAAGAATCGCTGAGGTTTCTATTTTTATGTGAATATACTTAATAAGAAATAAAAGTTTAAAGAAACCCTTATTAAATAAAGTATAATAATGGTTTAATATATTTTCTCATATTTCAATCAGAAATTGTGATGGTTGAAGCAATATCGAATAAAATTGAAAATACATAGTCAGTAGTATTGTATATCCTCCTCAAATTTATAAAAGAATTTTTTTAACATCTGAATTCCACATTCAAATCTAAAATTCCGCAAAGCAATTTTCTTTAAGGTAATATATTCAATGAAGTTTATACAGTTGATTTCATAATTTTCTCAGTAAATCTATCTCAACTACATTCTCCACAATTAAACAAGAAAGCATTGATGAAAAAATACCATGCCATTATTTTTATGTAGGAATTTTAATTAATTCATTTATTTGCATTTGAAATAATTTGAATGTAAAAGAAAAGATTTTAAAAGAAATCTTTCTAAATAGAGTAACTGAAAAATCCAAAACAAGTTAAAATTTCGAAATCATTGTCAATAAATCTAACAAGGCATAACAGAATAAGTTTTTAAATAAAGATGTTTTCTGAATCTTGAAGTAAAATAGCTTTCAGGTACCTTAGAGAGTAGTGGCCTTATTTCTGTACATTTAGATTAGGCAGCTCATCCAATTTTAAATATTTTGAGAAAGTTCATCTATATTACTGTAGAACATCTAAACTCCTATAAAACTGAAGAGCAAATTACATTTCTTCAATTTCGTAACAACAGAAAATGAACCGGAGTGGTGGTCTCTCCGGATTTTCTCGCATATTCTCTTATATGATATATGTAATGATATTTTAGAATCTAAAACTTAATTAATTTCTTAATTTTTAGCTTAATTTAGCCCATATTAATTTCATTTTAAAATAGTCTCTTATTTCCTGATCAAATTCCACCTTTTTTACTTTATTGATTCAACCAGAAGCTCCGTAAAAATTCTGAAATCAGCAGTTCACATGCTTCGAGTGAAGGGATAAAAAATTGTCAAGCCAAGCACATTCTTTTAAAAGATCCCTATGATTCCCTTACGTAACTCGACATATGCAAAGAAATTCCTATCAAAGTCTCACAATATATAATCGCGGGGATAAATCTTTCATTAACTTTTCCTCATTTCGCTCTTGTGTCGTTCTGTGTGATGTGTCTCGTCGCTTCTGCTTGTGCATAAATTATGCATCCGGTATGGAATTAAGCAAATTGTCATCATCTACCCCTTCCATTCCATGCTATCACATTTCCATAAGTTTTCATATATTATGGTAAGAAAATTTTTGTCCTCATTTTTTTCAAATTTATAGACTCTATTTTTGATGAGTTATGATTTTGAACCCGATTCTCTTTTGAAAATACTGCATATTCGAATCATGGTTCTACGTGTGCTCTAGGAATTGCATTCCTTTACAATTAGAAGACATTTTACGCATTCAAGAATATCCATTTAGATATTTTCTTATGTTATAGCAATAGTTTACATGAGTTTTACTCGTTATAAGAACATACTCTTTTTTGGTATTTAATATGGGTTCATATATAATGCACTGAAGCCATTAGTAATAACAGGATTCTTAAAAATCGCATTCAATGAATCAAATTTTTATTATATATATTCTAGTGTAATAATCTTCAACAACCAATAATGGGGGAGGGGGAATTAATCTTGTATTCATTTTACATTGCAGCACTTTATTATAAAATCTTTATATAAAGAATTTAAGAAGTTTTATTTCTGCAAGTTTTTATAACAATTATCTTTTTTTTTCAGGTAAAATCATAGGAGATTTTTGAAGGATTATTGTTTTAGCCATACTGTATTCTTCAAATGTAAGAATTCCTATATATATTTTTATTAGTTATTTTAATTTGTACTAATTTTTGAAATGTAGAAAAGAATTAACCTGTTCAGTCATATTATACATTTATAATGTTCATTACAAGTGTATGAATATACGTTTAAATAAGTGTTGGATTGTATTGAATCTCAAATTATCAGAAAGTTGAGCATTTTTTTACGATTTAAGATAGAATACAACCAAATCATTCACGCCTTTAGATTCTATGTAAATTTGTATCTGTTTTTGCTTTTATTTAAACATTTACTTTTTATTCATGTCAGATATCCATACAAATTATATGCATTTTCTTCAGCTTTTATCTTGGAGATTATGGCTATATACCCTGTTTTTCAATATATTGCAGGAAAGCTTTTCAAAAAAGAATAGACTGCTCCTATTTTTAGAGTTGCCTTCAAACCAGATCATTGGCAACTTCTATAGCCTAGCCTACATTCTTGTTATTAGAAATTTACGTAATAATTAATTCCAAAATGGTTTCGAAATTATTTTTATTAGATTCTTTCCCATGTACGTATTCAAGGAAACAAGACTACTGATATTGCTCCAAACTCAACAAATGATTTTTGAAGACAATCAATTCGTAGTGAAGACAATCAATGTACCATCCTTCTTTGTTCGGATATGAAGCTAAAAATCCGCCAATGAAAGAAAGAAAAAAAAAAAAAAAAAAAAAAACCAGCTTGAAACTTTTTATTAATTCGTGAACTTTCTCCTTAAACTATCGATATGATGTTATTCTGATACAGCTGCATATTGCCATGCAGCCCTCTTGAATAACTCAGAAACATATACTTTTAAGCAACCAGCTTCACCTTGCAGCTGCTGTGGAGATTGGCATATTTTGGTAGAATGGTTATCTCTTAATTCGTTGCGTCATAAACATTTTGTCTCTAATATTTGTTATTTTCTATTATCAGTTGGATAGAGATCACATTGCAATTTTTTACATAATTTAAAAGAGGTTTGTTTTAATGAAATTTAACATGTATACAGGATATTTTACTTGTTCCCTTGGCAGTACTGATGACATCTAGTTTATTATATAGTTTTCGAATTATTTTACATAAATTTATTTTTATGACTGTCAACAGATTTCAGCACAGTTTATTCAGAGAAATTTTTTTTTGTCTAAATGATATCCTCATATTTTTCAGAATATCCTTACAGCAATGCGTAGATCTAATCGATTTTATCTTTATTATCAATATAAATTGATAAAATTCCTTTTTAAATTTTGAAAATTTGTGAAATAACAATTTTTTATTTTTTAAAAATATGTTTTAGAATACTGAGTATTCTTTTTTTTGCATCACTGTATTATTATTTATAAAGTTGATAAATTTGTTGTGTGTGATATAGTTAATTTAATGGTTATTGTGTCTTAAAAACCAAATCATTAATTCGGTAATATTTTTATTTAAATTGGATATGTCTTTCAAAATATTCTTTTACATTTACGATATTAAGGATAGAAACTTTGTAGTACAAATGAATGCTCTCATTGCCACTATAGGCATCTGCCCCAGACTACATATGCAACATTTCATCTCCCCTCTCCCGTATTCTTATCTTGCTTTTTTTATAATTTTTTATAATGTGTAATTAAAATTCTAAAAAGGTTTTAAGTAAATTTCCTTAAATTTCAACAATATGCAACATTCCTACTAAATAGCCATTCATAGAAAAGTTTTTTTTTTATTATTATTATTATTTTCAGTAGTAGCGTTCATATTAAATGAAAATATTATAAATATTTGAAATAATTTTATTTGCTTCCAATTTGCCACTTGAAATATACATAAAAGAAACATTACACCTTTATTTATATAGATTATAAATTTCTAAATGTAAAACATATTTTAACCTGTGAAATTTGCTAAAAATATATTTATTTGCATTATATTGGCCTTTTGCTCAGCAGTACTATTAAATATATTAACCCTCTTACATATGATGTGTTAGCCATGTAGCTGCCAGCAACTATTGATGAATATAACCTTTGAACAGATATTTGCTGTAAGCACTTCGAAGTTTCTAACAAATGCGAAGGTATGATCAGTCGTTGTTCAAGAATTTGCCCTGTCTTTCTTACATATCCAAAGTTAATTTAATTGAATGATCAACATTGTGATAGTTCAAGGAAATGAAGAGTGGAGCCATAAGAGTATCACGAGTCACTTCTGCAGGGAAAATGTCCCAATGTTAGAATGGAGGTAATATGACCCGAAATCATTTCTATATTATCATGAGAAGCAAGAACTGGTTTATTAATCTTGCAACTTCTCGTTTAAGAATTCTAGGTTGCCCTCTACATGGAGAAAATAGTAATGAAATATAAGGAAAGTTTTAAGAAAAGCTTTCTGTCGATTAATTAAATAAATAATTTTTTATCAATATAAAACATGAAGGTTTTTTAAATCCTGATTCTGCCTATATCAATGTGCACTGAATATTTAAGAATAAATTTTCAGACTAAAGTATTGTTGACATAAAATCAATTATTATCTTTAACTTCGGACTCTGATACTTTGTTATATATATAATAGTAAATCATTGAATATTTCAATATTTCTATAATTATATTATGTATATCTAGCACTTCTCTTCTTTTTGAACATTTTTTTGCACAAAATATAAGTTTTATCAAATTGCAATTATTCATTATTGCTATTATTATTACTTATCAATTATTAATTCATAAAGTCAAATGTAAACGTTCCAAAAGTAATATTTTTCATTTTATTTTTGTAGTATTGCCATTCTGCTGACTGCTTATATTGAAAGGGAGATTTCACCTCCTATTTTGAATCTCGATAAACTTATAAATATTGCCAACTATAAGCATAATGATAAATCTCAGAATAAAACACATTTGTAAAAGCAAGTGCATTATCTACTGCTTATATAGCAAATACAGTTTCCAGAAGCCGTGATAGTTCGGTGCTTAATCAAAAGGAAACAAGTAGACTAACATGTATTAACATAACAAAACGAAAAAAAGATGCAAAAGCTGTGCTTGAAAGTGAGAAATGAAATACCCAGACTGCTAGAAGGGGAAAGAAAAAGAAAAATCCTAGTAACGGAAATATCATCCAACAGCTTAAAAATGATAGTTTAGCTTTTGATGATCATCCTATTATATGTGGAAATGAGCTTATTATTGATCAGTCCTCAGTGAACTTAAGGAATATTTCTGGTATCTCGGACATTTATGAATGTTATTCTGTATCTGACACAAAAAATAGTCGTTGTTGTGTTCTGACATTTATGGTACTTTATAAGCCCGCTAACAGCAAAGATAGTAATTACGAAAAAAAGATGCCCAGTAAAGCGAAATACTTACCCAGTAAAGCAACTAATCTTTCATGGACCGAAAATAAACAGAATTTTTAAGGGAAAAGTTCAAGTCCACATAAAAGAAATTCCACAACGATAAATTTAAAATCTTCATATTCTTTAGAAGAAGGCACTAATGCAAATCTCTGCAGCTTTCCACTTGTTGGAAAAACGAAAGGAAGATCTACTAGAAAAAAATGTGCAAAGGCGATAACAGAAGAGGAGAAATTTGATATTGTTGACAGACAATATTTATTCAGCAGTAATTCAGTCATTTCTTTTAGAAAAGCGTTAAATGAAACATTTCCTTCCCTTTCGAAGTACGGTGATTCTAAAAATACCTTAGAATTTATAGATTTGTATATTCTTACAAATCATAATAATGATAATGCAGGGCCATCCATCTAAAACATAAGTTTCGGTGTATTTTGAGGCAGATACCTCAGAAAAGAATAAGAATGATGTATTTATATCCCATAATGAATTTCTTAAAAGCAAAACACCTGAATCTAAGAACATTGAAGATACTGAATAGTTAAAAAGTCCTTCCAAAGAAATTGAGAATAATTCTGAGCCAAATTTTAAAAAGACTTCCAGTTCTGTAATAGTAGAGCCTAAACTGCAACCCGATAATCTTGACGGAACTCTTCCAGATAAAAATGCTTCGAAATCTGAGAGTTCTCTTCAGTTGAATGCTTCTTGCTACATTAATTCAAATATTCCAAATATTGGAAAAGGAACTGATAATTTCACCAATAATTCTATTGATTTATAATTACAAACCTATAATTTTGCTTCCCAGCACGAATAGTGTCATCGTAAAAAAGACCGTCGTACGATCAGCTCTGTGGGTGCTGATCGTGAGCCATGTCAATGACCTCAGAGCTTGGCGACCATTTTTCGACTTGGCGACGAATGTAGCGACTTTGGCGAGAAAATGGATAATGCTGGAAACTTCGAGAATTTTCACGATCTATCCTAAAGGAACTAAGATTCGCCCAGATTCTCCTGATTGGCCCAGAAGGTTCTCGCTCCGCCTCCTGAGTACTATAAAAGGCCAGCAGTTTCAAGCTCCAAGGTGGCTCCAAGGCTTTTTTTTTTTTCATTTTGGATTCGGTCTCTAGCCATGGAAGGAGACGGACGCTCAGAGGACTCGAGCAGTTGCGTGAGCAAGGATAGTGCTAGAAGTATCTATCCAGGAAGTAGCTTTGAGACTTCTGAATTTATGCAGGAAATTAAAAATCACTGCGAATTTTTAAAAACGACGGACAGGTACTTGCAACACTATAGGAAACAAGTAAAGTACTATGAAGCTCAAACTAGTAAAAATCCTTCTGAATTAGAATGGGAAAAGGAATATAGAGAACAAGTTCCTCTTCTTGAGGAAAAGTTAAAGAAAGCAAAACCCTGCATCAGGAGAAACTGCAGAGCACATGAAGGGAATAAGAACCTTTGCTTACATATCGAAACTCTACAGGCCAGATGCAAGAGACTTAATTCCATTGCATTAACATTCATCGACCCTTTAGAGCAGATGAGGCGAAAGAAACTTGACCACACTACCCAATATCTTGATGATAAATCCAAACTACAAGAAATTCAAACTGATATCAGTAATATCGAAGGAGATTTAGGGGAACTGGGCCCTTGCCCTCTCTGGAACTGTGAAAAACATACTCAGGAAAATGAAAAACAGCCCATGGATATTGATAATACACATGAAATAAACAACAAGAGTAATGAAAATTTTCAAACAGTAAATCCTAGAAAAGCTGCTAAAATACGAAAGACTGAAGAAAAACAAGAAAGTATGGACACTTCAAACAGATTTGAGATATTGAGCCAAATCCAGGACACCCAAGAAAAATTCAAAACCACACCAGCAGCCATAAATCTTAAACTATCAGGTAATTACAACATCACTTTGCAAGAAATCCACAGAAAATTCCCCCAAACTGTTAACAGGCTCATCAGGAATATGATCGCTATACAACCAGCAACGGAAGAGGAAGGAATTAAAATTACTGAATTATTAGAAGAAAAGAAGGAAGAATTCGTTCTCTCAGAAAATTTTGAAGAAAGACTAATTAAAGTAATACTAAAAGGACTCCCCATAAATGTCGAAAAGGATGAAATCGTCAAAGAGTTAGAAGAAAGAAACTACAAGATCAATAGAATTTCCCAGCTAAGAAACTATAAAATGCAAGCCCTGTACCCAATATTCCTCCTAGAAATCATGAAGACTGGTAATGCCCAAAATATTTTCAATGAAAAATCCCTCCTTCATCTTAGCATTAAAATTGAGAACTACAGAAGAAAAAACACTGCTACCATGTGCTACAATTGTGCAGGCTTTTACCATGCGGCCAGGAATTACAGATTAGCACCCAAGTGCATCAAATGTGGTGGCAATCACGCAACAAGAAACTGCAACATCACCGAAAAAATCAAGGATCCAGTGTGCGTAAATTGTAATGAAACCGGACACACAGCTGCCTGGAAAGGATGTCCCAAAGTTCCCAAACTGACAACCATTAACGGAAGAATCTCCTACGCAGAAATGACGAAATCAAAGAAAACAAGACCCAAAACCCATCTCCCCACCTAGCAAACAGAGCACGGAGCCCAATTTGACGGTTAATGAAGAAATCCCCTCACTCCAAGAAACAATGCAAATCATCAAGGAACTTAGAGAAATACTACAGGAATTCCCCAAATTAATGGAAGCAGTTAAACTTGCAAGAAAAACAAGCAATAAAGAAGAGAACAAGTTGATTATACTAAATGCGCTGATATGCTAAGTCCCTACAAAAGTAAAGACATCACTAAGCAATAAAGAAGAGAAAAAGTTGATTATACTAAGTGCGCTGACATGCTAAGTCCCTACAAAAGTAAAGACATCACTAAGCAATAATCCATCTCTCTGATTGGTCTCCCAGGTACAATAGTTTATCCGATTCCGGACCCTCTCCAAGAGCAAAATGCTCCATGCTTCACCCTCTTTGCTATTGGCCGAGACATCTCACCCACTCTCCCTCACCTGCCATTATTTTGCTTTACCAGTTCCCACCTTGCCAGGCTTCATTTCTCATCAGCAACGGCGAGAGGACTGTCCTTCGGACCGCTCCTCTGCAAGTAAAAGTCAATGTCATTTCAGAAACGCCAGGCTTTTTCTTCACTTGATGCAATTTACAGGAGATAGCTTCTGTTGAAATGAAACCGGACACACAGCTGCCTGGAACGGATGTTCCCAAACTGACAACCATTAACGGAAGAATCTCCTACGCAGAAATGACGAAATCAAAGAAAAATAGACCCAAAACCCATCTCCCCACCTAGCAAACAGACCACGGAGCCCACTTTGACGGTTAATGAAGAAATCCCCTCACTCCAAGAAACAATGCAAATCATCAAGGAACTTAGAGAAATACTACAGGAATTCCCCAAATTAATGGAAGCAGTTAAACTTGCAAGAAAAACAAGCAATAAAGAAGAGAAAAAGTTGATTATACTAAATGCGCTGATATGCTAAGTCCCTACAAAAGTAAAGACATCACTAAGCAATAAAGAAGAGAAAAAGTTGATTATACTAAGTGCGCTGACATGCTAAGTCCCTACAAAAGTAAAGACATCACTAAGCAATAATCCATCTCTCTGATTGGTCTCCCAGGTACAATAGTTTATCCGATTCCGGACCCTCTCCAAGAGCAAAATGCTCCATGCTTCACCCTCTT
This sequence comes from Argiope bruennichi, assembly GCF_947563725.1. NCBI lineage: Eukaryota > Metazoa > Arthropoda > Arachnida > Araneae > Araneidae > Argiope > Argiope bruennichi. The sequence continues at coordinate 107,422,722 of NC_079162.1, forward strand.
TGCTATTGGCCGAGACATCTCACCCACTCTCCCTCACCTGCCATTATTTTGCTTTACCAGTTCCCACCTTGCCAGGCTTCATTTCTCATCAGCAACGGCGAGAGGACTGTCCTTCGGACCGCTCCTCTGCAAGTAAAAGTCAATGTCATTTCAGAAACGCCAGGCTTTTTCTTCAATTGATGCAATTTACAGGAGATAGCTTCTGTTGAAATGAAACCGGACACACAGCTGCCTGGAACGGATGTTCCCAAACTGACAACCATTAACGGAAGAATCTCCTACGCAGAAATGACGAAATCAAAGAAAACAAGACCCAAAACCCATCTCCCCACCTAGCAAACAGACCACGGAGCCCACTTTGACGGTTAATGAAGAAATCCCCTCACTCCAAGAAACAATGCAAATCATCAAGGAACTTAGAGAAATACTACAGGAATTCCCCAAATTAATGGAAGCAGTTAAACTTGCAAGAAAAACAAGCAATAAAGAAGAGAAAAAGTTGATTATACTAAATGCGCTGATATGCTAAGTCCCTACAAAAGTAAAGACATCACTAAGCAATAAAGAAGAGAAAAAGTTGATTATACTAAGTGCGCTGACATACTAAGTCCCTACAAAAGTAAAGACATCACTAAGCAATAATCCATCTCTCTGATTGGTCTCCCAGGTACAATAGTTTATCCGATTCCGGACCCTCTCCAAGAGCAAAATGCTCCATGCTTCACCCTCTTTGCTATTGGCCGAGACATCTCACCCACTCTCCCTCACCTGCCATTATTTTGCTTTACCAGTTCCCACCTTGCCAGGCTTCATTTCTCATCAGCAACGGCGAGAGGACTGTCCTTCGGACCGCTCCTCTCCAAGTAAAAGTCAATGTCATTTCAGAAACGCCAGGCTTTTTCTTCACTTGATGCAATTTACAGGATATAGCTTCTGTTGAAATGAAACCGGACACACAGCTGCCTGGAACGGATGTTCCCAAACTGACAACCATTAACGGAAGAATCTCCTACGCAGAAATGACGAAATCAAAGAAAACAAGACTCAAAACCCATCTCCCCACCTAGCAAACAGAACACGGAGCCCACTTTGACGGTTAATGAAGAAATCCCCTCACTCCAAGAAACAATGCAAATCATCAAGGAACTTAGAGAAATACTACAGGAATTCCCCAAATTAATGGAAGCAGTTAAACTTGCAAGAAAAACAAGCAATAAAGAAGAGAAAAAGTTGATTATACTAAATGCGCTGATATGCTAAGTCCCTACAAAAGTAAAGACATCACTAAGCAATAAAGAAGAGAAAAGTTGATTATACTAAGTGCGCTGACATGCTAAGTCCCTACAAAAGTAAAGACATCACTAAGCAATAATTCATCTCTCTGATTGGTCTCCCAGGTACAATAGTTTATCCGATTCCGGACCCTCTCCAAGAGCAAAATGCTCCATGCTTCACCCTCTCCTACTCCCTTGACCGACTGCTTTGCTATTGGCCGAGACATCTCACCCACTCTCCCTCACCTGCCATCCTTTTGCTTTACCGGTTCCCACCTTGCCAGGCTTCATTTCTCATCAGCAACGGCGAGAGGACTGTCCTTCGGACCGCTCCTCTCCAAGTAAAAGTCAATGTCATTTCAGAAACGCCAGGCTTTTTCTTCACTTGATGCAATTTACAGGAGATAGCTTCTGTTGAAATGAAACCGGACACACAGCTGCCTGGAACGGATGTTCCCAAACTGACAACCATTAACGGAAGAATCTCCTACGCAGAAATGACGAAATCAAAGAAAACAAGACCCAAAACCCATCTCCCCACCTAGCAAACAGAACACGGAGCCCACTTTGACGGTTAATGAAGAAATCCCCTCACTCCAAGAAACAATGCAAATCATCAAGGAACTTAGAGAAATACTACAGGAATTCCCCAAATTAATGGAAGCAGTTAAACTTGCAAGAAAAACAAGCAATAAAGAAGAGAAAAAGTTGATTATACTAAATGCGCTGATATGCTAAGTCCCTACAAAAGTAAAGACATCACTAAGCAATAAAGAAGAGAAAAAGTTGATTATACTAAGTGCGCTGACATACTAAGTCCCTACAAAAGTAAAGACATCACTAAGCAATAATCCATCTCTCTGATTGGTCTCCCAGGTACAATAGTTTATCCGATTCCGGACCCTCTCCAAGAGCAAAATGCTCCATGCTTCACCCTCTTTGCTATTGGCCGAGACATCTCACCCACTCTCCCTCACCTGCCATTATTTTGCTTTACCAGTTCCCACCTTGCCAGGCTTCATTTCTCATCAGCAACGGCGAGAGGACGGTCCTTCGGACCGCTCCTCTGCAAGTAAAAGTCAATGTCATTTCAGAAACGCCAGGCTTTTTCTTCACTTGATGCAATTTACAGGATATAGCTTCTGTTGAAATGAAACCGGACACACAGCTGCCTGGAACGGATGTTCCCAAACTGACAACCATTAACGGAAGAATCTCCTACGCAGAAATGACGAAATCAAAGAAAACAAGACTCAAAACCCATCTCCCCACCTAGCAAACAGAACACGGAGCCCACTTTGACGGTTAATGAAGAAATCCCCTCACTCCAAGAAACAATGCAAATCATGAAGGAACTTAGAGAAATACTACAGGAATTCCCCAAATTAATGGAAGCAGTTAAACTTGCAAGAAAAACAAGCAATAAAGAAGAGAAAAAGTTGATTATACTAAATGCGCTTATATGCTAAGTCCCTACAAAAGTAAAGACATCACTAAGCAATAAAGAAGAGAAAAAGTTGATTATACTAAGTGCGCTGACATGCTAAGTCCCTACAAAAGTAAAGACATCACTAAGCAATAATCCATCTCTCTGATTGGTCTCCCAGGTACAATAGTTTATCCGATTCCGGACCCTCTCCAAGAGCAAAATGCTCCATGCTTCACCCTCTTTGCTATTGGCCGAGACATCTCACCCACTCTCCCTCACCTGCCATTATTTTGCTTTACCAGTTCCCACCTTGCCAGGCTTCATTTCTCATCAGCAACGGCGAGAGGACGGTCCTTCGGACCGCTCCTCTGCAAGTAAAAGTCAATGTCATTTCAGAAACGCCAGGCCTTTTCTTCACTTGATGCAATTTACAGGATATAGCTTCTGTTGAAATGAAACCGGACACACAGCTGCCTGGAACGGATGTTCCCAAACTGACAACCATTAACGGAAGAATCTCCTACGCAGAAATGACGAAATCAAAGAAAACAAGACTCAAAACCCATCTCCCCACCTAGCAAACAGAACACGGAGCCCACTTTGACGGTTAATGAAGAAATCCCCTCACTCCAAGAAACAATGCAAATCATGAAGGAACTTAGAGAAATACTACAGGAATTCCCCAAATTAATGGAAGCAGTTAAACTTGCAAGAAAAACAAGCAATAAAGAAGAGAAAAAGTTGATTATACTAAATGCGCTTATATGCTAAGTCCCTACAAAAGTAAAGACATCACTAAGCAATAAAGAAGAGAAAAAGTTGATTATACTAAGTGCGCTGACATGCTAAGTCCCTACAAAAGTAAAGACATCACTAAGCAATAATCCATCTCTCTGATTGGTCTCCCAGGTACAATAGTTTATCCGATTCCGGTCCCTCTCCAAGAGCAAAATGCTCCATGCTTCACCCTCTCCTACTCCCTTGACCGACTGCTTTGCTATTGGCCGAGACATCTCACCCACTCTCCCTCACCTGCCATCCTTTTGCTTTACCGGTTCCCACCTTGCCAGGCTTCATTTCTCATCAGCAACGGCGAGAGGACTGTCCTTCGGACCGCTCCTCTCCAAGTAAAAGTCAATGTCATTTCAGAAACGCCAGGCTTTTTCTTCACTTGATGCAATTTACAGGAGATAACTTCTGTTGAAATGAAACCGGACACACAGCTGCCTGGAACGGATGTTCCCAAACTGACAACCATTAACGGAAGAATCTCCTACGCAGAAATGACGAAATCAAAGAAAACAAGACCCAAAACCCATCTCCCCACCTAGCAAACAGAACACGGAGCCCACTTTGACGGTTAATGAAGAAATCCCCTCACTCCAAGAAACAATGCAAATCATCAAGGAACTTAGAGAAATACTACAGGAATTCCCCAAATTAATGGAAGCAGTTAAACTTGCAAGAAAAACAAGCAATAAAGAAGAGAAAAAGTTGATTATACTAAATGCGCTGATATGCTAAGTCCCTACAAAAGTAAAGACATCACTAAGCAATAAAGAAGAGAAAAAGTTGATTATACTAAGTGCGCTGACATACTAAGTCCCTACAAAAGTAAAGACATCACTAAGCAATAATCCATCTCTCTGATTGGTCTCCCAGGTACAATAGTTTATCCGATTCCGGACCCTCTCCAAGAGCAAAATGCTCCATGCTTCACCCTCTTTGCTATTGGCCGAGACATCTCACCCACTCTCCCTCACCTGCCATTATTTTGCTTTACCAGTTCCCACCTTGCCAGTCTTCATTTCTCATCAGCAACGGCGAGAGGACGGTCCTTCGGACCGCTCCTCTGCAAGTAAAAGTCAATGTCATTTCAGAAACGCCAGGCCTTTTCTTCACTTGATGCAATTTACAGGATATAGCTTCTGTTGAAATGAAACCGGACACACAGCTGCCTGGAACGGATGTTCCCAAACTGACAACCATTAACGGAAGAATCTCCTACGCAGAAATGACGAAATCAAAGAAAACAAGACCCAAAACCCATCTCCCCACCTAGCAAACAGAACACGGAGCCCACTTTGACGGTTAATGAAGAAATCCCCTCACTCCAAGAAACAATGCAAATCATCAAGGAACTTAGAGAAATACTACAGGAATTCCCCAAATTAATGGAAGCAGTTAAACTTGCAAGAAAAACAAGCAATAAAGAAGAGAAAAAGTTGATTATACTAAATGCGCTGATATTCTAAGTCCCTACAAAAGTAAAGACATCACTAAGCAATAAAGAAGAGAAAAAGTTGATTATACTAAGTGCGCTGACATGCTAAGTCCCTACAAAAGTAAAGACATCACTAAGCAATAATCCATCTCTCTGATTGGTCTCCCAGGTACAATAGTTTATCCGATTCCGGACCCTCTCCAAGAGCAAAATGCTCCATGCTTCACCCTCTCCTACTCCCTTGACCGACTGCTTTGCTATTGGCCGAGACATCTCACCCACTCTCCCTCACCTGCCATCCTTTTGCTTTACCGGTTCCCACCTTGCCAGGCTTCATTTCTCATCAGCAACGGCGAGAGGACTGTCCTTCGGACCGCTCCTCTCCAAGTAAAAGTCAATGTCATTTCAGAAACGCCAGGCTTTTTCTTCACTTGATGCAATTTACAGGAGATAGCTTCTGTTGAAATGAAACCGGACACACAGCTGCCTGGAACGGATGTTCCCAAACTGACAACCATTAACGGAAGAATCTCCTACGCAGAAATGACGAAATCAAAGAAAACAAGACCCAAAACCCATCTCCCCACCTAGCAAACAGAACACGGAGCCCACTTTGACGGTTAATGAAGAAATCCCCTCACTCCAAGAAACAATGCAAATCATCAAGGAACTTAGAGAAATACTACAGGAATTCCCCAAATTAATGGAAGCAGTTAAACTTGCAAGAAAAACAAGCAATAAAGAAGAGAAAAAGTTGATTATACTAAATGCGCTGATATGCTAAGTCCCTACAAAAGTAAAGACATCACTAAGCAATAAAGAAGAGAAAAAGTTGATTATACTAAGTGCGCTGACATACTAAGTCCCTACAAAAGTAAAGACATCACTAAGCAATAATCCATCTCTCTGATTGGTCTCCCGGGTACAATAGTTTATCCGATTCCGGACCCTCTCCAAGAGCAAAATGCTCCATGCTTCACCCTCTTTGCTATTGGCCGAGACATCTCACCCACTCTCCCTCACCTGCCATTATTTTGCTTTACCAGTTCCCACCTTGCCAGTCTTCATTTCTCATCAGCAACGGCGAGAGGACGGTCCTTCGGACCGCTCCTCTGCAAGTAAAAGTCAATGTCATTTCAGAAACGCCAGGCTTTTTCTTCCCTTGATGCAATTTACAGGATATAGCTTCTGTTGAAATGAAACCGGACACACAGCTGCCTGGAACGGATGTTCCCAAACTGACAACCATTAACGGAAGAATCTCCTACGCAGAAATGACGAAATCAAAGAAAACAAGACTCAAAACCCATCTCCCCACCTAGCAAACAGAACACGGAGCCCACTTTGACGGTTAATGAAGAAATCCCCTCACTCCAAGAAACAATGCAAATCATCAAGGAACTTAGAGAAATACTACAGGAATTCCCCAAATTAATGGAAGCAGTTAAACTTGCAAGAAAAACAAGCAATAAAGAAGAGAAAAAGTTGATTATACTAAATGCGCTGATATGCTAAGTCCCTACAAAAGTAAAGACATCACTAAGCAATAAAGAAGAGAAAAAGTTGATTATACTAAGTGCGCTGACATGCTAAGTCCCTACAAAAGTAAAGACATCACTAAGCAATAATCCATCTCTCTGATTGGTCTCCCAGGTACAATAGTTTATCCGATTCCGGACCCTCTCCAAGAGCAAAATGCTCCATGCTTCACCCTCTCCTACTCCCTTGACCGACTGCTTTGCTATTGGCCGAGACATCTCACCCACTCTCCCTCACCTGCCATCCTTTTGCTTTACCGGTTCCCACCTTGCCAGGCTTCATTTCTCATCAGCAACGGCGAGAGGACTGTCCTTCGGACCGCTCCTCTCCAAGTAAAAGTCAATGTCATTTCAGAAACGCCAGGCTTTTTCTTCACTTGATGCAATTTACAGGAGATAGCTTCTGTTGAAATGAAACCGGACACACAGCTGCCTGGAACGGATGTTCCCAAACTGACAACCATTAACGGAAGAATCTCCTACGCAGAAATGACGAAATCAAAGAAAACAAGACCCAAAACCCATCTCCCCACCTAGCAAACAGAACACGGAGCCCACTTTGACGGTTAATGAAGAAATCCCCTCACTCCAAGAAACAATGCAAATCATCAAGGAACTTAGAGAAATACTACAGGAATTCCCCAAATTAATGGAAGCAGTTAAACTTGCAAGAAAAACAAGCAATAAAGAAGAGAAAAAGTTGATTATACTAAATGCGCTGATATGCTAAGTCCCTACAAAAGTAAAGACATCACTAAGCAATAAAGAAGAGAAAAAGTTGATTATACTAAGTGCGCTGACATACTAAGTCCCTACAAAAGTAAAGACATCACTAAGCAATAATCCATCTCTCTGATTGGTCTCCCAGGTACAATAGTTTATCCGATTCCGGACCCTCTCCAAGAGCAAAATGCTCCATGCTTCACCCTCTCCTACTCCCTTGACCGACTGCTTTGCTATTGGCCGAGACATCTCACCCACTCTCCCTCACCTGCCATCCTTTTGCTTTACCGGTTCCCACCTCGCCAGGCTTCATTTCTCATCAGCAACGGCGAGAGGACTGTCCTTCGGACCGCTCCTCTCCAAGTAAAAGTCAATGTCATTTCAGAAACGCCAGGCTTTTTCTTCACTTGATGCAATTTACAGGAGATAGCTTCTGTTGAAATGAAACCGGACACACAGCTGCCTGGAACGGATGTTCCCAAACTGACAACCATTAACGGAAGAATCTCCTACGCAGAAATGACGAAATCAAAGAAAAAAAGACCCAAAACCCATCTCCCCACCTAGCAAACAGAACACGGAGCCCACTTTGACGGTTAATGAAGAAATCCCCTCACTCCAAGAAACAATGCAAATCATCAAGGAACTTAGAGAAATACTACAGGAATTCCCCAAATTAATGGAAGCAGTTAAACTTGCAAGAAAAACAAGCAATAAAGAAGAGAAAAAGTTGATTATACTAAATGCGCTGATATGCTAAGTCCCTACAAAAGTAAAGACATCACTAAGCAATAAAGAAGAGAAAAAGTTGATTATACTAAGTGCGCTGACATACTAAGTCCCTACAAAAGTAAAGACATCACTAAGCAATAATCCATCTCTCTGATTGGTCTCCCAGGTACAATAGTTTATCCGATTCCGGACCCTCTCCAAGAGCAAAATGCTCCATGCTTCACCCTCTTTGCTATTGGCCGAGACATCTCACCCACTCTCCCTCACCTGCCATTATTTTGCTTTACCAGTTCCCACCTTGCCAGTCTTCATTTCTCATCAGCAACGGCGAGAGGACGGTCCTTCGGACCGCTCCTCTGCAAGTAAAAGTCAATGTCATTTCAGAAACGCCAGGCTTTTTCTTCACTTGATGCAATTTACAGGATATAGCTTCTGTTGAAATGAAACCGGACACACAGCTGCCTGGAACGGATGTTCCCAAACTGACAACCATTAACGGAAGAATCTCCTACGCAGAAATGACGAAATCAAAGAAAACAAGACCCAAAACCCATCTCCCCACCTAGCAAACAGAACACGGAGCCCACTTTGACGGTTAATGAAGAAATCCCCTCACTCCAAGAAACAATGCAAATCATCAAGGAACTTAGAGAAATACTACAGGAATTCCCCAAATTAATGGAAGCAGTTAAACTTGCAAGAAAAACAAGCAATAAAGAAGAGAAAAAGTTGATTATACTAAATGCGCTGATATGCTAAGTCCCTACAAAAGTAAAGACATCACTAAGCAATAAAGAAGAGAAAAAGTTGATTATACTAAGTGCGCTGACATGCTAAGTCCCTACAAAAGTAAAGACATCACTAAGCAATAATCCATCTCTCTGATTGGTCTCCCAGGTACAATAGTTTATCCGATTCCGGACCCTCTCCAAGAGCAAAATGCTCCATGCTTCACCCTCTCCTACTCCCTTGACCGACTGCTTTGCTATTGGCCGAGACATCTTACCCACTCTCCCTCACCTGCCATCCTTTTGCTTTACCGGTTCCCACCTTGCCAGGCTTCATTTCTCATCAGCAACGGCGAGAGGACTGTCCTTCGGACCGCTCCTCTCCAAGTAAAAGTCAATGTCATTTCAGAAACGCCAGGCTTTTTCTTCACTTGATGCAATTTACAGGAGATAGCTTCTGTTGAAATGAAACCGGACACACAGCTGCCTGGAACGGATGTTCCCAAACTGACAACCATTAACGGAAGAATCTCCTACGCAGAAATGACGAAATCAAAGAAAACAAGACCCAAAACCCATCTCCCCACCTAGCAAACAGAACACGGAGCCCACTTTGACGGTTAATGAAGAAATCCCCTCACTCCAAGAAACAATGCAAATCATCAAGGAACTTAGAGAAATACTACAGGAATTCCCCAAATTAATGGAAGCAGTTAAACTTGCAAGAAAAACAAGCAATAAAGAAGAGAAAAAGTTGATTATACTAAATGCGCTGATATGCTAAGTCCCTACAAAAGTAAAGACATCACTAAGCAATAAAGAAGAGAAAAAGTTGATTATACTAAGTGCGCTGACATACTAAGTCCCTACAAAAGTAAAGACATCACTAAGCAATAATCCATCTCTCTGATTGGTCTCCCAGGTACAATAGTTTATCCGATTCCGGACCCTCTCCAAGAGCAAAATGCTCCATGCTTCACCCTCTTTGCTATTGGCCGAGACATCTCACCCACTCTCCCTCACCTGCCATTATTTTGCTTTACCAGTTCCCACCTTGCCAGTCTTCATTTCTCATCAGCAACGGCGAGAGGACGGTCCTTCGGACCGCTCCTCTGCAAGTAAAAGTCAATGTCATTTCAGAAACGCCAGGCTTTTTCTTCACTTGATGCAATTTACAGGATATAGCTTCTGTTGAAATGAAACCGGACACACAGCTGCCTGGAACGGATGTTCCCAAACTGACAACCATTAACGGAAGAATCTCCTACGCAGAAATGACGAAATCAAAGAAAACAAGACCCAAAACCCATCTCCCCACCTAGCAAACAGAACACGGAGCCCACTTTGACGGTTAATGAAGAAATCCCCTCACTCCAAGAAACAATGCAAATCATCAAGGAACTTAGAGAAATACTACAGGAATTCCCCAAATTAATGGAAGCAGTTAAACTTGCAAGAAAATCAAGCAATAAAGAAGAGAAAAAGTTGATTATACTAAATGCGCTGATATGCTAAGTCCCTACAAAAGTAAAGACATCACTAAGCAATAAAGAAGAGAAAAAGTTGATTATACTAAGTGCGCTGACATGCTAAGTCCCTACAAAAGTAAAGACATCACTAAGCAATAATCCATCTCTCTGATTGGTCTCCCAGGTACAATAGTTTATCCGATTCCGGACCCTCTCCAAGAGCAAAATGCTCCATGCTTCACCCTCTTTCCTATTGGCTGAGACATCTCACCCACTCTCCCTCACCTGCCATTATTTTGCTTTACCAGTTCCCACCTTGCCAGGCTTCATTTCTCATCAGCAACGGCGAGAGGACGGTCCTTCGGACCGCTCCTCTCCAAGTAAAAGTCAATGTCATTTCAGAAACGCCAGGCTTTTTCTTCACTTGATGCAATTTACTGGAGATAGCTTCTGTTGAAATGAAACCGGACACACAGCTGCCTGGAACGGATGTTCCCAAACTGACAACCATTAACGGAAGAATCTCCTACGCAGAAATGACGAAATCAAAGAAAACAAGACTCAAAACCCATCTCCCCACCTAGCAAACAGAACACGGAGCCCACTTTGACGGTTAATGAAGAAATCCCCTCACTCCAAGAAACAATGCAAATCATCAAGGAACTTAGAGAAATACTACAGGAATTCCCCAAATTAATGGAAGCAGTTAAACTTGCAAGAAAAACCAGCAATAAAGAAGAGAAAAAGTTGATTATACTAAATGCGCTGATATGCTAAGTCCCTACAAAAGTAAAGACATCACTAAGCAATAATCCATCTCTCTGATTGGTCTCCCAGGTACAATAGTTTATTCGATTCCGGACCCTCTCCAAGAGCAAAATGCTCCATGCTTCACCCTCTCCTACTCCCTTGACCGACTGCTTTGCTATTGGCCGAGACATCTCACCCACTCTCCCTCACCTGCCATCCTTTTGCTTTACCAGTTCCCACCTTGCCAGGCTTCATTTCTCATCAGCAACGGCAAGAGGACGGTCCTTCGGACCGCTCCTCTCCAAGTAAAAGTCAATGTCATTTCAGAAACGCCAGGCTTTTTCTTCACTTGATGCAATTTACAGGAGATAGCTTCTGTTGGAAGCGGGCTCTCCTTAACCTCCACCATTCGAGCTCCAAGGTGTGGTGAATTGAACCAGATCGGAGTCGTAGACAAGTGACGAGTCTCCGAAAGGATTGCGGAGCAACGCTGAGTGCCAGCATTGTGTGGAGCGAGTGCTGAATTGCTGTGTGCCGCGTCATGTTGTCTACTGTTGAAGCAGCGTCGTGTCGTCTGTAGCAGCCAGTTGTGAGAAGTAGTGAGTCAGCAGCTAAAGCGAAGAGGCAGTGAGAAGTTCAGCCGTTGGATTCTCCTGCTGGATTCTGTCTGACCGCTTTGTGTGCTGTGGTCGATTACTACTTGTGGCCTGCTGTGTACTGTCTAGGCTGTAAATATTTGCCGTATGTGTGCTCATCGTCTGTTTCTTCATGTAAATAAACGTCGTCGTTGTTTTCTACTGAAACACACTGAATGTGTTTTCACACTATACACCCACTATAAGACGAACCCGGTGGTAAAATCAGTAACAATATATTCAGTGAATGGAATGAGGCTAAATCTGTGACTCAAAGTACATTTCAATCCGAATTCTCAAACATTCGTATTTCTTTTAATTCTGACGGCTCTATTGTAAATGCAAAGAAGCACGTTGCTTCTGATGTTATAATAAAGAAACCTATAGATTTGCAAGAAATTGGAGTACCGAATCAGGCAGCAATCTTTTTACTGCTGAAAATCTGCAGACAAATGACAGTGAGAAAGTATCTTTGAATGAATTAGCTGATGCATGCTTATATCATGATCTTTCTAAATAGAAAATTTTAACTTCAGATTCTACAGAATTATCTTCAAATGACAATAACTCAAAGGCACATGATATAGATATTCCTCAACTTAGATTTTCATTCTTAGAATACGGACCAAAGTCAAGTGAAAATATCTCTAACAGAAAATATGAGGCTCCTGATAATTTTACATTCAGAATTGCAGGTAAAATTTGTGAATCATCATTTACTACTTTACCACATAATCCTATTAATAAAGAACTAGAAGAATTTTTTCCAGATCTGATTGATAAAACAAAGGATTTTTCTACTCTTGAGACACAGACACTTCTTAGACAATAGAATGAAAGATATTCCTTACATGGTACTTTGGGGAAACATCCATATAGAATGGCAGGCTTACTTCATGTCATATTTCAAATCTTAATAAAATTACAAATATTGCGAACTGAAAGCATAATGATAAATCTCAGAATAAAACGCATTAGCAGTCGCAAGGACAATTTGGAAGCTGTATTTGCTATGTAAGCAGTAGACTACTTATAGTATAGCAAATACAGCTTCCAAAAGCCAAGATAGTTCGGTCAATCAAAAGTAAACAAGTGAACTAACATCTACTAGCATAACTAACTAACTAACATCTACTAGCATAAAGTGAACTTACATCTACAAACATAACAAAACGAAAAAATGTGCAAAAGCTGTGCTTGAAAGTGAGAAATGAAATATCCAGACTGCTAGAACAGGAAAGAAAAAAAAATTCTTTTTACTGAAATATCATTCAACAACCTAAAAACGATAGTTCAGATTTTAATGATCATCTTATTACATGTGAAAATGGTCATTATTGATAAGTCCTCAGTGAATTTAAAAAATATTTCTGGTATCTCGGACATTTATGAATGTTATTCTGTATTTGAACAAAAAATAGTCGTTGTTGTGTTCTGAAATTTAAGGCACTTTACAAGCCCGCTGGCAGCAGAGATAGTAATTAACAACAACAACAACAACAACAAAAAAAAAACATGTCCAGCAAAAAGAAATACTTCAACTATATTTTCACGGACCGAAAATAAACAAAATTTTAAAAGGAGAAGTTCAAGTCCAAATAAAGGAAATTCCACAAGGATGAATATAAAATCTTCGTATTCTTTTGAATGAAGCACTAGTGTAAATCTCTGCAACTTTCCATTTGTGGAAAAAACGGAAGGAAGATCAACCAGAAAAGAATGTGCAAAGGAAATACCAGAAGAGAGTAAGTTTTCTAAAGTAAAGGTAAATTTTCTTCAATTAAAAAATTAAATTAAATTAACTGAATTAAATCTTTTTTATGAGTATCAAATAATGGTTCCTCACAGCATCACGAATATTATATTGGTTAATTTAAAATGTAATTGTGGCCATATTGAAGTTTTTATCAAGTATATAGTCTAGTAACCTCAACATAAAAATTTATTCAAATAGCGCAGCATTTTTATTGTACAGCTGCATTTTCAAATTTGTAAAAGTAAGAAGTAAAATTAATACATGATAAGAAAGAAAGAAGCAAAAATGCATACATTTTAGAATTCTTCTCCCTCTTTAGATACTTAATTACGGACATGAATGTTGTATATTTGTTTACTGTTAGCTGTTTTTCCCTTCTCATTTTTCTATAACTGTTTTTGCAGCCTGAGAGATTAGCTTTATTTCATGATTATGTTATTTTTGCTTAATATTTGACAGTAAATTTTTCGTTAAACAACTTTCTAACTTACGTAGGCTGACTGAGCTATTATGCAAATTTTATAAAAATGTGAAGTAATTTCACACATTGAAATTAGCGCTGCATCCCTAGTTTTATCAAATGTCTCTCTTTCATACTTTTGAAGTGATATTTTGAAACTTCATCAGAAATAATTTTTAAAATTTAACGACAATTTGGAAGCTGTATTTGCTATGTAAACAGTAGACTGCTTATAGCATAGCAAATACAGCTTTCAAAAGCAAGATAGTTTGATGAATCAAAAGAAAACAAGTGAGCTAACATCTACTAACATAACAAAACGAAAAAAAAGGTGCAAACGCTGTGCTTGAAAGTGAGAAATGAAATATCAAGACTGCTAGAAGGGGAAAGAAAAAGAAAAATTCTTTTAACTGAAATATCATTCCACAACCTGAAAACGATAGTTTAGATTTTGATAATCATCCTGTTACATGTGAAAATGTTCTGATTATTGATCAGTGCACAGTGAATTTAAAAAGTATTTCTGGTATCTCGGACCTTTATGAATGGTATTCTGTATCTGAAACAAAAAATAGTCGATGTTGTGTTCTGACATTTATGGCACTTTACAAGCCTGCTAGCAGCAGAGATAGTAATTACCAAAAAAAAGAGTGTAGCAAAAAGAAATGCATCAACTATATTTTCACGGATCGAAAATAAACAGAATTTTAAAAGGAAAAGTTCAAATAAAGGAAATTCCACAATGATGAATTTAAAATCTTCATATTCTTTTGAATGAAGCACTAATTTAAATCAATGCAACTTTCCACTTGTCGAAAAAACCGAAGGAAGATCAACCAGAAAAGATTGTGCAAAGCCGATATCAGAAGAGGGGAAGTTTTATAAAATAAAAGTAAGTTTTCTTCAATTAAAAAATTAAATTAAATTAACTGAAATTAAAAAATTTTTTTATTAGTATCAAATAAGGGTTCCTCACAGCATCATGAATATTATATTGGTTAATTTAAAAAGTACTTGATAAAAACTTCAATTTGGCCACAAGTATATGATCTTGTAACCTCAGCATAAAAATTTCTTCAAATAGCGCAGCATTTTTATTGTAGCGCAGCATTTTTTTTCTAGCGCAGCATTTTTATTGTAGCGCAGCATTTTTATTTTAGCGCAGCATTTTAATTTTAGCGCAGCATTTTTATTGCAGCGCAGCATTTTCCAATTTTTAAAACTAAGAAGTAAAATTAATACATGATAAGAAAGAAAGAAGCAAAAATGTATACATTTTAGAATTCTTCTCCTTCTTTAGATACTTAATGACAAACATGAATGTTGTATATTTGTTTCTAAAATCTATTACATGTTATTACTTTGCTCCTTTCAAGAACAACAAAATCTTACAAGCCGTTTTCCCTTCTAATTTTTCTATAACTGTTTTCACTTTTTTTTGTTGTTGTTTTGACAAATCATGCAAACTTATCTAGGTAATATTGGAAGAAGCATTTTGTTACTTTAATTAATTGTTGTTTTTGCTAATCTCCATGGTCTGACTTAGTCAGACCAAATCCAAAAATCCGTTGACAAGAAGAAAAACGAGGAAGGGAGAAGAATAAATTTCTCCCCAATGAAATCCTAAACAGTCCAGAATATGTTCAGCAGAGGCCTGATGCTGGCATCATTTCGGGCAAAGAGGGTAAAATTTTTCACCCTGAGAAAAGAAAAGACATTTAATGTGGCCACTGGCAAGTTGCGACAGGCAGGTGTTGGTTTTTCTATCATAAGGAAGATTTAAGGACTGCCCCGGCTTATTGGCTCTATACAAATCATGAGTAGGGGGAACCATCCAATTCTTCTTATTTAGGAATTTCGCCTGAGAGAACAGTTCTAAGTATGTGAGCTCAGCAGAAGATGAAGTCGCTAGGCTGCTTCCTTTCTTTGCAAGCCTGTCTACTATTTCATTACCAAGTAGATCCACATGAATCCAAGTAGATCCACTTTTAATATTTTAATTTAAAAAGTACTTGATAAATGTTTCAATTTGGCCACAAGTATATAATCTTGTATCCTCAGCATAAAAATTTCTTCAAATAGCGCAGCATTTTTTTTCTAGCGCAGCATTTTTATTGTAGCGCAGCATTTTTATTGTAGCGCAGCATTTTTATTGTAGCGCAGCATTTTTATTACAGCGCAGCATTTTTATTTTAGCGCAGCATTTTAATTTTAGCGCAGCATTTTAATTTTAGCGCAGCATTTTTATTGTAGCGCAGCATTTTCAAATTTTTAAAGCTAAGAAGTAAAATTAATACATGATAAGAAAGAAAGAAGCAAAAATGTATACATTTTAGAATTCTTCTCCTTCTTTAGATACTTAATGACAGACATGAATGTTGTATATTTGTTTCTAAAATCTATTACATGTTATTACTTTGCTCCTTTCAAGAACAACAAAATCTTACAAGCCGTTTTCCCTTCTAATTTTTCTATAACTGTTTTCACTTTTTTTTGTTGTTGTTTTGACAAATCATGCAAACTTATCTAGGTAATATTGGAAGAAGCATTTTGTTACTTTAATTAATTGTTGTTTTTGCTAATCTCCATGGTCTGACTTAGTCAGACCAAATCCAAAAATCCGTTGACAAGAAGAAAAACGAGGAAGGGAGAAGAATAAATTTCTCCCCAATGAAATCCTAAACAGTCCAGAATATGTTCAGCAGAGGCCTGATGCTGGCATCATTTCGGGCAAAGAGGGTAAAATTTTTCACCCTGAGAAAAGAAAAGACATTTAATGTGGCCACTGGCAAGTTGCGACAGGCAGGTGTTGGTTTTTCTATCATAAGGAAGATTTAAGGACTGCCCCGGCTTATTGGCTCTATACCAATCATGAGTAGGGGGAACCATCCAATTCTTCTTATTTAGGAATTTCGCCTGAGAGAACAGTTCTAAGTATGTGAGCTCAGCAGAAGATGAAGTCGCTAGGCTGCTTCCTTTCTTTGCAAGCCTGTCTACTATTTCATTACCAAGTAGATCCACATGAATCCAAGTAGATCCACTTTTAATATTTTAATTTAAAAAGTACTTGATAAAAACTTCAATTTGGCCACAAGTATATAATCTTGTATCCTCAGCATAAAAATTTCTTCAAATAGCGCAGCATTTTTGTTGTAGCGCAGCATTTTTTTTCTAGCGCAGCATTTTTATTCTAGCGCGGCATTTTTATTGCAGCGCAGCATTTTTATTGCAGGACAGCATTTTTATTGTAGCGCAGCATTTTTATTTTAGCGCAGCATTTTTATTGTAGCGCAGCATTTTTATTGTAGCGCAGCATTTTTATTACAGCGCAGCATTTTTATTTTAGCGCAGCATTTTAATTTTAGCGCAGCATTTTAATTTTAGCGCAGCATTTTTATTGTAGCGCAGCATTTTCAAATTTTTAAAGCTAAGAAGTAAAATTAATACATGATAAGAAAGAAAGAAGCAAAAATGTATACATTTTAGAATTCTTCTCCTTCTTTAGATACTTAATGACAGACATGAATGTTGTATATTTGTTTCTAAAATCTATTACATGTTATTACTTTGCTCCTTTCAAGAACAACAAAATCTTACAAGCCGTTTTCCCTTCTAATTTTTCTATAACTGTTTTCACTTTTTTTTGTTGTTGTTTTGACAAATCATGCAAACTTATCTAGGTAATATTGGAAGAAGCATTTTGTTACTTTAATTAATTGTTGTTTTTGCTAATCTCCATGGTCTGACTTAGTCAGACCAAATCCAAAAATCCGTTGACAAGAAGAAAAACGAGGAAGGGAGAAGAATAAATTTCTCCCCAATGAAATCCTAAACAGTCCAGAATATGTTCAGCAGAGGCCTGATGCTGGCATCATTTCGGGCAAAGAGGGTAAAATTTTTCACCCTGAGAAAAGAAAAGACATTTAATGTGGCCACTGGCAAGTTGCGACAGGCAGGTGTTGGTTTTTCTATCATAAGGAAGATTTAAGGACTGCCCCGGCTTATTGGCTCTATACAAATCATGAGTAGGGGGAACCATCCAATTCTTCTTATTTAGGAATTTCGCCTGAGAGAACAGTTCTAAGTATGTGAGCTCAGCAGAAGATGAAGTCGCTAGGCTGCTTCCTTTCTTTGCAAGCCTGTCTACTATTTCATTACCAAGTAGATCCACATGAATCCAAGTAGATCCACTTTTAATATTTTAATTTAAAAAGTACTTGATAAAAACTTCAATTTGGCCACAAGTATATAATCTTGTATCCTCAGCATAAAAATTTCTTCAAATAGCGCAGCATTTTTGTTGTAGCGCAGCATTTTTTTTCTAGCGCAGCATTTTTATTCTAGCGCGGCATTTTTATTGCAGCGCAGCATTTTTATTGCAGGACAGCATTTTTATTGTAGCGCAGCATTTTTATTTTAGCGCAGCATTTTTATTGTAGCGCAGCATTTTCAAATTTTTAAAACTAAGAAGTAAAATTAATACATGATAAGAAAGAAAGAAGCAAAAATGTATACATTTTAGAATTCTTCTCCTTCTTTAGATACTTAATGACAGACATGAATGTTGTATATTTGTTTCTAAAATCTATTACATGTTATTACTTTGCTCCTTTCAAGAACAACAAAATCTTACAAGCCGTTTTCCCTTCTAATTTTTCTATAACTGTTTTTACCTTTTTTTTTTTGTTGTTTTGACAAATCATGCAAACTTATTTAAATAATATTAGAAGAAGCATTTTATTATTTTAATTAATAAACTTTATTGAATAAATGAATGCAACTCTGTTTAATGAAAAGGAAAAATAAGAAAGTTTTTGCAGCCTGAGAGTTTAGCTTTATTTCATGATCATTTTATTTTTGCTTAATATTTGACAGTAAATTTTTCATTAATCAATTTTCTAACTTACGTAAGCTATTGGACTAACCTATTATGCAAATTTTATAAAAATGTGAAGTTATTTCATACATTGAAATTACCTCTCTTCAATAGTTTCATACTTTTGAAGTGACATTTTGAAACTTAATCAGAAGCAATTTTTAAAATTAAAGGAAAATTTGGAAGCTGTATGTGTTATATAAGCAGTAGATTGTTTATAGTATAGGAAATACAACTTCCTGAAGCCAAGATAGTTCGGTCAATCAAAAGGAAACAAGATAACTAACATAATAAAAGGGAAAAAAGGGCAAACGCTGTGTTTGAAAGTCAGAAATGAAATATTAAAAGGGGAAAGAAAACGAAAAATTCTTTTAACTGAAATATGATTAAACAACCTAAAAACGATAGTTTAGATTTTGCTGATCATCCTGTTACATGTCAAAATGGTCTGATTATTGATCAGTGCACAGTGAATTAAAAAAATATTTCTGGTATCTCGGACATTTATGAAAGTTATTCTGTCTCTGAAACAAAAAATAATCGACGTTGTGTTCTGATGTTTATGGCACTTTCCAAGCAAGATCGCAGCAGAGATAGCAATTAACAAATAAAGATCATATTAATAAAGAACTAGAAGAATTCCCACAAGAAAAAGAAAAACTCCTTTAACTGAAATATCATTCAACAACATAAAAACGACAGTTTAAATTCTGAAGATCATCCTGTTACCTGTGAAAATGGTCCGATTATTGATCAGTGCACTGTGTATTAAAAAAATATTTCTTATATCTCAAACATTTATGAATGTTATTTTGTATCTGAAACAAAAAATAGTTGATGTTGTATTCGGACATTTATAGCACTTTACATGCCCGCTGGCATAAGAGATAGCAATTAACAAATAAAAATCATATTAATAAAGAACAACATGAATATCTACCAGATATGATTGATACAACAAATTATTTTCCTACTCTTGAGACACAGACGTTTCTTAGAAAATACAATAAAAGATATTCTTTACATGGTACTTTCGGGTGACATCTACATAGAATAGCAGCCTTACTTCATCTCCTATTTTCAATCTTGATAAAATTACAAATTTTGCGAACTGTAAGCATAATGATAAATCTCAGAATAAAGCACATTTGTAGAAGCAAGGGCAATTTGGAAACTGTATTTGCTATGTAAGCAGTAGACTGCTTATAGTATAGCAAATACAGCTTCCAAAAGCCAAGATAGTTCGGTGACTCAAAAGGATACAAGTGATCTAACATCTACCAGTATAACAAAACGAAAAAATGTGCAAAAGCTGTGCTTGAAAGTGAAAATCAAATATGCATACTGCTAGAAAAGCAAGGGAAAAAAAACTCTTTTAACTGATATATTATTCAAAAACCTAAAAAGGATAGTTTAGATTTTGATCATCATCCTGTTACATATGAAAATGGTCCGATTACTGATCAGTGCACAGTGAATCAAAAAAATATTTTTGGTATCTCGGACATTTATGAATGTTATTCTGTATCCGAAACAAAAAATAATCGATGTTGTATTCCGACATTTATGGCACTTTACAAGCCCGCTGCCA
Source organism: Argiope bruennichi (assembly GCF_947563725.1). NCBI lineage: Eukaryota > Metazoa > Arthropoda > Arachnida > Araneae > Araneidae > Argiope > Argiope bruennichi. The sequence goes on from NC_079162.1 coordinate 107,442,907, forward strand.
GCAGAGATAGCAATGAACAAATAAAAATCATATTAATAAAGAACAAGAAGAATTTCTACCAGATCTGATTGATACAATTAAATACAAAGCTGTATTTAACTACTTTTGAGACACAGACACTTAGACAATAAAATGAAAGATATTCTTTACATGGTATATTCGGGTGACATCCACGTAGAATGGCAGCCTTACTTCATCTCCTATTTTCAATCTTGAAAAAATTACAAATATTGCAAACTGTAACCATAATGATAAATCTCCGAATAAAGCACATTTGTAGAAGAAAGGGCAATTTGGAAGCTGTATTTGCTATGTAAGCAGTAGACTGCTTATAGTATAGCAAATACAGCTTCCAAAAGCAAGATAATTCGGTGAATCAAAAGTAAACAAGTGAACTAACATCTACTAGCATAACAAAACGAAAAAATGTGCAAAAGCTGTGCTTGAATGTGAGAAATGAAATATCCATACTGCTAGTAGGGCAAAGAAAAAGAAAAATTCTTTTAACTGAAATATCATTCAACAACCTAAAAACGATAGTTTAGATTTTGATGATCATCCTGTTACATGTGAATATGATCCGATTATTGATCAGTGCACAGTGAATTAAAAAAATATTTTTGGTATCTCTTACATTTATGAATGTTATTCTGTATCCGAAACAAAAAATAATCGATGTTGTATTCCGACATTAATGGCACTTTACAAGCCCGCTGCCAGCAGAGATAGCAATTAACAAATAAAAATCATATTAATAAAGAACAAGAAGAATTTCTACCAGATCTGATTGATACAACAAATTATTTTCCTACTCTTGAGACACAGTCACTTCTTAGACAATATAATGAAAGATATTCTTTACATGGTACATTCGGGTGACATCCACGTAGAATGGCAGCCTTACTTCATCTCCTATTTTCAATCTTGATAAAATTACAAATATTGCGAACTGTAAGCATTATGATAAATCTCAGAATAAAGCACATTTGTAGAAGCAAGGGAAATTTGGAAGCTGCATTTGCTATGTAAGCAGTAGACTTCTTATAGTATAGCAAATACAGCTTCCAAAAGCAAGATAATTCGGTGAATCAAAAGTAAACAAGTGATCTAACATCTACCAGTATAACAAAACGAAAAAATGTGCAAAAGCTGTGCTTGAAAGTGAAAATCAAATATGCATACTGCTAGAAAGGCAAGGGAAAAAAAACTCTTTTAACTGATATATTATTCAAAAACCTAAAAAGGATAGTTTAGATTTTGATCATCATCCTGTTACATATGAAAATGGTCCGATTACTGATCAGTGCACAGTGAATCAAAAAAATATTTTTGGTATCTCGGACATTTATGAATGTTATTCTGTATCCGAAACAAAAAATAATCGATGTTGTATTCCGACATTTATGGCACTTTACAAGCCCGCTGCCAGCAGAGATAGCAATGAACAAATAAAAATCATATTAATAAAGAACAAGAAGAATTTCTACCAGATCTGATTGATACAATTAAATACAAAGCTGTATTTAACTACTTTTGAGACACAGACACTTAGACAATAAAATGAAAGATATTCTTTACATGGTATATTCGGGTGACATCCACGTAGAATGGCAGCCTTACTTCATCTCCTATTTTCAATCTTGAAAAAATTACAAATATTGCAAACTGTAACCATAATGATAAATCTCCGAATAAAGCACATTTGTAGAAGAAAGGGCAATTTGGAAGCTGTATTTGCTATGTAAGCAGTAGACTGCTTATAGTATAGCAAATACAGCTTCCAAAAGCAAGATAATTCGGTGAATCAAAAGTAAACAAGTGAACTAACATCTACTAGCATAACAAAACGAAAAAATGTGCAAAAGCTGTGCTTGAATGTGAGAAATGAAATATCCATACTGCTAGTAGGGCAAAGAAAAAGAAAAATTCTTTTAACTGAAATATCATTCAACAACCTAAAAACGATAGTTTAGATTTTGATGATCATCCTGTTACATGTTAAAATGGACCGATAATTGATCAATGCAAAGTGAATTAAAAAAATATATCTGGTATCTTGGACAGTTATGAATGCTATTCTGTATCTGGAACAAAAATTAATCGACGTTGTGTTTTGATATTTATGGCACTTGAAACGCCCCCTAGCAGCAGAGATAGCAATTAACAAATAAAGGTCATATTAAAAAAGAACTACAAGAATTTCTACCAGATCTGATTGATACAACAAATTATTTTCCTACTCTTGAGACACAGTCACTTCTTAGACAATAGAATGAAAAATATTCTTTACATGGTATATTCGGGTGACATCCACGTAGAATGGCAGCCTTACTTCATCTCCTATTTTCAATCTTTAAAAAATTAAAAATGTTGCAAACTGTAACCATAATGATAAATCTCAGAATAAAGCACATTTGTAAAAGAAAGGGCAATTTGGAAGCTGTATTTGCATGTAAACAGAAGACTGCTTATAGTATAGCAAATACAGGTTCCAAAAGCAAGATAATTCGTTGAATCAAAAGTAAACAAGTGAACTAACATCTACTAGCATAACAAAACGAAAAAATGTGCAAAAGCTGTGCTTGAATGTGAGAAATGAAATATCCATACTGCTAGTAGGGCAAAGAAAAAGAAAAATTCTTTTAACTGAAATATCATCCAACAACCTAAAAACGATAGTTTAGATTTTGATGATCATCCTGTTACATGTGAATATGATCCGATTATTGATCAGTGCACAGTGAATTAAAAAAATATTTTTGGTATCTCTTACATTTATGAATGTTATTCTGTATCCGAAACAAAAAATAATCGATGTTGTTTTCCGACATTAATGGCACTTTACAAGCCCGCTGCCAGCAGAGATAGCAATTAACAAATAAAAATCATATTAATAAAGAACAAGAAGAATTTCTACCAGATCTGATTGATACAATTAAATACAAAGCTGTATTTAACTACTTTTGAGACACAGACACTTAGACAATAAAATGAAAGATATCTGAAACAAAAAATAGTCGATGTTGTATTCTGACATTTATGGCACTTTACATGCCCGCTGGCGGCAGAGATAGCAATTAACAAATAAATATCATATTAATAAAGAACTACAAGAATTTCTACCAGATCTGATTGATACAACAAATTATTTTCCTACTCTTGAGACACAGTCACTTCTTAGACAATATAATGAAAGATATTCTTTACATGGTACATTCGGGTGACATCCACGTAGAATGGCAGCCTTACTTCATCTCCTATTTTCAATCTTGTTAAAATTACAAATATTGCGAACTGTAAGCATTATGATAAATCTCAGAATAAAGCACATTTGTAGAAGCAAGGGAAATTTGGAAGCTGCATTTGCTATGTAAGCAGTAGACTTCTTATAGTATAGCAAATACAGCTTCCAAAAGCCAAGATAGTTCGGTGAATGAAAAGGAAAGCAGTGAACTAACATCTACTAGCATAAGAAAACGAAAAAATGTGTAAAAGCTGTGCTTGAAATTGAGAAATGAAATATCCATAGTGCTAGAAAAAGAAAGAAAAAGAAAAATTCTTTTAACTGAAATATCATTCAACAACCTAAAAACGATGGTTTAGATTTTGATGATCATCCTGTTACATGTGAAAATGGACCGATAATTGATCAATGCAAAGTGAATTAAAAAAATATATCTGGTATCTTGGACATTTATGAATGCTATTCTGTATCTGGAACAAAAAATAGTCGACATTGTGTTTTGATATTTATGGCACTTGAAAAGCCCCCTAGCAGCAGAGTTAGCAATTAACAAATAAACGTCATATTAATAAAGAACTAGATGAATATCGATCTGATTGATACAACATATTATTTTCCTACTCTTGAGACACAGACACTTCTTAGATAATAGAATGAAAGATATACATTCTTTACATGGTACTTTCGGGTGACATCCACATTCAATGGCAGCCTTACTTTATCTCCTATTTTCAACCTTCATAAAATTACAAATATCGCGAACTGGTCCGAAAATGGTCCGATTATTGATTAGTGCACAGTGAATTGAAAAAATATTTCTGGTGTCTCGGACATTTATGAATGTTATTCTGTATCTGAAACAAAAAATAGTCGATGTATTATTCTGACATTTATGGCACTTTACAATCCCGCTGGCAGCAGAGATAGCAATTAACAAATAAATATCATATTAATAAAGAACTAGATGAATTTCTATCTGATTACATAACAAATTATTTTCCTACTCTTGAGACACAGACACTTCTTAGACAATAGAATGAAAAATATTCCTTACATGGTACTTACGTGTGACATCCACATAGAATGGCAGCCTTACTTCATGTCCTATTTTCAATCTTGATAAAATTACAAATATTGCGAACTGTAAGCATAATGATAAATCTCAGAATAAAGCACATTTGTAGAAGCAAAGGCAATTTGGAAGCTGTATTTGCTATGTAAGCAGTAGTTTTCTTATAGTATAGCAAATACAGCTTTCAAGAGCCAAGATAGTTCGTAGAATCAAAAGGAAAGCAGTGAACTAACATCTACTAGCATAACAAAACGAAAAAATGTGCAAAAGCTGTCCTTCAAATTGAGAAATGACGTATCCATACTGTTAGAAGGGCAAAGAAAAAGAAAATTCTTTTAACTGAAACATTATTCAACAACCTAAAAATGATAATTTAGGTTTTGATGATCATCCTGTTACATGTGAAAATGGTCTGATTATTGATCAGTGCAGAGTGAATTTAAAAAATATTTCTGGTATCTCGGACATTATGAATGTTTTTCTGTATCTGAATCAAAAAATAGTCATTGTTGTGTTCTGACATTTATGTCACTTTACAAGTCTGCTGGCAGCGGTGATAATAATTAACAAAAAAAGATGTCCAGCAAAAAGAAATACTTCAACAATTTTTCATGGACCGAAAATGAACAAAATTTTAAAAGTAAAAGTTCAAGTCCAAATAAAGGAAATTCCACAACGATGAATTTAAAATCTTCATAATTTTTTCAATGAAGCACTAATGTAAATCTCTGCAACTTTCCACTTGTCGAAAAAACGAAAGGAAGATTAACTAAAAAATGTGCAAAGGCGATAACAGGTAAAAGCGAGGGTAAGTTTTCTAAAGTAAAGGTAAGTTTTCTTCAATTGAAAAAAATAAATTAAATTAACTGAATTAAAAAAAAAAAACTTTTTTATTAGTATCAAATAAGGGTTCCTCACAGCATTACGAAAATTATATTGATTAATTAAAAAAGTACTTGATAAAAACTTCAATTTGGCTACAAGTATATAATCTTGTAACCTAAGCATAAAAATTTCTTCAAATAGCGCAGCATTTTTATTGCAGCGCAGCATTTTTATTGTAGCGCAGCATTTTTATTGAAGTGCGGCATTTTCAAATTTCTAAAAGTAAGTAAAATGTGTACCTGATAAGAAAGAAAGAAGCAAAAATGTATACATTTTTTAATTCTTTTACTTCTTTAGATACTTAATGATGGACATGAATGTTGTATATTTGTTTCTAAAATTTCTTAAATGTTATTAATTTTCTTCTTTTAAGAACAACAAAGTCTTACAAGCCGTTTTTCCCTTCTAATTTTTCTATAACTGTTTTCACTTTTTGTTGTTGTTGTTTTGACAAATCATGCAAACTTATCTAGGTAATATTGGAAGAAGCATTTTGCTATTTTAATTAATTGTTGTTGTTGCTAATCTCCATGGTCTGACTTAGTCAGACCAAATCCAAAAATCCGTTGACAAGAAGAAAAACGAGGAAGGGAGAAGAATAAATTTCTCCCCAATGAAATCCTAAACATTCCAGAATATGTTTAGCAGAGGCCTGATGCTGGCAGCATTTCGGGCAAAGAGAGTAAAATTTTTCACCCTGAGAAAAGAAAAGACATTTAAGGTGGCCACTGGCAAGGTGCGACAGGCAAGTGTTGGTTTTTCTATCATAAGGAAGATTTAAGGACTGCCCCGGCTTATTGGCTCTATACCAATCATGAGCAGGGGGAACCATCCAATTCCTCTTATTTAGGAATTTCGCCTGAGAGAACAGTTCTAAGTATGAGAGCTCAGCAGAAGATGAAGTCTCTAGGCTGCTTCCTTTCTTTGCAAGCCTGTCTGCTATTTCATTACCAAGTAGATCCACATGAGATGGGATCCACTGGAAATGAATATCATGTTGAAGTGAAATCAGCTTCAACTTCTGAAGAATAGACAAACTTGCTTTATCTCCAACATAGGTCCAATTGTTAAGGTGTTCCATTGAGCTGCGGCTATCATTAAGAATCCAAAGGTTCTTATAATTATTTTCGTGTAAAATTTTCTTAAGTCCCTCATCGATTGCTAGAAGTTTGCTTCTAAAAACGGAACAGAAGTCTGGATTTCGCTGACATAGAGAAAAACTAGACTGAGGAGTTACAATATAGATCCACTACCTGCAGAATTGTCGATTTTGCTGCCATCAGTATACAATTTAATGTCACATTTAGGGATTTTATTAATGACTCCCAAGGCCAATTATCTAAGGTATTTTGACGCATTTTCCTTTTTATTAATGGGAACAGGAAGGTTGAAATGAAAGTGAACCCTGGTAAGTTCTTCAGTAGGATTCATACAGGAGTGAAGAGAATGTGGCTCTACATTTTTAGGAATTATATTCTGAGACAAGATTTGACTAAAGGGACTATTTTTCTCGAGTCTCTGGAGGTTAGTCCAATTTCTTAGGTATTTTGAGGTGTTGTTTTGAATGCCATAACTGGAAAGTTTGTTGTAATATTTGATAAGGTTAGCATGCCTTCTAACATGGAGAGGTTTAAGGTCGGCTTCATAAAGGACAATATCTGAGGGGCAACTTCGTTTCAGACCAGTTATTATACGAGCTGCACTCAGCTGAACTAGTTCAAGTTTCTTCAAGCTGGAAACGGAGGCACAGCAATAAATTGGGAATCCATATTCAAGTAAAGGTCTGATGATAGTTAGATAAGTAGTTCTAAGGGTAATCGCGTCAGCTCCCCAGTCTCTACCTGAAATATATTTAAGGATGTTTAATCGTTTTCTTGCTTTTAAGACTATGTAATCAAAGTGCTTATTACTTGTAAGTTCAGAATCCAAAACAAATCCTAAATACTTTGGGTGTTTTTCATGTGCAAGTTCTTGATTTTCAAGCATCAATTTTGGTTTGTAGTTGTATAAGTGTTTATTGGTTGTAAAAAAGATGGTAATTGATTTGGCAGGATTAAATTTGAGTTTAAGTTCTGCAGCAAACTCGGACAAGGCCTTCAAAGACTCATTGAGTTTGATCTGTAGAAGGTTTATATCGAATCCAGAGCTCCAAAGCGCAATGTCATCAGCAAACATACCAATGCGTGTTCCAAAAGAGATAACTTTTTCTGCACCTGCTAAAAACAAAGAGAATAGTGTTGGACTAATCACTGTACCCTGTGGGACACCTTGGCTCAGATGAAAATTATTTGAAAGTGTCTTATTGAACCTAACCCTGATAGATCTCTGTTGTAGATAATCTGAGATCCATGCCAAAGTATTGCCACGGATGTTAAAGGTATTATGCAGCTTAATGATTAATTTGTGTTTCCAAACTCTATCGAAGGCTTTTGTAAGATCTAAAAAAGCAGCCACGGTATGATGCGTTGGCTTGTGGTTATGAGCATCTCTGATAGTCTGGGCAAAGTAAAGAACTTGGTCAATGGTACTGTGGCCCCTTCGAAAGCCATACTACTCACAAGGCATAAGATTATTTTGGTTTAGGAAGAATTGTAGTCGAATAAGGATCATTTTTTCCATAACCTTGCTAATTTTACATGTAAGTACTATTGGTCTAAAATCCTCAGGGGAGGAAGAATTCTTGTTAGGCTTTTTAACTGGAATAATGATGGCCTTTTTCCATTCCTGTGGTAAGCGTCCTTTCTTCCACGATAAGTTGAAAATGTCAATAAGTCTTTGTTTTCCCATACTTCCAAGGTATTGAAGCAAACGGCCAGAAAGTCCATCTGGTCCAGGAGATTTTAATTAATAAACTTTATTGAATGAATGAATGCAACTCTGTTTAATGAAAAGGAAAAATATGAAAATTTTTGCAGCCTGAGAGTTTAGCTTTTTTTCATGATCATTTTATTTTTGCTTAATATTTTACAGTAAATTTTTTGTTAAAAAACTTTCTAACTTACGTAAGCTGACTGAGCTATTATGCAAATTTTATAAAAATGTGAAGTAATTTCATACATTGAAATTAGCGCGTCATCCCTAGTTTTATTAAATGTCTCTCTTTCGTACTTTTGAAGTGATATTTTGAAACTTCATCAGAAGTAATTTTTAAAATTGTTTAAATCGCTGCCTTATTAATCAAAAAAATAGTTTACTAAATTATTTTTTTATTGTTATTTTTGCTATCATGCCAGCTTGAGTTATTTCCATGGATTTTATTTTAGAAAAACGACATGTCGAATCCATATCCTTCTTCCTTTTTAACAGTATACGCCGAATATTGAAGAGAATGCATCCCACACTTGGTATTTTCAAAGCAATTTAAAAATAAAAATAATTATAATTTCAATTTTTATATTTCCATTAGCTGACTATAGTTTGATAAAAATATATTTTGTTTTAGAAATACGTTTTTAAATCAAATTTTTACTTTTTTTTTTCAGTTTCTGGTTTTTGTTTTAAGAACTGTAATTAAAGAATAAAATCCTCTATTTTACTGAAAAAGAAATTCCATGATATGATATACAAACTACTTTTTAAGTTTCAAGTTCTGGTTCTGAAAAGCCACATTTTATGCATAAAATTTCTTAAAATATATATATAATTTTTCCTATTTGCTTAAAGAAAAGGAACAATTTTTCATTTTCTTGAAATAAGATATTCCAATCGGATATTTTAAGTAGTTTTATACATAAAATATGGCTATTCAGAACCAGAACTTGAAACTTAAAATGCATTTTGCATATTTAAAATCATGGAATTTCTTTTTCAGAAAAATAAAAGATTTTATTCTTTGATTACCATTGCAATATCTTATTTCAATAAAATGAAAAGTTATGATAATTTTTAACAATAATAATAATAATTTTTAACTTGAATTGTTAAATTTTTCTAATGTTTTTTTTTATTTTTATTTTTTTAATTTGATAATATCAACAAAAATTTGCCCAAATTCCACGGAGAACTGGACAATGGATTCTCGTCACAGCAAGGGATCAACAATATAACATAAAGGAACCTAGGAGAAATAATAATAGGTGCACAAACCTGGACAACATGCTTAAGCAAATGGAAAACAACCTGGAAGATAATGAAGCGGAATCAAGTCATCATACGGTTGAGTGAGCTTCATTCTTGTGGTATGTGCCCTATGGATAGACGTAATTATGTACGGCTAATAGAACAAAGAGATATTAATGGGCCAGTACAGTTTAATAAGATATTTTCTAAAATTGGATTAAACAGTAATACAGGGGAGGATAACAGAAATAGAAAAATATATAGCAAAAACAGAAAGAAAAAACCTCCTTCGGAGAATTTCTTCCAAAAAATAGAAAAATCAAAACAAAAGATAGACACCGATGAATTTATATTTCCAAATACCAGAAACATAAGTCTAAATATAGAACTAAATGAACAATGCGATATAGGGACATCAAATAAATTAGCAAAATTAGAGGAAGGAGATTCTACGTCAACCACTCCCAAAACCCGACCCCTTTTGTTAAGAACTATAAAAAGGTTTTAGATAAATTAAAACAAAAATTCGGCAAAAGTAAACGCACCAATATCAAATAAATTTGTAAAAGTATACCCAGAAACGGCAGAAAAGCATAGAGCGATACAAAATTACCACAGGGAGGAAAAAAATCGAATTCTACATCATATGAACAAAATTTTGAGAGGTCATTCAAAGTGGGAATCAAAGAATTACATCCGAATACTGAAGATAAAGAAATTAAATATGAATTAAATGAGGAAATATCAGACACTAAGATAATAAAAGTTGCTCAGTTAAAAAATATTAGATGCATAACACCTCTCTCTATCTTCCTGGTTGAAATAAGGAAAACCAAACATGACGCGAAGATCTTCGAATTAAAAACATTGCTATACTTAAAAAAAAAAAAAAAAGGAAAACTACCGATAACCAGCAGGCGCGACTCAGTGTTACAAATGTAATCGTTTGAATCACACTAGTACTAATTGAGAATTTAAACGATATGTCAAAAGTGCAGAGAACACACGAGTATATACCATATAACAACACCCCTGAAGGATCCGAAGTGCATCAATTGTAAATAGATCGATCACATTTATTCTTGACTTAGATGCCCAGCAATTCCCAAAGCAAAATTCATTAGAGGACAAGCCATCAATTATAGTAGACCGTAACTCGAGTTCATTCCGAAACCATATAAAAGACAGAAAAACATTTCACACTCGGAACAAGTACAAAAATTTAGGCAGAGACTACAAAAGATGAAACACCCCGCAAAAGCTCTAATGAGAAACAATACCGAAACACCAACTGACCCAAGAAAACAATGTAATCAATTTCGATAATAGTTAGGGTTCATAGGAAAAATAAAAGCAATGATGGAAGGTCTTGGAAGCGTCCTCAACCTTATACAGACAGTTAGTGAATAATTTAAACTTAATATAGTGGAAGATAAAATAATGAATATAATATCTGACTTACCGTAATAGTACCACAGTATTTCATAATATTTGGGATATATTGAGCAATATTTGAATACCGTGAAATACCGAATACCGTAACAATAATATTATACTATATCCAATAATATTCAAAATAGCCCGAAAAGGGTAAAGAAAAAAAAGTAGAAGTATCGTAAATGTAAGATTTCATCATTAAGATATTCGCTTTGTATTTAAATTGTTTAATTTCTAAAGCTCAAAACTTAGAATTTTCTAAAACAACAGCAATTAAAAGTTTTGTCTCTCTCACAGGTACCTGTTTTTTTATGTCTCCCCTCTCAAATTAATTAGATATAACGCTATTGTTAATTAATTATGTTTAATAATATGTGAATGCTATATTTTGCATTATAATATTAAAATCAAGTGTTTTATTTTTTAGAATGGAATGACGTTTATTCGGTATTTTTATACATTTACTAACACTTCAGTTATCTATTACGGGGCATATGTAATTTAATTGTGCGCTTTTGTATGTAGCTCTGAATTTCATGTTTAATTTTAAAAATACAGTTAGTACTGTTTAAATGTTTGCAATAAGTAATATAGGATCAGATAAATTATGCTAGTTATATTAATGTCTCGTTTTAAAGCAACACGAGGGCTATTTTGGAATGGACCTCCTAATTTGGAACCGCAGTCAGATGATGAGGATGGCGCCTGAACTGGCACCCCCTCCCCTCTAATCTTCCACTCCACGGCACCAAGAAAACTGGTGCCTCGGACATGTTTTAGAGAGAAATGAGGAACTCGATGAAGTAGAGGTAAGATTTCTTTATCCATCTGCGCCATCTCCTAACTCCTGTGACTCCTACTGGAAGAATTTATGTTCTTGACAGTCATGTAGACCAAAGAAATGAAGCTTTTTCGAGCTTAAATTTATAAACAGATCTTATTATTTAATAGCAAGCTTTTTTTTTAGATATATTAGTGGAATCTCTCTATCAGTGTTCATGTTTATTTTCATAAAAATGACCATATTAGCATTATTGTATTAATTAAAGTTAATTCAAAGTTGAATTAATAGAAAAGAAGGTTTATTATTTATGTTTTACAAAAATAAAACCATTATCATCCTAAATTCATATTTTATTATATGATTTATAACAATGCAAACCATTCATGGAATTGATTTGAAAATTTTAAAATATGCACTTTTCGAATTAAAAATTTTAAATTAGATTTTAAGAATTTTTTACTTATCTGAACCTATATAGTCTTGCACTTCATTGGAAAGAACATACAAAATGCTATAAAATGGCATTCCGGGTCTCTAGCTATAGGAGCAATTAGGAAAGCTTATACAACAATTCGAAAAATTGCCATCCGCTGTTTTTAGCTCCATTTTTGAAAACTGTAAAGATTTATAATTAAAAAACAACTGGCCTTAAATAAATTTTCATATTTTTCCTCAAATTCCTCTCAATAAAATTTCGTGTTTTTCCAAATCTTTATCTACCGTATATTTGCAGCTAATTTCAAGAAAATATGAGATGGTGAGGATTACACCGTGTTGAATTGACGTGGAATAAACCTATAGGCATTTTAAAAGTTCACATAAAAATATTTCTTCCACTTATCCTTCTAGAAAATATCATGTTTTATCTTTATTTTTCTGAAAGTTACACTTTTGAAGGTTTAGTTTGAAGTAAGAATTAACTTAATCTTTTAATTTGAACTTTTGTCAACATGAAGGCAACACGTTGCTAATTCATCTGTATTAAAGCCTTTTTCACTTATTCCTGTTTCAAATTGTTGTTATGCCATCAAAAAAATTAAATTACCCTTTTCATTTGTAGGCTTACAAGGGTTAAACCTCAGAGAATTGCATTTTATTGAAGTAATTTAGAATTAATCTTCTGCAATACATACTTTCAACCATCATTTCCAACAGCATTGAATTTACTTTCATCACTGAATATGATATTATTCCAAAACTCTTTAGGTTCAGAAATATATATTTTTAAGAAAAAGCAATTATTTTATCTCAATTAATCTTTAAACTAAAGGTAATTTTTATAATGGAGGAAATTTTATGAAAAATCATACTAACACTTCATGCAATCATTACTAACACTTAAGTTATCTATGGAGAATATATAATTTCATTGTGCGCTTTTGTATGTAGCTCTAAATTTTATGTTTAATTTGAAAAATACAGTTAGTATTGTTTAATTGTTTGTAATAACTAATAGTGGATCAGATAAATTATGCTAGTTACTTATATTAATGTCCCGTTTTAAAGCAACACTAGGGCTATTTTGGGACGGACCTTGGAAGTTTGAACCGCCATCAGATAATGAGGACGACATCTGAACTGTCGACATCTGCACCACCAGAACCCTCCAAACTTCCACACCACACCAGTGGGAGGACGCTTTTCCAACCTAAGCAACCTTACACAGGTAAATTTTAAATATTGTGTATGTAGATTATATTAATTTGTATTTATATTAATTAGTTTGTTTAATACAGTATTCTGAGTTTGTATCATTCATAGAGAAGGATACTATGTCTACATTACTTTTAATTTTTTCTTTCATCCCAAAGTGATCACATTAAGCTGAGTCGACTGTAATGAAAAATATATGGCTGAGATAAGCAAAAATATTAGTCCTGATTATTTCATTATTTCATTATTATTTTTTATTTCAGATATACTTATAATGTTTCTAAAACTCCAGGATTTTGTCCAAATTTGAACAAGTGTTTAAAAACGCAATCATCCCTGATGAGCGATTCGGAAAAATTATTATTCTTTCATTTGATGAAACTTTGATAAAAGCAGGATCAACATAAGCTACAGACTTAGATTGCGTTGATGGGTTCACCACGTTCAGACAAGAAAACAATGATAAACCACCATATGCAACTGACAACCTCATGGCCCAAGGAATTGTCAAAAATTGGAAGCAGGTTATTATGAAATCTTTTTATAAATTTTTAATATATATGTAAGTAGAAATATATACATAAGAATATATACAAAAATTATTATAATTCTCAAATAATGCATATATTACCTTTCTATTGATATTTTTTTACTCATAAATTTAAGCAATAAATTACATTTTTGTTAATTTCAAGTATTAGGTTATAATTTCACCTCCCCTACAAACAGTTTTAGTTTAAAGAATTTGGTAATTGACATTTTGACATTGACATACACGCAATTGACATTTTGCATTCTTTTTAGTTAGAGGTTGTCTCTATTGTATGAGACCAAGTTAGCAGAGTTTTATGATTTTTAATAATTATATTTTAATGAACCATTACACTACTGTGCAGTCTTATTCTAAATATAAACTAATTTAACTAATTTATTTGACTACTTTATAGATATTTTGTTACTCATTTTGTTATAATTTTTCTTCCTCTGCTTTATAATAAGTGAATTCATATTAAATTTCCAGGTCCATGAAACAAAGGACTTCTTAAAATCTTGAATGTGACAACAGAAAATCTTTGCTTTATACAAAAAAAAAAAAAAAATGTATGCATTGTACGATCCTTCTCACCTTCTGAAATTTGTAAGAAATAACCTGATGAATTTATTATAAAGACATAATCATAAGCTACAGACTTAGATTGCGTTGATGGGTTCACCACGTTCAGACAAGAAAACAATGATAAACCACCATATGCAACTGACAACCTCATGGCCCAAGGAATTGTCAAAAATTGGAAGCAGGTTATTATGAAATCTTTTTATAAATTTTTAATATATATGTTAGTAGAAATATATACATAGGAATATATACAAAAATTATTATAATTCTCAAATAATGCATATATTACCTTTCTATTGATATTTTTTTACTCATAAATTTAAGCAATAAATTACATTTTTGTTAATTTCAAGTATTAGGTTATAATTTCACCTCCCCTACAAACAATTTTAGTTTAAAGAATTTGGTAATTGACATTTCGACATTGACATACACGCAATTGACATTTTGCATTCTTTTTAGTTAGAGGTTGTCTCTATTGTATGAGACCATGTTAGCAGAGTTTTATGATTTTTAATAATTATATTTTAATGAACCATTACACTACTGAGCAGTCTTATTTTAAATATAAACTAATTTAACTAATTTATTTGACTACTTTATAGATATTTTGTTTTAATTTTTCTTTCTCTGCTTTATAATAAGTGAATTCATATTAAATTTCCAGGTCCATGAAACAAAGGACTTCTTAAAAACTTGAATGTGACAACAGAAAATCTTTGCTTTATACAAAAAAAAAAAATGTATGCATTGTACGATCCTTCTCACCTTCTGAAATTTGTAAGAAATAACCTGATGAATTTATTATAAAGACACGTCTGTTGGAAATTGTTCACAAGATGATATTCCTACACCTCGTACAGCCTTTGCAAATTGGAAACATATTATGGAACTCTATCAGATAGATACAAAAGAAGTAAGAATAAATCTTTTCTTAAAAAATACATTTTATAAATAAACCTAAAAAACAAAGTTTTTCTCTTGCAACTTTTATTGGTCTTTAATTCTTATAATTTTAATAATTAGTAATATTTACACAAATAAAAACTTAAATTTGTACTTTATCATCAGTATTAAATATTAAAACTTTTTATAATAACCATTATATTTTGTATTAAAACATTCTTAGGAGTGTGGTTAATTGAACAAAACGAAATTACTTCTCACAGAAGTACAATAAGCGGTAAACGAGGGAGATTCCCTTGTGAAGTTTCAGTTCGTCTCCCCTCTTCCTAGTGAAATAGAGAAAGTTATATAAAAATTAAAAATATATAAGAGTCGTAAAGACACTAGTAACGCCACTTGGAGATGACGTCACTAGTAAACTTTGCAGAGATGCATTACAGAGTAAATTATCGTTGTGATACTAAATGCGAATAGAAATCAAATGAATATTTTCTTAACATCTAATTTTGTTTCTTTTATAAGTTCCAAAAGATAGAATGAAAAAAATGCAGTATAAAATTTAACCTGGCATATAATTAAAGTGAAAAATTTAATAATTCTTACCATTCGAGTTGGATTTTTCTAGTGATGATATCCTGTTAAATTTTAAAACAATATAAAGTTCATTTAGAGGGATTTTTTGTTCAAATTTAAAACTAATGATTAATAATATCTTGAAATACATATTCTATAATAAGTAGATTTTCCATTCTTATATTCATTTTATGGAAGAATAAATATATGTATATGCAAAACGATTTGTATACTAACTTATGCTACTTGAACTAGTGATCTTTTCAAATATTTGAACAAAGCTCTGACAAATTCAAATGAATAGTTAGGCTTCCAAAGAATGTTTTGGTAGAAATTCTTTATTATTACTTTGAACAGAATCTTCCATTCTTCTAATTCATTTTATGGAAGAATAAATATATGTATATGCAAAACGATTTGTATACTAACTTTTGCTACTTGAACTAGTGATCTTTTCAAATATTTGAACAAAGCTCTGGCAAATTCAAATGAATAGTTAGGCTTCCATAGAATGTTTTGGTAGAAATTCTTTATTATTATTTTGAACAGAATCTTCCATTCTTCTAATTCACCGTTGTGAAGTTCTCTGTCTCTGAAACTATAGTATTAAACTCATTTCTACTTAAATTATACATATAAATAAAATATTTAGAGAAGATGTGATCACAGTTTTGACAAATCACATTATTCCCATTTTGTAAAACGTATTCAATGATATTCCTCAAATAATGGTACTGGCAAGCTAAGTCTCAAGAAATAATCAAATGATGAACAAGAAATCGTTATCATGTTTCGCGATGTAATATTCATATTGTACAAAAAAGTGTTTATTTCGGCCGTTGGAGTTTTCATACTAGCGATCTCTTTACACGGTTTTTGGAACTACTTAGAGGACTATCAGACACTTTTCATGTTTATCATACTATAAAGCATCACTCAATTGATACTTTAACGTGAGAAACGGTAAACGGTATATATATATTTGCAATTTTAATCTATGGATCAAGGGAACTTACCTTACATGATTGGTTTATTTTTGCAATTTGATAGGTATTTTCATTTTTATATAATCTCTTAATAAGTGTTGCACAATCTTTCATTGGAAAAATTATAATATTTTTCAAATGCCAAAAATTTCAATAATTATTTTCATTTGAGAAAAATAGAGAGAATAGTTATGATGAAAGAATTTATAGAACCAATTTCAAAAGCAAGACAATAAAGAAATAGTTTATTAGAATGGAGATGCCAAGATGCTCAATTTATTCTTTTTATTAGTAACTTATTTAAAAAAATTGATTGCATTGTTTTTTGTTGAAGATACTAATTTAATGTCCTATTTTAAATAGTACTGTGAAAAATATTTTTGAAATAATATATATAGCTTGGGTAGGTTTCTAAAACACAAAATTCACTTTCTATTTCTGTTTGATAAAACTTATAAGAAAACGTGAAAAGGGGATTCATAATTTAAAGAAGACTTAAATTAATTGGGTCCTGAATAACTAAAAAAATTATGTCACATTGGATCATCCTTTTGGCAAACTCATGCAAGATATATGCATAAATAAAAAATAAGGAATTTATATAATATATTCCAGTACTTTGGAACTTATGCTTTTTTTCTTGTCTCTTTTTACAGCTACAACCACTTCAAAATAAAAATATACCCAAAGAAAAGAATTAACAGAAATATTTGGCCTGGCGTCATCCTTCACTGGAACGGATTTGAAAAAAGCTCCTTTTTGCGCATCTGATTTGGTCAATTGACCGCCTGAGGTGGAATCACTTGAAGTATGAAGTTGATGAAAGAAGATAAAATAAATATTCCTGATTGTAAAAATTAATTTTATGTTTGAAAAACTGTTTTATGTTAAAAGAATAAACGATCTTTATATCTGTATATGTTTTATTCAGTTTGAATATCTTATATCTATGCTTTTTAAAAACATAACTTAAAATAGGCAAATTTATAAACGGATTCATATTATTGAATAATCAATAGGTGAAACTTAATCTTTCTTTTAAAGATTATAGTTTTGAAATCATTTTTCTTTCTTTTCAGTATAAACATGTTCTTAAAGATGTTAAAAACTGCACTTTATTCACTTGCGCATTCTTTTCAATCTTTTGACTATTTTTTTTTCATTCAAATTATTGATGTTTAAGAAAAGTTTTAAAAAATTTGAATTAAAATTCCTGCTTGCTAGGTGGGATCATTTTTTTAAGAAAGTTGCTCATATTTTTTTGGTAAAAATTATAATTTTTAAGAACTTAGGAACCAAACTAGTTGCATTTTGAATTTATTCATTTTTAAAAGAAACTGATTTGAGAAACTGATTTAATGCAATTGAGTTCTTTCATATTATTATTATCTTAGTCAAAACTTTTTTGTTTTTGTTTTTAAATATTTTGTCTCATGTACTAAAATATTTATTCTACTTAAATAGATTTGAATAGAATTTTACAGCAGTAAATTTGCACTTTAAAATTCATAAATATCATTACATTTTGATTCCATAAATTTCCAGTGAACGAACTTACGCTATTACACAATGTTCCTTAATAAAGGTTTGTAACTTTTGGTAAATCTTAAGAAAAGGATTTAAAAACCTTATAATGAACTTATGAAGTTGGAAACAAAATTTAGGCCATGGTAATTAAATTGTGAGATATAATGCTTTAAAGAAACTTGAGTAAAATAAATGAGTATAAACACCTTGTGAATTGAAATATATAAGAGTGTGACTGAATTTACATTTCTTCTTCACTGTCTTCATAAATGAACTCGGAGAAAAATTAGACGTACTCAGCTTATTTTCGAGAAATTTCAGTATTTTTTTATTGTAAAATAATTTAAAAGTTAAAGAAGTTTAGGAAATATTACTTAAATTCTTTTTTCTTTTCTTTAAAGAATGTTAAGTATTGCCTTTTTTTCTGTGCTTTGTAAATAACGGATTACAAAAGCTGGAAAAAGAATATATGGAAAGCAATATATATTGATACTTCATAGTATAATATCGGGAAACTATATTATACAATATAGAAAAACTATATTATGTAATACTAAAACCCAGTATTGAATAATATAATGAAAGTGTTGCATTTCACATTGTTTTAATATTGTAAACAATACTGTATAATATTGTTTTCCAAATTTTACAATATTATACAATATAATGTGCTACTTAGAAACATGAGTAACCGAACTACTGTCAACATTCAATACTACGGTTATATAATTTTAAAAGTAAAATCGTACATAGTCTGGATATCATTTTTTGGAACGCAAACGGATTAAGAAACAGGAGTACCGACATATTCTTAATACAGGAAACTAAGCTGAGGCGAAAAATTATTATTAATATCCCAAACTATGAATTTTACAGAACAGACAGGAAACAAACAAATATTATACGCACCTAAGGCGGAGGAGTCGGCATTCTGATTTAAAAAAAATATCATTTTCACATTCCTTGTCCAAAATTTCAATTTGTAGAAGCGACAACTGTTTCCTTAAACCTTAATAATAGAGACACTTTTACCGTAACTTCAATTTGCATTCCTTTTTACAACCCTACAAAATACACACTAGACCTAGAAACGCTAATTCATCTCCGCCCCAACCAGTGGTGGTTTTCGCATTGGTAGCGGAGACACCTCCAGATCTATAGGGGCTCAAAATCTATTTCAATGTATATCGTAATACTAATCTGAAGGCAAATTTTCTTGTTTATAATCTCCCCTCCAGTCTGCTTCACAAAATTTTTCTCCAGTTACTTTTTTTTTAAATGAATGAATAAAAAGAGTCAAATGAAATGGTGGGAGGGAATAAACACTGATTTAAATACTGACAAATGCAGATCACTAAGTAATTTCGAAAGCCTTGGTATTTAGGGAGTTTCTAAGATATAAAAACAGATATTATTAAATCAACTATCTATATATCTAAAATAACAAAGAAAAAAATTAACCAATCATTCACTCTCAACCACTGGTACGATTTCGCATATTTCTATTTCAATGAGAGCTCGTCATCCCTAAGACATCAATGATCGCCTGCGCCCTCTACTGCCACATTTTGAGAATTATCACAAAATAAATCTAAATTCAACCCTCGGCTTTAACAACCGGATAACCAGGCTGATCAGTTTTATTCGTCAAATAATTTCGCCATTTTGCATACATAGCAAATCAAGCGGTATGCTTTTTGCTTATTATAAAAGAATACTTTAAAATATTTTCACTTATTATAATGAAATGCAATTGCCCAAATGTAGTTGAAAAAATTAAATTATTACTTTTAATTTGATGAGTGAACAGCTAATCACTGAAACTAATTTAAGTTAAAAGTATAAAAAGAATATTTATTCAATGAGAAGAAATATTGAATGGTAATAATTTACATTAATCTTCGAATTCTGGTGATATAGTGCAATTTTCTTTTCTGATAGAATCAAATTTGTCAATATTGAGGGGATTCTATTTTCCCCCAAAAATGTCTAATCGTTGCTCTAGCAGGTTACTTCCATTTTCAAAGTCAGATCACTTAGTGGAATATCACATTTTTTTCTAAATTTGTGGAAACATTCTAAATGCAGTAAATTACAAATGGCAATTAAATATTTAATTAAAAATTCTTTGATTGATTTTTGTTTAGTTTTTCCTAAATTGAAATTTAGCATTAAGCCGAGCCGAATCTGCAATTCAAGATCAGTAAGATCATTTTCTGTTCTAAAATAATCAAGAACTATTTGCAGAATAGTGCGAGTTAATTGTCTCCCTAATTTATTGAAAATGGTGTTATCTAAAAAATTATAGACATATTGTCCTAATTAAAATCAAGAAAAAGGATATTTTGATATAATGATGCCTTTCAATGTCTGTTTCTATGTTTGTAAAATTTCACTCTCTTTTTTTTTTTTTTTTGTTCATCTTTTCTGTTATCCAATCAAAAGAATAAATATAATGCCTACTCAATATGCACTTTTACACCTCCCTCTAAAATTTAATTTAATTTTGTCTATTACTTGGAAATAACATTTCTATAATTTCCTTTCTAAAAATTTTTATTTAACTTCACTTTTTTAATCAGAAAATATGCTAGAATATAAAATATTCCATTCAGATTTTACAAAATTTAAAATGTTTATTTCAGCTCGAAGATCAGAAAGAATACAAAATTTTCCTCTAATAGTACTCTGTTTATTATAAAATTTATTATAATTCATAAAAAAAATTAGTGATTTATGAACTCACATCCGTATTTACTACAAACAGAAAATGCTGTTATCACCAAAAAATTCGAGCACGGGATTTTGAAAACTCTCAACATTTAGACTTCCCTCAGCCTGTAAAGCAGAGTTTGGAAATTATGTCTGTCTATAAATCTACGAACACTATAACTCAAAAACATCTTGAGCTATACAGATGAAATCTGGAGTGTCGTCTTTAGTGAGCACGAAAACTACAAAAGGTAAATACCTATGTGCATAACATTTGGTACACAAATTTAGCCTCTAAAGTTAGATACCTCTCAATATTTTGAATCAAATCTTTCGGAGTATACCGTGTATTGGTCTGTACTTTTGCATGCACGTAAACGTGATAGTTTAAAAAGGCAACGTCCATATTCCATCCTCCATAAAAGTCCATATTCGGTATTTTTTAAAATTATACCAATAAATAATACTATTAAATTTAACTACTTCCCGGAAACGTGGAAACAGCAATGATAGCTCCAATATTAAAACCAGAGAAAAACCAAACGCAGCCAGAAAATTACAGACCAATTTCACTACTAAATATCCTCAGCAAGCTAACAGAAAATTTCATTCTCGAAAAAATTAATGACCACCTAATAACAAACCAGATTCTTAGCCCTCGAACAATTCGGGCTTCATAAAATCTTTCGCAATGATACGCAAACTGTCAAATGATTTCGTGTACACAATAAGTGGGTTTGAAAAAGAGGAAAGCACAAGTGCAGTTTTTCTGGATAAACAGAAAGTCTTCAATAGAGTCTGGGTGCAAGAACTAATTCACAAATTAATAAAATATGACACTCTCCCTAATCTAGTTCAGCTAATAAAGTCATATCTTAACGAATGAAAAAATTTTGTACGAATAAACAATAAACTATTTTCACCGAAAACCATGACGGCAGGCATACCACTAGAAGAAAAATTCCCCCCTGTACTCTATTCAACTTTCGTTATTGACATTCTCAAAATTCATAAAATGATTATTGGAATGTACGCCAATAATACGGCAATACTTGCCAAGAGCAAAAGCCACAATACTTTGAAATAGCTCTAAACCAACATCTCAAAATACTTACCGACTGGTTCCTTATATGGAAGATTGCCTTGTACGTGAAAAAAAAAAGAACATATTTATTTTGTTATGCTAAGAGTATTGAAAAATACAAATCTAAAATTCATATTAATAACCAGATAATAGCTTGGTGTCTGTAGGCTAAATACTTAGGACTAACATTAGATTCACGAATAACGTAGAAAAACTATTTCACGAATTTTAAAACTAAACTATACCCCCCTCCTAGCAGGAGATTCCGAAATGAATAGAAATAACATAATGCTCGTCTATATTGCGATCTTACGCCCAATTATCACATAAGCTTGCCCCATTTAAGGTGCAGCAGCAAAATCAAATATTAAAATTTTACGAATATTGGAAAATAATATCATAAGCCAAATTTGCAAAGCTGTATGGTATATGAGAACGCATGACATAAGAGCAGAGATAAAAATCCCAGACTTAACTGATTTTATTAAAAAGACTTCCACCTTCAACAACTTTGATAACATAGATAACGAAAATTTAAGACAAATAGAGTGCGACATTCCCCAGCCTAAATTCAAAAGACCGAGGAAAATTCAATTGCCATAAAGTATTAAATTTACGCAAAATGATATCCAGACTAAGAAGTGTAGTTATTTCGTTCTCACTATAGAGGAACCGCCAGAGGTTTACCAGCGGGGATGGGGGTGGGGATCAAGACATGTTCGACAGGAGGGCAAGCAGAATTTACCTAATTTAGCTTCAAAATAACCATCAAAATTAATTTTATATTTAATAAAGTTAATTAATCAACTAGCTCAGTAAAATTCTTCGCACTCTTAATCTTCCTTTTTATTCAAATGCTGACCCTTTTTCCGATTGTTAAAAATTTGCTAGGATATTTGCAAAAAATATGCTCTTTGTTTCTTTTACTGACCATCAGAAGACCAACCTATTGTTAAAGAGACTTAAAATTTAAATGCATTGAGATCTAATTCTAGAAAGAATATGTTTATATTTGATTTCAGATTTTTAGATCAGCTGATATTTACTACGGTTAGTGAATACGGCCTGTTAATGAAGAGTACGTTTTTAATTACTTTGAATTTGGCTCGAATTTAACAAACTTCTTAATATTCTGGATTTTTGTTAATACTTTAAAATGCTTCAGCTGTAAAAAAAAGTTAATTAATCCAACAGGACTGCAGGAATTTATAAATCCCAAATATTGGATAATGATAAAATATGCAAAATAATACTGAATAAAATGAAATACTTAAATCTAAGAATTCATTAAATGTTTTCTTGATTAGTAAATCTTTCTTGAAGGCGAGCACTGCTTTTACTGTGTATAATTATGCGAAAAGAATTAATGCCTAAACATTGTTGACGCAAGAGTAAATACGAAAGAAAATAAATAAACGTAAGACGTATGTTTATTTGTATAAACTTTTTCCAATTCAGGAAGAAAGAAAAAACAATTTTCTTTGACATTGAGTGGTAACCTATTACGAATATTAGAACTTCCATCGTCTTCAAGCAACGAACTTTTGATTAAATAATTTCTCGTGGATTCTTCAATTTCTTCACTTCCACTTCTGAGATCGGAGTCACCCGATTTTGTTGTATTAATTCGAGATGCTTCACATTCGTGTGTCTATTAGTGTAGTGAGTGTCAAAGCATTCTTGACGAAGAATGAATTCAACTTTGTGTCGATTGCGCTTGAATAGCATGTCATGCTAAATGAACAAATATGAGCTCTTATAATGGAGGCTATATGAAATGAATGAAGAAATTAAACTCAGACAGTTTTATAAAAGAAACTGTTCAGAAAACTGTTATGAAATAAAAAGTTTTAAATAGGAATTATAATATGAATAGGAATATAAAAACAGTTTTACTATTGCATTGGTATGGCATTCAGGCCTCTGGGTCATCGTCAGAGCGGATGTTATTGAGGGGAGGCGGAAATTTTTAAACGTGTGGTGACAAGTTCAGAGCTGGTTTTAGTTCAGCAACTTTGCTGCGTTCAATTGAGTTGGCAGCTCTATTCCGTCTATTGTGTGAATAATTAAAATAATTTATTTGTTAGTTTGAATTCTTGTGTGCTTTGCTGTGAGTAAAATTGGGAGATGAAATTAGTGAAGACAAGACAAATGTCGGAATGTCCCATTTTTGGGAAATTTAGTTACTGCTTGAAGTTGAACTGCCTATTTACGAATCTGTTATGAAGTGATACTATAATATTAGACATAATCTCAAAATTGCTTCAGAAAAGGATCCTTCTGTAAGTGAAAAATGTAAAACTTTGAGAGAGTCTCTGGAAACATGTTTCTCAAGGGGTGGGGAGTCAGTTACGTTATTTCCAAGCCATGAGATCATGTCGACTTTGGAGCTTTAAACCTCTTGACTCTGCTTCTACTTTCTGTTCTTGCTTTTAAAACACGTCGTAAAACAAGTTTTCGTTGAATTTTACGTTTATTATTTAACATGTACAAAAGGATATTTCCTGGGTCAGCAAAGTACCCATTTCTTTGAATAATCGTTCTTGAGATCGTCATAGAGATATCTTGAATATGAAATAAGGTTAAACAGAGGTTTGGAACCATAAGTATATAGAGGTTTTAACTTGACATTAAAGCACACAAACACATACATTTTCAGAATGCACTCAGCCAAAGTCTTAAGATATATTTGAAGTATCCGGTTGGTTTGTCTCTTTTTGTAAGTAATACTGTTGATATTCAGCGTTGTCATTGTCGCCAGTAACTATTTCTGAAACACTAGTATTTTTTGTCTGTTCTTGATTAAACTTAACTATTTTTTGTAGTTACTTACTTTTTCTTGCTTCTTTCTTCCTCCTTCTCTTTGTGGCACCTCAAAATGTTGTAGTATTGCACCAATTTTTTTAAAATTGATTTTGGACATAAAATGTAACTTTTCTCCACTATTACCAAACTAAAATCTAAATAAATATTTTAAAGACTCATTTTAAAATGTGTCCTTTTTCCCCCCAATTTTTTACAAACTTTAAGCTTTTTGCGGCATTCAAGATGTTGTTGTATAACAACCAAATTTTTTAAATTCTTTTTTAACCTAAAAGGCAACTTTTCCCTACTAATAATAAACTAAAATCTAAAATAAAAAAAATTAAATCCATTTCCGTTCCATCCTAATGAACAAGCTTATTCCTTTATGTAATGCTTAGTAAGATATGAAAAATGAATTACTTTTACATTAGATTCCCCATGTACTTATTTATATCTTTATATTTAAACTTAGAAACCAATGCATTTTATTCAAAAATAATTAGATCTTGAATTTGAACTACTCTATCTTCATTTTAGGCCCGTGTTTTACGCATTAAGCAATTTTTTTCGTCGGACTATTGCAAGTTGATATGCTTCCCTCCCTAAAAATGAGTTTTTTTCCCCCTCATTTGCAGGTATTGACTTCTTAAAGCATTATGCAGGAAAATTCTAAGAATAACTATTTTAATGATTGTTCTTTTAAGACTCTTTAGCCATAGTTATAAGGATGAATGTAGAATCTGAAAAAATTATGTAATAATTTATTTAACAAGTTTAGTGTATGCTTAAATAAACTTTTTTTAGTAAAACTAATGAGCTATACTAAAAATAAAAATTAAATATATCATATATACTTATTTTTTGTCATTCAGTTGCAGTCGATAATATTTCATTAGCGAAATAATTATAACCACACAAATAAGATTGCAAAATAGCACAGAGATTTCACTGTTCAATAAACCTAATTTATAGTTACGCAATTTACTTTCCAGTGTTCCAGTGTTTTATAATGAATTCACATAATTTGGTTACAAATAAACAAGTCTTCTTAAATGCACGAAAAAAGAATGCCGATAATAATTGTCTACATTTTTTAAAAATTTCTTTAACTATTTCTTTTAATCAGGGAATTATCAGAATTAAATCAGCATAATAGACTAAAAAAAATTGGAAATTCATTGCCGATGGAGTAACAATAAAATGAATAAATTCACGATTCTTTTCCGAGTTATTCAGTGAATTCTGAATCAGGGAAAACAACCCCGTGACCCCATTCATGTATAAAATAAAAGCTTTAGTTTTTCTAATAATTACAGCGACATAAGCCCTGCTTATACGGCTTAGTTCTGTAGTAACGGGGTGACTGGCTGTAATTTAAAAAATTACAACGACAGGTAATCGAAATAGTAGATGAAAATAAAGATTTAAATCTTCGTAAATTATAATGATATCTTAACCGAAAGACAATGGACAATCGGTAAAAGTGCGAAATCTTATTCACTTGTCACCTTGTCGTTATTCTGCCTAATATAGAGCAAAATATAAGTGAAATGAATGATATTTGAATCAGATGTCTGAAAACTACGAAATTAATGTTGGCGATATCCATCGCATTGAGTTCTTAGTCGGCCTCCAAAAATTCTCGGAAAAATGCGACACCTTATTTATCTGTCATCTTGTCAGTTATGAAGCAAAAAATAATTTAAATTATAAGCTGAATGAGCGACATTTGAATGAGACGTCTGAAGATTTGCAGACTTAACGTCGTCGACATATATTTCATTGATTTCTAAATCATCAGACAAAAAATTATCAGCAAAAAGCTACCTCTTATTGATTTATCACTCTGTCAACTATTTTGTCAAATGTAGTCATTCTCTGATTTAAACAGTTACTTGGATATTTCGATTATTTGTAATATATTAATTCCAAGATCATTTTCAGTTATTATATTCATTAATTCCGAGCTCCCAATAATCACTTCAATGCGATGAAGACTTTTGCTGGTGAAATTCTCATTATCACCCCCACAGGGCTGCAAGAGATTATCGACAGGAGGGTAACTGCACTCCCCCTGCCCCGTTATTAACGCCACCTCTATCTCACCCAGCATAATATAAATAAATAAGTCCGCCAGGCCATTGCCGTTGAATTACAGCCTATGTTTTTCCTATTTCAACCTTCACTGGGGATTCGGCACCCTAAGGGACCGTGGACCCCGTTAAAGTACTTAAATATAAACAGTGAGAGATATAGCGACAAAGGCTGTTATCCCCTAGATGCAAAAAAGGTTACAGTTAATAAATACCAAAATACTTGAGGGTTTAAATGAAGATACTTAGCTGGTGTTTGCTTACGAGAGCTTGAGACAAAAGATAGGGAAAAGAAATATTCTGGTGTTCAATTTCAAGTTTTTTCCAGAGCGCAACTCTGCAGACTGTATTCTTTGAACATTTTAATAAGATGAAAGAAATGCCATGGTCTTCGTTGTACTTGATGCGCAAGAGGTTGTCGGAGGGACTAAACTTGTGAAGAAGATTTGGAGTAATGATCATTTTACAAATAACTCGAGCACTAAGTTTATCTCGAACCCTACTTCTAGCCCATTTAGTGATTGTACTGATGTCTGGGAAATCCCCGATCAAAGCTAGATATTTGTTCCTGTTATAATTATTTGTATTTATTTGGGTAGAGTTCTTTCTCATGTAGGAGATCATATCCTCGGGAGAAATCCACTCTATAAATGGCGTGGATTCCTCGACTGCTTTTGTAAGAGCGTCTGCTTTTCCGTTCCATATGATGGAAGAATGGTCAGATACCCATAAAAGAAAGATTTTTGGTTCAGACTTTTCCTTCTGTAAATTTCTTAGGCTAGACGTTGAATAATTTTAGGCGAAGAGAAATTGATGCTTTTAAAGGCAATTAAAGCAGAATAATTGTCCGAAAGAATTAGGATATCCTTATTTTATGGCATGGATGCGATAAATGAATTTCTGAATACAAGAAATACCAGCAATTGAGGTGAGGTGCTGTTATTTTGAACCATCAGTGGCTATGATGAAATGATTCGGAAATGTGTTCTGGATGGATTCAATGAAATTCGCTGAAATGGCAGAAGCTGAAAATCATTCAGAAACAGAAAAAATCACTGAAATCCTTCAGAGAAATTTCACAAAGATTGAGGCTAGAATGGGGTAAAATTATTTTATTGTTATTTGTTATTTTTATTAGATACTCCAGAGAACAATTAAGGTTTTGAAACGTAACTGAGTATTTCTTCCTCTTTTTCAGTCAAGAGGACATTTAGTTAATCAGAATTGTTGGTTAAAGGTGAGAAAGGAAAATTAGCTATTTGTTTGATGAAACATTTGATTGCAAGGCGTTTAATTTTTTCTGAAAGCATTTCTTGCCCTGAAAGTTTTAATAAAATGGCATTGGGAGTTTAAAGGGGAACTCCAAATGCTATTCTCAGTGCCATTGTTTGGATTGTATTACAGGATTTGAAATGTGCTTCAGATAATCAGTTAATTATGGGACTACTGTAATAGAGTAACTACGTATGATGCTATTTACGATTGTGAATAAATTTTTTGTTCTTGGGCCGCGTCTCCTGGATTCTAAAATTTTGAGACTTGTATTTTTTCAAGTACTTTATTTCTGAAACTTCTTAAAATTTTGCCATTTCGATTAGTTTTAGCAAACGGAATTACAAAACATTTGATCAATTCATTCCATCGAAGTGGAATTCCACCCTTCGTTATATACAGAAGTAAAATTGAGTGTTTTTTCGATAAGTCAATGATAGTACTTTTTCAGAAGTAATGGAAATTTTATATGAAGAGCACCATTTATACATATTTTCCAATGTATTTTGTAATTTAGTTTTGATATAATTCATTGAGGGATGGGAGCAATAAACAAAAATATCGTCAGAAAAAATGGGATACTCAACATTTGTGTTTAATGTTTCAAAAAGATCATTCATGAAAATGATAAAAAGAATCAATGAGAGAACACTTCCCTTCCTAAAGCCTTTATAAAGGAGACTTGGGTCAAAAATGGTATCTCACCATCTAATCCGAAACGTTCTTTCTTGGAGAAAGCTGTGTATCCATTTAGCGATCTTACTTGTATACCAAGTTGGAGACATTTATAAATCAAGTCTTCTAAAGTAGCTGAGTCGTAGGCACTTTCGAAAACGAGGCTAACATCAGCAAAAAATTTTTTATTTTAATCTGCCTCAGATGTTGCTAAATGATAAATAAAATTGCTAATTTGCTGGTCTATAAATTGCTGGATCAGCTGGTTAATAAACCAGACTTTGGTAGAGTCGGGCAGAGTTGTTTCTATAACAGTTATTACGGTTGATGATATATCTTTTGTAGAATTTTGTTTTAAAAAATCTCCGCACTTCAACAACAATAAGGCTATTTTTTCCCCTGTATTTCTGCTGCTAGTTCCTCCATCGGGGTATTTGTTGGTATGTCAAAAAGTGAGAAGCGAGAAGAGATGTTTCCTATGTCACATCTGCCTCAACATCTTTATCCATAAATTTATTTAGTGACTATAATTTCAGAGCACATATCGGGTCCTTTGTCGTGAACAATATTTGTCAGCTGTATTTCATGTTATCTATTGAGTCATGCCTTTTAATAATATTTTTAATGAAATCTTGCACTAGAAATGGGTTTAATTAGGGCAATTTCTGCAATTTGCCTCCATTTGACGGAATGACATTAATTTCTTGGTATTGATTTGGTCCGAGGCGCATAAATCTGAAATTCGTTTTTAAGGAAAATGCCTTGAAGGATTCAAATTACTTGCTATAGCTTTTGCTTCGTCTAAAATTATATTAATTAAATTTTGTATGTCAGTTTTAATTTTATTGACCAAATTAACCGCTTAACTGTATTGCCCGAGTGTCATACGTGCATCGATTTATCGAATTTTGATAGTTGTAAGAAAAAAAATAAACCATTCATAACGATTATAATTCAATATTAAAATTACTTCGAATACATAGATAAGTCAAGTATTCAATGGATTTCCATTTGAATCAAAATAAGAAAATATTTCTAAAATAGAAGGTGCCATCTTATTAGATAGTAAAGAAAATAAAACAGTTAAGTGGTTAAAAGCCCAGTCGAGAACAATTGTTTTTACTTGAAATGGTTTATTGATAGTGGTAATTTTGGGCAATATTGTAAACCATACTATTTAACATAAAATAAAAGTTATTTCTCGTATTGAATCCAATACACTTTTTGCTTCGGGTACCGCTGTATTATTGTTATTTATATTAATCAATTCTTCTAGGGCATTATAAGTTTTTTCAAACTGAATATATACTGCTTTAACCGTGTCTATTTTGGCTTCCCAACGAGTGGCGCATAATAGATTTAGAGTAATGTTTAAATGCTTTTATAGAATTTTCCATCTTTATGTAAATGCAGAAAATAAGCAATATAAATATTGCAATATCCAAAAATATATACTACTGAAAGCGGCATCACAAATTAATAAATTTAAAAAATGTCATAGGCAAAGAACATAAATTGCATGAAGATTTAGAGAAATTATTCTTGATTGTACACCTTTATATTTCCATTTCATGTTAATACCGTTGTCGTATGCCTGCCCTCTACAATTCATAATATCTAAATCAAGCTCACTTAATATTTCCAAGAGAGCTTTTGCTAGTAATTCTCCAGTCACATCAGTTACTTCAATACACCCTATAAATGATTCATTGATACTTAATCATTTCTCTTCAAAATTTACATACCTAATAAAGACTGAAAATTTTTTTAATGAGAATTATCAGATGTAGAATACATTTGGATACTATAAAACGCGGCTATTTTTCTATCTTCTTTTGTTAAAATCTTCATTTCCTGACGCAGGAATAATTTGTTCTTGTAGCCTATGTGCTAAATCATGCACAATTCTATTTTTGGAATTTTTTATTCTGTTTATATGATCCATAAGCACAGACTCGTATCAACTTAATAATTCTATTAAACTTAAAAAATTTCTATTATTAGGCTTTCCTATTATTTCATGGTTTCCTCTAAGTGGAAAATTATTACACGCCAAAAAATAGAATCACATCTGCAACTCTTTGAAATAGTAATTTAAGTGGTTTCTTTTCCTTATTTTTATTAACTTGCTTTGTTTTATCAATAGTCAAATATAAATTTAGTTTTTTCAATAATTTAGTAATAGAACGCTCATTGTTGTTGTTATTACTCATTACAGTTGATAACTTTCTCTAATTGTTATAGAAACCTATAAATCGTGTAGATTTTTCATTTGATGTGAAAATAAGAAAAGCAGAAACAAAATACAGAGTCTTGCGTTTTTAAATAAATCAACCAGATGCGAAGCTGCATTTCACCATTTGGTACTTTTTTTAAAAAAAGTAGTAAGCAGTGGAAAATGTTCTATCTTCAGCATTCTTATCAAAAACTATTTTGTGATGTTCAGACCTGTTTTCAACACAAAATATTTTAAACTTATCAGTTATAATGCTTGGTCATAAACCTGAATCACTTGATCACATTTGTTATTGCCATTTTTTGATTCAATCATATTTGTATAAACATGCGATTCTTCGAAGATTTTCACAGTTTCTATTGCACTTCTGAAATTGAGGCAATTTCATTGCCAGAATTACTTCCCAGACAAGAAAATAGATATACTCATGACTTTGTGAAACGTAGCTTTTCTTCCTTTTCCTTTTTTGAAACCGAGTCTTGACACCCAGAGGAATAGTTCCTTGGCATGGACTTGATTAGATCTAACAACATTAAACATTTTATAGTATGAATTATCAAAGTAATATACGCAATTTAACCTAGTAGGTAAGGTAAATGACCGTACTTTATGTTTATAATATGTTGCACACTGCAATACGTTTGTAAATTTCGCATATTCAAAACCCATCAATTGTTCCAGTTAAATTTCTTCCTCACTTCTTATCATCCCGCTATTACCGTTTAGAACATTATTTTAGTTCTTGATCATATTATTGGGGCTCCCTCAATTGCGGGGCCTCGGTGCATAGCATCCCTCCCCCCTCGATGTCCGTCTCTGGGTGCGCTTTATCTGAGATTATGTTCTTTCAGTCTTACAATGTTTTTACTTTGATACCCTACGAATATGCGCCTACCCCACAAATTCCAGGATGTATTTCATAAGGCCATATAATTGAATGTAAGCGCCATGAATATTCAACGTTGAAGACAGTTCCAGAATCAGAAAGCATTGACGCTGTTGTTCTTAATCTATATTCCAGAAATACAATAATAATTTTTTCCACAAACTGTGAACATCTCCCTATATGAACTAATTTTTAGCCAACTAAAAAGTAAGCACTTCTTGAAATACATTAAATGGTAGAAATATGTACAGAAGACGAAGTAGGCGAGGCAGCGCCCAATCAAAAGACGCCGTTTTCAGAGCTGTAGGTGGTAAGGTTACATTGTGTAAGTTGAAAAATCTAATTTTCAAAATATGCATTTCTTTCGAAATGTTTAAGAATATATTTTAAAAGGAACCTGTCCAAGAAGGAACGGACCTCAATCTCGATGATGGGTATATCGGGCAAACGTCCTTGGAGTAGGACTATCCCCTTATTGATGTGGCTGATAAGAGCTTTGCTTTTAGTATATTGCCATGATACTAGATTTGGGACAAGATTTGGGATTATGGAGCACCCGCCCGGCGAAGTCGGGCTATCTCCTTCCTAGTAGCATGTAGACTTGGCAGCGGATGTGCCTTGGACTGCGGCAATCTGGTGAGTGATCTTCTTCAGCGTCCGGTCTCCTGGTGGTAGCATGGGTGGTGGAGGGGGTGAGAGCTCTTGTCCAATGGGGACGTCTCGTTCAGCTAGGTGTGGAAGAGGTGGGAGTAAGCTAGTGCCGTGTGCAAAACCTGGGAAGTGTGCTGCAGTTAGCGGTTGAGAGGTTTAATGCTGTGTGGAATCTATTGTTCATTGATAGCCAATGGGGTACAGGTCTATTTCGGGTGGGTTGTACGGGAATAAGATAGTTGGGGTGTGTTCTGATTTACTGAGAGATGGTGCTATTTCTGGGTCTTTTAATTTTAATATCGGGAGAGTATTTGGTGATACTTTTGACTGCATCATTGTCATTGGTATACATTTTATTGAAAAAGTTAACAGACAATTTCTGCATTACTTCGTGGAAGGATTTATAGTTCAGGGCTTTATTAAGATCTGTCGTTCTCATATACCATTTAGCTTTACAGATACTCCTAATTATTCTATTGTACTGTTGTTGTATTATTTTGATATTGCTTTTCGCGGCATATCCCCAGACAGGGCATGCATACATGAGTACTGGACGCAAATAGGCTGTAAAAATAAGCAATTTCATGTCCCTATTCAATTTGGAGTTTCGAGCTAGTAGGGGGTAGAATTTACGGGATAACGCTCGGAACTTGTCTTTAATAGATAAGAAGTGTTTTTTCCAAGTTAGTTTACAGTCAAGTATTAGTCCTAAATATTTAGCCTCCTGAGACCACGGCACTAGGCTGTTTTTAATTTTAACTTTGGGAAAGTTCGGTTGCTGCTGGCCCTTGTGAAACAGTACTGCTTCCGTTTTATTCGCATTTATTTCGATCTTCCATTTTTGGAACCAGTCTTCTAAAATTTTAAGATGTCTATTAAGGGCAATGTGTACATAGTTTACGTTTTTATTTCTGGCTAGTATCGCTGTGTCATCTGCGAATAAACATAGCATAGTGTCAAACTGTTTAGGCATGTCGTTTATGTACAGTCAGAAGAGTACTGGGCCTAACTTGGAACCCTGTGGTACTCCTGCATTTATGAGTTTGGTGTCTGAGTATTCATGTTGTACCCTGACTTTAAAGGATCTGTCAGTGAGATAGGACTCTAAGATGTTAATCAGGTAGCCTGGAACCCGATTTTGAATCATCTTGTAAATTAATCCATCTATCCACACTCGATCAAATGCTTTTTGTATATCCAGGAAGACAGCACCTGTCTTTTGTTTATTAGTAAATCCTTATGTACTCTACTACTCTGACAAGTTGGTGTGTAGTGGAGAGATTAGGTCTAAAACCAAATTGCTCTGGGAACAGGGTGTTGTTTTCTATTAGGTTGTGTTCAGCTTCTTGAGTATGATACTTTCAGCAATTTTGCTTAAATTTGAAAGTAGTGAAATTGGTCTATAGCTGGTTGGGTCTGTGGGGTCCTTTCCTGGCTTAAAAATAGGAACCACCGTTGCTGTCTTCCATCTTGTTGGGAAGTGGCCTACTTCTAAAATCTTTTGTATTAACAGGGTAAAAATCAGGATAATGTTTAGTGGTAGTTTCTTAATAATTTTATTGGAGATGTTATCAAATCCGGGAGCTTTGTTTACATTAAGTTTTTGGATGTTTGCAATTATTTCAGATGGTAACGGGAGTTCAGATACGGGGCATGTTTGTTTCAGTGGCGCCATCTGGTTGTCGCGGTAGTGACTTAAAGTTTCCTCGACCTCGATTTCAGTTTCCTCATGGCTTAAATTGTTTAGATTAAATTGGGTCTCCAAGCTGTTCGCTAGGCAGTTTGCTTTTTCGAGGTCGGTTTGTGCAATACTAGCCGGACCATTAAGGGTCGGAATGTGGTGTTTTTTCTTCTTGAAGGGTCTCACAAAGGCCCACAGCTCACCGTTCTCATTATTCAGTCTGGCTAACTTTTCGGATAGCTCTCTGGCTTTTAGATCATTATCTAATTTATTTATAAGTTTGTTTAATCTATTTACCTCTGCTTTCGTCGCGGGGGATCTATTTAGCTGGTACAATTTCCTTATTTTGTTCCTTTCTGCATTTAAATTTTTTAATTGGGGGTTTATGTAAGGTTGGTTATTTTTAATGGGGAGGGAGTTAATATTTTTGCTGGTCACTATTGCGTTTTCGATTTCCTCGGCCAGTTTGTTTATTCCTTCTGGGTGATTGAGGTTGTTGACTTGAAAGTGTGAATTCCTGAGATCCTTTATAAAATTTTTCCAATTTACTCTGGTTTTTGCGTTTGTTTCGGGTATTTAATAATTAAAATAGAAGGTGAGGGCTATCGGATTATGATCGGAACTCATTTCAGGAAGGGATTGGATGCAATATGGGAAGAGGAAGTCTTTAATTATGGTAAGGTCTATTGTTGATGCGGAATTTGGTCCATAACGGGTTGGTTCGCTAGGCGCCAGGACTTCAAGCCCTGCACTATCGATGAAATTCCTGAGGGTAGTTCCTTTGGGGTTATTATGAATACAATTCCAGGAGCTATGGTGCGCATTAAAATCACCGCAGATGATGGGGTTTGGGCTGATTTGGAGTAGGTTTTCGATATCGAAAATGAATAAGTTGTGGTCGGCACTTGTGGGGACGTAGATTGAAATTAAAGTAATTGGATCACTGTACCTGGGGGTGATAGCAACTAATGTCGCTTCGACATGATGCAGAGTTAGAGGGTTTACTTGGTAGTGGGGTATGATGTTTTTGACTAAAATTGCCGTTCCTCCGCTCGCTCTGTGGTCGTCCTGAATTTCCCTATATTGGTAATACCCTGAATAGTTTGCAATGTGGATTTTTTGTCCGGGTCTCAGGTGGGATTCTTGTAATAAAATGAGATCGGGGCTATGCTTATTAATGAACAGTTTCAGCTCGTTAATTTTGCCTTTTATCCCGTTTGCGTTCCAGTACACAGTTTTTAGGGCGTCACGGGTGAATGTTATTCATTACCCTTCTCTATGGCTTGTAATACAGTCCTGAATATTATTTGTAATTTGTCCTCTATTTTCTCAGCTTTTTTGAGCTCCTTGGCCATAATTAAAATTTCCGGGACATGCTTTATTATTTCCTTAATTTCCTTATATATTTCAATTATAGCAGTGAAGCTGCTGGTTATCTCGTCTTTGTTTACGGTTTCAGGTTTGTTTATATTTATTTCTGCGGTTGCAGTTAATTTCTGTGGCGCCATCTGTTGGGCTCTGTTGCCGCTAAAGAGTTGGGCGAAACTTTTATTAGGCTGTATTAACGCCTGATTCTGCCTAAAAGGGTGACTTATGATATTTTCTGGGTTTTTATTTTTGTTTACTATTTTTGGGAAGGCCTCGCAACCCCTAAAGGATGCGATATGCCCTGGTTTCTTGCAATTTATGCAGACAGGGTTGTCCACTTTTTCCTTAATCTGACATTCCCTAGTGTTGTGATTTAAATTGCATTTTAAGCATCTAGGGTTCATTTGGCAGTTGGAGGCTCTGTGGCCAAAATAATTGCACTTGTAGCATTGAGCTACGGTGTTCCTGCCCCTGTACTCCTCGACAGTGACTCTGAGGTACCTGATATGTTCTATTTTGTAGATGTCCTGCACATTTTTAGTTCTCCTCAGCTCAACTAGGAAGAGGGGGAGAGGGCGGCGGGTTTTTGCCTGGGTTAGCCTGGTGACTTTATCAACAGAGAATCCCTTTTCAACCAGGTGTTCCTTAAGATCCTCTTCAATTTGCTCGATGTGTAATCCTTTTATTACTACTTTTACCGGCCTTTCGGCTCTCGGCTGTATTATGTAATATTCAAAATTATTTTTCTTACAGCACTCCTGGATTTTTATGTGTTCATTTTTATCTTCAGGGAAATCCCTGATAAAACCATTTCCTAATTTGGAGTCTTTAATCTTTCAACTGGAATGCAATTTTTCTAAGACCCTATGGTAGTCTGGGGTGAATTTAAGCATAATTAAACCTAATCTATAAACTACTCACACTAAACATCCCGGACACGCTGATAAAGCTCCTGCAATCCTACTTGAAAGGCCGAAAGTTCCAAGTGAGAGTCGGTAAAGAACTATCATCGCACAGAATAACTGAAGCCGGGGTAGTACAGGGCTCAAAATTAGGACCCCTCTGTTTCAATATCTTCATTAACGACATCAGCCAAAACACAGCAACCCGCCTCTGTCTTTTCGCAGACGATACAGCGATCCTAAGTTCAAACAAAAATAGAGATAAACTAATGGAAGCACTGAATGAACACCTATTGGACCTAGGTAAATGGCTGATCAAATGGAAAATTAAAATAAATATCGAGAAATGTCAAGCCGTATTTTTCTCAAGGAAAAAGAACCCCCCTCCCACTCCACAGTTTTTCAGACGCCCCATTAAATGGGAAAATAGCACCAAATATCTTGGAGTCATCCTAGACAAAACACTTGCCTTCGGACCCCACATTAAGAAAATCGGAGATAAATTTAAAAAAGCAAAAGGCGCATTATACCCACTTCTGGGCCGGAACTCCAAATTATCACTAAAAAATAAACTCCTCTTGTACAAGACCCTACTAAGACCACTCATAAGCTACGCCTCCCCGGTGTGGGGGGCAGCAGCAAAAACCCACGTAAGAAAACTTGAAGCCCTCCAAAACGGAGCAGCAAGGCAAATAGCTAACATGCCCTGGTATATTCGTTATAAAAATATACTCAAGGACCTACGACTTCCCACAATAGAAAAATATCATAAAGACATTTCATACAAATACTACCAGAAACTTGACACAAATACTAATTTAGAGTTGCAAGAGATCCCCACCTACGATCCAAGGAGCAATAGAAACAGGAGAAGACCGAGAACCCTGCTCATTTAAACACCTAGCCCCCCTACGCCTCAACTAGATTACACCCACGCCAATTAGCCAATGGAACTCATTAGGACAACTAAAAAACCCCTCATAGTAAATAGCTTCTTTTGTTTTGTTTGTTTGTCGTTGTTGTTGTGTGTCTTGTGTCGTCCATGTCCTTAAACGCACCCAATAATAATAGCTATTATATCTGTAAATTGTTATTTAATTCTACCCTAGTTCATGCTCAACATAAGTTGTCTGTCACTAATAACCATTTCAGCTGAGCGGAAGGTGAAAGGCCGCCGGGTCTAGGCGCTTCCAAAGAACCCCAACATCATTGGCCATTCATTCAGTCATTCGAGTCATTGGCATTCGAGTGCCTGGGATTGAACTGAACGGACGTCTTTTTCAGCCGCTCTGATCCTTGCCAACCTGCTGGCGCCAGACCCGCCGACGATTAATAGGCCCGACCCATCCTTTTCAGGATTAGTGTCGGAAGGGCCAAACGTTCCTGAGATGATGGACGACGCAGAACAAGAAATCATGACGGAGGCCTCCCCGGATTTCGTGGAGCTTCTTAATCGAGACCACGAGCAACAAGCAAGCATGAGGAAGATCCTACATGACATGGAGGTCGTCAAGAGTATGGACTACGTAATGGACCCCACCCGACTGATGAAGAGACTCTACAGACTGTTCCACCAACAAATGGGTAAGTGGCAGACTCTTATGTTGAGCATTCCCCCAAACCTGTACGATAATGAAAACTTTAAGAGTACTTGTATAGAGTTCCAAGATAGATTATTCGAATGCGGCTTTCGTTCCGATACGGAACCAATGAGTGAGTCCAGCGATGAGGATGAGTCAATTAGCCCAAATGATAAAAATTTAGTATTAGAAATGATGCAGGATGTATGTAGGTCAATAAATAAAAATTCCGACCAAATGCAAATTGATGGAAATGATGCAACCCCAAAAAATGTCCCCAAGGATAAAAATAAAAATGAACCGGCCAGTGATAGCAATAAGGGCAAAACCAAAATCAACCGCCAGAATAAAAAACCAGGCAAAGAGTCCGATAGAGAGGAAAAGGAAAATAATAAAAACAAATTAAGTAAAACTTAGGAAATAGAATTAAATGCTACCCCCACGGGGGAGGAAGGAACAAAACATAAAAATAACGAGGAGATTAAAATAGTGAGGGAAATATCAGGCCAAAAAAGCGTAAACATAGATAGTGACGGATTCCAACTGCCCAAGCGTAAACGCAGTTTTAAAAATAGCAAAGAATTCATCCCTAATAAAAAAATGATAGCCAGTGACCCCATAGCAACAGAAAATAGATACAGTCCACTGGAAGCGGATAAAGTAGACAACCCCTCCCAAGAAACACAAATATCGCCAAAAATCCCACCCATCATGTTAAGAAGAACGGCGGAATATAGGGAAATCATAAAAAGACTTAACACTACCTACAACATAAAATGCAAGGCAAAAGAAGCGGGCGAATTTATCAAGCTATTTGCAGAGACACCGGACGACGTCCGAAAACTGACCAAATATCTCGACGAACAAAGCAAGGAGTACTTTGTTATTGCTGACAGGGCAGAAAAACCAGCCAAGGTTGTAATAAACGGGCTGCCATTAAATTTAGATACCGAAGAATTAAAAACCGAACTCACGGAGAGAGGGTTCCGAGTAGACAAAATAAACCAGCTTAGAAGATTTAAAACCAAAGAGCCCCTGCCGATCTATCAAATACATCTATTCAAAACCGATAATATACAAGAAATTTATAAATTAGACACGATAATGTATTTTATGATAAGGGTGGAGAAATATGTCACCAAGCAGAACCACCAGTGTTATAATTGCCAGCTTTGGAATCATGGATCAAACGGGTGTAAACTGCTACCTAAGTGCGTCATCTGCGCTGAAGCCCATCCATCTAAAGCGGCGGTCCAACAACCTGCGACCTCACGGATTTGGTCATAAATCTGACATCCAACCCACTAGGGGACCACACTCCCCCGTCGCCCGCGGTACGCCTGTAGTTTCCCGCAAAATGTCGGTAGATGGATAAACATCAAAGAGCCGGAAAATATGTTTGGGCTATGGGGGGGAAGGGAGTCAAAGAAACTGAGGGTTTTGAGCGGTCGAAAGGGGAACGCGTGCCGTCTGAAGATTTCTCTGGTCGTGGGTCCGCTGCCACAGGCGGGGGTGGCACCACAAAGGAAGGGTGACAGTTTTATGACCACATCTGTGAAGACCATCCGGCCGTTGGACCGCTGCTTAAAGAATGCCCAAAGAAGGGGGAAAAAGAAACAGAGGTAAAATGTGCAAATTGCAGAGGACCCCACACAGCTAACTACAGAGGATGCCCGCGATACCCTAAGGCAGCGAACAATAGAGCCATTCAACCTGGGAAAAGCTTCGCCGAGGCAGTTAGGAGACAAGCGAACCCAGAGTCAAGCAAGAGCAACCCCACCAGAGAGGAAGCGACCGACATAATAGAGAGAAGAGTAAATACACTCCCCTCCCCCCCGACCGCGGGAGTAGAAAGGGAAGATAGCACGGCACTGATAACAGGAGCCACGTGCCCAGCACGTGGGGGACTGAAAGACGTTCTGGCGCTCGCCGCTGAAGTAAACAACATCTTTAGTATCATCAGTGACATACCAGGAACACTAAAGGCTATGCAAAGCAAAGATAATGCGTGGGAAAAGCTTGATACTTGCACTGAGCACTGAGGTCCCCCAACACCAATTAATGATGACTGCACATACTTCCGGGGTAGTTGTAATCTCTTGGAACGCTAATGGACTGATAGGAAGAATAAATGACCTGCGGGAATACATTGATAGGACCGGCCCAGACGTGGTTCTCATTCAAGAAACGCACCTCGCCGCATTTGATAGGGTCCGAATAGCTAACTACCAATTCTACTCAACACCCAGTAGAACCCACTTAAGGAGAAGGGGTACAGGAATATTAGTCAAAAATTCCATCCCACACACCTACCACCCAAATCCGACTCTGAGGTATATGGAAGCCACGATGGTCATTGTGAACATCCCAAATTTACCTCCTATCAACTTTATCTCGATCTACAACCCCCCCCCCCAGAGCAAATACGGCATTCACCCTGGACTTTGAGCAGCTATATGCATACAATTCAGCAGTGTTTGCGGCCGGAGACTACAACGCAAAAAATAGAAAATGGAACTGCCCTAACACCTGCAAAATAGGAGCGCAGTTGGCCAGATTTGCTGACAAAACTGACGCAAAAATAATAGCCCCAGACGAGCCCACGCACTACAACAATAGAAGCGCCAGCACAATAGACCTTGCCCTCGTAAGAAACATTAAATGTCAAATTACCGCAGAAACAATTAATGAGTTATCCAGTGATCACCTACCTGTCAAATTCTGGCTAGACACGGGTTCGCCTGCAGAAAATAGTAGAAAATTTATCCCCAACTGGAAAATGTTTAAAAGAACGATACTAGCCTACCCCGAAATAGATTAACACCCTGCAGATGAAACCGATATAGACGAAGAAGTAAGAAGGCTGACTAACGAAATTGTAACTGCATACCAAGAATCAGGCAAATGGAAAGAAAATAAAAGGAGGGAAACGACCGAAGAAATCAGAGAGGAAATTAAAACCCGCAATAGACTTAGAAAAATATGGCAAAGGACGAGGCACCCAGCAGACAAAAATAACTTAAATAGAGCACAAAATTACCTAAGCAAAATGCAATACGAAAGAGAGCAGAAAAATTGGAGTAGCTACATAGAAAGCCTAGATCCAGCTGAGGGCTCACTATGGAAACTGGTTAAAAAATATAAGAATGACAAATTTAGAATTCCCCCACTCCGCACAGATTACACCATAGTCTATAAAGATAAAGAAAAGGCAGAAATAATAGCAGATAGTCTAGCCAAGCAATTTCAAAACAATAACCTCTCCCACCCGCCTACTGAATACAGAGTCCAAAAGAAAATTGAAAAATTTGCTAAGAAGAAAATAAAAACAAAATTAACCCCATGCTCTCCGGCGGAAGTCGCAGAGGCGATAGAAAAATTGAATAAGAGGAAAAGCCCTGGATTTGATAAAATAAGTAACGTTATGCTCAAAAATCTTCCAGTTAAAAGTATCTTTCAAATTACCAAGTTAGTAAATAGTATGCTTACACTTGGATATTTCCCGCAACCTTGAAAACAAGCAATAATAGTACCCATTCACAAGCCAGGAAAAAACCCAAGTAACCCCGAAAATTACAGGCCAATCAGCTTATTGTCCTCCCTGAGTAAGGTAGTAGAGGGAATTATACTCAGCAGATTGCAGGAGGCAACAGAAGACAAAATGATTCCATATCAATTCAGGTTTAGAAAAGGCCTCTCCACAGTACAACAACTAACCAGAGTAACAGAAATCGTGAGGGAAGGATTTAGCAACTCTGAAGAAACCGCAGCAGTATTCCTGCATATTGCCAAGGCTTTCGACAGGGTTTGGATCGACGGCCTGATCTATAAACTACTTAAACCAAACATCCCGGACACGCTGGTAAAGCTCTTGCAATCCTACTTAAAAGGTCGAAAGTTCCAAGTGAGAGTCGGCAAAAAACTATCATCGCACAGGATAACAGAAGCCGGGGTAGTACAAGGCTCAAAATTAGGACCCCTCTGTTTCAATATCTTCATTAATGACATCAGCCAAAACACAGCAACCTGCCTCTGTCTTTTCGCAGACGATACAGCGATTTTAAGTTCAAACAAAAATAGAGATAAACTAATGGAAGCACTGAATGAACACCTGTTGGAACTAGGTAAATTGCTGATTAAATGGAAAATTAAAATCAATATTGACAAATGTCAAGCCGTATTCTTCTCTAGGAAAAAGAACCTCACTCCCCCTCCACAGTTATTCAGACGCCCCATTAAATGGGAAAATAGCACCAAATATCTTGGAGTCATCCTAGATAAAACGCTTACTTTCGGACCCCACATTAAGAAAATCGGAGATAAATTTAAAAAAGCAAAAGGCGCATTATACCCACTTCTGGGCTGGAACTCCAAATTATCACTGAAAAATAAACTCCTATTGTATAAGACCCTGCTAAGACCACTCATTAGCTACGCTTCCTTAGTGTGGGGGGCAGCAGCAAGAACCCACGTGAGAAAACTCGAAGCCCTCCAAAACGGAGCAGCAAGGCAAATAGCTAACGTGCCTTGATATGTTCGTAATAAAAATATACTCAAGGACCTGCGACTTCCTACAATAGAAAAATATCACAAAGACATTTCATACAAATATTACCAGAAACTTGACTCAAATACTAATTTGGCGTTGCAAGAGATCCCCACCTATGATCCAAGGAGCAACAGAAACAGGAGAAGACCGAGAATCCTGCTCATTTAAACACCTAGTCTCCCTACGCCTCAACTAGATTACACTCACGCCATTTAGCCAATGGAACTGATTAGGACAACTAAAAAAACCCTTCATAGTAAATAGCTTCTTTTGTTTTGTCGTTGTTGTTGTGTGTCCTGTGTCGTCCATGTCCTTAAACGCACCCAATAATAATAGTTATAATATCTGTAAATTGGTAAATTGTTATTTAATTCTACCCTAGTTCATGCTCAACATAATTTGTCTGTCACTAATAACCATTTCAGCTGAGCGGAAGATGAAAGGCCGCCGAGCCTAGGCGCTTCCAAAAAACCCCATCATCATTGGCATTGGCATTCAAGACTTTTCCCCACTCTTGTGCAAACCATCTTTCGTCCTGCTGAAAGTATTAGTCGATCGGAGATGGCGCCCTATCGGCGCCGGCGATCCTAATATTTTCCTTGTGTCCAGTGCAGGGGAAGTTACAGGTTAAGTTTAATAGCACTAGATGGCGCCATGGACGTTGAATGTTTACTTAATTTAGACAGGTAAAGTGAAAGGGTTACACTTGTTAGTGAAAGGGTTAAATGGGTTAAAGGAGCACGTTTTTTGGTCTTTTAATTCGCGGATTGGGATCATAGGGATTAATTTTATTGCTTC
Organism: Argiope bruennichi; assembly: GCF_947563725.1. NCBI lineage: Eukaryota > Metazoa > Arthropoda > Arachnida > Araneae > Araneidae > Argiope > Argiope bruennichi. The sequence continues at coordinate 107,486,442 of NC_079162.1, forward strand.
GTTATCTATGTTTACAAGGTTTTTATGGAAGTTAGTGGCTATTTTTTGAATGAATTTTTTGTGTGGTGGGTAATCGATAGCTTTATAGATTTCAGAATTGGAGAAATATCTGGGTGCTTTACATATACTTTTTATAATTTGATTTTGTTGTTGAATCAATAGTTTTAAGTTACTTTTGGCAGTATACCCCCACACTGGGCAGGCATAAGTGAGTACTGGAAGCAAATAGGCTGTGTAAATAAGTAATTTATTATCCCTATTCATTTTTGAATTCCATGAAAGTAAGGGGTAGAATTTTCGCGTTAGATCACGGAATTTATTTTTGATGCATAAAAAGTGGGGTTTCCAGGTTAATTTTCTATCTGTGATAACTCCAAGATATTTACAGTTCTGAGACCACGGTATAAGTTTGTCATTAATTTTAAGTTGGGGGTAGGATTTATTTACCGGTGATTTATGAAAAATAATGGCTTCTGTTTTCGTTACGTTAATAGAGATTTTCCATTTATCGAACCAACCTTCAAGTTTTTTGAGGTGTCTATTTAAAGCTAGCTGTATGTACTTTGGATTTTTGTTTTTAGCAAGTATTGCTGTATCGTCCGCAAAAATGCATAGCATAGTATTGAATTGTTTGGGTATATCGTTGATATATATGGAAAACAGCACTGGGCCAATTTTGGATCCTTGGGCTACGCCAGCTTGAATATATTTTTCAGAGGAGATTGCGTTTTTTATTTTGACTTTAAATTTACGATTTGATAGGTAGGAGTGAATTATTTGGATAAGGTAGTTGGGGGTTTTGTAGTTAATTAATTTGTAGATTAGACCGAGTTGCCAAACTCTATCGAATGCTTTATGTATGTCTAAAAAGACTGCTGCAGATTTTTCTTTGTTATTAAAGGCTTCTTCGATGAATTCGGTAACACGGTATAGTTGGTGAGTTGTCGAAAGATTTTTCCTGAACCCAAATTGCTCTGGGATAAGGATATTATTTTCTTCTAGGAAGATATTTAGTCTATTAAGAATTATGTGTTCAGTTAGTTTACTTATTGAAGGTAGCAGGGATATGGGTCTGTAATTTGTGGGGTTGGTTGGGTCTTTGCCGGGTTTGTGAATAGGTACCACAGTTGCTGTCTTCCATCTTTTGGGAAAATATCCAATAATTAAAATTTTATAAATTAATATTGTTAATTCAAAAATAATATTGTCAAGGAGATTTTTAAGCATTTTATTGTTAATTCCATCGTGTCCTGGGGATTTATTATTTTTAAGTTTTTTAATTGCTAGTTTAATTTCAATGGGGGTGGGAGGTGTTCTGATTTCTTTAAGAATGTTATTATTAAATTTAAATTGGGCTACTGTTTCATTTACCATATTGTCTGTGTCAAAGTCTATTGTACCATTATTTTGAAATTGTTTTTCTATGTTATTAGCTATGCATTCTGCTTTATCCTCGTCTGTAAGATCAAGAGTATATATGTCTTTAAGTGGTGAAATCTTTTTGAATTTCTTTTTAAGAGGTTTAACTAGTTCCCAGATTCTATTATCTTCAACATTCGCGTTGATTATTTTATTAATGAAATTGTTTTGTTCTATTAATTTCGACAATTTCTTTATTTAATTTGTTTGACAATATTTTGAAGGTTGGGTAAGAAGAAACTGGAGGATGTCGTACTAAACTTTTATAATGTCAAAGATTTTAAAAATAGTGGTATGTAATCTTATATCAGAAAAAATGTTTTAATACTACTTTTTTATATCTATGAATAATTTCTTAAAGATAGGAAACCAAATATCTCTGCATGAAAGATAAATATTTTAATGCTTCTATACGAAACACTATTTTTAATTGATTTAGCAAAATGTAAATATTCTCCTTTCGACTTCAATAACCAGTGATTTTGATTAATCGTCATCTACTTCTGAACATACATTTCCACGGGTTAATAATTATGTATTTCTGATTTATTTTTAGAAATAATTGAATATATTCTTCATGGAAAATGAAAGTGCTGAAATTTATTGCAGATATACTTTGTCGTTTTTATCAGAAATTAGCATTACCCTCTACGCTAAAAACACTCCACACTTTTTGCTTGTTTCGAAAATTATTTTCATTGCCGTCTATATTTGACTCAAGTGTTACACAGGTATAGTGCCCTTTTGTCTCCTCGGTCAGTTGAAAAAACATATATTACAATTCTTATTAATTTTAAATTCTCAAAAAAATACAAGTTTTGTATTCAAAAAGTGATATTTCGGAACAATGATTATAGATGTAAGCTGAAATATGAAATGTTTTTTTATATTGAATAATGCTTTCTAACACAATGGAATTTATTTAATATTTCTTATGTTCGTTTTATATATGATTTCATGCTTCATAATTTCGTATTTCAAACCCCTTAATCAGACAACCAATGGAGAGAGGCAAAGGAAGCATTATTACTTTGGTATCTCTTTATAAATCCATTAATTGTACCACTGGAAAGAGATAACAAAACATATACATATGCAAAATTTAGGATATATTTCACATAAAATTATTTTAATAATTTATTACTTAAAATATAATTGATTTTAGAATTTAAAAACTATTCTGATTTAGAATACCAAATATACATAAAAGCAAAAGTATTTTGGAGTTGTGCAAGCGAATACAGTACCACTAATTTAAATCTTTTCCAAACACAGAGGGCAATCGGAATGAATGACAAAATTTCAGTGCAATATCAAAATTTTGTTGTTTACTGATGTTATATTTTAAATATCTTCGTTTGTGTTTGTTAACATTTAATTTTCCTTGGAGCTTTATTGAAATTATTTTAATTAATTCTGGGAAGTGTATTGAATTTCTTCATTAATTACGTTGAAGTGGCGCTGCGATCGCCAAAATATGCATGAACTTTGTAGTTTGTTATGACTTGAATTGTTGTAAGTGTTGGTGAAACCTGAGGAGCTCCCAAGTGTCGCATTCGCAATAAAGCTATGAAATTAAAATGGCGTTTTTTAAATGCATTATGATATAGTCCACATTTTAGGGAGCAACTCTTCTGCTGCATAATAGTTATTATTGGGAGGCTATTATTTAGCGAGAAAAATTGTAGAAAGCCAGCTTCCAGTTATCAGATTAGCATGAGATCACCGAATTGGTGGTTGTGTATCTACGCCTACATTAGATTTGGAAAAAATTTAAATTAAATGCCCTTTTTTCATTTAAACGTAAAAGTTTATGGAGGAAATATTTATTAGAGTTTGTTTTTTAGAAGAATCTTCTGAAAATTCTACTTCCCAATCTTTTCTCCTAAGCAGAATATAATCTTCAATTTAGGCAGGCAAAAAAAAAAAAAAAAAAAAAAAAAAAAGAATTCCTTTATCTGATCAATTTATTATTATTTTTTTTTTCTGAATCGGAAGTAAGAATTTTAAATGCTGCGTGATTTCCTCATACAACAAAAGTGGAGCGAGAGGAAAAATTATATATTTATCAATTGTTCAGTGTATTTTCAGTGCTGTCTATTGTTTTAGTAGATAAACTTTATACTGCATTATCTTCTGTTAAGAACCTTTCTAGGATCTGTTGATGCATATTCCAAGGATTTCATTATTTCTCATGGAAAAAAAAAACGGTTACTAAAGATCCTCTTTGTTAGTAAGATTACAGCATTATGTTGAAAGTAGCATAAAATTATAATGACTATTTCACGATTCCTAGGAAAAAAAGTTTTAGTTCAGTAAAATAAATTTAGAATTAAACATTAATAAGAGAGAATAAAGGGCAAGTAATATTTTTTCATTTCTTACTTTCAATTTGATATCTTTTATTAAATTTTTCATTAATTATTAATATTATTTCATACACAGCATTTTTTCTTTATATTTTTCAATTATCAATTTATTTTTATTATTCATTCTATAATTCATACTTTCACTCAAAATTGCATGAAAAGAAAGCATTAAAGTTATAACTGAATCGTGCATGAGAAATGCCCTTCGCACTTTCAAGTGAAGCCTCGCACTTTCCGGTGGAATCACCGCTCCGATAAATTTCAGTGATATGCAATTCAATGATACGATACGATAATTCCAATAACCGGTCCGTTCACTTTTCAATCCAATCACAGATTTCTTTCAAGAGCTTCCATTGGACAGATCGTATCGATTCTTACTTTCTAGTAAAGTCACCGCTCCGGCAAATTTCAGTGATATCGTATCAATTGTTACTTCCTATCGTGATCCAAAACCTGTAATCGAAATATCATCAGTAAGATCGTATCAAGGATTTCAATCACACCCCTCTTTGGAAAGTATTGATAACTTGTATTTGTGACTTTTTGATATTGGTTACGTAATAACCGCTCTGAAAATATTCGTCATCCCTAATTCAATGATACGATGATTCCAATAACCGGTTCATTCACTTTTCAATCCATTCACAGATTCTCCTTTTCTGTTTTGTTCGAGAGCTTCCATTGGACAGATCGTATCGATTGTTACTTTCCAGTGAAGTCACCGCTCCAGTAAATTTCAGTAATATCGTATCGATTCTTAAGTGACTATCAAATAAAAATCAAATGACTTATGGCCGTATTCACCAATCATAGTTAAACATCAACTGATGATTAAACGCTGATCAGCAGTCAAATCGGTATTCACAAGACCAAACTGATTGCCGATTTCCCACTGTTTTGCCCTATTTTTTGATTCATGGACTTCCGATGATCAAATTTCATCAACGGTTTTCCGCATGCGCAGTTCTCAAGAAGGACAACTGTTATATTAGTTTTGAAACAAACATGGAGGATTTAGATACATTGGAACTATTGCAGTTGATATCAGATAGGAGGTCGCGAATAATTTACAGAGTTTCTGATTTGGATTTGTTAGATGAATATGATTTTGTTTCGAAGTACAGACTTCCCCGTAATTCTGCTGAATGCATTTTATCTTTGAGAAGGAGAAATTAAGCACCAATATTTTACGAAACAGTGCTGTAACTACTGAAGAGAAATTGTGTATTGCCTTACGTTTTTTTGCTTCAGGAAGTTATCAACAAATAATTGGTGATTTCAATCCAACTAGCCAGTCATCATGTTACCGGGCTATAAATGAAGTATCTAGATGTATGGCTGAAATGAGGCCAAGATTCATTTACCTACCAAATAATGAATCTGAGCGACTTGAGGTATGTTTACACTAATCTCTTTTATATCCTTCATATGGGAATCCCTTTTTGTTATTATTATATACGAGTCGATTTTTGATTATTATTTTCTAGAATTAATTCCTAGAAATTAAAACTAGAATCTGTCATTTGTATAATTCCTTGAACATTCAATTTTTTGAAGCAAATGAATTATAATTAAAAGAATTTGCTAACCTTATTAATACCTTTTAGAAAACTCATCAAGTTTAGTATGATTATACTGTTTTTTGTCAAATGATTGTTCCTTAAAATGCTTTCATTAGAAACATTTAATTTCATATTTTCTATCTGAGTAATATAATGACTTGCTAGTAAAATAAGTTGTTTTGTATCTATACATATTCATATCATTTGTGTAGTCTAAGAGTGTTTTTTAATTATGTTATTATGGCGATATAAGTTAATAAAAATTGATAATGTATGTATGTAGTATTTTTTAAAATCATTTTTAATTAACTTTTAATATTACTTTTATAACTAGAGTTCATCTTTAACAGTTTTTTACTATACTACGCAAACCTCATAGAGCATTTCATTGAGGCAAGAGCTTCTTGAAACAAATGGAAAATATCACATTTTCTTGAAAGATTTAATATGTCATTACTAGTTTCTGACAGGCTAATCAAGTTAACATGTGATACTTTTTCATTCAGTTTGAATCATTAAGCAGAAAGTGTTAAAAAAATTTACTGTTAATTATAAATGTTTTGCCACTCAATTTATTTGAACAAAAGTGAATGCTTATGATGTACAAATTAAATATTTATTTTATTCAGGGATATCAGTTCTAAAATAAGTATGGTTCTCATCAATATTTATATTATTTTTATACAGATTTGTAACGCCAAGATTGTCAAGTACTGTTGTCAAGCTAACAATTATCTCATTCAAATTTAAAGATTTGTTAAATTCATTGTCTACAAAAAGTATTAGATATGAGGTATAAATGAGCTTCTTCACTTCCACAATAACAATATATTATATAAATTTACTACATGAATATTTATTTTGGTGAAATAGCTATTGTCTTCAATATTCATCTACAATTTTCAATGACTTTTGTTTATAATTTGAATCTTCTGATTTGCAGCATATATGCTGAATGTATATATTCTTCTAATATGTATATATTCTGACATTTATATGTATAAATTTATATCTTTTTTAGCAATTATACATGTAAAATTTTAATATTTTGATAATCAATAAGCATATTTTTTCATATTTGCTTTACTTCAGAAATAAAAGCATAGCAAAGAATAAGCATTTTTTACTTTTTTTCAGCTTTGAGAAAAAGAAAAAAGAAAAAAAAAATGTTATTTCCAAAACTACCGAAAATGTTGACAGCTAATACATATTTAAATATTGACACCAAAAGTAATATTACTATTTTTTTCAAATATAACATATTTTGGAAATATAATACATATTGGAAGCTTATACATATCGTGGAAGTTTAAAACTTATTTGTTTACAATAAATGCTGAAAGTGAAATAAAGAGAAATTTGTAATATACGTTATAAACTTCATACAAACAATTATATGGGATTGTCAAAGATATCACTGCTTTTAATTGCAATTAAAATAGCCTTTGGAAATTTAAATGTTTTGTGTAAATGAAAATAATTTACTAATATGAAAGTCATAATGCTTTGTAAGCAAGAATTTATATACTGCATTTCCTCTCCCTCTATTATATTAAAAATTCAGGATACTAATCAATTGCTCATTAAAATGCACTCTAACAAAATAAACACTTTAAACAAAAATGTTATAAACATTTTGTGAATTCCTTACCAAAGGCAAGGGAATTGCTTTGTTTTAACAATTTGTATGATTATAAATCATTACAATATATATTATAGAACATGGAAAGATCATAAATAAGAACAAAGATCAATATTATGATTTGCTGGTAATACCATTCAACTAATAAAATTTTGATGTTAACAAATCAAAAAAATTAATGCCATATTTTGTAAAAAATGCTGAAGTCTGAAAAAAAATCTACCAAGTTTCAAACTTTTAACTAGTTTATAATTGATAAATGAAGAAAGTTATGCTTTATTTTTACTTGTTCAAATATTCGTCACATTTCTCAAAAATATTGTTTGTTTGTTTCTTATGGCACTTGCCACTGACAAGCCCGCTGTTACGAAGACAGCGATTTAAGCCTGAGGGGGAACGTCTCTTATTTTTTATAGCAGCGCCAACTAGGGCCAAGAGTACGACTTTGCCACTCACGCATCATTCATTCGGTTGCACAACCCCTTTTTACAGGAGGGCACATTCACACATCTCACAGATAGGACAACAGAAGAACAACCATGCCCAAACCGGGACTCGAACCCGGGACGCCCAGATCACGGGGAAGACGCGCTACCCCTATGCCAGGACGCCGGCTCAAAAATATAATTTACAGTTAATGATAATTTACTCAAAATTTTAATTTTGTTATATTCATTCTTTAGAAGAAACTTCAGTGAACTCCTCACATTCAAAATCGGTTTGCAGCAGTTTGGTCATTTTATGGTAAACCAATTTTTGTATCAGCTTTATTATGTCTTTTTCATTTCCAGTTTTTATAAAATTGAGGGAATTTTTTTTATTTTCAACTTTTGTGCTACATAGATATTTTACCAAAGCTTTTTTCTGTTAGGTGTTACTAAATTTATATGCTGTATCACCATATATTAAATTCATCATGCTCTTTTTTTGTTAGAATTAATTAAACTTTTTTGTTATTGCTTCAGAGGAAAAAATATGCTTATTATTTATATTTAAAAAAAATTTAAATAAACAAAAAAAAAATGCAAAAAAAAAAAAAAAAAGTCTGACGTCTGATAAAGCAGCTATTCTCAAATACAGATCACATAATTAAAAGCTTCTACAGTGGGATGATGGGATCAATTGAAAAAAAGAAATTTAAATTTATTGAACCAAAAAGATAAAAATACAATTCAAGAAAATGCCCAATCATTTACAAATGAAGAAGATAGCTAGGAAAAATTAATTCATGTATGTAATTTATCTGAAATTCAAACTTGTGACCGCTGATTGTGAAATGTTAATTTCATTCAGATTAATGTTTAAACCATAACCTAAGAAACCCAAAAGAATTATGACCAATTCTTAAATTTTAGTTTTCACTATCAACTCTTTTATTAAAAAAAACTCAACATTTTCTTTTTTTAAATTAGTTAAAATAATTCATTTCTGTACAAATCAAAATCAAACTTCTTTACAACATTGTTATTCATTTAATTGGTACAAACTATAAGGATTAATATTTAAATTAAATTTTGTATGAAACATACATAGTTGCATTTATTTTTTCTATTAATGTTGTAAAGATTTTCATAAAATTAAAACTGTATACCTGCTTATTTTTCCTTACCTCATTTCTACGCTCAATGTAAATAAAAATATCATATTACGCACTAATGCAGGTATTTCATGTAATAAATTTAAAAATAAATTCATTACAAATATAAAAATCCAAGTACCTCACTATTACTATTGTTTTTACAACAGTTATTTTTAATATTACCTTCATTTTAAATCTAAGCAGTTTATATTGAAGTTTTAAACCCTTCATTACCAATGTTGCAATGTTATTATATGTTAACCATCTACAAAATATTTTGATATGTATTAGAGTAGGAAAAATTTAGTAAAAATTAAATTTTATGTGATAATTTTGTTAATAACTTAATTGTAAATTTTTTAAGCAACATGCTCTGGTAAATTTATTTTTAATAAAGTTGAATTACAAACATATTTGTATTTAGATTTAAAAATTTCAGATAGAAATAGTACTCATATAATCTAAATAATCATAGCTATTGTATGGAACCAGGCCATGCTCATTTGTTGTTTCTCGGAACCTAATATTTGGGATCAGAATTTCATTTATGATTTTAAGTGTACAAAGATATGCTTCAAAGTATGTCGAAAATTATCAATTGATAGTTTATCATTATGATATTTAGCAAATACATGTTTTATATATTTTTTAATTGCATATTATTTTTTTAAAAGGAAGTAATAAATTTCCTTAGAACTTAAAATACAAATGCACGAGCATAATGGAATACATTTTTATTCCATTCAATCCAAAACCTTCAAAGGGAATTAAGTAAAAAACAGGTCTTATATAGAAATTCTTATACTGGTATTAGGAAAATTAAGTTTAATAAATTAAAAAAATCCTGATTTTTTTTTAAGTCTGCGAACTCGCAAACGTTCCTACCAGTGAAAAGTAAAGTTTGCGATGGATACGCCGATCCCATAGAGATAGCTACTGCTATTGAGGAGCTTGTACAGTATACAAGCATCGATTAAGATTCCTTATTTAACCCAGCGCCTGAAACCAACCACAGGGCGTTATAAATTACTATTAATTTTTTTTAAACCCAGTAAATCACCACCTTTGAAGATGTATCGATAAAAATATTCGTCAGGCAAAAAGTATTTTTATTTAATTTCAAGATTCATTCATATCAGGAAATTCAGAACCCTGTAAAAGCAGCAATAAAAGTCATTTAAAAACAGTAGAAAATAAGTAAAAGCCACCAGAAAAAAATAAACAGTTTAAAATTTTTCATTTGTACTGAATGATTAACATAAATTTTTCTCCAGCATTCGCTGTAATGAAACACTATACAAAGAAAAGCTTATAAAATATGAAACGGAATTTATATTAATTACTCATTCCATAAATAAGATTAAATGGAATGTGCATTTAATATCCGATAAATAAGTAGAAAGGTTACTGAAAAAATATGTTTTAAGCTAATTCGTATTCATATCCTTTAGAAACTAATACCCATTCCATTGACAACGCTCCACGACAAACGTTGTGATAAAACTCAACATTTATAAAACAATACTTATCCCCGGTGCCATACTCTGTCAAATGCTTGCAATGGATTGTTCCTTACTATGAATATATAATTTGGGATCGTAACGCCTGTAATAAAATGTAACACTCGACCAGAAAGAAAGAGATCTCCTTCACTGTGCACACTACACTAGCATCTAAAGCACAACACGCTGTGAATGAGACGGAGGAGTCCATTGAATGACGTATTTTTTCGTAGGGATAAGGTTTAAGAGGAGGAGACTAGTTTTTGTTTACAAAACTGCAGGAGTTAGCCAATTGTACAGACAAAGGATACCGACGTGCTCTAATTGGTAGATTTCTTTCTCACAGAATTTTCTGTGCTGTATTTGCTGCAACCAATACGTGTTATTTAGTTTAATTTATGCGTTCTTTTTCGTCTGCTCTTTTTCAAAACGGAGAAAATAAATCTTCATAGAAATATAAGTATATAGTAATTGAGATTGATGGGAATTTGGCTGTTTTCCGTATTTCCGATATTATAAATAATTAGCGTGGAGAATTATTAAAATAAGACTTGAAAATCAAGCTTTTATAAGCTACCATAAAATATCTATATGCAGATATATTATATTTATTAAGATATTTCGATGACATTAAACGGTATAGAAATCATTATAATTCCTACTGAATATGTATGTGCAAGAAGAGATTTATTTTTTAAATTTTATATCAAAATTATTACCATTAGATGTCTATCTGGAAATGTATTATATTTATTAAGGTATTTTCAATGAAATTAAATGGTATAGAAATCATTTCAATTCACTCTGAATATGCATATGAAATATCACAAGAGGAGACATATTGAATCCATAGAGATTCAAAATAGATGAATTAAAAATCGAACTATTTATTTTGCTGATTTTTTAAATTTAAATATGATATTAAAATTTATCTATGTTTATCTGAAAACAAAATATATAATTTTATTAAAAAAAAGAGTTCAAATTTAGATAAAATTCTTACTTGTGGCAATAAAAAAATTACTTCACTTATAAATTCATATTGTAAAATATGAAACGTTAATGGTATGTATCAAGAAAGAGATAAATGTAGTAAAGTGGTGAGCACCAGTTGCTCCTCGAATATTTCAACTCTGTTATGGATAAAAATAACAATATTTTTGACTTATCTTGCAATTAAGAAACAACATTCCCAATGGTTTCATTTTTTAAGGATTGCCCAGAGATTTCTGACTTTTCTTTGAGCTGTAAACTTTTAGGAAGTTCTTTTTTGGCAAACTGGAATTTTCAGAAAACAGAGAATTGAATTTTGTTTAGTTATTAACTTAATATCAAGATTTATAAATATATAAATAGTTCATATATCTCTTTTGAATACTTATTGCTTGCATTTTTGTAAAACATATGTTAGGAATGGATTAAAGAATATGAATAAAAATCAGAAACAGGCGTTTTCAGAAAATACACAAATCAACTGGGTGCCTTAATGTTTATAAATGTGACTTAATATGCCAGTACAATGTGTGACAAGTAATAACTAATATTTCATATTTTATTGCTTCAAATACATTACATGTGTGATTTTAGACACTTTTTATTTTATTATTTAGATAATAACAGGTTAGATTTAAAGTTTATTTGCATGTGGCAAGAGACATATTTGTATCTGTCTAGCTACAGATATATTTAATTGCAGCAAATTTCATTCTAATATTTTTATTATTCATGTTTTTTAAATTGTTTTAATGTTACAAATTCTTAAAAGTTTTAGAGCTTCCATACTCTTTACTATATATTGACATATATTTTTAACCAAAGTCTGATCTAAAGTTCATTTTGCTTGAGGCATGAATGATATTTGATGCCTCCCTTGTTACACAGCACTTTGCAAATGGTGCATAGTTTATATGTATTTTCCTGGTATGGAAATATTTTTTCTTTTTATTCTATTTTCAATCTTCCGATCAGTTCGATGAACAAAAGAAAATCCAGTGATTTTTTTTTTGTGTGTGTGCTGTTATTTGTGATTTGCACAATGCACATTTCATTAATAAGAGCACATTTTATGTTAAGAAAACATTTTTAAAATTTCAGATCTGGACCTGAATTGAATTTAAAAGCTGTACCTGATAGGCCATTTGCAACCAATGAAGGGTTAAGAATTGAAATAAAATATTGATTTATTTATGATTTTAATAAATTTATGATCTTTAGACACATTTAAAATATTGTTAAAATAAAATAATAAAAAAAAGACTTAAGATTGGTTTATTATTAGTTGAAATTTTTAAAACACTACTTCATACTTTATAAATAATATTTATTTTCTTCTACTGAAATTCATCCACACTTAATGCTCTCATTATTAATAATTATATGAAAACTATTTTTACAGTTACTAAAATGTAAGAAAGAAAGTAAAAATACTTGCTGCTTTTTAATTCTTAAAATTACTATTCAAAGGTAAGTTTTAATTATTTAAATTTGATTTATAATAATAACAAATAATATATATAATAAAATATATGAAACATTGATGGTATTTATTGAGAAACAGATTGCAGATACTTGATGTACAGTGGTAAGCACTGGCTTTTGAACTCAGTTTTTAAAAAAAAATAATATTTTTGCTGTGTCTTACAATGCAGGAACAACATTTCCATAGTTTGGCTTTTTAAGAATTGCCCTTAAATTTCTGTCTTTTTTTCTTTTCTTTTTTTTTTAAGTTTCAAACTTTTATGTAGTACCTTTGCAGCAAATTTCAATATTTCATAATCCAGTCTTATCTAATATTACATATCTTAAGTGTAAAATAAAATTCCTAACTAAAAAGAAATTCTGAATTATTTTAATAGCTTACAAATATAAATTAAATTCATAAGCATAAAATAAAAATAAACATAAAACATTTCTGATTTGTCATGTAATGTATATAATCTGTACATGAAAAATATTTTTATTTTCGTAACTTTTAACTAATGGTTATCCTATTCTATAAACATTGTGATCTAAGCTTCTAATATAAAACTTCATCAATAATTAACTAATGAATTCATTTTTATGATTAAACCTGTGCTCCATAGAAATAAAATTGAATTTATTATACATTTTTATCATGAGTTGTCAAAAGATTGAGATAAGAAATTTGTATTTAGTGTGATTGTTGGATTTATTTGTCACTTAGTTACTTATAAAACTAATTTTTAAAAAAAATCAGATTACATTTTTCTTAATATTTGTTAATGCCTAATATCTCCTTCATTTAATTAATTATTTTTCAATATCAATAATTATTTCTTATATTTTCAATAATAAGTTTTTATCTCTAATATTATTATGAATTATATTTTAAAAATCTTAAGTTTGCTTTGCTTTTATTTTTGGAATTTATAAACTCCATGTTAAAATATTCTAATTGTTTTGTTTACAGCTACTTTTCACTACCAAAACACAAAGAACCACTTCCAGAAGTTGTAGAGTTTCCTGCATTATGCAAGCTTTTGTATTTGCATAATAATTTGCTTGATAGTGTTGCTGTTAAAAAGTTCAAACCATTATCAGAGCTAACCTGAAAGCATCTGATAGAGTTGTTTAAATTAGGGTATACCGCAGTTTTTGCAAGACAGATGTTGCAAATAAAATTAAAGCTTCATATTAATGAAGATTATGAAGCATGTGTGGACAGTTCTAAGCTACCATCATTATCTGTCATAAATCACTTGCTGAATAATAAATTAACGAAAATCTATGGGTGATGAAAAAAAAGTGATATCATCAGAGAAATTGAAAAATATTTTTTTCTTACAATCAGCAACCATTCTGTAAAGCTGCTTTTTCAAAAGAAAAGAACAGTTTGGCAATTGTTATAGTGGCTCTGATAATGATGCGAAGTATGGATTTTCTTGGTTCAAGATAGATAATGGTTGATGCATCTGGCCACATGGACAGATTAAATCGTCGTGTTTACTTTTTTATGTCTCCAGATGTAGCTGGAGGAGAACATATTGGGTGCATCATCACAAATACAGAAGAAACTATTGTTTTTCATGAAGGAGTGGAAATTCTTTGTGAGTGTTTTCCTGAAAAATGTTTTTTATTTGCAAAATGGGCCACTGATTGTAATGACAGATGATGATCTAAAAGAAAGAGAACTTACTTTGTCAGTTTCATGTGTTGAAAGCAGTCTGGTCTGGTTTAGTTGAAGAAAGTGTCAAATGGAAGTTTGAAAACTCATACATTCATCTTTAATAATATGCTAGAATCTATTCTCTAGAAAATTCTATAAGATAGTTTCAATATGAAAAGGGGTTTTGTAAGTGGCTTTCTTGTATTTTTATATATTCTAAAGCTAAATTTCTTTAATTCATTCAAATGTCATGTAGAACTTTCTTCCACTAACTTCTTCAGTTGTATGATGAAAGTTGAAAGAAATTTACTTAGATTTCTTCTTTTTTTTTCCCCCTCCTTTTAGAAATCTTAACTACTTAAGCAGAATTTTGATGTGCAGCAGAAGGAGAGGCAATCAAATACCTGTCCAACCTATAGTAATTTCAAGAAGAAAATCAATTTATAGTGGAAGAAAAACTAAAGTTAATGGAAGACCACTGAAGCGAGTATTATCATCTGTCTTAAAAGAACATGCATGTGGAATTTTCTCTGAGTTACCTAAAAATCATCCAAAAATAAAACATAGTTTGACACACTGTGTTAAAAAGAGTGTATCTGTTCCAAGTTAATTTATACTTCTAGCTAATTTACTTATTTTATTATTATCATGCTTCAAAAATATGTTTGTTAGTTGTAATTTTTTTTTTATAAATGCTTTAAAAAAAGCACTAGAACATTCCAACAGGATTTGTATGGGGTTAAAATAATTTGTATTAATTTGGCATAAAATTTTAATACTATTATGGTATTAAATAGCACTTATTTCATGAAACTATTATAAGTTATATATTTTTCAATTTATTTTTTATATATATATGTAGTGACGAGCGCCTGTTGGCGAGCGCCATCTGCTGGTTGATAGACGGAGTTGACGCTGGTTAGACGTAGAGCAGATCAGACGGATCTGGACGAGAGAAAAGACGCGGCAGATCAGACGGATCTGGACGAGAGAAAAGACGTGGCAGATCAGACGGATCTGGACGAGAGTAAAGACGTGTCAGATCAGACGGATCTGGACGAAAGTAAAGACGAGACGCGACGTATTCGACGAAATCTACTGAATGTTCAATTCTTTTATGTTAATGTATATATGTCCTAAATGTAATTAAATGTGCGTTCTAAAATAGTAGTGATTTCTGAGTCCTACAAATATGGGGGTTCGGCCGAGATATTAATGAAGACCGGCACATAGACGAAAAAAGAGCCAAACAGGAGTGAAATTTGACGTGCTACAATAAACCTTTTGGATATCAACTACTTGTGGACTGACGCAGTGTGGATCGACGTTGAAGAAATTGTGAGTACAATTTTGATTTATTCTCAAGTATGGCATTTCTTACACGAGCACGAAAGAGCGACTTACTAACTTTAGTAGACGAATTAGAACTAACGGCACCACAGGATGCCAAAGTGCGACAGTTAGTTACAATGATAACAGAGTCGAAAGACTATGACGAAGAGTTCGTAAAAAACTTACTTTTAACTATCACTCAGGAGCGCGAAAGGTTAGATGCTGAAAAAGCCGAAGCCGAACAGATAGAGCGTGAATATACTTTGAAAAAGTTAGAACTTGAGTTAAAAAGTAGAGAAAATACTTTAACTGTATCAGATATGCCTAAGTATGATATATTAAAATGGCTAAATAATTATGATAATAGCGGAGACATAAGTGTTTACCTTTCGTTATTTGAGAAACAAATAAGTAGGGCTAACATTGCAAAAGAAAACTGGATTTCTTATTTACTCGGGTTATTACCATTGGATATAGTCAATTTAATTGCTCGCGAACCTGATCCATCAGCTAATGACTATGATTACATAAAAAAACTGTTGCTTAAAAGATTTAAATTAACTTCCGAACAACTCAGGCAGAAGTTCTTTACTCACAAACGAGATTTTTCTTCATCATGGCGGGATTTCGGTTTTGAACTGAATAACTTTTTTGAGGAATGGATAAATTGTTTAGAAATAACCGATTTTGAAGATTTAAAGCAGCTAATGGTCGTTGACCAGTTAAAGAGTAAAATACCAAATGACGTACGCGATCATTTTCTCGACGATTTGCCCAAAATAAAGAAAGTAGAAGATTTGGTTAATAAACTGGACGAATATGAAGCTGCACGAAGTCACCTTAAAAAGGAAACAAACAGAAATTGGCGTGTTTCCGAAAACAGAAGTAAATTTGATATCGCGAAAGAAGCTAAAAATTCACCATTGCCGTTCGTTCGTGCTCAAAAGAATTATGTTGATGATAATTACTATAACAAGAGTAATAATAAATGTTTTAATTGTAATGAGACTGGCCATAAATCATTTAATTGCAAGTTTAAAAACAAAGGATTGAAATGTTTCCAATGTGGTAACTTTGGCCACAAAGCCAGTAACTGCCCGCAAAGAGATTTTAAAGTGTCTCTCTCTAATAAAGTATATACTCGTAATTCTCCAAAAACTGTAAATAAGCTTAGTAAAAATGTTGAAATAAATGGTGTAAATTGTGATGCACTAATTGATACTGGAAGTGATATTACTATGATTAATTATGATTTTTATTTGAAAATTGGTAAACCTAATTTAACGACTGATAATGTGAAATTAGCTGATATAAGTGGAGATAGCATTACTCCTCTAGATTTTTTTTATTGTGATATATTAATTGATGAATATGTAATATCAACTAATGTGTATGTGTTAGAAATAATGCCGAACGAAATAATCATTGGCATGGACGTATTAAATAATCTAAGCTTTTCATTTCAAGAAAATCAAATTATCATTCATGAAAAAAGAGCCCAAATAAATTACACCCGGCTGGTGAGAAACGAGGTCAAGGTCGTATCACTACGTTCCTCGGAGCTGAAAAGAGACAGTCAGGCACCTATTTTTGCTGAGACTGGCAATAAAATAAATACACATCCTCTCCCATACTTCATTCATTTAACGGATTCGATAAACTATGATGAAATCGACATGAGTCATGTAAAAAAACCGTTGAGACAGGAAATAAATCGTCTTTTAAATAAGTATTCGCCAAACAAAACAAAAAGTACGGATTTGCAAATGAAAATAATATTGAGCGATGATATTCCGATTAGTCATAACCCTCGAAGGCTGCCTTTTAAAGAACAAAAATTCGTTGAAACTCAGATTGATAAATGGTTACAGGAAGGGATAATAAAACCCAGTAGTTCAAATTTTTCTTCACCTGTGGTTTTGTGTAAGAAGAAGGATGACAGTTATAGGTTATGCATTGATTATCGTAAGCTAAATAAAAAGATGATTAAAGATCGGTACCCTTTACCCCTCATAGAAGATTTTCTCGACAAACTTGAGCAATCAAAAATATTTACTACTTTGGACTTGAAAAACGGATTTTTTCATGTAGACGTAGAGAAAGATAGCACAAAATTTACGTCTTTTGTAACACATCATGGCCAGTGGGAATTTCTTAAAGTACCATTTGGACTTTCCAATAGTCCGAGTGTATTTCAGCGTTACATTAATGTGATATTCAGGAACTTGATGCTAGATGGAACTGTACTGATTTATATGGATGACATTATTATTCCATCCAAAACCGAGGAAGAAGGGTTAGAAAAATTACAACGTGTTCTAAAGGTTGCATCAGAGTACGGTTTGGAGTTTAATTTTAAGAAGTGTCAGTTTTTAAAACCACAAATAGAATTTTTAGGCTATAGAATCCAAAACGGAACTATACAACCCTCTGTATCTAAAACGGTAGCTGTACAAAAATTTCCACAACCACAAACTGTTAAACAAGTACAAAGCTTTTTAGGCCTTACTAGTTATTTTCGGAAATTTATACCCCACTATTCAAAAATCGCAAAACCGCTTAGTGATCTACTAAGAAAAGACGTTGCATTTAAGTTTGAATATGAACAAAAGGAAGCTTTTCAAAAACTTAAAGATATTTTAACTCAAGAGCCAATTTTGCATCTCTATCAACAGGGATCAGTTTTAGAACTTCATACAGATGCTAGCAGTCAGGGGTTCGGAGCAGTGCTGCTGCAACAGGGAACCGACAATAAGTTTTATCCTATTCATTATTTTAGTCGAAAAACATCTCCACAACAAGAAAAATATAGTAGCTATGAATTAGAAGTTTTGGCTGTGATCGAAGCATTAAAAAAATTTAGACATTATTTACTGGGTTCTAAGTTTAAAATTGTGACTGATTGTTCCGCTTTTCAACAAACTATGAGTAAAAGAGATCTTACACCAAAAGTTGCAAGATGGGCTTTACAGTTAGAGGAATTAGATTACCAAATTGTTCACAGATCAGGAAAACAAATGGCACACGTAGATTCTCTTAGTCGAAACGCAGTACTTGTTGTTACTCGTTCATATAGTGAAGTGACCACTAAAATAGCCAATGCTCAAAATCAGGACGAATTCCTTAAGAAATTGAAAGCTTTGATAGATAAACAAGAAGACGGTGAACACATTGTGAGAAATGGAGTTTTATACAAATACGATAATGGTAGAGAATTGCTCATAGTCCCAGAAGCATTACAAAGAGAAATTATTCGAGAAATTCACAATAAAGGACATTACGCTGTGGCTAAGACGGAAGAAATTTTAAAGCAAGAATTTTACATACCAAAGTTGAGGTCGAAAATAGAAAGTGTGATTGCCAATTGCGTGGAGTGTATTCTTTGTAATAAGAAACGTGGGAAAGGTGAAGGTTTCCTTAACCCCATCCCAAAAGAAAATTTGCCTTTAAGTACATATCACATAGATTTCATTGGCCCTATGCCTTCTACAAATAAGAACTATCAGCATATTTTTTCAATAGTTGACGCTTTTACAAAATTTGTCTGGTTGTACCCGGTTAAATCAACATCTACTCAGGATGCAATAACTAAACTTAAGCTTCAACAATCTACTTTTGGAAATCCGACGAGAATAATAACAGACAGAGGTTCAGCTTTTACCTCAAAAGAATTTGAAACATACTGTCAGGATGAAAATATTGAACATTTCAAAATTAGCACTGGAATTCCTCGCGGAAATGGGCAAATTGAAGTAATGCATAAAATTTTAATACCCATTCTATCAAAACTCTCAATAACAGACCCTACCAAATGGTATAAACATGTTGCATCAGTGCAAAAAATAATCAATAGTACTGTTTCGAGGAGTACAAAGTTTACCCCGTTTGAGCTTTTAACTGGTGTAAAATTAAAAGATACAACTGATTTACATTTAAAGGAAATATTGGAAGAAGAATACACAAAAGCAATGATGGAAGATCGAAATAATATGAGAGAAGAAGCAAGGGAAAACATTTTGAAGATGCAAGAAGAGAATCGGAAAAGTTTCAACAAACGAAGAAAAGTGGCGCGCATCTACAAACTTGGTGAATTAGTGGCCATACAACGGACGCAGTTTGGAACTGGACTCAAACTAAGACCAAAGTTTCATGGACCGTATCGGATTGTCAAGGTTAAACCTAAGGATCGGTATGACGTTGAAAAAGTTGGATGTCATGAGGGACCAAATACAACTTCCACAGCAGCTGATTTCATGAAAGCATGGTCTTCAGACTAAAAGAAAAAAAAAAATGTTTATTGTTTTATCCAGATACTGTTTTCTTTTTTTTTTTATTCTTTCAGATTTCTCTACTTTGATATAACTTTCGAGGACGAAAGAGACGTCAGGATCGCCGAATGTAGTGACGAGCGCCTGTTGGCGAGCGCCATCTGCTGGTTGATAGACGGAGTTGACGCTGGTTAGACGTAGAGCAGATCAGACGGATCTGGACGAGAGAAAAGACGCGGCAGATCAGACGGATCTGGACGAGAGAAAAGACGTGGCAGATCAGACGGATCTGGACGAGAGTAAAGACGTGTCAGATCAGACGGATCTGGACGAAAGTAAAGACGAGACGCGACGTATTCGACGAAATCTACTGAATGTTCAATTCTTTTATGTTAATGTATATATGTCCTAAATGTAATTAAATGTGCGTTCTAAAATAGTAGTGATTTCTGAGTCCTACATATATTAAAAATTAAAGTAGTTGAAAAAAGTACTTACAAGTTGCTTTTTTGTGTATCGAGGCATTTTCAGAAGATGAATAACCTCATACCTTTGAAGCCAAAGAATCCTGATTTTTTTTTTATTCATGTTATATGTATTCACATATATTAATCAAAGTTTTCATAAAATCAAACTAGAGTTGTTATTTGATGGGATTTGAAGTTATTCTTTATATGTGTATTCTAAAACTTACTCCTGTGCATTGAAGTCATTCTTCCCATGTGGATTTTTTTCTCTTATTTTTTATTATATTCTGCAACACTCTTCAAAACTCTTGAATAAATGGTTTTCAAAGTAGATGCTCTTAAGTATAGAAAAAAGAAAAAAAAAGACATAATTTATGATTTTTTTTAAATCAAAAATATAGTTTAAAAATTATTTCCTAGTTATGGAGAAGGGGCATTGGGTAGCACATAACATCAAAGGACTTTCATCTTCCTTTCTGGTTGAAAATGGAAGCAGTTAGTGACATAAAACATAGTGTGTGCTTATTTAAAATATAAAACACTAGATACTTATGATTAGACATCTATTTAATGTAATTGGGGAGAGTTTTTTTTTTAATTCTTTTTTATCCTTATAATTAAATTGGCTAGCCATGCCAAAGGATGAAAGGAGAAGTGAGGAAGGGATTTAACAAAGTGCCTCAATTTAAAAATGATAAAATATATTAGAATATCAAAAATTGATTATTTTTTTTTTAAATTTCAAATATAAAAAATAGGAAGTATTTATAGTTTTTCTATCTTCTGTAAAGCTGTATTAATATATCAGTCATAAATCTATCAATTAAACAAAGAGAGGAAAAGCATTACGGAAAAATGTATCCCTAATCCACAAAATTTTTCAATCTAAGAATTGTAAAAATAATCAGTGTTATGCTATTATTACGAGATATTAAAAAGTAATATTTCATACATATGAATTATTTTCACTGTGAGATACCAAAAAAATATTTATTTTTTTAAAAATAAATAGGTACAAAAGTTTTCAAACTAGAATGAATGTTTTAATTTATTTGTAAAAAGAGATCTTGTCCTAATTAAGTTTTTCATTTTCAGTTTTTTAGATATACTGCATAAATATAGTTCACAAAGAGACTAAGTATTTAGAAAATTTGTGTTTAAAAATCAGTATACATTTTTTCATTAAAACTATTTATGTCAACGGTGCTAATAAATATTTTGCAAAATATATTAAATTTCTTAATGCTATTTATTACTATGAAATATATTTTTATATAAATAAATGAAATATTTACATTTATCTCCTCTCCACTTTTTTATGGTTTACATGTAATATTAATCTGGAACACATATACAGCAAAAAAGATCAAATCCTGAAACCTAAATTCAGGAAATATGAAAATTACAATTTCATACAAATGTTTTTGTGTTTCCAATTTTGATGCAACTAAAAAAAATTAGCTTCGAAATCACATATTCTGTTTATACGTTTTGGGGTATTAAGTAATCATCTCCCCCCCCCCATATGTAGTTGATACGATAGTAACAAATGTTTCAATGGCTGCATAAAATTATCTAATAATGGCACGAAAATCACGGAAAAATAAGAAGTATTTAATTGCTGCATCATATATTTCGCAATTACGTTTATATAGTTTTTATACTTCTGTGCATAAATAACATTAGTTACTTATATTAATAGTTTCATAAATTAGAAATAGAAACGTTTTTTGAGATTGAAATAGTTTTCTATTTGGTTGGAATTAATGTTTTATTAAACACAATATTTATTTAATACAATTATTTAAATAAAAATTAGATCTTGTTGAAATTCACTCCTATCTTTCATAAAAATAATGAAAACCGCAAGGTTTGAGCCAAATAAGCGTTAATTACACTATTATGTGTGCAAAACATTGCCAAAAAGATGCCAAGGCTTAAACCAATCAGAGCACATCGGTATCCTTTGCCATAGAGTTACTAGTTTTTTAGTTATTTGCGAACTCGTCAAATTTGCGAACCGAAACTACCCGATCCCGAGATATATTTCACGGACTAACGGTTCATTCATTGCACAAGGCTATTTAATTATGTTTAATATTAGAATATAATAAACTTAACAGCATTTCATACATTGTGAAATTTTATTATTTGGAAATGGAGCAAAGAAAATCATTTTCTGCAGCCATTAGTTGTGAAAAATGTGGGATAACGTTTAAAGAAAGGAAAAATTTAAATGCTCACTGTAGAAATTTCCATCCAGAGCAAAATTACCTCATCAAGAGCAATCAAATTTGTGGACTATGTAGTGGGGCTTTTAGGACGATAGTTAAATTGCAAGAGCATATGCAGAGTCAACATTCCATAAATCTCAACTACATCAATGAGACTTTTTACTCAGCTCAAGATTTTCTGAACTGGAAAGTGAGAATTGAGAAAGAAAGCCAGTCGTCCTATATACTTCGAAACTCCTCTGAAAAAAAAGATGTAGGAAAAAAATTATCTTATTACATCTGCCATCGCAGTGGCTGCTTTAAGCCAAAGGGAGGAAAAATTCGCCAACTCAAAGCGTCGGGTTCGAACAAATCTGGTTTCACTTGCCCTGCAGTTATAAAAGTATGTACAGAAACTATCTATGGGATTTCTGAAATAAAGGTTTTGTACCAATCTGTTCATGTCGGACATGAAATGGAGGTTGGAAGATTGCGCTTGACAGAAGAAGAAAGGACAGATATTGCTGCAAATCTTCATCTCGGAATACCCATGACAAAAATACTAGATGAAACAAGACGTAACTTTTCTCCAAAAAATCGTCTCAGTTTGACAACCAGGAAAGATTTATGTAACATAAAGAGTGGCTTTAAAATTCAAGAGGAAACAGTTATGCATCAAGATGATACTACATCCATCGACATACTAGTTAAAAAATTAAAAAATGACGAGAAAAATCCGGTGCTTATTTATAAGCCAGTTGGAGAAATTTTACAAGATTATCCTTCTGTACGTCAAAACGATTTTTTATTTGGACTAATGAATGATGCCCAAGAAAAATTGCTTGAAATATACGAGAGTGCATGCATTATGATTGACTCGACCCATGGAACAAATCAATATGGGTTCGAGTTAACAACGGTAATGGTGCACGACGAAAATCATGAAGGTTTGCCAGTTGCTGTATTTTTTTCTTCGAGAACCGCAAGCGACATTCTTTTGCCTTTCTTTGATAGCATTAAAAAACGCATCCCAAATTTAACAACTAAAGTTTTAATGAGTGATGACACCAATTCATTTTTAAATGCTTGGGAATCCATTTTTAATTCTAAACCTTTACATCTGCTATGTATTTGGCATGTCAATAGAAACATTAATCGTAATATAAATTCAAAAGTGAAAACTTGTAATAGGGAAAATATTAAAAAACAAATGAATGATATTGTAACAGAATTAGATACAACAACTTTTAATTCTTTGATCGAAAAATTTAAAGAAGAAGAAAGTTCTTTTGTTCAGTACTTCGAAACAACCTACAAAAAAAGACCAGAAAAGTGGGCCTACTGCTATAGAAAAGGATTAGGTATAAATACAAATATGAAATTAGAAAGGTGGCACCGCCAGATAAAGTATGAAGAAAGTGGAGGAATTGTTATGAAAAGGTTAGATAAATCAATCGCAGTTATTACGAATGCCATCGCTAAGAAACTCCTGGCAAGAGTTATATCAATAGAAAGAGGCAAGCTGACTCATAAAATGATTTCAATTCGAAAGAGACATGCCAGCAGCATAGAAATGAAAGATATTTATAGTTCTATTCAATTAAATGAAAATACATTTATTATTACGAAAACAATTGGAGAATCAATTTTTACTTACAGTGTAGAAAAAATTAATGCTACAGAATGCTGCCCAATAAAATGTGACCAATGCAATGTGTGCATACACTCTATGTCTTGCACCTGCATTGATTATTCAATAAAATTTTTAATTTGCAAACATATTCATTATATTTGTCAAAAATTAGAAAAGAATGATAACTCACTACAAAATGTAGATAACATTGAAGACAATTTAATTATACATATCGATGAAAAAAAAGAAAAGCAAGTTTGTGAAAAAAATGCAATAGTTACAACTCTTCAAATCACTGAAGATCTAAATATTAGGAAAAACCGAATGATTCAACATTTAAAAGAACTGCAGTCAACAATATTAGAATGGGACACATTACATCCTCTTCCAGATGTGGAAGAAAAAATCAAAGCCATAAAAGCAAGTTTTCAAGCAGCCACTGCTTCGACTAGTAGTTCTCAGAAAGAAAAGGAAATGTTTAAAGTATCCAAAGCTCCACCAAACAAACATATTAACAAACAAAGAAAATTTATAGTAAAGAAGAAAACATCAAAACAAAATCATCAATAACAATTTTTTAAACTAATTATTGTATTTAAGTTAAATGTTATTTTAAATTATATTAAAAATATTAGTCCTTGAGAGACTAATAGAAATTTTGGAAAATGTATATTTTTGTATAAATGTGTGTATTTTTTCTTTTTTATTTACATATAAATAAAGTATTTCTATTTTTTTATTTGAAATTTTTATAAATTTACAAGGACTCCCTAATTATTAATTTAGTTTAATTTCAATTTTTCTTTATTTGATTTAAAGGAGTGCAAAATAATAATAATAAAAAAAAAAACATGTTGACATAGATTTAAGTAATTGAATGAAAACAAGAGAATAGATATTTGAATGAACAATACAAAAAGCCTTGAGTTTCATTACAGTAACAAAAAATGTGATACTTATGAATTAACAGAGAAAGATTGGCGATAATACGAGTTTTTTGTATAAAAAGCACACAAATGCTTGTTTTCTTCTCGTAATTTATCGCTCATAGGTTGATGCACTTTGGTGTTACATTTGGAGATTTTTGGCCCTTCCGTCGTTAATTACTATCAAAATATACTTAAAAGGGGAAAGTATTGAGTAATTCCTTAAAACATGAAAAATCAATGAATAATAAAATTCTTGTATGAAAACCCATATGATATTTTAAAAAAATAACATCTTAATGGCAGTTTTTAATGATTGAATAAAATTTTTTAAAAAGAGATTGAGTGAAATGGTTTGAGTCCTAGTCCATCAACAATATATATAAATATATACTTCTTCAAAGGTAAGGGAAAAAAAATCTTCGTAGATTACTCGTAACCTGAAAAGAAGTTTAATCCACAATTAGAATATCTATAAATAACATTTAAATCGCAGAAAGAGCGCCTTTAAATGGTATTTAATCAGTAGGTAATGTACCTGCAATATATATTTTCATTCAATCGTAGTAAGTTATTAGTAATATAAAATTTAATTCACTACTTAAATTTTAATTAACTTTTTATTTTAAAATTGCGTTGGAAGCATTCACTAAAGTACTCTGATGCAGATAAAAAGGAGCTGGTAGAGCAAATTGTCAATTAATTTATAATTTTGAGTAGCGTTTATTTGATAAAGTGGTGGAAAATACCCGGTTTCGTTTTTGGATGCAGTATTTCTATAAAAAATTACATAATTTGAATTCTATTATTCATAAAAAAAATTAAGAAAACACAGATGTGGAGATCCAAATAAATAGGCTTTAAAACAAAACAATAAAAACTGAATCTTTAAATAAACCCAATCTGCCTTTTCAATGCAATAAGATTCCATCAACCCTCGATTATGCTTTAACACTTATCCAACAACACAGCTGCAGAAGAAAGCAGCAACACGGTTGCCTATGATAACCGGACTTACCTACGAATAAAATAGATTCGCCCATCCAATTCACAACCGTGTTGTGCTTTAGATGCTAGTTGCACACTACAAACATAGAGCACGCATTAGACTTTCTTTTCAATCATTAGCGCGGCTAACCTTTATGGTTACCGCACTGTAATTATTAGGCCAATAACCTAAACTGAATTGCAGAAAAGCACGGATGAAGAAAATAATAATAATTTAATTTTAATAGAAATAGTGGTGCGTTTGTAGTGCTATATTTGTTTGTCCTGTATTTTGCAAATAGAAGCTGGTATATTTACAAATAGAAGCTATTGATACCGGGTGTTTCAAAAATGACCGGTATATTTCAAAAATCAATAAAAACTAAACGGGCAGTGATAGAAATATACCGTTTGTTGCAATATGCTTGGGACAACAGTAAATTTTCAGGCAGACAAACTTGCGAAATTAGTTGCAATTTACAACAGATGGCGCTGCAGGCGATTTGAAAGATATAGAAGAAAACGCAGTCTGAGTTCGCCATTCTGTAAGCATTTTCTACATTTTCTATCACTTTCTATTCTCATTCTTTTTCAGTCATTCTCGCGCTAGCTACCGTCATGAACGGTGGCGATATGGAGGATGCTGGGAGCAAGCGCTTTCGCGCCGATACCCACGATGGAATGATAATTGATAATCAAGAAAATGAATCAAATATTAAGGATACACCTGAATGCCAAATTTGTGCTCAGAAAAAATTTACTGAAATTGCCATCTACGGAATCCAAATGGAAGTGGATGGATTAAACAAAGCACTGAAAAATTGGATTTAAAACTCAAACCTGCCCCAAGATTATCCTACGCTAATGGATATTGATGCTAAACGTGGGGACGCCATTTCCAGACTGGAGGAAGCGCAAGGTAATCTCTCAAATTTTGTCTGTCAGGAGGCTAACTGTAACTTAATTCTTAATCCCCCAAACTTCCTTAATGTGCCAGATAATGATACATTTCAATCCCCCACAAAACGAAAAACTGCCAGAAATAATACCCCTCAAAAGGTTAACTCGGAAATTACCACTAGTAATAAATTCTCTCCGATAAAAAACTTAAAAAAGCGCGAACCTGAAGCCACGCCTACCAAAGGACCGCCAATTATGCTTCGATACTCAGATAAATCAATAGAATTTTAGCTGAAATTCAAAACGTTTGTGGCCCCAAGGAGGCCACAATAATGGTTTTATCAAGATTTTTCCAAACTCTATAGAGCAGCATCAGAAAATTCAATCGTTTGCTACTACACAGGGCTACGATTATTACATAATCAAACCTAAAAATAAACAACCAGTCAAGGTTGTCATTAAAGGATTACCAATTGATCATGAAGCTAAAGACATTTTCGATCATATTAAAAAGGAACTCGGTTTCCCTGTTATTAAAGTTGTTCAACTCACGCAAACCAGAACAAAGAGGGCGCTGCCGTTCTTTCTCGTTGAACTTGAAAGAAATGATGAAGTCAACAGCATATATAGCATTAACTGTATTAACTATCTTCGAGTTAGTATTGAGCCATATCGTGCTCGTAATATGACTAGACAATGCTTTAAATGCAATTACTTCCATCATAGTGCAGATTGCTGCAACATTAAACCACGCTGCCTTAAATGCGGCGAAAATCACGAAACGAACGCTTGCGAAATTAAAGAAAAAGACGAAATGCCGAAATGTATCAACTGCGGTAAAAGTGGGCATGTTGGCTCTTATAGAGGATGCGAGGCCTTCCCTAAGACAATTTCCCCCCAACAAAATCGTAATAACTTCTCTAATATACGAAGAAATACTCCCAACAATAATCAGGCTAACATTCGCGAAAATACATCTTTTGCCGACCTTTTTAAACCTCCTGCTGCTCGAAAGATGGCGCGCCGAGAAACCCAAAAAGCCATTGAAAAGAAAGACTCTATTACCCTCAATTTTATGCATTCTAGCGATTTTAAAGAACTTATTGTGGGTTGGAAAGAAATTAAAAAGCTACTTAACGAATTTCCCAACCTTCTTACTCGAATTAGGAAGCTTCAAAATGCACAAAATTCAATGGACAAAGTTCTAATTTTAACAGATATTTTTACCAGTCTTGTCAACCCATCTGAAAAGGCAAAGCTTGTTGAAACAAATGGAAAATATCACATTTTCTTGAAAGATTTAATATATCATTACTAGTTTCTGACATGCTAATCAAGTTAACATGTGATGCTTTTTCATTCTGTTTGAATCATCAAGCAGAAAGTGTTAAAAAAAATTTATTGTTAATTATAAATGTTTTGCCACTCAATTTATTTGAACAAAAGTTAATGCTTATGATGTGCAAATTAAATATTTATTTTATTCAGGGATATCAGTTCTAAAATAAGTATGGTTCTCATCAATATTTATATTATTTTTATACAGATTTGTAACGCCAAGATTCTCAAGTACATGTTGTCAAGCTAACAATTATCTCATTCAAATTTAAAGATTTGTTAAATTCATTGTTTACAAAAAGTTTTAGATATGAGGTATAAACGAGCTTCTTCACTTCCACAATAACAATATATTATATAAATTTACTACATGAATATTTATTTTGGTGAAATAGCTATTGTCTTCAATATTCATCTACAATTTTCAATGATTTTGTTTATAATTTGAATCTTCTGATTTCCAGCATATATTCTGAATGTATATATTCTTCTAATATGTATATATTCTGACATTTATATGTATAAATTTATATCTTTTTTAGCAATTATACATGTAAAATTTTAATATTTTGATAATCAATAAGCATATTTTTCCATATTTGCTTTACTTCAGAAATAAAAGCATAGCACAGAATAAGCATTTTTTACTTTTTTTCAGCTTTGAGAAAAAGAAAAAAAAAAAAAAAAAATGTTATTTCCAAAACTACCGAAAATGTAGACAGCTAATACATATTTAAATATTGACACCAAAAGTAATATTACTATTTTTTCAAATATAACATATTTTGGAAATATAATACATATTGGAAGCTTATACATATCGTGGAAGTTTAAAACTTATTTGTTTACAATAAATGCTGAAAGTGAAATAAAGAGAAATTTGTAATATACGTTATAAACTTCATACAAACAATTATATGGGATTGTCAAAGATATCACTGCTTTTAATTGCAATTAAAATAGCCTTTGGAAATTTAAATGTTTTGTGTAAATGAAAATAATTTACTAATATGAAAGTCATAATGCTTTGTAAGCAAGAATTTATATACTGCATTTCCTCTCCCTTTATTATATTAAAAATTCAGGATACCAATCAATTGCTCATTAAAATGCACTCTAACAAAATAAACACTTTAAACAAAAATGTTATAAACATTTTGTGAATTCCTTACCAAAGGCAAGGGAATGGCTTTATTTTAACAATTTGTATGATTATAAATCATTACAATATATATTAAAGAACATGGAAAGATCATAAATAAGAACAAAGATCAATATTATGATTTGCTGGTAATACCATTCAACTAATAAAATTTTAATGTTAACAAATCAAAAAAATTAATGCCATATTTTGTAAAAAATGCTGAAGTCTGAAAAAAAATCTGCCAAGTTTCAAACTTTTAACTAGTTTATAATTGATAAATGAAGAAAGTTATGCTCTATTTTTACTTGTTCAAATATTCGTCACATTTCTCAAAAATATAATTTACAGTTAATGATAATTTACTCAAAATTCTAATTTTGTTATATTCATTGTTTAGAAGAAACTTCAGTGAACTCCTCACATTCAAAATCGGTTTGCAGCAGTTTGGTCATTTTATGGTAAACCAATTTTTGTATCAGCTTTATTATCTCTTTTTCATTTCCAGTTTTTATAAAATTGAGGGAATTTTTTTTATTTTCAACTTTTGTGCTACATAGATATTTTACCAAAGCTTTTTTCTGTTAGGTGTTACTAAATTTATATGCTGTATCAGCATATATTAAATTCATCATGCTTTTTTTTGTTAGAATTAATTAAACTTTTTTGTTATTGCTTCAGAGGAAAAAATATGCTTATTATTTATATTTAAAAAAAATTTAAATAAACAAAAAAAAAAATGCAAAAAAAAAAAAAAAAAAGTCTGACGTCTGATAAAGCAGCTATTCTCAAATACAGATCACATAATTAAAAGCTTCTACAGTGGGATGATGGGATCAATTGAAAAAAAGAAATTTAAATTTATTGAACCAAAAAGATAAAAATACAATTCAAGAAAATGCCCAATCATTTACAAATGAAGAAGATAGCTAGGAAAAATTAATTCATGTATGTAATTCATCTGAAATTCAAACTTGTGACCGCTGATTGTGAAATGTTAATTTCATTCAGATTAATGTTTAAACCATAACCTAAGAAACCCAAAAGAATTATGACCAATTCTTAAATTTTAGTTTTCCCTATCAACTCTTTTATTAAAAAAAAAACTCAACATTTTCTTTTTTTAAATTAGTTAAAATAATTCATTTCTGTACAAATCAAAATCAAACTTCTTTACAACATTGTTATTCATTTAATTGGTACAAACTATAAGGATTAATATTTAAATTAAATTTTGTATGAAACATACATAGTTGCATTTATTTTTTCTATTAATGTTGTAAAGATTTTCATAAAATTAAAACTGTATACCTGCTTATTTTTCCTTACCTCATTTCTACGCTCAATGTAAATAAAAATATCATATTACGCACTAATGCAGGTATTTCATGTAATAAATTTAAAAATAAATTCATTACAAATATAAAAATCCAAGTACCTCACTATTACTATTGTTTTTACAACAGTTATTTTTAATATTACCTTCATTTTAAATCTAAGCAGTTTATATTGAAGTTTTAAACCCTTCATTACCAATGTTGCAATGTTATTATATGTTAACCATCTACAAAATATTTTGATATGTATTAGAGTAGGAAAAATTTAGTAAAAATTAAATTTTATGTGATAATTTTGTTAATAACTTAATTGTAAATTTTTTAAGCAACATGCTCTGGTAAATTTATTTTTAATAAAGTTGAATTACAAACATATTTGTATTTAGATTTAAAAATTTCAGATAGAAATAGTACTCATATAATCTAAATAATCATAGCTATTGTATGGAACCAGGCCATGCTCATTTGTTGTTTCTCGGAACCTAATATTTGGGATCAGAATTTCATTTATGATTTTAAGTGTACAAAGATATGCTTCAAAGTATGTCGAAAATTATCAATTGATAGTTTATCATTATGATATTTAGCAAATACATGTTTTATATATTTTTTAATTGCATATTATTTTTTTAAAAGGAAGTAATAAATTTCCTTAGAACTTAAAATACAAATGCACGAGCATAATGGAATACATTTTTATTCCATTCAATCCAAAACCTTCAAAGGGAATTAAGTAAAAAACAGGTCTTATATAGAAATTCTTATACTGGTATTAGGAAAATTAAGTTTAATAAATTAAAAAAATCCTGATTTTTTTTAAGTCTGCGAACTCGCAAACGTTCCTACCAGTGAAAAGTAAAGTTTGCGATGGATACGCCGATCCCATAGAGATAGCTACTGCGATTGAGGAGCTTGTACAGTATACAAGCATCGATTAAGATTCCTTATTTAACCCAGCGCCTGAAACCAACCACAGGGCGTTATAAATTACTATTAATTTTTTTTTAAACCCAGTAAATCACCACCTTTGAAGATGTATCGATAAAAATATTCGTCAGGCAAAAAGTATTTTTATTTAATTTCAAGATTCATTCATATCAGGAAATTCAGAACCCTGTAAAAGCAGCAATAAAAGTCATTTAAAAACAGTAGAAAATAAGTAAAAGCCACCAGAAAAAAATAAACAGTTTAAAATTTTTCATTTGTACTGAATGATTAACATAAATTTTTCTCCAGCATTCGCTGTAATGAAACACTATACAAAGAAAAGCTTATAAAATATGAAACGGAATTTATATTAATTACTCATTCCATAAATAAGATTAAATGGAATGTGCATTTAATATCCGATAAATAAGTAGAAAGGTTACTGAAAAAATATGTTTTAAGCTAATTCGTATTCATATCCTTTAGAAACTAATACCCATTCCATTGACAACGCTCCACGACAGACGTTGTGATAAAACTCAACATTTAACTAGCGTCTCAATCGCAACGTCTATCCCTATGGGATGGGTGAATCCATCCCAAACCATACTTTCGACAGGTAGGGACGTTTGACCGAGAGGGGCAGCAGGGATAAACGTTGTCTTTTAAATGTTGAGTTGTAGCTCAACGCTTATCCCGGTTCATTTGAATCGTTTTTTGCTGTAGTGGAAGGATGCGTTTTCCGAGTAAGGTGTCGACATATTAGCTTAAAACATATTTTTCAGTGATCTTTCATCTTATTTAATGGATATTTAATACAAATACCATTTTATCAAATTTATAGCAAAAACACAACAAACGTACAAAGGCAATATTTCAGACAATTCATTTTCAGGTGGCTTTTACTTGTTTTCTACTGTTTTTATTATTATTATTATTACTACTTCTGTCTTTATAGGGTTCTGAATTTCCTGATTGTTAATGAATCTTGAAATCATTTAAAAGTACTTTTGACCCGACGAATGTTTCCATTAATACATCATCTTTAAAATTGGTAATTTACTGATTTTGAAAAAAATTTAATTGTAATATAATATTCCTTTACAGAAAAATTTCTGAATAATATGGAAACATATTTTTCACTTACATCTAACATGCACTATTTCTGCAATAAATAAGAAAGATGTGCCTATTAGAACTTCATATGATTGTATGGATATAATATCTTTATAGTCTGAGAAAAAAATATTCTGCCAATGGTTATATTTGCCTTTACATTCCCAGAACAGTGTATGTCTATTTTTTTTATAATTCTTAAACTTCACATTTCTATATTTCTTAATATGTTACTATGAACTAAAAAAAAATGATTCTGCTATTTTTAAATTTAAAATATGACATCAGAACATTTCAATTTTGTAATATAAACTAAAAGTTGGATTTTTAAACCATAGATAGTCACAAAAGACATTGACAAATTGAAGTATCTGAAATATATATACTTTAAATAGAATAAGCTTCCTGATATAATCTTTCTGTAGAAGTATTTTCTATAGTATGATTAGAATGTTGTTAATTCAGAATATAAACTCAAAAAGAATAAATTTGGAATGGATTTAGAATGTTTTCTGATATTTTGCATTTTCTGCAGTCTCAATTTAAAGATATAGCTGGCCAATTTTTTTCTGAAATAAAAATCTCAATCCCAAG
This sequence comes from Argiope bruennichi, assembly GCF_947563725.1. Classification (NCBI taxonomy): domain Eukaryota; kingdom Metazoa; phylum Arthropoda; class Arachnida; order Araneae; family Araneidae; genus Argiope; species Argiope bruennichi. The sequence continues at coordinate 107,519,823 of NC_079162.1, forward strand.
ACGGTTCTCATATCATAAAAACACAATTTAAGACATTATTTGGGAACTTCATATGTTTTACATTTATTTTCCATTAGCCAGTTGCAGTTATATAGTTTCTAAAAATAATTATGCTATGATAAATTCTTTTTAAAAAGAAAAAAAAATGCAAGTAAAATATTACACACATAGATTCACAGTGTCTCTTTTAGAATGTACTAAGTATTCAAAAATTGATTATTCAAAATCAATTGCAGTATTGGCAATTTGAATCTTGGAACATTTTTTAACGATAAAATGCGACACATCACATGATTTGTGAGAAGATATACTAGTATTTAAAATACTTAGGTAAATTTTTCCTTCTTATCGCTTTCTTTACTTTATTGAACCTGAAATTGTAATTATGGTAGCTATGTTTTTCAGTTGTAATATTTTTTTTAATATTATGCATTGTTCTCATTCTTAATAAAGTTTACACATTTTGCTTAGCATTTTATATGTAGTTTGTGCATTTAATATGTGTCTATTCATTGCAAAACCCTCTTGATAATGTTAATTCCTTTCATTAAAATTTTACATTGTAAATTAGAGCCAAATATATCAATTCAATAGACAAAAAAAAATAATTCATATTAGTATTTCAATTTAGTTACATGCTAAATAATTTGCTATTTTTATTATTTGATTTTTGAAAGTTATATAGTAAAATATTCTACATCCAAAGCATCTCCTATTATGCCATATCAATGTTTGTTGGACTAACTTGGTCAAATATTCATGTATAAATGTTTTTCATTGTTAGTCTTATAAATTATGAGAATTACCTATATAATTCAGTAAATAAATAGCAGATTGTTATTTTTTTTAATCACTAACCACTTACCAAAGAAATTTTTAGCAGGCATTCAGCTAAGTAGAGCCTTATGGGTACCAATCTGTAAATATTCTTACTATATTCTTTAACACTGTAACATTTCTATATTTTATGTGAATAAATACTTTTCCTTTACCTATAGCACAATTATGAGAATTACATATATAATGCACAATGGTTCCAGTGCTAATTGAGAGTATATTATCTATGCTTATTAGCCATTCATATTTTGGTTTCCTTAATGATTTCGAAGCAAACCTAATGAAAACAAATATATCATTTTCTTAACTGCCTCACAAAAATGAGCTGTTATGTAAATATTTAAAACAAGTTTTAATCAAATTGCTTTCATTCTGTTTCCTTGACTTTTCAGACTTGCTATAACTTTGTTTCTAGAGTGTCCATCCAAATTTATTTTGTTATTATTAATTTTTTATTGTAAAACAATAAAATAAATAATATAAAATTATAGAAATTTAATATTTCTTCTCATAGAAAAGAACATATTTTTATATAAATACTAATAAAAAAAATGGAAATAACTATTTTCATTATATTTTTTTAATTTGTTTGTCTTTGTTTCTAATAAAACTACAATGCTATATTTTTTAATAATTAGATACAATATACCAATGGAGAAACTAAATTGCATTTGAAATTTTTTAAAAATCTGCCTTGAAAAATTTAGATTCATTTGTATATTAAGTAAAAAAAAGTATTTCACTTCTTATTCTATATAGATAATAAAAAAAAGTTGTTTGCAATAGAAAGTTTATAAAATATTATTATTTAAATTTATTAAATTAAAAATTTCTATAAAATATCTATTAACTATCATTGAGCTATCATCAAATTTATTCAATTCTTGAGAGCTGAAGTTCTAGTTCACTAGTTTATTTAGCATAATTATAATATATAAACCAAAATACAGTTTGTAACATTTAACCAAATAACAGAATTGCAAGTCATCATGTACAGAGTTATTGTCTGTAGTATTTATGTAAATAAACTTATTTATTGTATCACTTGCATTTTTTTTTTTAGTATTACTATATTTAACTATTTTAATACATTATAAGGATAAAAACGGAATCATTTTTTTTATCCACCCCGTACATAACTTGCTTCAATGAACGAAACATTTAATTATAAAAAAAGTGGAACAAATATATTTATATACAAATAATAAAGTTGAATGTGTGTGTTTTGGTGCTCTACAAGCCAAATCTTTGACCTACATGTATCAAATGTGACACATATGTAGAATGGTGGACGTGTGCACCTTGGACCGATTTTCCCCCCTACATTTAATGTTACATTATTACCCTGAAATCCAAATCGTTTTCATTATTTCATCATGTAGTTAATCGCATGGTTTTCGCCCATTATTGAAAGTCAAGTAAAGAAGTATTATACTTAATGTCTGAGCAATTTATAAAACAAATAGCAAAAGTGAAGTTACAATACCTCAAATTTAAAAGATAGATGAAAGGGTTATTTACATTTTCAACAGTGCCATGATGTCAAGTAACAGTCTCAATCAGAAAAGTTATGATCACAATACACAAATAAGAATATTTAAGTAAGTCAGTTAAAATCACAATTTTAATGCTAAACTATTTGATATGAAGTTATATCTACACAATTTATCTAAAAACAAATACAACCAATATTCCTGGTGAACAAACTGGTCACCTGATGTGACAAATATGAATATATATAATATGAAATGCATAACAGAATGATGAAACAGACAATAACAAATATGAAAACAATATCTTGTTTTAATATTGCATAGTATTCCCTAGTCCTTTATTAATCCATTTTCTGTTTGTTTCATTACATAATGTTTTTGTAATAAATATATATTGCTTTTTTATTATATTTAACTTTATTACATATTAAACATTTTACCATTTGTGAGCTATGTCAGTTAAATAGACTACATCTCAAAAAACAGTTTGCTTCTGTAGGCTCTTCTAAATTTAGCTTTTAGTTTTCCTTGTTGTGATTCAAGTGAACTTGCTAATTATTATTTAATTCTTTTTATCATGATTTCATATTTGGTAAGGATATCTTTGTATTTTATTTGATAAACAGTAAGATGAGAATCTCATTTTGTCATTATTTTGTTGTTAAAATAGTAGAAACTTTAGTAATGTGTAAACTTGCACTATCATTTTAATAAGGTAAGCATTAAGATTTAGATGAGAAAAATTTTGACAAATCAAATAAAACCTTTCTCATGATAAGGATTATATATAACTATTTCTTTTTATGACTTATAATGAAACCAACCAAGATTTTTCAAATAAATTAATAAGTATTGCAATTATTCACAAAAGGAAGATAACATGATTACTTCATTCCCAACACTGTAAATATGATTTTATGTCATGGAACAACAATCTGAAAAAAATTACCATGAACACATTTATTTACATTTTATAGCTGTATAAAGCTAACAATCGATACGTTTTATTTTTCATCACTCTAAAAACTGCTTAGTTATGACATTAACTTATTAAAGTTTAGTCAAAAAATTGTGTAATACAGTGCTATATATTATTTATTTATTTTAGTTTTTATTTCATATATTGATTAATTTGTTTATATTATACTGTTAAACCAATAAGAATTTGATATTTGACTATATTTCTATTTTTCCAAGTGTTATTGCTTAGTTCAATATTAGCTTGTTATTTAATTGTAGAATTTTCAGGATATTATATTCATACTCCTAAACATGAAAAAAATAACTGCTGGATGATTTAGCAGGTAAAATTAATTCTTTCCTAACTATAATTTTTTTGCTCCAATTTTTACTTTTCTTCAATGAATTCTTAAAACTTCATTTTGCCATATTTCAAAAATTTTGTGTAATTAAACTACAGGGTGACCATAAAATAACTTTCCCCAGTTGGAGGCATCTACAACTAAATAGAATGAAGCCAAATTCCACTAACCCTCCTTTAAAAAAGTTTTCACATGGAAACATATTGGTGCTACTAGAAATAGAACATGTGACATGCTGAACATTCAGGCTTTCTATATTTGTATAATATATTAGTTCAATATCACTTCTGTTTCAGTTATTAACTGGAAAATTTATTGGTTTCATTTTTTAAAAAGAAAGATTTATTCCTTTCCTATATTCAGAATGTCAGTAACAGGCTGCAATATTGTGAATATTCTGAACATCTTTTTATCAAAAAGACCATTATATTAATCTTTCAAGAATATTTATATTTTGAAATATACTGAGGAAGCTGCAAGTAAGAACATGAAACTCTATATTTCATGATTTCTTAATAACTAGAAAAACAAACCCTAATTTAAAGACAACCAGTATTTTAAAAAAAATTATATCCTCCGAAACATTCGCAGGGAGTTACATTTTAATACTTTTATGTAATTGAATATAATCTTATACTTGTCATAAGAAAATTGAATTTATATAGTCCTATGTTAAAAAAATCACTATAAAATAAAATTCTTTGCAACTTTAAATTGCTAACAGACATTATTAACATGTTATTTTTCAAATAATACTAATTGAACTAATAAAATAACTTCAAATGAAAATATTTTAAATATATTTACAATTGTGTCGTTTATGTAGAACTAATTTGTTACAAAAGAACTTAAATTATCAATAAAACATGAATTGAAAATAGTTTTATTTGATGCATTAAAAAGGTTCATATTTTTAAAGCTCATTTAATGAGATTTATCTGTTAAGTAATAAAACTTAATTTGTTTTATTTATTGAGAAGAGGAAAATAACTTGCGATAATAAAAATTTTAGAAATTTATAATATAGTAAAATAAATCTCAATCAAACATTAATAAAATCAGAATCCATTTAAGAAAATTGTTTCTTGAATAAAGGCTTGATATACCATAAATATTACAATATATACCTACTCAACATGCTATGTCTATGATCCCCGAGTAGGAAATAAACTTTGTGATAAAGTTGTTTTTACAGTAAGCACTTTATAAAATTATTTTTCTAAATTTATGTAAAAGTTGTTTTACTTATTTTTTTTAAAAATAAAGGTGACCTAGATCATTAAGTTTTGATTATATGTCTTCTATTCACAAAACGTGTTATTTAAATTCAATGTTTCAATATATTTCATTCCTATTAGTTTATTACCTTTACAAGAATTTAACATGCATTTACTTAAAACTACAAAGCACAAGAGTAATATAATGACAAAAAAAAAATCAACAAGTATGAAAATGAAATGGTTAATGATTTGTTTTATTTCCATATTACATACTATGAAACTTAAATATCAATATCACATTACCTCTTCATTCACAATGTAATTTTATACATTTCTAAAAATTATATATGATCTGTTTACGAAACGCAACACAAGAACAAATTTGTAAACTGCAAAACAACATTTTCAAAGATAAGAAATAGTTATTTAAAAACAGACATTAATAGAGGGGAAAATTATATCCACATTCACATGCTAAAGTAATGACAACGTATTCCCTCGTGATCAACGAAAAACGATTCAAATGAACCGGGATAAGCGTTGAGCTACAACTCAACATTTAAAAGCCAACGTTTATCCCTGCTGCCCCTCTCGGGCAAACGTACCTACCTGTGAAAAGTACGGTTCATGATGGATTCGCCCATCCCATAGGGATTACGTTGCGATTGAGACGCTAGTCAACATTTATAAAACAATACTTATCCCCGGTGCCATACTCTGTCAAATGCTTGCAATGGATTGTTCCTTACTATGAATATATAATTTGGGATCGTAACGCCTGTAATAAAATGTAACACTCGACCAGAAAGAAAGAGATCTCCTTCACTGTGCACACTACAAACATAGAGCATGCATTAGACTTTCTTTTCAATCATTAGCGCGGCTAACCTTTATGGTTGCCGCACTGTAATTATTAAGCCAATAACCACAACTGTAATGTAAATAAAGACGGATGAAGAAAATAATAATAAATTATTTTTAATAGAAATAGTGGTGTGTTTGTAGTGCTATATTTGTTTGTCCTGTATTTTGCAAATAGAAGCTGGTATATTTACAAATAGAAGCTTTTGTTACCAGGTGTTTCAAAAATGACCGGTATATTTCAAAAATCAATAAAAACTAAACGGCAGCGATAGAAATATACCGTTTGTTGCAATATGCTTGGGACAACAGTAAATTTTCAGGCAGACAAACTTGCGAAATTAGTTACAATTTACAACAGATGGCGCTGCAGGCGATTTGAAAGATATAGAAGAAAACGCAGTCTGAGTTCGCCAATCTGTAAGCATTTTCTATCACTTTCTATTCTCATTTTTTTCCAGTTATTCTCACGCTAGCTACCGTCATGAACGATGGCGATATGGAGGATGCTGGGAGCAAGCGCTTTCACGCCGATACCCACGATGGAATGATAAATGATAATCAAGAAAATGAATCAAATATTAAGGATACACCTGAATGCCAAATTTGTGCTCAGAAAAAATTTACTGAAATTGCTATCTACGGAATCCAAATGGAAGTGGATGGATTAAACAAAGCACTGAAAAATTGGATTAAAAACTCAAACCTGCCCCAAGATTATCCTACGCTAATGGATATTGATGCTAAACGTGGGGACGCCATTTCCAGACTGGAGGAAGCGCAAGGTAATCTCTCAAATTTTGTCTGTCAGGATGCTAACTGTAACTTAATTCTTAATCCCCCAAACTTCCTTAATGTGCCAGATAATGATACATTTCAATCCCCCACAAAACGAAAAACTGCCAGAAATAATACCCCTCAAAAGGTTAACTCGGAAATTACCACTAGTAATAAATTCTCTCCGATAAAAAACTTAAAAAAGCGCGAACCTGAAGCCACGCCTACCAAAGTACCGCCAATTATGCTTCGATACTCAGATAAATCAATACAATTTTAGCTGAAATTCAAAAAGTTTGTGGCAGCATAGAGAATCGGTTCAATAATAGTTTTATAAAGATTTTTCCAAACTCAATAGAGCAGAATCAGAAAATTCAATCGTTTGCTACTACACAGGGCTACGATTATTACATAATCAAACCTAAAAATAAACAACCAGTCAAGGTTGTAATTAAAGGATTACCAATTGATCATCAAGCTAAAGACATTTTCGATCATATTAAAAATGAACTCGGTTTCCCTGTTATTAAAGTTGTTCAACTCACGCAAACCAGAACAAAGAGGGCGCTGCCGTTCTTTCTCGTTGAACTTGAAAGAAATGATGAAGTCAACAACATATATAGCATTAACTGTATTAACTATCTTCGAGTTAGTATTGAGCCATATCGTGCTCGTAATATGACTAGACAATGCTTTAAATGCAATTACTTCCATCATAGTGCAGATTGCTGCAACATTAAACCACGCTGCCTTAAATGCGGCGAAAATCACGAAACGAACGCTTGCGAAATTAAAGAAAAAGTCGAAATGCCGAAATATATCAACTGCGGTAAAAGTGGCCATGTTGGCTCTTATAGAGGATGCGAGGCCTTCCCTAAGACAATTTCCCCCCAACAAAATCGTAATAACTTCTCTAATATACGAAGAAATACTCCCAACAATAATCAGGCTAACATTCGCGAAAATACATCTTTTGCCGACCTTTTTAAACCTCCTGCTGCTCGAAAGATGGCGCCACGTGAAACCCAAAAACCCATTGAAAAGGAAGACTCTATTACCCTCAATTTTAAGCATTCTAGCAATTTTAAAGAACTTATTGAGGGTTGGAAAGAAATTAAAAGGCTACTTAACGAATTTCCCAACCTTCTTACTCAAATTAGGAAGCTTCAAAATGCACAAAATTCAATGGACTAAGTTCTAATTTTATCAGATATTTTTACCGGTCTTGTCAACCCATCTGATAATTTACTTTCAAGTGCAACAGTCTGCTTTCTGTTTTCTGGAATGCAAATGGCATTTCCAACAAAATTAATGATTTCCGGTCATTTGTAAATAAGTATAACCCCGATGTTATTTTAATTCAGGAAACTCACCTTAGACTGCAAAGAAATATATTTATGGCTAATTACCACTCTTATTATAGCTACATTATAGAAAATACTTGTGGTGGTACTGCAATTTTGATCAAAAACGGTATTTCCCATCATGTAATCACACCTCCTACGTTATACTATGTTGAAGCTAAGGTGTTTGCCCTGGACATTAAAACTGATCCAATTACCCTTACCTCAATTTATATCCCCCCTGGTTTTGATAATTCTCTCTTCACTTTTGATATAGAAAACCTGCTACAAATCAGTTCAAATCAAATAATTTGTGGCGATTTCAACGCTCATCATATCAGTTGGGGCTGTCAAAATAATAATGCTCGCGGTAATACATTATATTCATTTGCACTCCATGCAGGATTAGAAATTTTAGCTCCTTGCTCCCCCACTAGATATGGTGTTTATTCTGCCAGTGGAATTGATATTGCTATTGTTAAAGACTTTCTCTTTCCATTTGAAATTACATCTATTCCTGAACTCAGCTCAGATCATAATACAATTCTTCTTAACTTTTTTCTTAAGTACTCACTCCCTGATAACAATAGAAAAATTGCCACAAACTGGATCAATTTTAAACAAATATTGTCTAATACTTGCATCGATCAAAATCTAGACCCTCAAACCCCTGAGCAACTTGATGAAGTTGTTGAATACTTTGAAAAAATTATCATTGATGCTAAAGTTGCTGCGTCGAAACCATTGAAATTCAATCAAAATTATATAGATCCAAAAATTCGGTTTCTTCGCAAAGAAAGAAATTATGCCAGAAAGATCTTTCAAAATACTAGAAATCCAGTCTTCAAGAGAATTATGAATAAAATAAATAAAACCATCCAAACTTTAAATGAAAAAACTGAACAAAATGAATTCATTAATAAACTAGTTAATGCTAATACGTATGATGGTACCTTCTGGAATTTTGTATCATCTTTTAAAAAGAAAACTCAAAAAATGTCCGCCCTTAAAGGCCCGGCTAGTATTGTTAATACTGATATTGATAAAGCAAACTGCTTGGCAAATAGCCTTGAGACCCAGTTTCAATTAAATAATCCAAACCATGTTGAAACAGAGCTGCTTGTAAATAATACAGTCAAAGACTTTAAGAATTCTCTCCCCAAATACTTTCATGATGTTACTCCACCATCTACAACTGAAATTTCTGAATGCATCAAAAATCTTAAAATCAATAAAGCCCCTGGCTTAGATGGTATCAATAACAAAGTTCTTCGTGATTTCCCCCCAAATCTAATTACATTGCTTCAACGTATCATCTCTAAAATTATGGCCATTGGTCACTTTCCTACAAAATGGAAAACAGCTGTTGTTGCACCTATTCTTAAACCGGGCAAAGATCCCACAGAACCGTCCAGTTATAGACCCATTTCACTACTTCCCTTCCAAAATTGCTGAACATATCATTTTAAATAGGTTAAATAAATTTCTTGAAGATAATAATATCCTTTGCCCGGAACAATTTGGCTTTAGAAATAACCTCCCGACGACTCATCAACTTGTTAGGGTAGTTGAATATGTCGAAGAGGGATTTACAAATAATCAAAAATCTGCTGCTGTTTTCCTAGATATTCAGAAAGTCTTTGACAGAGTTTGGCAAGATGGCCTTATTTACAAGCTTATTACTTACAATATACCACATTATATTATCAAAATTATCATTTCATATTTAAACAACAGATTCTTTTGTGTTCGTGTTAATAACTATCTCTCAGACATTAAACATATAAAAGCAGGTGTTGCGCAAGGCTCTAAAATTGGTCCTATCCTTTTTTCACTTTACATCAACGACATACCAAGGCAATTTAATACCATGCTTTGCATGTATGCCGACGACACTGCAATACCAGCCAGAAATAAAAATCCAAACTTCATCTCAATAGCTCTCACTAGACATCTCAAAACTCTTGAAGACTGGTTTAATCAATGGAAAATTGAAATTAATCCTAGTAAAACTGAAGCAATCATGCTCACTAAAAATCAAGTTTTCAAAGATTTCCGCCCTATTAAAATTAAAAATCAAAATATCCCGTGGTCTAAGGAAGGCAAATATTTAGGTGTCATTCTTGACAATAAACTTACTTGGAAACCCCATTTTATTTATGTTAAAAAGAAGTTTCGTAAATTTTAACTAACCTAACTCGTAAATTTTATCCTTTAATTTCTCGAAACTCCAAAATGAATAGGGACAACAAAGTACTTATTTATACAGCCTATCTGCGTCCAGTTTTAACTTACTCATGTCCGTTTTGGGGATGCGCTGCTAAATCAAACCTAAGAATTATAGAAATTCAACAAAATAACCTTATTAGAAGATTTTGTAACTGCCATTGGTATATGCCAAACACCAACATATATAAAGCACTTGACTACCCACCACTTAAAAAATTTATTAAAAAACGTGCTGAAAAATTCTTTAAAAATTATGACACTCATGACAATAAAGCATTTCTAAATATTCCTAAATATACCTGGCAGCTCCGATACCTCCCCCCAAGAAAGTGTATGCCAAAATAATAACAATGTACGTGAAATAGAAACGATACTAAAAAATAACATCCCACCCCATAAAATTAAAGCAATAATGGATAACTCCGAGCTAGAAATAGATAGTAGCGAGGCAGAAATGGAAGAGGAGGATGATAGTAATTATGAAAACGAGGTAGAAATAAATGAGGAGGAATGGCCAACACTTGGCAGTAAGCCCACTAAGAAACTAGAGGGGGAAGGAACCCAAAATGACTGCAGCATAATCAGGGAAATCAAACCAAATAATAAAAAGACAGTTAATAACAAAATTCTAAAAAATAAAGTTAAAATGAGCGCTAAAAATAAAACCAGAGAAAGCAGCATATCCAAAGCCGCCAAATATTATGATTTTAAAAAAGCAAGCGAAAAAAATGAGGCAGAATTTGAACTTGTTAAGGGCAAGAGAAGTAGAAAAAGATCATCGGAAGATATAGCCCCAGCCAAAAAACTGCAAAAACCCAAAGAAAATGATATCCCGATAACAAACAAATTCGACCCACTTAAAAAAAATAAAGCAACCACAAGTAATAAACAACCAGCCAAAAATGCCCCCTATCATGCTCCGTAGAATTGCGGAATACCCGGTACTGCTTAAAAGAATTAATACAGTACAAAAAATTAAATGCACCGCGAAAGAAACAGGAGAATTTGTCAAACTCTTCGTTGATACAACGGATGACGTAAGAAAGCTAACTAAATATTTAGATGAACAAAACCTTGAATACTATGTTATTTCAGACAAAGCGGAAAAATCGGTCAAAATAGTCATAAAGGGTCTACCCATTAACACTGACGTAGAAGAAATTAAAAACGAACTAACACAACTAGATTATCAAGTACAAAAAGTAAACCAATTTAGAAAATTCAAAACTAAAGAACTGCTGCCAATTTTCCAAATTCACCTATCCAAAACCCCCAATATTCAGGACATCTACAAAATTGATCAGCTAATGTATATGGTAGTAAGAATTGAAAAATATGTAAACAAAACAGTCAGGCAATGCTATAAATGCCAAACATGGTAACACACCTCACAGCAATGTGGAATGAAACCAAAGTGCCGGTCAACACGAATCGCTAAACTGCCCTAATAAAGTTGCAAAATCGGAAGAAGAAAAGCTTCCAGTTAAATGCGCCAATTGTGGGGGACCACATACGGCGAACTACAAAGGTTGCCCTAAGTACCCTAAAATAGACCGCAAAGTAACACCTGGAGCATCATACGCATCAATAGCGCAGCGGAACAACAATACGGTAAAGCCGCGGTCCAACGGCCGGATGGTCTTCACAGGTGTGGTCATAAAACTGTCACTCTTCCTTCGTGGTGCCACCCCCGCATGTGGCAGCGGACCCACGACCAGAGAAATCTTCAGACGGCACGCGTTCCCCTTTCGACCGCTCAAAACCCTCAGTTTCTTTGACTCACTTCCCCCCCATAGCCCAAACAAATTTTCCGGCTCTTTGATGTTTATCCATCTACCGACATTTTGCGGGAAACTACAGGCGTACTACAGGCGTACCGCGGGCGACGGGGGAGTGTGGTCCCCTAGTGGGTTGGATGTCAGATTTATGACCAAATCCGTGAGGTCGCAGGTCGTTGGACCGCCGCTTAACTGATAACCCACGAGGGGGGAAAAGTAAACAGGAAGGCTCACGCCCGCCACGGGATCAGGAGATAAAGCCGCGGTCCAATGACCGGATGGTCTTCACAGATGTGGTCATAAAACTGTCACTCTTCCTTCGTGGTGCCACCCCCGCCTGTGGCAGCGGACCCACGACCAGAGAAATCTTCAGACGGCACGCGTTCCCCTTTCGACCGCTCAAAACCCTCAGTTTCTTTGACTCAATTCCCCCCCATAGCCCAAACAAATTTTCCGGCTCTTTGATGTTTATCCATCTACCGACATTTTGCGAGAAACTACAGGCGTACCACGGACGAAGGGGGAGTGTGGTCCCCCAGTGGGTTGGATGTCAGATTTATGACCAAATCCGTGAGGTGGCAGGTCGGGAACCCAGCCGCAGGGCAGGAGGGGAGAACGCTGGTGGAATACCCACAATAGAAGGAAGGGTAAAAAACATGCTTATTCTATTAACGGAGCTATGCAACTTATTTAAGAAAATGAACTTGCAGCGCTACTGGAAAAAATTAATAACGGCTCCTTAGCAATAGATATAGTTTTCTACTTAGTCGAATCACTCAGAGGGCCGCACAATAATAAACATGACTAATAACACTGGCATTGTTGTATTCACTTGGAATGCGAATGGTCTTTATCGCAAGGTAAATGATTTCAGAGAGTTTCTAGGACGTTACAACCCAGACATAGTGTTAATTCAAGAAACGCATCTTAGCGGAATAGATAAATGCCATTTCCCCAATTATAAATTCTACCACAACCCCAGCCGTAGACCCCAACCGCTTCAGACGAAGAGGGACAGGTGTACTAATTAAAAATTGTATCCCACATCATTACCTACCAAACCCCAGACTCTATTATGTCGAAGCCACGATGGTTGTAGCCAATTTCAAAAATTTAGAACCATTAAACTTCATTTCAATTTACAACCCCCCACTTAATAATGTAATGTATACAATGGACCTAGAAAGCCTACTAGCCTATAATAAGACAACTTTCATAGCAGGAGACATCAACGCCAAAAATAGAGCATGGAACTGTGCTAGGAGTTGTAAGCTAGGAAAGCGACTGATCAGCTTCACGGAAAAAGCTAGGCTAACCATACACGCACCAGACAAACCTACAAGATTCAGCAGACAAGGAGCCTCAATAATAGACCTAGCCATATGCAAAGAATTGCATTACAACTGTATCACGACCACTGTCAATGAGCTGGCAAGCGACCATCAACCTGTACGTTTCTGGATTGACACCAGCACAGTTTCATGCAACAATAAAACGTTCATACACAACTGGAAAAAATTCCAACAAAATATTATAAATAATCCAACTAACGATTTTAATCCTAAAAGTGAAATAGAAACAGAAATAAATAGATTTACCCACGAACTACAGAGCTCAATAGAAACTGCAGGAAAATGGAAAAACAAAAAGAACGAATAATTTTCCCTGGAAATAAAGCAGCAAACCCAAATAAGAAACAGGCTAAGAAAAATTTACCAAATCAGTAGAAACCCAAATGACAAAAACTTGTACAATAGAGCCCAAAACCATCTAAAGAAACTTCACAAGAAAGCATACCAATTAAGAGAGCGATGCAAAATAGAAAACCTAAACACAGCCGATAAGTCCATTTGGTGGCAAGTTAAGGCCTATACTAAAAATCATAATAGAATGCCCCCTCTAAGAGCAAATAATACCCTATTATATACAGACCAAGAAAAGGCGAATGCAATAGCAGATATCCTTGAAAAGCAATTTAAAGAAAATTATCTCCCCCCCCCCACTGATTACATTGTACAAAAAAGATTGGACAAATTCTTCAGTAAAAAGCACATAGAGGCAGCAGAAGAGTGCAAACCATCTAAAATAGTTGAAATAATTAATAAACTCAAAGAAGGTAAAAGTCCTGGACTAGACAATATCTCCAATAAAATGATAAAAAGGCTACCCATAAAATCAATAATCAGATTGACAGAAATAATTAATGCAATATTAAAGCTACAATATTTCCCAAATGCAACAATATTTCCCATTCTCAAACCCGGAAAAAACCCACAAGACCCAAATAGTTATAGACCAATAAGCCTACTATCCTCTCTCAGTAAAGTAGTAGAAGCTGTGATACTTAAAAGAATCACCTTAACCACGGAAGCCCACCTCACTCCTTACCAATTTAGTTTCAGGAAAAACCTATCCACAGTACAACAACTACTGAGAATCACTGAAATCATCAGGGAAGGGATGGATGAAAGCTGGGACACCGGAGCAGTGTTTCTGGACATCGCAAAGGCGTTTGACAGGGTCTGGACAGACGGCCTGTTAAAAAAACTGATCAAAATGCGGATCTCTGGTAGCATTATCAGGCTCATGGCTACATACCTACGAGGAAGGCACTTAACCGTTCGAGTGGACCAATATTGACCAGGCTCATGGCTACATACATACGAGGAAGGCACTTTACCGTTCGAGTAGGGAGTAATCTCTCCTCAGAACGGATAATTGAAGCCGGAGTAGTGCAGGGATCCAAGATTGGACCAATATTGTTCAATGTTTACATCAACGATATTCCCAGCCGCAGGAACTGCCAGACCGAATTATGCCTATTCGCCGATCACACTGCCATCATGAGCACCGGTGAATCCATCAACATCATGAAACACCTAAACGAATACCTGGACGATCTCGGAAAATGGCTAATAAGGTGGAAGGTTAAGGTGAACACGGACAAGTGCCAGCCTGTCTACTTTACGAGAAAGAGGAATACCCCTGACCCCCCCCCCCCCCCCAAAATAAAACTTTTCAGAAGGAGAATAAACTGGAGCAATTATACAAAATACCTAGGAGTAACTTTAGACAAAAGGCTCACCTACAAAGATCACATAGATAACATAAGAAATAAAGTTAAAGCCTGCAGATCCAAACTATACCCTATGATGGGTAAAGGGTCCAGGCTCTCTCTGAAAAATAAATTACTGCTATACAAGACCATCATTAGGCCGCTAATGAACTACGCCTCACCAGTTTGGGGGGTGGCAGCTAAATTACACATAAATAAACTTGAAACAACCCAAAACAAAATAGCCAGACAAATAGCCCAAGCACCATGGTACAGCAGAAATAAGCAAATCCTCAAGGAACTCCATATGCAAACAATAGCGGATTACTTAAAAAAATTAGCAATAAATTTTTTCCGTACAATAGATAATCACAATAACCCAGCAATAGCAAATATACCTACATACAACCCAAGAAACCCTAGGAAGAAAAGAAGACCAAGAACACTCCTCCTGGAAGAGTAATAATTAATGATCATTGACCGTACATGCCCTTATCAGGGTTAATAAGGAAATTCATGATCATTAACCCTGTGTCTACTTTACCAGACCGGACAGATTCGACGAAGGCGTGCCAACAGCAGGTAAAAGATACATAATCAAAATTAATTAGTTCTATATCGTATTTAATATTATAATATTTTTATGTATGTTATCCATTTTTTTAATAACCAATTCCCTTACAGAGATCAATAGATATTCAGGCAATTAAATATTTAGGTTTAAATCATAAATACTAGTGCTAAATTCTTAAAATATTATAAGGTTTCGGAGATTAAGGACCTACAAGTCCAGGTGCTCCGTCGAAATACACATCACGTCGTCGTAAGATGATCACGTTCGAGTCTGGTTTCGAGTTTGGGATACTGAACTGAGTAGACGTGTTGTCTAATGCTCTGAAAGCAACCTCGTAATTCTATTAACCGGCCCAACTTATCCTTTTTAGGATCAGTCATGGAAGGGCCCCCACCAAAAATCAATGTGTTCGTAACAACATTTGACGAAGTGGTAACTCTCCTTAATAGTGACGTTCTAACACCCTTAATATGCAAGTGTTTACTAAGTGTTATTCCTCGTATAGATTCAGAAGACAACGACACCCCCGAAATGAGTGAGAAAGCAAGGGAGCTAATGATAAGAACCGAAGAAGCGAGAATCTTCCTGAAACAACTTGACGACCCGGGTAAGTGACAAAATCACTTGACTAATAATGTAGTGACTAACCAACACCCCCCCCCCCTTAAGGAGACCCCAACTAACTTAACTAATAACAACTCTGACTTGGGCAATGAGGAAAAAATCCAAGCAACGGACAAAAAAGAAAATCCCGAAGAAGAAGGTTTCAAAACCCAACGAACTAAGAAAAATAAAAAGCGCACTTTGTCAAGCGACCAAACGCCAATAAAAAAAATAGCAGCTGACCCAACCATAAGCATCCAACTCAAAAATAAATATGAAGAATTAGGAAAGAACCTAGATGAATTAAAAGAAAAAACTGATGATGTGCGGAAAATCCCCCCCCCCATAGTTTTAAAAAAGACAACTATAAAGTAATTTTCCAAAGAATAAATACCCATAAAATAAACATCACAGCCAAATTCAAAGGAGAGAACTTTCACATCTATTGTGAAACTATGGACGACCAAACAAAGCTAATTAATTACCTCAACGAACAAAATTTGGAATATTTCGTCATTTCTGTCCAAACTGAAAAACCAATTAAAGTAGTTATTAAAGGACTACCGATTGACACCACTTGTGAAGAAATCGAAGAAGAACTAAAAAATAAAGGATACAATATCTCTAAAGTCAACCAATTCAGAAGATTTAAAACAAAAGCCCTCCTCCCTATTTATCAAGTCCACCTGCTTAAGTCAGCAAACATAGCCAAAATTTATGAAGAAAAGACCCTGTTATACATGAGAGTAAAAATCGAAAAATTTATTAGAAGGACAATAAGACAATGCTACAAATGCCAATCATTTGCTCATACGAGCTTCAACTGCAAAATGCAAACGAAATGTGCAATTTGCGCAACAAATCACGATTCCCGGACCTGCCCAGAAAAAATAAAAGAAAAACCCCAAATAAAGTGTGCAAACTGTGGAGGTCCACACACAGCTTCTTTCAGAGGATGCCCCACATTTCCAAAGATAAAAAAAAGCAAACCAATAGAAAAAGGAAAATCTTTTGCCTCACTCTTTAAAAAACCAATAGCCCGGACAGACCCACCGCAAGAAGAAAACCACACCATACCAGTTCAGAATATAAATCAACCTCAAGAAGCAACCAACTCTAATAACCAGGACTTTGCTGATATCTTCAAACTTGTGAAGCACTTAAAAATAATAATGCATCCCTAACATCAAAGATCTCCTTAACAAACTTGAAAAAGAAAACAACCAGCAAAACAAATTATTCATCCTAGCAGAAGCAATGGATAATACCATCCTAAGCGCAAACTTATAAACCACACCCTCAATCTGAAAATAGAAAAAGCTGAATTGTGAAGAAAAAGAAAAGGGTTATTCAGAAACCGAAACCGTTCTTCGTTACACCTGACACCCTGGAACCCCCCAGCTCCTAACACCTAGCCACCCACCCCTCTGGGCTGACTGATGGGAAATTCGAATTGTTGACCAGTCATTGTTACCTCATTACACTCCTACTGTTAAGCAACAACCCCCATTATTCTATTTTTTATTATTCCTTTAACCCTCTTAACTTTATTATTATTTATTATTTTCTCTTTCCTCTTAAACAAGCAATCTAAATTAACTAACACATTCTGCACTACATTATTAGGTTAAATCAAGTTGTTAAGCCACTTTCTTACAACTTCCCTAAAGGATTGGAGATTAGAGGCAGATCGCCCAGGCTCTCCGTATAATTATTCGTACTACTGGGCAAGATGATCACGCCAAATATGGAAAGCCAGGCTCTTTAAAAGTTTATCATCTACCGGAGATTAAGCCCCAATACTAGGGGCTAGGCGCTCTGTTAAACATATCATTAAAGTTCGCCATTCTGTAAGTCGCCTTTCTGCTTTAAGCGTGTGCTGTTCACAGATTGCAAGATTGTTTTTAAAAAATGGTTCATTCCTTAGAACAAAGGATTTTTTTGGCGTTGGCATTCCACCGTGTAGAACACAGTGTTGTTGCAACAAGACGAAGTTTTCAACGAAAGTTTAATGTAACCAAAGAGGCGAAAAGCGATACAATAAAGGATCTGTTTGAAAAATTTTGAAATCGCTAGGCATGAACCCCTGCGACTTCTTTCTGAGGGGACACTTGAAACATCAGGTGAACCGATACAATCCAGAAACAATTGAACAACTAAAGAAATACGTCTGTTCTGAATGTGAAGTCATCCCGCCTGAGACATTTTTTCCCCCCAGACTGCAGCGTAATCTGTTGTTGAAAATTGTAACAAAATTCGCAAATTTGTGTGCCTGAAAATTTACTATTGTCCCAAGCATATTGACACAAACGGTATATTTCTATCGCTGCCCGTTTAGTTTTTATTGGTTTTTGAAATATAGCGGTCATTTTTGAAACACCCGATACAATATCTTGCTTTACAGAAGAATTTCTAGTTTAAATTTAACGGTTTGGACATTTCCCTCCTTTTATTAACCAAAAGATTGAATACTGTAATTGAATTGTATGGTTATACCAGAAACATTTATTTATTAAAAATTTGATAAATTTTAAATTGCTTTTATTGTATCTTAAATGATACTTCAGATTTATTGATCTTAAACTGCGTCTACTACGGTGCGAATGCATATGACTCAGTCCATTTTTCTGACCGAATTTAATCAAGAATTCGACATTATGTAAAGTTATTATGAAGCTTTAGTATAGTTTATTTATTTGGATCAGATATATTTCCGTAGATAAAGCATTAATCGATACATAACTTCAGGAAATTATTTAGAATAAACTTTCTAGAGCGAGAGGCGCTGCAGTGCCTGTCCAATTAGAAGGAAATAATCGGAAACGACAAGAGCGCCTCTAAAACCATTGCGTTATTCTGCATTACCTCTGGTTTTGCAATTATGTGATAAAATATTAACAGACATTCATGTTGGAACTTGAAATTGTAGCATTTTGTTATTTTAACATAATTTGAAATTGTAATGTTGAACATGTTTATAGTAGAATCACTTGGAAGATTTATTATTCTCAAAGACAGATTGAAATTTGTATTACAAAAACGGAAAAAATGTTACGTACACTTAACCAATTTTTAAGCTATCTAATGAAGAAAAATAGTTTTCCAAAAACATGCTATTTATCCCTGCGCAAAAGTAGCTGTAACGAAACAGTATGGAGCGTCGCAACAAACGCTTAGAAAACCTTAACATAAAAATTATGACTAATTATTGACGTTGTCCATTTTTTAGGCATTTGATTGCTCTTTATAAAAGTGTTTATAATTAAAAAAGTGTTTATTATTTTAAAATATTATAATGAAGAAGAAATGAAAAAAGTCAGTATTTAGTATATTTTAGTTGTCATAACTTTAATTTTTATAAATGCTTTTACTAATTTTTCACTCCTAGTTTACCAACTTGTAACGATGTCTGTGCGTTTATGTAACTGCAAGACTTTCGGCCGTATTCACCAACCGTAGTTAAACATCAGTTGATGATTAAACACTGATCAGCAGTCAAATTGGTATTCACCAGACCAAACTGATTGTCGGTTCTCCCCTGTTTTGCCAAATTTTTTGATTCACGGACTTCCGATAGTTAAATTTGATCAACGGTTTTCGGCATGCGCAGTTCTCAAGAAGGGCAGCTGTTACATTAGTTTTCAAACAAACATGGAGGATTTAGATACATTGGAACTATTGCAGTTGATATCAGATAGGAGGTGAATAATTTACACTGACAGAGTATCTGATTTGGATTTGTTAGATGAATATGATTTTGTTTCGAAGTACAAACTTCCCCGTAATTCTGCTTAATGCATTTTATCTTTGAGAAGGAGAAATTAAGCATCAATATTTTACGAAATAGTGCTGTAACTACTGAAGAGAAATTGTGTATTGCCTTACGTTTTTTTTGCTTCAGGAAGTCATCAACAAATAATTGGCGATTTCAATCCAACTAGCCAGTCATCATGTTGCCGGGCTATAAATGAAGTATCTCGATTTATAGCTGAAAAGAGGCCAAGATTCATTTACCTACCAAATAATGAATCTGAGCGACTTGAGGTATGTTTACATTAATATCTTTTATATCCTTCATATGGGAATCCCTTTTTATTATTATTATATCCGAGTCGATTTTTGATTATTATTTTCTAGAATTAAAACTAGAATCTGTCATTTGTATAATTCCTTGAACATTCCATTTTTTGAAGCAAATCAATTATAATTAAAAGAATTTGCTAAACTTATTAATACCTTTTAGATAAGTCATCAAATTTTGTATGATTAGACTGTTTTTTGTCAAATGATTGTTCCTTAAAATGCCTTCATTAGAAACATTTAATTTCATATTTTCTATCTGAGTAATATAATGACTTGCTAGTAAAATAAGTTGTTTTGTATCTATACAAATTCATATCATTTGTGTAGTCTTATAGTGTTTTTTAATTATGTTATTATGGCGATATAAGTTAATAAAAATTGATAATGTATGTATGTAATATTTTTTCAAATCATTTTTATTTAACTTTTAATATTACTTTTATAACTAGAGTTCATCTTTAACAATTTTTTGCATTTGTCATGCTATAAGAAAAGTTTCCCATTCTTTACTAAGAAAATGTTACATGCTAATCAATTTTAACCTTGTTACTTTTATTGTTCAATTTTGTAAATCTGTAAAAATATAATAAAGAATTCAAGTATTACAGATTATTTGCAATATAAACATAAAAATTTCATTATGCTTTATTCCATATTGAAAAATTCTTTTTTCTCCACCCCTACCGTTATACAGCTGTATATCAAAGATTGTGACAGATATTTGTATGAATATTAGTAGTATAGAGATGATGGCTCTCATATAAAAAGTACCTTTCACTAGATTATGGCTCTCATATAAAAAGTACCTTTCACTAGATGATGGCTCTTATATAAAAAGTACCTTTCACTAGATGATGGCTCTCATATAAAAAGTGCCTTTCAAAATAGTTGAAATATTCAAGTAAATGAATTTTTTTTATCTCATTTCAGAATTAAAAATTTAGAATAACATTATAATTACAACAAATGTCTCTAGATTATAATAAGAAATAAGTAAAATTTTATCTGTATACGGAGGAACATTGTTAACTCATATATTTAAACCGAAGCGATTAAATTGATCTAGAATTGTTTTTATAACTTTACAAGTTCATTTTTCACCGAAAGGAAATTGATAGAAGGGAAAAAACGT
Organism: Argiope bruennichi; assembly: GCF_947563725.1. Lineage (NCBI taxonomy): Eukaryota > Metazoa > Arthropoda > Arachnida > Araneae > Araneidae > Argiope > Argiope bruennichi. Next base: position 107,541,130 of record NC_079162.1, read on the forward strand.
TACGATCAAGAATAAAATCATGAAAAACAATGACTGAGAGAAGCATTGCTGGCTCATTCGATTGAACCGCGGCGATTAAAAAGAGCGAGCAATGTTTTTGCAAGGTTATAAGTTCTATTCCCACTCAAAAAAAAGAGGCACAACAACTAAAAGAACCTTCAGATAACTTACAGATCTGAAATGATGCACGCTGCAAATGAAGTTTGCTGAGAAGAGAGTATGCAGATACGAACCTTGGTACCATTGAAGTGACTTTAGGAAATGATCCGTTAAAGCAGGTGTATTCAGGTCGGGAGGAAAGGTTAAGTACAAGTTTGCGAAGAAGAGGAAATGCGCGTTCCATTTTTTTTCCAAGGTGAAAAAAAAAGCATTTGTTTATATTGGGGGAACATCTGAAGAAAAAAAGAATATCAAGAAATTTATCGATCGAAATCGTCATTTAGTCACTCAGTATACACGGGAAATGGATGGAAAAAAGTTGAGCTTGCTTGTTTTAATAATTCTAGCTACAGCAGAATTAATTTTTATAATATCAAACCACCTTGAGACGACTGACAACGAAATTAAAATTAATAATAAAACGTGCTTTCGTTCGATACATATAGGAAGGAAATTATTTTATCATGAATGTTTAAAACAGGGTGCAAATATTCATGACATACGATATTTTTTTAACGTAAATTCAACATATTTATCAGCAAGCTTTGTTTATGTGATTTTATTATTTATAATATTTTGTTTTTATTTAATTACTTTATTTGTATTTTTTATTCTTTGTATACTTATTCATACAGTAAAGATTAATACTGAACATAGATGGCGCAGTATGCGCTAACCCATATGTATGTTTGGAATGTGGGGGAGGCGCACTTAAGCTGTTTTTGTAAACACTTCTCCCGGAGAGTTGGTGTGAAACTGGTGCAAGTAGGCACCGCTCGCTCTTTTGTTAGCGGCAAAAAGAAGTATTCGTTCGCTCTTTGTTAGCGGCAATTTCTACTTTAATTGTATATAGTATTATGTGTTACCTTATATATGTGAAGTCATCGTCCATGTGTTGTTATATGTGGGTGTGTGCAAAATAAATAAGAAAAGAGACAAGAAGGCATCTTTCCTTGGCTTAAATACACACAACCAGCTACATAAAAATTGGAGGCACCGACGAGATGTCAGCATGAGAAACAGATAAGTTTCTTTCATTTGTTTCTTATTATTATTGATTATTAGTTTGATGTTTTTAAAGAGAAGAACATCTGAAGAGTTAATAAGAAGTTCTCGAATTGCGAGCGAACATAATTTTTTTTAGTTTCGGTTCCGTTTCGCAAACGATTTGTTATATAATTTCTTTTCAACATGGACGATCCGAAAAGATATAAGGAACACATAACGCAAATTAAAGTCGCAAGAGGCAAGGTTAAGGCCTCCTTAACTAGATTAGAACATTCTGCAGATGAATTAGAATCAAAAAATGAAGTAGTGATTCGTTTGCAGAGGTTAGAAGAACTTTTGAAAGAATTCGAAAAATTAGATTCAGAATTAACTATTGAGGATTCTGAAATAGAGGAATTCGAAAATAGATATTTTTCCTTGAAATTAAAGTTTCAAAATAAAATTGATGTTTTTAATACATCACAATTTACTTCTGTTGTAACACAAAATTCTTCAGTTCAATCTATTTCGAATTTTCGTTTACCAAAACTTACTATTCCAGTGTTTTCTGGTAAATTTGAAGATTGGATGAACTTTAAAGATTTATTTGTATCCACAGTTCATTCGCAGCTTTCACTAAGCAATAGCCAAAAATTCAGTAAATTAAAGGGTTTGTTGTCTGATGAACCCGCTTCTTTAATTAAGCTCATACCGTTGTCCAATGATTCCTATGAAGAAGCATGGGGGAAAATTAATGGACAGGTATGATAAGAAGAAGAAAATTATTAATGCATTAATCAAAACATTTTTGGAACAAAAAGGCATCTCTCAAGCCAATTCAACGAATTTGCGAAATATAGTTGACACGAGTGATGAGGTTTTGAGAGGGTTAAAATCTTTAGGAGAAGAGGCATCTAGCAGAGATCCATGGCTAATTCATTTGTTATTGCAAAAATTAGATCCTGAAACAAGAAGACTTTGGTCCGTGAAAACTTCAGAAATAGAATTTCCTACGTGGGAAGAATTCTTGGAATTTTTAAATACCAAATGTTCATCTCTTGAATTAATGGTTTATAATGAATCTGATGCTAAAATTCCTACCAAGGCTAATTTTGTAGCATGTGAAAATATTCAAAGAAATAAAAGTGATAAAAATTGTTTGAAATGTTCGGGAATGCATAAATTGTTTAAGTGTATTAAATTTAGAAATATGGATTTGAATGCTCGGAAGAATTTTGTAAAGCGAAACTATCTTTGCTTTTTATGTTTAAATTCTCATAAAATTAAGGATTGCACTAATTGCCATTTAAAGTGTACCATATGTAAAGGAAACCATAATTCACTCTTGCATGAAGATGTTAAAAGGGTAGTAAATAGTGCACGTGTTTCAGAATCCGAACCCGAACCTAACGATCAAACCCCAAAACACCCCTCCGAAGACGACATCCGCCAAAGGGGAGAAACGCAACGCAATAAATCAGTGGAACCTCAAAGGCCTGTTAGTTCTAGCACATGTCTAAACAACTCCAAATTTATAACCTTCCTTCCCACAGCAAAGGTTTTACTGTATAATAGTGAGGGTGATTCTTTCTTTGCTAGATAGCGGTTCGGAGTCCAGTTTTGTCAGTGAAAATGTAATAAATATTTTAGGACTAAAAAGAAAGAATGCTAGAGTGTCTCTAAGTGGGATAAGTGGGGTTCAAGCAGGAACCACACGTTAATTTAAAAATTGGGTCAAGATTTAGTGAAGAATGTTTGACAGTTAATGCTTTTATTTTAAATATGGTTGCTTCTCAAATCCCAGTTGAGAATATTAACATTAAAGAGATAGATTATTTGAAGGGGATCCCTCTATCAGATGAAGATTTTTCAAGGCCATCAGTATGTGATCTAATTTTAGGCTCTGATTGCTTTTTCTCAATCCTTCGTAATGGAAAAATTAGTGGGTCTGAAGGACAACCAATTGCGCAAAGCACAATATTTGGTTGGGTTGTCGCAGGTCAGATTCGAAGAGATTCTATTTCATCATCGTACACACAATCGCATCTGATTTCCGTTGAAAATGATTGTAACATTGATTCTGTTTTGCAAAAATTTTGGCAAATGGAAGAGTTGCCGGATAAAAAGTTTCTTATGTCAGATGAAGAAGAATTTTGTGAAAATCATTTTAAATCGACTTGCAGGATAAATGATCAGGGTCGATTTGTTGTAAGATTACCTGTTTATAAGGACATTAATCAGTTCGGAGATACAAAGGGAATGGCTATTTCTAGGCTTCTAGCTATGGAAAGGAAATTTAAGTTTAACTCAGAATTTGAAATAGAATACAAGAGTTTTATGAGAGAATATGAAGAATTGGGGCATATGTCACCTAATAAAGATTTTGATTCTTCTAAACCGGATTACTTTCTTCCTCATCATGCTGTGCAAAAGAAAAACAGCATTACAACCAAATTTCGAGTTGTGTTTGATGGATCCTGCAAACCGCCTAACTTTAATTCGTTGAATTCAGTTTTGGGGGTAGGAAAATTATTGCAACCAGATATATTTACTATTCTTGTCAGATTCAGACTAAATAAAATTGCTTTCACTTCCGATATAAAGCAAATGTATAGACAAATTTTAATTGATTCAGAAGATCAAAATTTGCAAAAAATAGTGTGGAGAAATTCACCTGATTCCACTATTAAGGAATACAAACTTTCTACTGTAACTTATGGAACTTCATCCGCTCCATTTTTAGCTACTAGATGTTTACATCAAATAGGCTTGGATTCTCAAATTATAAATCCTGAGATATCTAAAATAATTCAAAATTCCTTTTATATGGAGGACTTGATGGCTGGAGCAAAATCTAATGAAGAAGCAATCGCGTTAATTCAAAAATTGTCGGAAATTCTAAATGTCCGAGGATTTCACTTAAGAAAGTGGCTTTCTAATTCTCCACATTTCTTAAATAATTTAGCTGAATGCCTGAGTGCTAATGAATCTAATGTGGAAATTCATGCCGAAAACTGTTCTAAAACTCTGGGACTTATTTGGAACTCTTTAACTGACTGCTTTGTTTTTAAAATTGACTTTAATTTTGAGAATGAAATCACCAAAAGATCTTTTCTGTCACAATCAGCAAGGCTATTTGATCCTTTGGGTTTTCTTTCACCCTGCACAATATTAATAAAAATCTTTTATCAGCAGTTATGGTTGCTGAAACTTGATTGGGACAGTGCCTTACCGGAACATTTCGCAGTTAAGTGGCGTAAATTCAAAAAGGAATTTCAGCAAATATGTCACATTTCTATTCCGAGATGGCTTCTAACTACAGAAAAGGAAATTACTCTTCATGGGTTTTCGGATGCATCGGAATCAGCATATGCCTGTGTAATTTATGCGGTTCAAAGAACTCATAATGGTGTTACTAAAGTCACTATTTCAGCAGCTAAAAGCAAGGTAGCTCCGCTAAAGCTTGTATCCATTCCACGGCTGGAGTTAAATGGAGCTCTCCTGTTAGCCCGATTATTATCTGTTCTAATTAAGACTTTTAATGATCATGTTATTAATATATAAGCTTGGACAGATTCTCAAGTTGTTCTTTCCTGGTTGTCTTCACCTCCTCGAAACTGGAAGCCCTTTGTTGCCAACAGGACGTCAGAGATCTTGGACCTCATCCCTCAAAATAGATGGAGGTATGTACCGTCAATCCAGCAGATATAGGATCCAGAGGTTTGTCTCCAAAGGATCTGCCAGACTGTCGCCTATGGTGGGAGGGCCCTACTTTCCTATCATCATCAGAGGCTGACTGGCCAAACAACCAGTATTCAAAACCAATGACTCTGTCCTTAAGGAAAAGAAAAAAACTGCATGTGTATTTGCTGCAATTTTGAAAAATGACTTAATAGATTCATTAATTGAAAAATACTCGTCATATACTAAGTTAATTAATGTATTATGTTTTTGTATTAGATTTATAAATAATTGTAAAACTGGTAAAGTTAATAATTCTACAGGTATAATTGGACCTATAACTTCAAAGGAAAGAATTTTTGCTCGTAATATTATTGTAAAATATGTTCAAACTGTATTTTTTGATGCTGAAATCAATTGTATAAGGTCAAACCAACCAATGCCAAAGAAAAGCCCCCTATCAGCACTTTGTCCATTCATTGATAAGGACAGGTTGCTCAGAGTGGGAGGGCGTCTTCAAAATGCATCTTTGCAGTATAATGCAAAACATCCTATCATATTACCTAACCAGCATCAATTAAGTATTCTGATTGTACAATATTTTCATATTTTAAATTTGCATGCATGTGGTAATTTGTTAATGGGTATTTTACGCCAAACATTTTGGATATTAAATGTTAAAAGAATAGTTAAAAAATGTGTATTAAATCGTGTTGTATGTTGTAGATTTAGAAGTAATATGTCAAAACAAAAAAAATCGGAGATATTGCAATTATTAAAGAAGACAATATTCCCCCAGCAACATGGCCTCTTGGTCAGGTTGTAGCTATACATCCTGGTAAGGATGGGGCCATAAGATTAGTTACGTTAAAAACTTTGAAAGGGCTTTTTAAAAGGCCTATAGTTAAACTGTGTATCTTACCTGTGCATCAAGAATGACTTCTTGATGGGTGGGAGTATGTTTATGTGATTTTATTATTTATAATATTTTGTTTTTATTTAATTACTTTATTTGTATTTTTTATTCTTTGTATACTTATTCATACAGTAAAGATTAATACTGAACATAGATGGCGCAGTATGCGCTAACCCATATGTATGTTTGGAATGTGGGGGAGGCGCACTTAAGCTGTTTTTGTAAACACTTCTTCCGGAGAGTTGGTGTGAAACTGGTGCAAGTAGGCACCGCTCGCTCTTTTGTTAGCGGCAAAAAGAAGTATTCGTTCGCTCTTTGTTAGCGGCAATTTCTACTTTAATTGTATATAGTATTATGTGTTACCTTATATATGTGAAGTCATCGTCCATGTGTTGTTATATGTGGGTGCGTGCAAAATAAATAAGAAAAGAGACAAGAAGGCATCTTTCCTTGGCTTAAATACACACAACCAGCTACAAGCTTTTTAGGAGTTCAACTGACTGAGAAGGAATTTCAGAAAGTATGTGAACAATGTTCAAACTGAAACATCCTTCGTGTTTACTATGTGTAGGAGCATCGCAGTCGGGTAAAACCTCATTGGTGCGACAAATGATTGCACATAAAGCATATGATTTTGAATTTAAAAATATTATCTGGTGCTATAAAGTTTTTCAGCCATGGTTTGCTAAAGAAAAAGAAATGAAATTTGTTCAAGGTTTTCCAGAAAAAGTCGAAAGCGGAAATCTATATGTATTTGATGATCAGATGGATCAACTTTGCCAAGATTATGCGGAATTGTTCACTATTACAGCACACCATTCTAGAATCAGTGTGATTCTGATTTTGCAGAATCTATTTCCCCGAAATAAAGTGATGCGAGACATAAGTCTGAATGCACAATATGTAATATTATTTAAAAACAATCGTGACGTGGGACAAATCCAGTGTTTCGCAAGACAAGTATACGGAAATAAGGCAGCATATTTTATGGATGCTTACAAAAAGAGCACGCAAGGCAATTTTAACTATTTGTTGGTGGACCTACACCCGAGAACGGATGAAAAATTTAGGCTCAGAGAGGGCGTGTTCCCTGATTCCAATGGATTTTATTGGATATATTTACCGATAAAATGAAGAATAGAAAGAAGCATTATCACTTACTGAAACTACTACTCAGCGCATCTCCAGCACAAAAAAGAGCAATAATATGGACTGCTAACAAAAGTCAGTTACATTGCTTATGCGAAATTTGTGTAAACGTCTTAGGTGGTAATTTATCGGTGAGCGTAAAGAAATTACGTAAATATAAAACGGCCATAAGAAAAATTGTTAATAAAAAATTATCTTTAGAAAAAAAGAGAAAAGAATTAATTAACCAAACGGGAGGCTTCCTACCCCTCATTCTTCCCGCAGTTCTATCTGCGTTAGTAGGCCTTGCCGGAAAAGCAATAGGAAGCTGAATTTAATATTCGCAGCAATGTCTCGGAGAATGGCTCTCGTTCCTGAAGATTTAGCAGCAACTTACTTTTCGAAAACATCAGATACCGGAGTACATGGTATTGAAAACCAAATATTAAACCTTCTTCATGAGTCAAACTATTCGGATGATGCAAAAGCAAAACTGTTGAGCCAACTGCTTTTAAAATATCAGCATGCTATAAATGTGCCTAAACCACCGATACGTGTAACTATTGAAGACTCTAACGAACAAGTTCAAGAATCGCCTAAAAGTAACTCAGTGGAAGATCCTATATTACGTGATATCATACTTTCAGTTCCTGCGAACTTCCAAAAATTTATTTCGCCTATTGCTGAAAAATTGAATACACGCAGCTATGCTTGGAATGAATATGAGGAATTGATGAAAGATAACGAAATCGTTAAAAACACAAACGTTATTGACTTATTTTCATATTTAATGAGAAATGTAAAGAAAGGTTATGAACCACATGGTTTTTCAGTGTTTTGGAGGGGTATTAAAGAGATAAAAATACCAACACGTTGGATTGGCAACCAGAAGCTAGTAGAAAATTTCGGGTTTGACACAGACGCAGGCGAGATCCAAAACGAAATTAATCTGAAATCTTCAGATTCAAAAGCAAAGAAGAAAAAGCAAAACTCGAAAAGAAAATGGAAAGAATATTAGAAGCAGCATATTACGATTTCGCAAATCCTGCATTATTTGGCGGAATAAAGAAACTATCAGCAATCTCTAAAGTTCCATATGAGAAAGCTAAACGCTGGTTAATGACCCAAGATACTTATTCGTTACATAAAGCAGTTCGGTATAAATTTTCTCGGATGTCGACGCTTTCATATGGTATAAATGATTTATGGCAATGCGATCTTGTGGATTTACAGCATTTAGCAGAACATAATAATGGGTTTAAGTATTTACTCACCGTAATTGATGTATTTTCGAAGTATGCCTATGCTATACCTCTTAAAAGCAAAACTTCTGTGGCTGTAAAAAATGCCTTTGAAAAATTGTTACAGCAGGTTAAGCCTAAACACATTCAAAGCGATAAGGGCAAGGAATTTTACAATACGCAACTTCAGTCATTGTTTAAGAGGTACAGCATTAACCACTATTCAGCTGAAGGTGATCATAAAGCTAGTGTTATTGAGAGGTTCAACAGAACTTTAAAAAACAAAATGTTCAGGGTATTCACATATAGAAAATCTTATAGGTATGATGATGTGCTACAGTCACTAGTAAAGTCGTATAATGACAGTGAACATCGTAGCATTGGCATGGCACCTTCAAAAGTCACTCGTGATTTTGAACCACATATCTTCAAAAAACTATATGGTTACACATTGAAGAACTCGCGAGTGATTTTGAATAAGGGAGATTTAGTAAGAATATCGAAAGCGAATAAATCGTTCAGACGAGGATATTTACCAGGGTGGAGCGATGAGGCGTTTATGGTGTCAAAAGTATATCCCTCTTATCCAACTACATTCGAGCTTCAAGACCTTAAATCAGAAGCTATAAAAGGACGATTTTACGCAGAAGAACTCCAGAAAATATTGAAACGCCCTGAGGATTATTGGCATATAGAAAAGGTGCTTAAAACAAAGGGCAAAGGTACGAAGAAAGAATATTATGTGAAGTGGAAAGGCTTTGATAATCGGTTCAACTCGTGGGTAAAAGCAGCATGGATGAAGTGAACGATTTTTACATTACGCTTCCCAGCAACTCTAGCATGGATTACTTTCCAAAAAATACGCAAGCATCATTCAGAACGAAATTATCTCGTCCAATAATACTAACTGGTGAATGGGAAGTTGGTTTATCAGAAATATTCGTTCCTCGAACCTGGTTCAACATCGGAAATCATAATAATAAATATTCGATAACTTACGAGGAAACAAAATTGGTGGAAAAGGATTTTCTTGAATACTCAATCAGAATAAAAATTGAACAGGGAACTTCTGATGAGGATATAATCGATAACATTAACCAAAGTATTGAAGCAATATGTGGACATTTCGTCTCTTTCGAATTGGATCACAAGAATATGAATATACTTATTGCTCCGAATTATGAACTACACTTGACAGCTGCTGATTCACCAAGATTGTTAACTATGTTAAACTTACCTAGAGAGGATAGAGTTATAGAAACATCGGAAAGTTTTGTGTACAGAAAACCATCAAAGACAAACAAAGACAATATTTTCAAAATTATCGCTCGAAATATGAAAAGGCATTTTATAATTCGCGTCACCAGGTTTAATCATAAGTATACTGATATGGACAACATACATCACGAACTCTTTCAGCATATAAATCATAATCTAATGCAGACCGGTATAGGAGGTGCAGCGGATTTTATATTCGACTTTAAAGAAGATAAAGTAGAAATAACGGTTCAAAAGAATGTTGAACTCGAGTTTAGGTTATTATATGCCCCGTTGTTTATACGAATGTTGGGCATGACGAAAGATATTGTTTTAACCGGTAGAACGTTACATGTTTTGCAAAAAATTGAAAGGCCTCCTATGAACGAATACTTCCGCGTGAGCATTACGGATAAACCAACAATTCCTGTGAAAATTAAAAAAACAGAGGATATGGAACTACAAGTCGGATTTTATAAAAACTCAGAGCAGTTGTTTGGATCTTTTAAACACCTTGCTTTTAATCATTTAGCGAACAATAAGATCAAAATTCATATACCAGAAAATTCAACTCTGACTTTACAAGAAGGATTAAGAGATCTTTTAGGTTTTCAAAGAATCCACATTAAATGGCGGAACTCATATATCTGACTATCAATTGGAGTTAGATGGAGGAATCACCGAAATTTATGTCTATAGTGATATCATAGAATCGCACTTTGTAGGGGATACAATTGCTCCTTTACTCCGTATTATTCCTGTTATGTCGAAAAAAGAAGACCAAATAGTAATAAATTATCAAAGACCGCTGTATTTTCCCTTGCGCAAAAATTATATCGATTGCATAGAAATCGAATTGAGAAGTAGCTCTGGAGATGGTATAATTTTTACCAGTGGAAAATCACTCTTGGTTCTCTCCTTCCGTCGCAGAACACTATAAAATTATTACTTATTTTGTGATGAATCATTTTAAATCCGATCGTGAAAGAGAATGCATTTGGATCAAAAAGCTTGTGAGAATTATTACTGCTCGCAAGTGCAGGCTGGCGGTGGACCATATTTTCAGGGTGTTGGTCACCAAAGAGGATATGGAATGTTTTCAAATTTATTTCGATTTATTTCTCCCATAGCACTGAAAGCTAGAAAGTATTTAGGAAAACACCTTCTAAGCGCAGGTTCAAAAGTAATGTCAGATGTTGCTTCAGGTTCATCTCTTAAAGACTCGGCAAGATCGCGATTTCGCGAAACATCAAAACAAATAAAAGATGACATTATTCATAAAATTCAGAGCTGTTCGGGTATAAAAAGAAAGAAATTCCAGAAGAAAAATCATTCGCAACGTGTCAAGCGGAGCCGAAAGAAATTAAAGAAAGCAGACATATTTTCATAATGGATTCCCGAGCGTGTGCTTGCTTGCAGAGTGAATTAGACCTTTTTAACGTGAATCCTGTACAATTATGAACAGAAGACAGCTCATTTACTGAGATTTTTCCTGTTGCATCTCTGAATGAAAAGACGCCAATTGAATTTTACGTAAGCGGAAGTGGTGAACATTATCTCGACTTATCCCATACACTTCTGCATCTACAAGTGAAAATTAAAAAGAGAAATGGAGCAGTAATTGGAACGCCTGATCAAGTGGCTCCTATCAATTATCTCCTTAATACGCTATTTTCTGAATGTTCAGTTACATTAAATGACAAGCAGGTTTCTTCGCAAGCTAACTACGCATATAGATGTATTTTCGATGCTTTGCTTTCACCTCGAGCTGTTCAAGAATCAATGCTAACATCGGGTCTTTTCTACAAAGACGCTGCTTCTAAGCATGAATCAGTAGAACTAGCTAATGTTGGTGATAATGCAAATTCCGGTTACCAAACTAGATATAACATCTGCAAAAATAGTAAACTTATAGATATGATAGGTCCATTACATTTCGATCTAGGTAATCAGAGCAAATGTCTTATAAATTCGGTGAATCTTCGGATCAAATTAGAAAGAAATAAGGATTCTTTTGCTCTGATGTCAGCCACGCAAGATTTTAAAGTAGTTATATATCATGCATCATTATTTGTTAGGAAAATTAAAGTCGCTCCCTCAGTCGTGATTGCCCATGAATTAGCTTTAAGCAAGGGAGTTATAAAAATGCCTATTCGCAGAACAGAAGTGAAATCATTCGCACTTTCTTCAGGAATGCAATCAATAACTATCCCTAATGCGTTCATTGGACAGTTACCGACACGACTTATAATGGGTATGGTATCTAATGCTGCATTTAATGGGGATTTTTCAAAAAATCCATTCAATTTCAAGCATTATGATTTATCATATCTTTGTATATTAGATGGCAATCGTATGATTCCGTCAAAGCACTTTCAACCAAAATTTGATCATTCTAACAGTTACAGCAGATGTTATATGAGTCTATTTACTGATTTGGGTAGATATCATAAAGATCAAGACATTAATATAAGTTACACTGAATATAAAGATGGGTATACGCTGTTCGCTGTAGATTTGAAGCCCGATCTCAACGCGGACGGAATGCACGAAAGTATTTCACGCAATGGTAATTTAACTATTGATATAAAATTCAGCAAAGCATTATCTGAAACTGTAAATTTAATAGTTTTTTCAGAGTATCGAAATACTATAGAAATTGACAAAAGTCGCAGTATTTTTTCAGATTTTTGAAAATGGATAGCACAACTTTGTGCAGACTTGCATGCAGCGACTTCCGTCTACGTTCTAAATTTGGAGGCGTATACGCTTCAGATGAATTGCCTAAGACAATAGATAGTTATTCATCTTTTATTGTAAATTTAGATCCTAAAACAAAACCGGGAAGTCATTGGATTGCAATAGCATTTCGGAATAATAAATGTTACTATTTTTGTAGTTACGCTTCTGTGCCGAATAACAAATATATTTTAGTTCATAGAAAATAACGCTGCAAATTTTGCTTGGAACAAATGTAGATATCAAAGCTTAGTGTCGTATACTTGTGGTCATTTTTGCCTTCATTTCTTGTACAATTTTGTGAGAAAGCAAACTTTGTCACCTCTAGATTCTAATAAAATTGAAAATAACGAGAAGTTTATTAAAAAATTTGTAGCTAGCAAATTTCGTTTACAAAATTGCTGCTTTTCTCCATATTCAAATCAAATTTGTGAAGCTCGTGATTTCAGAAATAGACGTCTTTAGACATGTTTCAACAGAATATAATTATATATGCTCTCTCTATAAGCTCTATATATAAATTTAACATATTTTTTTGGAGGTCACTTTTCATACAGAGCATATAAAAGAGATACACTAACTGTGAAATTCTCATTGTGCTTCAACTGATTCAGCAGAAACGATGACTTCCGAACTGAGATATGGCTTTATGTACTTGAAGCGTACTGGATCAGCTTATATGATTCATTGCTTCACCGATTCCCTTTACGAAAATATGATATCCAGTGTTCAAGCTGCGAACTCATATCAAATGGATATAACTCATATCAAATGGATAATGTAAACTCTATATAAAATTGTAATACTAAGCAGCACTAACTGTCATTTAATGTAACATCATCAATGAATCGATGTTCTACATGCATAAGCAACACGAAGAAACTGATTGTACCACTCGATGTAATATTTTAACAATCCCTGAATAAAAATATAATTTAACTGTGTAATTGCGTCTGTCTTATTTTGCTTCGCTACATCAATATGTTTTTTGTAATATCCTATATCACCGTAAAATTACGTTGTTTTATTCTCAAGGTGGTGAAAAGGGGTTAAGGTAGGAAAATGCACATAAAGTTATTTTAAAATTACTTTAAGGTCACCAGTTCAGGGAGAACAAGGCGTTCCTGGGAAATTCTACAGATAATAAACAATTATTCCATTGCCACTTACATAAACAGGGGTATAAATATAAGCTACATCAGCCTTTGTACATATACTACCGATCTTGTTGAAGACTTCATCTTCATCTCTGTCTCCGTCTTCCTCAGAGTGCGTGTATCTAAGTACTACTCAGCTATCATGGACAGTCACAAAGCGAGCGTCAGTAAGTGATTGCATTTTCATATTCTTTTTAGATTGCTAAGCATGTGTAACATAATTTTTTAAAAATAACGTTAAGTTTTCACACTTCCTAATAGGCTTAACTGATAGCGATTCAGACGGAGAGCAGTTATTTCCTCTTCCTTCCAAGGAAAAGCATACAAGCGGTAGATTAGATTTGATTTTATAAGTCAATTTAGACTTAAGATTTTTAAATTCCCAAAGAAAAAACATGACGGTAAAATGTAAAATCATTTTACATTTTGTATCTTTAGATTTAATTTCAAAATATTATCCCTTTTCTGATAGCTAAAAGAAAATCAAACGATGAGAAAAAAGTGGAGTCCACCAAAAGAGCAAAGAATTTCGAGTATAATTTTTCTGATCCGACAGAAGAGAAAAAGCTCATACCCCCATTAAGCGCTTACCTAGGAAAAGGGATTAACATCAGCATCAAGGAATACAGAAAGTCCTATTATCTTGCTTTCCAAAAGAATGTTGGAGATGAAACAAAGAACAGGTTCAACATGAATCTTGACCAATTGGGAGCTTTAAAAAAAGCTATAAATGTGTTTGCAGAACATATAAAGAAAAATTGACATTCACGAGTTAAATGAAAATTTTGTAAAAAAATTGAACTAAGTTGACAATTTTCCCTATATTCATCTTCTTAGAATGTCGTTTAATAGAATAGAATCAAGTTTTAGAGGTTATATTTCAGCTTACCGACACTCTCCGATACACTCTGATCCCTACAACTTATATAACGAAATTCGAGAAAACATTTTCTTACTCTTATTAGAGCAAAACCTACCTTTCCGTCTTTTAATATGCATAAGCATTGAATTTATTAAAGATACTCATCCTGACAATTTACTGCAAAACGCTTACTTCTGTTCATTTGCTGAACGCATAATATCATATAACCAAGTAAAAAGTAAAGTTAAAAGCTGTTTTCAGAAAATATTCAATTTCATTGAAACATATATCCAAAACGGTAGTGATTGGGTTATTAATAAAATTAACTTTTTAGATGTTAATATCGGACAGTACAGAGAACCGCGGGGAGGTTGCGGTAATATAAAATTACCCGACTGTTTAAAAAAAAAAAAGAACTCTTCTAAATATACGTTGCGATGATCACAAATGCTTCATATATAGTTGCTTAGCTCATCTCTTTCCTCCTGAAAAAAATTTTAATGCTCCAAGCAGTTACCAAAATAAACTAAAATACTTAAAATTGAAAAATGTAACCTTCCCCATGAAACTCTCTAACATAAAGCATTTTGAAAGTATCAACAGCTTAAAGATAAATATTTTTACTTATGACAAAGAAGTTTTCCCCATATATATCAGTAATAAAAAGTTGGGTTCGGAAATAAATTTACTTCTGTATAAAGAGCATTACTTCTTAATTAAAAATCTAAATCGTTTATTAAACTCCAAAAAAGGGATTCATCATTATTGCTCGCGATGCCTGATTGGATTTCAGAGGCGAAATTGTCTTGTAGATCATAAGCGAGTGTGTTGCCAAAATGCCCCCCAAAAACTATCACCGCCTAAAATAAACACTGTAAAATTTACTAGCATTTACAAAATGTTGTTCCTTCCTTTTATTTTGTATGCGGATTTTGAATGCATAACGAAAAATATATCTACTGTTTTACCAAATACATCTCAGAGTGTTTCAGCCAACCTAGAGCATCACGAACCAATCAGTTTCGCATTAATAGCAATTAATATAAAAAATGAAATAATATATCACAAATTCTATTGCGGAGAAAATCCAGTACAAATATTTTTAAAAACAATAAAAAAATTAGCAAAATCTTTATTTAAAAGACTATCATGCAATAAACCAATGATCGAGGAAAATATACCAACGGGAAAGCCTAGCACATGTTACATATGCAAGTTAAAATTTGAACCGAGTGATCGCATTGTCAGAGATCATTGCCATGTTTTAGGTATATTTAGAGGTTTCTGTCACAATTCATGCAATTTAAATTTAAAAAGAAGTAATTTCATTCCTGTAGTCATTCACAACCTTAAGGGGTACAATTCCCACTTATTGTTAAAACATATGTCTCCAGAATTCGCGCATCAGATTGATATAATTCCGACGAATAGTCAAAAATTGACTAGTTTCACCCTCGATAATTACATTAAATTTATTGATTCGTACGCATTTCTTGATTCTTCCTTATCTTCTCTTGTAGAAATTTTGAAAATTTCTGAACATCGGTTTGACATTTTTGATTCTTTTTTCCAAAACAAAACAAATAGAAACTTACTCAAACAAAAAGGATTTTTTCCTTATAGCTATTTTTCATCAAAAGATATTTTAAAACAAAAGACATTTCCAACTCACGAAGCCTTTTTTAACATTTTGACGAATTCGAACATAAAAAAAGAATACAAACACGCACTGAGGTTTTACCAAGAATTTCATTGTAAAAATTTTCAAGATTACCTTGAATTGTATCAAAATACAGATACAATTCTTTTAGCTGAAGTATTTCAATCGTTTCGACAAACAAGCATGATGCACTATCATTTGGACCCTGCTCATTTCCTAACTATTGCTGATTTAACGTGGCATTCTGGTTTAAAATTCACAGGTCAGGAATTAAAATTGTTATCGAATGTAGAAGACTATGTCTTACTTGAGACTCAAATGAGAGGTGGAATTTGCTTTCTCGGTCAAAGATATGCCCAGGCAAATAATCCATATCTTTCTTGTTATAACCCCGATGAACCTACAAATTATATTGTGAATTTAGATGTTAACAATCTTTACGGACATTGCATGTCTGAATATCTACCTCTGGGGGATTTTCGTTGGCTTTCACCTGAAGAAATAGCTGTTTTTGATTTAGCAAATGTATCTCGATACTCAGAAACGGGATATTTATTAGAGGTAGATTTACTATATGATAAATCAGCTCATGATTTCCATGATTTTCCCTTAGCAGCAGAACACTTAAATATAAATAAACAAATGTTATCAGATTATCAAAAAAAAATATTGTCTGAAAAAAATATTCCATTCACCGAGTGTAAAAAGTTAACACCAAATTTTTATCCAAAGAAACGCTACATTTTACACTACAGGAACTTAAAATACTATTTAAAGCATGGGATGTCTTCAAAAAAAATTTATAGGATCTTGGATTTTTCACAATCAGACTGGTTGCGAAGCTATATAAATTTTAATAATGAAAAACGCCAACAAGCCAAAAGCGAGTTTGAAAAATCTTTCTTTAAAAAAATGAATAATGCTTTTTTCGGCAAAACATGCCAAAACGTCAGAAAAAGAATTAACTTAAAGACTGCTCTTACACCCGCTGAATGTAGAAAGCATTTAGCAAGTTTTTTACTTGAATACTTTGAGAGCACAAACGAAGACTTCGCTGTCTTTAAAATGAAAAAAATTAATCTAGTTCTCGACAAACCAATTTATGTAGGATTTTGCGTGCTTGAGCTAGCTAAATTACACATGTATACTTTATATTACTCTAAGTTCAAAAAATATTATAAAGAAAATTGCAAACTCTTATACACAGATACTGATTCTCTATTCATGCAAATATTTACAAATAATGTTTACAAAGATTTTAAAAGCGAATTTTTTGATATCAGGGATCTAAGCAACTATCCATCTTCAAGTGAATTTTTTAATTCGGAGAACCAAAATAAGTTAGGGTTTTTAAAAGACGAAACGAAATCTAAACCTATTTCAGAATTTATTGGTTTACGATGCAAAATGTACAGCTACAAATGTGAAAATACTGAAACGAAAAAGGCAAAAGGTGTAAAACAGAGTTGTTTAAGAAACATAACACATGAACATTTTAAAACCTCTTTATTTAATGAAACGATTCATCGTCACGAGTAATATTCTATACAGTCAAAATCACATATTCTTTCTACAACCATATCAAACAAAATTTCTTTATCTCCGTTTTACGATAAAATATTTTTGAATGAGGATGGTGTGACCGGAAAATGCTTTGGTCACTATTCCTTGCTTGAAGAATAATGGTAGTATAATTTTCGTTTATTTTTATGTTCTTCAAAAAAAATTTTTTTTGAAAAACTATTAAGCATTCAATAGCTACCCTCTGTTAAGGGGAAAATTGTCTCTTAGTTCAATTTTATTTCACATGCTTTGTAAGTGAATCAAATGTTTACTCAGATCGACTGGTTGGACTGAGTTTTTTCATGGTTTTCTCAGTCTATAACGCAAATGCGAACCAATATAAGATCTTCCATGAGATATTATTAATAAATACCAAGAACATTTTATTTTTTAATGTAATCAATTTTTATACTATTTTTGCATGTACATATATATATGATTCAAGTTGTTGTTTTTATCTTAGTTAATATTGTATTAATTGTTTCACTGTTTTTCGAATGAAATGAAAATAATTTGTATTCATATCCTTTCTTTATATACATTTCTTTCTTATATTCACATGCTTTGTAAGTGAATCAAATGTTTACTCAGATCGACTGGTTGGACTGAGTCTTTTCATGGTTTTCTCAGTCTATAACGCAAATGCGAACCAATATAAGATCTTCCATGAGATATTATTAATAAATACCAAGAACATTTTATTTTTTAATGTAATCAATTTTTATACTATTTTTGCATGTACATATATATATGATTCAAGTTGTTGTTTTTGTCTTACTTAATATTGTATTAATTGTTTGCACTGCTTTTTCGAATGAAATGAAAATAATTTGTATTCATATCCTTTCTTTATATATATATTTCTTTCTTATATATACAATAAAAATCGTTCAACAATTATCAGTCTGTGCCTCTTTTTTTGAGTGGGAATAAAATTTATAACCTTGCAGAAAACATTGCTCGCTCTTTTAGTAGTATAGAGATGATGGTTTTCATATAAAAAGTTTTTTATATGAGAGCCATCATTTAGTGAAAGGTACTTTTTATATGAGAGCCATCATCTAGTGAAAGGTACTTTTTATATGAGAGCCATCATCTCTATACTACTAATATTTAAAGCAAGAAAAGTTTTTGAAAAACAACCACTTAAATAATAAATATGTCTTCGTTGAACTAATAATATTTTAAGATTAGGTAAAAAAATATTCTTTCTGTAGAATATTTTCCAAAGTTATCTGAAATCACTTACAAATTTTTTAGAATGCACATTTCTAGTGATATAGAATAGAATATCTTATGTCTTTTTTTTATAATAGGTATACTGTATAAATGAATTATAAATATTTATTCTAAATTTAGATTCAAAAAATGGTATTTTTGAACTATATCAAATATTTGTGTTTATACTAGCAATTTTTCAGTATGTCATGTAAGTATTATTGTTAAATTAGCATTTTTTTTATTACAGTTATTTATAATATTATAATTAATTCTTATTTCACATTTCTCAGATTTAAGACTTGCCAAGATATGGAAGAAATAAGGAACTGCCTTTTCCTTTTGAAAAAAAGAAGAAGAAGAAGGAAAGCAACAAACAAAGAAATATTTTTCATCTGTCTAGTGATGATTATACAGGATTGCTTTTTGTATTTTTGAAACTTTCCTGTATGACTCATTTCCATGACTGTACACTGTTTTCACATGGATATATAAGTTTTTTTTAGTAAATTGATTTTTTATGTTA
Source organism: Argiope bruennichi (assembly GCF_947563725.1). NCBI lineage: Eukaryota > Metazoa > Arthropoda > Arachnida > Araneae > Araneidae > Argiope > Argiope bruennichi. The sequence continues at coordinate 107,560,224 of NC_079162.1, forward strand.
TTATTTACATTATAGAAAAAGAATTATTGCAGTTTTTATTATGATTAATAATTAGAAATTTAAAGAAATTACTTTTGTTACTTATAAATTGTGTGATATAATCATGTGCTTAGTCGCTCAATATAGCTAATCTCTTTTACAATATCAGTTTACTTCAGCTTTAATCTTCACCAATGTGTATAAAATTAACATTTTTTAAAGAGATCAAATCATGACCTTTGTTATCTGCTGAAAATGATCCCCAGTTTTTATTAATGTTTTCCTTCTCATTATACAACAAAATTTAACATTACTTCTAATGACTTTACCTAATTATTTTTTTAAAGATGTTATTTTATAATTTATCTGTATAGAAATGACTAAATAATTCCTTTTTCCCATCTTTGAAAATCAAATGTATTTTTAATTTGATGTTGTTCTCTTTATGATTTATAGAAAATGACATACATGGATGGCTCATATCAGTGTAGTTCTTTCCTAGTGGTTTTATGTGCTCATTATCTTATTACAATATGTATATGTATTAGAGAAATAAAAAGACACATATAGAAGAATTTTGTATTAAGAATCGGGATCAATGTTGCATTTTAAAGCACCTTTATTGACACTTCCTTGTAATGCCTGTAGAAGAATTTTGAATTAATAATCATCATCAATATTACATTTTAAAGTGCCTTTAATGGCACATTGTTTTAATGCTTATAGAAGCTGTAACTTCTCCGTCAGAATTTTCTTTTTTAATTCATATAATATGTTACTTTTCGAGTCAAATTTGAATAAAATGGATTTTTGTATACAGAAGTCCTTTTTTAATTTTTCATATTTTAAGACATTTGAGAAGTGTGTAAAGAACAAAGAAAATAGATTAATTGGGATTATGATGCAAATATAAAATTTAAAAAAAAAGAAGATTTTATTTTAAAAATTCATTAACTTAACTGACAGTTTAATGTAACCTATTAGAATAATATTTTCTTTACGACTGAAAGTGACTTTTGCAACAGTTTCGTTTGAAAGCTATAGCAAGTCAGAATAGCAAAATATGTTAATAATTTGCTTCGGCCGAGTTGCGAGCTGCGACATCTGGAGAAGTAATTCGACTTTAAAAGCCTTAGAACAACCGGGTTAATATAGTGGCATTGTACTTTTTTTTCAAGAAAATTTCATTAATTATATTATGATTGCATATACGAAATTTTTTACCAGTTGATAGTTAGATGGTTGTGTTCATAGATTTATGATTTCAGGAAGCAACGATTGCCATGAAGATATGAATAATTAAAAACATCATTGGAAATTAATATAATAAAGTGACAGATATTATTCAAGTATTAGTAGAAACTAAATGTTAAAATATCAAAAAATTAATAACTTATTTGGAGAGAATTCTGGGGAGAAAAAAAAGGCAAGAGCTTGTTGAAACAAATGGAAAATATCACATTTTCTTGAAAGATTTAAAATATCATTACTAGTTTCTGACAGGCTAATCTATTTAACATGTGTTTCTTTTTCATTCAGTTTGAATCATCAAGCAGAAAGTGTTAAAAAAAATTTATTGTTAATTATAGATGTTTTGCCACTCAATTTATTTGAACAAAAGAGAATGCTTATGATGTGCAAATTAAATATTTATTTTATTCAGGGAAATCAATTCTAAAATAAGTATGGTTCTCATCAATATTTATATTATTTTTATACAGATTTGTAACGCCAAGATTGTCAAGTACATGTTGTCAAGCTAACAATTAGCTCATTCAAATTTAAAGATTTGTTAAATTCATTGTTTACAAAAAGTTTTAGATATGAGATATACATGAGCATCTTCACTTCCACAATAACAATATATTATATAAATTTACTACATGAATATTTATTTTGGTGAAATAGCTATTGTCTTCAATATTCATCTACAATTTTCAATGACTTTTGTTTATAATTTGAATCTTCTGATTTCCAGCATATATTCTGAATGTATATATTCTTCTAATATGTATATATTCTGACATTTATATGTATAAATTTATATCTTTTTCAGCAATTATACATGTAAAATTTTAATATTTTGATAATCAATAAGCATATTTTTCCATATTTGCTTTTCTTCAGAAATAAAAGCATAGCACAGAGTAAGCATTTTTTACTTTTTTTCAGCTTTGAGAAAAAGAAAAAAAAAAAAATGTTATTTCCAAAACTACCGAAAATGTAGACAGCTAATACATATTTAAATATTGACACCAAAAGTAATATTACTATTTTTTTCAAATATAACATATTTTGGAAATATAATACATATTGGAGCCTTATGCATATTGTATAAGTTTAAAATGTATTTGTTTACAATAAGTGCTGAAAGTGAAATAAATAGAAATTTGTAATATACGTTATAAACTTCATACAATCAATTATATGGGATTGTCAAAGATATCACTGCTTTTAATTGCAATTAAAATAGCCTTTGGAAATTTAAATGTTTTCTGTAAATGAAAATAATTTACTAATATGAAAGTCATAATGCTTTGTAAGCAAGAATTTAAACACTACATATCCTCCCCCTTTATTATATTAAAAATTCAGGATACTAATCAATTGCTCATTAAAATGCACTCTAACAAAATAAACACTTTAAACAAAATGTTATAAACATTTTGTGAATTCTTTGCCAAAGGCAAGGGAGTTGCTTTGTTTTAACAATTTGTATGATTATAATTCATTACAATATATATTAAAGAACATGAAAAGATCATAAATAAGAGCAAAGATCAATATTATGATTTGCTAATAATACCATTCAACTAATAAAATTTTGATGTTAACAAATCAAAAAAATAAATGCCATATTTTGTAAAAAGTGCTGAAGTCTGAAAAAAAAATCTACCAATTTTCAAACTTTTAACTAGTTTATAATTGATAAATGAAGAAAGTTATGCTTTATTTTTACTTGTTCAAATATTCGTCACATTTTTCAGAAATATAATTTACAGTTACTGATAATTTACTCAAAATTCTAATTTTGTCATATTCATTCTTTAGAAGAAACTTCAGTGAACTCCTCACATTCAAAATCAGTTTGCAGCAGTTTTTTTTATATTATTTATGTATATATTCTATAATTATGTATAAAAATGTTTAAATATTTCCATATGTAAATGAACTCATTTTGGATAATCTGCATTTCTTTTAGAAATTTAATTTTCAGATTGACCTTTTGTAAAAGTTCAATTCATCGGAAAACTATTCGAAACACAGCTAATATGCATATTCTCAATTCAAAGGACAGCAAATGCTCAAATGTTTAGTTACATAATACAGTGGAAATTTAAAATATGCTTGCTTAATAATGTATAGTCAGAGAAACAATCCCAAGAAAAGCTTAATAATATCATGTAAGCAAATCGATGAGATTATCACTAGACAACACATTGTTTTCTCGATTGATCACCCCACATTTCTTATACACATCTCGGAAAGAAACAAAATAAAAATAAAAACATGAAAAAGAGCCAACCATCAGCTGATAATCATGTGATTTATATGGACCAAAGAAGATCCAATTCCGGGTGAAAAAAGCAGGAAAAGCTGCGCTGATTCTTAGTCATAGTCGTGCATACCAATGATCATTGTTTGATGATTAGTCATTGTTCATTGGTTGAACGATCCGTTGTTTACAACCGGTTTGGTAAATACGGCCGTTAGAATAATGTTTTGAAGAAAATAAAAATTATTTTCTCGATATTTTGATTTTATCTCAGGTAATCTATTGAACATTCTTGCTTTGAAGAGAAATCCAGAATTTTATTATCTGCATATTGTAAATTATAGTATAATTTTTGAAAAATAATATTGATGCATAAAAGTTTTTGAAAGTCTTGTTCAATTCTACAAAATTTTGCTGTTAGGTTTATTTAAAATTAATTTAATTATCTATCATGAATGTAGAGTTTAAAATTTCAGATTTATATATGTAATTGATCATATATATCATCATCAAAAATTGATATACATGGAGTGTTTGTGTTATAAAGTTGTGAGATAAAAACAAATCATCAATTGCTCTACATAAAAAAATCATGAAATCATATTTATTTATTCAAAACTTTTTAAAATATCATTTTGTAGTATACAGTTCAGCTATAAAATTTATTAAATATTTATATTGGTTTCAGTATAATTTTTATTTTATCAATAGCAAATTTTGTAGATTTCCATTATTTTGTAAGCGATAAATAAATTTGTCTGGTGATGGGTTTACAGGATTGATTTTTGCATTATAAAAACTTTCCTGTATGATCTGTTTCCATGCCTGCCTCTAATTAAAATTTTCTGATATTACTGAATAAGTTCTTTGAATTAAATATTATGTAAACCTCATAGAGCATTTCATTGATTAGTGTTTAAAAAAAATTATATAGGTCATTTTATGGCAAACCAATTTTTGTATCAGCTTTATTATGTCTTTTTCATTTCCAGTTCTTATAAAATTGATTGATTTTTTTTATTTTCAACTTTTGTGCGACATAAATATTTTACCAAAGCTTTTTTCTGTTGGGTATTAATAAATGTATATACTGTATCACCATAAATTAAACCCATTATGCTCTTTTTTTGTGGGAATTAATTAAACTTTTTTGTTATTGCTTCAGAGGAACAAATATGCTTATTATTTAGATTTAAAAAAATTTAAATAAGCAAAAAAAAAAAAAAAGTCTGACGTCTGATAAAGCAGCTATTTTCAAATACAGATCACATAATTAAAAGCTTCTACATTGGGATGATGGGATCAATTGAAAGAAAGAAATTTAAATTTATTGAACCAAAAAGATAAAAATACAACTCAAGAAAATGCTCAATCATTTACAATTGAAGAAGATAGCTAGGAAAAGTTAATTCATGTACGTAAGTCATCTGAAATTCAAACTTTTGACCGCTGATAATAAAATGTGAATTTCATTCAGATTAATGTTTAAACCATAACCTAAGAAACCCAAAAGAATTATGACCAATTCTTAAATTTTAGTTTTCACTATCAATTCTTTTATTTAAAAAAACTCAACTTTTTCTTTTATTTAATTAGTTAAAATAATTCGTTTCTGTACAAATCAAAATCAAACTTATTTACAACATTGTTATTCATTTAATTGGTGCAAATTATAAAGATTAATATTTAAATTAAATTTTGTATGAAACATACATAGTTGCATTTATTTTTTCTATTAATTTTGTAAAGATTTTCATAAAATTAAAACTGTATACCTGCTTATTTTTCCTTATCACATTTTTATGCTCAATGTATATAAAAATATCATATTACACACCAATGCAGGTATTTCATATAATAAATTTAAAAATAAATTCATTACAAATATAAAAATCCAAGTACATCACTATTACTATTATTTTTACAACAGTTATTTTTTATATTAACTTCATTTTAAATCTAAGCAGCTTATATTGAAGTTTTAAACTAATCATTACCAATGTTGCATTGTTATTATGTGTTAACCATCTACAAAATATTTTGATATGTATTAGAGTAGGAAAAATTTAGTAAAAATTAAATTTTATTGATAATTTTGTTAATATGCTTAATTGTAAATTTTTTAAGCAACATGCTCTGGTACATTTATTCTTAATAAAGTTGAATTACAAACATATTTGTATTTAGATTTAAAAATTTCAGATAGAAATTGTACTTATATAATCTAAATAATCATAGCTATTGTATGGAATCAGGCCATGCTCATTTGTTGTTTCTTGGAACATAATAATTGGGATCAGAATTTCATTTATAATTTTAAGTGTACAAAGATATGCTTCAAAGTATGTTGAAAATTATCAATTGATAGTTTATCATTATGATATTTAGCAAATATATGTTTTATATATTTTTTAATTGCATATTATTTTTTTAAAAGGAAGTAATAAATTTCCTTAGTATTTAAAATACAAATGCACGAGCATAATGGAATGCATTTTTATTCCATTCAATCCAAAACACCATATACCTTCAAAGGGAGTCAAGTAAAAACCAGGTCTTATATAGAAATTCTTATACTGGTATTAGGAAAATTAAGTTTAATGAAGTAAAAAAAAAATCTTGATTTTTTTAAGGGTGCGAACTACCCGTGAAAAGTAAAGTTTGAGATGGATACGCCGATCCCATAGAGATAGATACTCCGATTGAGAAGCTTGTACAGTTTATAAGCATCGATTAAGATTCCTTATTTAACCCAGCGCTTGAAACCAACCACAATGTGTTATAAATTACTATTAATTTTTTTTAAAAAACCAGTAAATCACCACCTCTGAAGATGTATCGATTAAAATATTCGTCAGGCAAAAAGTATTTTTATTTAATTTCAAGATTCATTCATATCAGGAAATTCAGAACCCTGTAAAAGCAGCAATAAAAGTCATTTAAAAACAGTAGAAAATAAGTAAAAGCCACCAGAAAAAAATAAACAGTTTAAAATTTTTCATTTGTACTGAATGATTAACATAAATTTTTCTCCAGCATTCGCTGTAATGAAACACTATAAAAAGAAAAAGCTTATAAAATATGAAACGGAATTTATATTAATTAATCATTCCATATATAAGATTAAATGAAATGTGCATTTAATATCCGATAAATAAGTAGAAAGGTTACTGAAAAAATATGTTTTAAGCTAATTCGTAGGCATATCCTTTAGAAACTAATACCATTCCTCTGACAACGCGCCACGACAAACGTTGTGATAAAACTCAACATTTATAAGACAATACTTATCCCCGGTGCCATCCTCTGTCGAATGCTCCTACCTGTGAAAAGTACGGTTTGTAATGGATACTTCCTTACTATGGATATATATTTTGGGTTCGAAACGCCTGAAACAAAACGTAACTGTCCACCACATAGAAGAAGACGTCATTCTCTGTGTTAACCACAAACTGTCAGATGCATTGAACTTTCTTTTTAATCTTTAGTGCGGTTTACCTTAGAGGTTACCGCACTGTAACGAAAACACAATTTGCATATAACTCCAAGCGAATATAGGACGAAGAAAGTAATAATAATTTATTTTTAATAAAAATAGTGGTGTGTTTATAGTGCTATATTTGTTTGTCCTGTATTTTGCAATACAAGCTGGTATATTTACAAATAGTAGCTATTGATACCTTGTGTTTCAAAAATGACCGGTTTATTTCAAAAATCAATAAAAACTAAACGGGCAGAGATAGAAATATACCGTTTGTTGCAATATGCTTGGGACAGCAGTAAATTTTCAGGGAGATAAACTTGCGAAATTAGTTACAATTTACTACGACCGATGGCGCTGCTGCCGATTTGAAAGATATAGAATAAAACGCTGTCTGAGTTCGCCATTCTGTAAGTCGTCTTTCTGCTTTAAGCGTGTGCTGTTCACAGATTGCAAGATTGTTTTTAAAAAATGGTTCATTCCTTAGAACAAAGTATTTTTTTGGCGTTGGAATTCCACCGTGTAGAACACAGTGTTGTTGCAACAAGAGGAAGTTTTCAACGAAACTTTAATGTAACCAAAGAGCCGAAAAGCGATACAATAAAGGATCTGTTTGAAAAATTTTCAAATCGCTAGGCATGAACCACTGCGACATCTTTCTGTGGGGACACTTGAAAGATCAGGTGAACCGCCACAATCCAGAAACAATTGAACAACTAAAGCAATACGTCTGTTCTGCATGTGAAGTCATCCTGCCTGAGACGTTTACACGGGTGTCTGCTCATTTCATTCTGAGACTACGCCATGTTATTGCTGCGCATGGTGGATATTTGGAAAATACCGTAGTTTAGATTTTTTCCAGACTGCAGTGCCATCTGTTGTTGAAAATTGTAACTAATTTCGCACTTCATATTAGTAAATTATTTTCATTTACACAAAACATTTAAATTTCCAAAGGCTATTTTAATTGCAATTAAAAGCAGTGATATCTTTGACAATCCCATATAATTGTTTGTATGAAGTTTATAACGTATATTACAAATTTCTCTTTATTTCACTTTCAGCATTTATTGTAAACAAATAAGTTTTAAACTTCCACGATATGTATAAGCTTCCAATATGTATTATATTTCCAAAATATGTTATATTTGAAAAAAATAGTAATATTACTTTTGGTGTCAATATTTAAATATGTATTAGCTGTCTACATTTTCGGTAGTTTTGGAAATAACATTTTTTTTTTTTTCTTTTTCTCAAAGCTGAAAAAAAGTAAAAAATGCTTATTCTGTGCTATGCTTTTATTTCTGAAGTAAAGCAAATATGGAAAAATATGCTTATTGATTATCAAAATATTAAAATTTTACATGTATAATTGCTGAAAAAGATATAAATTTATACATATAAATGTCAGAATATATACATATTAGAAGAATATATACATTCAGAATATATGCTGGAAATCAGAAGATTCAAATTATAAACAAAAGTCATTGAAAATTGTAGATGAATATTGAAGACAATAGCTATTTCACCAAAATAAATATTCATATAGTAAATTTATATAATATATTGTTATTGTAGAAGTGAAGAAGCTCATTTATACCTCATATCTAAAACTTTTTGTAAACAATGAATTTAACAAATCTTTAAATTTGAATGAGCTAATTGTTAGCTTGACAACATGTACTTGACAATCTTGCCGCTACAAATCTGTATAAAAATAATATAAATATTGATGAGAACCATACTTATTTTAGAACTGATATCCCTGAATAAAATAAATATTTAATTTGCACATCATAAGCATTCACTTTTGTTCAAATAAATTGAGTGGCAAAACATTTATAATTAACAATAAATTTTTTTTAACACTTTCTGCTTGATGATTCAAACTGAATGAAAAAGCATCACATGTTAACTTGATTAGCCTGTCAGAAACTAGTAATGATATATTAAATCTTTCAAGAAAATGTGATATTTTCCATTTGTTTCAACAAGCTTTTGCCTTTTCAGATGGGTTGACAAAACTGGTAAAAATATCTGTTAAAATTAGAACTTTGTCCATTGAATTTTGTGCATTTTGAAGCTTCCTAATTCGAGTAAGAAGGTAGGGAAATTCGTTAAGTAGCTTTTTAATTTCTTTCCAACCCTCAATAAGTTCTTTAAAATCGCTAGAATGCATAAAATTGAGGGTAATAGAGTCTTCCTTTTCAATGGGTTTTTGGTTTCTCGGCGCGCCATCTTTCGAGCAGCAGGAGGTTTAAAAAGGTCGGCAAAAGATGTATTTTCGCGAATGTTAGCCTGATTATTGTTGGGAGTATTTCTTCGTATATTAGAGAAGTTATTACGATTTTGTTGGGGAGAAATTGTCTTAGGGAAGGCCTCGCATCCTCTATAAGAGCCAACATGCCCACTTTTACCGCAGTTGATACATTTCGGCATTTCGACTTTTTCTTTAATTTCGCAAGCGTTCGTTTCGTGATTTTCGCCGCATTTAAGGCAGCGTGGTTTAATGTTGCAGCAATCTGCACTATGATGGAAGTAATTGCATTTAAAGCATTGTCTAGTCATATTACGAGCACGATATGGCTCAATACTAACTCGAAGATAGTTAATACAGTTAATGCTATATATGCTGTTGACTTCATCATTTCTTTCAAGTTCAACGAGAAAGAACGGCAGCGCCCTCTTTGTTCTGGTTTGCGTGAGTTGAACAACTTTAATAACAGGGAAACCGAGTTCCTTTTTAATATGATCGAAAATGTCTTTAGCTTGATGATCAATTGGTAATCCTTTAATTACAACCTTGACTGGTTGTTTATTTTTAGGTTTGATTATGTAATAATCGTAGCCCTGTGTAGTAGCAAACGAATGAATTTTCTGATGCTGCTCTATTGAGTTTGGAAAAATCTTGATAAAACCATTATTGAACCGATTCTCTATGCTGCCACAAACTTTTTGAATTTCAGCTAAAATTGTATTTAATTTATCTGCGTATCTAAGCATAATCGGCGGTACTTTGGTGGGCGTGGCTTCAGGTTTGCGTTTTTTTAAGTTTTCAACCGTAGAGAATTTATTACTAGTGGTAATTTCCGAGTTAACCATTTGAGGGATATTATTTCTGGCAGTTTTTCGTTTTGTGGGGGATTGAAATTTATCATTATCTGGCACATTAAGGAAGTTTGGGGGATTAAGAATTAAGTTAAAGTTAGCATCCTGACAGACAAAATTTGAGAGATTACCTTGCGCTTCCTCCAGTCTGGAAATGGCGTCCGCACGTTTAGCATCAATATCCATTAGCGTAGGATAATCTTGGGGCAGGTTTGAGTTTTTAATCCAATTTTTCAGTGCTTTGTTTAATCCATCCACTTCCATTTGGATTCCGTAGATGGCAATTTCAGTAAATTTTTTCTGAGCACAAATTTGGCATTCAGGTGTATCCTTAATATTTGATTCATTTTCTTGATTATCAATTATCATTCCATCGTGGGTATCGGCGCGAAAGCGCTTGCTCCCAGCATCCTCCATATCGCCACCGTTCATGACGGTAGCTAGCGTGAGAATGACTGAAAAAGAATGAGAATAGAAAGTGATAGAAAATGTAGAAAATGCTTACAGAATGGCGAACTCAGACTGCGTTTTCTTCTATATCTTTCAAATCGCCTGCAGCGCCATCTGTTGTAAATTGTAACTAATTTCGCAAGTTTGTCTGCCTGAAAATTTACTGTTGTCCCAAGCATATTGACACAAACGGTATATTTCTATCGCTGCCCGTTTAGTTTTTATTGGTTTTTGAAATATAGCGGTCATTTTTGAAACACCCGATACAATATCTTGCTTTACAGAAGAATTTCTAGTTTAAATTTAACGGTTTGGACATTTCCCTCCTTTTATTAACCAAAAGATTGAATACTGTAATTGAATTGTATGGTTATACCAGAAACATTTATTTATTAAAAATTTGATAAATTTTAAATTGCTTCTATCGTATCTTAAATGATACTTCAGATTTATTGTTCTGAAACTGCGTCTACTACGGTGCGAATGCATATGACTCAGTCCATTTTTCTGACCGAATTTAAGCAAGAATTTGACATCATGTAAAGTTATCGTGAAGTTTTAGTATTGTTTATTTATTTCGATCAGATATATTTCCGTAGATTATGCATTAATCGATAAATAACTCCAGGAAATTATTTAGAATAAACTTTCTAGAGCGAGAGGCGCTGCAGTGCCTGTCGAAATAGAAGGAAATAATCGGAAACGACAAGAGCGCCTCTAAAACCATTGCTTTATTCTGTATTACCTCTGGTTTTGCAATTATGTGATAAAATATTAACAGATATTCATTTTGGAACTTGAAATTATAGCATTTTGTTATTTTAACATAATTTGAAATTGTAACGTTGGACATGTTTATAGTAGAATCACTTGGAAGATTTATTATTCTCAAAGACAGATTGAAATTTATATTACAAAAACGGAAATAATGTTACGTACACTTAACCAATTTTCAAGCGATCTAATGAAGAAAAATAGTTTTCCAAAAACATGCTATCTATCACTGCGCAAAAGTAGCTGTAACTAAACAGTATGGAGCCTCGCAACAAACGCTTAGAAAACCTTAAGAACATAAAAATTATGACTAATTATTGAAGTTCTCTATTTTTTAGACATTTGATTGCTCTTTATAAAAGTGTTTATTATTTTAAAAGATTATAATGAAGAAGAAATGAAAAAAAAAATCAGTATTTAGTATATTTTAGTTGTCATATTTTTAATTTTTATAAATGCTTTTACTAACTTTTCACTCCCAGTTTACCAACTTGTAACGATGTCTGTGCGTTTATGTAACTGTAAGACCTTGTGTCGTTCCCTACGAATGGATTTAGTCTTTCTATTCTATAATTCTCCACTGCAAACGAATTTTAATTAAATGTGCCTGATCTTAATTAAATGTCTGATTTTACTTAAATGTCTAATTTTAATTAAATGTCCGAATTACATTTCCCTGAATTTTACTTATAAGCAAATAATTATATTTAAAAAGTATTAAAATGTTTTAGTTTCCAATGAAAAGGAAATAAAACACATATTTTAATTTTAAAACTTTTACTGCGTATTTTTTTTTTTTGTATTAAATTAAATGATCTGAAATTTTTGACCAGTCGAGAAATGCAATTTTGCTCTTCCCTTTAATATAATTTTCCATTTAGTAATATTATTAAAAAAGAAAGAATATTAATAAAATATTAATATTCTTGGTTGCTATTAATAACAAAAGTTAAATAATATGGAAATCAAATTGAATGTACTTTGCAGTTTCTGGTATTTAGTAAATTAATTGTTTATAGAAGTAAAAATAATGTCAATAAAAAAATTACTCCCATAATGATAATCATTTGTTCCATTATATTGTATTTTTAATGATATCATATATTTCAATTATCTTTTATTATTTTTAAAGACAATATTTTAAACACTTAGTATTGGTTAGCTTAGTCGCATACTATTCTTTAAATTGTATTGAATCATTTTTTCCCATATAATTTCCAATATTATTTTTTTTATTACAATGAACATTTTTTTCAACTCAATTTTCTGTATAAAATTAACGTCAATATTGACTAAAGAAATGAAAGTTTAGAAAACTCTTATATGAATAAACACTGTAAAGTCGAAAAAAAATTTTTTTTTAAATACTTACATTATTCCTGTTCCAATTATACATGTGCAATTTTAAGCTCCTTTTGTTCATCAAAATGATATTTTTGTGCGTTTCTTTTCGAAAGTTCGGCTGAAATATTCTGATAAATGGGGGACGGCTAAAATTTGCATGGAAGCAGAAGAAATAATGTTGCATTTTTTCCTTACCTTTTATTATGTATTTTTATGAAAATAGAAAAAGAATCATATAACATTATTTTAAAAATTATTAATCATTAGCAAATTTTATTTCTATACATTACTAAAGTTTTCGTATTCATTAAAGGAAGTACTGCAAGTGGCCTTTTTACAGTATCGACTACAAATAGCTGATTGATTAAAGTTGGTGATTGAAATTTCTTGAGTCCAGAAAATCGCAATCAGTAACATTCATAATTTTTGTTTCATCAAGATATAGAAGAATTACATTTTCTATTTGAAATTTAGATTTGGAAAACATTGAGAAATTGTTACTTAGGGAATTGTAAACATAACATTCTATTCTGTGTAAGTATGTGCAGGATCGTAGCGACGGTTAATGAGTTGAGAATTGAAATTTTAATTATTTCATATTTATGCTGATTCATGATATTCTCACTTCATTTGGAATTTGTTGTTAGTAATTTTTTTCAGCATTTATCTTTTTTATATTTGGCATTGCATTTCTTTCTGTTAATTGGTCATTATTTGTTTGAATCCAATTTAATTATTAGTTTGAATTTGAGAGTTCGTAAACTTTATGGATATAGAAGATCCCCCTTCAAGGAAATAAAACTTTTAATGCTACTATACATTTACATCTGAAGTGTACTACGAATAAAATATTTTTAAAAGGGATCAATCCTCCACCCAAGTTCATGATATTTTCTGTTACAACTTTCCTTACCTAATCTGTGACATTAGCATTTTCTAATATTTCATAATAGTACTGACAGAATTCGAATGCATACGCAAACCATCCTAAATACTTTTTTAAATAAACATATATAATATTTTAACATAAAAATAATATTATACCAAATAATAATTTTAAATACATTTACATTTATACTTTTCAAAAATTTTCAAAATATGCATTATTTTTAATTAAAATATTAGTATTATTTACAGCAAGCAACATTTACATCTTATAGATTTTAAGAAAAATTGCAGTCAGTGCCAACAAATTTTTAAGATCTGCCGACAACAGACATTTTTTGGAAATTATTAATATTTTTAAAGAATGATGCAGATTTAATTAAACACTGCGAGTACTACCTTCAGCCAAATGTGCAAAATCATTTAAAATATCTACAATATTTTTATTCAAATGAAATGACAGCACAAATATAAACCTCTCTGCTGTATGTATGAAATAATCTATGATTAATTAAACTTTAACATTTCATTTTCTGTCGCAAAATTTTCACTATTATCTTCCTTATATTCATAGCATTTCTGAATAAAGTTTGAGTAATATCTATTGATTTTCATAACGTTTCCTCTTATTTATATAGTTAGATTTTTAGATCCTATAAAATAACAAAAAAATTATATTAGACATTTTTTTTCATCCAATTTATTATTATTATTTTTATCTGAAAGCTTTATGTGTCCTTATAAAGACTAAATTTATATTAATACATATGTGGATGAACTCCCATTGCCTCTTGGCAACCAATATTTTCAGATTCCCGTCATGCCTCTGCCCAATGATGCATATGAGTAAATCATAGATGGTTTACAAGCGACATTTTCTACGTGTGATTAGTTTCTTACAATACCAATTAGTAATGTAAATGGAAAATAAACTGGTTTCTGATTCAAAACGCATCAAGAACTATTTTCGGATTAATATGTGCCAACCCCACTTCATGAACTGTAGCCCTGATTATTGGAAATGATAGAAGTCAAATTATATATATACAGATTGGTTATAATTAAAGTTACCCTGTTTAGACCTAGATAGTGTCCGCTCTAGTGGAAGGATGTCGAAGAAACTTGATACTTAGGTTGTATGGATCATGGGGAAAAGAAATCTGCAATAAAAAAAATTAGTTCAAATTTCGACCGATGGATGGCAGTTTTCGTGCACGATAAAGGCCGTTATGCAAACTTAGAGTAGTTGAAAAAGCCAGTACTCACTGCCTCAAAATCATTCTTCACCATGCCGTTAGAGAAGAAAGGAAGAGCTTTACTGATAAAATTGTTTTATCAGAACAGCAGTAATTTGTCAGCTGCACTACGAGAATATCGGCTTTTGAAAGACTTACGGAAAGGTCCTATGTCCAGGCAGGCTTTGAAAAAGATTGATAATTAAATTTGGAGAGTTGGGTGTGGTACAAGGAAGAGGACGGAAACGGATTTCAAATGAAACTGCGGAAGAACTCGCTCTTGCCGTAGTCGAAACAGCGTCCGATTCGCAATTTTCTTCATCTAGTGCTCTAGCGGTGGCACGTGATTTGTCCCTCCCTTGGTCAACAGTACGAAAGATTCTTGAATCCATTGTAAAATGGTAGCCATACAAGATCCATCATGTGCAAGCGCTGAATCCTGAGACACGGAGAAACGAAGGCAATTTGCTAGAATTTTTTTAGCCAGAAAGTCGTTGACAATTCATGGCCTTGGAATATTTTGTGGTCAGACGAGGCTCATTTTACCCTAGACGGAGCAGTTAATACTCAGAACTGTCGCATATGGGGTATTGCAAGTCCTAACCATGTGCATGAACAGTCTCTACATTCTGATGACATTACTGTATGGTGTGGTTTTGCTCTGATTTCATTCTTGGTCTTTTTTTTTTTTTTTTTTTTTTTTTTTGAGGGAACAACATTCCTTATGGCCCTCAAAAGTGTTCCGTTACGGGTGCCTGTTACCGCTACCTTTTCAGCAACAAGTCATTCCTACGTTACAAGAACGAGAATGTTTAGGGACTACTGTCTTCATGCAAGATATTGCACCACCTCACATTGCTCGCTCAGCTACGGCATTGCTTCGTGCACACTTTGAAGAACAACAGACAATTTCAAGAAGTTTTCCAACTCCCTAGCCTCCGCGTTCTTCGGACTTGAATCAATGTGATTTCTGGTTTTGGGGATTCCTAAAAGATCGTGTCTATGGAGGAAGCATACTGACTCTGCATGAATTGAAAGCAAGCACCTTTCGTGCCATTGTTGAACAAGATATAACATGCTTTGAACATGTGCTTGACGTAAATGGAATGCACATTGAACATATATTGTAATAATAAAGCTTTTAAGTTCCAAATTGTGTTTTTGGTTTTTCATGCGCCGCCTTCACATTTGGCGGTTGAAATTTGAATATAGGCTTGGAACTCTGACCCTTTCCGCCATTATAGCTCGAGAAAAAAGCTATGGACCGCTTGCTACTGTAGTCAGTCAGCTTCCTATAGCAGACGAGTGTGAAGTTTTGCATTTTAAAACTCGTTTTGCGTTTAAAATTCATGCAAATATTTCTAGTTCGCAAACGAATTACATTCAACACAATATGTATCATTCTCTGACATTCGCAAAAGTACTTAATACGTTTAGTTTCTCTTTTGTAGCAGTACTTTCTGAGTGGTAACATTTAATTGCAGATACTCATGAAACCAAAAATTATGTTAGCATAGGTTAGATAGAAAGATGTTTAGACTACTCATTGTAACGACTAGCGATATTTAGTGATCAACGACGCGGAGTTGAATAGGGACTGGGTTATTATATTGTTTACGCATATATATTCATAAAAATACGAAATTCATTCATAATATATAAATAGTCATAAAAAATTATAAAAGTTGCAATGATATAGCAAATATCGATCCGTAAATATTTATACTAGGATATATACATATGCAATAGAAGTCCTCAAAACAATACTGGCATTTTAAACAATGCATTCTTTATATTTATATGTATATATTGAAAAAAACTGTAAAAAGGCTACATTAAGACAGATAGAAATTTTCTATAAAACATTCAATATCTAATTTTTAAAAGATACCCTTGAACGGTATGTAGGGGAAATCTTATACCTTTTTATTTTTTTTGGAGTTCACTCCAGATTGATTAATATCAATCCCTGGATTTTGGATTTTGGCAAACCTAGGAAAACCTAATTGTAAAATGATATTTTATTTTATTTACTGGAATAGCGACAGTGTTGTTTTAATACATAATGTTATAGAAGCTGTATTACATTTTTTTTTTTTTTTGTATATATCTCTGTAAAAGCATCTGGGATTTCTATAACTTTTCCTGTTTTTCAATTAGTAGGTGGCGCTGCGTTTTGTTTTGGAGTTAAATATTTTATACAAAATGTTTTACTTCTAATAGAGTATAAAAGTCTTAAAAAGTTCCAGAGTTATCTGGAGAGAGATTTCTTTACTACGAATAAATTCTGGTAATGGACTTCATTACCTGATTTTATTCGTAGAAAAGAAAACAGATCTACTTGACTTCTAACTCCTTAGTTTTTCTTTTTACTTACAATTCAAGCTTCAACTGGGGAAGAAAGCTCTGCATAAACTACCCTAATTTGTAATGGAAATGTAGAAACTGCGAAATTCTTTGAAAGGCAGTTGCTCATAGAAATATTATTGAATTAGAAAATAACGACAAAAGTGAATATAACAAACATTATCATGTGAATATAAGTGATTCATATTTATAAACAAGTATTATAATAGAAAAGTTTAAAAATTGTATTAAAATGAACTTAATGTTACGAACACTATCTTATGTGAAATATTTTATTTATAATACTTCATTTTCCTCTTTCAACTGAATGATATTCCTTAACTAGTTTCCAAATATATTATCTACAACGGCACTCGTCGCCGTTTAACTTGAAAAATAGTCTTTTCACGTCGGGCGAAGTAGAGTTAGACTGCTTCGAAAACAGTCCCGTAGCTTTTCTGAAGTTTTAAAAAGCGATCGCAGTGCCTCTACATTCGAATATTGATTCTAACATCACAGAGTGTCGTTTACAACGTATATTCCATGATGGAGCTGTAGTGCGTAAATTTTATAGTTAAATGAAATACATTCCAGATTGCAATTAATAGACTTCATTACTACATTTTTCGTTCGCCATGTATTCCAATTCATTTTATATTTTGATCGGCTGATTATTAACGAAAAATGCCATTGATGATGAAATCTTCATGGAGTATGGTCATTTTTTTCAACCCATAATCTCCAACCCTGAAAATATTTTTTTAAAAGCTGGCGGAATAAAATATCGGCAGCCTTTTATTTTCCGTATTTTAACATTTATATGTAAAATACTGAAATATTCATATTTTGCAAATTAGCTTTTATAATTGTGATAGAAAAGTTATAGTTTCTAATCCAAAGCAATTTGGCAAAAATGTGTCCATATTTTTTGTATTCTATGTACCTGACATTTCTATTTAACTTATATGATCCTGCTGAAGATAGTCTGAATTGATTCTTTTTAACAATATAGTAATATTTTAAATGAAATTACAGTTTGATAAATCGTTCGCATTATACTCGTAATGTGTTTTGCAGTAATGTTTTCAATGAATTTTTACAAGAAGCATGTTTTCAATATACATTATCATATTTCATCCCTTCATTTTTTTTTTTCCTTCGATAAAAACCCATCATATTTTAACTTTTTGTAATCTGTCTAACTTTCAGTTATCAAGCGCTAAAGAATCTGATTTTATGTAAGGAATAACGAAATAATTTTACAAGATATATAATATATTTTATTTTATATAAATTTTTACTATATGAATATCTACGTTATTCTATTGTTTTGTAAAAGGATATTCTTTTTCGATACAATTATGCAATATTTTTTTGAGTAAATTTATTTTAACTTATTGTTGCATGACCAAATACAGGTTTTTGATTTATTGTAAAGGTTGAAAACTAAGAAAAAAAATTTCTTAAATATTTTGATATATTGAATTTGTATTCTTCCAATTGTTTTTATTTTTTGTGTCTTGAATAAGAGTGCATGCTGATTAATTATTATTTTTATTGAATAATTATTAATTGCAGTTTAAGCTTAAAGAGTTAATTAATTTTTCCATCTGAAAAATATTCTGAAAGATGAATAAAATTAAGCTAGTAAATTAAAATTAATTTCCTGGTAATTTAAAAGAATCATACAATATGAAAGAAAACTTTTGAAAAAGTGTCTTTTTATATTAACATGGAAAATACTTTCCCATTCTTAATTTCTCTACTAATCAAACAATTGTAATATTTTACTAGTAAAAAAGTTTCGTAGATAGTATTTCTCCTGTCCACCACAATTCAGGACGTTAACTGTTAGTTCGTTCTGTATACTGTGCTGAAATTCATGACTCCAGAAAATATTCAAACGAAGAAGGAAACTTCATTCCTAAATACGCTAACTGTAATGGAACCGCATACAGCCTTGTTAAAAGGGTCTCAAACACTCCCCAAGATTACTTCTACCTTAACAAGAGGGGGGGAAAAATGTATTTCCTTCTTTTAAAAAATTGAAACAACCGTTATTAAAGAAAGTGACCAAGAGATGGCGCTACAGGACTAGATGTCAGTATATGGATTGATATTAATTGTAAACAAGACCTACTCACTTTCTTCCAATTCGTACTGGAAATTGAGAAAATACTAATAAAAATTCGGAGGAAAGTCCGTGAAATATTTCGAATTGGACAATGCTTCAATATTTTTGACGCTAGTGGAGGAACTTACTGCGAAAACATAAACTGAAACCTTTTCGGCCTTTTTGTCTACTCTAACTTGAAATTTTTAACAGCCATTTTATGTACAATTTTCTTCCTTAAATTCTTTTTTTTTTTTACCTGCTAAAAACTCTCTCTTCGAAAAAAAAAGTCAATCAATAAGCTTTTTGTATTACCTCTGAAATGAAGTTCCTAAAAACCTGGTTTATGCAAGCAGGGAAACTATGTAATGAAACGGATCTCCTTACTTAAGTCACAGCGGTTAAGCTAATTAGAAGCTTTTCTAATTTCTGAATTATGTATCAGGTATATTACAGGTCCTGTTCTTACTTTAGAAAGCACGAATTATTGACTCGTTCTTTTGCATCAAGATTAATATAAGTGAAAGTGAATATAATACACTACTATATAATTTTACAAAATACTATACTGTTTCTTACTATTTTGATTTAATAAACATTTTTAGTTTGCTTTGATCACTGGAATTATGAGGGAAATTTCGAGAAGGATCTTCTTAATATTTTTAAATTCGGCTATTCAAAAATTATTTGAAAATATAGACATAACAAATCTTAATCCGATTTTTAAATTTAATTTATTAATGAATTATGTAATGTTATTGTATCATTATATTAAGAAGAAAAATGAAAATAAAAATGATTAAACCCTGCTCAGCGGTCGAATAGGTATTCTTCAGATCAAACCGGTGGTCGATTTACCCCAGTTTTGCCCCATTTTTTGATCATCCGACAACGGATGATCTTATTCTGATCAATTGTTTTTCATCGAGTTTCAGCAAGAAAATCATTTTAAATATTATTCTAATAGGTTACATTAAACTGACAGTTAAGTAAATGAATTTTTAAAATAAAAACCTCTTTTTTAAAATTTTATTTTTGCATCATAATTTGTAGAAATTTTAATTAACTCGGATAAGTTATTATCTACACTTGTTTTTAAAATTAAAAAATTTTCAAATCCCAATTTATCTATTTTCTTTGTTTTTTACACACTTCTCAGAATTTCTTAAAATATGCAAAAATAAAAAAGGACTTCTGTATACAAAAATCTATTTTATTCAAATTTGACTCGAAATGTAACATATTATATGAATTTAAAAAAAAATTCTGCCAGAGAGGTCACAGCTTCTATAAGCATTAAAAGAAAGTGCCAATAAAGGCACTTTAAAATGTAACATTGATGCTGATTATTAATTCAAAATTCTTCTACAAGAATTACAAGGAAGAGTCAATAAAGGTGCATTAAAATGCAACATTAATGCTGATTCTTAATACAAAATTCTTCTATATGTGTCTTCTTATTTCTCTAATACATATACATATTGTAATAAGATAATGAGCACATAAAACCACTAGGAAAGAACTACACTGATATGAGCCATATATGTATGTCATTTTCTATAAATTATAAAAACGAGCAACATCAAATTAAAAATATGTTTGATATTCAAAGATGGGAGTAAGGAATTATTTAATCATTTCTATACAGATAAATTATAAAATAACATCTTTCAAAAAATAATTAGGTAGAGAATACATTACAAGTAATGTTAAAATTTGTTGTGTAATGAGAAAAAAAAAACATTAATAAAAACTAGGGATCATTTTCAGCAGATAACAAAGGTCATCATTTGATCTCTTTAAAAAATGTTAATTTTATACACATTGTTGAAGATTAAAGCTGAAGCAAACTGACATTGTAAAAGAGATTAGCTCGATTGAGTGACTAAGCACATTATTATATCACACAATTTATAAGTAACAAAAGTAATTTCTTTAAATTTCTAATTATTAATCATAATAAAAACTGCAATAGTTCTTTTTCTATCAAATAAATATAACATAAAAAATCAATTTACTAAAAAAAAAAACTTATATATCCATGTGAAAACAGTTTACAGTCATTGAAATGAGTCATACAGGAAAGTTTCAAAAATGCACAAAGCAATCCTGTATAATCATCACCAGACAGATGAAAAAGATTTCTTTGTTTGTTGCTTCTCTTATTTTTTTTTTTTTCAAAAGGAAAAGGCTGTTACTTATTTCTTCCTTATCTGAGAAATGTGAAATAAGAATTAATTATAATATTATAAATAACTGTGATGAAAAAAATTGCTAATTTAACGATAACACTGACATGACAGTAAAAATTGATAGTATAAACACAAATATTTGATATAAGTAAAAAAATACCATTTTTTGTAACTAAATTTAGAATAAATATTTAGTATTCATTTATACAGTACATCTATTATAAAAAAAAAAGACATAAGATATTCTATTCTATATCACTAGAAATGTGCAATCTCAAAAATTTGTAAGGGATTTCAGATAACTTTGGAAAATATTCTACAGAAAGAATATTTTTTTACCTAATATTAAAATATTATTTGTTCAACAAAAACATATTTATTATTTAGGTGGGTTTTTTTCCAAAAAACCTTCTTGCTTTAAATGTTCATACAAAAATCTGCCATAATCTTTGATGTACAGCTGTATAATGGTAGGGATGGAGAAATAAGAATTTTTCAATATGGAATAAAACATAATTAAAATTTTAAGTTTATATTGCAAATAATCTTCAATACTTGAATTCTTTATTATATTTTTACAGATTTACAAAACTGAACAGTAATAGGAAAAAGGTTAATCGGAATCTCTGTCAGTGTAAATTATTCGCGACCTCCTATCTGGTATCAACTCCAATAGTTCCAATGCATCTAAATCCTCCATGTTTGTTTGAAAACTAATGTAATTGTTGTCCTTTTTGAGAACTGCGTATGCGGAAAATCGTTGATGAAATTTGATCATCGGAAGCCTGTGAATCAAAAAATGGGGCAAAACAGGGGGAAACCGGCAATCAGTTTGGTCTGGAGAATACCGATTTGACCGCTGAGCAGCGTTTCATCATCAGCTGATGTTTAACTACGGTTGGTGAATACGGCCGTCAGGATGTTTTTTTTTAAATTAAAAAATTCTGCCCGGTGCCTTCTTCCTATGTCAAAAGGCATCGCATTCTCTAGATTTTGCTTTTTACACAATAGACCGGCGCAGCCGGTTTGAAAAATTTTATTTCAAAATTGTTATAATAAGCAGCGATGGTGATTCCAAAGAATAAAAAAAAATTTAATTAAAATCTTAGATACAGATTAAATAAATCTCAGATAAAAATAAAAATTTCAATACTTATCAGTAAAGAACATAATTTTAATGCAGGAAGCGGTAACCGTCACTGTTTCGCAGAAGTGTTTGTTTACTTTGTCCGTCATCTTTATTGGGGATTTGGCATCCTTGGCGCAGCAAGGTGCACACTAAACTACAATTTTAGCAAAATCTTAAAGGTTTTAAATGATAATGTTTTTTTAAAAATTTGTTTTTATGTTTGCATACCATTGAATGAGTGGAGACTTCTGCAAGAAATTAAAGCAAATGCAAACATTATTTGTATTTGATGGATATTTTTTGGAAATTGGATGTTAGACACTAGTTTTTGCTAATGCGATTAATTCATTTATTTTAGATATTTTATTGTAAATAATAATTAATTCCTATCACCTGTTTTTTTGCTGCTTGTTTTGCAGAAATATATGCCTTACAGAATTCTGATTTGACTTTATGAGAAAATGCTGTATTTTAATATTGGACACCATTTAAAAATGGTTCATTCAAGAATACTTTACAGTAACATGTAAAAGTTTTGATTTGTAACATAATGTATTTAACATTTATTGCACGTCTTTAATACCTAGAAACCTTTTTATGTTTATTTTTTTCTTGTTTTTCATTAATATATGTTTGTTTCCTGTATGAATCTCATGTTTCATTTTCTGTTAATATAAGGCAGCTTTTGAAAATACCCGCCCCCATTTTTATAAATTGTTATTTTTGGGAGGAGGAAGGAAATAATAGAGACTATTTTAATATTTAATAAGAATATTTTAAACTGTGTCATGCAGAATTTTATGTACTATTTTAACTTTACAACTCATCATTGTTATAAACAAAAGAAATGTGCAGATTATTTTGCGTAGTTATTCGGTGAGTAGTGTCAGTAAAAATCTTTAAAAACAAATTTTTAATGGTACTTATATAAGCGCCTTAAAAATGCATATTTTTTTATGTAGGTGTTAATTTTAAAAATAAAAAAAAACTATTATTTTCTTAATCTGAATCTGCCTAATTATACGAATGCATTTTCTTTGAGATGCTGATCTTTCATTTCTGGCAGAATGTCAGCAATTCCAGAGATCAATATAAATGTTTTTCGTCAGTTTAGGAAATTATCGATAGTATGAGAAAAATATAGGTTTACCATAAAATAATATTACTCATGCACTTTGTTCTAAAAATATATAGAATTATGCTTACATTTTTTTTCTTGTATATGATATATTTCATTGCAATTTTCTGTATAGATATGTTATGTCCATTATATTTTAAAAAATGCAATTTTACATTGTATATTTAATGCCAATTTTTAAATTGTAGAATATACTAAAATAATCTGTTCCAAAAGTTTATAGCAAAAGCAATTTCATGCAAATATGTTATTGTTAATCATGATGTCAGTTGAGAGCTTAATAAGTATGTTGTAAGAAAAGGAAAGCGGTTTGTTTGTTCTGTGTTCCAGTATACCTAAAGGTTTGCAGCTTTCGAGCGAAGGAGTGAGTAAAATTCTGAATTTGAAATTGCTTGGTAAGATTATTTAAGGAAGTGTCAAAACTTTTAAATTGCTCTAAAAGTATGACTTATTGTGTAAAATGCCATATGAGCCATGTTCAGGAAGACCACCTGTGATGAATATTCACAATGAGCCGGTTACAAAGAATGGCTTCAAGTTATAAAATATTGGTTTGAAATTACTTCTTGATGGTAAGTGTTCAAGAATACTGTTCATGGAGGAATTTTAGAATCTGGCTGGATGTTTCATGCAAAAATTATTCACAGATTACCGCTGTTAAAGCTTCACATTAGCAAAAGATTACGATGGGCTTCTAATCATACATTTATAAAATGATGGTGAGAAATATACGACTACACTTTTCAATGATTCCTTACATTTTCATTTCCTTTTCGGTTTGCAATTCTTAATATCACATTTTGAATCAGATTATGCACTCAGTTCGCAAAATATGTTAGACATTCTGTACCTATTTCAATAGTATTGATACTGTTCCATGAAAGGAAGATATATGTATACATCACTAAATATGACAACCCATGTTAAATGGTAAAAACAGTACTTATCTTGGAAAATTAATTTTCATTTTTTTTTTTTTTTTTTGTGGTTGTTAGTACCTGTAATGAAGTTAATTCTTACTGACTATTATAGCAAACAATACATCAAATTCACTTTTATATTATTTTCTCTTATTTTATGTCTTAATAATATATTTTATATTATTATTATATTTTTCTTTACATAGCTATATGATTTTGCTTTGGAATGAATTGATTTTCATCTTTTGCATTTTGATTTAATGTTTATTTTTGTAGCTTGAAGAAATGTATAAAACTGTCGGAATTCTTTTTGCACGTACTAATAGGATTCTGTTTGTTATTTGAAATGACATTTGAAAATTTATAATACAAAATAATTATTTTTCATAGTTTTTGTATTTGAATAAGTTTTTCAGAATTTGATTCACATTTGTCCTTAATCATTTCTCTCTTTGTTAGCTCTTTCAGACGTAAGAGTCTATGCAAAAATAATTACCTTGTTGAATTATAAAAGTAGATAATTTTTTTAAAAAATCAGTATTATTTTTAAAATGTATCAAATATTATTCTTGATTATTCTTTAGTACAATTTGTGTGTATGTGTATTTGTATATGTATAAATCTAATCAGCAAATTGAATAGATTAACTCTGTAAGTTTTGTATTTATGTGTGTGTTGCAGTTATCGTATGTTCTTCTACTGAATCTTTCTGGTTTATGTGCCAAACATGGTTCTTTTAGTAAATATATGAAGTATACAAAATGCTTTATAAAGTGGTTCACAAAATGAATGATCATGCTTTGAAAATGTGCTTTCTTCATTAAATGGCTCAAATACGAAACTACCGTGCATTAAATATTTAACTATAAACGGTTTAGGAAATAAGCCACCATATTTGTAGGAAGAAAGGGAGTCTTGACACGCAGAGGAATAGTTCCTTGGTATGGACTTGATTAGATCTAACAATATTAAACATTTTTTAGTATGAATTATCAAAGTAATATACGCAATTTAACCTAGTAGGTAAGGTAAATGACCGTACTTTATGTTTATAATATGTTGCACACTTGCACTAAACTGCAATATATTTGTAAATTTCGCATATTCAAAACCCATCAATTGTTCCAGTTATTACCGTTTAGAACATTTTTTTTAGTTCTTGATCATATTGGGGCTCCCTCAATCGCGGGGCCTCGGTGCATAGCAACCCTCCCCCCTCGATGTCCTTCTCTGGGTGCGCTTTATCTGAGATTATGTTATTTCAGTCTTACAATGTTTTTACTTTGATACCCTACGAATATTTAATTTCTGCAAATAATTATCAATAACAATTAAATTACCTATCAAATACTAATTTCATTTAATTAAATATGAAATATCTAGATCACCCATTGAAAAATTTCTGCCATCGCTTTTGATATATATAACGATGAATGATATTTGTCTTATGTACAAATCTTTTTTTTTTTTTTTTTTTGCCCCATCTTGCTTAAACTTAGGACCTATAGGCTATTTAAAACAAGATGCACACCAGTCAATTTCCAAAAGTTGAATAGAATTGCAATTAATTAAAAACTATTTAATATCTTTGCATGTATCTGTGATATCTTCCAAAAATATCGTCCAACAAAAATCATTTTTACACTGTTTTACAACTGAAAAATAATCTTTTGAAATCAAATTAATTGCCATAAAGTTTCGTCAATAATTTTAACAAATATAATTTTTTTTTTCATAACTGGACACAATACTTTGGAAATAAAACTAATTTTATTGTTCATCAAACCGTTTAATAACATCATTTTTTTCGCATTGTTCTACCTGCAGTTTACAAAACTTGCTTTTTTGAATACAATTAGATATATAAGTTCAAAATTTTATTTTGATTTACTTGACCTTTTGGTTTTATGAATTTGTTTTTCAACTCAAGCTCAATGAAAGAAGGATTTTTTATTAATTTGATTAATTTTATATCGTGAAATATTTTCATACACCAGCTATAGATAGATAATTTCGATAAAAAGATATCGAATATTCGATTTTTAATTTGATTCATTTTAATTATGCAATTAATGCAATACGGCTTTTTTTTTCTTTTGAACATTTCAAGAAAAAAGAATAAAAAATTCTTAAATTTTCACAAGATGTGCTGTATTATTTGAAAAATGCTAGTATTTTTCACAAATATAAAACACTGTTAAAATGTGTCTTTATTCAGTTTTAGTAACTCCGCTAGTATTCAAGTAGCTTGCAGTCGTTATTTTTTCTCTGTTTGTGTAATTTAGATTGATCAATGGAAAAGAAAAGAGAAGAGTGGAAAAAGAATTGATTTTTGAAATGACAAACATTGCTGCTGAAGAATATTTGCTTTATATTGATAAAGGAAAGTTGACATATTCAGATGAAGATATCGTTAAAATTTTTGAAGCAGTTTTAAAATTTTGAAATTTATTTTATTACACAATGAAAATCTTCTCCACTCAAAAAATATACGATCAGAATTTAAAAAAATAATATTAAGTAAAATTCCAGATTTAAATATTGCAGGCAAATGCTGTACAAGTCAACTAACAAAAGAAGATTACAGTCAAAAATTTGTATCTGAGTGGCAAAGTCCAACCACACCTCCTCGTGGTGCTTCTTGGAGAACTCTCATTTTTAAAGAATCAGATGGTTGAAGTTGCTCTGGCAATTTCAAGTTAAAGTTCAATAATTTTTATAATTTTTTTACTTTCAAACTGCGTTAAAAAATTACGCATTAAAATATTTAAAAGAAAGAAAAAAAATATTATCTTAAACAGTTTTCTAATTATTCTCTGAAATTATTTTTTTAAGCCAAATACCAGGGCTTAAAATCAATTAAAATATATTTCAAACATTTTATGTGTTTATTCTGTTAATGTATAATTAAATTTAATAGCTCTATATAAAAATTAACAACAACTAAAAAAGTGTAATGATGCTGTTAATTACTCTTAAATATAAAGCTTTTTGCACAATTTATTTAAGGAAGAGAGGAAAAAACTGAACAAAAAAGGATGTAAGCAATAGGTTAAGCGAAAAGCAACTATCGCTTAGTCGTTTTCCCTTTTCTGCCGTTCCAGGCCCATAGAAGAGAAAGCACTCTTCTCGGAGAACCCGTTTCAACTCGGACGGCGAATTCAAGGACGCTATGAAAGACTGGGTCTCGTCACGGCCACAGGAATGCTGGGAACAAGGAATCTTTCTGCTCGTTAATCAATGGGATCGTTGTGCTCAGGCTTATGGTGTATATTTTGAATAAAATCTTCATTTATACCCACAGTGTCCTTTCGCACCTTTTCATTTGAACAATTCTTTTACAATAAGATGAAAGCACAAGATGACTGCACGACTAGAGACATACTTTGAAATAGTGTCAGAAGTAGAAAATGTTATTAAACTGTCACTTGTTTTCCTAAGAGTGAGAGACTGAAATGAGAATTGAGATTTCACTTGTAACGCAGCTAGCTTTTGTATCTTCAAATTCATAATGTCTTCACCTAATTCCTTTCTGTCTTGTAATTTTTTCTTCTCTTCTGCATGCTGTTACTTCAAAGCATCAAACTTAGAATGCAGCTATGTGTAATTTTAAAAAATAATTATTATTTGTATATTTCAAAATAATTAAAGAATAAGACAAAAATCAATATTTTTTTAAACAAGTGTATAATAAAAAGAAATATCACATTTAATATACCATATTCTATGACCAAATTAAAACAATAACATGAATTTTTATGATACTTGTAATACAAGTCCAATCCAAAAAATGAACATATGTCTTATTGCCAAATGACTTCTGTAGTTCAGATGCCACACATGCGCATTTGATGACAATTGAATATCGGCAGCAATGATAGCAAAGTTACATATATCACCAGAAGAATCTAAAGCATTAAACTACTGGAAGATAAAAGCAATTAAATTATCAATTATAATATGAGTAAAATATTTGAATATTTGTTTATTTTCATGAATAAGAATGATCATTACGTTCCATATTATGTAAATCGTAGGAAATTTCTTTTTCAAGGTTCAATTGTTTTTGAATGCTTTTGGCACAAGATTCACGACACCTATAATAAGTAGCTCGCGAATTCAACTCTATGTCACAGTTTTCGCATGATCAAGACATATCAAAACCCTCAGAAGTAGAAATTATTGGAATCGAAATAAACAACAAATAAATTCGAAAGCAACTAATGATACATGCATGCACAGAAAGTATTTTGAGCTAAATGAACTTCGGTACTCTCCGGAAGGGTTGCGATTTATTGATTCATGGCGTACACGTAGTTTCAGCACTGACATTTTTTCCGCCAGAGAGCGCGGCTTTAGATACCTTGTGAAGTCGATTGTAGTAAAATCACTTATGCAGTAATGTAGCTCTATTATGTGGTTTTGTGGAGACAACAGCTGCTGTGGTAAATATCCCACGCTCGTTCTATTCAAGTTCAAGGAATATCATGCTTTGGAAATTGTTGAAATTTCGGCTTTGCAGTCACTCTCTCTGGTTGCAATGGTGTCAAGATGAGATACTGTCACGGAGTAGGCAGTCACACCGTAGAAAGTGGAGAGATATCTAAGTCACTGGTGGACGTCTTCGACGCTTTAGTGGAACCACCAATTGAGTATGTCTGCCTTGAAAAAGTTATAAGGCATTAATAATTTTTGTGGCACATAATTAAGGGATCCAAATTTGCTTGAGCAAATAAAAAATTAGTTCATTAGTTAATTTAGCCTCATATTTTACTTCTGAGAGAGTAAATTGAAATTTCATCCCTTCCAAGACTCTTCACTATGGTGGACTCTGGGAGTTCAGTTTGTAAAGCATCATTTAAATAGAATAACGATTGGATATATATATGCTAGGCATGCGGAGAGTTTGAAACAATAATAATACAAATAGAAGGGATACTTAACCCCAGACCCATAACTCCAATTTCACCCGATTTTGTGGAGTTGACTTTTGGTCATTTTTTTGATTGAGAAATTAATAGCAGAACCAATGATAATAAATGAAAATGAAAATCATTTAAATCGTTGTCAAAGAACAACAAAAGTAATCCAAATTATTTGGAACAATTGGTCTAAATATTATATACCAACCATTCATCAAAGTACTAAATGGATGGTTTAGAAAAATAACATTTCTGTAGGCGCAATTGTATTAGTCATCTTCTACCAGTTTGTAAATGTCTTTTAAGTTGAGTTGTTGAAGAATATTTAGGTTCTGATAACAAGATGAGAACAGTAAGGATTAAAACTAAAATAGCAGAATTTAAAAGAGTAATTATGAAAACTCTTGTACGCCCAATTGAATGAGACATTTATAAATCGTGTGAAGTATATTGCTGTGTATTACTTTAAAATAATTTGTTTAGTAATAAATAATATGAAAATTTTGTTGTTTAGTGATGTTATATTTTAAATTTCTTAATTTGTGTTTGTTAACATTTAATTTTTCTTGGAACTTTATCGAAATTATTTTAATTTCAATCCTGGGGAGCATGTTGAATCCCTTGATTAATTATGTTGAAGTGGCTCTGCGATCGCCAAAATGTAGACATATACGGCCGTATTCAACAAACCGGTTGCTAAACATCGGATCGTTCAACCCATGATCAACGACACATCATCAACCAATGATCATTGGTATTCACGAACGTTAATTTTACGACTAAGCATCAAGGCAGCTTTTTCTGCCTTTTTCAACCGGAAATGGATTTTCATTGGTCCAGATATACCACAGGATTATCAGCTGATGGTTGGGTCTTTTTCATGTTTTTATTGTTATTTTGTTTCTTTCCGAGATGTGTATGAGAAATGTGGGACGATCAAGCGAGAAAACAATGTTATGTTGTCTAGTGATAAACTCATCGATTTTCTTACATGATATTATTAAGCTTTTCGTGGGATTGTTTCTCTGAATATACATTATTAAGCAAACATATTTTAAATTTCCACTGTATTATGTAACTAAACATTTGAGCATTTGCTGTCTTTTGAATTGAGAATATGCATATTAGCTGCTTTTCGAATAGTTTTCCAATGAATTGAACTTTTTCAAAAGGTCTATCTGAAAATTAAATTTCTAAAAGAAATGCAGATTAACCAAATTGAGTTCATTTACATATGGAAATATTTTATATATAATAATAGAATATATACATAAACAATACAAATAACAAACTGCTGCAAACTGATTTTGAAAGTGAAGAATTCACTGTAGTTTTTTCTAAACAATGAATTTAACAAAATTTGAATTTCGAGTAAATTATCATTAACTGTAAATTATATTTGTGAGAAATGTGACGAATATTTGAACAAGTAAAAATTAAGCATAACTTTCTTCATTTATCAATTATAAATTAGTTAAAAGTTTGAAAATTGGTAGATTTTTTTTTCAGAAATCAGCATTTTTTACAAAATATAGCATTTTTTTTTGATTTGTTAAGATTAAAATTTTATTAGTTGAATGGTATTACCAGCAAATCATAATATTGATCTTTGTTCTTTTTTATGATCTTTCCATGTTCTTTAATATATATTGTAATGAATTATAATCATACAAATTGTTAAAATACAGCAACTTCCTTGTCTTTGGCAAGGAATTCACAAAATGTTTAAAACATTTTTGTTTAAAATGTTTATTTTGTTAGAATGCCTTTTAATGAGCAATGGATTAGTATCCTGAATTTTTAATATAATAAAGAGGGGGGGGGATGTAGTGTATAAATTCTTGCTTACAAAGTATTATGACTTTCATATTAGTAAATTATTTTCATTTACACAAAACATTTAAATTTCCAAAGGCTATTTTAATTGCAATTAAAAGCAGTGATATCTCTGAATACACACGCACTAAATTTATGTCGATAGCTATCACATTATTAAAAAATCACAACACAAGAATAAATTTGGACTCTTTTTCCTTTTATTCTGGTCATCATTGCTTAGCAGGAGCTGCCTTGCTACCGCACACACACTCTCTAACGCTACACGATACACTGAAGTGTTTTTTGCTTTGCCGCAAGAGGGCAGCACAGTGACAGGTCGGAACATACCGTCCGCCTTGACATAATGTTGTCAACACACACACACAAGGAAAAACTATGGAATATCACAATTCAAGCTCAATGCTGAATAAAAACACACAAATTCAGATTTTAAACACTACACATTACAAGGTAATAACATTAATCACACAATAAAGAACACTAATATAAGATTACACATCAATAGGTAAAATACAAATTTTTGAAATGGCTCTTTTATAAACTCCAGATGGAGTTTTAACTTTTACAACTAAATTGTATAACTTAGAAAGTTCCTTATTTGCTCCTATGAAGTTTGTGCCGTTATCTGAAAATAATTTCGAACATAAACCTCTTCGAGCCACAAATCTCTTTAAACACGCTATGAAGGCATCTGATGTTAAATCAGTGACCATCTCGAGGTGCACTGCCTTAGTAACTAAGCATACAAATAAACAGACATACACATTATGATAAGTGCCCTTTCTTTGATGTTTATATTTCACAAGAAATGGGCCACAAAAATCTACTCCAGAGCAATTAAATGGGAAGTCAGGAGTCACTCTCTCTTTCGGTAAATCGCCCATCAATTGTCTAACTCCTATGGGTTTAACTCTGAAACACTTAATACAATCATGCACTACCTTCCTACACGTTGCCTTACCTTGAACAGGCCAGAAACTTTGTCTGACATAATGTAGTAAAGCAGTAGGGCCTAAATGAAAATATCTTTTATGAAAGAATTCAATAATAAGCTTAGTTAATTTATGACCTTTAGGCAAAATAATTGGGAACTTACAGTTAAAATTTACATTACTATGTCTTATTCTGCCATTGACTCTTAGTACACCAACCTCATCTAAAAAGGGGTTTAAACATTTGATCTTACTTTTGTCAAGAACAGGTTTATTTTTATTTAAACACCTTAACTCTTCTGAAAATTCCCTACTCTGGATTTCCTTTATTATGAAGGTTTCAGCCTTCCTAATTTCCTCTGTTGTCAAGGGACCCAGTCTCCTTTCAGTTGGACTCCTCAAGTTGTGGAGAAATCTGAAAACATAACTTATTACATGCAATATTTTAGTATAACTATTACTACAATTAAGAATATCAGTAACAAATGAATTGTTCAATGTAGTAACTAAAACACTTTCACAGTCAACTTTTTTGAGTTCACAGTCTACATCGTCCTTTATCACAGAGTCAGAGATTTTTCTGCACGGATACTCACTGTTTTTAGAAAGGCAGGGCCTTCCCACCACAAGTTACTCTCGAGCATTTTGGACAGATTTACACCACGACTGATAAGATCAGCTGGATTATCTCCTGACGAAACATGTCTCCACTGCTCCTGACACGAAAGGTCTTGAAGTGTGGCTACACGGTTTGCCACGAAGGTTTTTAACTGGGACGTCTCTTTTTTAATCCATGACAGCACAATCGCTCCAGTAATAGGTATTGGACACTTTCAGTCGAAGAGCCGACTGGATACGCTGCATCAATTTCACCAGCAGCACAGCAGCGCAGAGCTCCAATCTCGGGATCTTGAGCTTCTTCAGTGGAGCCACTCTGGATTTACTGGCCACCATCTTAACAACAACCTCAACAGCAGGTGTTCGGGATTTGCAGTACACAACAGCTCCAAAGGCAGCTTCAGAAGAGTCGCTGAACCCATGAAGCTCTATAGCTTCGACTTCGGAAAATGGAAGAATACATCTGCTCACCTTGATGTTGTTAATGCACTGTAACTCGTTTGAAAACTTCTCCCATTCACTATGATTTTCAGGAGGAAGCTGATCATCCCATTGAAGATTCAGAAGCCACAATTTTTGTAGAAAGATTTTCGCTAGTGAAATCACAGGACCAAGGAGGCCCAGAGGGTCAAACAACTTGGCTATTGTGGATAGAACTGTTCGTTTAGTATGAACATCCGTTGAAGTTATGGACACCTTAAACCAAAAACAGTCATTAGTATGGTCCCACGTGACACCTGAAGTTTTGTTATCACAGTCTGCAAAGTCGTAGTTGCATCCAGAAGTGGTAGACAACTGAGGATGATTGCCTCGCCATTTATGCAAGTTCATGCCAGCTCGTTTTAACATGGAAGTGAGCTGCTGTTGCATCTCTATACATACGGGTAAAGTCTTATCAAGAGATAGCACATCGTCCACATAAAAATCTTTCTCAACAACGGGTGCTGCAAGGGGAAAATTGTGTCCCTCATCCCTTGCAATTTGAATTAGCGTTCGAGTAGCTAAAAATGGGTCACTAGTAGTACCGTAAGTAATTGTCGACAGTTCAAACTTTTTCACTGAACCAAACTCACTGTCCTTCCAAAGTATTCTTTTTAGGTTTCGCTGACTGGGATGAATGTAAATCATCCTATACATTTTTTCAATGTCCGCAATAAATGCATATGGATGTTTGCGGAATCGCATCATAATTGAAATTAAGTCCTCCTGCACAATTCCCCCATTAATTTGCAAGCTATTGAATGAATTTCCATTCGTGGTTTCACTAGAGGCATTAAATACTACACGAAGCTTAGTGGTCATTTTCTCTGGTCTATATACTCCATGATGGGACATGTAATACACTGTCTCTGGTTCTGTCTCATGCGTCACGTCTCTCATATGTCCCAACTTTTCATACTCATTAAAAAATTCTTCATACAATTTTAAATAAGTTTTATCACGAGATAGTTTACTCCAAAGTGAATTTAATCTTTTTAATGCTATACTTTTAGACTTGCCTAAACAACTAGGTTCCTCTTTAAGTGGGATTGTGACTACATATTTTCCACTAGACTCTCTATAATGAGTTTTAACAAAATGTTCCTCAGCGATTTTTGCCTCATGGGATTTAGAGGTCTCTAACTCAACAGTTTCTAGTTCCCAGAATTTTTTCATGGTATTGTTTAAATCTTCATCAATAATTAACTCACAATGAATTTTTGGGGAATCAAATTCCATTACACTACCGCAAGCCAAAAATCCAAAAACACTATTTTGAAAAAACAACTCTGCATTTGATGAATAGATCTTTTCTGGCCTCAACAAATGATAGAACGATTTAGCACCTAGGAGACAATCAACTTTTTGGGGAACCATAAAATTATCAGCCAAATTAATATTAGAAGGAATTTGTTCTTTAACACTTAAATATTTAATTGGGGTTAACTCAGTGATTTTATCTACAACAAGAAACTCAAAATTTTGCTCAAAGCTCTTATCAGCATTTGAAATTTCAGCTTTAATAAATTTGGTAACAGTCATTGAGGAATTATTTAAACATGAAATTGTTACATTTATTTTTTCTTGTTTTAACCCTAATCTGTTTGCACACTCCGAAGTCATAATATCGGACTGACTTCCTACATCCAACAACCCTCTAACACATTGCAGATTCCCAAATTTATCTCGAATATAAAATTTAGCCGTGCTTAACAATACAGTTCTCGTTTGTTTATTTTCAACCGTACTCGTAGCTGAAAATGTCGATTGCACATTTTCATTAGTTGCGCAAGAAGTTGGATAAAAGGAATTAACTTCTGGGTTTAAAGTTGATTTTGAACTTTCCCCTTTATTAACTATGTTACTAGTTTCGCTTTTACCACCCCTACTGAAAGGATCAAACTCTCTGGGATAATGAAGTAACCTATTATGAGGTTTATTACAAAAGCAATTTCTTGCCGAACACTTTTTCACATTGCATATTGGTGAGAGGCATTTAAAACATAAGTTTTGGGATTTCACAAATGCAACTGTATCACTAACAGAAAGTTTTTGAAATTCCTGACATTTAAATATTGAGTGGTTGTTCTGGCACATAACGCGTTTAGAATTAGTATTCGATAAGAACACTTTAGAAACATTTCTATTACGATTCTCAAAATTTCCTTTACCGAAATTCCTTTGCTCATTTTTATTCGTAACGAATGCGCGGGAAAACGAACCGCACTCAGTTTTGGTTTTGGTTTCGGTTTTAGAAGCCACAAATAATCTTTAGAAGCCAAATCACATTCTCTACTTAATTCCTGCACATTAAAAACAGATTCTCCTTGTTTAATACTGATATGACTTTTTAAATCTTGAGGAAGAGTGCTAAAAATCTGATCAGAAACCATTAACTCACACAATTTAGAAAAATCATTCACATTACGAAGTTGAATGTAATACTCAAAAACATATCTAACTCTTGAAGCAAATTGCGCATAATTTTCTGTTGGCAATTTTACTGCACTTTTAAATTGTTTTAGACATTCTTGATAAGTTGGTTGAAATTGTTTTAAGACAATAGATTTAATTTTTTCATAGTCACTCAACTCTTCTTCTTTGATATAAACCATTAAATTGCCAATTCTATCCCCTAATAGATTTAATAAAATTTCAGCTTTAAATTTATCACTAACTACTTTTGTTTTGAAAGCTTTTTCGAGCGAATTGAAAAACAGATTAAAACACTCAGCATTTTTGGGAACAGGAATCGTCAAAACTTTGATACTCTTAATTAAATTCTCTAAACTAAAACTCTGTTCATTATCGCTAAGCTCACACAATGAGGGTTTGAGCTTTAAAAGCTCTATTTCTTTCTCTACAAGCAAAAGCGAAAGCCTTTCAATCTCCAATTTTTGTTCTAATGAAAGCCTTTCGTTTTCGGCTTCATCCGAATTTTTACTTCTTTCGTCTGAAACCTCTTTAATTAAATTTTTCACAACCTCAATTTTTTGCTTATAAATGTCACTATTCTCAATTATACTTGTCAAATCTACAACTTTAGCGGAAGATGCAAATTCAATATCTAGTTCTGTACACAAACTCTTTAATTCGTCTTTCTTCAAACTAGACAAAGACATTATGAAAATTTAAGTAATTGAACACTTACCCACAATAATTATCCTTGAGAATTGGGACGAGAGAATACGCGAAAACACAGAGAACAGAAACAGAAAACACCACTCAAGCTACAACTTTCGTTTCCTAAGCCTACGCTAATCCACTTCGCATATTTTCACACCCAAAAAAAAAAACGCAATCCATCGCTGATCGCTATTTTATCTCCTCCGAGACGGACCATATGAATACACACGCACTAAATTTATGTCGATAGCTATCACATTATTAAAAAATCACAACACAAGAATAAATTTGGACTCTTTTTCCTTTTATTCTGGTCATCATTGCTTAGCAGGCGCTGCCTTGCTACCGCACACACACTCGCTAACGCTACACGATACACTGAAGTGTTTTTCCCTTTGAAGCAAGAGGGCAGCACAGTGACAGGTCGGAACAATCTCTGACAATCCCATATAATTGTTTGTATGAAGTTTATAACGTATATTACAAATTTCTCTTTATTTGACTTTCAGCATTTATTTGTAAACAAATAAGTTTGAAACTTCCACAATATGTATAAGCTTCCAATATGTATTATTTTAGCAATATGTATTATATTTCCACAATATGCTATATTTGAAAAAAATAGTAATATTACTTTTGGTGTCAATATTTAAATATGTATTAGCTGTCTAAATCTTCAGTAGTTTTCAAAATAACATTTTTTGTTTGTTTGTTTGTTCTTTTCTCAAAGCAGAAAAAAATGCTTATTCTGTGCTATGCTTTTATTTCTGTAGAAAAGCAAATATAGAAAAAAATGCTTATTAATTATCAAAATATTAAATTTTTACATATATAATTGTTAAAAAAATTTATAGGTATAAATGTCAGAATATATACATATTAGAAGAATATATACATTCAGAATATATACTGCAAATCAGAAGATTCAAATTATAAACAAAAGTCAGTGAAAATTGTAT
The DNA here is from genome assembly GCF_947563725.1 of Argiope bruennichi. Taxonomy (NCBI): domain Eukaryota; kingdom Metazoa; phylum Arthropoda; class Arachnida; order Araneae; family Araneidae; genus Argiope; species Argiope bruennichi. The sequence continues at coordinate 107,597,693 of NC_079162.1, forward strand.
ATGAATATTGAAGACAACAGCTATTTCACCAAAATAAATATTCATGCAATAAATTTGTATAGTATATTGTTATTGTGGAAGTGAAGAAGCCCATTTATACTTCATATCTAAAACGTTTTGTAAACAATGAATTTAACAACTCTTTAAATTTCAATGGAATAATTGTTAGCTTGACAACATGTATTTGACTACCTTGACATTACAAATCAGTATAAAAATAATGTAAATATTGATGAAAACCCTACTTATTTTAGAACTGATATCTCTGAGTAAAATAAATGATTAAGTTGCACATCATAAGCATTCACTTTTGTTCAAATAAATTGAGTGGCAAAACATCTAGAATTAACAGTAAATTTTTTTAACACTTTCTGCTTGATGATTCAAACTTAATCAAAAAGCAACACAGGTTAACTTGATTCGCCTGTCAGAAACTAGTAATGATATTTTAATTCTTTCAAGTAAATGTGAAATTCCATTTGTTTCAACAAGTTTTTGCCTTTTTCTTTTTTTTTATTCCCAGAAATTTGTACCAAAAAAGTTATTAATTTTTTGATACTTTAACATTTAGTTTCTACTCATACTTGAATAATATCTGTCACTTTATTATATTAATTTCCAATGATGTTTTTAATTATTCATATCCTCATGACAATCATTACTTCCTGAAATCATAAACCTATGAGCACAACCATCTAACTAAATACTGTTAAGTCAGCATAATTTCCTTTGTTTAATTGTCAAATTTTTGAACTCAGGATCTTGTGTATTTAAACAAGGATTCTCTTTCTATATTTAAATTTCATGAAAGATGATAAAATTGAAATGTTTCAAAAAAGTAAAAGAAATTTTCCCAAAAATTTTTTTTCTTGAAATCATCTTAAATATTATTCTAATAGGTTACATTAAACTGTCAGTTAAGTTAATGAATTTTTAAAATAAAAACCTATTTTTTAAAATTTTATATTTGAATCATAATTTGTAGAAATTTGAATTAACTCGGATAAGTTATTATCTACACTTCTTTTTAAAATTCCAAAATTTTCAAATCCCAATTAATCTATTTTCTTTGTTTTTTACACACTTCTCAGAATGTCTTAAAAAATGCGAAATTAAAAAAGGACTTCTGTATACAAAAATCTATTTTATTCAAATTTGACTCAAAAATTAACATATTATATGAATTAAAAAAAGAAAATTTTGACGGAGAAGTCGCAGCTTCTACAAGCATTAAAACAAAGTGCCATTAAAGGTACTTTAAAATGTAACATTGATGCTGATTATTAATACAAAATTCTTCTACAAGAATTACAAGGAAGTGTCAATAGAGGTACTTTAAAATGCAACATTAATGCTGATTCATAATACAAAATTCTTCTATATGTGTCTTTTTATTTCTCTAATACATATACATATTGTAATAAGATCATGAGCACATAAAACCACTAGGAAAGAACTACATTGATATGAGCCATACATGTATGTCATTTTATATAAATTATAAAAAAGAACAACATCAAGTTAAAAATATATTTGATTTTCAAAGTTGGGAAAAAGGAATTATTTAGACATTTCTATACAGATGAATTATAAAATAATATCTTTCAAAAAATAATTAGGTAGAGAATACATCACAAGTAATGTTAAAATTTGTATGATCTCTTTAAAAAATGTTAATTTTATACACATTGTTGAAGACTGAAGCAAACTGATATTGTAAAGGAGATTAGCTGTATTGAGTGACAAGCACATTATTATATGACACAATTTATAAGTAACAAAAGTAATTTCTTTAAATTTCTAATTATTAATCATAATAAAAACTGCAATAATTCTTTTTCTATAAAATAAATAATAACATAAAAAATCAATTAACTAAAAAAAAAACTTATATATCCATGTGAAAACAGTGTACAGTCATGGAAATGAGTCATAAGGAAAGTTTCAAAAATACAAAAAGCAATCCTGTATAATCATCACCAGACAGATGAAAAAGATTTCTTTGTTGCTTTTCTTATTTTTTTTTTTCTAAAAGGAAAAGGCTGTTCCTTATTTCTTCCATATCTTGGCAAGTTTTTAATCTGAGAAATGTGAAATATGAATTAATTATAATATTATAAATAACTGTAATGAAAGAAATTGTTAATTTAACAATAATACTTACATGACATACTTAAAAATTGATAGTATAAACACAAATATTTGATATAAGTCAAAACTACCATTTTTTTGTATCTAAATTTAAATAAATATTTAGAATTCATTTATACACTACACCTATTATAAAAAAAAGACTTAAGATATTCTATTCTCAATCAATAGAAATGTGCATTCTAAAAAATTTGCAAGTGATTTCAGATAACTTTGGAAAATATTCTACAGAAAGAATATTTTTTTTACCTAATCTTAAAATATTATTTGTTCAACGAAAACATATTTATTATTTAAGTGGTTGTTTTTCAAAAACCCTTCTTGTTTTACATATTCATACAAAAATCTGCCATAATCTTTGATATACAGCTGTATAATGGTAGGGGTGGAGGAATAAGAATTTTTCAATATGGAATAAAGCAAAATGAAAATTTTAAGTTTATATTGCAAATAATCATTAATACTTGAATTCTTTATTATATTTTTACAGATTTACAGAATTGAACAATAAAAGGAACAAGGTTAAAACTGATTAACATGTAACATTGTCTTAGTAAAGAATGGGAAAATTTTCTTATAGCATGACAAATGCAAAAAACTGTTAAAGATGGACTCTAGTTATAAAAGTAATATTAAAAGTTAATTAAAAATGATTTGAAAATATATTGCATACATACATTATCAATTTTTAATAACTTATATCATCATAATAATATAATTAAAAAAACTATAAGACTACACAAATGATATAAATATATATAGATATGAAACAACTTATTTTACTAGCAAGTGATTAGATTAACCAGACAGAAAATATGCAATAAAATGTTTTTAATGGAAGCATTTTAAGGAACAATCATTTCATAAAAAACAGTATAATCATACTAAACTTGATGAGTTTTCTAAAAGGTATTAATAAGTTTAGCAAATTCTTTTAATTATAATTCATTTGCTTCAAAAAATTGAATGTTCAAGGAATTATACAAATGACAGACTCTAGTTTTAATTTCTAGGGATTAATTCTAGAAAATAATAATCCAAAATCGACTCGGATATAATAATAATAAAAAGGGATTCCCATATGAAGGATATAAAAGAGTTTAATGTAAACATACCTCAAGTCGCTCAGATTCATTATTTGGTAGGTAAATGAATCTTGGCCTCATTTCAGCTATACATCTAGATACTTCATTTATAGCCCGGCTACATTATGACTGGCTAGTTTGATTGAAATCACCAATTATTTGTTGATGACTTCCTGAAGCAAAAAAAAAAAAAAAAAAAAAACGTAAGGCAATACAAAATTTCTTTTCAGTAGTTACAGCACTGTTTCGTAAAATATTGGTGCTTAATTTCTCCTTATCAAAGATAAAATGCATTCAGCAGAATTAGGAGGAAGTCTGTACTTCGAAATAAAATCATATTCATCTAAGAAATCCAAATCAGAAACTCTGTCAGTGTATATTCACCTCCTATCCTCCAACTGCAATAGTTCCAATGTATCTGAAAACTAATGTAACAGTTGTCCTTCTTGAGAAATGAGCATGCGGAAAACCGTTGATCAAATTTGATCATCGGAAGTCCGTGAATCAAAAAATGGGGCAAAACAGGGGGAAATTGACAATCAGTTTGGTCTGGTGAATACCGATTTGACTGCTGATCAGCATTTAATCATCAGCTGATGTTTAACAACGGTTGGTGAATACGACCGATAGTGGTTACGAGTCGAATCCTTGTAAGCGTTGGTGAAAGTTGCGGAGCGCCAAAGTGTCGCATACGAAATAAAGTTATGAAATTATAATTATGTTTTTTTCATACATTATGACACAGTCCTCGTTTTCGAAAGTACTCTTCTGTTCCATAACACCGTATATTTTATTTCATTTGTATTAAATTTAAGAAAAGTTAGTTAGTGCCTTTGTTAACTTAAATATTCAAAACCATATAATTTTAAAATATTTTTTTTAAACCAAAATATTTTTTTCTATAATAGACAAATAAAATTTAGGACACTTTCAAAATGTTAAAAAATTATTGAAATATATAAAAGGTATGCTTCAAAAAATTTATGAAATATAAAATGTTTTTAAATTGTTAAATTGCATTCATACTTTTTCCAGAAACATTCTATCAGAGCATTTTTTTTAATTAAACAAAAAAGAATTGTAATTGACTAAGTCAATTTTATTCTGTATCTTTTAGGATATTTTTAAACTTCAAAATTCTATAGACCAAAATCATTTGTGAAAACAATTTTTCTAAAATTTTTAACCTTTGCGTCAAATTAAAGTTCTATATTTGATTTTGCAGCTGTAAGTTAAAATAAACTTACTCAAAACAATGTCACACAATTTTATTGAACAAGAATATTAATTTATTAAGCATGGTTATTACATAGATTCTGATTCTTGAAAAATTTATATATGATAAATTAAAACATATATTGTATAAAACTGATTCTATAATCATAATTTTTTTCCAGATGATTAGAATTTTTCAAGCTTCATGACTAAAACCTGGACATAATAGACAAATTTAAAATATAATAGTATTTTGCAGAAAAAAAGTGAAAGGATTTTTTAAATAACATTTTTATTGAGAATTTAAGAAACGCATCTTGTAAAAACTGATTAAAAATATCAGTCCAAAATACTTAACGAGATTAATGCAAATTATTTAGTGAAATTGTAAATTCATTAACAAATGACTACATAATTAACGAATCAATACATTAAAAAAATGGAACAAGATCAAACCAGATTAATATAATGGCACACTCAGTACAAAAATGAAAGCATAACCACATTTTTACAAAGTTATTTAAGATCGGGATTTAGGGCTGTTTTTAGTATTATTGTTACATTGGTTAATTTGCAAAATACGAAATTTTCATTATTTTATATACAAAAGTGAAATTAGTTTTTTTCTGTGTAAAAAAAAAAAATCATTGTTAAAACTTCGAAATAAAATCTTTCGTTAAAAATCAATCGCATGAAAAGATCATAAACTGAATTTGAATATAAGAAGAATATGTAATTACAAACAACATGAATTCCAGGATGTATTTCATAAGGCCATATGATTGAATGTAAGCGCCATGAATATTCAACGTTGAAGACAGTTCCAAAATCAGAAAGCATTGACGCTGTTGTTCTTAACCTATATCCCAGAAATACAATAATAATTTTTTCCACAAACAGTAAGCATCTCCCTATACGAACTAATTTTTAGCCAACTAAAAAGTAAGCACTTCTTGAAATACACTAAATGGTAGAAATACGTACAGAAGACGAAATAGGCGAGGCAGCGCCCAATCAAAAGACGCCGTTTATAGAGGTATAGGTGTTAAGGTAACATTTTCTAAGTTATAAAATCTAATTTTGAAATATGCATTTCTTACGAAATGTTCGAAAATACAATTTTAAGGAACCTGTCCATGAAGGAACGAAAGATGTTGTACTAAATATTTATAAGGTCAAACTTATTAAAAATAATGGTAGGTGATCTTATATCAGAAAAAATGTGTTAATACTTTTTTTTATATCTATGAATAATTTCTTAAGAATAGGAAACCAAATATCTCTGCATGAAAGATAAATATTTTAATGCTTCTATGCGAAACACTATTTTCTATTGATTTACCAAAATGTAAATATTCTCCTTTCGACTTCAATAACAAGTGATTTTGATTAATTGTCATCTACTTCTGAACATACATTTCCACGGGTTAATAATCATGGATTTCTGATTTATTTTTAGAAATAATTGAATATATTCTTCATGGGAAATGAAAGTGCTGAAATTTATTGCAGATATACTTTGCCATTTTTATCAGAAATTAGCATTACCCTCTACGCTAAAAACACTCCACACTTTTTGCTTGTTTCGAAAATTATTTTCATTGCCGTCTATATTTGACTCAAGTGTTACACAGGTATAATGCCCGTTTGCCTCCTCGGTCAGTTGAAAAAAAGTATATTACAATTCTTATTAATTTTAAACTCTCAGAAAAATACAAGTTTTGTATTCAAACAGATTCTAGGAAGTGTGTTGAATTTCTTCATTAATTACGTTGAATTGGCGCTGCGATCGCCAAAATATGCATGAACTTTGTAGTTTGTTATGATTTGAATTCTTGTAAGTGTTGGTGAAAGCTGAGGAGCGCCCAAGTGTAGCATCCGCAATAAAGCTATGAAATTAAAATAGCGTTTTTAAAATGCGTTATGATATAGTCCACATTTTAGGGAGCAACTCTTCTGCTGCGTAATAGTTGTTATTGGCGAGCTATTATTTGGCGAGAAAAATTTTAGAAAGCCAGCTTCCAGTTATCAGATTAGCATGAGATCACCAAATTGGTGGTTGTGTATCTACGCCTACATTAGATTTGTAAAACATTTTAATTAAATGCCCTTTTTTTTATTTAAACGTAAAAGTTTATGGAGGAAATATTTATTAGAGTTTGTTTTTTAGAAGAATCTTCTGAAAATTCCACTTCCCAATCTTTTCTCCTACGCAGAATATAATCTTCGATTTAGGCAGGCAAAAAAAAAAAAAAAAAAAAAGAATTCCTTCATTTGATCAATTTTTTTTTTTTTTCTGAATCGGAAGTAAGAATTTTAAATGCTGCGTGATTTCCTCATACAACAAAAGTGGAGCGAGAGGAAAAATTATATATTTATCAATTGTTCAGTGTATTTTCAATGCTGTCTATTATTTTTTTAGATAAACTTTATACTGCATTATCTTCTGTTAAGAACCTTTCTAGGATCTGTTGATGCATATTCCATGGATTTCATTATTTCTAATGGAAAAAAAAAAAACGGTTACTAAAGATCCTCTTTGTTAGTAAGATTACAGCATTATGTTGAAAGTAGCATAAAATTATAATGACTATTTCACGATTCCCAGGAAAAAAAGTTTTAGTTCAGTAAAATAAATTTAGAATTAAACATTAATAAGAGAGAATAAAGGGCAAGTAATATTTTTTCATTTCTTACTTTCAATTTGATATCTTTTATTAAATTTTTCATTAATTATTAATATTATTTCATACATAGCCTTTTTTCTTTATATTTTTCTATTATCAATTTATTTTATTATTCATTCTATAATTTCATACTTTCACCCAAAATTGCATAAATAGTAAGCATTAAAATTACAACTGAATCGTGCATGAGAAATGCCCTTCGCACTTTCAAGTGAAGCCTCGCACTTTCCGGTGAAATCACCGCTCCGATAAATTTCAGTGATATGCAATTCAATGATACGATACGATAATTCCAATAACCGGTCCGTTCACTTTTTAATCCAATCACAGATTTCTTTCAAGAGCTTCCATTGGACAGATCGTATCGATTCTTACTTTCCAGTAAAGTCACCGCTCCGGAAAATTTCAGTGATATCGTATCAATTGTTACTTCCTATCGTGATCCAAAACCTGTAATCGAAATATCATCAGTAAGATCGTATCAAGGATTTCAATCACACCCCTCTTTGAAAAGTATTGATCACTTGTATTTGTGACTTTTTGATATTGGTTACGTAATAACCGCTCTGAAAATATTCGTCATCCCTAATTCAATGATACGATGATTCCAATAACCGGTCCATTCACTTTTCAATCCATTCACAGATTCTCCTTTTCTGTTTTGTTCGAGAGCTTCCATTGGACAGATCGTATCGATTGTTACTTTCCAGTGAAGTCACCGCTCCAGTAAATTTCAGTGATATCGTATCGATTCTTAAGTGACTATCAAATAAAAATCAAATGACTTATGGCCGTATTCACCAATCATAGTTAAACATCAGCTGATGATTAAACGCTGATCAGCAGTCAAATCGGTATTCACCAGACCAAACTGATTGCCGATTTCCCACTGTTTTGCCCTATTTTTTGATTCATGGACTTCCGATGATCAAATTTCATCAACGGTTTTCCGCATGCGCAGTTCTCAAGAAGGGCAGCTGTTACATTAGTTTTGAAACAAACATGGAGGATTTAGATACATTGGAATTATTGCAGTTGATATCAGATAGGAGGTCGCGAATAATTTACAGAGTTTCTGATTTGGATTTGTTAGATGAATATGATTTTGTTTCGAAGTACAGACTTCCCCGTAATTCTGCTGAATGCCTTTTATCTTTGAGAAGGAGAAATTAAGCACCAATATTTTACGAAACAGTGCTGTAACTACTGAAAAGAAATTGTGTATTGCCTTACGTTTTTTTGCTTCAGAAAGTTATCAACAAATAATTGGTGATTTCAATCCAACTAGCCAGTCATCATGTTGCCGGGCTATAAATGAAGTATCCACATGTATAGCTGAAATGAGGCCAAGATTCATTTACCTACCAAATAATGAATCTGAGCGACTTGAGGTATGTTTACATTAATCTCTTTTATATACTTCATATGGGAATCCCTTTTTGTTATTATTATATACGAGTCGATTTTTGATTATTATTTTCTAGAATTAATCCCTAGAAATTAAAACTAGAATCTGTCATTTGTATAATTCCTTGAACATTCAATTTTTTGAAGCAAATGAATTATAATTAAAAGAATTTGCTAACCTTATTAATACCTTTTAGAAAACTCATCAAGTTTATTATGATTATACTGTATTTTGTCAAATGATTGTTCCTTAAAATGATTCCATTAAAAAAAATTTATTGCATATTTTCTATCTGGTTTATCTAATGACTTGCTAGTAAAAGAAGTTGTTTCATATCTATACATATTCATATCATTTTTAGTCTTATAGTTTTTTTAATTATATTATTATTGCGATATAATTAAAAATTGATAATGTATATATGTAATATTTTTTAAAATCATTTTTAATTAACTTTTAATATTACTTTTATAACTAGAGTTCATCTTTAACAGTTTTTTACTATACTATACAAACCTCAAAGAGCATTTCATTGAGGCAAGAGCTTGTTGAAACAAATGGAAAATATCACATTTTCTTGAAAGATTTAATATGTCATTACTAGTTTCTGACAGGCTAATCAAGTTAACATGTGATACTTTTTCATTCAGTTTGAATCATCAAGCAGAAAGTGTTAAAAAAATTTATTGTTAATTATAAATGTTTTGCCACTCAATTTATTTGAACAAAAGTGAATGCTTATGATGTACAAATTAAATATTTATTTTATTCAGGGATATCAGTTCTAAAATAAGTATGGTTCTCATCAATATTTATATTATTTTTATACAGATTTGTAACGCCAAGATTGTCAAGTACTGTTGTCAAGCTAACAATTATCTCATTCAAATTTAAAGATTTGTTAAATTCATTGTTTACAAAAAGTTTTAGATATGAGGTATAAATGAGCTTCTTCACTTCCACAATAACAATATATTATATAAATTTACTACATGAATATTTATTTTGGTGAAATAGCTATTGTCTTCAATATTCATCTACAATTTTCAATGACTTTTGTTTATAATTTGAATCTTCTGATTTCCAGTAAATATTCTGAATGTATATATTCTTCTAATATGTATATATTCTGACATTTATATGTATAAATTTATATCTTTTTCAGCAATTATACATGTAACATTTTAATATTTTGATAATCAATAAGCATATTTTTCCATATTTGCTTTTCTTCAGAAATAAAAGCATAGCACAGAGTAAGCATTTTTTACTTATTTTCAGCTTTGAAAAAAAGAAAAAAGAAAAGAAAATGTTATTTCGAAAACTACCGAAAATGTAGACAGCTAATACATATTTAAATATTGACACCAAAAGTAATATCACTATTTTTTTCAAATATAACATATTTTGGAAATATAATACATATTGGAGCCTCATGCATATTGTATAAGTTTAAAACGTATTTGTTTACAATAAGTGCTGAAAGTGAAATAAATAGAAATTTGTAATATACGTTATAAACTTCATACAAACAATTATATGGGATTGTCAAAGATATCATTGCTTTTAATTGCAATTAAAATAGCCTTTGGAAATTTAAATGTTTTGTGTAAATGAAAATAATTTACTAATATGAAAGTCATAATGCTTTGTAAGCAAGAATTTATATACTGCATTTCCTCCCCCTTTATTATATTAAAAATTCAGGATACTAATCAATTGCTCATTAAAATGCACTCTAACAAAATAAACACTTTAAACAAAAATGTTATAAACATTTTGTGAATTCCTTACCAAAGGCAAGGGAATTGCTTTGTTTTAACAATTTGTATGATTATAAATCATTACAATATATATTAAAGAACATGGAAAGATCATAAATAAGAACAAAGATCAATATTATGATTTCCTGGTAATACCATTTACCTAATAAAATTTTAATGTTAACAAATCAAAAAAATTAATGCCATATTTAGTAAAAAATGCTGAAGTCTGAAAAAAAATCTACCAAGTTTCAAACTTTTAACTAGTTTATAATTGATAAATGAAGAAAGTTATGCTTTATTTTTACTTGTTCAAATATTCGTCACATTTGTCAAAAATATAATTTACAGTTAATGATAATTTACTCAAAATTCTAATTTTGTTATATTCATTCTTTAGAAGAAACTTCAGTGAACTCCTCACATTCAAAATTAGTTTGCAAAAGTTTGGTCATTTTATGGTAAACCAATTTTTGTATCAGCTTTATTATCTCTTTTTCATTTCCAGTTTTTATAAAATTGAGGGAATTTTTTTTATTTTCAACTTTTGTGCTACATAGATATTTTACCAAAGCTTTTTTCTGTTAGGTGTTACTAAATTTATATGCTGTATCACCATATATTAAATTCATCATGCTCTTTTTTTGTTAGAATTAATTAAACTTTTTTGTTATTGCTTCAGAGGAAAAAATATGCTTATTATTTATATTTAAAAAAAATTTAAATAAGCAAAAAAAAATGCAAAAAAAAAGTCTGACGTCTGATAAAGCAGCTATTCTCAAATACAGATCACATAATTAAAAGCTTCTACAGTGGGATGATGGGATCAATTGAAAAAAAGAAATTTAAATTTATTGAACCAAAAAGATAAAAATACAATTCAAGAAAATGCCCAATCATTTACAAATGAAGAAGATAGCTAGGAAAAATTAATTCATGTATGTAATTCATCTGAAATTCAAACTTGTGACCGCTGATTGTGAAATGTGAATTTCATTCAGATTAATGTTTAAACCATAACCTAAGAAACCCAAAAGAATTATGACCAATTCTTAAGTTTTAGTTTTCACTATCAACTCTTTTATTAAAAAAAACTCAACATTTTCTTTTTTTAAATTAGTTAAAATAATTCATTTCTGTACAAATCAAAATCAAACTTCTTTACAACATTGTTATTCATTTAATTGATGCAAACTATAAGGATTAATATTTAAATTAAATTTTGTATGAAACATACATAGTTGCATTTATTTTTTCTATTAATGTTGTAAAGATTTTCATAAAATTAAAACTGTATACCTGCTTATTTTTCCTTACCTCATTTCTACGCTCAATGTAAATAAAAATATCATATTACGCACTAATGCAAGTATTTCATGTAATAAATTTAAAAATAAATTCATTACAAATATAAAAATCCAAGTACCTCACTATTACTATTGTTTTTACAACAGTTATTTTTAATATTACCTTCATTTTAAATCTAAGCAGTTTATATTGAAGTTTTAAACCCTTCATTACCAATGTTGCAATGTTATTATATGTTAACCATCTACAAAATATTTTGATATGTATTAGAGTAGGAAAAATTTAGTAAAAATTAAATTTTATGTGATAATTTTGTTAATAACTTAATTGTAAATTTTTTAAGCAACATGCTCTGGTAAATTTATTTTTAATAAAGTTGAATTACAAACATATTTTTATTTAGATTTAAAAATTTCAGATAGAAATAGTACTCATATAATCTAAATAATCATAGCTATTGTATGGAACCAGGCCATGCTCATTTGTTGTTTCTCGGAACATAATATTTGGGATCAGAATTTCATTTATGATTTTAAGTGTACAAAGATATGCTTCAAAGTATGTCGAAAATTATCAATTGATAGTTTATCATTATGAAATTTAGCAAATACATGTTTTATATATTTTTTAATTGCATATTATTTTTTTAAAAGGAAGTAATAAATTTCCTTAGAACTTAAAATACAAATGCACGAGCATAATGGAATACATTTTTATTCCATTCAATCCAAAACCTTCAAAGGGAATCAAGTAAAAAACAGGTCTTATATAGAAATTCTTATACTGGTATTAGGAAAATTAAGTTTAATAAAGTAAAAAAAATCTTGATTTTTTTTAAGTCTGCGAACTCGCAAACGTTCCTACCCGTGAAAAATAAAGTTTGCGATGGATACGCCGATCCCATAGAGATAGCTACTGCGATTGAGGAGCTTGTACAGTATACAAGCATCGATTAAGATTCCTTATTTAACCCAGCGCCTGAAACCAACCACAGGGCGTTATAAATTACTATTAATTTTTTTTAAAACCCAGTAAATCACCACCTTTGAAGATGTATCGATAAAAATATTCGTCAGGCAAAAAGTATTTTTATTTAATTTCAAGATTCATTCATATCAGGAAATTCAGAACCCTGTAAAAGCAGTAATAAAAGTCATTTAAAAACAGTAGAAAATAAGTAAAAGCCACCAGAAAAAAATAAACAGTTTAAAATTTTTCATTTGTACTGAATGATTAACATAAATTTTTCTCCAGCATTCGCTGTAATGAAACACTATACAAAGAAAAGCTTATAAAATATGAAACGGAATTTAAATTAATTACTCATTCCATAAATAAGATTAAATGGAATGTGCATTTAATATCCGATAAATAAGTAGAAAGGTTACTGAAAAAATATGTTTTAAGCTAATTCGTATTCATATCCTTTAGAAACTAATACCCATTCCATTGACAACGCTCCACGACAAACGTTGTGATAAAACTCAACATTTATAAGACATGCCATTCACTGTCGCGCTTTCAGCGCCAGTGAATAGACATGCCATCAGCGCTTTCGCGCCGATACCCACGATGGAATGATAATTGATAATCAAGAAAATAAATCAAATATTAAGGATACACCTGAATGCCAAATTTGTTCTCAGAAAAAATTTACTGAAATTGCCATCTACGGAATCCAAATGGAAGTGGATGGATTAAACAAAGCACTGAAAAATTGGATTAAAAACTCAAACCTGCCCCAAGATCATCCTACGCTAATGGATATTGATGCTAAACGTGCGGACGCCATTTCCAGACTGGAGGAAGCGCAAGGTAATCTCTCAAATTTTGTCTGTCAGGATGCTAACTGTAACTTAATTCTTAATCCCCCAAACTTCCTTAATGTGCCAGATAATGATAAATTTCAATCCCCCACAAAACGAAAAACTGCCAGAAATAATACCCCTCAAAAGGTTAACTCGGAAATTACCACTAGTAATAAATTCTCTCCGATAAAAAACTTAAAAGAGCGCAAACTTGAAGCCACGCCCACCAAAGTACCGCCAATTATGCTTAGATACGCAGATAAATTCAATACAATTTTAGCTGAAATTCAAAAAGTTTGTGGCCCCAAAGAGGTCACAATAATGGTTTTATCAAGATTTTTCCAAACTCTATAGAGCAGCATCAGAAAATTCAATCGTTTGCTACTACACAGGGCTACGATTATTACATAATCAAACCTAAAAATAAACAACCAGTCAAGGTTGTAATTAAAGGATTACCAATTGATCATGAAGCTAAAGACATTTTCGATCATATTAAAAAGGAACTCGGTTTCCCTGTTATTAAAGTTGTTCAACTCACGCAAACCAGAACAAAGAGGGCGCCTTCGAGTTAGTATTGAGCCATATCGTGCTAGTAATATGACTAGACAATGCTTTAAATGCAATAACTTCCATCATGGTGCCAATTGCTGCAACATTAAACCACGCTGCCTTAAATGCGGCGAAAATCACGAAACGAACGCTTGCGAAATTAAAGAAAAAGTCGAAATGCCGAAATGTATCAACTGCGGTAAAAGTAGGCATGTTGGCTCTTATAGAGGATGCGAGGCCTTCCCTAAGACAATTTCCCCCCAACAAAATCGTAATAACTTCTCTAATATACGAAGAAGTACTCCCAACAATAATCAGGCTAACATTCGCGAAAATACATCTTTTGCCGACCTTTTTAAACCTCCTGCTGCTCGAAAGATGGCGCGCCGAGAAACCCAAAAACCCATTGAAAAGGAAGACTCTATTACCCTCAATTTTATGCATTCTAGCGATTTTAAAGAACTTATTGAGGGTTGGAAAGAAATTAAAAAGCTACTTAACGAATTTCCCAACCTTCTTACTCGAATTAGGAAGCTTCAAAATGCACAAAATTCAATGGACAAAGTTCTAATTTTAACAGATATTTTTACCAGTCTTGTCAACCCATCTGAAAAGGCAAAAGCTTGTTGAAACAAATGGAAAATATCACATTTTCTTGAAAGATTTAATATATCATTTCTAGTTTCTGACAGGCTAATCAAGTTAGCATGTGATGCTTTTTCATTCAGTTTGAATCATCAAGCAGAAAGTGTTAAAAAAATTTATTGTTAATTATAAATGTTTTGCCACTTAATTTATTTGAACAAAAGTGAATGCTTATGATGTGCAAATTAAATATTTATTTTATTCAGGGATATCAGTTCTAAAATAAGTATGGTTCTCATCAATATTTATATTATTTTTATACAGATTTGTAACGCCAAGATTGTCAAGTACATGTTGTCAAGCTAACAATTATCTCATTCAAATTTAAAGATTTGTTAAATTCATTGTTTACAAAAAGTTTTAGATATGAGGTATAAATGAGCTTCTTCACTTCCACAATAACAATATATTATATAAATTTACTACAGGAATATTTATTTTGGTGAAACAGCTATTGTCTTCAATATTCTTCTACAATTTTCAATGACTTTTGTTTATAATTTGAATCTTCTGATTTGCAGCATATATGCTGAATGTATATATTCTTCTAATATGTAAAAGTATTAGAATCAAGTTAATAGGAAAAACAAAAAATCAACAGGAAATAGGAAATCATCAATAGGAAAAACAAAACAATACCTTGGCCTGCGGAAGGTTTCGGGGAATGGAAAGTGAGAATTTTAAAGGAAATTAAACTAAAAATGAATACTGATTTTAACAGATCTAAAGAACGTGGGATTTATTTTAGTAAAACATTAAAAAACGAAATAAAAAATTTAAAAGAAAAATTTGTTATTACAGTAATAGATAAATCAGCAAATAATTTCTGTTTAATTTGTAAATATTATTATAAAGAACTTTTAATTAATGAATATAACTCTAATGCAACTTATATGTTAAAGAACACCGGGAAAAAGGAATTAGATAAAAGAATGCTAGCTTTCGCAAAAAAAAACCAAAACTAAGACTTGCTCTCTTAACTATCCTTATTTATTTCCAACAGTTAAATTTCATAAAAATCCATTAAAATTCAGATTCGTAACCTGTAGCACTGGCAGTTATAATTACTATACGGGTAAACATTTCTTTAAATACTTAAAAATTATCCTGGACAAAATAAAAAATGAAGACAACTTTATTATTTCTAGTAACAAAGAAGTTTTGGATTTTCTTAAAGATAACAACATTAATAAACTTAATACTTTTGATTTCGAAAATTTATACACTAATCTACCTCATGAAAAATTAATAAAGGTCTGCACTTTTATATATGACTAATATTTAAATGAAAATATCATTCCTAAAAATAACTGGCTTCAGTTATGTAATTTTAATATTACTGAAAATTACGTGTTTAATGGTATTAATTTTTATAAACAAGTCAAGGGCATTCCAATGGGAACAGCTTTCTCAAGTTCTTTAATTAATATTTTCCTGCATTACTATGAGAAAAAAAATAATTAAATATAATTTAATAAACGGGTGGAGATATATTGATGACCTACTTTTGATTAACTTCGACAATACTAATATTATTACTAATTGCTATCCAAAAGATTTAATTCTAAAAGATACAAATAAAAATCAACTTGAGGCTACCTTTCTGGATTTAAAAATCGAAATTGCTAATGATAAAACAATAGTTGGTATATACGATAAAAGGGATGATTTCAACTTTAAAATAACAAAACTATGTAACTACCATTCCAATCTAAACTCTAAAATTTTCAAAAATCTAATTTTCTCGCAAGTTAACAGGATCAAAAGGGTTTGCAATAATAAAAATTCTTATATTGAAGCATCAAACAACCTCCTTAAAAATTTAATTAAAAATGAATTTCCCAGAAATTACTGCAATGTCAATTTTTTAATTAAACAAGGTATGGTTTGGGATTAATCCTTTGGCTTAAATAAAAATAGAACTTTCCTTGCATATTGGATCACTCAATAGATGGCGCTGGGAGCCTACATCTGTTTACATAATTTACCGCTAGTTTTTTAAAAACAGGGAATCACAATCAATAGTTTAAAGTTTCCTTCACTGTTGATGGTACGTACTGGCCTTTTCGTTTTTAATTTTTAATTTTAGTGCTATTTTTTTTGTTTTTATTGTTTTTTTTGTTATTGTTTTTTTTTTTACTTTGTTGTGGTTAATTTCTTCTTCTTTGTTGTTTTATATTTAGTTTCTGTTAAAATGGTATATCTCTTGAGCACAACTTCAGGGGATTTTCGGGTCAGGAGGAATCATTATTAGACAATGTATGTATTTCCTCACAGAAAAAATCCCTTTCTTTCAATCCCTGCCTGAGGGTGATCCTTGAAAAAGTCTTCAGGCCGGATTCTTTTTTTTATATTTTTTATAATTTTTTTGGTTTAATTTTTATTTGATTTTTTGTTTTTCCTATTAATTTGATTCTAATACTTTTGCATCAATTCATCTGTGTTTTCGAAGTAGCTGCAATTGCGCTCTCTAAATACTATGAAGTTCTTTTTTGGTTTTAGTTTAAATAGGTTATAAATTTTAGTTGCGATTTCGAAACTGTTTTTGTTTCGTTTTCATTTTAGTTTCGTTTTCAAACTTTTTCTTACTTAAGATTGGTTACTTCTAATATATATATATTCTGACATTTATATGTATAAATTTATATCTTTTTAAGCAATTATACATGTAAAATTTTAATATTTTGATAATCAATAAGCATATTTTTCCATATTTGCTTTTCTTCAGAAATAAAAGCATAGCACAGAATAAGCATTTTTTACTTTTTTTCAGCTTTGAGAAAAAGAAAAAAAAAAAAAAAAATGTTATTTCCAAAACTACCGAAAATGTAGACAGCTAATACATATTTAAATATTGACACCAAAAGTAATATTACTATTTTTTTCAAATATAACATATTTTGGAAATATAATACATATTGGAAGCTTATACATATCGTGGAAGTTTAAAACTTATTTGTTTACAATAAATGCTGAAAGTGAAATAAAGAGAAATTTGTAATATACGTTATAAACTTCATACAAACAATTATATGGGATTGTCAAAGATATCACTGCTTTTAATTGCAATTAAAATAGCCTTTGGAAATTTAAATGTTTTGGGTAAATGAAAATAATTTACTAGTATGAAAGTCATAATGCTTTGTAAGCAAGAATTTTTATACTACATTTCCTCCCCCTTTATTATATTAAAAATTCAGGATACTAATCCATTGCTCATTAAAATGCACTCTAACAAAATAAACACTTTAAACAAAAATGTTATAAACATTTTGTGAATTCCTTACCAAAGGCAAGGGAATTGCTTTGTTTTAACAATTTGTATGATTATAAATCATTACAATATATATTAAAGAACATGGAAAGATCATAAATAAGAACAAAGATCAATATTATGATTTGCTGTTAATACCATTCAACTAATAAAATTTTGATGTTAACAAATCAAAAAAATTAATGCCATATTTAGTAAAAAATGCTGAAGTCTGAAAAAAAATCTACCAAGTTTCAAACTTTTAACTAGTTTATAATTGATAAATGAAGAAAGTTATGCTTTATTTTTACGTGTTCAAATATTCGTCACATTTCTCAAAAATATAATTTACAGTTAATGATAATTTACTCAAAATTCTAATTTTGTTATATTCATTCTTTAGAAGAAACTTCAGTGAACTCCTCACATTAAAAATCAGTTTGCAAAAGTTTGGTCAGTTTATGGTAAACCAATTTTTGTATCAGCTTTATTATCTCTTTTTCATTTCCAGTTTTTATAAAATTGAGGGAATTTTTTTTATTTTCAATTTTTGTGCTACATAGATATTTTACCAAAGCTTTTTTCTGTTAGGTGTTACTAAATTTATATGCTGTATCACCATATATTAAATTCATCATGCTCTTTTTTTGTTAGAATTAATTAAACTTTTTTGTTATTGCTTCAGAAGAAAAAATATGCTTATTATTTATATTTAAAAAATTTTAAATAAGCAAAAAAAAAAAAAAAAAAAAAAAAAAAAATGCAAAAAAAAAAAAGTCTGACGTCTGATAAAGCAGCTATTCTCAAATACAGATCACATAATTAAAAGCTTCTACAGTGGGATGATGGGATCAATTGAAAAAAAGAAATTTAAATTTACTGAACCAAAAAGATAAAAATACAATTCAAGAAAATGCCCAATCATTTACAAATGAAGAAGATAGCTAGGAAAAATTAATTCATGTATGTAATTCATCTGAAATTCAAACTTGTGACCGCTGATTGTGAAATGTGAATTTCATTCAGATTAATGTTTAAACCATAACCTAAGAAACCCAAAAGAATTATGACCAATTCTTAAATTTTGGTTTTCACTATCAACTCTTTTATTAAAAAAAACTCAACATTTTCTTTTTTTTAAATTAGTTAAAATAATTCATTTCTGTACAAATCAAAAACAAACTTCTTTACAATATTGTTATTCATTTAATTGGTGCAAACTATAAGGATTAATATTTAAATTAAATTTTGTATGAAACATACATAGTTGCATTTATTTTTTCTATTAATGTTGTAAAGATTTTCATAAAATTAAAACTGTATACCTGCTTATTTTTCCTTACCTCATTTCTACGGTCAATGTAAATAAAAATATCATATTACGCACTAATGCAGGTATTTCATGTAATAAATTTAAAAATAAATTCATTACAAATATAAAAATCCAAGTACCTCACTATTACTATTGTTTTTACAACAGTTATTTTTAATATTACCTTCATTTTAAATCTAAGCAGTTTATATTGAAGTTTTAAACCCTTCATTACCAATGTTGCAATGTTATTATATGTTAACCATCTACAAAATATTTTGATATGTATTAGTGTAGGAAAAATTTAGTAAATATTAAATTTTATGTGATAATTTTGTTAATAACTTAATTGTAAATTTTTTAAGCAACATGCTCTGGTAAATTTATTTTTAATAAAGTTGAATTACAAACATATTTTTATTTAGATTTAAAAATTTCAGATAGAAATAGTACTCATATAATCTAAATAATCATAGCTATTGTATGGAACCAGGCCATGCTCATTTGTTGTTTCTCGGAACATAATATTTGGGATCAGAATTTCATTTATGATTTTAAGTGTACAAAGATATGCTTCAAAGTATGTCGAAAATTATCAATTGATAGTTTATCATTATGATATTTAGCAAATACATGTTTTATATATTTTTTAATTGCATATTATTTTTTTAAAAGGAAGTAATAAATTTCCTTAGAACTTAAAATACAAATGCACGAGCATAATGGAATACATTTTTATTCCATTCAATTCAAAACCTTCAAAGGGAATCAAGTAAAAAACAGGTCTTATATAGAAATTCTTATACTGGTATTAGGAAAATTAAGTTTAATAAAGTAAAAAAAATCTTGATTTTTTTTAAGTCTGCGAACTCGCAAACGTTCCTACCCGTGAAAAGTAAAGTTTGCGATGGATACGCCGATCCCATAGAGATAGCTACTGCGATTGAGGAGCTTGTACAGTATACAAGCATCGATTAAGATTCCTTATTTAACCCAGCGCCTGAAACCAACCACAGGACGTTATTAATTACTATTAATTTTTTTTAAAAACCAAGTAAATCACCACCTTTGAAGATGTATCGATAAAAATATTCGTCAGGCAAAAAGTATTTTTATTTAATTTCAAGATTCATTCATATCAGGAAATTCAGAACCCTGTAAAAGCAGCAATAAAAGTCATTTAAAAACAGTAGAAAATAAGTAAAAGCCACAAGAAAAAAATAAACAGTTTAAAATTTTTCATTTGTACTGAATGATTAACATAAATTTTTCTCCAGCATTCGCTGTAATGAAACACTATACAAAGAAAAGCTTATAAAATATGAAACGGAATTTAAATTAATTACTCATTCCATAAATAAGATTAAATGGAATGTGCATTTAATATCCGATAAATAAGTAGAAAGGTTACTGAAAAAATATGTTTTAAGCTAATTCGTATTCATATCCTTTAGAAACTAATACCCATTCCATTGACAACGCTCCACGACAAACGTTGTGATAAAACTCAACATTTATAAAACAGTACTTATCCCCGGTGCCATGCTCTGTCAAATGCTTGCATTGGATTCTTCCTTACTATGAATATATATTTTGGGATCGTAACGCCTGTAATAAAATGTAACACTCTACCACAAAGAAAGAGATCTCCTTCACTGTGCACACTACAAACATAGAACATGCATTAGACTTTCTTTTCAATCATTAGCGCGGCTAACCTTTATGGTTACAGCACTGTAATAATACTCCAATAATCTCATCTAACTTTAAACTAAGAATGGATGAAGAAAATAATAATAATTTAATTTTAATAGAAATAGTGGTGTGTTTGTAGTGCTATATTTGTTTGTCCTGTATTTTGCAAATAGAAGCTGGTATATTTACAAATAGAAGCTATTGATACCGGGTGTTTCAAAAATGACCGGTATATTTCAAAAATCAATAAAAACTAAACGGGCAGTGATAGAAATATACCGTTTGTTGCAATATGCTTGGGACAACAGTAAATTTTCAGTGAGACAAACTTACGAAATTAGTTACAATTTACAACAGATGGCGCTGCAGGCGATTTGAAAGATATAGAAGAAAACGCAGTCTGAGTTCGCCATTCTGTAAGCATTTTCTACATTTTCTATCACTTTCTATTCTCATTCTTTTTCAGTCATTCTCACGTTAGCTACCGTCATGAACGGTGGCGATATGGAGGATGCTGGGAGCAAGCGCTTTCGCGCCGATACCCACGATGGAATGATAATTGATAATCAAGAAAATGAATCAAATATTAAGGATACACCTGAATGCCAAATTTGTGCTCAGAAAAAATTTACTGAAATTGCCATATACGGAATCCAAATGGAAGTGGATGGATTAAACAAAGCACTGAAAAATTGGATTAAAAACTCAAACCTGCCCCAAGATCATCCTACGCTAATGGATATTGATGCTAAACGTGCGGACGCCATTTCCAGACTGGAGGAAGCGCAAGGTAATCTCTCAAATTTTGTCTGTCAGGATGCTAACTGTAACTTAATTCTTAATCCCCCAAACTTCCTTAATGTGCCAGATAATGATAAATTTCAATCCCCCACAGAACGAAAAACTGCCAGAAATAATACCCCTCAAAAGGTTAACTCGGAAATTACCACTAGTAATAAATTCTCTCCGATAAAAAACTTAAAAGAGCGCGAACCTGATGCCACGCCCACCAAAGTACCGCCAATTATGCTTAGATACGCAGATAAATTCAATACAATTTTAGCTGAAATTCAAAAAGTTTGTGGCCACAATAATGGTTTTATCAAGATTTTTCCAAACTCTATAGAGCAGCATCAGAAAATTCAATCGTTTGCTACTACACAGGGCTACGATTATTACATAATCAAACCTAAAAATAAACAACCAGTCAAGGTTGTAATTAAAGGATTACCAATTGATCATGAAGCTAAAGACATTTTCGATCATATTAAAAAGGAACTCGGTTTCCCTGTTATTAAAGTTGTTCAACTCACGCAAACCAGAACAAAGAGGGCGCTGCCGTTCTTTCTCGTTGAACTTGAAAGAAATGATGAAGTCAACAACATATATAGCATTAACTGTATTAACTATCTTCGAGTTAGTATTGAGCCATATCGTGCTCGTAATATGACTAGACAATGCTTTAAATGCAATAACTTCCATCATGGTGCCAATTGCTGCAACATTAAACCACGCTGCTTTAAATGCGGCGAGAATCACGAAACGAACGCTTGCGAAATTAAAGAAAAAGTCGAAATGCCGAAATGTATCAACTGCGGTAAAAGTGGGTATGTTGGCTCTTATAGTGGATGCGAGGCCTTCCCTAAGACAATTTCCCCCCAACAAAATCGTAATAACTTCTCTAATATACGAAGAAATACTCCCAACAATAATCAGGCTAAAATTCGCGAAAATACATCTTTTGCCGACCTTTTTAAACCTCCTGCTGCTCGAAAGATGGCGCCACTTGAAATCCAAAAACCCATTGAAAAGGAAGACTCTATTACCCTCAATTTTAAGCATTCTAGCGATTTTAAAGAATTTATTGAGGGTTGGAAAGAAATTAAAAAGCTACTTAACGAATTTCCCAACCTTCTTACTCAAATTAGGAAGCTTCAAAATGCACAAAATTCAATGGACAAAGTTCTAGTTTTATCAGATATTTTTACCGGTCTTGTCAACCCATCTGATAATTTACTTTCAAGTGCAACAGTCTGCTTTCTGTTTTCTGGAATGCAAATGGCATTTCCAACAAAATTAATGATTTCCGGTCATTTGTAAATAAGTATAACCCCGATGTTATTTTAATTCATTAAACTCACCTTAGACTGCAAAGAAATATATTTATGGCTAATTACCACTCTTATTATAGCTACATTATAGAAAATACTTGTGGTGGTACTGCAATTTTGATCAAAAACGGTATTTCCCATCATGTAATCACACCTCCTACGTTATACTTTGTTGAAGCTACGGTGTTTGCCCTGGACATTAAAACTGATCCAATTACCCTTACCTCAATTTATATCCCCCCTGGTTTTGATAATTCTCCCTTCACTTTTGATATAGAAAACCTGCTACAAATCAGTTCAAATCAAATTATTTGTGGTGATTTCAACGCCATCATATCAGTTGGGGCTGTCAAAATAATAATGCTCGCGGTAATACATTATATTCATTTGCACTCCATGCAGAATTAGAAATTTTAGCTCCTTGCTCCCCCACTAGATATGGTGTTTATTCTGCCAGTAGAATTGATATTGCTATTGTTAAAGACTTTCTCTTTCCATTTGAAATTACATCTATTCCTGAACTCAGCTCAGATCATAATCCAATTCTTCTTAACTTTTTTCTTAAGTACTCACTCCCTGATAACAATAGAAAAATTGCCACAAACTGGATCAATTTTAAACAAATATTGTCTAATACTTGCATCGATCAAAATCTAGACCTTCAAACCGCTGAGCAACTTGATGAAGTTGTTTAATACTTTGAAAAAATTATCATTGATGCTAAAGTTGCTGCGTCGAAACCATTGAAATTCAATCAAAATTATATAGATCCAAAAATTCGAATTTCTTCGCAAAGAAAGAAATTATGCCAGAGAGATCTATCAAAATACTAGAAATCCAGTCTTCAAGAGAATTATGAATAAACTAAATAAAACCATCCAAACTTTAAATGAAAAAACTGAACAAAATGAATTCATTAATAAACTAGTTAATGCTAATACGTATGATGGTACCTTCTGGAATTTTGTATCATCTTTTAAAAAGAAAACTCAAAAAATTTCCGCCCTTAAAGGCCCGGCTAGTATTGTTAATACTGATATTGATAAAGCAAACTGCTTGGCAAATAGCCTTGAGACCCAGTTTCAATTAAATAATCTAAACCATGTTGAAACAGAGCTGCTTGTAAATAATACAGTCAAAGACTTTAAGAATTCTCTCCCCAAATACTTTCATGATGTTACTCCACCATCTACAACTGAAATTTCTGAATGCATCAAAAATCTTAAAATCAATAAAGCCCCTGGCTTAGATGGTATCAATAACAAAGTTCTTCGTGATTTCCCCCCAAATCTAATTACATTGCTTCAACGTATCATCTTTAAAATTATGGCCATTGGTCACTTTCCTACAAAATGGAAAACAGCTGTTGTTGCACCTATTCTTAAACCGGGCAAAGATCCCACAGAACCGTCCAGTTATAGACCCATTTCACTACTTCCCTCCATTAGCAAAATTGCTGAACATATCATTTTAAATAGGTTAAATAAATTTCTTGAAGATAATAACATCCTTTGCCCGGAACAATTTGGCTTTAGAAATAACCTCCCGACGACTCATCAACTTGTTAGGGTAGTTGAATATGTCGAAGAGGGATTTACAAATAATCAAAAATCTGCTGCTGTTTTCCTAGATATTCAGAAAGTCTTTGACAGAGTTTGGCAAGATGGCCTTATTTACAAGCTTATTACTTACAATATACCACATTATATTATCAAAATTATCATTTCATATTTAAACAACAGATTCTTTTGTGTTCGTGTTAATAACTATCTCTCAGACATTAAACATATAAAAGCAGGTGTTGCGCAAGGCTCTAAAATTGGTCCTATCCTTTTTTCACTTTACATCAACGACATACCAAGGCAATTTAATACCATGCTTTGCATGTATGTCGACGACACTGCAATACTAGCCAGAAATAAAAATCCAAACTTCATCTCAATAGCTCTCACTAGACATCTCAAAACTCTTGAAGACTGGTTTAATCAATGGAAAATTGAAATTAATCCTAGTAAAACTGAAGCAATCATGTTCACTAAAAATCAAGTTTTCAAAGATTTCCTATTAAAATTAAAAATCAAAATATCCCGTGGTCTAAGGAAGGCAAATATTTAGGTGTCATTCTTGACAATAAACTTACTTGGAAACCCCATTTTATTTATGTTAAAAAGAAGTTTCGTAAATTTTAACTAACCTAACTCGTAAATTTTATCCTTTAATTTCTAGAAACTCCAAAATGAATAGGGACAACAAAGTACTTATTTATACAACCTATCTGCGTCCAGTTTTAACTTACGCATGTCCGGTTTGGGGATGCGCTGCTAAATCAAACCTAAGAATTATAGAAATTCAACAAAATAACCTTATTAGAAGATTTTGTAACTGCCATTGGTATATGCCAAACACCAACATATATAAAGCACTTGACTACCCACCACTTAAAAAATTTATTAAAAAACTTGCTGAAAAATTCTTTAAAAATATTGACACTCATGACAATAAAGCAGTTCTAGATATTCCTAAATATACCTGGCAGCTCCGATACCTCCCCCCCAAGAAAGTGTATGCCAAAATAATAACAATGTACGTGAAATAGAAACGATACTAAAAAGTAACATCCCACCCCATAAAATTAAAGCAATAATGGATAACTCCGAGCTAGAAATAGATAGTAGCGAGGCAGAAATGGAAGAGGAGGATGATAGTGTAAAGTCTCGATCCAACAATAGTAATTATGAAAACGAGGTAGAAATAAATGAGGAAGAATGGCCAACACTTGGCAGTAAGCCCACTAAGAAACTAGAGGGGGAAGGAACCCAAAATGACTGCAGCATAATCAGGGAAATCAAACCAGATAATAAAAAGACAGTTAATAACAAAATTCTAAAAAATAAAGTTAAAATGAGCGCTAAAAATAAAACCAGAGAAAGCAGCATATCCAAAGCCGCCAAATATTATGATTTTAAAAAAGCAAGCGAAAAAAATGAGGCAGAATTTGAACTTGCTAAGGGCAAGAGAAGTAGAAAAAGATCATCGGAAGATATAGTCCCAGCCAAAAAACTGCAAAAACCCAAAGAAAATGATATCCCGATAACAAACAAATTCGACCCACTTAAAAAAAAATAAAGCAACCACAAGTAATAAACAACCAGCCAAAAATGCCCCCTATCATGCTCCGTAGAATTGCGGAATACCCGGTACTGCTTAAAAGAATTAATACAGTACAAAAAATTAAATGCACCGCGAAAGAAACAGGAGAATTTGTCAAACTCTTCGTTGATACAACGGATGACGTAAGAAAGCTAACTAAATATTTAGATGAACAAAACCTTGAATACTATGTTATTTCAGACAAAGCGGAAAAATCGGTCAAAATAGTCATAAAGGGTCTACCCATTAACACTAACGTAGAAGAAATTAAAAACGAACTAACACAACTAGATTATCAAGTACAAAAAGTAAACCAATTTAGGAAATTCAAAACTAAAGAACTGCTGCCAATTTTCCAAATTCACCTATCCAAAAACCCCAATATTCAGGGCATCTACAAAATTGATCAGCTAATGTATATGGTAGTAAGAATTGAAAAATATGTAAACAAAACAGTCAGGCAATGCTATAAATGCCAAACATGGTAACACACCTCACAGCAATGTGGAATGAAACCAAAGTGCCGGTCAACACGAATCGCTAAACTGCCCTAATAAAGTTGCAAAATCGGAGGAAGAAAAGCTTCCAGTTAAATGCGCCAATTGTGGGGGACCACATACGGCGAACTACAAAGGTTGCCCTAAGTGCCCTAAAATAGACCGCAAAGTAACACCTGGAGCATCATACGCATCAATAGCGCAGCGGAACAACAATACGGTAACTGATAACCCACGAGGGGGGAAAAGTAAACAGGAAGGTATGCAAAGTAAATGATTTCAGAGAGTTTCTAGGACGTTACAACCCAGACATAGTGTTAATTCAAGAAACGCATCTTAGCGGAATAGATAAATGCTATTTCCCCAATTATAAATTCTACCACAACCCCAGCCGTACCCACTTCAGACGAAGAGGGACAGGTGTACTAATTAAAAATTGTATCCCACATCATTACCTACCAAACCCCAGACTCTATTATGTCGAAGCCACGATGGTTGTAGCCAATTTCAAAAATTTAGAACCAATAAACTTCATTTCAATTTACAACCCCCCACTTAATAATGTAATGTATACAATGGACCTAGAAAGCCTACTAGCCTCTAATAAGACAACTTTCATAGCAGGCGACATCAACGCCAAAAATAGAGCATGGAACTGTGCTAGGAGTTGTAAGCTAGGAAAGCGACTGATCAGCTTCACGGAAAAAGCTAGGCTAACCATACATGCACCAGACAAACCTACAAGATTCAGCAGACAAGGAGCCTCAATAATAGACCTAGCCATATGCAAAGAATTGCATTACAACTGTATCACGACCACTGTCAATGAGCTGGCAAGCGACCATCAACCTGTACGTTTCTGGATTGACACCAGCACAGTTTCATGCAACAATAAAACGTTCATACACAACTGGAAAAAATTCCAACAAAATATTATAAATAATCCAACTAACGATTTTAATCCTAAAAGTGAAATAGAAACAGAAATAAATAGATTTACC
Organism: Argiope bruennichi; assembly: GCF_947563725.1. NCBI lineage: Eukaryota > Metazoa > Arthropoda > Arachnida > Araneae > Araneidae > Argiope > Argiope bruennichi. The sequence continues at coordinate 107,625,334 of NC_079162.1, forward strand.
CACGAACTACAGAGCTCAATAGAAACTGCAGGAAAATGGAAAAACAAAAAGAACGAATAACAATAGAGCCCAAAACCATCTAAAGAAACTTCACAAGAAAGCATACCAATTAAGAGAGCGATGCAAAATAGAAAACCTAAACACAGCCGATAAGTCCATTTGGTGGCAAGTTAAGGCCTATACTAAAAATCATAATAGAATGCCCCCTCTAAGAGCAAATAATACCCTATTATATACAGACCAAGAAAAGGCGAATGCAATAGCAGATATCCTTGAAAAGTAATTTAAAGAAAATTATCACCCCCCCCCCCACTGATTACATTGTACAAAAAAGATTGGACAAATTCTTCAGTAAAAAGCACATAGAGGCAGCAGAAGAGTGCAAACCATCTAAAATAGTTGAAATAATTAATAAACTCAAAGAAGGTAAAAGTCCTGGACTAGACAATATCTCCAATAAAATGATAAAAAGGCTACCCGTAAAATCAATAATCAGATTGACAGAAATAATTAATGCAATATTAAAGCTACAATATTTCCCAAATGCAACAATATTTCCCATTCTCAAACCCGGAAAAAACCCACAAGACCCAAATAGTTATAGACCAATAAGCCTACTATCCTCTCTCAGTAAAGTAGTAGAAGCTGTGATACTTAAAAGAATCACCTTAACCACGGAAGCCCACCTCACTCCTTACCAATTTGGTTTCAGGAAAAACCTATCCACAGTACAACTACTGAGAATCACTGAAATCATCAGGGAAGGGATGGATGAAAGCTGGGACACCGGAGCAGTGTTTCTGGACATCGCAAAGGCGTTTGACAGGATCTGAACAGACGGCCTGTTAAACAAACTGATCAAAATGCGGATCTCTGGTAGCATTATCAGGCTCATGGCTACATACCTACGAGGAAGGCTCTTTACCGTTCGAGTAGGGAGTAATCTCTCCTCAGAACGGATAATTGAAGCCTCGTAAGCTCCTCGTAGGCTCATGGCTACATACCTACGAGGAAGGCACTTTACCGTTCGTGTGGACCAATATTGACCAGGCTCATGGTTACATACATACGAGGAAGGCACTTTACCGTTCGAGTAGGGAGTAATCTCTCCTCAGAACGGATAATTGAAGCCGGAGTAGTGCAGGGATCCAAGATTGGACCAATATTGTTCAATGTTTACATCAACGATATTCCCAGCCCCAGGAACTGCCAGACCCAATTATGCCTATTCGCCGATGACACTGCCATCATGAGCACCGGTGAATCCATCAACATCATGAAACACCTAAACGAATACCTGGACGATCTCGGAAAATGGCTAATAAGGTGAAAGGTTAAGGTGAACACGGACAAGTGCCAGCCTGTCTACTTTACGAGAAAGAGGAATACCCCTGACCCCCCCCAATAAAACTTTTCAGAAGGAGAATAAACTGGAGCAATTATACAAAATACCTAGGAGTAACTTTAGACAAAAGGCTCACCTACAAAGATCACATAGATAACATAAGAAATAAAGTTAAAGCCTGCAGATCCAAACTATACCCTATGATGGGTAAAGGGCCCAGGCTCTCTCTGAAAAATAAATTACTGCTATACAAGACCAACATTAGGCCGCTAATGAACTACGCCTCACCAGTTTGGGGGGTGGCAGCTAAATTACATATAAATAAACTTGAAACAACCCAAAACAAAATAGCCAGACAAATAGTCCAAGCACCATGGTACAGCAGAAATAAGCAAATCTTCAAGGAACTCCATATGCAAACAATAGCAGATTACTTTAAAAAATTAGCAATAATTTTTTTCCGTACAATAGATAATCACAACAACCCAGCAATAGCAAATATACCTACATACAACCCAAGAAACCCTAGGAAGAAGAGAAGACCAAGAACACTCCTCCTGGAAGAGTAATAATTAATGATCATTGACCGTACATGCCCTTATCAGGGTTAATAAGGAAGGTCATGATCATTAACCCTGTGTCTACTTTACCGGACAGGACAGATTCGACGAAGGCGTGTCAACAGCAGGTAAAAGATACATAATCAAAATTAATTAGTTCTATATCGTATTTAATATTATAATATTTTTATGTATGTTATCCATTTTCTTAATAACCAATTCCCTTACAGAGATCAATAGATATTCAGGCAATTAAATATTTAGGTTTAAATCATAAATACTAGTGCTAAATTCTTAAAATATTATAAGGTTTCGGAGATTAAGGACCTACGAGTCCAGGTGCTCAGTCGAAATACACATCACGTCGTCGTAAGATGATCACGTTCGAGTCTGGTTTCGAGTTTGGGATACTGAACTGAGTAGACGTGTTGTCTAATGCTCTGAAAGCAACCTCGTAATTCTATTAACCGGCCCAACTTATCCTTTTTAGGATCAGTCATGGAAGGGCCCCCACCAAAAATCAATGTGTTCGTAACAACATTTGACGAAGTGGTAACTCTCCTTAATAGTGACGTTCTAACACCCTTAATATGCAAGTGTTTACTAAGTGTTATTCCTCGTATAGATTCAGAAGACAACGACACCCCCGAAATGAGTGAGAAAGCAAGGGAGCTAATGATAAGAACCGAAGAAGCGAGAATCTTCCTGAAACAACTTGACGACCCGGGTAAGTCACAAAATCATTTGATTAATAATGTAGTGACTAACCAACCCCCCCCTTAAGGAGACCCCAACTAACTTAACTAATAACAACTCTGACTTGGCCAATGAGGAAAAAATCCAAGCAACGGACAAAAAAGAAAATCCCGAAGAAGAAGGTTTCAAAACCCAACGAACTAAGAAAAATAAAAAGCGCACTTTGTCAAGCGACCAAACGCCAATAAAAAAAATAGCAGCTGACCCAACCATAAGCATCCAACTCAAAAATAAATATGAAGAATTAGGAAAGAACCTAGATGAATTAAAAGAAAAAACTGATGATGTGCGGAAAATCCCCCCCCCATAGTTTTAAAAAAGACAGACAACTATAAAGTAATTTTCCAAAGAATAAATACCCATAAAATAAACATCACAGCCAAATTCAAAGGAGAGAACTTTCACATCTATTGTGAAACTATGGACGACCAAACAAAGCTAATTAATTACCTCAACGAACAAAATTTGGAATATTTCGTCATTTCTGTCCAAACTGAAAAACCAATTAAAGTAGTTATTAAAGGACTGCCGATTGACACCACTTGTGAAGAAATCGAAGAAGAACTAAAAAATAAAGGATACAATATCTCTAAAGTCAAACAATTCAGAAGATTTAAAACAAAAGCCCTCCTTCCTATTTATCAAGTCCACCTGCTTAAGTCAGCAAACATAGCCAAAATTTATGAAGAAAAGACCCTGTTATACATGAGAGTAAAAATCGAAAAATTTATTAGAAGGACAATAGGACAATGCTACAAATGCCAATCATTTGCTCATACGAGCTCCAACTGCAAAATGCAAACGAAATGTGCAATTTGCGCTGCAAATCACGATTCCCAGACCTGCCCAGAAAAAATAAAAGAAAAACCCCAAATAAAGTGTGCAAACTGTGGAGGTCCACACACAGCTTCTTTCAGAGGATGCCCCAAATTTCCAAAGATAAAAAAAAGCAAACCAATAGAAAAAGGAAAATCTTTTGCCTCACTCTTTAAAAAACCAATAGCCCGGACAGACCCACCGCAAGAAGAAAACCACACCATACCAGTTCAGAATATAAATCAACCTCAAGAAGCAACCAACTCTAATAACCAGGACTTTGCTGATATCTTCAAACTTGTGAAGCACTTAAAAATAATAATGCAAGTCATCCCTAACATCAAAGATCTCCTTAACAAACTTGAAAAAGAAAACAACCAGCAAAACAAATTATTCATCCTAGCAGAAGCAATGGATAATACCATCCTAAGCGCAAACTTATAAACCACACCCTCAATCTGAAAATAGAAAAAGCTGAATTGTGAAGAAAAAGAAAAGGGTTGTTCAGAAACCAAAACCGTTCTTCGTTACACCTGACACCCTGGAACCCCCCAGCTCCTAACACCTAGCCACCCACCCCTCTGGGCTGACTGATGGGAAATTCGAATTGTTGACCAGTCATTGTTACCTCATTACACTCCTACTGTTAAGCAACAACCCCCATTATTCTATTTTTTATTATTCCTTTAACCCTCTTAACTTTATTATTTTTTTTTTCTCTTTCCTCTTCAACAAGCAATCTAAATTAACTAACCCATTCTGCACTACATTATTAGGTTAAATCAAGTTGTTAAGCCACTTTCTTACAACTTTCCTAAAGGATTGGAGATTAGAGGCAGATCGCCCAGGCTCTCCGTATAATTATTCGTACTACTGGGCAAGATGATCACGCCAAATATGGAGAGCCAGGCTCTTTAAAAGTTTATCATCTACCGGAGATTAAGCCCCAATCCTAGGGGCTAGGCGCTCTGTTAAACATATCATTAAAGTTCGCCATTCTGTAAGTCGTCTTTCTGCTTTAAGCGTGTGCTGTTCACAGATTGCAAGATTGTTTTTAAAAAATGGTTCATTCTTTAGAACAAAGGATTTTTTTGGCGTTGGAATTCCACCGTGTAGAACACAGTGTTGTTGCAACAAGACGAAGTTTTCAACGAAAGTTTAATGTAACCAAAGAGGCGAAAAGCGATACAATAAAGGATCTGTTTGAAAAATTTTGAAATCGCTAGGCATGAACCCCTGCGACTTCTTTCTGAGGGGACACTTGAAACATCAGGTGAACCGCCACAATCCAGAAACAATTGAACAACTAAAGAAATACGTCTGTTCTGCATGTGAAGTCATCCCGCCTGAGACATTTTTTTCCCCCAGACTGCAACGTAATCTGTTGTTGAAAATTGTAACAAAATTCGCAAATTTGTGTGCCTGAAAATTTACTATTGTCCCAAGCATATTGACACAAACGGTATATTTCTATCGCTGCCCCTTTTGTTTTTATTGATTTTTGAAATATAGAACACCCGATACACCCGATACAATATCTTGCTTTACAGAAGAATTTCTAGTTTAAATTTAACGGTTTGGACATATCCCTCCTTTTATTAACCAAAAGATTGAATACTGTAATTGAATTGTATGGTTATACCAGAAACATTTATTTATTAAAAATTTGATAAATTTTAAATTGCTTTTATTGTATCTTAAATTATACTTCAGATTTATTAATCTTAAACTGGGTCTACTACGACTTTATTCTGCATTACCTCTGGTTTTGCAATTATGTGATAAAATATTAACAGACATTCATGGTGGAACTTGAAATTGTAGCATTTTGTTATTTTAACATAATTTGAAATTGTAATGTTGAACATGTTTATAGTAGAATCACTTGGAAGATTTATTATTCTCAAAGACAGATTGAAATTTATATTACAAAAACGGAAAAAATGTTACATACACTTAACCAATTTTTAAGCTATCTAATGAAAAAAAATAGTTTTCCAAAAACATGCTATTTATCACTGCGCAAAAGTAGCTGTAACGAAACAGTATGGAGCCTCGCAACAAACGCTTAGAAAACCTTAACATAAAAATTATGACTAATTATTGAAGTTCTCCATTTTTTAGGTATTTGATTGCTCTTTATAAAAGTGTTTATAATTATAAAAGTGTTTATTATTTTAAAAGATTATAATGAAGAAGAAATGAAAAAAATCAGTATTTAGTATATTTTAGTTGTCATAACTTTAATTTTTATAAATGCTTTTACTAATTTTTCACTCCTAGTTTACAAACTTGTAACGATGTCTGTGCGTTTATGTAACTGCAAGACTTTCGGCCGTATTCACCAACCGTAGTTAAACATCAGTTGATGATTAAACACTGATCAGCAGTCAAATCGGTATTCACCAGACCAAACTGATTGTCGGTTTTCCCCTGTTTTGCCAAATTTTTTGATTCACGGACTTCCGATAGTTAAATTTGATCAACGGTTTTCCGCATGCGCAGTTCTCAAGAAGGGCAGCTGTTACATTAGTTTTCAAACAAACATGGAGGATTTAGATACATTGGAACTATTGCAGTTAATATCAGATAGGAGGTGAATAATTTACACTGACAGAGTATCTGATTTGGATTTGTTAGATGAATATGATTTTGTTTCGAAGTACAAACTTCCCCGTAATTCGGCTTAATGCATTTTATCTTTGAGAAGGAGAAATTAAGCATCAATATTTTACGAAATAGTGCTGTAACTACTGAAGAGAAATTGTGTATTGCCTTACGTTTTTTTTGCTTCAGGAAGTCATCAACAAATAATTGGCGATTTCAATCCAACTAGCCAGTCATCATGTTGCCGGGCTATAAATGAAGTATCTCGATTTATAGCTGAAAAGAGGCCAAGATTCATTTACCTACCAAATAATGAATCTGAGCGACTTGAGGTATGTTTACATTAATATCTTTTATATCCTTCATATGGGAATCCCTTTTTATTATTATTATATCCGAGTCGATTTTTGATTATTATTTTCTAGAATTAAAACTAGAATCTGTCATTTGTATAATTCCTTGAACATTCCATTTTTTGAAGCAAATGAATTATAATTAAAAGAATTTGCTAAACTTATTAATATCTTTTAGATAAGTCATCAAATTTTGTATGATTAGACTGTTTTTTGTCAAATGATTGTTCCTTAAAATGCTTTCATTAGAAACATTTAATTTCATATTTTCTATCTGAGTAATATAATGACTTGCTAGTAAAATAAGTTATGAATATACATATTCATATCATTTTTAGTCTTACAATTTTTTTAATTATGATATTATTGCGATATAATTAAAAATTGATAATGTATGTATGTAATATTTTTTAAAATCATTTTTAATTAACTTTTAATATTACTTTTATAACTAGAGTGCATCTTTAACAGTTTTTGCATTTGTCATGCTATAAGAAAAGTTTCCCATTCTTTACTAAGAAAATGTTACATGCTAATCAATTTTAACCTTGTTCCTTTTATTGTTCAATTTTGTAAATCTGTAAAAATTTAATAAAGAATTCAAGAATTGAAGATTATTTGCAATATAAACTTAAAATTTTAATTATGCTTTATTCCATATTGAAAAATTCTTATTCCTCCACCCCTACCGTTATACAGCTGTATATCAAAGATTGTGACAGATATTTGTATGAATATTAGTAGTATAGAGATGATGGCTCTCATATAAAAAGTACCTTTCACTAGATGATGGCTCTCATATAAAAAGTACCTTTCACTAGATGATGGCTCTCATATAAAAAGTACCTTTCACTAGATGATGGCTCTCATATAAAAAGTGCCTTTCAAAATAGTTGAAATATTCAAGTAAATGAATTTTTTTTTATCTCATTTCAGAATTAAAAATTTAGAATAACATTATAATTACAACAAATGTCTCTAGATTATAATAAGAAATAAGTAAAATTTTATCTGTATACGGAGGAACATTGTTAACTCATATATTTAAACCGAAGCGATTAAATTGATCTAGAATTGTTTTTATAACTTTACAAGTTCATTTTTCACCGAAAGGAAATTGATAGAAGGGAAAAAACGTTACGATCAAGAATAAAATCATGAAAAACAATGTGTGAGAGAATCATTGCTGGCTCATTCGATTGAACCGCGGCGATTAAAAAGAGCGAGCAATGTTTTTGCAAGGTTATAAGTTCTATTCCCACTCAAAAAAAAGAGGCACATCAACTAAAAGAACCTTCAGATAACTTACAGATCTGAAATGATGCACGCTGCAAATGAAGTTTGCTGAGAAGAGAGTATGCAGATACGAACCTTGGTACCATTGAAGTGACTTTAGGAAATGATCCGTTAAAGCAGGTGTATTCAGGTCGGGAGGAAAGGTTAAGTACAAGTTTGCGAAGAAGAGGAAATGCGCGTTCCATTTTTTTTCCAAGGTGAAAAAAAAAGCATTTGTTTATATTGGGGGAACATCTGAAGAAAAAAAGAATATAAAGAAATTTATGGATCGAAATCGTCATTTAGTCACTCAGTATACACGGGAAATGGATGGAAAAAAGTTGAGCTTGCTTATTTTAATAATTCTAGCTACAGCAGAATTAATTTTTATAATATCAAACCACCTTGAGACGACTGACAGCGAAATTAAAATTAATAATAAAACGTGCTTTCGTTCGATACATATAGGAAGGAAATTATTTTATCATGAATGTTTAAAACAGGGTGCAAATATTCATGACATACGATATTTTTTTAACGTAAATTCAACATATTTATCAGCAAGCTTTGTTTATGTGATTTTATTATTTATAATATTTTGTTTTTATTTAATTACTTTATTTGTATTTTTTATTCTTTGTATACTTATTTATACAGTAAAGATTAATACTGAACATAGATGGCGCAGTATGCGCTAACCCATATGTATGTTTGGAATGTGGGGGAGGCGCACTTAAGCTGTTTTTGTAAACACTTCTCCCGGAGAGTTGGTGTGAAACTGGTGCAAGTAGGCACCGCTCGCTCTTTTGTTAGCGGCAAAAAAAAGTATTCGTTCGCTCTTTGTTAGCGGCAATTTCTACTTTAATTGTATATAGTATTATGTGTTACCTTATATATGTGAAGTCATCGTCCATGTGTTGTTATATGTGGGTGTGTGCAAAATAAATAAGAAAAGAGACAAGAAGGCATCTTTCCTTGGCTTTAATACACACAACCAGCTACATAAAAATTGGAGGCACCGACGAGATGTCAGCATGAGAAACAGATAAGTTTCTTTCATTTGTTTCTTATTATTATTGATTATTAGTTTGATGTTTTTAAAGAGAAGAACATCTGAAGAGTTAATAAGAAGTTCTCGAATTGCGAGAGAACATAATTTTCTTTAGTTTCGGTTCCGTTTCGCAAACGATTTATTATATAATTTCTTTTCAACATGGACGATCCGAAAAGATATAAGGAACACATAACGCAAATTAAAGTCGCAAGAGGCAAGGTTAAGGCCTCCTTAACTAGATTAGAACATTCTGCAGATGAATTAGAATCAAAAAATGAAGTAGTGATTCGTTTGCAGAGGTTAGAAGAACTTTTGAAAGAATTCGAAAAATTAGATTCAGAATTAACTATTGAGGATTCTGAAATAGAGGAATTCGAAAATAGATATTTTTCCTTGAAATTAAAGTTTCAAAATAAAATTGATGTTTTTAATACATCACAATTTACTTCTGTTGTAACACAAAATTCTTCAGTTCAATCTATTTCGAATTTTCGTTTACCAAAACTTACTATTCCAGTGTTTTCTGGTAAATTTGAAGATTGGATGAACTTTAAAGATTTATTTGTATCCACAGTTCATTCGCAGCTTTCACTAAGCAATAGCCAAAAATTTCAGTATTTAAAGGGTTTGTTGTCTAATGAACCCGCTTCTTTAATTAAGCTCATACCGTTGTCCAATGATTCCTATGAAGAAGCATGGGGAAAATTAATGGACAGGTATGATAAGAAGAAGAAAATTATTAATGCATTAATCAAAACATTTTTGGAACAAAAAGGCATCTCTCAAGCCAATTCAACGAATTTGCGAAATATAGTTGACACGAGTGATGAGGTTTTGAGAGGGTTAAAATCTTTAGGAGAAGAGGCATCTAGCAGAGATCCATGGCTAATTCATTTGTTATTGCAAAAATTAGATCCTGAAACAAGAAGACTTTGGTCCGTGAAAACTTCAGAAATAGAATTTCCTACGTGGGAAGAATTCTTGGAATTTTTAAATACCAGATGTTCATCTCTTGAATTAATGGTTTATAATGAATCTGATGCTAAAATTCCTACTAAGTCTAATTTTGTAGCATGTGAAAATATTCAAAGAAATAAAAATGATAAAAATTGTTTGAAATGTTCGGGAATGCATAAATTGTTTAAGTGTATTAAATTTAGAAATATGGATTTGAATGCTCGGAAGAATTTTGTAAAGCGAAACTATCTTTGCTTTTTATGTTTGAATTCTCATAAAATTAAGGATTGCACTAATTGCCATTTAAAGTGTACCATATGTAAAGGAAACCATAATTCACTCTTGCATGAAGATGTTAAAAGGGTAGTAAATAGTGCACGTGTTTCAGAATCCGAACCCGAACCTAACGATCAAACCCCAAAACACCCCTCCGAAGACGACATACGCCAAGGGGGAGAAACGCAACGCAATAAATCAGTGGAACCTCAAAGGCCTGTGAGTTCTAGCACATGTCTAAACAACTCCAAATTTATAACCTTCCTTCCCACGGCAAAGGTTTTACTGTATAATAGTGAGGGTGATTCTTTCTTATTCAGAGCTTTGCTAGATAGCGGTTCGGAGTCCAGTTTTGTCAGTGAAAATGTAATAAATATTTTAGGACTAAAAAGAAAGAATGCTAGAGTGTCTCTAAAGCCGCGGTCCAACGGCCGGATGATCTTCACAGATGTGGTCATAAAACTGTCACCCTTCCTTCGTGGTTCCACCCCCGCCTGTGGCAGCGGACCCACGACCAGAGAAATCTTCAGACGGCACGGGTTCCCCTTTCGACCGCTCAAAACCCTCAGTTTCTTTGACTCCCTTCCCCCCCCCCCATAGCCCAAACAAATTTTCCGGTTCTTTGATGTATATCCATCTACCGACATTTTGCGGGAAACTACAGGCGTACCACGGGCGACGGGGGAGTGTGGTCCCCCAGTGGGTTGGATGTCAGATTTATGACCAAATCCGTAAAGTGGCAGGTCGTTGGACCGCCGCTTAAAGCCGCGGTCCAACGGCCGGATGATCTTCACAGATGTGGTCATAAAACTGTCACCCTTCCTTCGTGGTTCCACCCCCGCCTGTGGCAGCGGACCCACGACCAGAGAAATCTTCAGACGGCACGCGTTCCCCTTTCGACCGCTCAAAACCCTCAGTTTCTTTGACTCCCTTCCCCCCCCCCCATAGCCCAAACAAATTTTCCGGTTCTTTGATGTGTATCCATCTACCGACATTTTGCGGGAAACTACAGGTGTACCACGGGCGACGGGGGAGTGTGGTCCCCCAGTGGGTTGGATGTCAGATTTATGACCAAATCCGTGAGGTGGCAGGTCGTTGGACCGCCGCTTAAAGCCGCGGTCCAACGGCCGGATGGTCTTCACAGATGTGGTCATAAAACTGTCACCCTTCCTTCGTGGTGCCACCCCCGCCTGTGGCAGCGGACCCACGACCAGAGAAATCTTCAGACGGCACGCGTTCCCCTTTCGACCGCTCAAAACCCTCAGTTTCTTTGACTCACTGCCCCCCCCCCATAGCCCAAACAAATTTTCCTGCTCTTTGATGTTTATCCATCTACCGACATTTTGCGGGAAACTACAGGCGTACCACGGACGAAGGGGGAGTGTGGTCCCCCAGTGGGTTGGATGTCAGATTTATGACCAAATCCGTGAGGTGGCAGGTCGTTGGACCGCCGCTTAAGTGGGATAAGTGGGGTTCAAGCAGGAACCACACGTGGCTCAGTTAATTTAAAAATTGGGTCAAGATTTAGTGAAGAATGTTTGACAGTTAATGCTTTTATTTTAAATATGGTTGCTTCTCAAATCCCAGTTGAGAATATTAACATTAAAGAGTTAGATTATTTGAAGGGGATCCCTCTATCAGATGAAGACTTTTCAAGGCCATCAGTATGTGATCTAATTTTAGGCTCTGATTGCTTTTTCTCAATCCTTCGTAATGGAAAAATTAGTGGGTCTGAAGGACAACCAATTGCGCAAAGCACAATATTTGGTTGGGTTGTCTCAGGTCAGATTCGAAGAGATTCTATTTCATCATCGTACACACAATCGCATCTGATTTCCGTTGAAAATGATTGTAACATTGATTCTGTTTTGCAAAAATTTTGGCAAATGGAAGAGTTGTCGGATAAAAAGTTTCTTATGTCAGATGAAGAAGAATTTTGTGAAAATCATTTTAAATCGACTTGCAGAATAAATGATCAGGGTCTATTTGTTGTAAGATTACCTGTTTATAAGGACATTAATCAGTTCGGAGATACAAAGGGAATGGCTATTTCTAGGCTTCTAGCTATGGAAAGGAAATTTAAGTTTAACTCAGAATTTGAAATAGAATACAAGAGTTTTATGAGAGAATATGAAGAATTGGGGCATATGTCACCTAATAAAGATTTTGATTCTTCTAAACCGGATTACTTTCTTCCTCATCATGCTGTGCAAAAGAAAAACAGCATTACAACCAAATTTCGAGTTGTGTTTGATGGATCCTGCAAACCGCCTAACTGTAATTCGTTGAATTCAGTTTTGGGGGTAGGAAAATTATTGCAACCAGATATATTTACTATTCTTGTCAGATTCAGACTAAATAAAATTGCTTTCACTTCCGATATAAAGCAAATGTATAGACAAATTTTAATTGATTCAGAAGATCAAAATTTGCAAAAAATAGTGTGGAGAAATTCACCTGATTCCACTATTGAGGAATACAAACTTTCTACTGTAACTTATGGAACTTCATCCGCTCCATTTTTAGCTACTAGATGTTTACATCAAATAGGCTTGGATTCTCAAATTATAAATCCTGAGATATCTAAAATAATTCAAAATTCCTTTTATATGGATGACTTGATGGCTGGAGCAAAATCTAATGAAGAAGCAATCGCGTTAATTCAAAAATTGTCGGAAATTCTAAATGTCCGAGGATTTCACTTAAGAAAGTGGCGTTCTAATTCTCCACATGTCTTAAATAATTTAGCTGAATGCCTGAGTGCTAATGAATCTAATGTGGAAATTCATCCCGAAAACTGTTCTAAAACTCTGGGACTTATTTGGAACTCTTTAACTGACTGCTTTGTTTTTAAAATTGACTTTAATTTTGAGAATGAAATCACCAAAAGATCTTTTCTGTCACAATCAGCAAGGCTATTTGATCCTTTGGGTTTTCTTTCACCCTGCACAATATTAATAAAAATCTTTTATCAGCAGTTATGGTTGCTGAAACTTGATTGGGACAGTGCCTTACCGGAACATTTTGCAGTTAAGTGGCGTAAATTCAAAAAGGAATTTCAGCAAATATGTCACATTTCTATTCCGAGATGGCTTCTAACTACAGAAAAGGAAATTACTCTTCATGGATTTTCGGATGCATCGGAATCAGCATATGCCTGTGTAATTTATGCGGTTCAAAGAACTCATAATGGTGTTACTAAAGTCACTATTTCAGCAGCTAAAAGCAAGGTAGCTGCGCTAAAGCTTGTATCCATTCCACGGCTGGAGTTAAATGGAGCTCTCCTGTTAGCCCGATTATTATCTGTTCTAATTAAGACTTTTAATGATCATGTTATTAATATATAAGCTTGGACAGATTCTCAAGTTGTTCTTTCCTGGTTGTCTTCACCTCCTCGAAATTGGAAGCCCTTTGTTGCCAACAGGACGTCAGAGATCTTGGACCTCATCCCTCAAAATAGATGGAGGTATGTACCGTCAATCCAGCAGATATAGGATCCAGAGGTTTGTCTCCAAAGGATCTGCCAGACTGTCGCCTATGGTGGGAGGGCCCTACTTTCCTATCATCATCAGAGGCTGACTGGCCAAAGCAACCAGTATTCAAAACCAATGACTCTGTCCTTAAGGAAAAGAAAAAAACTGCATGTGTATTTGCTGCAATTTTGAAAAATGACTTAATAGATTCATTAATTGAAAAATACTCGTCATATACTAAGTTAATTAATGTATTATGTTTTTGTATTAGATTTATAAATAATTGTAAAACTGGTAAAGTTAATAAATTCTACAGGTATAATTGGACCTATAACTTCAAAGGAAAGAATTTTTGCTCGTAATATTATTGTAAAATATGTTCAAACTGTATTTTTTGATGCTGAAATCAATTGTATAAGGTCAAACCAACCAATGCCAAAGAAAAGCCCACTATCAGCACTTTGTCCATTCATTGATAAGGACGGGTTGCTCAGAGTGGGAGGGCGTCTTCAAAATGCATCTTTGCAGTATAATGCAAAACATCCTATCATATTACCTAACCAGCATCAATTAAGTATTCTGATTGTACAATATTTTCATATTTTAAATTTGCATGCATGTGGTAATTTGTTAATGGGTATTTTACGCCAAACATTTTGGATATTAAATGTTAAAAGAATAGTTAAAAAATGTGTATTAAATCGTGTTGTATGTTGTAGATTTAGAAGTAATATGTCAAAACAAAAAAATCGGAGATATTGCAATTATTAAAGAAGACAATATTCCCCCAGCAACATGGCCTCTTGGTAAGGTTGTAGCTATACATCCTGGTAAGGATGGGGCCATAAGAGTAGTTACATTAAAAACTTTGAAAGGGCTTTTTAAAAGGCCTACAGTTAAACTGTGTATCTTACCTGTGCATCAAGAATGACTTTTTGATGGGTGGGAGTATGTTTATGTGATTTTATTATTTATAATATTTTGTTTTTATTTAATTACTTTATTTGTATTTTTTATTCTTTGTATACTTATTCATACAGTAAAGATTAATACTGAACATAGATGGCGCAGTATGCGCTAACCCATATGTATGTTTGGAATGTGGGGGAGGCGCACTTAAGCTGTTTTTGTAAACACTTCTCCCGGAGAGTTGGTGTGAAACTGGTGCAAGTAGGCACCGCTCGCTCTTTTGTTAGCGGCAAAAAGAAGTATTCGTTCGCTCTTTGTTAGCGGCAATTTCTACTTTAATTGTATATAGTATTATGTGTTACCTTATATATGTGAAGTCATCGTCCATGTGTTGTTATATGTGGGTGTGTGCAAAATAAATAAGAAAAGAGACAAGAAGGCATCTTTCCTTGGCTTAAATACACACAACCAGCTACAAGCTTTTTAGGTGTTCAATTGACTAAGAAGGAATTTCAGAAAGTATGTGAACAATGTTCAAACTGAAACATCCTTCGTGTTTCTATGTGTTGGAGCATCGCAGTCGGGTAAAACCTCATTGGTGCGACAAATGATTGCACATAAAGCATATGATTTTGAATTTAAAAATATTATCTGGTGCTATAAAGTTTTTCAGCCATGGTTTGCTAAAGAAAAAGAAATGAAATTTGTTCAAGGTTTTCCAGAAAAAGTCGAAAGCGGAAATCTATATGTATTTGATGATCAGATGGATCAACTTTGCCAAGATTATGCGGAATTGTTCACTATTACAGCACACCATTCTAGAATCAGTGTGATTCTGATTTTGCAGAATCTATTTCCCTGAAATAAAGTGATGCGAGACATAAGTCTGAATGCACAATATGTAATATTATTTAAAAACAATCGTGACGTGGGACAGATCCAGTGTTTCGCAAGACAAGTATACGGAAATAAGGCAGCATATTTTATGGATGCTTACAAAAAGAGCACGCAAGGCAATTTTAACTATTTGTTGGTGGACCTACACCCGAGAACGGATGAAAAATTTAGGCTCAGAGAGAGCGTGTTCCCTGATTCCAATGGATTTTATTGGATATATTTACCGATAAAATGAAGAATAGAAAGAAGCATTATCACTTACTGAAACTACTACTCAGCGCATCTCCAGCACAAAAAAGAGCAATAATACGGACTGCTAACAAAAGTCAGTTACATTGCTTATGCGAAATTTGTGTAAACGTCTTAGGTGGTAATTTATCGGTGAGCGTAAAGAAATTACGTAAATATAAAACGGCCATAAGAAAAATTGTTAATAAAAAATTATCTTTAGAAAAAAAGAGAAAAGAATTAATTAACCAAACGGGAGGCTTCCTACCCCTCATTCTTCCCGCAGTTCTATCTGCGTTAGTAGGCCTTGCCGGAAAAGCAATAGGAAGCTGAATTTAATATTCGCAGCAATGTCTCGGAGAATGGCTCTCGTTCCTGAAGATTTAGCAGCAACTTACTTTTCGAAAACATCAGATACCGGAGTACATGGTATTGAAAACCAAATATTAAACCTTCTTCATGAGTCAAACTATTCGGATGATGCAAAAGCAAAACTGTTGAGCCAACTGCTTTTAAAATATCAGCATGCTATAAATGTGCCTAAACCACCGATACGTGTAACTATTGAAGACTCTAACGAACAAGTTCAAGAATCGCCTAAAAGTAACTCAGTGGAAGATCCTATATTACGTGATATCATACTTTCAGTTCCTGCGAACTTCCAAAAATTTATTTCGCCTATTGCTGAAAAATTGAATACACGCAGCTATGCTTGGAATGAATATGGTGAATTGATGAAAGATAACGAAATCGTTAAAAACACAAACGTTATTGACTTATTTTCATATTTAATGAGAAATGTAAAGAAAGGTTATGAACCACATGGTTTTTCAGTGTTTTGGAGGGGTATTAAAGAGATAAAAATACCAACACGTTGGATTTGCAACCAGAAGCTAGTAGAATATTTCGGGTTTGACACAGACGCAGGCGAGATCCAAAACGAAATTAATCTGAAATCTCCAGATTCAAAAGCAAAGAAGAAGAAGCAAAACTCGAAAAGAAAATGGAAAGAATATTAGAAGCAGCATATTACGATTTCGCAAATCCTGCATCATTTGGCGGAATAAAGAAACTATCAGCAATCTCTAAAGTTCCATATGAGAAAGCTAAACGCTGGTTAATGACCCAAGATACTTATTCGTTACATAAAGCAGTTCGGTATAAATTTTCTCGGATGTCGACGCTTTCATATGGTATAAATGATTTATGGCAATGCAATCTTGTGGATTTACAGCATTTAGCAGAACCTAATAATGGGTTTAAGTATTTACTCACCATAATTGATGCATTTTCGAAGTATACCTATGTTATACCTCTTAAAAGCAAAACTTCTGTGGCTGTAAAAAATGCCTTTGAAAAATTGTTACAGCAGGTTAAGCCTAAACACATTCAAAGCGATAAGGGCAAGGAATTTTACAATACGCAACTTCAGTCATTGTTTAAGAGGTACAGCATTAACCACTATTCAGCTGAAGGTGATCATAAAGCTAGTGTTATTGAGAGGTTCAACAGAACTTTAAAAAACAAAATGTTCAGGGTATTCACATATAGAAAATCTTATAGGTATGATGATGTGCTACAGTCACTAGTAAAGTCGTATAATGACAGTGAACATTGTAGCATTGGCATGGCCCCTTCAAAAGTCACTCGTGATTTTGAACCACATATCTTCAAAAAACTATATGGTTACACATTGAAGAACTCGCGAGTGATTTTGAATAAGGGAGATTTAGTAAGAATATCGAAAGCGAATAAATCGTTCAGACGAGGATATTTACCAGGGTGGAGCGATGAGGTGTTTATGGTGTCAAAAGTATATCCCTCTTATCCAACTACATTCGAGCTTCAAGACCTTAAATCAGAAGCTATAAAAGGACGATTTTACGCAGAAGAACTCCAGAAAATATTGAAACGCCCTGAGGATTATTGGCATATAGAAAAGGTGCTTAAAACAAAGGGCAAAGGTACGAAGAAAGAATATTACGTGAAGTGGAAAGGCTTTGATAATCGGTTCAACTCGTGGGTAAAAGCAGCATGGATGAAGTGAACGATTTTTACATTACGCTTCCCAGCAACTCTAGCATGGATTACTTTCCAAAAAATACGCAAGCATCATTCAGAACGAAATTATCTCGTCCAATAATACTAACTGGTGAATGGGAAGTTGGTTTATCAGAAATATTCGTTCCTCGAACCTGGTTCAACATCGGAAATCATAATAATAAATATTCGATAACTTACGAGGAAACAAAATTGGTGGAAAAGGATTTTCTTGAATACTCAATCAGAATAAAAATTGAACAGGGAACTTCTGATGAGGATATAATCGATAACATTAACCAAAGTATTGAAGCAATATGTGGACATTTCGTCTCTTTCGAATTGGATCACAAGAATATGAATATACTTATTGCTCCGAATTATGAACTACACTTGACAGCTGCTGATTCACCAAGATTGTTAACTATGTTAAACTTACCTAGAGAGGATAGAGTTATAAAAACATCGGAAAGTTTTGTGTACAGAAAACCATCAAAGACAAACAAAGACAATATTTTCAAAATTATCGCTCGAAATATGAAAAGGCATTTTATAATTCGTGTCACCAGGTTTAATCATAAGTATACTGATATGGACAACATACATCACGAACTCTTTCAGCATATAAATCATAATCTAATGCAGACCGGTATAGGAGGTGCAGCGGATTTTATATTCGACTTTAAAGAAGATAAAGTAGAAATAACGGTTCAAAAGAATGTTGAACTCGAGTTTAGGTTATTATATACCCCGTTGTTTATGCGAATGTTGGGCATGACGAAAGATATTGTTTTAACCGGTAGAACGTTACATGTTTTGCAAAAAATTGAAAGGCCTCCTATGAACGAATACTTCCGCGTGAGCATTACGGATAAACCAACAATTCCTGTGAAAATTAAAAAAACAGAGGATATGGAACTACAAGTCGGATTTTATAAAAACTCAGAGCAGTTGTTTGGATCTTTTAAACACCTTGCTTTTAATCATTTAGCGAACAATAAGATCAAAATTCATATACCAGAAAATTCAACTCTGACTTTACAAGAAGGATTAAGAGATCTTTTAGGTTTTCAAAGAATCCACATTAAATGGCGGAACTCATATATCTCACTATCAATTGGAGTTAGATGGAGGAATCACCGAAATTTATGTCTATAGTGATATCATAGAATCGCACTTTGTAGGGGATACAATTGCTCCTTTACTCCGTATTATTCCTGTTATGTCGAAAAAAGAAGACCAAATAGTAATAAATTATCAAAGACCGCTGTATTTTCCCTTGCGCAAAAATTATATCGATTGCATAGAAATCGAATTGAGAAGTAACTCTGGAGATGGTATAATTTTTACCAGTGGAAAATCACTCTTGGTTCTCTCCTTCCGTCGCAGAACACTATAAAACTATTACTTATTTTGTGATGAATCATTTTAAATCCGATCGTGAAAGAGAATGCATTTGGATCAAAAAGCTTGTGAGAATTATTACTGCTCGCAAGTGCAGGCTGGCGGTGGACCATATTTTCAGGGTGTTGGCCACCAAAGAGGATATGGAATGTTTTCAAATTTATTTCGATTTATTTCTCCCATAGCACTGAAAGCTGGAAAGTATTTAGGAAAACACCTTCTAAGCGCAGGTTCAAAAGTAATGTCAGATTTTGCTTCAGGTTCATCTCTTAAAGACTCGGCAAGATCGCGATTTCGCGAAACATCAAAACAAATAAAAGATGACATTATTCATAAAATTCAGAGCGGTTCGGGTATAAAAAGAAAGAAATTCCAGAAGAAAAATCATTCCCAACGTGTCAAGCGGAGCCGAAAGAAATTAAAGAAAGCAGACATATTTTCATAATGGATTCCCGAGCGTGTGCTTGCTTGCAGAGTGAATTAGACCTTTTTAACGTGAATCCTGTACAATTATCAACAGAAGACAGCTCATTTACTGAGATTTTTCCTGTTGCATCTCTGAATGAAAAGACGCCAATTGAATTTTACGTAAGCGGAAGTGGTGAACATTATCTCGACTTCTCCCATACACTTCTGCATCTACAAGTGAAAATTAAAAAGAGAAATGGAGCAGTAATTGGAACGCCTGATCAAGTGGCTCCTATCAATTATCTCCTTAATACGCTATTTTCTGAATGTTCAGTTACATTAAATGACAAGCAGGTTTCTTCGCAAGCTAACTACGCATATAGATGTATTTTCGATGCTTTGCTTTCACCTCGAGCTGTTCAAGAATCAATGCTAACATCGGGTCTTTTCTACAAAGACGCTGCTTCTAAGCATGAATCAGTAGAACTAGCTAATGTTGGTGATAATGCAAATTCCGGTTACCAAACTAGATATAACATCTGCAAAGATAGTAAACTTATAGATATGATAGGTCCATTACATTTCGATCTAGGTAATCAGAGCAAATGTCTTATAAATTCGGTGAATCTTCGGATCAAATTAGAAAGAAATAAGGATTCTTTTGCTCTGATGTCAGCCACGCAAGATTTTAAAGTAGTTATATATCATGCATCATTATTTGTTAGGAAAATTAAAGTCGCTCCCTCAGTCGTGATTGCCCATGAATTAGCTTTAAGCAAGGGAGTTATAAAAATGCCTATTCGCAGAACAGAAGTGAAATCATTCGCACTTTCTTCAGGAATGCAATCAATAACTATCCCTAATGCGTTCATTGGACAGTTACCGACACGACTTATAATGGGTATGGTATCTAATGCTGCATTTAATGGGGATTTTTCAAAAAATCCATTCAATTTCAAGCATTATGATTTATCATATCTTTGTATATTAGATGGCAATCGTATGATTCCGTCAAAGCCCTTTCAACCAAAATTTGGTCATTCTAACAGTTACAGCAGATGTTATATGAGTCTATTTACTGATTTGGGTAGATATCATAAAGATCAAGACATTAATATAAGTTACACTGAATATAAAGATGGGTATACGCTGTTCGCTGTAGATTTGACGCCCGATCTCAACGCGGACGGAATGCACGAAAGTATTTCACGCAATGGTAATTTAACTATTGATATAAAATTCAGCAAAGCATTATCTGAAACTGTAAATTTAATAGTTTTTTCAGAGTATCGAAATACTATAGAAATTGACAAAAATCGCAGTATTTTTTCAGATTTTTGAAAATGGATAGCACAACTTTGTGCAGACTTGCCTGCAGCGACTTCCGTCTACGTTCTAAATTTGGAGGCGTATACGCTTCAGATGAATTGCCTAAGACAATAGATAGTTATTCATGTTTTATTGTAAATTTAGATCCTAAAACAAAACCGGGAAGTCATTGGGTTGCAATAGCATTTCGGAATAATAAATGTTACTATTTTTGTAGTTACGCTTCTGTGCCGAATAACAAATATATTTTAGTCCATAGAAAATAACGCTGCAAATTTTGCTTGGAACAAATGTAGATATCAAAGCTTAGTGTCGTATACTTGTGGTCATTTTTGCCTTCATTTCTTGTACAATTTTGTGAGAAAGCAAACTTTGTCACCTCTAGATTCTAATAAAATTGAAAATAACGAGAAGTTTATTAAAAAATTTGTAGCTAGCAAATTTCGTTTACAAAATTGCTGCTTTTCTCCATATTCAAATCAAATTTGTGAAGCTCGTGATTTCAGAAATAGACGTCTTTAGACATGTTTCAACAGAATATAATTATATATGCTCTCTCTATAAGCTCTATATATAAATTTAACATATTTTTTTGGAGGTCACTTTTCATACAGAGCATATAAAAGAGATACACTAACTGTGAAATTCTCATTGTGCTTCAACTGATTCAGCAGAAACGATGACTTCCGAACTGAGATATGGCTTTATGTACTTGAAGCGTACTGGATCAGCTTATATGATTCATTGCTTCACCGATTCCCTTTACGAAAATATGATATCCTGTGTTCAAGCTGCGAACTCATATCAAATGGATACAATCGATTCAGACTGCAGATTGAAGATTGCCTATTTCAAGGTTCTCAACAATAATGATATTGTCAGAGAACTCCATAACGGTTCTGCTATGAATTATCGACAGACATTTGATTGTAAAACGTAATACAAAGCGAACTTCGGCGAATCAATTACTCATGATTCAAAGATCTGCAATGGAATTGTTGACAACTTCAAAGAAAATAAATGTAAATACTAAACTTTACAGCTAAGATACTGAGAATAGCTCAGCATTGTAAACTCTATATAAAATTGTAATACTAAGCAGCACTAACTGTCATTTAATGTAACATCATCAATGAATCGATGTTCTACATGCATAAGCAACACGAAGAAACTGATTGTACCACTCGATGTAATATTTTAACAATCCCTGAATAAAAATATAATTTAACTGTGTAATTGCGTCTGTCTTATTTTGCTTCGCTACATCAATATGTTTTTTGTAATATCCTATATCACCGTAAAATTACGTTGTTTTATTCTCAAGGTGGTGAAAGTGGGTTAAGGTAGGAAAATGCACATAAAGTTATTTTAAAATTACTTTAAGGTCACCAGTTCAGGGAGAACAAGGCGTTCCTGGGAAATTCTACAGATAATAAACAATTATTCCATTGCCACTTACATAAACAGGGGTATAAATATAAGCTACATCAGCCTTTGTACATATACTACCGATCTTGTTGAAGACTTCATCTTCATCTCTGTCTCCGTCTTCCTCAGAGTGCGTGTATCTAAGTACTACTCAGCTATCATGGACAGTCACAAAGCGAGCGTCAGTAAGTGATTGCATTTTCATATTCTTTTTAGATTGCTAAGCATGTGTAACATAATTTTTTAAAAATAACGTTAAGTTTTCACACTTCTTAATAGGCTTAACTGATAGCGATTCAGACGGCGAGCAGTTATTTCCTCTTCCTTCCAAGGAAAAGCATACAAGCGGTAAATTAGATTTGATTTTATAAGTCAATTTAGACTTAAGATACCCGCTCTTACACCCTCTGAATGTAGAAAGCATTTAGCAAGTCCTTTACTTGAATACGTTGAGAGCATAAACGAAGACTTCGCTGTCTTTAAAATGAAAAAAATTAATCTAGTTCTCGACAAACCAATTTATGTAGGATTTTGCGTGCTTGAGCTAGCTAAATTACACATGTATACTTTATATTACTCTAAGTTCAAAAAATATTATAAAGAAAATTGCAAACTCTTATACACAGATACTGATTCTCTATTCATGCAAATATTTACAAATAATGTTTACAAAGATTTTAAAAACGAATTTTTTGATATCATGGATCTAAGCAACTATCCATCTTCAAGTGATTTTTTTAATTCGGAGAACCAAAATAAGTTAGGGTTTTTAAAAGACGAAACGAAATCTAAACCTATTTCAGAATTTATCGGTTTACGATGCAAAATGTACAGCTACAAATGTGAAAATACTGAAACGAAAAAGTCAAAAGGTGTAAAACAGAGTTGTTTAAGAAACATAAGACATGAACATTTTAAAACCTCTTTATTTAATGAAACGATTCATCGTCACGAGCAATATTCTATACAGTCAAAATCACATATTCTTTCTACAACCATATCAAACAAAATTTCTTTATCTCCGTTTTACGATAAAATATTTTTGAATGAGGATGGTGTGACCGGAAAATGCTTTGGTCACTATTCCTTGCTTGAAGAATAATGGTAGTATAATTTTCGTTTATTTTTATGTTCTTCAAAAAAAATTTTTTTTGAAAAACTATTAAGCATTCAATAGCTACCTTCTGTTAAGGGGAAAATTGTCTCTTAGTTCAATTTTATTTCACATGCTTTGTAAGTGAATCAAATGTTTACTCAGATCGACTGGTTGGACTGAGTTTTTTCATGGTTTTCTCAGTCTATAACGCAAATGCGAACCAATATAAGATCTTCCATGAGATATTATTAATAAATACCAAGAACATTTTATTTTTTAATGTAATCAATTTTTATACTATTTTTGCATGTACATATATATATGATTCAAGTTGTTGTTTTTGTCTTAGTTAATATTGTATTAATTGTTTGCACTGTTTTTCGAATGAAATGAAAATAATTTGTATTCATATCTTTTCTTTATATACATTTCTTTCTTATATTCACATGCTTTGTAAGTGAATCAAATGTTTACTCAGATCGACTGGTTGGACTGAGTCTTTTCATGGTTTTCTCAGTCTATAACGCAAATGCAAACCAATATAAGATCTTCCATGAGATATTATTAATAAATACCAAGAACATTTTATTTTTTAATGTAATCAATTTTTATACTATTTTTGCATGTACATATATATATGATTCAAGTTGTTGTTTTTGTCTTACTTAATATTGTATTAATTGTTTGCACTGCTTTTTCGAATGAAATGAAAATAATTTGTATTCATATCCTTTCTTTATATATATATTTCTTTCTTATATATACAATAAAAATCGTTCAACAATTATCAGTCTGTGCCTCTTTTTTTGAGTGGGAATAAAATTTATAACCTTGCAGAAAACATTGCTCGCTCTTTTAGTAGTATAGAGATGATGGTTTTCATATAAAAAGTTTTTTATATGAGAGCCATCATTTAGTGAAAGGTACTTTTTATATGAGAGCCATCATCTAGTGAAAGGTACTTTTTATATGAGAGCCATAATCTATTAAAAGGTACTTTTTATATGAGAGCCATCATCTAGTGAAAGGTACTTTTTATATGAGAGCCATCATCTAGTGAAAGGTACTTTTTATATGAGAGCCATCATCTAGTGAAAGGTACTTTTTATATGAGAGCCATCATCTCTATACTACTAATATTTAAAGCAAGAAAAGTTTTTGAAAAGCAACCACTTAAATAATAAATATGTCTTCGTTGAACTAATAATATTTTAAGATTAGGTAAAAAAAAATATTCTTTCTGTAGAATATTTTCCAAAGTTATCTGAAATCACTTACAAATTTTTTAGAATGCACATTTCTAATGATTGAGAATAGAATATCTTATGTCTTTTTTCTTTATAATAGGTGTACTGTATAAATGAATTATAAATATTTATTCTAAATTTAGATTCAAAAAATGTTATTTTTGAATTATATCAAATATTTGTGTTTATACTAGCAATTTTTCAGTATGTCATGTAAGTATTATTGTTACATTAGCATTTTTTTTCATTACAGTTATTTATAATATTATAATTAATTCTTATTTCACATTTCTCAGATTTAAGACTTGCCAAGATATGGAAGAAATAAGGAACTGCCTTTTCCTTTTGAAAAAAAGAAGAAGAAGAAGGAAAGCAACAAACAAAGAAATCTTTTTCATCTGTCTAGTGATGATTATACAGGATTGCTTTTTGTATTTTTGACAATTTCCTGTATGACTCATTTCCATGACTGTACACTGTTTTCACATGGATATATAAGTTTTTTTTAGTAAATTGATTTTTTATGTTATTATTTACATTATAGAAAAAGAATTATTGCAGTTTTTATTATGATTAATAATTAGAAATTTAAAGAAATTACTTTTGTTACTTATAAATTGTGTGATATAATCATGTGCTTAGTCGCTCAATATAGCTAATCTCTTTTACAATGTCAGTTTGCTTCAGCTTTAATCTTCAACAATGTGTATAAAATTAACATTTTTTAAAGAGATCAAATGATGACCTTTGTTATCTGCTGAAAATGATCCCTAGTTTTTATTAATGTTTTTTTTTCTCATTTCACAACCAATTTTAACAATACTTGTAATTTATTCTCTACCTAATTATTTTTTGAAAGATGTTACTTCATAATTTATCTGTATAGAAATGATTAAATAATTCCTTACTCCCATCTTTGAATATCAAACATATTTTTAATTTGATGTTGCTCGTTTTTATAATTTATAGAAAATGACATACATATATGGCTCATATCAGTGTAGTTCTTTCCTAGTGGTTTTATGTGCTCATTATCTTATTACAATATGTATATGTATTAGAGAAATAAAAAGACACATATAGAAGAATTTTGTATTAAGAATCGGGATTAATGTTGCATTTTAAAGCACCTTTATTGACACTTCCTTGTAATGCCTGTAGAAGAATTTTGAATTAATAATCATCATCAATATTATATTTTAAAGTGCCTTTAATGGCACATTGTTTTAATGCTTATAGAAGCTGTAACTTTTCCGTCAGAATTTTCTTTTTTAATTCATATAATATGTTACTTTTCGAGTCAAATTTGAATAAAATGGATTTTTGTATACAGAAGTCCTTTTTTAATTTCTCATATTTTAAGACATTTCAGAAGTGTGTAAAGAACAAAGAAAATAGATTAATTGGGATTATGATGCAAATATAAATTTTTTTAAAAAAAGTAGATTTTATTTTAAAAATTCATTAACTTAACTGACAGTTTAATGTAACCTATTAGAATAATATTTTCTTTACGACTGAAAGTGACTTTTGCAACAGTTTCGTTTGAAAGCTATAGCAAGTCAGAATAGCAAAATATGTTAATAATTTGCTTCGGCCGAGTTGCGAGCTGCGACATCTGGAGAAATAATTCGACTTTAAAAGCCTTAGAACAACCGGGTAAATATAGTGGCATTGTACTTTTTTTCTTCAAGAAAATTTCATTAATTATATTATGATTGCATTTACGAAATTTGTTACCAGTTGAGAGTTAGAAGGTTGTGTTCATAGATTTATGATTTCAGGAAGTAACGATTGCCATGAAGATATGAATAATTAAAAACATCATTGGAAATTAATATAATAAAATGACAGATATTATTCAAGTATTAGTAGAAACTAAATGTTAAAATATCAAAAAATTAATAACTTATTTGGAGAGAATTCTGGGAAGAAAAAAAAAGGCAAGAGCTTGTTGAAACAAATGGAAAATATCACATTTTCTTGAAAGATTTAAAATATCATTACTAGTTTCTGACAGGCTAATCTATTTAACATGTGTTTCTTTTTCATTCAGTTTGAATCATCAAGCAGAAAGTGTTAAAAAAAATTTATTGTTAATTATAGATGTTTTGCCACTCAATTTATTTGAACAAAAGTGAATGCTTATGATGTGCAAATTAAATATTTATTTTATTCAGGGATATCAATTCTAAAATAAGTATGGTTCTCATCAATATTTATATTATTTTTATACAGATTTGTAACGCCAAGATTGTCAAGTACATGTTGTCAAGCTAACAATTAGCTCATTCAAATTTAAAGATTTGTTAAATTCATTGTTTACAAAAAGTTTTAGATATGAGATATACATGAGCATCTTCACTTCCACAATAACAATATATTATATAAATTAACTACATGAATATTTATTTTGGTGAAATAGCTATTGTCTTCAATATTCATCTACAATTTTCAATGACTTTTGTTTATAATTTGAATCTTCTGATTTCCAGTAAATATTCTGAATGTATATATTCTTCTAATATGTATATATTCTGACATTTATATGTATAAATTTATATCTTTTTCAGCAATTATACATGTAACATTTTAATATTTTGATAATCAATAAGCATATTTTTCCATATTTGCTTTTCTTCAGAAATAAAAGCATAGCACAGAGTAAGCATTTTTTACTTATTTTCAGCTTTGAGAAAAAGAAAAAAGAAAAGAAAATGTTATTTCGAAAACTACCGAAAATGTAGACAGCTAATACATATTTAAATATTGACACCAAAAGTAATATCACTATTTTTTTCAAATATAACATATTTTGGAAATATAATACATATTGGAGCCTCATGCATATTGTATAAGTTTAAAACATATTTGTTTACAATAAGTGCTGAAAGTGAAATAAATAGAAATTTGTAATATACGTTATAAACTTCATACAAACAATTATATGGGATTGTCAAAGATATCATTGCTTTTAATTGCAATTAAAATAACCTTTGGAAATTTAAATGTTTTGTGTAAATGAAAATAATTTACTAATATGAAAGTCATAATGCTTTGTAAGCAAGAATTTATACACTACATTTCCTCCCCCTTTATTATATTAAAAATTCAGGATACTAATCAATTGCTCATTAAAATGCACTCTAACAAAATAAACACTTTAAACAAAATGTTATAAACATTTTGTGAATTCTTTGCCAAAGGCAAGGGAGTTGCTTTGTTTTAACAATTTGTATGATTAAAATTCATTACAATTTATATTAAAGAACAAGGAAAGATCATAAATAAGAACAAAGATCAATATTATGATTTGCTAATAATACCATTCAACTAATAAAATTTTGATGTTACCAAATCAAAAAAATAAATGCCATATTTTGTAAAAAGTGCTGAAGTCTGAAAAAAAAAATCTACCAATTTTCAAACTTTTAACTAGTTTATAAATGATAAATGAAGAACGTTATGATTTATTTTTACTTGTTCAAATATTCGTCACATTTCTCAGAAATATAATTTACAGTTAATGATAATTTACTCAAAATTCTAATTTTGTTATATTCATTCTTTAGAAGAAACTTCAGTAAACTCCTCACATTCAAAATCAGTTTGCAGCAGTTTTTTTATATTATTTATGTATATATTTTATAATTATGTATAAAAATGTTTAAATATTTCCATATGTAAATGAACTCATTTTGGATAATCTGCATTTCTTTTAGAAATTTAATTTTCAGATAGACCTTTTGTAAAAGTTCAATTCATTGGAAAACTATTCGAAACACAGCTAATATGCATATTCTCAATTCAAAGGGCAGCAAATGCTCAAATGTTTAGTTACATAATACAGTGGAAATTTAAAATATGCTTGCTTAATAATGTATAGTCAGAGAAACAATCCCAAGAAAAGCTTAATAATATCATGTAAGCAAATCGATGAGATTATCACTAGACAACACATTGTTTTCTCGTTTGATCACCCCACATTTCTTATACACATCTCGGAAAGAAACAAAATAAAAATAAAAACGTGAAAAAGAGCCAACCATCAGCTGATAATCATGTGATTTATATGGACCAAAGAAGATCCAATTCCGGGTGAAAAAAGCAGGAAAAGCTGCGTTGATGCTTAGTCATAGTCGTGCATACCAATGATCATTGTTTGATGATTAGTCATTGTTCATTGGTTGAACGATCCGTTGTTTACAACCGGTTTGGTAAATACGGCCGTTAGAATAATGTTTTGAAGAAAATAAAAATTATTTTCTCGATATTTTGATTTTATCTCAGGTAATCTATTGAACATTCTTGCTTTGAAGAGAAATCCAGAATTTTATTATCTGCATATTGTAAATTATAGTATAATTTTTGAAAAATAATATTGATGCATAAAAGTTTTTGAAAGTCGTGTTCAATTCTACAAAATTTTGCTGTTAGGTTTATTTAAAATTAATTTAATTATCTATCATGAATGTAGAGTTTAAAATTTCAGATTTATATATGTAATTGGTCATATATATCATCATCAAAAATTGATATACATGGAGTGTTTGTGTTATAAAGTTGTGAGATAAAAACAAATCATCAATTGCTCAATATAAAAAAATCATGAAATCATATTTATTTATTCAAAACTTTTTAACATATCATTTTGTAGTATACAGTTCAGCTATAAAATTTATTAAATATTTATATTGGTTTCAGTATAATTTTTAGTTTATCAATAGCAAATTTTGTGGATTTCCATTATTTTGTAAGCGATAAATAAATTTGTCAGGTGATGGGTTTACAGGATTGATTTTTGCATTATAAAAACTTTCCTGTATGATCTGTTTCCATGCCTGCCTCTAATTAAAATTTTCTGATATTACTGAATAAGTTCTTTGAATTAAATATTATGTAAACCTCATAGAGCATTTCATTGATTAGTGTTTAAAAAAAAATTATATAGGTCATTTTATGGCAAACCAATTTTTGTATAAGCTTTATTATGTCTTTTTCATTTCCAGTTCTTATAAAATTGAGGGATTTTTTTTTTATTTTCAACTTTTGTGCGACATAAATATTTTACCAAAGCTTTTTTCTGTTAGGTATTACTAAATTTATATATTGTATCACCAAACATTAAATTCATTATGCTCTTTTTTCGTGAGAATTAATTAAACTTTTTTGTTATTGCTTCAGAGGAAAAAATATGCTTATTATTTAGATTTAAAAAAATTTAAATAAGCAAAAAAAAAAAAAAGTCTGACGTCTGATAAAGCAGCTATTTTCAAATACAGATCACATAATTAAAAGCTTCTACAGTGGGATGATGGGATCAATTGAAAGAAAGAAATTTAAATTTATTGAACCAAAAAGATAAAAATACAACTCAAGAAAATGCTCAATCATTTACAATTGAAGAAGATAGCTAGGAAAAGTTAATTCACGTATGTAAGTCATCTGAAATTCAAACTTTTGACAGCTGATAATAAAATGTGAATTTCATTCAGATTAATGTTTAAACCATAACCTAAGAAACCCAAAAGAATTATGACCAATTCTTAAATTTTAGTTTTCACTATCAATTCTTTTATTTAAAAAAACTCAACATTTTCTTTTATTTAATTAGTTAAAATAATTCGTTTCTGTACAAATCAAAATCAAACTTCTTTACAACATTGTTATTCATTTAATTGGTGCAAATTATAAAGATTAATATTTAAATTAAATTTTGTATGAAACATACATAGTTGCATTTATTTTTTCTATTAATTTTGTAAAGATTTTTATAAAATTAAAACTGTATACCTGCTTATTTTTCCTTATCACATTTTTATGCTCAATGTATATAAAAATATCATATTACACACCAATGCAGGTATTGCATATAATAAATTTAAAAAAAAATTCATTACAAATATAAAAATCCAAGTACATCACTATTACTATTGTTTTTACAACAGTTATTTTTTATATTAACTTCATTTTAAATCTAAGCAGCTTATATTGAAGTTTTAAAACCTTCATTAAAAATGTTGCATTTTTATTATATGTTAACCATCTACAAAATATTTTGATATGTATTAGAGTAGGAAAAATTTAGTAAAAATTAAATTTTATTGATAATTTTGTTAATATGCTTAATTGTAAATTTTTTAAGCAACATGCTCTGGTACATTTATTCTTAATAAAGTTGAATTACAAACATATTTGTATTTAGATTTAAACATTTCAGATAGAAATAGTACTCATATAATCTAAATAATCATAGCTATTGTATGGAATCAGGCCATGCTCATTTGTTGTTTCTTGGAAGATAATAATTGGGATCAGAATTTCATTTATAATTTTAAGTGTACAAAGATATGCTTCAAAGTTTGTTGAAAATTATCAATTGATAGTTTATCATTATGAAATTTAGCAAATACATGTTTTATATATTTTTAATTGCATATTATTTTATTAAAAGGAAGTAATAAATTTCCTTAGAACTTAATATACAAATGCACGAGCATAATGGAATACATTTTTATTCCATTCAATCCAAAACACTAAATACCTTCAAAGAGAGTCAAGTAAAAAATAGGTCTTATATAGAAATTCTTATACTGGTATTAGGAAAATTAAGTTTAATGAAGTAAAAAATAGTTTGCTATTTTTTAAGTCTGCGAACTCGCAAACATTCCTTCCCGTGAAAATTAAAGTTTGCGATGGATACGCCGATCCTATAGTTATAGTTATTGCGATTGAGAAGCTTGTACAGTATATAAGCATCGATTAAGATTCCTTATTTAACCCAGCGCTTGAAACCAACCACAATGTGTTATAAATTACTATTAATTTTTTCAAAAAACCAGTAAATCACCACCTCTGAAGATGTATCGATGAAAATATTCGTCAGGCAAAAATTATTTTTATGTAATTTCAAGATTCATTCATATCAGGAAATTCAGAAACCTGTAAAAGCAGCAATAAAAGTCATTAAAAAACAGTAGAAAATAAGTAAAAGCCATCAGAAAAAAATAAACAGTTTGAAATTTTTCATTTATACTGAACGATTAACACTATGTAATTTTTCTCCAGCATTCGCTGCAATGAAACACTATACAAAGAAAAGCTTATAAAATATGAAACGGAATTTATATTAATTACTCATTCCATAAATAAGATTAAATGGAATGTGCATTTAATATCCGATAAATAAGTAGAAAGGTTACTGAAAAAATATGTTTTAAGCTAATTAGTAGGCATATCCTTTAGAAACTAATACCATTCCACTGACTACGCGCCACGACAAACGTTGTGATAAAACTCAACATTTATAAGACAATACTTATCCCCGGTGCCATCCTCTGTCGAATGCTCCTACCTGTGAAAAGTACGGTTTGTAATGGATACTGCCTTACTATGGATATATATTTTGGGTTCGAAACGCCTGAAACAAAATGTAACTGTCCACCACATAAAAGCAGACGTCCTTCTCTGTGCACTCCACAAACTTTCAGATGCATTGAACTTTCTTTTCAATCTTTAGCGCGGTTTACCTATGAGATTACCGCACTGTAACGATATACAATTTGTATATTACTCCGCACTAATATTGGATGAAGAAAATAATAATAATTTATTTTTAATAAAAATAGTGGTGTGTTTATAGTGCTATATTTGTTTGTCCTGTATTTTGCAAATACAAGGTGGTATATTTACAAATAGAAGCTATTGATACCTTGAGTTTCAAAAATGACCGGTTTATTTCAAAAATCAATAAAAACTAAACGGGCAGAGATAGAAATATACCGTTTGTTGCAATATGATTGGGACAGCAGTAAATTTTCAGGGAGACAAACTTGCGAAAGAAGTTACAATTTACAACGACCGATGGCGCTGCTGCCGATTTGAAAGATATAGATTAAAACGCTGTCTGAGTTCGCCATTCTGTAAGTCGTCTTTCTGCTTTAAGCGTGTGCTGTTCACAGATTGCAAGATTGTTTTTAAAAAATGGTTCATTCCTTAGAACAAAGGATTTTTTTGGCGTTGGAATTCCACCGTGTAGAACACAGTGTTGTTGCAACAAGACGAAGTTTTCAACGAAAGTTTAATGTAACCAAAGAGCCGAAAAGCGATACAATAAAGGATCTGTTTGAAAAATTTTCAAATCGCTAGGCATGAACCACTGCGACATCTTTCTGTGGGGACACTTGAAAGATCAGGTGAACCGCCACAATCCAGAAACAATTGATTAACTAAAGCAATACGTCTGTTCTGCATGTGAAGTCATCCTGCCTGAGACGTTTACACGGGTGTCTGCTCATTTTATTCTGAGACTACGCCATGTTATTGCTGCGCATGGTGGATATTTGGAAAATACCGTAGTTTAGATTTTTTCAGACTGCAGCGTCATCTGTTGTTGAAAATTGTAACTAATTTCGCAAGTTTGTCTGCCTGAAAATTTACTGTTGTCCCAAGTATATTGCAACAAACGGTATATTTCTATCGCTGCCCGTTTAGTTTTTATTGATTTTTGAAATATACCGGTCATTTTTGAAACACCCGATACAATATCATGCTTTACAGAAAAATTTTTAGTTTAAATTTAATGGTTTGGTCATTTCCCTCCTTTTATTAACCAAAAGATAGAATACTGTAATTGAATTGTATGGTTATACTAGAAACATTTATTTATCAAAAATTTGATAAATTTTAAATTGCTTCTATCGTATCTTAAATGATACTTCAGATTTATTGATCTTAAACTGCGTCTACTACGGTGCGAATGCATATGACTCAGTCCATTTTTCTGACCGAATTTAAGCAAGAATTTGACATCATGTAAAGTTATCGTGAAGCTTTAGTATTGTTTATTTATTTGGATCAGATATATTTCCGTAGATAATGCATTAATCGATAAATAACTTCAGGAAATTATTTAGAATAAACTTTCTAGAGCGAGAGGCGCTGCAGTGCCTGTCGAAATAGAAGGAAATAATCGGAAACGACAAGAGCGCCTGTAAAACCATTGCTTTATTCTGCATTACCTCTGGTTTGGCAATTATGTGATAAAATATTAAGAGATATTCATTTTGAAACTTGAAATTGTAGCATTTTGTTATTTTAACATAATTTGAAATTGTAATGTTGGACATGTTTGTAGTAGAATCACTTGGAAGATTTATTATTCTCAAAGACAGATTGAAATTTATATTACAAAAACGGAAATAATGTTACATACACTTGACCGATTTTTAAGCGAGCTAATGAAGAAAAATAGTTTTCCAAAAACATGCTATCTATCACTGCGCAAAAGTAGCTGTAACTAAACAGTATGGAGCCTCGCAACAAACGCTTAGAAAACCTTAAGAACATAAAAATTATGACTAATTATTGAAGTTCTCTATTTTTTAGACATTTGATTGCTCTTTATAAAAGTGTTTATAAATTTAAAAGATTATAATGAAGAAGAAATGAAAAAAAAAATCAGTATTTAGTATATTTTAGTTGTCATATTTTTAATTTTTATAAATGCTTTTACTAACTTTTCACTCCTAGTTTACCAACTTGTAACGATGTCTGTGCGTTTATGTAACTGTAAGACCTTGTGTCGCTCCCTACGAATGGATTTAGTCCTTCTATTCTATAATTCTCCACTGCAAACGAAATTTAATTAAATGTGCCTGTTTTAAATTAAATGTCTGATTTTACTTAAATGTCTAATTTTAATTAAATGTCCGAATTACATTTCCTGGAATTTTACTTATAAGCAAATAATTATATTTAAAAAGTATTAAAATGTTTTAGTTTGCAATGAAAAGGAAATAAAACACATATTTTAATTTTAAAACTTTTACTGCGTATTTTTTTTTTTTTTTTGTATTAAATTAAATGATCTGAAATTTTTGACCACTCGAGAAATGCAATTTTGCTCTTCCCTTTAATATAATTTTCCATTTAGTAATATTATTAAAAAAGAAAGAATATTAATAAAATATTAATATTCTTTGTTGCTATTAATAACAAAAGTTAAATAATATGGAAATCAGGTTGAATGTACTTTGCAGTTTTTGGTATTTAGTAAATTAATTGTTTATATAAGTAAAAATAATGTCAATAAAAATATTACTCCCATAATGATAACTATTTGTTCAATTACATTGTATTTTTAATGATATCATATATTTCAATTATCTTTTATTATTTTTAAAGACAATATTTTAAACACTTAGTATTGGTTAGCTTAGTCGCATACTATTCTTTAAATTGTATTGAATCATTTTTTCCCATATAATTTCCAATATTATTTTTTTTATTACAATTAACATTTTTTTCAACTCAATTTTCTGTATAAAATTAACGTCAATATTGACTAAAGAAATGAAAGTTTAGAAAACTCTTATATAAATAAACACTGTAAAGTCGAAAAAAAATTTTTTTTTATATACTTACATTATTCCTGTTCCAATTATACATGTGCAATTTTAAGCTCCTTTTGTTCATCAAAATGATATTTTTGTGCGTTTCTTTTCGAAAGTTCGGCTGAAATATTCTGATAAATGGGGGACGGCTAAAATTTGCATGGAAGCAGAAGAAATAATGTTGCATTTTTTCCTTACCTTATATTATGTATTTTTATGAAAATAGAAAAAGAATCATATAACATTATTTTAAAAATTATTAATCATTAGCATTAATTTTATTTCTATACATTACTAAAGTTTTCGTATTCATTAAAGAAAGTACTGCAAGTGGCCTTTTTACAGTATCGACTACAAATAGCTGATTGATTAAAGTTGGTGATTGAAATTTCTTGAGTCCAGAAAATCGCAATCAGTAACATTCATAATTTTTGTTTCGTCAAGATATAGAAGAATTACATTTTCTATTTGAAATTTAGATTTGGAAAACATTGAGAAGTTGTTAGTTATGGAACTGTAAACATAACATTCTATTATGTGTGTGTGTGTGCAGGATCATAGCAAAGGTTAATGAGTTGAGAATTGAAATTTTAATTGTTTCATATTTATGCTGATTCATGATATTCTCACTTCATTTGAAATTTGTTGTTAGTAATTTTTTTCAGCATTTATCTTTTTTATATTTGGCATTGTATTTCTTTTTCTTAATGGGTCATTATTTGTTTTAATCCAATTTAATTATTAGTTTGAATTTGAGAGTTCGTAAACTTTATGGATAGAGAAGATCCCCCTTCAAGGAAATAAAACTTTTAATGCTACTATACATTTACATCTGAAGTGTAGTACGAATAAAATATTTTTAAAAGGGATCAATCCTCCACCCAAGTTCATGATATTTTCTGTTACAACTTTCCTTACCTAATCTGTGACATTAGCATTTTCTAATATTTCATAATAGTACTGACAGAATTCGAATGCATACGCAAACCATCCTAAATACTTTTTTAAATAAACATATATAATATTTTAACATAAAAATACTATTATACCAAATAATAATTTTAAATACATTTACATTTATACTTTTCAAAAATTTTCAAAATATGCATTATTTTTAATGAAAATATTAGTATTATTTACAGCAATCAACATTTACATCTTATAGATTTTAAGAAAAATTGCAGTCAGTGCCAACCGATTTTTAAGATCTGCCGAAAAAAAACATTTTTTGGAAATTATTAATATTTTTAAAGAATGACGCAGATTTAATTAAACACTGCGAGTACTACCTTCAGCCAAATCTGCAAAATCATTTAAAATATCTACAATATTTTTATTCAAATGAAATGACAGCACAAATATAAACCTCTCTGCTGTATTTATGAAATAATCTATGATTAATTAAACTTTAACATTTCATTTTCTGTAGCAAAATTTTCGCTATTATCTTCCTTATATTCATAGCATTTCTGAATAAAGTTTGAGTAATATCTATTGATTTTCATAACGTTTCCTCTTATTTATATAGTTAGATTTTTAGATCCTATAAAATAACAAAAATATTATATTAGACATTTTTTTCAACCAATTTATTATTATTATTTTTATCTGAAAGCTTTATGTGTCCTTATAAAGACTAAATTTATATTAATACATATGTGGATGAACTCCCATTGCCTCTTGGCAACCAATATTTTCAGATTCCCGTCATGCCTCTGCCCAATGATGCATATGAGTAAATCATAGATGGTTTAGAAGCGACATTTTCTACGTGTGATTAGTTTCTTACAATACAAATTAGTAATGTAAATGGAAAATAAACTGGTTTCTGATTCAAAACGCATCAAGAACTATTTTCGGATTAATATGTGCCAACCCCACTTCATGAACTGTAGCCCTGATTATTGGAAATGATAGAAGTCAAATTATATATATACAGATTGGTTATAATTAAAGTTACCCTGTTTAGACCTAGATAGTCTCCGCTCTAGTGGAAGGATGTCGAAGAAACTTGATACTTAGGTTGTATGGATCATGGGGAAAAGAAATCTGCATTTAAAAAAATTAGTTCAAATTTCGACCGATGGATGGCAGTTTTCGTGCACGATAAAGGCCGTTATGCAAACTTAGAGTAGTTGAAAAAGCCAGTACTCACTGCCTCAAAATCATTCTTCACCATGCCGTTAGAGAAGAAAGGAAGAGCTTTACTGATAAAATTGTTTTATCAGAACAGCAGTAATTTGTCAGCTGCACTCCGAGAATATCGGCTTTTGAAAGACTTACGGAAAGGGCCTATGTCCAGGCAGGCTTTGAAAAAGATTTATTATTAAATTTGGGGAGTTGGGTGTGGTACAAGGAAGAGGACAGAAACGGATTTCAAATGTAACTGCGGAAGAACTCGCTCTTGCCGTAGTCGAAAAAGCGTCCGATTCGCAATTTTCTTCATCAAGTGCTCTAGCGGTGGCACGTGATTTGTCCCTCCCTTGGTCAACAGTACGAAAGATTCTTGAATCCTTTGTAAAATGGTATCCATACAAGATCCATCATGTGCAAGCGCTGAATCCTGAGACACGGAGAAACGAAGTCAATTTGCTAGAATTTCTTTAGCCAGAAAGCCGTTGACCATTCATGGCCTTGGAATATTTTGTGGTCAGACGAGGCTCATTTTACCTAGACGGAGCAGTTAATACTCAGAACTGCCGCATATGGGGTATTGCAAGTCCTAACCATGTGCATGAACAGTCTCTACATTCTGATGACATTACTGTATTTGCTCTGATTTCATTCTTGGTCTTTTTTTTTTTTTTTTTTTTTGAGGGAACAACATTTCTTATGGCCCTCAAAAGTGTTCCGTTACGGGTGCCTGTTACCGCTACCTTTTCAGCAACAAGTCATTCCTACGTTACAAGAACGAGAATGTTTAGGGACTACTGTCTTCATGCAAGATGGTGCACCACCTCACATTGCTCGCTCAGCTACGGCATTGCTTCGTTCACACTTTGAAGAACAACAGATAATTTCAAGAAGTTTTCCAAGTCCCTATCCTCCGCGTTCTTCGGACTTGAATCCCTGTGATTTCTGGTTTTGGGGATTCCTAAAAGATCGTGTCTATGGAGGAAGCATACTGACTCTGCATGAATTGAAAGCAAGCACCTTTCGTGCCACTGTTGAACAAGCTATAACATGCTTTGAACATGTGCTTGACATAAATGGAATGCACATTGAACATATATTGTAATAATAAAGCTTTTAAGTTCCAAATTGTGTTTTTGGTTTTTCATGCGCCGCCTTCACATTTGGCGGTTGAAATTTGAATTAATTTTTTTTATTTCCGATTTCTGTTTCCCATGATCCATACAACCTAAGTATCAAGTTTCTTCAACATCCTTCCACTAGAGCGGACACTACAAAGGTCTAAACAGGGTAACTTTAATTATAACCACCCTATATATATAAATAAAGAAATTCTTTAAAATTAAAAGGAAAAAGAGTGATATTTTAAGATTTTGATGTCTTTCAATATCCCTACCCATCACAAACCGTACATTTCAGAGGTATGAAAGTTTTTGAGGCAGGACCTCGGGATTAGTGTCATTTATATGCTGAATTGTATCAAAACGCTTTTGCCTGTGTGTTGGGCCAGGACTGGGAGAAATCAATAAAATAGTTTTATAGGCTTGGAACTCTGACCCTTTCCGCCATTATAGCTCGAGAAAAAAGCTATGGACCGCTTGCTACTGTAGTCAGTCAGCTTCCTATAGCAGACGAGTATGAAGTTTTGCATTTTAAAACTCGTTTTGCGTTTAAAATTCATGCAAATATTTCTAGTTCGCAAACGAATTACATACAAAAGAATATGTATCATTCTCTGACATTCGCATAAGTACTTAATATGTTTAGTTTCTCTTTTGTAGCAGTATTTTCTGAGTTGTAACATTTAATTGCAGATACTCATGAAAACAAAAATTATGTTAGCATAGGTTAGATAGAAAGATGTTTAGACTACTCATTGTAACGACTAGCGATATTTAGTGATCAACGACGCGGAGTTGAATAGGGACTGGGTTATTATATTGTTTACGCATATATATTCATAAAAATACGAAATTCATTCATAATATATAAATAGTCATAAAAAATTATAAAAGTTGCAATGATATAGCAAATATCGATCCGTAAATATTTATACTAGGATATATACATATGCAATAGAAGTCCTCAATACAATACTGGCATTTTAAACAATGCATTCTTTATATTTATATGTATATATTGAAAAAATACATTTTCTATTGTTTTGTAAATATCTATATTATTCTGTTGTTTTGTAAAAGGATATTCTTTTTCGATACAATCATGCAATATTTTTTTGAGTAAATTTGTTTTTACTTATTGTTGCATGACCAAATGCAGGTCTTTGATTTATTGTAAAGGTTGAAAACTAAGAAAAAAAATTTCTTAAATATTTTGATATATTGAATTTGTATTCTTCCAGTTGTTTTTATTTTTCGTGTCTTGAATAAGAGTGCATGCAGATTAATTATTACTTGTATCGAATAATTATTAATTGCATTTTAAGCTTAAAGAGTTAATTAATTCTTCCATCTGAGAGATGAATAAAAGTAAGCTAGTAAATTAAAATTAATTTCTTGTTAATTTAAAAGAATTATACAATATGAAAGATAACTTTTGAAAAAGTGTCTTTTTATATTAACAACATGGAAAATACTTTCTCATTCTTAAATTCTTTACTAGTCAAACAATTGTAATATTTTACTAGTAAAAAAGTTTCGTAGATAGTATTTCTCCTGTCCACCACAATTCAGGACGTTAACTGTAAGTTCGTTATTTATACTGTGCTGAAATTCATGACTCCAGAAAATATTCAAACGAAGAAGGAAACTTCAATCCTAAATACGTTAACTGTAATGGAACCGCATACAGCCTTGTTAAAAGGGTCTCAAACACTCCCCAAGATTACATCTACCTCAACAAGAGGGGAAAAAAAATTGTATTTCCTTCTTTTAAAAAATTGAAACGGCCTTTATTAAAGTAAAAGACCAAGAGATGGCGCTACAGGACTAGATGTCAGTATATGGATTGATATTAATTGTAAACAAGACCTACTCACTTTCTTCAAATTCTTACTGGAAATTGAGAAAATACTAATAAAAATTCGGAGGAAAGTCCGTGAAATATTTCGAATTGGACAATGCTTCAAAATTTTTGACGCTAGTGGAGGAACTTACTGCGAAAACATAAACTGAAACCTTTTCGTCTACTCTAACTTGAAATTTTTAACAGCCATTTTATGTACAATTTTCTTCCTTAAATTCTGTTTTTTTTACCTGCTAAAAACTCTCTCTTCGAAGAAAAAAGTCAATCAATAAGCTTTTTGCATTACCTCTGAAATGAAGTTCCTAAAAACCTGGTTTATGCAAGCAGGGAAACTATCTAATGAAACGGATCTCCTTACTTAAGTCACAGCGGTTAAGCTAATTAGAAGCTTCTCTAATTTCTGAATTATGTATCAGATATATTACAGGTTCTGTTCTTACTTTAGAAAGCGAAAATTATTGACTCGTTCTTTTGCATCAAGATTAATATAAGTGAAAGTGAATATAATACAGTAATATATAATTTTACAAAATACTATATTGTTTCTTACTATTTTGATTTATTAAACATTTTTAGTTTGCTTTGATCTCGGGAATTATGAGGGAAATTTCGAGAAGGACCTTTTTAATATTTTTAAATTCGGCAATTCAAAAATTATTTGAAAATATAGACATAACAAATCTTAATCCGATTTTTAAATTTAATTTATTAATGAATCATGTAATGTTATTGTATCATAATATTAAGAAGAAAAATGAAAATAAAAATGATTAAACCCTTCTCAGCTGTCAAATTGGTATTCTCCAGACCAAACCGGTGGTCCTTTTCCATCAGTTTTGCCCCATTTTTTGATCATCCGACAACGGATTATCACATTCTGATCAACTGTTTTTCATCGAGTTTCAT
This sequence comes from Argiope bruennichi, assembly GCF_947563725.1. Lineage (NCBI taxonomy): Eukaryota > Metazoa > Arthropoda > Arachnida > Araneae > Araneidae > Argiope > Argiope bruennichi. The sequence continues at coordinate 107,666,210 of NC_079162.1, forward strand.
CGAGAAAATCATCTTAAATATTATTCTAATAGGTTACATTAAACTGTCAGTTAAGTTAATGAATTTTTAAAATAAAAACCGCTTTTTTAAAATTTTATATTTGCATCATAATTTGTAGAAATTTGAATTATCTAGGATAAGTTATTATCTATACTTGTTTTTAAAATTCCAAAATTTTCAAATCCCAATTAATCTATTTTCTTTGTTTTTTACACACTTCTCAGAATGTCTTAAAATATGCAAAATTAAAAAAGGACTTCTGTTTACAAAAATCCATTTTATTCAAATTTGACTAGAAAAGTAACAAAATTTATGAATTAAATAAGAAAATTCTGACGGAGAAGTTACAGCTTCTACAAGTATTAAAACAATGTACCATTAAAGGCATTTTAAAATGTAACATTGATGCTGATTATTAATTCAAAATTCTTCTATAAGAATTACAAGGAAGTGTCAATAGAGGTGCATTAAAATGCAACATTAATGCTGATTCTTAATACAAAATTCTTCTACATGTGTCTTTTATTTCTCCAGCTCATATGCATATTGTAATAAAATAATGGGCACATAAAACCACTAGGAAAGAACTACACTAATATGAGCCATACATGTATGTCATTTTCTATAAATTAGAAAAAAGAACAACATCAAATTAAAAATATATTTGATTTTCAAAGATAGGAATAAGGAATTATTTAATCATTTCTATAGAGATAAATTATGAAATAACATCTTTCAAAAAATAATTAGGTAGAGATTACGTTACAAGTAATGTTAAAATTTGTTGTGTAATGAGAAAAAAAACATTAATAAAAACTGGGGATCATTTTCAGCAGATAAAAAAGGTCATGATTTGATCTCTTTAAAAAATGTTAATTTTATACACATTGTTGAAGATTAAAGCTGAAGCAAACTGATATTTAAAAGAGATTAGCTGTATTGAGTGACTAAACACATTATTATATCACACAATTTATAAGTAAAAAAAGTAATTTTTTTAAATTACTAATGATTAATCATAATAAAAACTGCAATAATTCTTTTTCTATAAAATAAATATAACATAAAAAATCAATTTACTAAAAAAAAAACTTATATATAGACGTGAAAACATTGTACACTCATGGAAATGAGTCATACAGGAAAGTTCCAAAAATACAAAAAGCAATAATGTATAATCATCACCAGACAGATGAAAAAGATTTCTTTGTTTGTTGCTTCTCTTATTATATTATCTCTTACAAGAAATGTGCAATCTAAAAAATTTCTAAGTGATTTCAGATAACTTTGGAAAATATTCTACAGAAAGAATATTTTATTACCTAATCTTAAAATATTATTTGTTCAACGAAAACACGTTTATTATTTAGGTGGGTTTAGATATTCAAACAAAAATCTGCCATAATCTTTGATATATAGCTGTATAATGGTAGGGGTGGAGGAATAAGAATTTTTCAATATGGAATAAAGCATAATTAAAATTTTAAGGTTATATTGCAAATAATCTTCAATACTTGAATTCTTTATTAAATTATTACAGATTTACAAAACTGAACAATAAAAGGAACAAGATTAAAATTGATTAACATGTACACTGTCTAAGTAAAGAATGGGAAAATTGTCTTATAGCATGACAAATGCAAAAACTGTTAAAGAAGAACTCTAGTTATGAAAGTAATATTAAAAGTTAATTAAAAATGATCTAAAAAATATTACATACATACATTATCAATTTTTAATTATATCGCAATAATTAAATAATTAAAAAAACTATAAGACTAAAAATGATGTGAATAAGTATAGATATGAAACAACTTATTTTACTAGCAAGTCATTAGATTAACCAGATAGAAAATATGCAATAAAATGTTTTTAATGGAAGCATTTTAAGGAACAATCATTTGACAAAAAACAGTATAATCGTACTAAACTTGACGAGTTTTCTAAAAGGTATTAATAAGTTTAGCAAATTCTTTTAATTATAATTCATTTGCTTCAAAAAACTGAATGTTCAAGGAATTATACAAATGACAGATTCTAGTTTTAATTCTAGAAAATAATAATCAAAAATCGACTCGGATATAATAATAATAAAAAGGGATTCCCATATGAAGGATATAAGAGATTAATGTAAACATACCTCAAGTCGCTCAAATTCATTTTTTGGTAGGTAAATGAATCTTGGCCTCATTTCAGCTATACATCTAGATACTTCATTTATAGCCCGACAACATGATGACTGACTAATTTGATTTAAAACATTTATTATTTGTTGATGACTTCCTGAAGCAAAAAAACGTAAGGCAATATACAATTTCTCTTCAGGAGTTACAGCACTGTTTCGTAAAATATTGTTACTTAATTTCTCCTTCATCAAAGATAAAATGCATTCAGCAGAATTAAGAGGAAGTCTGTACTTCGAAACAAATCATATTCATCTAACAAATCCAAATCAGAAACTCTGTCCGTGTAAATTATTCGCGACCTCCTATCCGGTATCAACTGCAATTGTTCCATTGCATCTAAATCTTCCATGTTTGTTTGAAAACTAATGTAATAGTTGTCCTTCTTGAGAACTGCGTATGCGGAAAATCGTTGATCAAATTTGATCATCGGATGTCTGTGAATCAAAATATTGCTCAAAACAGGGGGAAACCGGCAATCAGTTTGGTCTGGAGAATACCGAATTGACCGCTGAGCAGGGTTTAATCATCAGCTGATGTTTAACTACGGTTAGTGAATACGGCAGTTAGGATTTTTTTTTTAAAGTTAAAAAATTCTGCCCGGTGCCTTCTTCATATGTCGAAAGGCATCGCATGCTCTAAATTTTGTTTTTTACACAACAGACCGGTTTCAAAAAACTTTATTTCAAAATTGTTAAGATAAGCAGCGATGGTGATTCCAAAGATTAAAAAAAAATTAATTAAAATCTTAGATACAGATAAAATAAATCTCAGATTAAAATAAAAATTTCAATACTTATCAGTAAAGAACATAATTTTAATGCAGGAAGCGGTAACCGTCACTGATTAGCAGAATTGTTTGTTTACTTTGTCCGTCATCTTTATTGGCGACTTGGCATCCTTCGTGCAGCAAGGTCCACACTAAACTACAATTTTAGCAAAATTTAAAGGTTTTAAATAATAATGTTTTTTTTTTAAATTTGTTTTTATGTTTGCATACCATTGAATGTGTGGAGACTTCTGCAAGAAATTAAAGCAAATGCAAACATTATTTGTATTTCAGGGATTTTTTTTGGAAATTGGATGTTAGACACTAGTTTTTGCTAATGCGATTAATTCATTTATTTTCGATATTTTACTGTAAATAATAATTAACTCCTATCACCTGATTTTTTGCTGCTTGTTTTGCAGAAATATATGCCTTACAGAATTCTGATTTGACAATGTTATCACTTTATGAGAAAATGCTGTATTTTAATATTGTACACCATTAAAAATGGTTCATTCAAGAATACTTTACTGTAACAGGTAAAAGTTTTGATTTCTAACATACTGTATTTAGCATTTATTGTACTTTTTTTTATAACTAGAAACCTTTTTATGTTTATTTTTTTCTTGTTTTTCATTAATATATGTTTGTTTCCTGTATGAATCTCATGTTTCATTTTCTGTTAATATAAGGCAGCTTTTGAAAATACCGCCCCCCCCCCATTTTTATAAATTGTTATTTTTGGGGGGAGGAAGGAAATAATAGAGACTATTTTATCTTTAATAAGAATATTTTAAACTGTGTCATGCAGAATTTTATGTACTATTTTAAATTTACAACTCACCATTGTCATAAACAAAAGAAATGTGCAGATTATTTTGCGTAGTTATTGGGTGAGTAGTGTCAGTAAAATCTTTTAAAACAAATTTTTAATGTTACTTATATAAGGGCCTTAAAAATGCATACTTTTTTTATATAGTTAAAAAAATTAATTTTAAAAATAATTAAAAAACTATTATTTTCTTAATCTGAATCTGCTTGATTATATGAATGCATTTTCTTTGAGATATTGATCTTTCATCTCTAGCAGAATGTCAGCAATTGCAGAGATCAATATAAATGTTTTTCGTCAGTTTAGGAAATTATCGATTGTATGAGAAAAATATAGGTTTACCATAAAATAATATTACTCATGCACTTTGTTCTAAAAATATATAGAATTTTGCTTACATTTTTTTGTTGTATATGATATATTTTATTGCAATTTTCTGTATAGATATGTTATGTCCATTATATTTTAAAAACTGCAATTTTACTTTGTACAGTAGACTCCCGATTATCCGTGGGCGGGTTATCCGCTGAGCGGATTATCCGCGCCTGCCACACTAAGTTTTTTTTTGTGTGTGTGTGTGTGCTTTCAAGCAAAGAGAAAATGCTTCCAAAGCAAGAAGCAAACGCAAATGACTGATTTCTTCAAAAAAGGTGTAGTTTCACAGTTATGCTTTTGTAATTACATAATACATTACAGTATTGAAACAGTACATATGTATTCATTTTTCTGTGCATCCTTGATGCCTCTCGTAAGTACAAAGGAATTTTCCGTTTTCATTAACAAAATGCATTTTAGGTTAGTTTTGAGTGATATACTAAAATATTAAGCATTAGTTAAACATTTTCTGCTGTTTATTTTACGTTTTATTGTACATAAAACGATTTTTCAAAGTTGGAATGACTGTTTTCTCTTTTGCTATACCCGTTTTTAGTTTTTTTCGGATTATCCGCGATTTTCGTTATCCACTGCGGCCGCGCCACCCAATTCCGAGGATAATCGGGAGTGTACTGTATATTTAATGCCAATTTTTAAATTGTAGAATATACCAAAATAATCTGTTCCAAAAGTTTATAGCAAAAGCAATTTTATGCAAATATGTTATTGTTAATCATGATGTCAGTTCAGAGCTTAATAAGTATGTTGTAAGAAAAGGAAAGCGGTTTGTTTCTTCTGTGTTCCAGTATACCTAAAGCTTTGCAACTTTCGAGCGAAGGAGTGAATAAAATTCTGAATTTGAAATTGCTTGGTAAGATTATTTAAAAAAGTGTCAAAACTTTTAAATTGCTCTAAAATTATGACTTAATGTGTAAGATGCCATATGAGCCATGTTCAGGAAGACCACCTGTGATGAATATTCACAATGAGCCGGTTACAAAGAATGGCTTCAATTTAGAAAAGATTGGTTTGAAATTACTTCTTGATGGTAAGTGTTCAAGAATACTGTTCATGGAGGAATTTTAGAATCTGGCTGGATGTTTTAAGCAAAAATGATTCACAGATTACCGTTGTTAAAGCTTCACATTAGCAAGAGATTACAATGGGCTTGTAATCATACATTTATAGAATGATGGTGAATAGACGACTACACTTTTCAATGATTCCTTGCATTTTCATTTCCTTAGCAATTCTTACTATCATATTTTGAATCAGATTATGAGCTCAGTTAGGAAAAAATGTTAGACATTATGTACCTATTTCAATAGTATTGATACTGTTCCATGGTAGGAAGATATATGTATACATCACTAAATATGATCACCCATGTTAAATGGTAAAAACAATACTTATCTTGGAGAATTAATTTTCATTTTTTTGTGGTTGTTAATACCTGTAATGAAGTTAATTCTTACTGACTATTGTAGCAATATTGTAGCAAAACAATATATCAAATTCCTTTTATATTATTTTCTCTTATTTTATGTCTTAATAATATGTTTTATATTATTATTATATTTTTCTTTACATAGCTATATGATTTTGCTTTGGAATGAACTGATTTTCATCTTTTGCATTTTGATTTAATGTTTATTTTTGTAGTTTGAAGAAATGTATAAAATTGTCGGAATTCATTTTGCACTTACTAACAGGTTTCTGTTTGTTAATTGAAATGACATTTGAAATTTAATAATGCAAAATAATTATTTTTTATAGTTTTTGTATTTGAATAATTTTTTGAGAATTTGACTCACATTTGTCCTTAATCTTTTCTCCCTTTGTTAGCTCTTTAAGACGTAAGAGTCTATGCAAAAATAATTACCTTGTTGAATTATAAAAGTAGATAATTTTTTTAAAAATTCAGTATTATTTTTAAAATGTATCAAATATTATTCTTAATTATTCATTAGTACAATTTGTGTGTGTGTGAATTTGTGTAAGTATAAAGGTAATTAGCAAATTGAATATATTAACTCTGTACGTTTTGTATTTGTGTGTGTGTTGCAGTTAACACATGTTCTTCTACTGAATCTTTCTCGTTGATGTGCCAAACATGGTTCTTTTAGTAAATATATGAAGTATACAAAATGCTTTATAAAGTGGTTCACAAAATGAATGATTATGCTTTGAAAATGTGCTTTCTTCATTAAATGGCTCAAAAACGAAACTACCGTGCATTAAATATTTAACTATAAACTGTTTAGGAAATAAGCCACCATATTTGAAGGAAGAAAGGGAGTCTTGACACCCAGAGGAATTGTTCCTTGGCATGGACTTGATTAGATATAACAATATCAAACATTTTATAGTATGAATTATCAAAGAAATATACGCAATTTAACCTAGTAGGTAAGGTAAATGACCGTACTTTATGTTTATAATATGTTGCACACTTGCACTAAACTGCAATACATTTGTAAATTTCGCATATTCAAAACCCATCAATTGTTCCAGTTAAATTTCTTCCTCACTTCTTATCATCCCGCTATTACCGTTTAGAACATTATTTTAGTTCTTGATCATATTGGGGATCCCTCAATCGCGGGGCCTCGGTGCATAATATCCCTCCCCCCTCGATATCCGTCTCTGGGTGCGCTTTATCTGAGATTATGTTATTTCAGTCTTACAATGTTTTTACTTTGATACCCTACGAATATTTAATTTCTGCAAATAATTATCAATAACAATTAAATTAGCTATCAAATACATAATTTCATTTAATTAAATATGAAATATCTAGATAACCCATTGAAAAATTTCTGCCATCACTTTTGATATATATAACGATGAATGATATTTGTCTTATGTACAAATCTTTTTTTTTTTTTTTTGCCTCATCTTGCTTAAACTTAGGACTTATAGGCTATTTAAAAAGCGATGCACACCAGTCAATTTCCAAAAGTTGAATAGAATTGCAATTAATTGAAAACTTTTTAATATCTTTGCATTTATCTGTGATATCTTCCAAAAATATCGTCCAACAAAAATCATTTTTACACTGTTTTACAACTGAAAAATAATCTTTTTAATGAAATCAAATTAATTGCCATAAAGTTTCTTCAATAATCTTAACAAATATAATTTTTTTTTCATAACTGGAGACAATACTTTGGAAATAAAACTAATTTCATTATTCATCAAATTGTTTAATAACATCATTTTCTTCCCATTGTTCTACCTCCAGTTTACAAAACTTGCTTTTTTTGAATATAATTAGATATATAAGTTCAAAATTTTATTTTGATTTACTTGACCTTTTGGTTTTATGCATTTGTTTTTCAACTCAAGCTCAATGAAAGAAGTTCAGTGATTTTTATAAATTTTTTACTTTCAAACAGCGTTAAAAAATTATGCATTAAAATATTTGAAAGAAAGAAAAAAATATTATCTTAAACAGTTTTCTAATTATTCTCTGAAATTATTTTTTTAAGCCAAATACCAGAGCTTAAAATCAATTAAAATATATTCCAAACATTTTATGTGTTTATTCTGTTTATGTATAATTAAATTTAATAGCTCTATATAAAATTAACAATAACTAAAAAAGTGTAATGATGCTGTTAATTACTCTTAAATTTAAAGCTATTTTGCACAATTTATTTAAGGAAGAGAGGAAAAACTGAACAAAAAAGGATCTAAGCAATAGGTTAAGCGAAAAGCAACTATCGCCTAGTCGTTTTCCCTTTTCTGCCGCTCCAGGCCCATAGAAGAGAAAGCACTCTTCTCGGAGGCCCCGTTTCAACTGTAGCCGTCTCGGACGGCGAATTCAAGGACGCTATGAAGGACTGGGTCTCGTCACGGCCACAGGAATGCTGGGAACAAGGAATCCTTCAGCTCGTAAATCAATGGGATCGTTGTGCTCAGGCTTATGGTGTATATTTTGAATAAAATCTTCATTTATACCCACAGTGTCCTTTCGGACCTTTTCATTCGAACACCCCTTTTACAATAAGATGAAAGCACAAGATTACTGCACGACTAGAGCCATACTTTGAAATAGTCTCAGAAGCAGAAAATGTTATTAAACTGTCACTTGTTTTCTAAAGCCGCGGTCCAACGACCGGATGATCTTCACAGATGTGGTCATAAAACTGTCACCCTTCCTTCGTGGTGCCACCCCCGCCTGTGGCAGCGGACCCACGACCAGAGAAATCTTCAGACGGCACGCGTTCCCCTTTCGACCGCTCAAAACCCTCAGTTTCTTTGACTCCCTTCCCCCCCCCTAGCCCAAACAAATTTTCTGGTTCTTTGATGTTTATCCATCTACCGACATTTTGCGGGAAACTACAGGCGTACCACGGGCGACGGGGGAGTGAGGTCCCCCAGTGGAGGACGCTATGAAGGACTGGGTCTCGTCACTGCCACAGGAATGCTGGGAACAAGGAATCCTTCGGCTCGTTAATCAATGGGATCGTTGTGCTCAGGCTTATTGTACATTTTTTGAATAAAATCTTCATTTATACCCACAGTGTCCTTTCGCACCTTTTCATTTGAACACCCCTTTTACAATAAGATGAAAACACAAGATGACTGCACGACTAGAGCCATACTTTGAAATAGTCTCAGAAGCAGAAAATGTTATTAAACTGTCACTTCTTTTCCTAAGAATGAGAGACTGAAATGAGCATTGAGATTTCACTTGTAACGCAGCTAGCTTTTGTATCTTCAAATTCATAATGTCTTCATTTAATTCCTTTCTGTCTTGCAATTTTTTCTTCTCTTCTGCATGCTGTTACTTCAAAGCATCAATCTTAGAATGCCGCTAAGTGTAATTTTAAAAAAATAATTATTATTTGTATATTTAAAAATAATTAAAGAATAAGACAAGAATTAACATTTTCTAAACAAGTGTATAATAAAAAGAAATATCACATTCAATATACCATATTCTATGACCAATTTAAAACAATAACATGATTTTTTATGATATTTGTAATGCAAGTCCTATCCAAAAAATGAACATATGTCTTATTGCATAATGACTTCTGGAGTTCAAATGCCACGCATGCGCATTTTTTTTTATTGAACATTTATAAACACCCCGTGCACCACAAAGTATCACACGGGGCTTACAGAAGTAAGTATATAACACATAACAAAAAGAAAAAGAAGAAAATTTAACAGTTATGATGGATTACAGATGTCAACAATAAATTTACAGAAATTTTGAAAAGCACTTATAGTGGAAATAAGTTGGTGAAACTCTGTAGGCCAATTTATATTCATATGCTTGAGAGCCAGTCTTAGGATCTGTCTTTCTTTGACAAACTTGGAACATAGAAGGAGCACATGTTCAACATTTTCCTCCCCACCAATATTACAATCGCAGGAAGATGACGGAAACAAATTAAATTTGTACAAATAAGTTTTAAAGCTACCATGACCAGTTAGAAATTGGGTTATTTTGTAATTAGTATGAAAATGATGGCATGATAGTCTCTTATTAATGGATGGAAAAAATTTCTTTGTTAAACTCCCTTTATTTGAAAGGAGATATTCTTGATTCCAAGACTCCGCCATTTTTTCTCTCGTAATCTTCTTGTAAAAGGATTTAGGAATATTAACGTCAATGTCGATTTTGCGCTTAGTGGCAGCTTTTGCAAGCCAATCGGCCAGCTCATTTCCATAAATGTCCGTGTGTCCACGAACAAATGCAAAAACTATTGAGATATTTTTATCTCTCAGGCTTTTAATTTGCTTTTGCGATTATGTTGTTAGACGAAGAGATACACTTCAGAGAGTCCGAGGATGATAGAGAATCGGTACAAATAAGATAGTCTGAGATTACATTATTTTGTTCAGGGATAGATTTGATGGCGAAGTTTAAGCATAAGAGTGCAGCTACAAAAACTGTGCATTCATCACGAATTCTGAATTGAAAGTGCTCGGATTCAATACCACCCCTGAAAAAAACAAATGCGAACCCAACTCTACCATCAATTTTACTGCCATCAGTATAGCAAATAACAGGAAAAACATCCTTGGTTTTATCACTAAATTGAATAATATTGATAGCGGTTCTCTCTGAGGGATGAGGGAGAAAAGATGGAGACAGAATATAATGATAATTAGAGATGTAAGAAGCAGAGAGATTTTCCTTATAGGCAATATTATGAAGAATAACAATATCAATTGGAGGGAAGCCAGCGCATTTGATGACTACTGAATATCGTCAGCAATGACAGCAAAGTTACATCACCAGAAGAATCTAAAGCATTAAACTACTGGAAGATTAAAGCAATTAAATTATCAATTATAATATAAGTAAAATATTTGTTTATTTTCGTGAATAAAAATGATCATTACGTTCCATATTATGTAAATCGTACGAGGTTTCTTTTTCAAGGTTCACTTGTTTTTTAATGCATTTGGCACAAGATTCACGACGCCTATAATAAGTAGCTCGCGAATTCAACTCTATGTTACAGTTTTCGCATAATCACGATATATCAAAACCGTCAGAAGTAGAAATTATTGGAATCGAAATAAACAGCAAATAAATTCGAAAGCAACTAATGAGACATGCATGCACAAAAAATATTTTGAGATAAATGAACTTCGGTACTCTCCGGAAGGGTTACGATTTACTGATTCATGGAGTACACGTAGTTTCAGCAGTGAAATTTTTTTCCGCCAGAGAGCGCAGCTTTAGATACCTTGTGAAGTCGATTGTAGTAAAATTAGCTCTATTATGTGGTTTTGTGGGGACAACAGCGGCTGTGCTAAATATCCCACGCTCGTTCTATTCGAATTCAAGGAATATAATGCTTTGGAAATTGTTGAAATTTCGGCTTTACAGTCTCTCCCTCTGGTTGCAATGGTGTCAAGATGAGATACTGTCACGGAGTATGCAGTCACACCGTAGAAAGGGGAGAGATATCCAAGTCATTGGTGGAAGACTTCGACGCTTTAGTGGAACCACCAATTGAGTATGTCTGCCTTGAACAAGTTATAAGGCATTAATAATTTTTGTGGCACATAATTAAGGGATCCAAATTTGCTTGACCAAATAAAAAATTAGTTCATTAGTTAATTTAGCCTCATATTTTACTTCTGAGCGAGTAAATTGAAATTTCACCCCTTCCAAGACTCTTCACTATGGTGGATTGTGGTAGTTAAGTTTGTAAAGCATCATTTAAAAAGAACAACGATTGGATATATATGCTAGGCATGCTGAGAGTTTGAAACATTAATAATACAAAAAGAAGGGATACTTAACCCAGACCCATAACTCCAATTTCACCCGATTTTGAGGAGTTGACTTCTGGTCATTTTTTTGATTGAGAAATTAATAGCAGAACCAATGATAATAAATGAAAATGAAAATCATTTAAATCGTTGTCAAAGAACAACAAAAGTAATCCAAATTATTTGGAACAATTGGTCTAAATATTATATACCAACCATTCATCAAAGTACTAAATGGATGGTTTAGAAAAATAACATTTCTCTAGGTGCAATGGTATTAGTCATCTTCTACCAGTTTGTAAATGTCTTTTATGTCGAGTTGTTGAAGCATATTTAGGTTCTGATAACAAGGTGAAAACAGTAAGGATTAGAACTAAAACAGAATTTAAAAGAGCAATTATGAAAACTGTTGTACGCCCAATTGTATGAGACATTTATAAATTGTGTGAAGTATATTGCTGTGTATTACTTTAAAATAACTTGTTTAGTAATAAGTAATATGAAAATTTTGTTGTTTAGTGATGATATATTTTAAATATCTTAATTTGTGTTTGCTAAGATTTAATTTTTCTTGGAACTTTATCGAAATTATTTTAATTTCAATCCTGGGGAGCATGTTGAATCGCTTGATTAATTATGTTGAAGTGGCTCTGCGATCGCCAAAATGTAGACATACTGTGGTTACGAGTCGAATCCTTGTAAGCGTTGGTGAAAGTTGCGGAGCGCCAAAGTGCAGCATACGAAAAAAAGTTTTGAAATTAAAATAATGTTTTTTTTATACATTATGACACAGTCCTCGTTTTAGAAAGCACTCTTCTGTTCCATAACACCATATTTTTATTTCATTTGTATTAAATTTAAGAAAAGTTAGTTAGTGCCTTTGTTAACTTAAATATTCAAAACCATATAATTTTAAAATATTATTTTTAAAACCAAAATATTTGTTTCTATAATAGACAAATAAAATTTAGGACACTTTCAAAATGTTAAAAAATCATTGAAATATATGAAAGGTATGCTTCAAAAATTTATGAAATATAAAATGTTTTTAAATTGTTAAATTGCATGCATACCTTTTCCAGAAACTTTCCTTCAGAACTTTTTTTTTAATTAAACAGAAAACAATTGTAATTGACTAAGTCAATTTTATTCTGTATCTTTCAGGATATTTTTAAACTTCAAAATTCTATAGACCAAAATCATTTGTGAAAACATTTTTTCTAAAATTTTTAACCTTTGCAGCAAATTAAAATTCTATATTAATTAAATTAGAACATATATTGTATAAAACTGATTCTATAATCATAATTTTTTCCAGATGATTAGAATTTTTCAAGCTTCATGACTAAAACCTGGATATAATAGACAAATTTAAAATATAATAGTATTTTTCAGAAAAAAAGTGAAAGCATTTGTTAAATAATATTTTTATTGAGAATTTAAGAAACGCATCTAGTAAAAACTGATTAAAAATATCAGTCCAAAATACTTAACGAGATTAATGCAAATTATTTAGTGAAATTGTAAATTCATTAACAAATGACTACATAATTAACGAGTCAATACACTAAAAAAATGGAACAAGATCAAACGAGATTAATATATAGCACACTCAGTACAAAAATAAAAGCATAACCACATTTTAACAAAGTTATTTAGGATCGGGATTTAGGGCTGTTTTCAGTATTATTATTACATTGGTTAATTTGCAAAATACTAAATTTTCATTATTTTATATACAAAAGTGAAATTAATTTTTTTCTGTGTAAAAAAAAATCATTGCTAAAACTTCTAAATAAAATCTTTCATTAATAATCAATCGCATGAAAAGATCATAAAATGAATCTGAATATAAGAAGAATATGTAATTACAAACAACAAAGACAACATGAATTCCAGGATGTATTTCATAAGGCCATATAATTTAATGTAAGCGCCATGAATATTCAACGTTGAAGACAGTTCCAAAATCAGAAAGCATTGACGCTGTTGCTCTTAATCTATATCCCAGAAACACAATAATAATTTTTTCCACAAACTGTGAACATCTCCCTATATGAACTAATTTTTAGCCAACTAAAAAATAAGCACTTCTTGAAATACATTAAATGGTAGAAATATGTACAGAAAACGAAGTAGGCGAGGCAGCGCCCAATCAAAAAACTAGCGGCTAAAGCTCAACACGGTTGTGGAGTGGATGGGCGAATCTATTTTATTCGTAGGTAAGTCCGGTTATCATACGCAACCGTGTTGCTGCTTTCTTCCGCAGCTATGTTGTTGGATAAGCGTTAAAGCATAATCGAAGGTTGAAGGAATCTTACTGCATTGAAAAGGCAGATTGATTTTTTTTATTGTTTTGTTTTAAAGCCTATTTATTTAGATCTCCACATCTGTGTTTTCTTAATTTTTTTATGAATAATAGAATTCAAGTTATGTATTTTTTTATAGAAATACTGCTTCCGAAAACGGAACCGAGTATTTTCCATCACTTTATCAAATAAACGCTACTCAAAATTATAAATTAATTTACAATTTGCTCTACCAGCTCATTTTTATCTGCATCAGAGTACTTTAGTGAATGCTTCCAACGCAATTTTAAAATAAAAAATTAATTAAAATTTAAGTAGTGAATTAAATTTTATATTACTAATAACATACTACGATTGAATGAAAATATATATTGCAGGTACATTACCTATTGATTAAATACCATTTAAATGCGCTTTTTCTGCGATTTAAATGTTATTTATAGATATTCTAATTGTGGATTAAACTTCTTTTCAGGTTACGAGTAATCTACGAAGATTTTTTTTGCCCTTACCTTTGAAGAAGTATATATTTATATATATTGTTGATGGACTAGGACTCAAACTATTTCACTCAATCTCTTTTTAAAAAATTTTATTCAATCATTAAACACTGCCATTAAGATGTTATTTTTTTTAAATATCATATGGGTTTTCATACAAGAATTTTATTATTCATTGATTTTTCATGTTTTAAGGAATTACTCAATACTTTCCCCTTTTAAGTATATTTTGATAGTAATTAACGACGGAAGGGCCAAAAATCTCCAAATGTAACACCAAAGTGCATCAACCTTTGAGCGATAAATTACGAGAAGAAAACAAGCATTTGTATGTGCTGTTTATACAAAAAAAATCGTATTATCGCCAATCTTTCTCTGTTAAATCATAAGTATCACATTTTTTGTTATTGTAATGAAACTCAAGGCTTTTTGTATTTTTTATTCAAATATCTATTCTCTTGTTGACATTCAATTACTTAAATCTATGTCAACATGTTTTTTTTATTATTATTTTGCACTCCTTTAAATGAAATAAAGAAAAATTGAAATTAAATTAAATTAATAACTATGCAGTCCTTGTAAATTTATAAAAATTTCAAATAAAAAAAATAGAAATACTTTATTTATATGTAAATAAAAAAGAAAAAATACACACATTTATGCAGAAATATGCATTTTCCAAAATTTATATTAAAGTCTCTCAAGGACTGATATTTTAAATATAATTTAAAATAACATTTAACTTAAATACAATAATTAGTTTAAAAAATTGTTATTGATGATTTTTTCTTCTTTACTATAAATTTTTTTTGTTTGCTAATATGTTTGTTTGGTGGAGCTTTGGATACTTTTAACATTTCCTTTTCTTTATAAGAACTACTAGTCGAAGCAGTGGCTACCTGAAAACTTGCTTTTATGGCTTTGATTTTTTCTTCCACATCTGGAAGAGGATGTAATGTGTCCCATTCTAATATTGTTGACTGCAGTTCTTTTAAATGTTGAATCATTCGGTTTTTTCCTAATATTTAGGTCTTCAGTGATTTGAAGAGTTGTAACTATTGCATTTTTTTTCACAAACTTGCTTTTCTTTTTTTTTTTTTTTCATTGATATGTATAATTAAATTGTCTTCAATGTTATCTACATTTTGTTGTGAGTTATCATTCTTTTCTAATTTTTGACAAATATAATGAATATGTTTGCAAATTAAAAATTTTATTGAATAATCAATGCAGGTGCAAGACATAGAGTGTATGCACACATTGCATTGGTCACATTTTATTGTGCAGCATTATGTAGCATTAATTTTTTCTACATTGTAAGTAAAAATTGATTTTCCAGTTGTTTTCGTAATAATAAATGTATTTTCATTTAATTGAATAGAACTATAAATATCTTTAATTTCTATGCTGCTGGCATGTCTCTTTCGAATTGAAATCATTTTATGTGTCAGCTTGCCTCTTTCTAATGATATAACTCTTGCCAGGAGTTTCTTAGTGATGGCATTCGTAATAACTGCGATTGATTTTTCTAATCTTTTCATTACAATTCCTCCACTTTTTTCATACTTTATCTGGCGGTGCCACCTTTCTAATTTCATGTTTGTATTTATTCCTAATCCTTTTCTATAGCAGTAAGCCCACTTTTCTGGTCTTTTTTTGTAGGTTGTTTCGAAGTACTGAACAAAAGAACTTTCTTCTTCTTTAAAAGTTTGAAACTTAAAAAGAAAAAAAGACAGAAATTTAAGGGCAATTCTTAAAAAGCCAAACTATGGAAATGTTGTTCCTGCATTGTAAGATACAGCAGAAATATGATTTTTTTTTCCAAGAACAGAGTTCAAAAGCCAGTGCTTACCACTGTACATCAAGTATCTGCAATCTGTTTCTCACTAAATACCATCAATGTTTCATATATTTGATTATATATTATTATATATACATTATTATATATATATTATTTTTTATTATTATAAATCAAATTTATATAATTAAAACTTACCTTTGAATAGTAATTTTAAGAACTGCAAAGCATTAAGTATTTTTACTTTCTTTCTTACATTTTAGTAACTGTAAAAATAGTTTTCATATAATTATTAATAATGAGAGCATTAAGTGTGGATGAATTTCAGTAGAAGAAAATAAATATTATTTATAAAGTATGAAGTAGTGTTTTAAAAATTTCAACTAATAATAAACCAATCTAAAATCTTTATTTTTTTTAAATTTTAACAATATTTCAAATGTGTTTAAAGATCATAAATTTATTAAAATTATAAATAAATCAATAATTTATTTCAATTCTTAACCCTTCATTGGCTGCAAATGGCCTATCAGGTACAGCTTTTAAATTCAATTCAGGTCCAGATATGAAATTTTTAAAATGTTTTCTTAACATAAAATGTGCTCTTATTAATGAAATGTGCATTGTGAAGATCACAAATAACAGCACACACACAAAAAGAAATCACTGGATTTTCTTTTGTTAATCGAACTGATCAGAAGATTGAAAACAGAATAAAAAGAAAAAATATTCCCTTACGAGGAAAATACATATAAACTATACGTCATTTGCTAAGTGCTGTGTAACAAGGGAGGCACCAAATATCATTCATGCCTCAATCAAAATGAAGTTTAGATCAGACTTTGGTTAAAAATATATGTCAATATATAGTACAAAGTATGGAAGCTCTAAAACTTTTAAGGATTTGTAACACTAAAACAATTTAAAAAACCTGAATACTACAAATACTTATTATAATGAAATTTGCTGCAATTAGATATATCCGTAGCTAGACAGATACAAATATGTCTCTTGCCACATGCAAATAAACTTTAAAACGAACCTTGTTATTATCTAAATAATAAAATAAAAAGTGTCTAAAATCACACATGTAATGCATTTGAAGCAATAAAATATGAAATATTAGTTATTACTTGTCGCACATTGTGCTGGCATATTAAGTCACATTTATAAACATAAGGCGTCCAGTTGATTTGTGTGTTTTCTGAACACGCCTGTTTCTGATTTTTGTTCATATTCTTTAATCCATTCCTAAAATATGTGTTACAAAAATGCAAGCAATAAATATTCAAAAGATATATATAAACTATTTATATATTTATAAATCTTGATATTAAGTTAATAACTAAACAGAATTCAATTCTGTGTTTTCTGAAAATTCCAGTTTGCTGAAAAAGAACTTCCTAAAAGTTTAGAGCTCAAAGAAAAGTCAGAAATCTCTGGGCAATGCTTAAAAAATGAAACCATTGGGAATGTTGTTTCTTCATTGCAAGATAAGTCAGAAATATTGCGATTTTTATCCATACCAGAGTTGAAATATTCGAGGAGC
The DNA here is from genome assembly GCF_947563725.1 of Argiope bruennichi. Taxonomy (NCBI): domain Eukaryota; kingdom Metazoa; phylum Arthropoda; class Arachnida; order Araneae; family Araneidae; genus Argiope; species Argiope bruennichi. The sequence continues at coordinate 107,683,773 of NC_079162.1, forward strand.
AGCTGGTGCTCACCACTTTACAACATTTATCTGCTATCTGTTTCTTGATACATAACATCAACGTTTCATATTTTAGAATATGAATTTATAAGTGAAGTAATTTTTTTTTATTGCCAAAACTAAGAATTAATATTTAAATTTAAAAAAATCAGCAAAAGAAATAGTTTGATTTTTAATTCATTTATTTTGAATCTCTCTTGATTCAATATGTCTCCTCTTTTGATATTTTATATGCATATTCAGTGTGAATTGAAATGATTTCTATACCATTTAATTTCACCCAAAATATCTTAATAAATATAATGCATTTGCAGATAGACATCTAATGGTAATAATTTTAATATAAAATTAAAAAATAAATCTCGTCTTGCACATGCATATTCAATAAGAATTATAATGATTTCGATACCGTTTAATGTCATCGAAATATCTTAATAAATATAGTATATTTGCATATAGATATTTTATGGTAGTTTATAAAAGCTTGATTTTCAAGTCTTATTTTAATAATTCTTCACGCTAATTCTTTATTTATAATAACGGAAATACGGAAAACAACCAAATGTTCATCAATCTCAATTACTTTATACTAATATTTCTCTGGAAGATTTATTTTCTCCATTTTGAAAAAGAGCAGACGAAAAAGTACGCATAGACCAAAATAAACAACACGTATTGGTTGCAGCAAATACATGACAGAAAATTCTGTGAGAAAGAAATCTACCAATTAGAGCACAATTTGCGAACTCCTGCAGTTTTGTAAACAAAAACTAGTCTCTTCCTCTCAAACCTTGTCACTGCGAAAAACATCGTCTTTCAATGGACTCGTCCGTCTCATACACAGCGTGTTGTGATAAAGCCGCTAGTAATCAAAAGACATCGCTTTTATTAGTGTAGGTGGTAAAGCAACATTGTCATAGTTGAAAAATGTAATTTTTTAATATATATTCAAGAATATATTTTAAAAGAAATTAATGGTCATAATAAATATTTATAAGGGCAAACATTTTAAAAATAGTGGTAGGTAATCTTATATCAGAAAAAATGTTATAATATTATTTTTTTATATCTATGAATAATTTCTGAAGGATAGGAAACTAAATATCTCTGCATGAAAGATAAATATTTTAATGCTTCTATACGAAACACTATTTAAAATTGATTTACCAAAATGTAAATATTCTCCTTTCGACTTCAATAACAAGTGATTTTGATTAGTTGTCATCTACTTCTGAACATACATTTCCACGGGTTAATAATCATGGATTTCTGATTTATTTTTAGAGATAATTGAATATATTCTTCATGGGAAATGAAAGTGCTCAAACTTATTGCAGATATACTTTGTCGTTTTTATCAGAAATTAGCATTACCCTCTACGCTGAAAACAATACTTACTTTTTGCTTGTTTCGAAAATTATATTCATTGCCGTCTATATTTGACTCAAGTGTTACACAGGTATAATGCCCGTTTGCCTCCTCGGTCAGTTGAAGAAACATATATTACAATTCTTATAATTTTAAACTCTCAGAAAAATACAAGTTTTGTATTCAAAAAGTGATATTCCGGAACAATGATTATAGATGTAAGCTGAAACATGAAATGTTTTTTTACATTGAATAATGCTTTCTAACACAATGAAATTTATTTAATATTTCTTATGTTCGTTTTATGTATGATTTTATGCTTGATAATTTCGTATTTCAAACCCCTTAATCAGACAACCAATGGAGAGAGGGAAAGGAAGCATTATTACTTTGGTATCTCTTTATAAATGCATTAATTGTACCACTGGAAAGATATAACAAAACATATACATATGCAAAATTTACGATATACTTTACTTATGAAATTATTTTAATTTGTTACTTAAAATGTAGTTAATTTTAGAATTTAAAAACTGTACTGATTTAGAATACCAATGGTACATAAAAGCAAATATATTCTGGAGTTGTGCAAGCGATTGCAGTGTCACTAATTTAAATCTTTCCCAAACACAGAGGGCAATCGGAATGAATGACAAAATTTAAGTGCAATATCAAAATTTTGTTGTTTACTGATGTTATACTTTATATATCTTAGTTTGTGTTTGTTAACATTTAATTTTCCTTGGAGCTTTATTGAAATTATTTTAATTACTTCTGGGAAATTTGTTGAATTTCTTCATTAATTACGTTGAAGTGGTGCTGCTATCGCCAAAATATGCATGAACTTTGTAGTTTGTTATGATTTGAATTCTTGTAAGTGTTGGTGAAAGCTGAGGAGCGCCCAAGTGTAGCATCCGCAATAAAGCTATGAAATTAAAATAGCGTTTTTAAAATGCGTTATGATATAGTCCACATTTTAGGGAGCAACTCTTCTGTTGCGTAATAGTTATTATTGGCGAGCTATTATTTGGCGAGAAAAATTTTAGAAGGCCAGCTTCCAGTTATCAGATTAGCATGAGATCACCAAATTGGTGGTTGTGTATCTACGCCTACATTAGATTTGTAAAAATTTTTAATTAAATGCCCTTTTTTTATTTAAACGTAAAAGTTTATAAGGGAATATTTATTAGAGTTTGTTTTTTAGAAGAATCTTCTGAAAATTCTACTTCCCAATCTTTCCTCCTACGCAGAATATAATCTTCGATTTAGGCAGGCAAAAAAAAAAAAAAAAAAAAAAAAAAGAGAGAATTTCTTCATCTGATCAATTTATTATTATTTTTTTTTCTGAGTCGGAAGTAAGAAATTTAAATGCTGCGTGATTTCCTCATACAACAAAAGTGGAGCGAGAGGAAAAATTATATATTTATCAATTGTTCATTGTATTTTCAATGCTGTCTATTATTTTTTTAGATAAACTTTATACGGCATTATCTTCTGTTAAGAACATTTCTAGGATCTGTTCATGCAAATTCCAAGGATTTCATTATTTCTCATTAAAAAAAACGGTTACTAAAGATCCTCTTAATTAGTAAGATTACAGCATTGTGTTGAAAGTAGCATAAAATTATAAAGACTATTTCACGATTCCTAGAAAAAAAGTTTTAGTTCAGTAAAATAAATTTAGAATTAAACATTAATAAATGAGAATAAAGGGCAAGTAATATTTTTTCATTTCTTACTTTCAATTTGATATCTTTTATTAAATTTTTCATTAATTATTAATATTATTTCATACATAGCCTTTTTTCTTTATATTTTTCTATTATCAATTTATTTTTATTATTCATTCTATAATTTCATACTTTCACCCAAAATTGCATAAATAGTAAGCATTAAAATTACAACTGAATCGTGCATGAGAAATGCCCTTCCTCATTGGTTTATTTTAATTCATTAATTTATATGTGTTTCATTTATATAGAAATGCCCTTCCTCATTGATTTATTTTAATTCATTAATTTATATTTGTTTAATTTATATTAATTTATATTTATACTTAGTTTTTTTCCTGCTGCTTTAACTGCCACATATTCCGAGAGTTAGTTTTAGAAACAGAAGCAAAAAACACTTCTAAGGTAAAAATCATGTCTTTGTCCATACTGCGTGGTGATACATCCTGTATTACAAATGAATGTATCAGTACGCCATAAAAAATATGTTGCTGCGCATACCGCTGCACTCAGGGTTTACCAGAGAGAACCGTGCGGAGATTAGCAATAGAGCTGCATAATCCACGAATTTTTGAATAACAAATAATTTTGCTATTGTTATTTTTAAATATTTGTTCCAAATATCTGTTATTTCAATCATATTATTAATTAACAATTATTACTTAATATTAAATATAAAATTTATTAATTGTAATTAATACTTAATTTACTGATTTAAGTAACGTGTGATTGAATTAATTTATCTCTTTCAGCTTACTTCTTAAATTTGATTTTTTTTCAAAACTATTTATTTAATTTCTTTAATTGGAGTAAACCATTTTCTGAAAAATTTGAATTAAATATATATGTCATTTTTTTAGATTCTTTAATTTAAATCTATATCCTAACAATAGATGGCGCCAGCAGTAAACGGAGTATATGCAAAGTCAAGTCACAAGCAATTAAAAATTATTTGTATGGAATAGTACATCATCAAATACGAATATCGGAAAGTCAAGATCACTGTCATGAAGTGGAGCGGCGGCTTCACACTTGCCAGTGAAGTCACCGCTCCGATAAATTTCAGTGATATGCAATTTAATGATACGATGATTTCAATAACCGGTCTATTCACTTTTCAATCCATTTACAGATTCTTCTTTTCTGTTTTGTTCGAGAGCTTAAATTGGACAGATCGTATCGATTGTTACTTTCCAGTGAAGTCACCGCTCCTGTAAATTTCAGTGATATCCTATCGATTGTTAAATGACAATCAAATAAAAATCAAATGACTTATGGCCGTATTCACCAACCGTAGATAAACATCAGCTCATGATTAAACGCTGATCAGCAGTCAAATTGGTATACACCAGACCAAACTGATTGTCGATTTCCCCCTGTTTTTCCCGATTTTTTGATTGACGGACTTCCGATGAAAAATTCTTATTCCACCACCCCTACCATTATACAGCTGTATATCAAAGATTATGGTAGATTTTTGTATGAATATTTAAAGCAAGAAGGGTTTTTTTAAAAAAACCCACCTAAATAATAAATATGTTTTCGTTCAACAAATAATATTTTAAAATTAGGTAAAAAAATATTCTTTCTATAGAATATTTTCCAAAGTTATCTGAAATCACTTACAAATTTTTTAGAATGCACATTTCTAGTGATATAGAATAGAATATCTTATGTCTTTTTTTTATAATAGGTATACTGTATAAATGAATTCTAAATATTTATTCTAAATTTAGATACAAAAAATGGTATTTTTGACTTATATCAAATATTTGTGTTTATATTATCACTTTTTAGGTATGTCATCTCAGTATTATCGTTAAATTAGCAATTTTTTTCATTACAGTTATTTATAATATTATAATTAATTCTTATTTCACATTTCTCAGATTAAAGACTTTCTAAGATATGGAAGAAATAAGTAACAGCCTTTTCCTTAAAAAAAAAAAAATAAGAGAAGCAACAAACAAAGAAATCTTTTTCATCTGTGTGGTGATGATTATACAGAATTGCTTTTTCTATTTTTGAAACTTTCATGTATGACTCATTTCCATGACTGTACAGTGTTTTCACATGGATATATAAGTTTTTTTTAGTAAATTGATTTTTTATGTTATTATTTATTTTATACAAAAAGAATTATTGCAGTTTTTATTATGATTAATAATTAGAAGTATAAAGAAATTACTTTTGTTATTTATAAATTGTGTGACATAATAATGTGCTTAGTCACTCAATAATGCTAATCTCTTTTATAATATCAGTTTACTTCAGCTTTAATCTTCAACAAAGTGTATAAAATTAACATTTTGTAAAGAGATCAAATCATGACCTTTGTTATCTGCTGAAAATGATCCCCAGTTTTTATTAATGTTTTTTTTCTTCTCATTCTACAACAAATTTTAACATTACTTCTAAAGTATTCTCTACCTAATTATTTTTTGAAAGATGTTATTTCATAATTTATCTGTATAGAAATGACTAAATAATTCCTTATTCCCATCTTTGAAAATCAAATATATTTTTAATTTGATGTTGTTCTTTTTATGATTTATAGAAAATGACATACATGGATGGCTCATATCAGTGTAGTTTTTTCCTAGTGGTTTTATGTGCTCATTATCTTATTACAATATGTATATGTATTAGTGAAATAAGAAGACACACATAGAAGAATTTTGTATTAAGAATCGGCATTAATGTTGCATTTTAAAGCACCTTTATTGACACTTCCTTGTAATGCCTGTAGAAGAATTTTGAATTAATAATCATCATCAATATTACATTTTAAAATGCCTTTAATGGCACATTGTTTTAATACTTGTAGAAGCTGTAACTTCTCCGTCAGAATTTTCTTATTTAATTCATATAATATGTTACTTTTCTAGTCAAATTTGAATAAAATGGATTTTTGTATACAGAAGTCCTTTTTCAATTTTTCATATTTTAAGACATTTGAGAAGTGTGTAAAGAACAAAGAAAATATATTAATTGGGATAATGATGCAAATTTAAAATTTAAAGAAAGAAGTTTTTATTTAAAAAATTCATTAACTAAACTGACAGTTTAATGTAACCTATTAGAATAATATTTTCTTTACGACTGAAAGTGACTTTTGAAACAGTTTTGTTAGAAAGCTATAGCAAGTCAGAATAGCAAAATATGTTAATAATTTGCTTCGACCAAGTTGCGAGCAGCGACATCTGGAGAAATAATTCGACTTTAAAAGCCTTCAAACAACCAGGTAAATATAGTGGCATTGTACTTTTTTTCTTCAAGAAAATTTCATTAATTATATTATGATTGCATTTACGAAATTTGTTACCAGTTGAGAGTTAGATGGTTGTGTTCATAGATTTATGATTTCAGGAAGTAACGATTGTCATGAAGATATGAATAATTAAAAACATCATTGGAAATTAATATAATAAAGTGACAGATATTATTCAAGTATTAGTAGAAACTAAATGTTAAAATATCAAAAAATTAATAACTTATTTGGGACAGAACTCTGGGGAGAAAAAAAAAGAAAGGCAAGAGCTTGTTGAAAGAAATGGAAAATATCACATTTTCTTGAAAGATTTAAAATATCATTACTAGTTTCTGACAGGCTAATCTATTTAACATGTGTTGTTTTTTCATTAAGTTTGAATCATCAATCAGAAAGTGTTAAAAAAATTTATTGTTAATTATAAATGTTTTGCCACTCAATTTATTTGAACAAAAGTGAATGCTTATGATGTGCAAATTAAATATTTATTTTATTCAGGGATATCAGTTTTAAAATAAGCATGGTTCTCATCAATATTTATATTATTTTTATACAGATTTGTAACGGCAAGATTGTCAAGTACATGTTGTGAAGCTAACAATTAGCTCATTCAAATTTAAAGATTTGTTAAATTCATTGTTTACAAAAAGTTATAGATATGAGGTATAAATGAGCTTCTTCACTTCCACAATAACAATATATTATATAAATTTACTACATGAATATTTATTTTGGTGAAATAGCTATTGTCTTCAATATTCATCTACAATTTTCAATGACTTAGGTTTATAATTGGAATCTTCTGATTTGCAGCATATATTCTGAATGTATATATTCTTCTAATATGTATATATTCTGACATTTATATGTATAAATTTATATCTTTTTTAGCAATTATACATGTAAAATTTTAATATTTTGATAATCAATAAGCATATTTTTCCATATTTGCTTTTCTTCAGAAATAAAAGCATAGCACAGAATAAGAATTTTTTACTTTTTTTCAGCTTTGAGAAAAAGAAAAAAAAAATGTTATTTTGAAAACTACCGAAAATATAGACAGCTAATACATATTTAAATATTGACAACAAAAGTAATATTACTATTTTTTTTTTCAAATATAACATATTATGGAAATATAATACATATCGGAAGCTTATACATATTGTGGAAGTTTAAAACGTATTTGTTTACGATAAATGCTGAAAGTGAAATAAAGAGAAATTTGTAATATACGTTATAAACTTCATACAAACAATTATATGGGGTTGTCAAAGATATCACTGCTTTTAATTGCAATTAAAATAGCCTTTGGAAATTTAAATGTTTTGTGTAAATGAAAATAATTTACTAATATGAAAGTCTTAATGCTTTGTAAGCAAGAATTTATACACTACATTTCCTCCCCCTTTATTATATTAAAAATTCAGGATACTAATCCATTGCTCATTAAAATGCACTCTAACAAAAAAAACACTTTAAACAAAAATGTTATAAACATTTTGTGAATTACTTGCCAAAAGCAAGGGAGTTGCTTTGTTTTAACAATTTGTATGATTAAAATTCATTACAATTTATGTTAAAGAACAAGGAAAGATCATAAATAAGAACAAAGATCAATATTATGATTTGCTGGTAATACCATTCAACTAATAAAATTTTGATGTTAACAAATCAAAAAAATAAATGCCATATTTTGTAAAAAGTGCTGAAGTCTGAAAAAAAAAATCTACCAATTTTCAAACTTTTAACTAGTTTATAATTGATAAATGAAGAAAAATATGCTTCATTTTTACTTGTTCAAATATTCGTCACATTTCTCAGAAATATAATTTTGAGTTACTGATAATTTACACAAAATTCTAATTTTGTTATATTCATTCTTTAGAAGAAACTTCAGTGAACTCCTCACATTCAAAATCAGTTTGCAGCAGTTTGTTTTATATTGTTTATGTATATATTCTATAATTATGTATAAAAATGTTTAAATATTTCCATATGTAAATGAACTCATTTTGGATAATCTGCATTTCTTTTAGAAATTTAATTTTCAGATACACCTTTTGTAAAAGTTCAATTCATTTTAAAACTATTCGAAACACAGCTAATATGCATATTCTCAATTCAAAGGACAACAAATGCTCAAATGTTTAGTTACATAATACAGTGGAAATTTAAAATATGCTTTCTTAATAATGTATAGTCAGAGAAACAATCCCAAGAAAAGCTTAATAATATCATGTAAGCAAATCGAAGAGATTATCACTAGACAACACATTGTTTTCTCGTTTGATCACCCCATATTTTTTATACACATCTCGGAAAGAAACAAAATAAAAATAAAAACATGAAAAAGAGCCAACCATCAGCTGATAATCATGTGATTTATATGGACCAATGAAGATCCATTTCCGGGTGAAAAAAGCAGGAAAAGCTGCGTTGATGCTTAGTCTTAGTCGTGCATACCAATAATCGTTGTTTGATGATATATCATTGATCATTGGTTGAATAATCCGTTATTTACAACCGGTTTGGTGAATACTGCTGTTAGAATAATGTTTTGAAGAAAATAAAAATTATTTCCTCGATGTTTTGATTTTATCTAAGGTAATTTATTGAAAATTCTTGCTTTGAACAAAAATCCAGAATTTAATTATCTGTATATTGCAAATTATAGTATAATTTTTGAAAAATAATATTGATGCATAAAAATTTTTGAAAGTTTTGTTCAATTCTACAAAATTTTGCTGTTAGATTTATTTAAATTAATTTAATTATCTATCATGAATGTAGAGTTTAAAATTTCAGATTTATATATGTAATTGGTCATAAATTTAATTGGTCATATATATCATCATCAAAAATTGATATACATGGAGTGTTTATGTTATAAAGTTGTGAGATAAAAACAAATCATAAATTGCTCTATATAAAAAAAACATGAAATCATATTTATTTATTCAAAACTTTTTAAAATATCATTTTGTAGTATACACTTCAACTATAAAATTTATTAAATATTTATATTGGTTTCATTATAATTTTTAGTTTGTCAATAGGAAATTCTGTAGATTTCCATTATTTTGTAAGCAATAAATGAATTTGTCTGGTGATTGGTTTACAGGATTGATTTTTGCATTATAAAAACTTTCCTGTATCATCTATTTCCATTCCTGCTCTAATTAAAATTTTCTGATATTACTGAATAAGTTCTTTGAATTAAATATATATTATGTAAACCTCATAGAACATTTCATTGATTAGTGTTTAAAAAAAATTATATAGGTCATTTTATGGCAAACCAATTTTTGTATCAGCTTTATTATGTCTTTTTCATTTCCAATTCTTATAAAATTGAGGGATTTTTTTTTTTTCAACTTTTGTGCGACATAAATATTTTACCAAAGCTTTTTTCTGTTAGGTATTACTAAATTTATATACTGTATCACCAAACATTAAATTCATTATGCTCTTTTTTCGTGGGAATTAATTAAACTTTTTTGTTATTGCTTCAGAGGAAAAAATATGCTTATTATTTAGATTTAAAAAAATTTAAATAAGCAAAAAAAAAAAAAGTCTGACGTCTGATAAAGCAGCTATTCTGAAATACAGATCACATAATTAAAAGTTTCTACAGTGGGATGATGGGATCAATTGAAAGAAAGAAATTTAAATTTATTGAACCAAAAAGATAAAAATACAATTCAAGAAAATGACCAATCATTTACAAATGAAGAAGATAGCTAGGAGAAGTTAATTCATGTATGTAATTCATCTGAAATTCAAACTTGTGACCTCTGATTGTGAAATGTGAATTTCATTCAGATTAATGTTTAAACCATAACCTAAGAAACCCAAAAGAATTATGACCAATTCTTAAATTTTAGTTTTCACTATCAATTCTTTTATTTAAAAAAACTCAACACTTTCTTTTTTTTTAAATTAGTTAAAATAATTCGTTTCTGTACAAATCAAATTCAAACTTATTTACAACATTGTTATTCATTTAATTGGTACAAACTATAAGGATTAATATTTAAATTAAATTTTGTATGAAACATACATAGTTGCATTTATTTTTCTATTAATTTTGTAAAGATTTTCATAAAATTAAAACTGTATACCTGCTTATTTTTCCTTATCACATTTTTATGCTCAATGTATATAAAAATATCATATTACACACCAATGCAGGTATTTCATATAATAAATTTAAAAAAAAAAATTCATTACAAATATAAAAATCCAAGTACATCACTATTACTATTGTTTTTACAACAGTTATTTTCAATATTACCTTCATTTTAAATCTAAGCAGCTTATATCGAAGTTTTAAACTATTCATTACCAATGTTGCATTGTTATTATGTGTTAACCATCTACAAAATATTTTGATATGTATTAGAGTAGGAACATTTGAGTAAAAATTAAATTTTATGTTATAATTTTGTTAATATGCTTAATTGTAAATTTTTTAAGCAACATGCTCTAGTACCTTTATTCTTAATAATGTTGAATTACAAACATATTCGTATTTAGAATTAAAAATTTCAGATAGAAATAGTACTCATATAATCTAAATAATCATAGCTATTGTATGGAATCAGGCCATGCTCATTTGTTGTTTCTCGGAACATAATAATTGGGATCAGAATTTCATTTATAATTTTAAGTCTACAAAGATATGCTTCAAAGTTTGTCTAAAATTATCAATTGATAGTTTATCATTATGAAATTTAGCAAATACTTGTTTTATATATTTTTAATTGCATATTATTTGATTAAAAGGAAGTAATAAATTTCCTTAGGATTTAAAATAGAAATTCACGAGCATAATGGAATACATTTTTATTCCATTCAATCCAAAACACTAAATAACTTCAAAGGGGGTCAAGTAAAAAATAGGTCTTATATAGAAATTCTTATATTGGTATTAGGAAAATTAAGTTTATTGAAGTAAAAAAAAGTTTGATTTTTTTTAAGTCTGCGAACTCGCAAACATTCCTACCCGTGAAAAGTAAAGTTTGCGATGGATACGCCGATCCTATAGAGATAGCTATTGCGATTGAGAAACTTGTACAGTATATAAGCGTCGATTTAGATTCCTTATTTAACCCAGCGCCTGAAACCAACCACAGGACGTTATAAATTTCTATTAATTTTTTTAAAAAATCAGTAAATCACGAGCTTTGAAGATGTATCGATGAAAATATTCGTCAGGCAAAAAGTATTTTTATTTAATTTCAAGATTCATTCATATCAGGAAATTCAGAACCCTGTAAAAGCAGCAATAAAAGTCATTAAAAAACAGTAGAAAATAAGTAAAAGCCATCAGAAAAAAATAAACAGTTTGAAAATTTTCATTTATACTGAACGATTAACACTATGTAATTTTTCTCCAGCATTCGCTGCAATGAAACACTATACAAAGAAAAGCTTATAAAATATGAAACGGAATTTATATTAATTACTCATTCCATAAATAAGATTAAATGGAATGTGCATTTAATATCCGATAAATAAGTAGAAAGGTTACTGAAAAAATATGTTTTAAGCTAATTCGTAGGCATATCCTTTAGAAACTAATACCATTCCGCTGACAACGCGCCACGACAAACGTTGTGATAAAACTCTACATTTATAAGACGTGCCATTCTCTGTCGACTGCTCCTACCTGTGAAAAGTGCGGTTTATAATGGATACTTCCTTACTATGTATATATATTTTGGGAACGAAACGCCTCAAATAAAATGTAACACTCCACCACACTGAAACTTCTCTGTGCTCTCCACAAACTTCCAAAATGCATTATACTTCCTCTTTAATCCTTAGCGCGGCTAACCTTTATGGTTACCGCACTGTAACGAAAGCTTAATTTCCATATCAGTTAAAATTGATATTGGATGAAGAAAATAATAATAATTTATTTTTAATACAAATAGTGGTGTGTTTTAGTGCTATATTTGTTTGTCTTGTATTTTGCAAATAGAAACTGGTATATTTGCAAATAGAAGCTATTGATACCTTGTGTTTCGAAAATGACCGGTTTATTTCAAAAACAATAAAAGCTGAACGGCCAGCGATAGAAATATACCGTTTGTTGCAATATGCTTGGAACAACAGTAAATTTTCAGGCAGACAAAACTTGCGAAATTAGTTACAATTTACAACAGATGGCGCTGCAGGCGATTTGAAAGATATAGAAGAAAACGCAGTCTGAGTTCGCCATTCTGTAAGTCGTCTTTCTGCTTTCAGCGTGTGCTGTTTAAAGATTGCAAGATTGTTTTTAAAAAATGTTTATTCCTTAGAACAAAGAATTATTTTGGTCTTGGGATTCCACCGTGTAGAACACAGTGTTGTTGCAACAAGACGAAGTTTTCAACGAAAGTTTAATGTAACGAAAGAGCCGAAAAGCAATACAATAAAGGATCTGTTTGAAAAATTTTCAAATCGCTAGGCATGAACCACTGCGACATATTTCTGTGGGGACACTTGAAAGATCAGGTGAACCGCCACAATCCAGAAACAATTGAACAACTAAAGCAATACGTCTGTTCTGCATGTGAGGTCATCCCGCCTGAGACGTTTACACTGGTGTCTGCTCATTTCACTCTGAGACTACGCCATGTTATTGCTGCGCATGGTGAATATTTGGAAAATACCGTAGTTTAGATTTTTTTCCAGACTGCAGCGCCACCTTCTGTTGAAAATTGTAACTAATTTCGCAAGTTTGTCTGCCTGAAAATTTACTGTTGTCCCAAGCATATTGCAACAAACGGTATATTTCTATCGCTGCCCGTTTAGTTTTTATTGGTTTTTGAAATATACCGGTCATTTTTGAAACACCCGATCCAATATCTTGCTTTACAGAAATATTTCTAGTTTAAATTTAACGGTTTGGACATTTCCCTAGTTTTATTAACCAAAAGATTGAATACTGTAATTGGTTTGTATGGTTATACCAGAAACATTTATTTATTAAAAATTTGATAAATTTTAAATTGCTTTTCTCGTATTTTAAATGATACTTCAGATTTATTGATCTTAAACTGCGTCTACTACGGTGCGAATGCGTATGACTCAGTCCATTTTTCTGACCGAATTTAATCAAGAATTCGACGTGATGTAAAGTTATTGTGAAGCTTTAGTATTGTTTATTTATTTGGATCAGATATATTTCCGTAGATAATGCATTAATCGATACATAACTTTAGGAAATTATTTAGAATAATTTTTCTAGAGCGAGAGGCGCTGCAGTGCCTGTCCAAATAGAAGGAAATAATCGGAAACGACTAGAGCGCCTCTAAAACCATTGCTTTATTCTGCATTACCTCTGGTTTTGCAATTATGTGATAAAATATTAACAGACATTCATGTTGGAACTTGAAATTGTAGCATTTTGTTTTTTTAACATAATTTGAAATTGTAATGTTGGACATGTTTGTAGTAGAATCACTTGGAAGATTTATTATTCTCAAAGACAGATTGAAATTTATATTACAAAAACGGAAATAATGTTACATACACTTGACCGATTTTTAAGCGAGCTAATGAAGAAAAATAGTTTTCCAAAAACATGCTATTTATCACTGCGCAAAAGTAGCTGTAACTAAACATTATGGAGCCTCGCAACAAACGCTTAGAAAACCTTAACATAAAAATTATGACTAATTATTGAAGTTCTCCATTTTTTAGGTATTTGATTGGTCTTTATAAAAGTGTTTATAATTATAAAAGTGTTTATTATTTTAAAAGATTATAATGAAGAAGAAATGAAAAAAATCAGTATTTAGTATATTTTAGTTGTCATAACTTTAATTTTTATAAATACTTTTACTACTTTTTCACACCAAGTTTACCAACTTGTAACGATGTCTGTGCGTTTATGTAACTGTGTGTGTGACTTTTTGTCTCTCCCTATGAATGGATTTAGTCCTACTATTCTATAATTCTCCACTGTAAACGAATTTTAATTAAATGTCCCTGATCTAAATTAAATGTCAGAATTTCATTAACTGACTTTAATTAAATGTCTGATTTTACTTAAATGTCTGAATTAAATTTCCCTGAATTTTACTTATAAGCAAATAATTATATTAAAAAAATATTGTAATGTTTTAATTTGCAATGAAAAGGAAATAAAACACATATTTTAATTTTAACACTTTTACTGCGTATTTTTTATGTATCAAATGATCTGATGTCTCAGTTCAATCGTGACCCTCGAAAGGACGCACTAACGCGTTTCTTCTCTGAGGCTGAGATAATTCGTTTTGCTACGAGTGAATCGGTTCTAGTGCATCAGCTTTTCCTAAATTTCTTACCACTCGAGAAATGCAATTTTGCGCTTCAATTTTAATATAATTTTCCATTTAATAATATTATAAAAAAAGAAAGAATATTAATAAAATATTAAGAAATGAAAACTAGAATCTGTCATTTGTATAATTTCTTGAACATTCAATTTTTTGAAGCAAATGAATTATAATTAAAAGAATTTGCTAAACTTATTAATACCTTTTAGAAAACTCAGCAAGTTTAGTATGATTATACTGTATTTTGTCAAATGATTGTTCCTTAAAATGCTTCCATTAAAAACATTTTATTGCATATTTTCTATCTGGTTAATCTAATTACTTGCTAGTAAAAGAAGTTGTTTCATATCTATACATATTCATATCATTTGTTTAGTCTTATAGTTTTTTTTTAATTATGTTATTATGACGATATAAGTTATTAAAAATTGATAATGTATGTATGTAATATTTTTTCAAATCATTTTTAATGAACTTTTAATATTTTAAAACTAGAGTTCATCTTTAACAGTTTTTGCATTTGTCATGCTATAAGAAAATTTTCCCATTCTTTACTAAGATAATGTTACATGTTAATTAATTTTAACATCGTTCTTTTTATTGTTCAATTTTGTAAATCTGTATAGATATAATAAAGAATTCAAGTATTAAAGATTATTTGCAATATAAACATAAAATTTTCATTATGCTTAATCCATATTGAAAAATTCTTATTCCACCACCCCTACCATTATACAGCTGTATATCAAAGATTATGGTAGATTTTTGTATGAATATTTAAAGCAAGAAGGGTTTTTTTTAAAAAAATCCACCTAAATAATAAATATGTTTTCGTTCAACAAATAATATTTTAAAATTAGGTAAAAAAATATTCTTTCTATAGAATATTTTCCAAAGTTATCTGAAATCACTTACAAATTTTTTAGAATGCACATTTCTAGTGATATAGAATAGAATATCTTATGTCTTTTTTTTATAATAGGTATACTGTATAAATGAATTCTAAATATTTATTCTAAATTTAGATACAAAAAATGGTATTTTTGACTTACATCAAATATTTGTGTTTATATTATCACTTTTTAAGTATGTCATGTCAGTATTATCGTTAAATTAGCAATTTTTTTCATTACAGTTATTTATAATATTATAATTAATTCTTATTTCACATTTCTCAGATTAAAGGCTTGCCGAAATATGGAAGAAATAAGGAACAGCCTTTTCCTTTTGAAAAAAAAAAATAATAAGAGAAGCAACAAACAAAGAAATCTTTTTCATCTGTGTGGTGATGATTATACAGGATTGCTTTTTCTATTTTTGAAACTTTCATGTATGACTCATTTCCATGACTGTACAGTGTTTTCACATGGATATATAAGTTTTTTTTAGTAAATTGATTTTTTATGTTATTATTTATTTTATACAAAAAGAATTATTGCAGTTTTTATTATGATTAATAATTAGAAGTATAAAGAAATTACTTTTGTTATTTTTAAATTGTGTGATATAATAATGTGTTTAGTCACTCAATAATGCTAATCTCTTTTATAATATCAGTTTACTTCAGCTTTAATCTTCAACAAAGTGTATAAAATTAACATTTTTTAAAGACATCAAATCATGACCTTTGTTATCTGCTGAAAATGATCCCCAGTTTTTATTAATGTTTTTTTTTTTCTCATTCCACAACAAATTTTAACATTACTTCTAAAGTATTCTCTACCTAATTATTTTTTGAAAGATGTTATTTTATAATTTATCTGTATAGAAATGACTAAATAATTCCTTATTCCCATCTTTGAAAATCAAATATATTTTTAATTTGATGTTATTCTTTTTATGATTTATAGAAAATGACATACATGGATGGCTCATATCAGTGTAGTTTTTTCCTAGTGGTTTTATGTGCTCATTATCTTATTACAATATGTATATGTATTAGTGAAATAAGAAGACACACATAGAAGAATTTTGTATTAAGAATCGGCATTAATGTTGCATTTTAAAGCACCTTTATTGACACTTCCTTGTAATGCCTGTAGAAGAATTTTGAATTAATAATCATCATCAATATTACATTTTAAAATGCCTTTAATGGCACATTGTTTTAATACTTGTAGAAGCTGTAACTTCTCCGTCAGAATTTTCTTATTTAATTCATATAATATGTTACTTTTCTAGTCAAATTTGAATAAAATGGATTTTTGTATACAGAAGTCCTTTTTCAATTTTTCATATTTTAAGACATTTGAGAAGTGTGTAAAGAACAAAGAAAATATATTAATTGGGATAATGATGCAAATTTAAAATTTAAAGAAAGAAGTTTTTATTCAAAAAATTCATTAACTAAACTGACAGTTTAATGTAACCTATTAGAATAATATTTTCTTTACGACTGAAAGTGACTTTTGAAACAGTTTTGTTAGAAAGCTATAGCAAGTCAGAATAGCAAAATATCTTAATAATTTGCTTCGACCAAGTTGCGAGCAGCGACATCTGGAGAAGTAATTCGACTTTAAAAGCCTTTAAACAACCAGGTAAATATATTGGCATTGTACTTTTTTTTTCAAGAAAATTTCATTAATTATATTATGATTGGATTTACGAAATTTGTTACCAGTTGAGAGTTAGATGGTTGTGTTCATAGATTTATGATTTCAGGAAGTAACGATTACCATGAAGATATGAATAATTAAAAACATCATTGGAAATTAATATAATAAAGTGACAGATATTATTCAATTATTAGTAGAAACTAAATGTTGAAATATCAAAAAATTAATAACTTATTTGGGACAGAATTCTGGGGAGAAAAAAAAAAAAGGCAAGAGCTTGTTGAAACAAATGGAAAATATCACATTTTCTTGAAAGATTTAAAATATCATTACTAGTTTCTGACAGGCTAATCTATTTAACATGTGTTTCTTTTTCAATAAGTTTGAATCATCAATCAGAAAGTGTTAAAAAAATTTATTGTTAATTATAAATGTTTTGCCACTCAATTTATGTGGTAAATTAACTTCACGAGAGGGCGCTCTGCGTTCTTCCGGTGATAGCCAGCAGTCGGAGGGCAGAGTTCAGAGTTCACTAGACGAGGGGAGAGAACGGACGTCCGCCGAGAAGGGTGCGACCGGAAGCCGAGAAGCCGTGATATTCTGAGAAAGGGCCGAAACTGGAATTCTTGCGTTGAAGAATTCCTCTTCAAATGCCAGTGAACCACGCGTAGGTGGGAAAGATCCTTTAAACAACATCAACTGTCCATCTTCATGTAATATAAATTCCTTCATCATTGAATTCTCATTTGTAAAATTCATCAGAATCATCATTTGTTAATCAAGAATAAAAAGATTAAGCTAATCCAAGTGGACTGATGCATTAAAACCCATCACACCCACAACCATGGGGGCTCGACGCCGGTGAACAACAAATTTTAAAAGGTACTGTGCTACTTCTGTTTTATATTTATTCTGCCATATTTCTGAAAATGAGTATCTTAAATAATTTAAAGAAGTGTGATTTAAAAATACTTGCCGAAGAACTCGGTGAAACTGTGTCAGAAAATGCTAAAATTTTGGAACTTAAGAAATTAATTGAGAATTCTGATGTTTTTAAAACGGATGAAGAATTTGTCCGTGGCGTCATCAAATCGATCGTTGAGGATCGTACGGCTAAGGCAGTTACTGAACAATCCATGTTAGAGATGGAAAGAATGAAATTGGCCCTACTCGAGAAGGAGATTGAGCTAGAAAAATTGAAAAAACAATCATTGCCTAGTGAGCGATCAAACGTGCCTTTTAGTGTTGAAAATTTAATAAGAAGTATTAAAACACTAACAATTTCTGTTCCTGATAAACCCGAGGCAATGCATTTATTTTTTACTTCCTTAGAAAAGGCATTTATTACTAAAGAAGTTCCTAAAGACTTCCAAGCTGAGATATTAATTAATTTGCTAGGGGTTAAAGCTAATAATGTTTTAACGTATGCAACTGAGCAGGATTTGTCGGATTATGAAAAATTAAAAGAGTTATTTTTAGCTGAATTTCAGCCGACACCTCGAGAATGTCTTAGTAATTTTAAAAATGCTCAACGTTTACCAAGCGAATCGCACGTACAATTCGCATCGCGATTAACTGCAACATTTGATTACTATTGTCAGGTAAGAGAAGTAAAAAGAAATTTTAAAAAATTATGTGATTTAATTGTTGCAGATAAGTTGTACGAAACTTTGGATTTCCGAACTAAAGAATACGTAGGTATTCGCGAAGGAAAAACATGGTTTCCGCCAACTCAGTTAGGTCGCGAATGTGATTTATTTTTTTCATCTCGGGGTAAATCGTTATCTGAAGTTAGTAATTCTAATGTACATAGTAGTGAAACGAAAGCATCAAGGTTTCAAAAACAGGCCATGGAAAGTGAATCGTTTCGTCGAAACAAATATCAAAATGTTAAACCGGAAAGGATTTGTTATGTATGCGGGGAAAAGGGAGAAAGCTTTCATTTCGCTCGTAACTGTCCAAAACGATTTGAAAAATCTGCAAATGAAAGTGAGACAGAAAACAAATTTGTTATATCGGGAATTGGAACTAAGCCAAAAAATATGCTAGAATATATTGATATTTTTGTGGATGGGAAAAAAATAAAATTTCTAAAAGATTCAGGAAGTGAACTTATAATTGTGAACAAATCATTTTTTCCTATCAAAAAAATAACGGGAAATATAAAAATTAAAACTTGTTTCGGAAATGAAGTTTCTGCTCAAACTGCAACCTTTTCATTTGCTTTTAATGAGGAATGTAAACCCGTTGAGATTGAGGCAGTTATAAGTGATCAATTAGTAATGGAGGGAATTTAACCGCCAAAATGTCTGAGTCTTATTCAGAATAATGAATTGGTAAGCACCGAAAATAAACAGGTAGATGCATTGAGCAGAAATGCAGTGTGCATGGTCACCCGTTCCCAAAGCAAAATTACATCTAAGATCGCAACTGCAGAAGAAGCTGACGAACGTATGCAATTGCTGAAAACTCTGGTCGAGAAAGAACTCAAAGATGATTACCATATAAAAGAAGATGTCTTGTACGTACAGGTGGATGAACGTGAACTCATCGTTGTACCAGAAACGATGGAACTAGAGGTCATTCGCGGGACAGGTGTGAAGATGCGAAACAAAACGGACCTAAGAATCAAAGAAATCCTAGATCAAGAATTCTTGCACTCCATGATTCAAGAAAAAGAAACAATTCGTGAGGAGGCCAAAGCAAATATCCTCAAAATTCAAGAAGAGAACCGACGGCAATATAACAAACATCGTAGAATTGCCCCATTCTATAAAATAAACGACTTGGTAGCAATTAAAAGAACCCAGCTAGGAGAAGGTCTGAAGCTAAGACCTAAGTTCCTTGGACCTTACAAAGTGGTCAAGATAAAGCCACATGATCGTTACGACGTAGCAAAAGTAGGATCTCATGAAGGAGCCGAGACAACTTCCACTTCAGCTGATCACATGAAGCCCTGGATTGATGCAGTTGCAACTAGAGATCAATACATTTCTTTTTTCATCGTCACCATTTTTTGTTTTTTTTTTATTTCTATCCTTTGTCTTCAATATCCTCTCTTTTTTTTTCTCCTTCATTTGTGTGTTTCAGAGTTCGGAGGACCTCACATGTCGATGGCCGAGCGATGTGGTAAATTAACTTCACGAGAGGGCGCTCTGCGTTCTTCCGGTGATAGCCAGCAGTCGGAGGGCAGAGTTCAGAGTTCACTAGACGAGGTGAGAGAACGGACGTCCGCCGAGAAGGGTGCGACCGGAAGCCGAGAAGCCGTGATATTCTGAGAAAGGGCCGAAACTGGAATTCTTGCGTTGAAGAATTCCTCTTCAAATGCCAGTGAACCACGCGTAGGTGGGAAAGATCCTTTAAACAACATCAACTGTCCATCTTCATGTAATATAAATTCCTTCATCATTGAATTCTCATTTGTAAAATTCATCAGAATCATCATTTGTTAATCAAGAATAAAAAGATTAAGCTAATCCAAGTGGACTGATGCATTAAAACCCATCACACCCACATTTATTTGAACAAAAGTGAATGCTTATGATGTGCAAATTAAATATTTATTTTATTCAGGGATATCAGTTCTAAAATAAGCATGGTTCTCATCAATATTTATATTATTTTTATACAGATTTGTAGCGGCAAGATTGTCAAGTACATGTTGTCAAGCTAACAATTATCTCATTCAAATTTAAAGATTTGTTAAATTCATTGTTTACAAAAAGTTTTAGATATGAGGTATAAATGAGCTTCTTCACTTCCACAATAACAATATATTATATAAATTTACTACATGAATATTTATTTTGGTGAAATAGCTATTGTCTTCAATATTCATCTACAATTTTCAATGACTTTTGTTTATAATTGGAATCTTCTGATTTGCAGCATATATTCTGAATGTATATATTCTTCTAATATGTATATATTCTGACATTTATATGTATAAATTTATATCTTTTTTAGCAATTATACATGTAAAATTTTAATATTTTGATAATCAATAAGCATATTTTTCCATATTTGCTTTTCTTCAGAAATAAAAGCATAGCACAGAATAAGCATTTTTTGTTTTTTTTTTCAGCTTTGAGAAAAAGAAAAAAAAAAAAAAAATTATTTCGAAAACTACCGAAAATGTAGACAGCTAATACATATTTAAATATTGACAACAAAAGTAATATTACTATTTTTTTTCAAATATAACATATTATGGAAATATAATACATA
Organism: Argiope bruennichi; assembly: GCF_947563725.1. Lineage (NCBI taxonomy): Eukaryota > Metazoa > Arthropoda > Arachnida > Araneae > Araneidae > Argiope > Argiope bruennichi. Next base: position 107,705,239 of record NC_079162.1, read on the forward strand.
TCGGAAGCTTATACATATTGTGGAAGTTTAAAACGTATTTGTTTACGATAAATGCTGAAAGTGAAATAAAGAGAAATTTGTAATATACGTTATAAACTTCATACAAACAATTATATGGGGTTGTCAAAGATATCACTGCTTTTAATTGCAATTAAAATAGCCTTTGGAAATTTAAATGTTTTGTGTAAATGAAAATAATTTACTAATATGAAAGTCATAATGCTTTGTAAGCAAGAATTTATACACTACATTTCCTCCCCCTTTATTATATTAAAAATTCAGGATACTAATCCATTGCTCATTAAAATGCACTCTAACAAAAAAAAACACTTTAAACAAAAATGTTATAAACATTTTGTGAATTACTTGCCAAAGGCAAGGGAGTTGCTTTGTTTTAACAATTTGTATGATTAAAATTCATTACAATTTATGTTAAAGAACAAGGAAAGATCATAAATAAGAACAAAGATCAATATTATGATTTGCTGGTAATACCATTCAACTAATAAAATTTTGATGTTAACAAATCAAAAAAATAAATGCCATATTTTGTAAAAAGTGCTGAAGTCTGAAAAAAAAATCTACCAATTTTCAAACTTTTAATTAGTTTATAATTGATAAATGAAGAAAAATATGCTTCATTTTTACTTGTTCAAATATTCGTCACATTTCTCAGAAATATAATTTACAGTTACTGATAATTTACACAAAATTCTAATTTTGTTATATTCATTCTTTAGAAGAAACTTCAGTGAACTCCTCACATTCAAAATCAGTTTGCAGCAGTTTGTTTTATATTGTTTATGTATATATTCTATAATTATGTATAAAAATGTTTAAATATTTCCATATGTAAATGAACTCATTTTGGATAATCTGCATTTCTTTTAGAAATTTAATTTTCAGATACACCTTTTGTAAAAGTTCAATTCATTTTAAAACTATTCGAAACACAGCTAATATGCATATTCTCAATTCAAAGGACAACAAATGCTCAAATGTTTAGTTACATAATACAGTGGAAATTTAAAATATGCTTGCTTAATAATGTATAGTCAGAGAAACAATCCCAAGAAAAGCTTAATAATATCATGTAAGAAAATCGAAGAGATTATCACTAGACAACACATTGTTTTCTCGTTTGATCACCCCATATTTTTTATACACATCTCGGAAAGAAACAAAATAAAAATAAAAACATGAAAAAGAGCCAACCATCAGCTGATAATCATGTGATTTATATGGACCAATGAAGATCCATTTCCGGGTGAAAAAAGCAGGAAAAGCTGCGTTGATGCTTAGTCATAGTCGTGCATACCAATAATCGTTGTTTGATGATATATCATTGATCATTGGTTGAATAATCCGTTATTTACAACCGGTTTGGTGAATACTGCTGTTAGAATAATGTTTTGAAGAAAATAAAAATTATTTCCTCGATGTTTTGATTTTATCTAAGGTAATTTATTGAAAATTCTTGCTTTGAACAAAAATCCAGAATTTAATTATCTGTATATTGCAAATTATAGTATAATTTTTGAAAAATAATATTGATGCATAAAAATTTTTGAAAGTTTTGTTCAATTCTACAAAATTTTGCTGTTAGATTTATTTAAATTAATTTAATTATCTATCATGAATGTAGAGTTTAAAATTTCAGATTTATATATGTAATTGGTCATAAATTTAATTGGTCATATATATCATCATCAAAAATTGATATACATGGAGTGTTTATGTTATAAAGTTGTGAGATAAAAACAAATCATAAATTGCTCTATATAAAAAAAACATGAAATCATATTTATTTATTCAAAACTTTTTAAAATATCATTTTGTAGTATACACTTCAACTATAAAATTTATTAAATATTTATATTGGTTTCAGTATAATTTTTAGTTTGTCAATAGGAAATTCTGTAGATTTCCATTATTTTGTAAGCAATAAATGAATTTGTCTGGTGATTGGTTTACAGGATTGATTTTTGCATTATAAAAACTTTCCTGTATCATCTATTTCCATTCCTGCTCTAATTAAAATTTTCTGATATTACTGAATAAGTTCTTTGAATTAAATATATATTATGTAAACCTCATAGAACATTTCATTGATTAGTGTTTAAAAAAATTATATAGGTCATTTTATGGCAAACCAATTTTTGTATCAGCTTTATTATGTCTTTTTCATTTCCAGTTCTTATAAAATTGAGGGATTTTTTTTTTATTTTCAACTTTTGTGCGACATAAATATTTTACCAAAGCTTTTTTCTGTTAGGTATTACTAAATTTATATACTGTATCACCAAACATTAAATTCATTATGCTCTTTTTTCGTGGGAATTAATTAAACTTTTTTGTTATTGCTTCAGAGGAAAAAATATGCTTATTATTTAGATTTAAAAAAATTTAAATAAGCAAAAAAAAATGCAAAAAAAAAAAAAGTGTGACGTCTGATAAAGCAGCTATTCTCAAATACAGATCACATAATTAAAAGTTTCTACAGTGGGATGATGGGATCAATTGAAAGAAAGAAATTTAAATTTATTGAACCAAAAAGATAAAAATACAATTCAAGAAAATGACCAATCATTTACAAATGAAGAAGATAGCTAGGAGAAGTTAATTCATGTATGTAATTCATCTGAAATTCAAACTTGTGACCTCTGATTGTGAAATGTGAATTTCATTCAGATTAATGTTTAAACCATAACCTAAGAAACCCAAAAGAATTATGACCAATTCTTAAATTTTAGTTTTCACTATCAATTCTTTTATTTAAAAAAACTCAACACTTTCTTTTTTTTTAAATTAGTTAAAATAATTCGTTTCTGTACAAATCAAAATCAAACTTCTTTACAACATTGTTATTCATTTAATTGGTACAAACTATAAGGATTAATATTTAAATTAAATTTTGTATGAAACATACATAGTTGCATTTATTTTTCTATTAATTTTGTAAAGATTTTCATAAAATTAAAACTGTATACCTGCTTATTTTTCCTTATCACATTTTTATGCTCAATGTATATAAAAATATCATATTACACACCAATGCAGGTATTTCATATAATAAATTTTAAAAAAAAATTCATTACAAATATAAAAATCCAAGTACATCACTATTACTATTGTTTTTACAACAGTTATTTTTAATATTACCTTCATTTTAAATCTAAGCAGCTTATATCGAAGTTTTAAACTATTCATTACCAATGTTGCATTGTTATTATGTGTTAACCATCTACAAAATATTTTGATATGTATTAGAGTAGGAACATTTGAGTAAAAATTAAATTTTATGTTATAATTTTGTTAATATGCTTAATTGTAAATTTTTTAAGCAACATGCTCTAGTACCTTTATTCTTAATAATGTTGAATTACAAACATATTCGTATTTAGAATTAAAAATTTCAGATAGAAATAGTACTCATATAATCTAAATAATCATAGCTATTGTATGGAATCAGGCCATGCTCATTTGTTGTTTCTCGGAACATAATAATTGGGATCAGAATTTCATTTATAATTTTAAGTCTACAAAGATATGCTTCAAAGTTTGTCTAAAATTATCAATTGATAGTTTATCATTATGAAATTTAGCAAATACTTGTTTTATATATTTTTAATTGCATATTATTTGATTAAAAGGAAGTAATAAATTTCCTTAGGATTTAAAATAGAAATTCACGAGCATAATGGAATACATTTTTATTCCATTCAATCCAAAACACTAAATAACTTCAAAGGGGGTCAAGTAAAAAATAGGTCTTATATAGAAATTCTTATATTGGTATTAGGAAAATTAAGTTTATTGAAGTAAAAAAAGTTTGATTTTTTTTAAGTCTGCGAACTCGCAAACATTCCTACCCGTGAAAAGTAAAGTTTGCGATGGATACGCCGATCCTATAGAGATAGCTATTGCGATTGAGAAACTTGTACAGTATATAAGCGTCGATTTAGATTCCTTATTTAACCCAGCGCCTGAAACCAACCACAGGACGTTATAAATTTCTATTAATTTTTTTAAAAAATCAGTAAATCACGAGCTTTGAATATGTATCGATGAAAATATTCGTCAGGCAAAAAGTATTTTTATTTAATTTCAAGATTCATTCATATCAGGAAATTCAGAACCCTGTAAAAGCAGCAATAAAAGTCATTAAAAAACAGTAGAAAATAAGTAAAAGCCATCAGAAAAAAATAAACAGTTTGAAAATTTTCATTTATACTGAACGATTAACACTATGTAATTTTTCTCCAGCATTCGCTGCAATGAAACACTATACAAAGAAAAGCTTATAAAATATGAAACGGAATTTATATTAATTACTCATTCCATAAATAAGATTAAATGGAATGTGCATTTAATATCCGATAAATAAGTAGAAAGGTTACTGAAAAAATATGTTTTAAGCTAATTCGTAGGCATATCCTTTAGAAACTAATACCATTCCGCTGACAACGCGCCACGACAAACGTTGTGATAAAACTCTACATTTATAAGACGTGCCATTCTCTGTCGACTGCTCCTACCTGTGAAAAGTGCGGTTTATAATGGATACTTCCTTACTATGTATATATATATTTTGGGAACGAAACGCCTCAAATAAAATGTAACACTCCACCACACTGAAACTTCTCTGTGCTCTCCACAAACTTCCAAAATGCATTATACTTCCTCTTTAATCCTTAGCGCGGCTAACCTTTATGGTTACCGCACTGTAACGAAAGCTTAATTTCCATATCAGTTAAAATTGATATTGGATGAAGAAAATAATAATAATTTATTTTTAATACAAATAGTGGTGTGTTTTAGTGCTATATTTGTTTGTCTTGTATTTTGCAAATAGAAACTGGTATATTTGCAAATAGAAGCTATTGATACCTTGTGTTTCGAAAATGACCGGTTTATTTCAAAAACAATAAAAGCTGAACGGCCAGCGATAGAAATATACCGTTTGTTGCAATATGCTTGGAACAACAGTAAATTTTCAGGCAGACAAAACTTGCGAAATTAGTTACAATTTACAACAGATGGCGCTGCAGGCGATTTGAAAGATATAGAAGAAAACGCAGTCTGAGTTCGCCATTCTGTAAGTCGTCTTTCTGCTTTCAGCGTGTGCTGTTTAAAGATTGCAAGATTGTTTTTAAAAAATGTTTATTCCTTAGAACAAAGAATTATTTTGGTCTTGGGATTCCACCGTGTAGAACACAGTGTTGTTGCAACAAGACGAAGTTTTCAACGAAAGTTTAATGTAACGAAAGAGCCGAAAAGCAATACAATAAAGGATCTGTTTGAAAAATTTTCAAATCGCTAGGCATGAACCACTGCGACATATTTCTGTGGGGACACTTGAAAGATCAGGTGAACCGCCACAATCCAGAAACAATTGAACAACTAAAGCAATACGTCTGTTCTGCATGTGAGGTCATCCCGCCTGAGACGTTTACACTGGTGTCTGCTCATTTCACTCTGAGACTACGCCATGTTATTGCTGCGCATGGTGAATATTTGGAAAATACCGTAGTTTAGATTTTTTCCAGACTGCAGCGCCATCTGTTGTTGAAAATTGTAACTAATTTCGCAAGTTTGTCTGCCTGAAAATTTACTGTTGTCCCAAGCATATTGCAACAAACGGTATATTTCTATCGCTGCCCGTTTAGTTTTTATTGGTTTTTGAAATATACCGGTCATTTTTGAAACACCCGATCCAATATCTTGCTTTACAGAAATATTTCTAGTTTAAATTTAACGGTTTGGACATTTCCCTAGTTTTATTAACCAAAAGATTGAATACTGTAATTGGTTTGTATGGTTATACCAGAAACATTTATTTATTAAAAATTTGATAAATTTTAAATTGCTTTTCCCGTATTTTAAATGATACCTCAGATTTATTGATCTTAAACTGCATCTACTACGGTGCGAATGCGTATGACTCAGTCCATTTTTCTGACCGAATTTAATCAAGAATTCGACGTGATGTAAAGTTATTGTGAAGCTTTAGTATTGTTTATTTATTTGGATCAGATATATTTCCGTAGATAATGCATTAATCGATACATAACTTCAGGAAATTATTTAGAATAAATTTTCTAGACCGAGAGGCGCTGCAGTGCCTGTCCAAATAGAAGGAAATAATCGGAAACGACTAGAGCGCCTCTAAAACCATTGCTTTATTCTGCATTACCTCTGGTTTTGCAATTATGTGATAAAATATTAACAGACATTGATGTTGGAACTTGAAATTGTAGCATTTTGTTTTTTTAACATAATTTGAAATTGTAATGTTGGACATGTTTGTAGTAGAATCACTTGGAAGATTTATTATTCTCAAAGACAGATTGAAATTTATATTACAAAAACGGAAATAATGTTACATACACTTGACCGATTTTTAAGCGAGCTAATGAAGAAAAATAGTTTTCCAAAAACATGCTATTTATCACTGCGCAAAAGTAGCTGTAACTAAACATTATGGAGCCTCGCAACAAACGCTTAGAAAACCTTAACATAAAAATTGTGACTAATTATTGAAGTTCTCCATTTTTTAGGTATTTGATTGGTCTTTATAAAAGTGTTTATAATTATAAAAGTGTTTATTATTTTAAAAGATTATAATGAAGAAGAAATGAAAAAAATCAGTATTTAGTATATTTTAGTTGTCATAACTTTAATTTTTATAAATACTTTTACTACTTTTTCACACCAAGTTTACCAACTTGTAACGATGTCTGTGCTTTTATGTAACTGTGTGTGTGACTTTTTGTCTCTCCCTATGAATGGATTTAGTCCTACTATTCTATAATTCTCCACTGTAAACGAATTTTAATTAAATGTCCCTGATCTAAATTAAATGTCAGAATTTCATTAACTGACTTTAATTAAATGTCTGATTTTACTTAAATGTCTGAATTAAATTTCCCTGAATTTTACTTATAAGCAAATAATTATATTAAAAAAATATTGTAATGTTTTAATTTGCAATGAAAAGGAAATAAAACACATATTTTAATTTTAACACTTTTACTGCGTATTTTTTATGTATCAAATGATCTGATGTCTCAGTTCAATCGTGACCCTCGAAAGGACGCACTAACGCGTTTCTTCTCTGAGGCTGAGATAATTCGTTTTGCTACGAGTGAATCGGTTCTAGTGCATCAGCTTTTCCTAAATTTCTTACCACTCGAGAAATGCAATTTTGCGCTTCAATTTTAATATAATTTTCCATTTAATAATATTATAAAAAAAGAAAGAATATTAATAAAATATTAAGAAATGAAAACTAGAATCTGTCATTTGTATAATTTCTTGAACATTCAATTTTTTGAAGCAAATGAATTATAATTAAAAGAATTTGCTAAACTTATTAATACCTTTTAGAAAACTCAGCAAGTTTAGTATGATTATACTGTATTTTGTCAAATGATTGTTCCTTAAAATGCTTCCATTAAAAACATTTTATTGCATATTTTCTATCTGGTTAATCTAATTACTTGCTAGTAAAAGAAGTTGTTTCATATCTATACATATTCATATCATTTGTTTAGTCTTATAGTTTTTTTTTAATTATGTTATTATGACGATATAAGTTATTAAAAATTGATAATGTATGTATGTAATATTTTTTCAAATCATTTTTAATGAACTTTTAATATTTTAAAACTAGAGTTCATCTTTAACAGTTTTTGCATTTGTCATGCTATAAGAAAATTTTCCCATTCTTTACTAAGATAATGTTACATGTTAATTAATTTTAACATCGTTCTTTTTATTGTTCAATTTTGTAAATCTGTATAGATATAATAAAGAATTCAAGTATTAAAGATTATTTGCAATATAAACATAAAATTTTCATTATGCTTAATCCATATTGAAAAATTCTTATTCCACCACCCCTACCATTATACAGCTGTATATCAAAGATTATGGTAGATTTTTGTATGAATATTTAAAGCAAGAAGGGTTTTTTTTAAAAAAATCCACCTAAATAATAAATATGTTTTCGTTCAACAAATAATATTTTAAAATTAGGTAAAAAAATATTCTTTCTATAGAATATTTTCCAAAGTTATCTGAAATCACTTACAAATTTTTTAGAATGCACATTTCTAGTGATATAGAATAGAATATCTTATGTCTTTTTTTTATAATAGGTATACTGTATAAATGAATTCTAAATATTTATTCTAAATTTAGATACAAAAAATGGTATTTTTGACTTACATCAAATATTTGTGTTTATATTATCACTTTTTAAGTATGTCATGTCAGTATTATCGTTAAATTAGCAATTTTTTTCATTACAGTTATTTATAATATTATAATTAATTCTTATTTCACATTTCTCAGATTAAAGGCTTGCCGAAATATGGAAGAAATAAGGAACAGCCTTTTCCTTTTGAAAAAAAAAAATAATAAGAGAAGCAACAAACAAAGAAATCTTTTTCATCTGTGTGGTGATGATTATACAGGATTGCTTTTTCTATTTTTGAAACTTTCATGTATGACTCATTTCCATGACTGTACAGTGTTTTCACATGGATATATAAGTTTTTTTTAGTAAATTGATTTTTTATGTTATTATTTATTTTATACAAAAAGAATTATTGCAGTTTTTATTATGATTAATAATTAGAAGTATAAAGAAATTACTTTTGTTATTTTTAAATTGTGTGATATAATAATGTGTTTAGTCACTCAATAATGCTAATCTCTTTTATAATATCAGTTTACTTCAGCTTTAATCTTCAACAAAGTGTATAAAATTAACATTTTTTAAAGACATCAAATCATGACCTTTGTTATCTGCTGAAAATGATCCCCAGTTTTTATTAATGTTTTTTTTTTTTTCTCATTCCACAACAAATTTTAACATTACTTCTAAAGTATTCTCTACCTAATTATTTTTTGAAAGATGTTATTTTATAATTTATCTGTATAGAAATGACTAAATAATTCCTTATTCCCATCTTTGAAAATCAAATATATTTTTAATTTGATGTTATTCTTTTTATGATTTATAGAAAATGACATACATGGATGGCTCATATCAGTGTAGTTTTTTCCTAGTGGTTTTATGTGCTCATTATCTTATTACAATATGTATATGTATTAGTGAAATAAGAAGACACACATAGAAGAATTTTGTATTAAGAATCGGCATTAATGTTGCATTTTAAAGCACCTTTATTGACACTTCCTTGTAATGCCTGTAGAAGAATTTTGAATTAATAATCATCATCAATATTACATTTTAAAATGCCTTTAATGGCACATTGTTTTAATACTTGTAGAAGCTGTAACTTCTCCGTCAGAATTTTCTTATTTAATTCATATAATATGTTACTTTTCTAGTCAAATTTGAATAAAATGGATTTTTGTATACAGAAGTCCTTTTTCAATTTTTCATATTTTAAGACATTTGAGAAGTGTGTAAAGAACAAAGAAAATATATTAATTGGGATAATGATGCAAATTTAAAATTTAAAGAAAGAAGTTTTTATTCAAAAAATTCATTAACTAAACTGACAGTTTAATGTAACCTATTAGAATAATATTTTCTTTACGACTGAAAGTGACTTTTGAAACAGTTTTGTTAGAAAGCTATAGCAAGTCAGAATAGCAAAATATGTTAATAATTTGCTTCGACAAAGTTGCGAGCAGCGACATCTGGAGAAGTAATTCGACTTTAAAAGCCTTCAAACAACCAGGTAAATATATTGGCATTGTACTTTTTTTTTCAAGAAAATTTCATTAATTATATTATGATTGCATTTACGAAATTTGTTACCAGTTGAGAGTTAGATGGTTGTGTTCCTAGATTTATGATTTCAGGAAGTAACGATTACCATGAAGATATGAATAATTAAAAACATCATTGGAAATTAATATAATAAAGTGACAGATATTATTCAATTATTAGTAGAAACTAAATGTTGAAATATCAAAAAATTAATAACTTATTTGGGACAGAATTCTGGGGAGAAAAAAAAAAGGCAAGAGCTTGTTGAAACAAATGGAAAATATCACATTTTCTTGAAAGATTTAAAATATCATTACTAGTTTCTGACAGGCTAATCTATTTAACATGTGTTTCTTTTTCATTAAGTTTGAATCATCAATCAGAAAGTGTTAAAAAAATTTATTGTTAATTATAAATGTTTTGCCACTCAATTTATTTGAACAAAAGTGAATGCTTATGATGTGCAAATTAAATATTTATTTTATTCAGGGATATCAGTTTTAAAATAAGTATTGTTCTCATCAATATTTATGTTATTTTTATACAGATTTGTAACGGCAAGATTGTCAAGTACATGTTGTCAAGCTAACAATTAGCTCATTCAAATTTAAAGATTTGTTAAATTCATTGTTTACAAAAAGTTTTAGATATGAGGTATAAATGAGCTTCTTCACTTCCACAATAACAATATATAATATAAATTTACTACATGAATATTTATTTTGGTGAAATAGCTATTGTCTTCAATATTCATCTACAATTTTCAATGACTTTTGTTTATAATCGGAATCTTCTGATTTGCAGCATATATTCTGAATGTATATATTCTTCTAATATGTATATATTCTGACATTTATATGTATAAATTTATATCTTTTTTAGCAATTATACATGTAAAATTTTAATATTTTGATAATCAATAAGCATATTTTTCCATATTTGCTTTTCTTCAGAAATAAAAGCATAGCACAGAATAAGCATTTTTTACTTTTTTTTCAGCTTTGAGAAAAAGAAAAAAAAAATTTTATTTCGAAAACTACCGAAAATGTAGACAGCTAATACATATTTAAATATTGACAACAAAAGTAATATTACTATTTTTTTTCAAATATAACATATTATGGAAATATAATACATATCGGAAGCTTATACATATTGTGGAAGTTTAAAACGTATTTGTTTACGATAAATGCTGAAAGTGAAATAAAGAGAAATTTGTAATATACGTTATAAACTTCATACAAACAATTATATGGGGTTCTCAAAGATATCACTGCTTTTAATTGCAATTCAAATAGCCTTTGGAAATTTAAATGTTTTGTGTAAATGAAAATAATTTACTAATATGAAAGTCATAATGCTTTGTAAGCAAGAATTTATACACTACATTTCCTCCCCCTTTATTATATTAAAAATTCAGGATACTAATCCATTGCTCATTAAAATGCACTGTCGCGTTGATTCTCTATATCTATTAATATTGTCTATGTTTCAACTTTTGTTTTGTTCCGAATGGCAACGGTGTTAAAAATGATGTATATATAGTTTGGAATTCATTAAAAGAGGTTGTGTTTACTTTTGAGAATGGCTTTGAGTTTTATATTTACGCCATAAACAAATGCCCTTTCATCCAAGAAATCGAAAGCAGAGTCTTTAATGAAAGTATCTGAATAAGAATATTATCTGATTCGATGTCAAACCGTGACATCTGGCGTCCGCGACAGGATTCGGTTGCTTTTTAAGAGTAAGTACGAAACATTTCAGCATTTATTTCATTATGGAAACTGTTTTGAAAGATAGGAAGCAACTGAGAAGACTGTTTACTATAGCATGCAATTCCTTTGACAAGGCAGAAAATCAACTGAGTTGTGCCGATAAAATCAATAAATTAAAGCTAATTGAGGAGAAAGCTTTATTAATGATGGCATGTGAAGAAAAATTTAAACAGTTGTTGTATTCCGAGGAGACTTCCGATACTGAAATCGAGAGAGAAGTAGATGAGTCGGAAACTTACATTGATCGCTGGAGATCTTTAAAACAAAAGTTAGAATCATTTGTGATTGAACAGTTATCCTCTAAAAATGAAAGTTTTAATATTGGTACGAATACCTTATTAAATTATCCAAAAATAAAATTACCTACTTTTGACGGTAATGTACGCAATTGGTTATATTTTTGGGGACAGTTTCAAAAAATTGATGAGGACATTAATATCGATTCTCACGATAAATTTTCATATCTATCTCAAGCAATGGAACGAGGTAGTCCTGCCGAAGAATTAATTAAGAGTTTTCCTCCAGGTGGTAATAGCTATGAAAAAGCTTTAAAACAATTAAAATTGCGTTTTGGCAGAGAAGAATTATTAATTCAAGTATATGTTAGAGATTTACTAGCATTAGTTCTTCAAAAACAGAACTGTTCAAAAAACTCATTAAGAAAGTTGTTTGATCAACTCGAGAGTAAACTACGTTCACTTGAACTATTAGGAGTTACTAGGGAGAAATATGCTGCTATGTTATTTCCTCTAGTTGAGTCATCGCTACCCGAAGAAACTTTGATTGCTTGGGAGCGTTATAGATCGGCTCATCGTAGAGTTCGTGAAACGAACACGAATGATTCCGATCAAAATTCAACTAAAATAGAAAAAAGTGATTTAGAATTTATTTTAGAATTCTTACAAGATGAGGTTGAATCAGAAGAACGCATTCTTCTTGCTTCTAGAAGTTTCAACGCTTCTAAACCGAAAGCGGAATTGAAATATAATAAATTTTCTGGTGATAAAAAAATGAGTGAAAATAAAACTAGGAATGTAAAGTTTTATGAGGCACCTAGTGCAACTGATCTTTTGACTTCGTCGCAAGTGTCAAAACAGTGCATATTTTGTTCTAATGCACACTATTCTGGAGATTGTTTTAAAGTAAGGAAAATGCCCTTGAAGCAAAGAGAGGCAATTGTTCAACAATCTCATAATTGTTTTTTATGCTTAAAAACTGGACATTCTGTCAGAGATTGTAATGTCAGAGCTAGTTGTTTGTGTTGTGGCAAAAAACACCACATTCTTCTGTGTAGAAAAATGAATCCGATATCTGAGTCTAAAGACAAAGAATCGCTTGAAGTGGATAAGAGAACTGATAGTAGTTCTGAAATGGATCAAGCTCTTTCCAACTTGTCTACCAATCCAAACGTAGTCCTGCAGACATTCAAAGTTGTAATTAGAGGCAACGGGAAAAAACGTGTAGCAAGAGCTATTATCTATACTGGTTCACAGCGGTCATATTTACTACGAGCTACAGCTGAAGAAATGAGCTATGAGCCTACCAGCTGTGAATATTTGCAGCACTCCCTATTTGGTGGCAAGCATACTGGGGTATGTAAACATGATGTATATACTTTGTATTTATCGAGTGTACATGAGAATTATAATTGTAATTTTAAAGTTCTTAGTCAACAAATTATTTGTAAAACTGTGCCACCTACTGTGAATGAGTTTTGCGTGAAGGAGTTAGCTGCTTATAATGTAAATATTGTGGATAATTGTCAAGATCCTATTGAAATCCTTATCGGAGCTGATGTAGCTGGGAAGCTCATGACAGGAGGTTATCGTGAAATGTCTTGTGGACTCGTAGCGATTGAAACAAAACTTGGGTGGTCTGTAATGGGACGAATAACTGATACTGCGAGAAGTGAATGTTCATCTTTATTAGTTCAGTTCATGTTATCTACAGCAGAGACAATAACAGACTTATGGTCCTTGGATACTCTTGGCATAACTGACCCATCTGTGAAGAAAAGCCAGATCGAGTTGCAAGAAGCTGCTCGAATGCATTTTCTAAATACAGTTCATTTGGTAGATGATCGTTTTGAAGTAGATTTGCCTTGGTTGGAAGATCATCCACCACTCCCAGATTATTTTGATTTAGCAAAGGGAAGACTGAACAAGACTGTTAAACATCTTAAAACCGAGTCTAATTATGAAGCTTATGGGAATGTTTTTAGGGAATGGCTTGAGGAGGGAGTAATTGAGGAAGTTGCCAAAAATGATCAGGCTTCAGTACATTATCTGCCTCATCGAGCAGTTATCAAAGAGAATAGCACTACAAAAATCCGGCCTGTTTTTGACGCTTCGGCCAAGGCAAAGGGATTTCCTAGTCTTAATGATTGTCTTGAGAAGGGGCCGAATCTAATAGAGCAGATTCCGAGTATTTTAACCCGATTTCGAAAAGAGAAGATCGGTGTTATTGCTGACATCCGAAAAGCCTTTCTACAAATAGGTGTTTCACCCACGGACAGAGATTACTTGAGGTTTTTGTGGATTGGTAATGATGGTCAGCTGAAAGAGTACAGACATTGCCGTGTAGTTTTTGGTGTATCGAGTAGCCCTTTTCTTCTAAATTCTACTATACAGCTTCATTTACAAACTGTTTTGGAAAAAACAGGAACTGGAGAATCTTCGTATCCAAAAGATGTCATTCAGAAACTTGCGCATAGTTTTTATGTCGACAATTGTGTTAGTTGCGTTAAAAATGAAAAAGAACTACATCGTTTTATTAACGTTTCGACTGAGGTAATGGCCGAGAAAAAATTCGAGCTTAGAGGGTGGGAGTTCAGTGATGTCAATGCTGATACTTCTGCCGATACAAATGTGCTCGGCCTGGTATGGAATAAAAAATCTGACACTCTACGAATTAATACTGCAAGTGTAAAAGAATTATGCTTTGAAAAGGTAACTAAGCGATTAATCTTATCTACAGCTCATAGATTGTTCGAACCTCTTGGTATATGTTGTCCTGTCATCCTAATTCCTAAATTATTGCTTCAAGAAACGTGGAAGCAGAAAATAACATGGGATGAAGAAGTTGATAAAATTACAAAAAATACATTTTCAAAATGGCTAAAAGATATTGACTGTTTAGAGAAAATCCGTTTTCCAAGATATTTTGGTTCAGAGATTGCAAGTGGAGATATTTCAGTACATATTTTCTGTGATGCTAGTAAGCATGCTTATGCTGTCGCTGCTTTCATCCGAATACAGACTTGTGATTCAGTTAAAGTACAACTTATACAAGCCAGAAGTAGAGTTTCACCAACAGGAAAGGAAGGGATTACTATCTCTAAACTTGAGTTACTTGCAGCTACTGTCTCAGCAAGACTTTCAACTTCTATTTTGTCAGAGATACAGAGTGAAGAAGTTTACTTCTGGACTGATTCTTCGACTGTCTTGACATGGATTATGAGAGAAGAAGCCTGGAATGTCTTTGTCCAGAATAGAGTGAAGGAAATTAGAGCTTTAACAAATAAAAGTTCTTGGAGACATATCCCTGGTTCCATGAATCCTGCTGATCTCCCGAGTAGAGGTTGTTCAGCTCAAACTTTATTGAAATCTAACTGGTGGTTAGGACCAAGTTGGCTTTACTTGCCTAAAGAGGATTGGCCAAAAGGAAATCTAAGCTTAAATGAAAACGAGATTGTTCGGGAAAAGAAAAAGACCATAGTTTCATCTGTGACAAGAAGTTTGATTTCTACAAGTTTTGTTCCTAAGGAAGACTGGTATTACAAATATTTTTCGAAATACCAGAAAATAGTTCATCTAATTGCCTGGATTCTACGGTTTACCTTTAATTGTCGAGCTGAAAAAATGAAGAAAAGACATGGAGACCTTGATTTTGATGAAATTTTTGAAGCCGAGAAATTATTAATCAAAATGGTTCAAGAGGATTGCTTTGTAGACGAGAGAGATAATAAATTAAAAACTTTAGGAGTATTTAAGGATCAGAGTGGAATCCTCAGACTGAAAACGAAACTTACCTTTCGACAGGATTCAGAAGAGTTTAAAACTCCAGCTATTCTTCCGTCCGATCATGAGGTGGTCAAGAGATTAATAAGATATTATCACGAGAAAAATGCACATGCTGGTACCCAAATTTTAATAAATATTCTTCGAGAGAGATTTTGGCTTCTTAATGCTCGAAAAACGGTGAGATCTCTGATTAATAAGTGCACCGTATGTAGAAGATTTTCTGCAAAAAGCGTGCAAGTTTGCACAGCAAACCCTCCAAACGACAGACTCCGAGAAGCGGCTGTATTTGAAATTTGTGGCATTGATTTTGCTGGTCCAGTGATCTTAAAAGGTAACACCAAATCCTGGATTTGCTTATTCACCTGCGCCGTATACAGGACAGTGCATCTAGAATTGGTTGAGTCCATGTCTACTGAGAGTTTTTTACTAGCCCTTAGAAGATTTATATCCCGCAGAGGAAGAAGTAAAATAATTTACTGTGACAACGGAACTAACTTTGTAGGAGCTTCAAATGCGCTACGAGATCTAAACTGGAAGCAGATTGTTGATGATACATCTATATCACCAATTCAATGGAAGTTTAATCCACCAACTGCCTCATGGTGGGGAGGTTGGTGGGAGAGATTAATAGGTATTCTCAAGAGTTTACTGAGGCGAGTACTAGGAAGAGCTTCTTTAACTTCTGAAGAAATGATCACCATTCTCTGCGACTGTGAAGCAGTGATCAACTCCCGTCCATTGACCTATGTTACTGAAAATGATGTTACTTTGATGCCTTTAAGTCCATCTCTATTTCTTCAAGACATTCAAACAAGTGGTGTTCCTGATCTTGATGATATTGGACACAGAAGTCTGAATAAACGAGTCAAATACAGAGAAAACTTACAAAAGGATCTGCGAAAAAGATTTAGATCCGAATATCTAGGAGCACTTATTCAAAAATCGGATAAGACAAGATCAGTGAAAGTGAATATCGGTGATGTTGTATTGATAGGAAGTGACAACACCAAGCGACTGAATTGGCCACTGGGAAAAATAATAGAGATTATTCCAGGTCAAGATGGAGTAACAAGACTTGTGAGACTTAAAACGGCAAATGGAGAATTACTAAGACCAACTCAGAGACTGTATCCACTAGAAGTCTCTAATGATGATCTTATTGTTGAGAACTTTTCAACTAAGAAGTTGGAAACTTGTAAAGAGTCTGGCTCTAACAATGTGTGTGATGTAAGCTTTGAACCACAGTTTCAAAAGACTAGAACAGGTCGTACGGTCAAAATACCTAAAAGACTGGACTTGTGAACAATTTTAATTTTGTTAATTTTATATATCTTTCTTGTAACTATGTGTAAGTTAAAGTTTTAATGTAAAATATTAACTTAGGTGGGAGGATGTCGCGTTGATTCTCTATATCTATTAATATTGTCTATGTTTCAACTTTTGTTTTGTTCCGAATGGCAACGGTGTTAAAAATGATGTATATATAGTTTGGAATTCATTAAAAGAGGTTGTGTTTACTTTTGAGAATGGCTTTCAGTTTTATATTTACGCCATAAACAAATGCCCTTTCATCCAAGAAATCGAAAGCAGAGTCTTTAATGAAAGTATCTGAATAAGAATATTATCTGATTCGATGTCAAACCGTGACATGCACTCTAACAAAAAAAACACTTTAAACAAAAATATTATAAACATTTTGTGAATTACTTGCCAAAGGCAAGGGAGTTGCTTTGTTTTAACAATTTGTATGATTAAAATTCATTACAATTTATGTTAAAGAACAAGGAAAGATCATAAATAAGAACAAAGATCAATATTATGATTTGCTGGTAATACCATTCAACTAATAAAATTTTGATGTTAACAAATCAAAAAAATAAATGCCATATTTTGTAAAAAGTGCTGAAGTCTGAAAAAAAAATCTACCAATTTTCAAAATTTTAACTAGTTTATAATTGATAAATGAAGAAAAATATGCTTCATTTTTACTTGTTCAAATATTCGTCACATTTCTCAGAAATATAATTTACAGTTACTGATAATTTACTCAAAATTCTAATTTTGTTATATTCATTCTTTAGAAGAATCTTCAGTGAACTCCTCACATTCAAAATCAGTTTGCAGCAGTTTGTTTTATATTGTTTATGTATATATTCTATAATTATGTATAAAAATGTTTAAATATTTCCATATGTAAATGAACTCATTTTGGATAATCTGCATTTCTTTTAGAAATTTAATTTTCAGATACACCTTTTGTAAAAGTTCAATTCATTTTAAAACTATTCGAAACACAGCTAATATGCATATTCTCAATTCAAAGGACAACAAATGCTCAAATGTTTAGTTACATAATACAGTGGAAATTTAAAATATGCTTGCTTAATAATGTATAGTCAGAGAAACAATCCCAAGAAAAGCTTAATAATATCATGTAAGCAAATCGAAGAGATTATCACTAGACAACACATTGTTTTCTCGTTTGATCACCCCATATTTTTTATACACATCTCGGAAAGAAACAAAATAAAAATAAAAACATGAAAAAGAGCCAACCATCAGCTGATAATCATGTGATTTATATGGACCAATGAAGATCCATTTCCGGGTGAAAAAAGCAGGAAAAGCTGCGTTGATGCTTAGTCATAGTCGTGCATACCAATAATCGTTGTTTGATGATATATCATTGATCATTGGTTGAATAATCCGTTATTTACAACCGGTTTGGTGAATACTGCTGTTAGAATAATGTTTTGAAGAAAATAAAAATTATTTCCTCGATGTTTTGATTTTATCTAAGGTAATTTATTGAAAATTCTTGCTTTGAACAAAAATCCAGAATTTAATTATCTGTATATTGCAAATTATAGTATAATTTTTGAAAAATAATATTGATGCATAAAAATTTTTGAAAGTTTTGTTCAATTCTACAAAATTTTGCTGTTAGATTTATTTAAATTAATTTAATTATCTATCATGAATGTAGAGTTTAAAATTTCAGATTTATATATGTAATTGGTCATAAATTTAATTGGTCATATATATCATCATCAAAAATTGATATACATGGAGTGTTTATGTTATAAAGTTGTGAGATAAAAACAAATCATCTATTGCTCTATATAAAAAAAACATGAAATCCTATTTATTCAAAACTTTTTAAAATATCATTTTGTAGTATACACTTCAACTATAAAAGTTATTAAATATTTATATTGGTTTCAGTATAATTTTCAGTTTGTCAATAGGAAATTTTGTAGATTTCCATTATTTTGTAAGCAATAAAGGAATTTGTCTGGTGATTGGTTTACAGGATTGATTTTTGCATTATAAAAACTTTCCTGTATCATCTATTTCCATTCCTGCTCTAAAATTTTCCCTCTTAAAATTTTCTGATATTACTGAATAAGTTCTTTGAATTAAATATATATTATGTAAACCTCATAGAACATTTCATTGATTAGTGTTTAAAAAAATTATATAGGTCATTTTATGGCAAACCAATTTTTGTATCAGCTTTATTATGTCTTTTTCATTTCCAGTTCTTATAAAATTGAGGGATTTTTTTTTTATTTTCAACTTTTGTGCGACATAAATATTTTACCAAAGCTTTTTTCTGTTAGGTATTACTAAATTTATATACTGTATCACCAAACATTAAATTCATTATGCTCTTTTTTCGTGGGAATTAATTAAACTTTTTTGTTATTGCTTCAGAGGAAAAAATATGCTTATTATTTAGATTTAAAAAAATTTAAATAAGCAAAAAAAAAAAAGGCAAAAAAAAAAAAAGTGTGACGTCTGATAAAGCAGCTATTCTCAAATACAGATCACATAATTAAAAGTTTCTACAGTGGGATGATGGGATCAATTGAAAGAAAGAAATTTAAATTTATTGAACCAAAAAGATAAAAATACAATTCAAGAAAATGACCAATCATTTACAAATGAAGAAGATAGCTAGGAGAAGTTAATTCATGTATGTAATTCATCTGAAATTCAAACTTGTGACCTCTGATTGTGAAATGTGAATTTCATTCAGATTAATGTTTAAACCATAACCTAAGAAACCCAAAAGAATTATGACCAATTCTTAAATTTTAGTTTTCACTATCAATTCTTTTATTTAAAAAAACTCAACACTTTCTTTTTTTTTAAATTAGTTAAAATAATTCGTTTCTGTACAAATCAAAATCAAACTTCTTTACAACATTGTTATTCATTTAATTGGTACAAACTATAAGGATTAATATTTAAATTAAATTTTGTATGAAACATACATAGTTGCATTTATTTTTCTATTAATTTTGTAAAGATTTTCATAAAATTAAAACTGTATACCTGCTTATTTTTCCTTATCACATTTTTATGCTCAATGTATATAAAAATATCATATTACACACCAATGCAGGTATTTCATATAATAAATTTAAAAAAAAAATTCATTACAAATATAAAAATCCAAGTACATCACTATTACTATTGTTTTTACAACAGTTATTTTTAATATTACCTTCATTTTAAATCTAAGCAGCTTATATCGAAGTTTTAAACTATTCATTACCAATGTTGCATTGTTATTATGTGTTAACCATCTACAAAATATTTTGATATGTATTAGAGTAGGAACATTTGAGTAAAAATTAAATTTTATGTTATAATTTTGTTAATATGCTTAATTGTAAATTTTTTAAGCAACATGCTCTAGTACCTTTATTCTTAATAATGTTGAATTACAAACATATTCGTATTTAGAATTAAAAATTTCAGATAGAAATAGTACTCATATAATCTAAATAATCATAGCTATTGTATGGAATCAGGCCATGCTCATTTGTTGTTTCTCGGAACATAATAATTGGGATCAGAATTTCATTTATAATTTTAAGTCTACAAAGATATGCTTCAAAGTTTGTCTAAAATTATCAATTGATAGTTTATCATTATGAAATTTAGCAAATACTTGTTTTATATATTTTTAATTGCATATTATTTGATTAAAAGGAAGTAATAAATTTCCTTAGGATTTAAAATAGAAATTCACGAGCATAATGGAATACATTTTTATTCCATTCAATCCAAAACACTAAATAACTTCAAAGGGGGTCAAGTAAAAAATAGGTCTTATATAGAAATTCTTATATTGGTATTAGGAAAATTAAGTTTATTGAAGTAAAAAAAAGTTTGATTTTTTTTAAGTCTGCGAACTCGCAAACATTCCTACCCGTGAAAAGTAAAGTTTGCGATGGATACGCCGATCCTATAGAGATAGCTATTGCGATTGAGAAACTTGTACAGTATATAAGCGTCGATTTAGATTCCTTATTTAACCCAGCGCCTGAAACCAACCACAGGACGTTATAAATTTCTATTAATTTTTTTAAAAAATCAGTAAATCACGAGCTTTGAAGATGTATCGATGAAAATATTCGTCAGGCAAAAAGTATTTTTATTTAATTTCAAGATTCATTCATATCAGGAAATTCAGAACCCTGTAAAAGCAGCAATAAAAGTCATTAAAAAACAGTAGAAAATAAGTAAAAGCCATCAGAAAAAAATAAACAGTTTGAAAATTTTCATTTATACTGAACGATTAACACTATGTAATTTTTCTCCAGCATTCGCTGCAATGAAACACTATACAAAGAAAAGCTTATAAAATATGAAACGGAATTTATATTAATTACTCATTCCATAAATAAGATTAAATGGAATGTGCATTTAATATCCGATAAATAAGTAGAAAGGTTACTGAAAAAATATGTTTTAAGCTAATTCGTAGGCATATCCTTTAGAAACTAATACCATTCCGCTGACAACGCGCCACGACAAACGTTGTGATAAAACTCTACATTTATAAGACGTGCCATTCTCTGTCGACTGCTCCTACCTGTGAAAAGTGCGGTTTATAATGGATACTTCCTTACTATGTATATATATTTTGGGAACGAAACGCCTCAAATAAAATGTAACACTCCACCACACTGAAACTTCTCTGTGCTCTCCACAAACTTCCAAAATGCATTATACTTCCTCTTTAATCCTTAGCGCGGCTAACCTTTATGGTTACCGCACTGTAACGAAAGCTTAATTTGCATATCAGTTAAAATTGATATTGGATGAAGAAAATAATAATAATTTATTTTTAATACAAATAGTGGTGTGTTTTAGTGCTATATTTGTTTGTCTTGTATTTTGCAAATAGAAACTGGTATATTTGCAAATAGAAGCTATTGATACCTTGTGTTTCGAAAATGACCGGTTTATTTCAAAAACAATAAAAGCTAAACGGCCAGCGATAGAAGTATACTGTTTGTTGCAATATGCTTGGAACAACAGTAAATTTTCAGGCAGACAAAACTTGCGAAAATAGTTACAATTTTCAACAACAGATGGCGCTGCAGACGATTTGGAAGATATAGAAGAAAACGCAGTCTGAGTTCGCCATTCTGTAATTCGTCTTTCTGCTTTCAGCGTGTGCTGTTTAAAGATTGCAAGATTGTTTTTAAAAAATGTTTATTCCTTAGAACAAAGAATTATTTTGGTGTTGGGATTCCACCGTGTAGAACACAGTGTTGTTGCAACAACATGAAGTTTTCAACGAAAGTTTAATGTAACCAAAGAGCCGAAAAGCGATACATTAAAGGATCTGTTTGAAAAATTTTCAAATCGCTAGGCATGAACCACTGCGCCATATTTCTGTGGGAACACTTGAAAGATCAGGTGAACCGCCACAATCCAGAAACAATTGAACAACTAAAGCAATACGTCTGTTCTGCATGTGAGGTCATCCCGCCTGAGACGTTTACACGGGTGTCTGCTCATTTCACTCTGAGACTACGCCATGTTATTGCTGCGCATGGTGGATATTTGGAAAATACCGTAGTTTAGATTTTTTTCCAGACGGCAGCGCCATCTTTTGTTGAAAATTGTAACTATTTTCGCAAGTTTGTCTGCCTGAAAATTTACTGTTGTCCCAAGCATATTGCAACAAACGGTATATTTCTATCGCTGCCCATTTAGTTTTTATTGGTTTTTGAAATATACCGGTCATTTTTGAAACACCCGATCCAATATCTTGCTTTACAGAAATATTTCTAGTTTAAATTTAACGGTTTGGACATTTCCCTCCTTTTATTAACTAAAAGATTGAATACTGTAATTGGTTTGTATGGTTATACCAGAAACATTTATTTATTAAAAATTTGATAAATTTTAAATTTCTATTCTTGTAGTTTAAATGATACCTCAGATTTATTGATCTTAAACTGCGTCTACTACGGTGCGAATGCGTATGACTCAGTCCATTTTTCTGACCGAATTTAATCAAGAATTCGACGTGATGTAAAGTTATTGTGAAGCTTTAGTATTGTTTATTTATTTGGATCAGATATATTTCCGTAGATAATGCATTAATCGATACATAACTTCAGGAAATTATTTAGAATAAACTTTCTAGAGCGAGAGGCGCTGCAGTGCCTGTCCAAATAGAAGGAAATAATCGGAAACGACTAGAGCGCCTCTAAAACCATTGCTTTATTCTGCATTACCTCTGGTTTTGCAATTATGTGATAAAATATTAACAGACATTCATGTTGGAACTTGAAATTGTAGCATTTTGTTTTTTTTAACATAATTTGAAATTGTAATGTTGGACATGTTTGTAGTAGAATCACTTGGAAGATTTATTATTCTCAAAGACAGATTGAAATTTATATTACAAAAACGGAAATAATGTTACATACACTTGACCGATTTTTAAGCGAGCTAATGAAGAAAAATAGTTTTCCAAAAACATGCTATTTATCACTGCGCAAAAGTAGCTGTAACTAAACAGTATGGAGACTCGCAACAAACACTTAGAAAACCTTAAGAACATAAAAATTATGACTAATTATTGAAGTTCTCCATTTTTTAGACATTTGATTGCTCTTTATAAAAGTGTTTATAATTGTAAAAGTGTTTATTATTTTAAAAGATTATAATGAAGAAGAAATGAAAAAAATCAGTATTTAGTATATTTTAGTTGTCATAACTTTAATTTTTATAAATGCTTTTACTAACTTTTCACTCCTAGTTTACCAACGTGTAACGATGTCTGTGCGTTTATGTAACTGTAAGACCTTGTGTCGTTCCCTACGAATGGATTTAGTCCTTCTATTCTATAATTCTCCACTGCAGACGAATTTTAATTAAATGTGCCTGATCTAAATTAAATGTCTGATTTTAATTAAATGTCTAATTTTAATTAAATGTCTGAATTACATTTCTCTGAATTTTACTTATAAGCAAATAATTATATTTAAAAAATATTAAAATGTTTTAGTTTGCAATGAAAAGGAAATAAAACACATATTTTAATTTTAAAACCTTTACTGCGGATTTTTTTTTTTTTTTTTTTTTTTTTTTTTGTATTAAATGATCTCAAATTTCTTACAACTCGAGAAATGCAATTTTGCTCTTCGCTATAATATAATATTCCATTTGGTAATATTATTAAAAAAGAAAGAATATTAATAAAATATTAATATTCTTTGTTGCTATTAATAACAAAAGTTAAATAATATGGAAATCAGGTTGAATGTACTTTGCAGTTTTTGGTATTTAGTAAATTAATTGTTTATATAAGTAAAAATAATGTCAATAAAAATATTACTCCCATAATGATAACTATTTGTTCAATTACATTGTATTTTTAATGATATCATATATTTCAATTATCTTTTATTATTTTTAAAGACAATATTTTAAACACTTAGTATTGGTTAGCTTAGTCGCATACTATTCTTTAAATTGTATTGAATCATTTTTTCCCATATAATTTCCAATATTATTATTTTTTTTATTACAATGACCATTTTTTTTTCAACTCAATTTTCTGTTTAAAATTAACGTCAATATTGACTAAAGAAATGAATGTTTAGAAAACTCTTATATGAATAAACACTGTAAAAACCACACAAAAAAAAAATTAAAAAATACTTACATTATTCCTGTTTCAATAATACATGTGCAATTTTAAGCACCTTTTGTTCATCAAAATGATATTTTTGTGCGTTTATTTTCGAATTTCGGCTGAAATACTCGGATAAATGGGGGACGGCTAAAATTTGCATGGAAGTAGAAGAAATAATGTTGCATTTTTTCCTTACCTTTTATAATGTATTTTTATGAAAATAGAAAAAGAATCATATAACATTATATTAAAAATTATTAATCATTAGCATTAATTTTATTTCTATACATTACTAAAGTTTTCGTATTCATTAAAGGAAGTACTGCAAGTGGCCTTTTTACAGTATCGACTACAAATAGCTGATTGATTAAAGTTGGCGATTGAAATTTCTTGAGTGCAGAAAATCGCAATCAGTAACTTTCATAATTTTTGTTTCATCAAGATATAGAAGAATTACATTTTCTATTTGAAATTTAGATTTGGAAAACATTGAGAAATTGTTACTTAGGGAATTGTAAACATAACATTCTATTCTGTGTGAGTATGTGCAGGATCGTAGCGAAGGTTAATGAGTTGAGAATTGAAATTTTAATTATTTCATATTTATGCTGATTAATGATATTCTCACTTCATTTGGAATTTGTTGTTAGTAATTTTTTTTCAGCATTTATCTTTTTTATATATGGCATTGCATTTCTTTCTGTTAATGGGTCATTATTTGTTTTAATCCAATTTAATTATTAGTTTGAATTTGAGAGTTCGTAAACTTTATGGATAGAGAAGATCCCCCTTCAAGGAAATAAAACTTTTAATGCTACTATACATTTACATCTGAAGTGTAGTACGAATAAAATATTTTTAATAGGGATCATTCCTCCACCCAAGTTCATGATATTTTCTGTTACAACTTTCCTTACCTAATCTGTGACATTAGCATTTTCTAATATTTAATAATAGTACTGACAGAATTCGAATGCATACGCAAACCATCCTAAATACGTTTTTAAATAAACATATATAATATTTTAACATAAAAATACTATTATGCCAAATAATAATTTTAAATACATTTACATTTATACTATCCAAAATCTTTTCATAATATGCATTATTTTTAATTAAAATATTAGTATTATTTACAGCAAGCACTATTTAAATCTTGTAGATGTTAAGAAAAATTGCAGTCAGTTCCAACCGATTTTTAAGATCTGCCGAAAACAAACATTTTTTGGAAATTATTAATATTTTTAAAGAATGATGCAGATTTAATTAAACACTGCGAGTACTACCTTCAGCCAAATGTGCAAAATGATTTAAAATATCTACAATATTTTTATTCAAATGAAATGACAGAACAAATATAAACCTCTCTGCTGTATGTATGAAATAATCTATGATTAATTAAACTTTACCATTTCATTTTCTATCACAAAATTTTCACTATTATCTTCCTTATATTCATAGCGTTTGTGAATAAAGTTTGAGTAATATCTATTGATTTTCATAATGTTTCCTCTTATTTATATAGTTAGATTTTTAGATCCTATAAAATAACAAAAAAATTATATACAACATTTTTTTCAACCAATTTATTATTATTATTTTTATCTGAAAGTTTTTTGTGTCCTTATAAAGACAAAATTTATATTAATACATATGTGGATGAACTCCCATTGCCTCTTGGCAACCAATATTTTCAGATTCCCGTCATGCCTCTGCCCACTGATGCATATAAGCAAATCATAGATGGTTTACAAGCGACATTTCCTACGTGTGATTAGTTTCTTACAATACCAATTAGTAATGTAAGTGGAAAATAAACTGGTTTCTGATTCAAAACGCATCAAGAATTATTTTCGGATTAATATGTGCCAACCCCACTTCATGAACTGTAGCCCTGATTATTGGAAATGATAGAAGTAAAATTATATATATACAGATTGGTTATAATTAAAGTTACCCTGTTTAGACCTAGGTAGTGTCCGCTCTAGTGGAAGGATGTCGAAGAAACTTGATACTTAGGTTGTATGGATCATGGGGAAAAGAAATCTGCAATAAAAAAAAAATTAGTTCAAATTTCTACCGATGGATAGCAGTTTTCCTGCACGATAAAGGCCGTTATGCAAACTTAGGGTAGTTGAAAAAGCCAGTACTCACTGCCGCAAAATCATTCTTCACCATGCCGTTAGAGAAGAAAGGAAGAGCTTTACTGATAAAATTGTTTTATCAGAACAGCAGTAATTTGTCAGCTGCACTACGAGAATATCGGCTCTTGAAAGACATACGGAAAGGGCCTATGTCCAGTCAGGCTTTGAAAAAGATTGATTATTAAATTTGGAGAGTTGGGTGTGGTACAAGGAAGAGGACAGAAACGGATTTCAAATGTAACTGCGGAAGAACTCGCTCTTACCGTAGTCGAAAAAGCGTCCGATTCGCAATTTTCTTCATCAAGTGCTCTAGCGGTGGCACGTAATTTGTCCCTCCCTTGGTCAACAGTACGAAAGATTCTTGAATCCATTGTAAAATGGTAGCCATACAAGATCCATCATGTGCAAGCGCTGAATCCTGAGACACGGAGAAACGAAGTCAATTTGCTGGAATTTTTTTAGCCAGAAAGCCGTTGACAATTCATGACCTTGGAACATTTTGTGGTCAGACGAGGCTCATTTTACCCTAGACGGAGCAGTTAATACTCAGAACTGTCGCATATGGGGTATTGCAAGTCCTAATCATGTGTATGAATAATCTCTACATTCTGATGACATTACTGTATGGTGTGGTTTTGCTCTGATTTCATTCTTGGTCTTTTTTTTTTTTTTTTTTTTGAGGGAACAACACTCCTCATGGCCCTCAAAAGTGTTCCGTTACGGGTGCCTGTTACCGCTACCTTCTTCAGCAACAAGTCATTCCTACGTTACAAGAACGAGAATGTTTACGGACTACTGTCTTCATGCAAGATGGTGCACCACCTCACATTGCTCGCTCAGCTACGGCATTGCTTCGTGCACACTTTGAAGATCAACAGATAATTTCAAGAAGTTTTCCAAGTCCCTATCCTCCGCGTTCTTCGGACTTGAATCCCTGTGATTTCTGGTTTAGGGGATTCCTAAAACATCGTGTCTATGGAGGAAGCATACTGACTCTGCATGAATTGAAAGCAAGCACCTTTCGTGCCACTGTTGAACAAGCTATAACATGCTTTGAACATGTGCTTGACGTAAATGGAATGCACATTGAACATATATTGTAATAATAAATCTTTTAAGTTAAAAATTGTGTTTTTTGTTTTTCATGCGCCGCCTTCACACTTGGCGGTTGAAATTTGAACTAATTTTTTTTTTATTTCAGATTTCTGTTTCCCATGATCCATACAACCTAAGTATCAAGTTTCTTCGACATCCTTCCACTAGAGAGGACACTACGAAGTCTTAAACAGGGTAACTTTAATTATAACCACCCTGTATATATAAATAAAGAAATTCTTTAAAATTAAAAGCAAAAAGAGTGATATTTTAAGATTTTGATGTCTTTCAATATCCCTACCCATCACAAACCGTAAATTTCAGAGGTATGAAAGTTTTTGATGGAGGACCTCGGGAGTAGTGTCATTTATATTCTGAATTGTAAAAAAACGCTTTTGCCTGTGTGTTGGGCCAGGACTGGGAGAAATCAATAAAATAGTTTTATAGGCTTGGAACTCTGACCCTTTCCGCCATTATAGCTCGAGAAAAAAGCTATGGACCGCTTGCTGCTGTAGTCAGTCAGCTTCTTATAGCAGACTAGTGTGAAGTTTTGCATTTTAAAACTGTTTTTGAGTTTAAAATTCATGCAAATATTTCTAGTTCAGAAACGAATTACATTCAACACAATATGTATCATTCTCTGACATTCGCATAAGTACTTAATACGTTTAGTTTCTCTTTTGTAGCAGTACTTTCTGAGTTGTAACATTTAATTGCAGATACTCATGAAACCAAAAATTATGTTAGCATAGGTTAGATAGAAAGATGTGTAGACTACTCATTGTAACGAGTAGCGATATTTAGTGAAAAACGACGAGGAGTTGAATAGGGACTGGGTTATTATATAGTTTACGCATATATATTCATAAAAATACGAAATTCATTCACAATATATATATAGTCATAAAAAATTATAAAAGTTGCAATGATATAGCAAATATCGAACCGTAAATATTTATACTAGGTTATATACATATGCAATAGAAGTCCTCAAAACAATACTGGAATTTACACAATGCACTCTTTATATTTATATGTATATATTGACAAAACTGTAAAAAGGCTACATTAAGAGAGATAGAAATTTTCTATAAAACATTCAATATCTAATTTTTAAAAAATACCCTTCAACAGTATGTAGGGGAAATCTTATACCTTTTTATTTTTTTGGAGTCCACTCCAGATTGATTAATATCAATCCGTGGATTTTGGATTTTGGCAAAAATAGGAAAACCTAATTGTGGAATGATATTTTATTTTATTTACTGGAATAGCGACAGTGTTGTTTTAATACATAATGTTATAGAAGCTGTATTACATTCTTTTTTTTGTATATATCTCTGTAAAAGCATCTGGGATTTCTATAACTTTTCCTTTTTTTCAATTAGTAGGTGGCGCTGCGTTTTGTTTTGGAGCTAAATATTTTATACAAAATGTTTTATTTCTAATAGAGTATAAAAGTCTTAAAAAGTTCCAGAATTTTCTAGAGAGAGTTTTCTTTACTACGAATAAATTCTGGTAATGGACTTCATTACCAGAATTTATTCGTAGAAAAGAAAACAGATCTACTTGACTTCCTGCTCTTTAGTTTTTCTTTTTACTTACAATTCAAGCTTCAACTGGGGAAGAAAGCTCAGCATAAACTGCCCTAATTTGTAATGGAAATGTAGAAACTGCGAAACTCGTTGAAAGGCAGTTGCTCATAGAAATATTATTGAATTAGAAAATAACGACAAAAGTGAATATAACAAACATTATCATGTGAATATAAGTGATTCATATTTATAAACAAGTATTATAATAGAAAAGTTTAAAAATTGTATTAAAATGAACTTAATGTTACTAACACTATCTTATGTGAAATATTTTATTTATAATACTTCATTTTCCTCTTTCAACTGAATGATATTCCTTAACTAGTTTCCAAATATATTATCTACAACGGCACTCGTCGCCGTTTAACTTGAAAAATAGTCTTTTCACGTCGGGCGAAGTAGAGTTAGACTGCTTCGAAAACAGTCCCGTAGCTTTTCTGAAGTTTTAAAAAGCGATCGCAGTGCCTCTACATTCGAATATTGATTCTAACATCACAGAGTGTCGTTTACAACGTATATTCCATGATGGAGCTGTAGTGCGTAAATTTTATAGTTAAATGAAATACATTCCAGATTGCAATTAATAGACTTCATTACTACATTTTTCGTTCGCCATGTATTCCAATTCATTTTATATTTTGATCGGCTGATTATTAACGAAAAATGCCATTGATGATGAAATCTTCATGGAGTATGGTCATTTTTTTCAACCCATAATCTCCAACCCTGAAAATATTTTTTTAAAAGCTGGCGGAATAAAATATCGGCAGCCTTTTATTTTCCGTATTTTAACATTTATATGTAAAATACTGAAATATTCATATTTTGCAAATTAGCTTTTATAATTGTGATAGAAAAGTTATAGTTTCTAATCCAAAGCAATTTGGCAAAAATGTGTCCATATTTTTTGTATTCTATGTACCTGACATTTCTATTTAACTTATATGATCCTGCTGAAGATAGTCTGAATTGATTATTTTTAACAATATAGTAATATTTTAAATGAAATTACAGTTTGATAAATCGTTCGCATTATACTCGTAATGTGTTTTGCAGTAATGTTTTCAATGAATTTTTACAAGAAGCATGTTTTCAATATACATTATCATATTTCATCCCTTCATTTTTTTTTTCCTTCGATAAAAACCCATCATATTTTAACTTTTTGTAATCTGTCTAACTTTAAGTTATCAAGCGCTAAAGAATCTGATTTTATGTAAGGAATAACGAAATAATTTTACAAGATATATAATATATTTTATTTTATATAAATTTTTACTATATGAATATCTACGTTATTCTATTGTTTTGTAAAAGGATATTCTTTTTCGATACAATTATGCAATATTTTTTTGAGTAAATTTATTTTAACTTATTGTTGCATGACCAAATACAGGTCTTTGATTTATTGTAAAGGTTGAAAACTAAGAAAAAAAATTTCTTAAATATTTTGATATATTGAATTTGTATTCTTCCAATTGTTTTTATTTTTTGTGTCTTGAATAAGAGTGCATGCTGATTAATTATTATTTTTATTGAATAATTATTAATTGCAGTTTAAGCTTAAAGAGTTAATTAATTTTTCCATCTGAAAAATATTCTGAAAGATGAATAAAATTAAGCTAGTAAATTAAAATTAATTTCTTGTTAATTTAAAAGAATTATACAATATGAAAGATAACTTTTGAAAAAGTGTCTTTTTATATTAACAACATGGAAAATACTTTCTCATTCTTAAATTCTTTACTAGTCAAACAATTGTAATATTTTACTAGTAAAAAAGTTTCGTAGATAGTATTTCTCCTGTCCACCACAATTCAGGACGTTAACTGTAAGTTCGTTATTTATACTGTGCTGAAATTCATGACTCCAGAAAATATTCAAACGAAGAAGGAAACTTCATTCCTGAATACGTTAACTGTAATGGAACCGCATACAGCCTTGTTAAAAGGGTCTCAAACACTCCCCAAGATTACTTCTACCTTAACAAGAGGGGGAAAAAAATTGTATTTCCTTCTTTTAAAAAATTGAAACGGCCTTTATTAAAGAAAAAGACCAAGAGATGGCGCTACAGGACTAGATGTCAGTATATGGATTGATATTAATTGTAAACAAGACCTACTCACTTTCTTCAAATTCTTACTGGAAATTGAGAAAATACTAATAAAAATTCGGAGGAAAGTCCGTGAAATATTTCGAATTGGACAATGCTTCAAAATTTTTGACGCTAGTGGAGGAACTTATTGCGAAAACATAAACTGAAACCTTTTCGGCCTTTTTGTCTACTCTAACTTGAAATTTTTAACAGCCATTTAATGTACAATTTTCTTCCTTAATTTTTTTTTTTTTTTTTTTTTTTTTTTTTTTTTACCTGCTAAAAACTCTCTCTTCGAAAAAAAAGTCAATCAATAAGCTTTTTGTATTACCTCTGAAATGAAGTTCCTAAAAACCTGGTTTATGCAAGCAGGGAAACTATGTAATGAAACGGATCTCCTTACTTAAGTCACAGCGGTTAAGCTAATTAGAAGCTTCTCTAATTTCTGAATTATGTATCAGATATATTACAGGTTCTGTTCTTACTTTAGAAAGCGAGAATTATTGACTCGTTCTTTTGCATCAAGATTAATATAAGTGAAAGTGAATATAATACAGTAATATATAATTTTACAAAATACTATATTGTTTCTTACTATTTTGATTTATTAAACATTTTTAGTTTGCTTTGATCTCGGGAATTATGAGGGAAATTTCGAGAAGGACCTTTTTAATATTTTTACATTCGGCTATTCAAAAATTATTTGAAAATATGGACATAAAAAATCTTAATCCGATTTTTAAATTTAATTTATTAATGAATTATGTAATGTTATTGTATCATTATATTAAGAAGAAAAATGAAAATAAAAATGATTAAACCCTGCTCAGCGATCAAATTGGTATTCTCCAGACCAAACCGGTGGTCCTTTTCCATCAGTTTTGCCCCATTTTTTGATCATCCAACAACGGATTATCACATTCTGATCAACTGTTTTTCATCGAGTTTCATCGAGAAAATCATCTTAAATATTATTCTAATAGGTTACATTAAACTGTCAGTTAAGTTAATGAATTTTAAAATAAAAACCGCTTTTTTAAAATTTTATATTTGCATCATAATTTGTAGAAATTTGAATTATCTAGGATAAGTTATTATCTACACTT
Organism: Argiope bruennichi; assembly: GCF_947563725.1. NCBI lineage: Eukaryota > Metazoa > Arthropoda > Arachnida > Araneae > Araneidae > Argiope > Argiope bruennichi. The sequence continues at coordinate 107,737,781 of NC_079162.1, forward strand.
GTTTTTAAAATTCCAAAATTTTCAAATCCCAATTAATATATTTTCTTTGTTCTTTACACACTTCTCAAATGTCTTAAAATATGAAAAATTGAAAAAGGACTTCTGTATACAAAAATCCATTTTATTCAAATTTGACTAGAAAAGTAACATATTATATGAATTAAATAAGAAAATTCTGACGGAGAAGTTACAGCTTCTACAAGTATTAAAACAATGTGCCATTAAAGGCATTTTAAAATGTAATATTGATGCTGATTATTAATTCAAAATTCTTCTACAAGAATTACAATGAAGTGTCAATAGAGGTGCATTAAAATGCAACATTAATGCTGATTCTTAATACAAAATTCTTCTACATGTGTCTTTTATTTCTCCAGCTCATATGCATATTGTAATAAAATAATGGGCACATAAAACCACTAGGAAAGAACTACACTAATATGAGCCATACATGTATGTCATTTTCTATAAATTAGAAAAAAGAGCAACATCAAATTAAAAATATATTTGATTTTCAAAGATAGGAATAAGGAATTATTTAATCATTTCTATAGAGATAAATTATGAAATAACATCTTTCAAAAAATAATTGGGTAGAGATTACGTTACAAGTAATGTTAAAATTTGTTGTGTAATGAGAAAAAAAAACATTAATAAAAACTGGGGATCATTTTCAGCAGATAACAAAGGTCATGATTTGATCTCTTTAAAAAAGGTTAATTTTATACACTTTGTTGAAGATTAAAGCTGAAGTAAACTGATATTATAAAAGAGATTAGCATTATTGAGTGACTAAGCACATTATTATGTCACACAATTTATAAATAACAAAAGTAATTTCTTTATACTTCTAATTATTAATCATAATAAAAACTGCAATAATTCTTTTTGTATAAAATAAATTATAACATAAAAAATCAATTTATTAAAAAAAACTTATATATAGACGTGAAAACATTGTACACTCATGGAAATGAGTCATACAGGAAAGTTCCAAAAATACAAAAAGCAATAATGTATAATCATCACCAGACAGATGAAAAAGATTTCTTTGTTTGTTGCTTCTCTTATTACATTATCTCTTACAAGAAATGTGCAATCTAAAAAATTTCTAAGTGATTTCAGATAACTTTGGAAAATATTCTACAGAAAGAATATTTTATTACCTAATCTTAAAATATTATTTGTTCAACGAAAACACATTTATTATTTAGGTGGGTTTAGATATTCAAACAAAAATCTGCCATAATCTTTGATATATAGCTGTATAATGGTAGGGGTGGAGGAATAAGAATTTTTCAATATGGAATAAAGCATAATTAAAATTTTAAGTTTATATTGCAAATAATCTTCAATACTTGAATTCTTTATTAAATTATTACAGATTTACAAAACTGAACAATAAAAGGAACAAGATTAAAATTGATTAACATGTACACTGTCTAAGTAAAGAATGGGAAAATTGTCTTATAGCATGACAAATGCAAAAACTGTTAAAGAAGAACTCTAGTTATGAAAGTAATATTAAAAGTTAATTAAAAATGATCTAAAAAAATATTTCATACATACATTATCAATTTTTAATTATATCGCAATAATAAAATAATTAAAAAAACTATAAGACTAAAAATGATGTGAATAAGTATAGATATGAAACAACTTATTTTACTAGCAAGTCATTAGATTAACCAGATAGAAAATATGCAATAAAATGTTTTTAATGGAAGCATTTTAAGGAACAATCATTTGACAAAAAACAGTGTAATCGTACTAAACTTGACGAGTTTTCTAAAAGGTATTAATAAGTTTAGCAAATTCTTTTAATTATAATTCATTTGCTTCAAAAAACTGAATGTTCAAGGAATTATACAAATGACAGATTCTAGTTTTAATTCTAGAAAATAATAATCAAAAATCGACTCGGATATAATAATAATAAAAAGGGATTCCCATATGAAGGATATAAGAGATTAATGTAAACATACCTCAAGTCGCTCAAATTCATTTTTTGGTAGGTAAATGAATCTTGGCCTCATTTCAGCTATACATCTAGATACTTCATTTATAGCCCGACAACATGATGACTGACTAATTTGATTTAAAACATTTATTATTTGTTGATGACTTCCTGAAGCAAAAAAACGTAAGGCAATATACAATTTCTCTTCAGGAGTTACAGCACTGTTTCGTAAAATATTGTTACTTAATTTCTCCTTCATCAAAGATAAAATGCATTCAGCAGAATTAAGAGGAAGTCTGTACTTCGAAACAAATCATATTCATCTAACAAATCCAAATCAGAAACTCTGTCCGTGTAAATTATTCGCGACCTCCTATCCGGTATCAACTGCAATTGTTCCATTGCATCTAAATCTTCCATGTTTGTTTGAAAACTAATGTAATAGTTGTCCTTCTTGAGAACTGCGTATGCGGAAAATCGTTGATCAAATTTGATCATCGGATGTCTGTGAATCAAAATATTGCGCAAAACAGGGGGAAACCGGCATTGAGTTTGGTCTGGAGAATACCGATTTGACCGCTGAGCAGCGTTTAATCATCAGCTGATGTTTAACTACGGTTAGTGAATACGGCAGTTAGGATTTTTTTTTTAAAGTTAAAAAATTCTGCCCGCTGCCTTCTTCATATGTCGAAAGGCATCGCATGCTCTAAATTTTGTTTTTTACACAACAGACCGGTTTCAAAAAACTTTATTTCAAAATTGTTAAGATAAGCAGCGATGGTAATTCCAAAGATTAAAAAAAAATTAATTAAAATCTTAGATACAGATTAAATAAAACTCAGATTAAAATAAAAATTTCAATACTTATCAGTAAAGAACATAATTTTAATTCAGGAAGCGGTAACCGTCACTGATTAGCAGAATTGTTTGTTTACTTTGTCCGTCATCTTTATTGGCGACTTGGCATCCTTCGTGCAGCAAGGTCCACACTAAACTACAATTTTAGCAAAATTTAAAGGTTTTAAATGATAATGTTTTTTTTTTAATTTGTTTTTATGTTTGCATACCATTGAATGTGTGGAGACTTCTGCAAGAAATTAAAGCAAATGCAAACATTATTTGTATTTCAGGGATTTTTTTTTGGAAATTGGATGTTAGACACTAGTTTTTGCTAATGCGATTAATTCATTTATTTTCGATATTTTACTGTAAATAATAATTAACTCCTATCACCTGATTTTTTGCTGCTTGTTTTGCAGAAATATATGCCTTACAGAATTCTGATTTGACAATGTTATCACTTTATGAGAAAATGCTGTATTTTAATATTGTACACCATTAAAAATGGTTCATTCAAGAATACTTTACTGTAACAGGTAAAAGTTTTGATTTCTAACATACTGTATTTAGCATTTATTGTACTTTTTTTATAACTAGAAACCTTTTTATGTTTATTTTTTTCTTGTTTTTCATTAATATATGTTTGTTTCCTGTATGAATCTCATGTTTCATTTTCTGTTAATATAAGGCAGCTTTTGAAAATACCCCCCCCCTCATTTTTATAAATTGTTATCTTTGGGGGGAGGAAGGAAATAATAGAGACTATTTTATCTTTAATAAGAATATTTTAAACTCTGTCATGCAGAATTTTATGTACTATTTTAAATTTACAACTCACCATTGTCATAAACAAAACAAATGTGCAGATTATTTTGCGTAGTTATTGGGTGAGTAGTGTCAGTAAAATCTTTTGAAACAAATTTTTAATGTTACTTAAATAAGGGCCTTAAAAATGCATACTTTTTTTATATAGTTAAAAAAATTAATTTTAAAAATAATTAAAAAACTATTATTTTCTTAATCTGAATCTGCCTGATTATATGAATGCATTTTCTTTGAGATGTTGATCTTTCATCTCTAGCAGAATGTCAGCAATTCCAGAGATCAATATAAATGTTTTTCGTCAGTTTAGGAAATTATCGATAGTATGAGAAAAATATAGGTTTACCATAAAATAATATTACTCATGCACTTTGTTCTAAAAATATATAGAATTTTGCTTACATTTTTTTTGTTGTTTATGATATATTTTATTGCAATTTTCTGTATAGATATGTTATGTCCATTATATTTTAAAAACTGCAATTTTACTTTGTATATTTAATGCCAATTTTTAAATTGTAGAATATACCAAAATGATCTGTTCCAAAAGTTTATAGCAAAAGCAATTTTATGCAAATATGTTATTGTTAATCATGATGTCAGTTCAGAGCTTAATAAGTATGTTGTAAGAAAAGGAAAGCGGTTTGTTTCTTCTGAGTTCCAGTATACCTAAAGCTTTGCAGCTTTCGAGCGAAGGAGTGAATAAAATTCTGAATTTGAAATTGCTTGGTAAGATTATTTAAGAAAGTGTCAAAACTTTTAAATTGCTCCAAAATTATGACTTAATGTGTAAGATGCCATATGAGCCATGTTCAGGAAGACCACCTGTGATGAATATTCACAATGAGCCGGTTACAAAGAATGGCTTCAATTTAGAAAAGATTGCTTTGAAATTACTTCTTGATGGTAAGTGTTCAAGAATACTGTTCATGGAGGAATTTTAGAATCTGGCTGGATGTTTTAAGCAAAAATGATTCACAGATTACCGTTGTTAAAGCTTCACATTAGCAAGAGATTACAATGGGCTTGTAATCATACATTTATAGAATGATGGTGAATAGACGACTACACTTTTCAATGATTCCTTGCATTTTCATTTCCTTAGCAATTCTTACTATCATATTTTGAATCAGATTATGAGCTCAGTTAGGAAAAAATGTTAGACATTATGTACCTATTTCAATAGTATTGATACAGTTCCATGGTAGGAAGATATATGTATACATCACTAAATATGATCACCCTTGTTAAATGGTAAAAACAGTACTTATCTTGGAGAATTAATTTTCATTTTTTTGTGGTTGTTAATACCTGTAATGAAGTTAATTCTTACTGACTATTGTAGCAATATTGTAGCAAAACAATATATCAAATTCCTTTTATATTATTTTCTCTTATTTTATGTCTTAATAATATGTTTTATATTATTATTATATTTTTCTTTACATAGCTATATGATTTTGCTTTGGAATGAACTGATTTTCATCTTTTGCATTTTGATTTAATGTTTATTTTTGTAGTTTGAAGAAATGTATAAAATTGTCGGAATTCATTTTGCACTTACTAACAGGTTTCTGTTTGTTAATTGAAATGACATTTGAAATTTAATAATGCAAAATAATTATTTTTTATAGTTTTTGTATTTGAATAATTTTTTGAGAATTTGACTCACATTTGTCCTTAATCTTTTCTCCCTTTGTTAGCTCTTTAAGACGTAAGAGTCTATGCAAAAATAATTACCTTGTTGAATTATAAAAGTAGATAAAGTTTTTAAAAATTCAGTATTATTTTTAAAATGTATCAAATGTTATTCTTAATTATTCATTAGTACAATTTGTGTGTGTGTGAATTTGTGTAAGTATAAAGGTAATTAGCAAATTGAATAGATTAACTCTGTACGTTTTGTATTTGCGTGTGTGTTGCAGTTAACACATGTTCTTCTACTGAATCTTTCTGGTTGATGTGCCAAACATGGTTCTTTTAGTAAATATATGAAGTATACAAAATGCTTTATAAAGTGGTTCACAAAATGAATGATCATGCTTTGAAAATGTGCTTTCTTCATTAAATGGCTCAAAAACGAAACTACCGTGCATTAAATATTTAACTATAAACTGTTTAGGAAATAAGCCACCATATTTGAAGGAAGAAAAGGAGTCTTGACACCCAGAGGAATTGTTCCTTGGCATGGACTTGATTAGATATAACAATATCAAACATTTTATAGTATGAATTATCAAAGTAATATACGCAATTTAACCTAGTAGGTAAGGTAAATGACCGTACTTTATGTTTATAATATGTTGCACACTTGCACTAAACTGCAATACATTTGTAAATTTCGCATATTCAAAACCCATCAATTGTTCCAGTTAAATTTCTTCCTCACTTCTTATCATCCCGCTATTACCGTTTAGAACATTATTTTAGTTCTTGATCATATTGGATATCCCTCAATCGCGGGGCCTCGGTGCATAATATCCCTCCCCCCTCGATATCCGTCTCTGGGTGCGCTTTATCTGAGTTTATGTTATTTCAGTCTTACAATGTTTTTACTTTGATACCCTACGAATATTTAATTTCTGCAAATAATTATCAATAACAATTAAATTAGCTATCAAATACATAATTTCATTTAATTAAATATGAAATATCTAGATCACCCATTGAAAAATTTCTGCCATCACTTTTGATATATATAACGATGAATGATATTTGTCTTATGTACAAATCTTTTTTTTTTTTGCCCCATCTTGCTTAAACTTAGGACTTATAGGCTATTTAAAAAGCGATGCACACCAGTCAATTTCCAAAAGTTGAATAGAATTGCAATTAATTAAAAACTTTTTAATATCTTTGCATTTATCTGTGATATCTTCCAAAAATATCGTCCAACAAAAATCATTTTTACACTGTTTTACAACTGAAAAATAATCTTTTTAATGAAATCAAATTAATTGCCATAAAGTTTCTTCAATATTTTTAACAAATATAATTTTTTTTCATAACTGGAGACAATACTTTGGAAATAAAACTAATTTCATTATTCATCAAATCGTTTAATAACATCATTTTCTTCCCATTGTTCTACCTCCAGTTTACAAAACTTGCTTTTTTTGAATATAATTAGATATATAAGTTCAAAATTTTATTTTGATTTACTTGACCTTTTGGTTTTATGCATTTGTTTTTCAACTCAAGCTCAATGAAAGAAGTTCAGTGATTTTTATAAATTTTTTACTTTCAAACAGCGTTAAAAAATTATGCATTAAAATATTTGAAAGAAAGAAAAAAATATTATCTTAAACAGTTTTCTAATTATTCTCTGAAATTATTTTTTTAAGCCAAATACCAGAGCTTAAAATCAATTAAAATATATTCCAAACATTTTATGTGTTTATTCTGTTTATGTATAATTAAATTTAATAGCTCTATATAAAATTAACAATAACTAAAAAAGTGTAATGATGCTGTTAATTACTCTTAAATTTAAAGCTATTTTGCACAATTTATTTAAGGAAGAGAGGAAAAACTGAACAAAAAAGGATCTAAGCAATAGGTTAAGCGAAAAGCAACTATCGCCTAGTCGTTTTCCCTTTTCTGCCGCTCCAGGCCCATAGAAGAGAAAGCACTCTTCTCGGAGGCCCCGTTTCAACTGTAGCCGTCTCGGACGGCGAATTCAAGGACGCTATGAAGGACTGGGTCTCGTCACGGCCACAGGAATGCTGGGAACAAGGAATCTTTCTGCTCGTTAATCAATGGGATCGTTGTGCTCAGGCTTATGGTGTATATTTTGAATAAAATCTTCATTTATACCCACAGTGTCCTTTCGCACCTTTTCATTTGAACAATTCTTTTACAATAAGATGAAAGCACAAGATGACTGCACGACTAGAGCCATACTTTGAAATAGTCTCAGAAGCAGAAAATGTTATTAAACTGTCACTTCTTTTCCTAAGAATGAGAGACTGAAATGAGCATTGAGATTTCACTTGTAACGCAGCTAGCTTTTGTATCTTCAAATTCATAATGTCTTCATTTAATTCCTTTCTGTCTTGCAATTTTTTCTTCTCTTCTGCATGCTGTTACTTCAAAGCATCAATCTTAGAATGCCGCTAAGTGTAATTTTAAAAAAATAACTATTATTTGTATATTTAAAAATAATTAAAGAATAAGACAAGAATTAACATTTTCTAAACAAGTGTATAATAAAAAGAAATATCACATTCAATATACCATATTCTATGACCAATTTAAAACAATAACATGATTTTTTATGATATTTGTAATGCAAGTCCTATCCATAAAATGAACATATGTCTTATTGCATAATGACTTCTGGAGTTCAAATGCCACGCATGCGCATTTTTTTTTTATTGAACATTTATAAACACCCCGTGCACCACAAAGTATCACACGGGGCTTACAGAAGTAAGTATATAACACATAACAAAAAGAAAAAGAAGAAAATTTAACAGTTATGATGGATTACAGATGTCAACAATAAATTTACAGAAATTTTGAAAAGCACTTATAGTGGAAATAAGTTGGTGAAACTCTGTAGGCCAATTTATATTCATATGCTTGAGAGCCAGTCTTAGGATCTGTCTTTCTTTGACAAACTTGGAACATAGAAGGAGCACATGTTCAACATTTTCCTCCCCACCAATATTACAATCGCAGGAAGATGACGGAAACAAATTAAATTTGTACAAATAAGTTTTAAAACTACCATGACCAGTTAGAAATTGGGTTATTTTGTAATTAGTATGAAAATGATGGCATGATAGTCTCTTATTAATGGATGGAAAAAATTTCTTTGTTAAACTCCCTTTATTTGAAAGGAGATATTCTTGATTCCAAGACTCCACCATTTTTTCTCTCGTAATCTTCTTGTAAAAGGATTTAGGAATATTAACGTCAATGTCGATTTTGCGCTTAGTGGCAGCTTTTGCAAGCCAATCGGCCCGCTCATTTCCATAAATGCCCGTGTGTCCACGAACAAATGCAAAAACTATTGAGATATTTTTATCTCTCAGGCTTTTAATTTGCTTTTGCGATTATGTTGTTAGACGAAGAGATACACTTCAGAGAGTCCGAGGATGATAGAGAATCGGTACAAATAAGATAGTCTGAGATTACATTATTTTGTTCAGGGATAGATTTGATGGCGAAGTTTAAGCATAAGAGTGCAGCTACAAAAACTGTGCATTCATCACGAATTCTGAATTGAAAGTGCTCGGATTCAATACCACCCCTGAAAACAACAAATGCGAACCCAACTCTACCATCAATTTTACTGCCATCAGTATAGCAAATAACAGGAAAAACATGCTTGGTTTTATCACTAAATTGAATAATATTGATAGCGGTTCTCTCTGAGGGATGAGGGAGAAAAGATGGAGACAGAATATAATCATAATTAGAGATGTAAGAAGCAGAGAGATTTTCCTTATAGGCAATATTATGAAGAATAACAATATCAATTGGAGGGAAGCCAGCGCATTTGATGACTACTGAATATCGTCAGCAATGACAGCAAAGTTACATATATCACCAGAAGAATCTAAAGCATTAAACTACTGGAAGATTAAAGCAATTAAATTATCAATTATAATATAAGTAAAATATTTGTTTATTTTCGTGAATAAAAATGATCATTACGTTCCATATTATGTAAATCGTACGAGGTTTCTTTTTCAAGGTTCACTTGTTTTTTAATGCTTTTGGCACAAGATTCACGACGCCTATAATAAGTAGCTCGCGAATTCAACTCTATGTTACAGTTTTCGCATAATCACGATATATCAAAACCGTCAGAAGTAGAAATTATTGGAATCGAAATAAACAGCAAATAAATTCGAAAGCAACTAATGATACATGCATGCACAGAAAATATTTTGAGATAAATGAACTTCGGTACTCTCCGGAAGGGTTACGATTTACTGATTCATGGAGTATACGTAGTTTCAGCAGTGACATTTTTTTCCACCAGAGAGCGCAGCTTTAGATACCTTGTGAAGTCGATTGTAGTAAAATTAGCTCTATTATGTGGTTTTGTGGGGACAACAACTTCTGTGCTAAATATCCCACGCTCGTTCTATTCGAATTCAAGGAATATAATGCTTTGGAAATTGTTGAAATTTCGGCTTTACAGTCTCTCCCTCTGGTTGCAATGGTGTCAAGATGAGATACTGTCACGGAGTATGCAGTCACACCGTAGAAAGTGGAGAGATATCCAAGTCATTGGTGGAAGACTTCGACGCTTTAGTGGAACCACCAATTGAGTATGTCTGCCTTGAACAAGTTATAAGGCATTAATAATTTTTGTGGCACATAATTAAGGGATCCAAATTTGCTTGAGCAAATAAAAAATTAGTTCATTAGTTAATTTAGCCTCATATTTTACTTCTGAGCGAGTAAATTGAAATTTCACCCCTTCCAAGACTCTTCACTATGGTGGATTGTGGTAGTTAAGTTTGTAAAGCATCATTTAAAAAGAACAACGATTGGATATATATGCTAGGCATGCTGAGAGTTTGAAACATTAATAATACAAATAGAAGGGATACTTAACCCCAGACCCATAACTCCAATTTCACCCGATTTTGAGGAGTTGACTTCTGTTCATTTTTTTGATTGAGAAATTAATAGCAGAACCAATGATAATAAATGAAAATGAAAATCATTTAAATCGTTGTCAAAGAACTACAAAAGTAATCCAAATTATTTGGAACAATTGGTCTAAATATTATATACCAACCATTCATCAAAGTACTAAATGGATGGTTTAGAAAAATAACATTTCTCTAGGCGCAATGGTATTAGTCATCTTCTACCAGTTTGTAAATGTCTTTTATGTCGAGTTGTTGAAGCATATTTAGGTTCTGATAACAAGGTGAAAACAGTAAGGATTAAAACTAAAACGTCAGAATTTAAAAGAGCAATTATGAAAACTATTGTACGCCCAATTGTATGAGACATTTATAAATTGTGTGAAGTATATTGCTGTGTATTACTTTAAAATAATTTGTTTAGTAATAAGTAATATGAAAATTTTGTTGTTTAGTGATGATATATTTTAAATATCTTAATTTGTGTTTGCTAAGATTTAATTTTTCTTGGAACTTTATCGAAATTATTTTAATTTCAATCCTGGGGAGCATGTTGAATCGCTTGATTAATTATGTTGAAGTGGCTCTGCGATCGCCAAAATGTAGACATACTGTGGTTACGAGTCGAATCCTTGTAAGCGTTGGTGAAAGTTGCGGAGCGCCAAAGTGCAGCATACGAAAAAAAGTTTTGAAATTAAAATAATGTTTTTTTTATACATTATGACACAGTCCTCGTTTTAGAAAGCACTCTTCTGTTCCATAACACCATATTTTTATTTCATTTGTATTAAATTTAAGAAAAGTTAGTTAGTGCCTTTGTTAACTTAAATATTCAAAACCATATAATTTTAAAATATTATTTTTAAAACCAAAATATTTGTTTCTATAATAGACAAATAAAATTTAGGACACTTTCAAAATGTTAAAAAATTATTGAAATATATGAAAGGTATGCTTCAAAAAATTTATGAAGTATAAAATGTTTTTAAATTGTTAAATTGCATGCATACCTTTTCCAGAAACTTTCCTTCAGAACTTTTTTTTAATTAAACAGAAAACAATTGTAATTGACTAAGTCAATTTTATTCTGTATCTTTCAGGATATTTTTAAACTTCAAAATTCTATAGACCAAAATCATTTGTGAAAACAATTTTTCTAAAATTTTTAACCTTTGCAGCAAATTAAAATTCTATATTAATTAAATTAAAACATATATTGTATAAAACTGATTCTATAATCATAATTTTTTCCAGATGATTAGAATTTTTCAAGCTTCATGACTAAAACCTAGATATAATAGACAAATTTAAAATATAATAGTATTTTTCAGAAAAAAAGTGAAAGCATTTGTTAAATAATATTTTTATTGAGAATTTAAGAAACGCATCTAGTAAAAACTGATTAAAAATATCAGTCCAAAATACTTAACGAGATTAATGCAAATTATTTAGTGAAATTGTAAATTCATTAACAAATGACTACATAATTAACGAGTCAATACACTAAAAAAATGGAACAAGATCAAACGAGATTAATATATAGCACACTCAGTACAAAAATAAAAGCATAACCACATTTTAACAAAGTTATTTAGGATCGGGATTTAGGGCTGTTTTCAGTATTATTATTACATTGGTTAATTTGCAAAATACTAAATTTTCATTATTTTATATACAAAAGTGAAATTAATTTTTTTCTGTGTAAAAAAAAAATCGTTGCTAAAACTTCTAAATAAAATCTTTCATTAATAATCAATCGCATGAAAAGATCATAAAATGAATCTGAATATAAGAAGAATATGTAATTACAAACAACAAAGACAACATGAATTTCAGGATGTATTTCATAAGGCCATATAATTTAATGTAAGCGCCATGAATATTCAACGTTGAAGACAGTTCTAAAATCAGAAAGCATTGACGCTGTTGCTCTTAATCTATATTCCAGAAACACAATAATAATTTTTTCCACAAACTGTGAACATCTCCCTATATGAACTAATTTTTAGCCAACTAAAAAATAAGCACTTCTTGAAATACATTAAATGGTAGAAATATGTACAGAAAACGAAGTAGGCGAGGCAGCGCCCAATAAAAAAACTAGCGGCTAAAGCTCAACACGGTTGTGGAGTGGATGGGCGAATCTATTTTATTCGTAGGTAAGTCCGGTTATCATACGCAACCGTGTTGCTGCTTTCTTCCGCAGCTATGTTGTTGGATAAGCGTTAAAGCATAATCGAAGGTTGAAGGAATCTTACTGCATTGAAAAGGCAGATTGAGTTTTTTTATTGTTTTGTTTTAAAGCCTATTTATTTAGATCTCCACATCTGTGTTTTCTTAATTTTTTTATGAATAATAGAATTCAAGTTATGTATTTTTTTATAGAAATACTGCTTCCGAAAACGGAACCGAGTATTTTCCATCACTTTATCAAATAAACGCTACTCAAAATTATAAATTAATTTACAATTTGCTCTACCAGCTCATTTTTATCTGCATCAGAGTACTTTAGTGAATGCTTCCAACGCAATTTTAAAATAAAAAATTAATTAAAATTTAAGTAGTGAATTAAATTTTATATTACTAATAACATACTACGATTGAATGAAAATATATATTGCAGGTACATTACCTATTGATTAAATACCATTTAAATGCGCTTTTTCTGCGATTTAAATGTTATTTATAGATATTCTAATTGTGGATTAAACTTCTTTTCAGGTTACGAGTAATCTACGAAGATTTTTTTTTTTGCCCTTACCTTTGAAGAAGTATATATTTATATATATTGTTGATGGACTAGGACTCAAACTATTTCACTCAATCTCTTTTTAAAAAATTTTATTCAATCATTAAAAACTGCCATTAAGATGTTATTTTTTTAAAATATCATATGGGTTTTCATACAAGAATTTTATTATTCATTGATTTTTCATGTTTTAAGGAATTACTCAATACTTTCCCCTTTTAAGTATATTTTGATAGTAATTAACGACGGAAGGGCCAAAAATCTCCAAATGTAACACCAAGGTGCATCAACCTTTGAGCGATAAATTACGAGAAGAAAACAAGCATTTGTATGTGCTGTTTATACAAAAAAAATCGTATTATCGCCAATCTTTCTCTGTTAAATCATAAGTATCACATTTTTTGTTATTGTAATGAAACTCAAGGCTTTTTGTATTTTTTATTCAAATATCTATTCTCTTGTTGTCATTCAATTACTTAAATCTATGTCAACATGTTTTTTTTTATTATTATTTTGCACTCCTTTAAATGAAATAAAGAAAAATTGAAATTAAATTAAATTAATAACTATGCAGTCCTTGTAAATTTATAAAAATTTCAAATAAAAAAAATAGAAATACTTTATTTATATGTAAATAAAAAAGAAAAAATACACACATTTATGCAGAAATATGCATTTTCCAAAATTTATATTAAAGTCTCTCAAGGACTGATATTTTAAATATAATTTAAAATAACATTTAACTTAAATACAATAATTAGTTTAAAAAATTGTTATTGATGATTTTTTCTTCTTTACTATAAATTTTTTTTGTTTGCTAATATGTTTGTTTGGTGGAACTTTGGATACTTTTAACATTTCCTTTTCTTTATAAGAACTACTAGTCGAAGCAGTGGCTACCTGAAAACTTGCTTTTATGGCTTTGATTTTTTCTTCCACATCTGGAAGAGGATGTAATGTGTCCCATTCTAATATTGTTGACTGCAGTTCTTTTAAATGTTGAATCATTCGGTTTTTTCCTAATATTTAGGTCTTCAGTGATTTGAAGAGTTGTAACTATTGCATTTTTTTTCACAAACTTGCTTTTCTTTTTTTTTTTTTTTTTTCATTGATATGTATAATTAAATTGTCTTCAATGTTATCTACATTTTGTTGTGAGTTATCATTCTTTTCTAATTTTTGACAAATATAATGAATATGTTTGCAAATTAAAAATTTTATTGAATAATCAATGCAGGTGCAAGACATAGAGTGTATGCACACATTGCATTGGTCACATTTTATTGTGCAGCATTATGTAGCATTAATTTTTTCTACATTGTAAGTAAAAATTGATTTTCCAGTTGTTTTCGTAATAATAAATGTATTTTCATTTAATTGAATAGAACTATAAATATCTTTAATTTCTATGCTGCTGGCATGTCTCTTTCGAATTGAAATCATTTTATGTGTCAGCTTGCCTCTTTCTAATGATATAACTCTTGCCAGGAGTTTCTTAGTGATGGCATTCGTAATAACTGCGATTGATTTTTCTAATCTTTTCATTACAATTCCTCCACTTTTTTCATACTTTATCTGGCGGTGCCACCTTTCTAATTTCATGTTTGTATTTATTCCTAATCCTTTTCTATAGCAGTAAGCCCACTTTTCTGGTCTTTTTTTGTAGGTTGTTTCGAAGTACTGAACAAAAGAACTTTCTTCTTCTTTAAAAGTTTGAAACTTAAAAAGAAAAAAAGACAGAAATTTAAGGGCAATTCTTAAAAAGCCAAACTATGGAAATGTTGTTCCTGCATTGTAAGATACAGCAGAAATATGATTTTTTTTTTCCAAGAACAGAGTTCAAAAGCCAGTGCTTACCACTGTACATCAAGTATCTGCAATCTGTTTCTCACTAAATACCATCAATGTTTCATATATTTGATTATATATTATTATATATACATTATTATATATATATTATTTTTTATTATTATAAATCAAATTTATATAATTAAAACTTACCTTTGAATAGTAATTTTAAGAACTGCAAAGCATTAAGTATTTTTACTTTCTTTCTTACATTTTAGTAACTGTAAAAATAGTTTTCATATAATTATTAATAATGAGAGCATTAAGTGTGGATGAATTTCAGTAGAAGAAAATAAATATTATTTATAAAGTATGAAGTAGTGTTTTAAAAATTTCAACTAATAATAAACCAATCTAAAATCTTTATTTTTTTTAAATTTTAACAATATTTCAAATGTGTTTAAAGATCATAAATTTATTAAAATTATAAATAAATCAATAATTTATTTCAATTCTTAACCCTTCATTGGCTGCAAATGGCCTATCAGGTACAGCTTTTAAATTCAATTCAGGTCCAGATATGAAATTTTTAAAATGTTTTCTTAACATAAAATGTGCTCTTATTAATGAAATGTGCATTGTGAAGATCACAAATAACAGCACACACACAAAAAGAAATCACTGGATTTTCTTTTGTTAATCGAACTGATCAGAAGATTGAAAACAGAATAAAAAGAAAAAATATTCCCTTACGAGGAAAATACATATAAACTATACGCCATTTGCTAAGTGCTGTGTAACAAGGGAGGCACCAAATATCATTCATGCCTCAATCAAAATGAACTTTAGATCAGACTTTGGTTAAAAATATATGTCAATATATAGTACAAAGTATGGAAGCTCTAAAACTTTTAAGGATTTGTAACACTAAAACAATTTAAAAAACCTGAATACTACAAATACTTATTATAATGAAATTTGCTGCAATTAGATATATCCGTAGCTAGACAGATACAAATATGTCTCTTGCCACATGCAAATAAACTTTAAAACGAACCTTGTTATTATCTAAATAATAAAATAAAAAGTGTCTAAAATCACACATGTAATGCATTTGAAGCAATAAAATATGAAATATTAGTTATTATTTGTCGCACATTGTGCTGGTATATTAAGTCACATTTATAAACATAAGGCGTCCAGTTGATTTGTGTGTTTTCTGAACACGCCTACTTCTGATTTTTGTTCATATTCTTTAATCCATTCCTAAAATATGTGTTACAAAAATGCAAGCAATAAATATTCAAAAGAGATATATAAACTATTTATATATTTATAAATCTTGATATTAAGTTAATAACTAAACAGAATTCAATTCTGTGTTTTCTGAAAATTCCAGTTTGCTGAAAAAGAACTTCCTAAAAGTTTAGAGCTCAAAGAAAAGTCAGAAATCTCTGGGCAATGCTTAAAAAATGAAACCATTGGGAATGTTGTTTCTTCATTGCAAGATAAGTCAGAAATATTGCGATTTTTATCCATACCAGAGTTGAAATATTCGAGGAGCAGTTGGTGCTCACCACTTTACAACATTTATCTGCTGTCTGTTTCTTGATACATAACATCAACGATTCATATTTTAGAATATGAATTTATAAGTGAAGTAATTTTTTTATTGCCAAAAATAAGAATTTTATATTTAAATTTTAAAAAAAATCAGCAAAAGAAATAGTTTGATTTTTAATTCATTTATTTTGAATCTCTCTTGATTCAATATGTCTCCTCTTTTGATGTTTTATATGCATATTCAGTGTGAATTGAAATGATTTCTATACCATTTAATTTCACCCAAAATATCTTAATAAATATAATGCATTTGCAGATAGACATCTACTGGTAATAATTTTAATATAAAATTAAAAAATAATAATAATTGAATAATGCTTTCTCTTCTTGCACATGCATATTCAATAAGAATTATAATGATTTCTATACCGTTTAATGTCATCGAAATATCTTAATAAATATAGTATATTTGCATATAGATATTTTATGGTAGCTTATAAAAGCTTGATTTTCAAGTCTTATTTTAATAATTCTTCACGCTAATTCTTTATTTATAATATCGGAAATACGGAAAACAGCCAAATTTTCATCAATCTCAATTACTTTATACTAATATTTCTCTGGAAGATTTATTTTCTCCATTTTGAAAAAGAGCAGACGAAAAAGTACGCATAGACCAAAATAAACAACACGTATTGGTTGCAGCAAATACATGACAGAAAATTCTGTGAGAAAGAAATCTACCAATTAGAGCACAATTTGCGAACTCCTGCAGTTTTGTAAACAAAAACTAGTCTCTTCCTCTCAAACCTTATCACTGCGAAAACCTTCAACTTTCAATGGACTCCTCCGTCTCATACACAGCATGTTGTGATATAGCCGCTAGTAATCAAAAGACGTCGCTTTTATTAGTGTAGGTTGTCTTAGTTGAAAAATATAATTTTTTAATATATGTTCAATAATATATTTTAAATAGAACCTGTCCAAAAATGAAACGAAATCGTCATAATAAATATTTATAAGGTCAAACATTTTAAAAATAGTGGTAGATAATCTTATATCAGAAAAAATGTTATAATATTATTTTTTTTATATCTATGAATAATTTCTTAAGGATAGGAAACCAAATATCTCTGCATGAAAGATAAATATTTTAATGCTTCTATACGAAACACTATTTAAAATTGATTTACCAAAATGTAAATATTCTCCTTTCGACTTCAATAATAAGTGATTTTGATTAATTGTCATCTACTTCTGAACATACATTTCCACGGGTTAATAATCATGGATTTCCGATTTTTTTTAGAGATAATTGAATATATTCTTCATGGGAAATGAAAGTGCTGAAATTTATTGCAGATATACTTTGTCGTTTTTATCAGAAATTAGCATTACCCTCTACGCTAAAAACAATCCACACTTTTTGCTTGTTTCGAAAATTATTTTCATTGCCGTCTATATTTGACTCAAGTGTTACACAGGTATAATGTCCGTTTGCCTCCTCGGTCAGTTGAAAAAACATATATTACAATTCTTATTAATTTTAAACTCTCAGAAAAATACAAGTTTTGTATTGAAAAAGTGATATTCCGGAACAATGATTATAGATGTAAGCTGAAACATGAAATGTTTTTTTACATTGAATAATGCTTTCTAGCACAATGAAATTTATTTAATATTTCTTATGTTCGTTTTATGTATGATTTCATGCTTGATAATTTCGTATTTCAAACCCCTTAATCAGACAACCAATGGAGAGAGGGAAAGGAAGCATTATTATTTTGGTATCTCTTTATAAATCCATTAATTGTACCACTGGAAAGATATAACAAAACATATACACATGCAAAATTTACAATATATTTTAATTATGAAATTATTTTAATTTCTTTCTTAAAATATAGTTAATTTTAGAATTTAAAAGCTGTGCTGATTTAGAATACCAATGGTACATAAAAGCAAAGATATTCTGGAGTTGTGCAAGCGATTACAGTGCCACTAATTTAAATCTTTCCCAAACACAGAGTGCAATCGCAATGAATGACAAAATTTAAGTGCAATATCAAAATTTTGTTGTTTACTGATGTTATACTTTATATATCTTAGTTTGTGTTTGTTAACATTTAATTTTCCTTGGAGCTTTATTGAAATTATTTTAATTACTTCTGGGAAATGTGTTGAATTTTTTCATTAATTACGTTGAAGTGGCGCTGCGATCGCCAAAATATGCATGAACTTTGTAGTTTGTTATGATTTGAATTCTTGTAAGTGTTGGTGAAAGCTGAGGAGCGCCCAAGTGTAGCATCCACAATAAAGCTATGAAATTAAAATAGCGTTTTTAAAATGCGTTATGATTTAGTCCACATTTTAGGGAGCAACTCTTCTGCTGCGTAATAGTTATTATTGGCGAGCTATTATTTGGCGAGAAAAATTTTAGAAAGCCAGCTTCCAGTTATCAGATTAGCATGAGATCACCAAATTGGTGGTTGTGTATCTACGCCTACATTAGATTTGGAAAAAAATTAAATTAAATGCCCTTTTTTCATTTAAACGTAAAAGTTTATGGAGGAAATATTTATAAGAGTTTGTTTTTTAGAAGAATCTTCTGAAAATTCCACTTCCCAATCTTTTCTCCTACGCAGAATATAATCTTCGATTTAGGCAGGCAAAAAAAAAAAAAAAAAAAAAAAAAAAAAAAATTCATCTAATCAATTTATATATTTTTTTTCTGAATCAGAAGTAAGAATTTTAAATGCTGCGTGATTTCCTCATACAACAAAAGTGGAACGAGAGGGAAAATTATATATTTATCAATTGTTCAGTGTATTTTCAATGCTGTCTATTATTTTTTTAGATAAACTTTATACTGCATTATCTTCTGTTAAGAACCTTTCTTGGATCTGTTGCCGCAAATTCCAAGGATTTTATTATTTCTCATTAAAAAAAAAAACGGTTACTAAAGATCCTCTTAATTAGTAAGATTACAGCATTGTGTTGAAAGTAGCATAAAATTATAAAGACTATTTCACGATTCCTAGGAAAAAAAGTTTTAGTTCAGTAAAATAAATTTAGAATTAAACATTAATAAATGAGAATAAAGGGCAAGTAATATTTTTTCATTTCTTACTTTCAATTTGATATCTTTTATTAAATTTCTCATTAATTATTAATATTATTTCATACATAGCCTTTTTCCTTTATATTTTTCTACTGTCAATTTATTTTTATTATTCATTCTATAGTTTCATACTTTCACTCAAAATTGCATAAATAGTAAGCATTAAAATTACAACTGAATCGTGCATGAGAAATGCCCTTCCTCATTGGTTTATTTTAATTCATTAATTTATATTTGTTTAATTTATATAGAAATGCACTTCCTCATTGATTTATTTTAATTCATTAATTTATATTAATTTATATTTATACATAGTTTTTTTCCTGCTGCTTTAACTGCCACATATTCCGAGAGTTAGTTTTAGAAACAGAAGCAAAAACACTTCTAAGGTAAAAATCATGTCTTTGTCCATACTGCGTGGTGATACATCCTGTATTACAAATGAATGTATCAGTACGCCATAAAAAATATGTTTCTGCGCATACCGCTGCACTCAGGGTTTACCAGAGAGAACCGTGCGGAGATTAGCAATAGAGAGGCATAATCCACGAATTTTTGAATAACAAATAATTTTGCTATTGTTATTTTTAAATATTTGTTCCAAATATCTGTTATTTCAATCATATTATTAATTAACAATTATTACTTAATATTAAATATAAAATTTATTAATTGTAATTAATACTTAATTTACTGATTTAAGTAACGTGTGATTGAATTAATTTATCTCTTTCAGCTTACTTCTTAAATTTGATTTTTTTTTCAAAACTATTTATTTAATTTCTTTAATTGGAGTAAACCATTTTCTGAAAAATTTGAATTAAATATATATGTCATTTCTTTAGATTCTTTAATTTAGTTCTATATCCTAACAATAGATGGCGCCAGCAGTAAACGGAGTATATGCAAAGTCAAGTCACAAGCAATTAAAAATGATTTATATGGAATAGTACATCATCAAATACGAATATCGGAAAGTCAAGATCACTCTCATGAAGTGGAGCGGCGGCTTCACACTTTCCAGTGAAGTCACCGCTCCGATAAATTTCAGTGATATGGAATTCAATGATACGATGATTCCAATAACCGGTCTATACACTTTTCAATAAATTCACAGATTCTCCTTTTCTGTTTTGTTAGAGAGCTTTCATTGGACAGATCGTATCGATTGTTACTTTCCAGTGAAGTCACCGCTCCTGTAAATTTCAGTGATATCCTATCGATTGTTAAATGACTATCAAATAAATATCAAATGACTTATGGAAGTATTCACCAACTGTAGTCAAACATCAGCTGATGATTAAACGCTGATCAGCAGTCAAATTGGTATACACCAGACCAAACTGATTGTCGATTTCCCCCTGTTTTGATTGACGGACTTCCGATGATCAAATTTGATCAACGATTTTCCGCATGCCCAGTTCTCAAGAAGGACAACTGTTACATTAGTTTTCAAACAAACATGGAGGATTTAGATACATTTGAATTATTGCAGTTGATATCAGATAGGAGGTCGCGAATAATTTACACTGACAGAGTTTCTGATTTGTATTTGTTAGATGAATATGATTTGGTTTCGCAGACTTCCCCGTAATTTTGCTGAACGCATTTTATCTTTAAGTAGGAGAAATTAAGCACCAATATATTACGAAACAGTGCTGTAACTACTGAAGAGAAATTGTGTATTGCCTTACGCTTTTTTGCTTCAGGAAGTCATTAACAAATAATTGGTGATTTCAAACCAACTAGCCAGTCATTATGTTACCGGGCAATAAATGAAGTATCTAGATGTATAGCTGAAATGAGGCCAAGATTTATTTACCTACAAAATAATGAATCTGAGCGACTTGAGGTATGTTTACGTTAATCTCTTTTATATCCTTCATATGGGAATCCCTTTTTATTATTATTATATCCGAGTCGATTTTTGAATATTATTTTCTAGAATTAATCCCTAGAAATTAAAACTAGAGTCTGTCATTTGTATAATTCCTTGAACATTCAATTTTTGAAGCAAATGAATTATAATTAACAGAATTTGCTAAACTTATTAATACCTTTTAGAAAACTCATCAAGTTTAGTATGATTATACTGTATTTTGTCAAATGATTGTTCCTTAAAATGCTTCCATTAAAAACATTTTATTGCATATTTTCTATCTGGTTAATCTAATTACTTGCTAGGAAAAGAAGTTGTTTCATATCTATACATATTCATATCATTTGTTTAGTCTTATAGTTTTTTTTAATTATGTTATTATGGCGATATAAGTTATTAAAAATTGATAATGTATGTGTGTAATATTTTTTCAAATCATTTTTAATGAACTTTTAATATTTTAAAACTAGAGTTCATCTTTAACAGTTTTTGCATTTGTCATGCTATAAGAAAATTTTCCCATTCTTTACTAAGACAATGTTACATGTTAATCAATTTTAACCTTGTTCTAAATTCCCTTAGAACTTAAAATACAAATGCACGAGCATAATGGAATAAATTTTTATTCCATTCAATCGAAAACACCAAATACCTTCAAAGGAGTCAAGTAAAAAACAGGTCTTACATAGAAAAAATAAACAGTTTGAAATTTTTCATTTGTACTGAATGATTAACACTACTTTTTCTCCAGCATTCGCTGTCATGAAACACTATACAAAAAAAGCTTATAAAATATGAAATGGAATTTATATTAATTAATCATTCCATAAATAAGATTAAATGGAATGTGCATTTAATATCCGATAAATAAGTAGAAAGGTTACTGAAAAAATATGTTTTAAGCTAATTCGTAGGCATATCCTTTAGAAACAAATACCATTCCGCTAACAACGAGCCACGCGAAGCGTTGTGATAATACTCAACATTTAAAAGGCAATACTAATCCCCGGTGCCATTCTCTGTCAAATGCTGCTACCTGCAAAAAATACGGTTTGCAATGGATTCTTCCTTACTATGGATATATATTTTGGGATAGTAACGCCGGTAATAAAATGTAAAAGTCTTCACTGTGCACTCTTCAAAATTAGAGAATGCATTAAAGCTTCTTTTTAATCATTAGCGCAGTTTACCTATGAGGTTACTGCACTGTAATGGACGTGTGAGACATCTTTGCAAACACTCGAAAACAATAGGGATTAAGAAAATAATGATAATTTATTTTTAATAGAAATAGTGGTGTATTTGTAGTGCTATATTTGTTTGTCCTGTATTTTGCGAATAAAAGCTGGTATATTTGCAAATAGAAGCTATTGATACCGGGTGTTTAAAAATGACCGGTATATTTCAAAAATCAATAAAAACTAAACGGCCAGCGATAGAAATATACCGTTTGTTGTAATATGCTTGGAACAACAGTAAATTTTCAGGCAGACAAAACTTGCGAAATTAGTTACAATTTACAACAGATGGCGCTGCAGGCGATTTGAAAGATATAGAAGAAAACGCAGTCTGAGTTCGCCATTCTATAAGTCGTCTTTCTGTTTTAAGCGTGTGCTGTTTAAAGATTGCAAGATTGTTTTTAAAAAACGTTTATTCCTTAGAACAAAGGATTTTTTTGGTGTTGGGATTCCACCGTGTAGAACACAGTGTTGTTGCAACAAGACGAAGTTTTCAACGAAAGTTTAATGTTACGAAAGAGCCGAAAAGTGATACAATAAAGGATATCTGTTTGAAAAATTTTCAAATCGCTAGGCATGAACCACTGCGACATCTTTCTGTGGGGACACTTGAAAGATCAGGTGAACCGCCACAATCCAGAAACAATTGAACAACTAAAGCAATACGTCTGTTCTGCATGTGAAGTCATCCCGCCTGTGACGTTTACACGGGTGTCTGCTCATTTCATTCTGAGACTACGCCATGTTATTGCTGCGCATGGTGGATATTTGGAAAATACCGTAGTTTAGAGTTTTTTCCAGATTGCAGCGCCATCGGTTGTTGAAAATTGTAATTAATTTCGCAAGTTTGTTGCCTGAAAATTTACTGTTGTCCCAAGCATATTGCAACAAACGGTATATTTCTATCGCTGCCTTTTAGTTTTTATTGATTTTTGAAATATACCGGTCATTTTTGAAACACCCGATCCAATATCTTGCTTTACAGAAATATTTCTAGTTTAAATTTAATGGTTTGGTCATTTCCCTCCTTTTATAAACCAAAAGATTGAATACTGTAATTGGTTTTTATGGTTATACCAGAAACATTTATTTATTACAAATTTGATAAATTTTAAATTGCTTTTATTGTATATTAAATGATGCCTCAGATTTATTGATCTTAAACTGCGTCTATTACGGTGCGAATGCGTATGACTCAGTCCATTTTTCTGACCGAATTTAATCAAGAATTCGACATGATGTAAAGTTATTGTGAAGCTTTAGTATTGTTTATTTATTTGGATCAGATATATTTCCGTAGATAATGCATTAATCGATACATAACTTCAGGAAATTATTTAGAATAATTTTTCTAGAGCGAGAGGCGCTGCAGTGCCTGTCCAAATAGAAGGAAATAATCGGAAACGACTAGAGCGCCTCTAAAACCATTGCTTTATTCTGCATTACCTCTGGTTTTGCAATTATGTGATAAAATATTAACAGACATTCATGTTGGAACTTGAAATTGTAGCATTTTGTTTTTTTAACATAATTTCAAATTGTAATGTTGGACATGTTTATAGTAGAATCACTTGGAAGATTTATTATTCTCAAAGACAGATTGAAATTTATATTACAAAAACGGAAATAATGTTACATACACTTGACCGATTTTTAAGCGATCTAATGAAGAAAAATAGTTTTCCAAAAACATGCTATTTATCACTGCACAACAGTAGCTATAACTAATTATTATGGAACCTCGCAACAAACGCTGAGAAAACCTTAACATAAATATTATGACTAATTATTGAAGTTCTCCATTTTTTAGGTATTTGATTGCTCTTTATAAAAGTGTTTATAATTATAAAAGTGTTTATTATTTTAAAAGATTATAATGAAGAAGAAATGAAAAAAATCAGTATTTAGTATATTTTAGTTGTCATAACTTTAATTTTTATAAATACTTTTACTACTTTTTCTCTCCAAGTTTACCAACTTGTAACGATGTCTGTGCGTTTATGTAACTGTGTGACTTTTTGTCTCTCCCTACGAATGGATTTAGTCCTACTATTCTATAATTCTCCACTGTAAACGAATTTTAATTAAATGTCCCTGATCTAAATTAAATGTCAGAATTTCATTAACTGTCTTTAATTAAATGTCTGATTTTACTTAAATGTCTGAATTAAATTTCCCTGAATTTTACTTATAAGCAAATAATTATATTTCAAAAATATTGTAATGTTTTAATTTGCAATGAAGAGGAAATAAAACACATATGTTAATTTTAAAACTTTTACTGCGTATTTTTTATGTATTAAAAGATCTGATGTCTCAGTTCAATCGTGACCCTCGAAAGCACGCACTAACGCGTTTCTTCTCTGAGGCTGAGATAATTCGTTTTGCTACGAGTGAATCGGTTCTAGTGCATCAGCTTTTGCTAAATTTCTTACCACTCGAGAAATGCAATTTTGCGCTTGAATTTTAGTATAATTTTCCATTTAGTAATATTATTAAAAAAGAAAGAATCTTAATAAAATATTAAGAAATTAAAACTAGAATCTGTCATTTGTATAATTCCTTGAACATTCAATTTTTTGAAGCAAATGAATTATAATTAAAAGAATTTGCTAAACTTAATAATACCTTTTAGAAAACTCATCAATTTTAGTATGATTATACTGTATTTGTCAAATGATTGTTCCTTAAAATGCTTCCATTAAAAACATTTTATTGCATATTTTCTATCTAGTTAATCTAATTACTTGCTAGAAAAAGAAGTTGTTTCATATCTATACATATTCATATCATTTGTTTAGTCTTATAGTTTTTTTAAATTATGTTATTATGGCGATATAAGTTATTAAAAATTGATAATGTATGTATGTAATATTTTTTCAAATCATTTTTAATGAACTTTTAATATTTTAAAACTAGAGTTCATCTTTAACAATTTTTGCATTTGTCATGCTATAAGAAAATTTTCCCATTCTTTACTAAGACAATGTTACATGTTAATCAATTTTAACATCGTTCCTTTTATTGTTCAATTTTGTAAATCTGTATAGATATAATAAAGAATTCAAGTATTAAAGATTATTTGCAATATAAACATAAAATTTTCATTATGCTTTATTCCATATTGAAAAATTCTTATTCCACCACCCCTACCATTATACAGCTGTATATCAAAGATTATGGCAGATTTTTGTATAAATATTTAAAGCAAGGAGGGTTTTTGAAAAAAAAACCCACCTAAATAATAAATATGTTTCGTTCAACAAATAATATTTTAAAATTAGGTAAAAAAATATTCTTTCTATAGAATACTTTCCAAAGTTATCTGAAATCACTTACAAATTTTTGAGATTGCACATTTCTAGTGATATAGAATAGAATATCTTGTGTCTTTTTTTTTATAATAGATGTACTGTATAAATGAATACTAAATATTTATTCTGAATTTAGATACAAAAAATGGTATTTTTGACTTATATCAAATATTTGTGTTTATACTATCACTTTTTAAGTATGTCATGTCAGTATTATCGTTAAATTAGCAATTTTTTTCATTACAGTTATTTATAATATTATAATTAATTCTTATTTCACATTTCTATGATTAAAGGCTTGCCGAAATATGGAAGAAATAAGGAACAGCCTTTTCCTTTTGAAAAAAAAAAATAATAAGAGAAGCAACAAACAAAGAAATCTTTTTCATCTGTGTGGTGATGATTATACAGGATTGCTTTTTGTATTTTTGAAACTTTCATGTATGACTCATTTCCATGACTGTAAACTGTTTTCACATGGATATATAAGTTTTTTTTAATAAATTGATTTTTTATGTTATAATTTATTTTATACAAAAAGAATTATTGCAGTTTTTATTATGATTAATAATTAGAAGTATAAAGAAATTACTTTTGTTATTTATAAATTGTGTGACATAATAATGTGCTTAGTCACTCAATAATGCTAATCTCTTTTATAATATCAGTTTACTTCAGCTTTAATCTTCAACAAAGTGTATAAAATTAACATTTTTTAAAGAGATCAAATCATGACCTTTGTTATCTGCTGAAAATGATCCCCAGTTTTTATTAATGTTTTTTTTTTCTCATTACACAACAAATTTTAACATTACTTCTAAAGTATTCTCTACCTAATTATTTTTTGAAAGATGTTATTTTATAATTTATCTGTATAGAAATGACTAAATAATTCCTTATTCCCATCTTTGAAAATCAAATATATTTTTAATTTGATGTTGCTCGTTTTTATAATTTATAGAAAATGACATACATATAAGGCTCATATCAGTGTAGTTCTTTCCTAGTGGTTTTATGTGCTCATTATCTTATTACAATATGTATATGTATTAGAGAAATAAGAAGACACATATAGAAGAATTTTGTATTAAGAATCGGCATTAATGTTGCATTTTAAAGCAAATTTATTGATACTTTCTTGTAATGCCTGTAGAAGAATTTTGAATTAATAATCATCATCAATATTACATTTTAAAGTGCCTTTAATGGCACATTAATTTAATGCTTGTAGAAGCTGTAACTTCTCCGTCAGAATTTTCTTATTTAATTCATATAATATGTTACTTTTCGAGTCAAATTTGAATAAAATGGATTTTTGTATACAGAAGTCCGTTTTTAATTTTTCATATTTTAAGACATTTGAGAAGTGTGTAAAGAACAAAGAAAATATATTAATTGGGATTATGATGCAAATTTAAAATTTAAAAAAAAAGAAGTTTTTATTTAAAAAATTCATTAACTAAACTGACAGTTTAATGTAACCTATTAGAATAATATTTTCTTTACGACTGAAAGTGACTTTTGAAACAGTTTTGTTAGAAAGCTATAGCAAGTCAGAATAGCAAAATACGTTAATAATTTGCTTCGACCGAGTTGCGAGCAGCGACATCTGGAGAAGTAATTCGACTTTAAAAGCCTTCAAACAACCGGGTAAATATAGTGGCATTGTACTTTTTTTTCAAGAAAATTTCATTAATTATATTATGATTGCATTTACGAAATTTGTTACCAGTTGAGAGTTAGATGGTTGTGTTCATAGATTTATGATTTCAGGAAGTAACGATTACCATGAAGATATGAATAATTAAAAACATCACTGGAAATTAATATAATAAAGTGACAGATATTATTCAATTATTAGTAGAAACTAAATGTTGAAATAGCAAAAAATTAATAACTTATTTGGGACAGAATTCTGGGGAGAAAAAAAAAAAAAAAAAAATTCAAGAGCTTGTTGAAACAAATGGAAAATATCACATTTTCTTGAAAGATTTAAAATATCATTACTAGTTTCTGACAGGCTAATCTATTTAACATGTGTTGTTTTTTCATTAAGTTTGAATCATCAATCAGAAAGTGTTAAAAAAATTTATTGTTAATTATAAATGTTTTGCCACTCAATTTATTTGAACAAAAGTGAATGCTTATGATGTGCAAATTAAATATTTATTTTATTCAGGGATATCAGTTTTAAAATAAGTATTGTTCTCATCAATATTTATATTATTTTTATACAGATTTGTAACGGCAAGATTGTCAAGTACATGTTGTCAAGCTAACAATTAGCTCATTCAAATTTAAAGATTTGTTAAATTCATTGTTTACAAAATGTTTTAGATATGAGGTATAAATGAGCTTCTTCACTTCCACAATAACAATATATTATATAAATTTACTACAT
Organism: Argiope bruennichi; assembly: GCF_947563725.1. Lineage (NCBI taxonomy): Eukaryota > Metazoa > Arthropoda > Arachnida > Araneae > Araneidae > Argiope > Argiope bruennichi. The sequence continues at coordinate 107,766,070 of NC_079162.1, forward strand.
GAATATTTATTTTGGTGAAATAGCTATTGTCTTCATTATTCATCTACAATTTTCAATGACTTTTGTTTATAATTGGAATCTTCTGATTTGCAGCATATATTCTGAATGTATATATTCTTCTAATATGTATATATTCTGACATTTATATGTATAAATTTATATCTTTTTTAGCAATTATACATGTAAAATTTTAATATTTTGATAATCAATAAGCATATTTTTCCATATTTGCTTTTCTTCAGAAATAAAAGCATTGCACAGAATAAGCATTTTTTACTTTTTTTCAGCTTTATAAAAAAGAATTAAAAAAAATGTTATTTCGAAAACTACCGAAAATGTAGACAGCTAATACATATTTAAATATTGACAACAAAAGTAATATTACTATTTTTTTTCAAATATAACATATTTTGGAAATATAATACATATCGGAGGCTTATACATATTGTGGAAGTTTAAAACGTATTTGTTTACGATAAATGCTGAAAGTGAAATAAAGAGAAATTTGTAATATACGTTATAAACTTCATACAAACAATTATATGGGGTTGTCAAAGATATCACTGCTTTTAATTGCAATTAAAATAGCCTTTGGAAATTTAAATGTTTTGTGTAAATGAAAATAATTTACTAATATGAAAGTCATAATGCTTTGTAAGCAAGAATTTATACACTACATTTCCTCCCCCTTTATTACATTAAAAATTCAGGATACTAATCCATTGCTCATTAAAATGCACTCTAACAAAATAAACACTTTAAACAAAAATGTTATAAACATTTTGTGAATTCTTTGCCAAAGGCAAGGGAGTTGCTTTGTTTTAACAATTTGTATGATTAAAATTCATTACAATTTATATTAAAGAACAAGGAAAGATCATAAATAAGAACAAAGATCAATATTATGATTTGCTGGTAATATCATTCAACTAATAAAATTTTGATGTTATCAAATCAAAAAAATAAATGCCATATTTTGTAAAAAGTGCTGAAGTCTGAAAAAAAAATCTACCGATTTTCAAACTTTTAACTAGTTTATAACTGATAAATGAAGAAAGTTATGCTTAATTTTTACATGTTCAAATATTCGTCACATTTCTCAGAATTATAATTTACAGTTACTGATAATTTACTCAAAATTCTAATTTTGTTATATTCATTCTTTAGAAGAAACTTCAGTGAACTCCTCACATTTAAAATCAGTTTGCAGCAGTTTTTTTTTATATTGTTTATGTATATATTCTATAATTATGTATAAAAATGTTTAAATATTTCCATATGTAAATGAACTCATTTTGGATAATCTGCATTTCTTTTAGAAATTTAATTTTCAGATACACCTTTTGTAAAAGTTCAATTCATTTTAAAACTATTCGAAACACAGCTAATATGCATATTCTCAATTCAAAGGACAACAAATGCTCAAATGTTTAGTTACATAATACAGTGGAAATTTAAAATATGGTTGCTTAATAATGTATAGTCAGAGAGACAATCCCAAGAAAAGCTTACTAATATCATGTAAGCAAATCGACGAGATTATCACTAGACAACACATTGTTTTCTCGTTTGATCACCCCACATTTCTTATACACATCTCGGAAAGAAACAAAATAAAAATAAAAACATGAAAAAGAGCCAACCATCAGCTGATAATCATGTGATTTATATGGACCAATGAAGATCCATTTCCGGGTGAAAAAAGCAGGAAAAGCTGCGTTGATGCTTAGTCATAGTCGTGCATACCAATGATCGTTGTTTGATGATATGTCATTGATCATTGGTTGAACAATCCGTTGTTTACAACCGGTTTGGTGAATACGGCCGTTAGAATAATGTTTTGAAGAAAATAAAAATTATTTCCTCGATGTTTTGATTTTATCTAAGGTAATTTATTGAACATTCTTGCTTTGAAGAGAAATCCAGAATTTTTTATCTGTATATTGCAAATTATAGTATAATTTTTGAAAAATAATATAGATGCATAAAAATTTTTGAAAGTTTTGTTCAATTCTACAAAATTTTGCTGTTAGGTTTATTTAAATTTAATTTAATTATCTATCATGAATGTAGAGTTTAAAATTCCAGATTTATATATGTAATTGGTCATAAATTTAATTGGTCATATATATCATCATCAAAAATTGATATACATGGAGTGTTTGTGTTATAAAGTTGTGAGATAAAAACAAATCATCAATTGCTCTATATAAAAAAAAACATGAAATCATATTTATTTATTCAAAACTTTTTAAAATATCATTTTGTAGTATACACTTCAACTATAAAATTTATTAAATATTTATATTGGTTTCAGTATAATTTTCAGTTTGTCAATAGGAAATTTTGTAGATTTCCATTATTTTGTAAGCGATAAATGAATTTGTCTGGTGATTGGTTTACAGGATTGATTTTTGCATTATAAAAACTTTCCTGTATCATCTATTTCCATTCTTGCTCTAATTAAAATTTTCTGATATTACTGAATAAGTTCTTTGAAATAAATATATACTATGTAAACCTCATAGAGCATTTCATTGATTAGTGTTTAAAAAAATTATATAGGTCATTTTATGGCAAACCAATTTTTGTATCAGCTTTATTATGTCTTTTTCATTTTCAGTTCTTATAAAATTGAGGGATTTTTTTTTTATTTTCAACTTTTGTGCGACATAAATATTTTACCAAAGCTTTTTTCTGTTAGGTATTACTAAATTTATATACTGTATCACCATATATTAAATTCATTATGCTTTTTTTTTTGTTAGAATTAATTAAACGTTTTTGTTATTGCTTCAGAGGAAAAAATATGCTTATTATTTATATTTAAAAAAAAATTAAATAAACAAAAAAAATGCAAAAAAAAAAGTTTGACGTCTGATAAAGCAGCTATTCTCAAATACAGATCACATAATTAAAAGCTTCTACAGTGGGATGATGGGATCAATTGAAAAAAAGAAATTTAAATTTATTGAACCAAAAAGATAAAAATACAATTCAAGAAAATGCCCAATCATTTACAAATGAAGAAGATAGCTAGGAAAAATTAATTCATGTATGTAATTCATCTGAAATTCAAACTTGTGACCGCTGATTGTGAAATGTGAATTTCATTCAGATTAATGTTTAAACCATAACCTAAGAAACCCAAAAGAATTATGACCAATTCTTAAGTTTTAGTTTTCACTATCAACTCTTTTATTAAAAAAAACTCAACATTTTCTTTTTTTTAAATTAGTTAAAATAATTCATTTCTATATAAATCAAAATCAAACTTCTTTACAACATTGTTATTCATTTAATTGGTGGAAACTATAAGGATTAATATTTAAATTAAATTTTGTATGAAACATACATAGTTGCATTTATTTTTTCTATGAATGTTGTAAAGATTTTCATAAAATTAAAACTGTATACCTGCTTATTTTTCCTTATCTCATTTCTACGCTCAATGTAAATAAAAATATCATATTACGCACTAATGCAGGTATTTCATGTAATAAATTTAAAAATAAATTCATTACAAATATAAAAATCCAAGTACCTCACTATTACTATTGTTTTTACAACAGTTATTTTTTATATTAACTTCATTTTAAATCTAAGCAGCTTATATCGAAGTTTTAAACTAATCATTACCAATGTGGCATTGTTATTATATTTTAACCATCTACAAATTATTTTGATATGTATTAGAGTAGGAACATTATAGTAAAAATTAAATTTTATGTTATAATTTTGTTAATATGCTTAATTGTAAATTTTTAAAGCAACATGCTCTAGTACATTTATTCTTAATAAAGTTGAATTACAAACATATTTGTATTTAGAATTAAAAATTTCAGATAGAAATAGTACTCATATAATCTAAATAATCATAGCTATTGTATGGAATCAGGCCATGCTCATTTGTTGTTTCTCGGAACATAATAATTGGGATCAGAATTTCATTTATAATTTTAAGTGTACAAAGATATGCTTCAAAGTTTGTCTAAAATTATCAATTGATAGTTTATCATTATGAAATTTAGCAAATACATGTTTTATATATTTTTTAATTGCATATTATTTTATTAAAAGGAAGTAATAAATTTCCTTAGAACTTAAAATAGAAATTCACGAGCATAATGGAATACATTTTTATTCCATTCAATCCAAAACACTAAATAACTTCAAAGGGGGTCAAGTAAAAAATAGGTCTTATATAGAAATTCTTATATTGGTATTAGGAAAATTAAGTTTAATGAAGTAAAAAAAAGCTTGATTTTTTTTAAGTCTGCGAACTCGCAAACATTCCTACCCGTGAAAAGTAAAGTTTGCGATGGATACGCCGATCCTATAGAGATAGCTATTGCGATTGAGAAACTTGTACAGTATATAAGCATCGATTAAGATTCCTTATTCAACCCAGCGCCTGAAACCAACCACAGGGCGTTATAAATTTCTATTAATTTTTTTTAAAAAATCAGTAAATCACGAGCTTTGAATATGTATCGATGAAAATATTCGTCAGGCAAAAAGTATTTTTATTTAATTTCAAGATTCATTCATATCAGGAAATTCAGAACCCTGTAAAAGCAGCAATAAAAGTCATTAAAAAACAGTAGAAAATAAGTAAAAGCCATCAGAAAAAAATAAACAGTTTGAAATTTTTCATTTATACTGAACGATTAACACTATGTAATTTTTCTCCAGCATTCGCTGCAAGGAAATACTATACAAAGAAAGGCTTATAAAATATGAAACGGAATTCATATTAATTAATCATTCCATAAATAAGATTAAATGGAATGTGCATTTAATATCCGATAAATAAGTAGAAAGGTTACTGAAAAAATATGTTTTAAGCTAATTCGTAGGCATACCTTTAGAAACTAATACCATTCCGCTGACAACGCGCCACGACAAACGTTGTGATAAAACTCTACATTTATAAGACAATACTTATCCCCGGTGCCATTCTCTGTCGACTGCTCTTACCTGTGAAAAGTACGGTTTACAATGGATACTTCCTTACTATGTATATATATTTTGGGAACGAAACGCCTGAAATAAAATGTAAAACTCCACCACATAGAAACGTCTCTGTGCTGTCCACAAACTTCCAAAATGAATTATCCTTTCTTTTTAATACTTAGCGCGGCTAACCTTTATGGTTACCGCACTGTAACGAATGCATAATTTGCATATGATATGAAATTGTCATCGGATGAAGAAAGTAATAATAATTTATTTTTAATACAAATAGTGGTGTGTTTTAGTGCTATATTTGTTTGTCTTGTATTTTGCAAATAGAAACTGGTATATTTGCAAATAGAAGCTATTGATACCTTGTGTTTCGAAAATGACCGGTTTATTTCAAAAACAATAAAAGCTAAACGGCCAGCGATAGAAGTATACTGTTTGTTGCAATATGCTTGGAACAACAGTAAATTTTCAGGCAGACAAAACTTGCGAAAATAGTTACAATTTTCAACAACAGATGGCGCTGCAGACGATTTGGAAGATATAGAAGAAAACGCAGTCTGAGTTCGCCATTCTGTAATTCGTCCTTCTGCTTTCAGCGTGTGCTGTTTAAAGATTGCAAGATTGTTTTTAAAAAATGTTTATTCCTTAGAACAAAGAATTATTTTGGTGTTGGGATTCCACCGTGTAGAACACAGTGTTGTTGCAACAAGACGAAGTTTTCAACGAAAGTTTAATGTAACCAAAGAGCCGAAAAGCGATACATTAAAGGATCTGTTTGAAAAATTTTCAAATCGCTAGGCATGAACCACTGCGCCATATTTCTGTGGGAACACTTGAAAGATCAGATGAACCGCCACAATCCAGAAACAATTGAACGGTATATTTCTATCGCTGCCCGTTTAGTTTTTATTGATTTTTGAAATATACCGGTCATTTTTGAAACACCCGATCCAATATCTTGCTTTACAGAAATATTTCTAGTTTAAATTTAACGGTTTGGACATTTCGCTCCTTTTATTAACCAAAAGATTGAATACTGTAATTGGTTTGTATGGTTATACCAGAAATATTTATTTATTAAAAATTTGATTAATTTTAAATTGCTATTCTTGTATTTTAAATGATACCTCAGATTTATTGATCTTAAATTGCGTCTACTACGGTGCGAATGCGTATGACTCAGTCCATTTTTCTGACCGAATTTAATCAAGAATTCGACGTGATGTAAAGTTATTGTGAAGCTTTAGTATTGTTTATTTATTTGGATCAGATATATTTCCGTAGATAATGCATTAATCGATACATAACTTCAGGAAATTATTTAGAATAAACTTTCTAGAGCGAGAGGCGCTGCAGTGCCTGTCCAAATAGAAAGAAATAATCGGAAACGACTAGAGCGCCTCTAAAACCATTGCTTTATTCTGCATTACCTCTGGTTTTGCAATTATGTGATAAAATATTAACAGACATTCATGTTGGAACTTGAAATTGTAGCATTTTGTTATTTTAACATAATTTGAAATTGTAATGTTGAACATGTTTATAGTAGAATCAGTTGGAAGATTTATTATTCTCAAAGACAGATTGAAATTTATATTACAAAAACGGAAAAAATGTTACATACACTTGACCGATTTTTAAGCGAGCTAATGAAGAAAAATAGTTTTCCAAAAACATGCTATTTATCACTGCGCAAAAGTAGCTGTAACTAAACAGTATGGAGACTCGCAACAAACACTTAGAAAACCTTAAGAACATAAAAATTATGACTAATTATTGAAGTTCTCCATTTATTAGGCATTTGATTACTCTTTATAAAAGTGTTTATAATTATAAAAGTCTTTATTATTTTAAAAGATTATAATGAAGAAGAAATGAAAAAAATCAGTATTTAGTATATTTTAGTTGTCATAACTTTAATTTTTATAAATGCTTTTACTAACTTTTCACTCCTAGTTTACCAACTTGTAACGATGTCTGTGCGTTTATGTAACTGTAAGACCTTGTGTCGTTCCCTACGAATGGATTTAGTCCTTCTATTCTATAATTCTCCACTGCAGACGAATTTAAATTAAATGTGCCTGATCTAAATTAAATGTCTGTTTTTAATTAAATGTCTAATTTTAATTAAATGTCTGAATTACATTTCCCTGAATTTTACTTATGAGCAAATAATTATATTTAAAAAATATTAAAATGTTTTAGTTTGCAATGAAAAGGAAATAAAACACATATTTTAATTTTAAAACTTTTACTGCGGATTTTTTTTTTTTTTTTTTTTTTTTTTCTTTTTTGTATTAAATGATCTCAAATTTCTTACAACTCGAGAAATGCAATTTTGCTCTTCGCTTTAATATAATATTCCATTTGGTAATATTATAAAAAAAGAAAGAATATTAATAAAATATTAATATTCTTTGTTGCTTTTAATAACAAAAGTTAAATAATATGGAAATCAGGTTGAATGTACTTTGCAGTTTTTGGTATTTAGTAAATTAATTGTTTATATAAGTAAAAATAATGTCAATAAAAATATTACTCCCATAATGATAACCATTTGTTCAATTACATTGTATTTTTAATGATATCATATATTTCAATTATCTTTTATTATTTTTAAAGACAATATTTTAAACACTTAGTATTGGTTAGCTTAGTCGCATACTATTCTTTAAATTGTATTGAATCATTTTTTCCCATATAATTTCCAATATTATTTTTTTTATTACAATGAACATTTTTTTCAACTCAATTTTCTGTATAAAATTAACGTCAATATTGACTAAAGAAATGAAAGTTTAGAAAATTCTTATATAAATAAACACTGTGAAGTCGAAAAAAAAATTTTTTTTTAAATACTTACATTATTCCTGTTCCAATTATACATGTGCAATTTTAAGCTCCTTTTGTTCATCAAAATGATATTTTTTTGCGTTTCTTTTCGAAAGTTCGGCTGAAATATTCTGATAAATGGGGGACGGCTAAAATTTGCATTAAAGCAGAAGAAATAATGTTGCATTTTTTCCTTACCTTTTATTATGTATTTTTATGAAAATAGAAAAAGAATCATATAACATTATTTTAAAAATTATTAATCATTAGCATTAATTTTATTTCTATACATTACTAAAGTTTTCGTATTCATTAAAGGAAGTACTGCAAGTGGCCTTTTTACAGTATCGACTACAAATAGCTGATTGATTAAAGTTGGTGATTGAAATTTCTTGAGTCCAGAAAATCGCAATCAGTAACATTCATAATTTTTGTTTCATCAAGATATAGAAGAATTACATTTTCTATTTGAAATTTAGATTTGGAAAACATTGAGAAATTGTTACTTAGGGAATTGTAAACATAACATTCTATTCTGTGTGAGTATGTGCAGGATCGTAGCGAAGGTTAATGAGTTGAGAATTGAAATTTTAATTATTTCATATTTATGCTGATTCATGTTATTCTCACTTCATTTGGAATTTGTTGTTAGTAATTTTTTTTTCAGCATTTATCTTTTTTATATTTGGCATTGCATTTCTTTCTGTTAATGGGTCATTATTTGTTTTAATCCAATTTAATTATTAGTTTGAATTTGAGAGTTCGTAAACTTTATGGATAGAGAAGATCCCCCTTCAAGGAAATAAAACTTTTAATGCTACTATACATTTACATCTGAAGTGTAGTACGAATAAAATATTTTTAATAGGGATCATTCCTCCACCCAAGTTCATGATATTTTCTGTTACAACTTTCCTTACCTAATCTGTGACATTAGCATTTTCTAATATTTAATAATAGTACTGACAGAATTCGAATGCATACGCAAACCATCCTAAATACTTTTTTAAATAAACAAATATAATATTTTAACATAAAAATACTATTATACCAAATAATAATTTTAAATACATTTACATTTATACTTTTCAAAAATTTTCAAAATATGCATTATTTTTAATTAAAATATTAGTATTATTTACAGCAAGCAACATTTACATCTTATAGATGTTAAGAAAAATTGCAGTCAGTGCCAACCGATTTTTAAGATCTGCCGAAAACAAACATTTTTTGGAAATTATTAATATTTTTAAAGAATGATGCAGATTTAATTAAACACTGCGAGTACTACCTTCAGCCAAATGTGCAAAATGATTTAAAATATCTACAATATTTTTATTCAAATGAAATGACAGAACAAATATAAACCTCTCTGCTGTATGTATGAAATAATCTATGATTAATTAAACTTTACCATTTCATTTTCTATCACAAAATTTTCACTATTATCTTCCTTATATTCATAGCGTTTGTGAATACAGTTTGAGTAATATCTATTGATTTTCATAATGTTTCCTCTTATTTATATAGTTAGATTTTTAGATCCTATAAAATAACAAAAAAATTATATTAGACATTTTTTTCAACCAATTTATTATTATTATTTTTATCTGAAAGTTTTATGTGTCCTTATAAAGACTAAATTTATATTAATACATATGTGGATGAACTCCCATTGCCTCTTGGCAACCAATATTTTCAGATTCCCGTCATGCCTCTGCCCAATGATGCATATGAGTAAATCATAGATGGTTTAGAAGCGACATTTTCTACGTGTGATTAGTTTCTTACAATACAAATTAGTAATGTAAATGGAAAATAAACTGGTTTCTGATTCAAAACGCATCAAGAACTATTTTCGGATTAATATGTGCCAACCCCACTTCATGAACTGTAGCCCTGATTATTGGAAATGATAGAAGTAAAATTATATATATACAGATTGGTTATAATTAAAGTTACCCTGTTTAGACCTAGGTAGTGTCCGCTCTAGTGGAAGGATGTCGAAGAAACTTGATACTTAGGTTGTATGGATCATGGGGAAAAGAAATCTGCAATAAAAAAAAAATTAGTTCAAATTTCGACCGATGGATAGCAGTTTTCCTGCACGATAAAGGCCGTTATGCAAACTTAGGGTAGTTGAAAAAGCCAGTACTCACTGCCGCAAAATCATTCTTCACCATGCCGTTAGAGAAGAAAGGAAGAGCTTTACTGATAAAATTGTTTTATCAGAACAGCAGTAATTTGTCAGCTGCACTACGAGAATATCGGCTCTTGAAAGACATACGGAAAGGGCCTATGTCCAGTCAGGCTTTGAAAAAGATTAATTATTAAATTTGGAGAGTTGGGTGTGGTACAAGGAAGAGGACAGAAACGGATTTCAAATGTAACTGCGGAAGAACTCGCTCTTGCCGTAGTCGAAAAAGCGTCCGATTCGCAATTTTCTTCATCAAGTGCTCTAGCGGTGGCACGTGATTTGTCCCTCCCTTGGTCAACAGTACGAAAGATTCTTGAATCCATTGTAAAATGGTAGCCATACAAGATCCATCATGTGCAAGCGCTGAATCCTGAGACACGGAGAAACGAAGTCAATTTGCTAGAATTTTTTTAGCAAGAAAGCCGTTGACAATTCATGGCCTTGGAACAATTTGTGGTCAGATGAGGCTCATTTTACCCTAGACGGAGCAGTTAATACTCAGAACTGTCGCATATGGGGTATTGCAAGTCCTAACCATGTGCATGAACAGTCTCTACATTCTGATGACATTACTGTATGGTGTGGTTTTGCTCTGATTTCATTCTTGGTCTTTTTTTTTTTTTTTTTTTTGAGGGAACAACACTCCTCATGGCCCTCAAAAGTGTTCCGTTACGGGTGCCTGTTACCGCTACCTTTTCAGCAACAAGTCATTCCTACGTTACAAGAACGAGAATGTTTAGGGACTACTGTCTTCATGCAAGATGGTACACCACCTCACATTGCTCGCTCAGCTACGGCATTGCTTCGTGCACACTTTGAAGAACAACAGATAATTTCAAGAAGTTTTCCAAGTCCCTATCCTCCGCGTTCTTCGGACTTGAATCCCTGTGATTTCTGGTTTTGGGGATTCCTAAAAGATCGTGTCTATGGAGGAAGCATACTGACTCTGCATGAATTGAAAGCAAGCACCTTTCGTGCCACTGTTGAACAAGCAATAACATGCTTTGAATATGTGCTTGACGTAAATGGAATGCACATTGAACATATATTGTAATAATAAATCTTTTAAGTTAGAAATTGTGTTTTTTGTTTTTCATGCGCCGCCTTCACACTTGGCGGTTGAAATTTGAACTAATTTTTTTATTTTTTTATTTCAGATTTCTGTTTCCCATGATCCATACAACCTAAGTATCAAGTTTCTTCGACATCCTTCCACTAGAGCGGACACTACGAAGTCTTAAACAGGGTAAATTTAATTATAACCACCCTGTATATATAAATAAAGAAATTCTTTAAAATTAAAAGCAAAAAGAGTGATATTTTAAGATTTTGATGTCTTTCAATATCCCTACCCATCACAAACCGTACATTTCAGAGGTATGAAAGTTTTTGAGGGAGGACCTCGGGATTAGTGTCATTTATATGCTGAATTGTATCAAAACGCTTTTCCCTGTGTGTTGGGCCAGGACTGGGAGAAATCAATAAAATAGTTTTATAGGCTTTTAACTCTGACCCTTTCCGCCATTATAGCTCGAGAAAAAAGCTATGGACCGCTTGCTGCTGTAGTCAGTCAGCTTCTTATAGCAGACTAGTGTGAAGTTTTGCATTTTAAAACTCTTTTTGAGTTTAAAATTCATGCAAATATTTCTAGTTCAGAAACGAATTACATTCAACACAAAATGTATCATTCTCTGACATTCGCATAAGTACTTAATACGTTTAGTTTCTTTTTTGTAGCAGTACTTTCTGAGTTGTAACATTTAATTGCAGATACTCATGAAACCAAAAATTATGTTAGCATAGGTTAGATAGAAAGATGTTTAGACTACTCATTGTAACGAGTAGCGATATTTAGTGAAAAACGACGAGGAGTTGAATAGGGACTGGGTTATTATATAGTTTACGCATATATATTCATAAAAATACGAAATTCATTCAAAATATATATATAGTCATAAAAAATTATAAAAGTTGCAATGATATAGCAAATATCGAACCGTAAATATTTATACTAGGATATATACATATGCAATAGAAGTCCTCAAAACAATACTGGAATTTACACAATGCATTCTTTATATTTATATGTATATATTGACAAAACTGTAAAAAGGCTACATTAAGAGAGATAGAAATTTTCTATAAAACATTAAATATCTAATTTTTAAAAAATACCTTTCAACAGTATGTAGGGGAAATCTTATACCTTTTTATTTTTTTGGAGTCCACTCCAGATTGATTAATATCAATCCGTGGATTTTGGATTTTGGCAAATCTAGGAAAACCTAATTGTGGAATGATATTTTATTTTATTTACTGGAATAGCGACAGTGTTGTTTTAATACATAATGTTATAGAAGCTGTATTACACTCTTTTTTTTGTATATCTCTGTAAAAGCATCTGGGATTTCTATAACTTTTCCTTTTTTTCAATTAGTAGGTGGCGCTGCGTTTTGTTTTGGAGCTAAATATTTTATACAAAATGTTTTATTTCTAATAGAGTATAAAAGTTTTAAAAAGTTCCAGAATTTTCTGGAGAGAGTTTTCTTTACTACGAATAAATTCTGGTAATGGACTTCATTACCAGAATTTATTCGTAGAAAAGAAAACAGATCTACTTGACTTCCTGCTCTTTAGTTTTTCTTTTTACTTACAATTCAAGCTTCAACTGGGGAAGAAAGCTCAGCATAAACTGCCCTAATTTGTAATGGAAATGTAGAAACTGCGAAACTCGTTGAAAGGCAGTTGCTCATAGAAATATTATTGAATTAGAAAATAACGACAAAAGTGAATATAACAAACATTATCATGTGAATATAAGTGATTCATATTTATAAACAAGTATTATAATAGAAAAGTTTAAAAATTGTATTAAAATGAACTTAATGTTACTAACACTATCTTATGTGAAATATTTTATTTATAATACTTCATTTTCCTCTTTCAACTGAATGATATTCCTTAACTAGTTTCCAAATATATTATCTACAACGGCACTCGTCGCCGTTTAACTTGAAAAATAGTCTTTTCACGTCGGGCGAAGTAGAGTTAGACTGCTTCGAAAACAGTCCCGTAGCTTTTCTGAAGTTTTAAAAAGCGATCGCAGTGCCTCTACATTCGAATATTGATTCTAACATCACAGAGTGTCGTTTACAACGTATATTCCATGATGGAGCTGTAGTGCGTAAATTTTATAGTTAAATGAAATACATTCCAGATTGCAATTAATAGACTTCATTACTACATTTTTCGTTCGCCATGTATTCCAATTCATTTTATATTTTGATCGGCTGATTATTAACGAAAAATGCCATTGATGATGAAATCTTCATGGAGTATGGTCATTTTTTTCAACCCATAATCTCCAACCCTGAAAATATTTTTTTAAAAGCTGGCGGAATAAAATATCGGCAGCCTTTTATTTTCCGTATTTTAACATTTATATGTAAAATACTGAAATATTCATATTTTGCAAATTAGCTTTTATAATTGTGATAGAAAAGTTATAGTTTCTAATCCAAAGCAATTTGGCAAAAATGTGTCCATATTTTTTGTATTCTATGAACCTGACATTTCTATTTAACTTATATGATCCTGCTGAAGATAGTCTGAATTGATTCTTTTTAACAATATAGCAATATTTTAAATGAAATTACAGTTTGATAAATCGTTCGCATTATACTCGTAATGTGTTTTGCAGTAATGTTTTCAATGAATTTTTACAAGAAGCATGTTTTCAATATACATTATCATATTTCATCCCTTCATTTTTTTTTCCTTCGATAAAAACCCATCATATTTTAACTTTTTGTAATCTGTCTAACTTTAAATTATCAAGCGCTAAAGAATCTGATTTTATGTAAGGAATAACGAAATAATTTTACAAGATATATAATATATTTTATTTTATATAAATTTTTACTATATGAATATCTACGTTATTCTATTGTTTTGTAAAAGGATATTCTTTTTCGATACAATTATGCAATATTTTTTTGAGTAAATTTATTTTAACTTATTGTTGCATGACCAAATACAGGTCTTTGATTTATTGTAAAGGTTGAAAACTAAGAAAAAAAATTTCTTAAATATTTTGATATATTGAATTTGTATTCTTCCAATTGTTTTTATTTTTTGTGTCTTGAATAAGAGTGCATGCTGATTAATTATTATTTTTATTGAATAATTATTAATTGCAGTTTAAGCTTAAAGAGTTAATTAATTTTTCCATCTGAAAAATATTCTGAAAGATGAATAAAATTAAGCTAGTAAATTAAAATTAATTTCCTGTTAATTTAAAAGAATCATACAATATGAAAGATAACTTTTGAAAAAGTGTCTTTTTATATTAACATGGAAAATACTTTCTCAAAAGTTTCGTAGATAGTATTTCTCCTGTCCACCACAATTCAGGACGTTAACTTAAGTTCGTTGTGTATACTGTGCTGAAATTCATGACTCCAGAAAATATTCAAACGAAGAAGGAAACTTCATTCCTAAATACGCTAACTGTAATGGAACCGCATACAGCCTTGTTAAAAGGGTCTCAAACACTCCCCAAGATTACTTCTACCTTAACAAGAGGGGGGAAAAAATGTATTTCCCTCTTTTAAAAAATTGAAACAACCGTTATTAAAGAAAAAGACCAAGAGATGGCGCTACAGGACTAGATGTCAGTATATGGATTGATATTAATTGTAAACAAGACCTACTCACTTTCTTCCAATTCGTACTGGAAATTGAGAAAATACTAATAAAAATTCGGAGGAAAGTCCGTGAAATATTTCGAATTGGACATTGCTTCAAAATTTTTGACGCTAGTGGAGGAACTTACTGCGAAAACATAAACTGAAACCTTTTCGTCTACTCTAACTAGAAATTTTTAACAGCCATTTTATGTACAATTTTCTTCCTTAAATTCATTTTTTTTTTACCTGCTAAAAACTCTCTCTTCTAAAAAAAAGTCAATCAATAAGCTTTTTGTATTACCTCTGAAATGAAGTTCCTAAAAACCTGGTTTATGCAAGCAGGGAAACTATGTAATGAAACGGATCTCCTTACTTAAGTCACAGCGGTTAAGCTAATTAGAAGCTTTTCTAATTTCTGAATTATGTATCAGGTATATTACAGGTCCTGTTCTTACTTTAGAAAGCACGAATTATTGACTCGTTCTTTTGCATCAAGATTAATATAAGTGAAAGTTAATATAATACACTACTATATAATTTTACAAAATACTATACTGTTTCTTACTATTTTGATTTATTTAACATTTTTAGTTTGCTTTGATCACGGGAATTATGAGGGAAATTTCGAGAAGGATCTTCTTAATATTTTTAAATTCGGCTATTCAAAAATTATTTGAAAATATAGACATAACAAATCTTAATCCGATTTTTAAATTTAATTTATTAATGAATTATGTAATGTTATTGTATCATTATATTTAGAAGAAAAATGAAAATAAAAATGATTAAACCCTGCTCAGCGGTCGAATAGGTATTCTTCAGACCAAACCGGTGGTCGATTTACCCCAGTTTTGCCCCATTTTTTGATCATCCGACAACGGATGATCACATTCTGATCAATTGTTTTTCATCGAGTTTCAGCAAGAAAATCATCTTAAATATTATTCTAATAGGTTACATTAAACTGACAGTTAAGTAAATGAATTTTTAAAATAAAAACCTTTTTTTTAAAGTTTTATTTTTGCATCATAATTTGTAGAAATTTTAATTAACTCGGATAAGTTATTATCTACACTTGTTTTTAAAATTAAAAAATTTTCAAATCCCAATTTATCTATTTTCTTTGTTTTTTACACACTTCTCAGAATTTCTTAAAATATGCAAAAATAAAAAAAGACTTTATACAAAAATCTATTTTATTCAAATTTGACTCGAAATGTAACATATTATATGAATTAAAAAAAAAAAATTCTGACAGAGAGGTCACAGCTTCTATAAGCATTAAAAGAAAGTGCCAATAAAGGCACTTTAAAATGTAACATTGATGCTGATTATTAATTCAAAATTCTTCTACAAGAATTACAAGGAAGAGTCAATAAAGGTGCATTAAAATGCAACATTAATGCTGATTCTTAATACAAAATTCTTCTATATGTGTCTTCTTATTTCTCTAATACATATACATATTGTAATAAGATAATGAGCACATAAAACCACTAGGAAAGAACTACACTGATATGAGCCTTATATGTATGTCATTTTCTATAAATTATAAAAACGAGCAACATCAAATTAAAAATATGTTTGATTTTCAAAGATGGGAGTAAGGAATTATTTAATCCTTTCTATACAGATAAATTATGAAGTAACATCTTTCAAAAAATAATTAGGTAGAGAATACATTACAAGTAATGTTAAAATTGGTTGTGTAATGAGAAAAAAAAAACATTAATAAAAACTAGGGATCATTTTCAGCAGATAACAAAGGTCATCATTTGATCTCTTTAAAAAATGTTAATTTTATACACATTGTTGAAGATTAAAGCTGAAGCAAACTGACATTGTAAAAGAGATTAGCTGTATTGAGTGACTAAGCAATAAAATAGATCTTAACTAAATTTATATCACACAAATTTATAAATTTATACCACTTAACTAAATTTTCTTAACTAAATTATTATATCACACAATTTATAAGTAACAAAAGTAATTTCTTTAAATTACTAATTATTAATCATAATAAAAACTGCAATAGTTCTTTTTCTATAAAATAAATATAACATAAAAAATCAATTTACTAAAAAAAAAAAAAACTTATATATCCATGTGAAAACAGTTTACAGTCATTGAAATGAGTCATACAGGAAAGTTTCAAAAATGCACAAAGCAATCATGTATAAACATCACCAGACAGATGAAAAATATTTCTTTGTTTGTTGCTTCTCTTATTTTTTTTTCAAAAGGAAAAGGCTGTTACTTATTTCTTCCTTATCTGAGAAATGTGAAATAAGAATTAATTATAATATTATAAATAACTGTGATGAAAAAAAATGCTAATTTAACGATAACACTGACATGACAGTAAAAATTGATAGTATAAACACAAATATTTGATATAAGTAAAAAAATACCATTTTTTGTAGCTAAATTTAGAATAAATATTTAGTATTCATTTATACAGTACATCTATTATTAAAAAAAAGACATAAGATATTCTATTCTATATCACTAGAAATGTGCAATCTCAAAAATTTGTAAGGGATTTCAGATAACTTTGGAAAATATTCTACAGGAAGAATATTTTTTTACCTAATATTAAAATATTATTTGTTCAACAAAAACATATTTATTATTTAGGTGGTTTTTTTTCCAAAAACCCTTCTTGCTTTAAATGTTCATACAAAAATCTGCCATAATCTTTGATGTACAGCTGTATAATGGTAGGGGTGGAGAAATAAGAATTTTTCAATATGGAATAAAACATAATTAAAATTTTAAGTTTATATTGCAAATAATCTTCAATACTTGAATTCTTTATTATATTTTTACAGATTTACAAAACTGAACAGTAATAGGAAAAAGGTTAATCGGAATCTCTGTCAGTGTAAATTATTCGCGACCTCCTATCTGGTATCAACTCCAATAGTTCCAATGCATCTAAATCCTCCATGTTTGTTTGAAAACTAATGTCATAGTTGTCCTTCTGGAGAGCTGCGTATGCGGAAAATCGTTGATGAAATTTGATCATCGGAAGCTTGTGAATCAAAAAATGGGGCAAAACGGGGGGAAACCGGCAATCAGTTTGGTCTGGAGAATACCGATTTGACCGCTGAGCAGCGTTTCATCATCAGCTGATGTTTAACTACGGTTGGTGAATACGGCCGTTAGGATGTTTTTTTAAAATTAAAAAATTCTGCCCGGTGCCTTCTTCCTATGTCAAAAGGCATCGCATTCTCTAGATTTTGAATTTTACGCAATAGACCGGCGCAGCCGGTTTGAAAAATTTTATTTCAAAATTGTTATAATAAGCAGCGATGGTGATTCCAAAGAATAAAAAAAAATTTAATTAAAATCTTAGATACAGATTAAATAAATCTCAGATAAAAATAAAAATTTCAATACTTATCAGTAAAGAACATAATTTTAATGCAGGAAGCGGTAACCGTCACTGTTTCGCAGAAGTGTTTGTTTACTTTGTCCGTCATCTTTATTGGGGATTTGACATCCTTGGCGCAGCAAGGTGCACACTAAACTACAATTTTAGCAAAATCTTAAAGGTTTTAAATGATAATGTTTTTTTAAAAAAATTTGTTTTTATGTTTGCATACCATTGAATGAGTGGAGACTTCTGCAAGAAATTAAAGCAAATGCAAACATTATTTGTATTTGATGGATATTTTTTGGAAATTGGATGTTAGACAATAGTTTTTGCTAATGCGATTAATTCATTTATTTTAGATATTTTATTGTAAATAATAATTAATTCTTATCACCTGTTTTTTTGCTGCTTGTTTTGCAGAAATATATGCCTTACAGAATTCTGATTTGACAATGTTTTCACTTTATGAGAAAATGCTGTATTTTAATATTGGACACCATTTAAAAATGGTTCATTCAAGAATACTTTACAGTAACAGGTAAAAGTTTTTATTTGTAACATAATGTATTTAACATTTATTGCACGTCTTTAATACCTAGAAACCTTTTTATGTTTATTTTTTTCTTGTTTTTCATTAATATATGTTTGTTTCCTGTATGAATCTCATGTTTCATTTTCTGTTAATATAAGGCAGCTTTTGAAAATACCCGCCCCCATTTTTATAAATTGTTATTTTTGGGAGGAGGAAGGAAATAATAGAGACTATTTTAATATTTAATAAGAATATTTTAAACTGTGTCATGCAGAATTTTATGTACTATTTTAACTTTACAACTCATCATTGTTATAAACAAAAGAAATGTGCAGATTATTTTGCGTAGTTATTCGGTGAGTAGTGTCAGTAAAAATGTTTAAAAACAAATTTTTAATGGTACTTATATAAGCGCCTT
This sequence comes from Argiope bruennichi, assembly GCF_947563725.1. Lineage (NCBI taxonomy): Eukaryota > Metazoa > Arthropoda > Arachnida > Araneae > Araneidae > Argiope > Argiope bruennichi. Next base: position 107,785,084 of record NC_079162.1, read on the forward strand.
AAAAATGCATATTTTTTTTATGTAGGTGTTAATTTTAAAAATAAAAAAAAACTATTATTTTCTTAATCTGAATCTGCCTAATTATACGAATGCCTTTTCTTTGAGATGCTGATCTTTCATCTCTGGCAGAATGTCAGCAATTCCAGAGATGAATATAAATGTTTTTCGTCAGTTTAGGAAATTATCGATAGTATGAGAAAAATATAGGTTTACCATAAAATAATATTACTCATGCACTTTGTTCTAAAAATATATAGAATTATGCTTACATTTTTTTTGTTGTATATGATATATTTCATTGCAATTTTCTGTATAGATATGTTATGTCCATTATATTTTAAAAAATGCAATTTTACATTGTATATTTAATGCTAATTTTTAAATTGTAGAATATACTAAAATAATCTGTTCCAAAAGTTTATAGCAAAAGCAATTTCATGCAAATATGTTATTGTTAATCATGATGTCAGTTCAGAGCTTAATAAGTATGTTGTAAGAAAAGGAAAGCGGTTTGTTAGTTCTGTGTTCCAGTATACCTAAAGGTTTGCAGCTTTCGAGCGAAGGAGTGAGTAAAATTCTGAATTTGAAATTGCTTGGTAAGATTATTTAAGGAAGTGTCAAAACTTTTAAATTGCTCTAAAAGTATGACTTATTGTGTAAAATGCCATATGAGCCATGTTCAGGAAGACCACCTGTGATGAATATTCACAATGAGCCGGTTACAAAGAATGGCTTCAATTTAGAAAATATTGGTTTGAAATTTCTTCTTGATGGTAAGTGTTCAAGAATACTGTTCATGGAGGAATTTTAGAATCTGGCTGGATGTTTTATGCAAAAATGATTCACAGATTACCGTTGTTAAAGCTTCACATTAGCAAGATATTAATATGGGCTTGTAATCATACATTTATAGAATGATGGTAAAAAATAGACGACTACACTTTTCAATGATTCTTTGCATTTTCATTTCATTAGCAATTCTTACTATCATATTTTGAATCAGATTATGTGCTCAGTTCGCAAAAGATGTTAGACATTCTGTACCTATTTCAATAGTATTGATACTGTTCCATGGTAAGAAGATATATGTATACATCACTAAATATGATAACCCATGTTAAATGGTAAAACAGTACTTATCTTGGAGAATTAATTTTCATTTTTTTTTGTGGTTGTTAGTACCTGTAATGAAGTTAATTCTTACTGACTATTGTAGCAATATTGTAGCAAAACAATATATCAAATTCCTTTTATAATATTTTCTCTTATTTTATGTCTTAATAATATGTTTTATATTATTATTATATTTTTCTTTACTTAGCTATATGATTTTGCTTTGGAATGAATTGATTTTCATCTTTTGCATTTTGATTTAATGTTTATTTTTGTAGTTTGATGAAATGTATAAAACTGTCGGAATTCTCTTTGCACGTACTAATAGGTTTCTGTTTGTTAAGAAATGACATTTGAAATTTAATAATGCAAAATAATTATTTTTCATAGTTTTTGTATTTGAATAATTTTTTGAGAATTTGACTCACATTTGTCCTTAATAATTTCTCTCTTTGTTAGCTCTTTCAGACGTAAGAGTCTATGCAAAAATAATTACTTTGTTGAATTATAAAAGTAGATAATTTTTTTTTTTAAATTCAGTATTATTTTAAAAATGTAGCAAATATTATTCTTGATTATTCATTAGTACAATTTGTGTGTGTGTGTGTATTTGTATAAATATAAAGGTAATTAGCAAATTGAATAGATTAACTCTGTACGTTTTGTATTTGTGTGTGTGTTGCAGTTAACACCTATTCTTCTACTGAATCTTTCTGGTTAATGTGCCAAACATGGTTCTTTAAGTAAATATATGAAGTACACAAAATGCTTTCTAAAGTGGTTCACAAAATGAATGATCATGCTTTGAAAATGTGGTTTCTTCATTAAATGGCTCAAAAACGAAACTACCGTGCATTAAATATTTAACTATAAACGGTTTAGGAAATAAGTCAACATATTTGAAGGAAGAAAGGGAGTCTTGACACCCAGAGGAATTGTTCCTTGGCATGGACTTGATTAGATCTAACAACATTAAACATTTTATAGTATGAATTATCAAAGTAATATACGCAATTTAACTTAGTAGGTAAGGTAAATGACCGTACTTTATGTTTACAATATGTTGCACACTTGCACTAAACTGCAATACATTTGTAAATTTCGCATATTCAAAACCCATCAATTGTTCCAGTTAAATTTCTTCCTCACTTCTTATCATACCGCTATTACCGTTTAGAACATTATTTTAGTTCTTTATCATATTGTGGCTCCCTCAATCGCGGGGCCTCGGTGCATAGCATCCCTCCCCCTCGATGTCCGTCTCTAAGTGCGCTTTATCTGAAATTATGTTATTTCAGTCTTACAATGTTTGTACTTTGATACCCTACGAATATTTAATTTCTGCAAATAATTATCAAAAACAATTAAATTAGCTATCAAATACATAATTTCATTCAATTAAATTTGAAATATCTAGATCACACATTGAAAAATTTCTGCCATCGCTTTTGATATATATAACGATGAATGATATTTGTCTTATGTACAAATCTTTTTTTTGTGGGTTTTTTTTTTTTTGCCCCATCTTGCTTAAACTTAGGACTTATAGGCTATTTAAAACAAGATGCCCACCAGTCAATTTCCAAAAGTTGAATAGAATTGCAATTAATTAAAAACTATTTAGTATCTTTGCATTTATCTGTGATATCTTCCAAAAATATCGTCCAACAAAAATCCTTTTTACACTGTTTTACTACTCAAAAATAACGTTTTTAACGAAATCAATTTAATTGTCATAAAGTTTCTTCAATAATTTTAACAAATTTTTTTTTTCATAACTGGAGACAATACTTTGGAAATAAAACTAATTTCATTATTCATCAAACCGTTTAATAACATCATTTTTTTCCCATTGTTCTACCTGAAGTTTACAAAACTTGCTTTTTTGAATACAATTAGATATACAAGTTCAAAATTTTATTTTGATTTACTTGACCTTTTGGTTTTATGCACTTCTTTTTCAACTCAAGCTCAATGAAAGAAGGATTTTTTATTAATTTGATTAATTTTATATTATGAAATATTTTCATACACCAGCTTTAGATTGATAATTTCGATAAAAAGATATCGAATATTCGCTTTTTAATTTGCTTCATTTTAGTTATGTAATTAATGCAATCCGGCTTTTTTTCTTTTGAACATATTAAGGGAAAAAAATGAAAACAAATTCTTAAATCTTCACAAGATGCGCTTTATTATTTGAAAAATGCTAGTATTTTTCACAAATATAAAACACTGTTAAAATGTGTCTTTATTCAGTTTTAGTAACTCCGCTAGTATTCAAGTAGCTTGCAGTCGTTATTTTTTCTCTGTTTGTGTAATTTAGATTGATCAATGGAAAAGAAAAGAGAAGAGTGGAAAAAGAATTGATTTTTGAAATGACAAACATTGCTGTTGAAGAATATTTGCTTTATATTGATAAAGGAAAGTTGACATATTCAGATGAAGATATCGTTAAAATTTTTGAAGCAGTTTTAAAATTTTGAAATTTATTTTATTACACAATGAAAATCTTCTCCACTCAAAAAATATACGATCAGAATTTAAAAAAATAATATTAAGTAAAATTCCAGATTTAAATATTGCAGGCAAATGCTGTACAAGTCAACTAACAAAAGAAGATTACAGTCAAAAATTTGTATCTGAGTGGCAAAGTCCAACCACACCTCCTTGTGGTGCTTCTTGGAGAACTCTCATTTTTAAAGAATCAGATGGTTGAAGTTGCTCTGGCAATTTCACGTTAAAGTTCAATGATTTTTATAAATTTTTTACTTTCAAACTGCGTTAAAAAATTACGCATTAAAATATTTAAAAGAAAGAAAAAATATTATCTTAAACAGTTTTCTAATTATTCTCTGAAATTATTTTTTTAAGCCAAATACCAGGGCTTAAAATCAATTAAAATATATTTCAAACATTTTATGTGTTTATTCTGTTAATGTATAATTAAATTTAATAGCTCTATATAAAATTAACAACAACTAAAAAAGTGTAATGATGCTGTTAATTACTCTTAAATATAAAGCTTTTTGCACAATTTATTTAAGGAAGAGAGGAAAAAACTGAACAAAAAAGGATGTAAGCAATAGGTTAAGCGAAAAGCAACTATCGCTTAGTCGTTTTCCCTTTTTTGCCGTTCCAGGCCCATAGAAGAGAAAGCACTCTTCTCGGAGGCCCCGTTTCAACTCGGACGGCGAATTCAAGGACGCTATGAAGGACTGGGTCTCGTCACGGCCACAGGAATGCTGGGAACAAGGAATCTTTCTGCTCGTTAATCAATGGGATCGTTGTGCTCAGGCTTATGGTGTATATTTTGAATAAAATCTTCATTTATACCCACAGTGTCCTTTCGCACCTTTTCATTTGAACAATTCTTTTACAATAAGATGAAAGCACAAGATGACTGCACGACTAGAGACATACTTTGAAATAGTGTCAGAAGTAGAAAATGTTATTAAACTGTCACTTGTTTTCCTAAGAGTGAGAGACTGAAATGAGAATTGAGATTTCACTTGTAACGCAGCTAGCTTTTGTATCTTCAAATTCATAATGTCTTCACCTAATTCCTTTCTGTCTTGCAATTTTTTCTTCTCTTCTGCATGCTGTTACTTCAAAGCATCAAACTTAGAATGCAGCTATGTGTAATTTTAAAAAATAATTATTATTTGTATATTTCAAAATAATTAAAGAATAAGACAAGAATCAATATTTTTTTAAACAAGTGTATAATAAAAAGAAATATCACATTTAATATAGCATATTCTATGACCAAATTAAAACAATAACATGAATTTTTATAATACTTGTAATACAAGTCCAATCCAAAAAATGAACATATGTCTTATTGCCAAATGACTTCTGGAGTTCAGATGCCACACATGCGCATTTGATGACGATTGAATATCGGCAGCAATGACAGCAAAGTTACATATATCACCAGAAGAATCTAAAGCATTACACTACTGGAAGATAAAAGCAATTAAATTATCAATTATAATATGAGTAAAATATTTGAATATTTGTTTATTTTCATGAATAAGAATGATCATTAAGTTCCATATTATGTAAAAAGTAGGAAATTTCTTTTTCAAGGTTTAATTGTTTTTGAATGCTTTTGGCACAAGATTCACGACGCCTATAATAAGTAGCTCGCGAATTCAACTCTATGTCACAGTTTTCGCATGATCAAGACATATCAAAACCCTCAGAAGTAGAAATTATTGGAATCGAAATAAACAACAAATAAATTCGAAAGCAACTAATGATACATGCATGCACAGAAAGTATTTTGAGCTAAATGAACTTCGGTACTCTCCGGAAGGGTTGCGATTTATTGATTCATGGCGTAGACGTAGTTTCAGCACTGACATTTTTTCCGCCAGAGAGCGCGGCTTTAGATACCTTGTGAAGTAGATTGTAGTAAAATCACTTATGCAGTAATGTGGCTCTATTATGTGGTTTTGTGGAGACAACAGCTGCTGTGGTAAATATCCCACGCTCGTTCTATTCAAGTTCAAGGAATATCATGCTTTGGAAATTGTTGAAATTTCGGCTTTGCAGTCACTCCCTCTGGTTGCAATGGTGTCAAGATGAGATACTGTCACGGAGTAGGCAGTCTCACCGTAAAAAGTGGAGAGATATCTAAGTCACTGGTGGACGTCTTCGACGCTTTAGTGGAACCACCAATTGAGTATGTCTGCCTTGAACAAGTTATAAGGCATTAATAATTTTGTGGCACATAATTAAGGGATCCAAATTTGCTTGAGCAAATAAAAAATTAGTTCATTAGTTAATTTAGACTCATATTTTACTTCTGAGAGAGTAAATTGAAATTTAATCCCTTCCAAGACTCTTCACTATGGTGGACTCTGGGAGTTCAGTTTGTAAAGCATCATTTCAAAAGAATAACGATTGGATATATATGCTAGGCATGCGGAGAGTTTGAAACAATAATAATACAATCAGAAGGGATACTTAACTGTAGACCCATAACTCCAAATTCACCCGATTTTGTGGAGTTGACTTTTGGTCATTTTTTTGATTGAGAAATTAATAGCAGAACCAATGATAATAAATGAAAATGAAAATCATTTAAATCGTTGTCAAAGAACAACAAAAGTAATCCAAATTATTTGGAACAATTGGTCTAAATATTATTTACCAACCATTCAGCAAAGTACTAAATGGATGATTTAGAAAAATCACATTTCTATAGGCGCAATTGTATTAGTCATCTTCTACCAGTTTGTAAATGCCTTTTAAGTTGAGTTGTTGAACAATATTTAGGTTCTGATAACAAGATGAGAACAGTAAGGATTAAAACTAAAATAGCAGAATTTAAAAGAGTAATTATGAAAACTGTTGTACGCCCAATTGAATGAGACATTTATAAATCGTGTGAAGTATATTGCTGTGTATTACTTTAAAATAATTTGTTTAGTAATAAATAATATGAAAATTTTCTTGTTTAGTGATGATATATTTTAAATATCTTAATTTGTGTTTGTTAAAATTTAATTTTTCTTGAACTTTATCGAAATTATTTTAATTTCAATCCTGGGGAGCATGTTGAACACCTTGATTAATTATGTTGAAGTGGCTCTGCTATTGCCAAAATGTAGACATATACGGCCGTATTCACCAAACCGGTTGCTAAACATCGGATCGTTCAACCCATGATCAACAACACATCATCAACCAATGATCATTGGTATTCACGAACGTTAATTTTACGACTAAGCATCAAGGCAGCTTTTTCTGCCTTTTTCAACCGGAAATGGATTTTCATTGGTCCAGATATACCACATGATTATCAGCTGATGGTTGGGTCTTTTTCATGTTTTTATTGTTATTTTGTTTCTTTCCGAGATGTGTATGAGAAATGTGGGACGATCAAGCGAGAAAACAATGTTATGTTGTCTAGTGATAAACTCATCGATTTTCTTACATGATATTATTAAGCTTTTCGTGGGATTGTTTCTCTGAATATACATTATTAAGCAAACATATTTTAAATTTCCACTGTATTATGTAACTAAACATTTGAGCATTTGCTGTCTTTTGAATTGAGAATATGCATATTAGCTGCTTTTCGAATAGTTTTCCAATGAATTGAACTTTTTCAAAAGGTCTATCTGAAAATTACATTTCTAAAAGAAATGCAGATTAACCAAATTGAGTTCATTTACATATGGAAATATTTTTTATATAATAATAGAATATATACATAAACAATACAAATAACAAACTGCTGCAAACTGATTTTGAAAGTGAAGAATTCACTGTAGTTTCTTCTAAACAATGAATTTAACAAAATTTGAATTTCGAGTAAATTATCATTAACTGTAAATTATATTTGTGAGAAATGTGATGAATATTTGAACAAGTAAAAAAAAAAGCATAACTTTCTTCATTTATCAATTATAAACTAGTTAAAAATGTGAAGCTTGGTAGATTTTTTTTCAGAAATCAGCATTTTTTACAAAATATAGCATTTTTTTTTATTTGTTAACATCAAAATTTTATTAGTTGAATGGTATTACCAGCAAATCATAATATTGATCTTTGTTCTTTTTTATGATCTTTCCATGTTCTTTAATATATATTGTAATGAATTATAATCATACAAATTGTTAAAATACAGCAACTTCCTTGTCTTTGGCAAGGAATTCACAAAATGTTTATAACATTTTTGTTTAAAATGTTTATTTTGTTAGAATGCCTTTTAATGAGCAATGAATTAGTATCCTGAATTTTTAATATAATAAAGAGGGGGGGGGGATGTAGTGTATAAATTCTTGCTTACAAAGTATCATGACTTTCATATTAGTAAATTATTTTCATTTACACAAAACATTTAAATTTCCAAAGGCTATTTTAATTGCAATTAAAAGCAGTGATATCTCTGAATACACACGCACTAAATTTATGTCGATAGCTATCACATTATTAAAAAATCACAACACAAGAATAAATTTGGACTCTTTTTCCTTTTATTCTGGTCATCATTGCTTAGCAGGCGCTGCCTTGCTACCGCACACACACTCTCTAACGCTACACGATACACTGAAGTGTTTTTCCCTTTGCCGCAAGAGGGCAGCACAGTTACAGGTCGGAACATACCGCCCGCCTTGACATAATGTTGTCAACACACACACACAAGGAAAAACTATGGAATATCACAATTCAAGCACAATGCTGAATAAAAACACACAAATTCAGATTTTAAACACTACACATTACAAGGTAATAACATTAATCACACAATAAAGAACACTAATATAAGATTACACATCAATAGGTAAAATACAAATTTTTGAAATGGCTCTTTTATAAACTCCAGATTGAGTTTTAACTTTTACAACTAAATTGTATAACTTAGAAAGTTCCTTATTTGCTCCTATGAAGTTTGTGCCGTTATCTGAAAATAATTTCGAACATAAACCTCTTCGAGCCACAAATCTCTTTAAACACGCTATGAAGGCATCTGATGTTAAATCAGTGACCATCTCGAGGTGCACTGCCTTAGTAACTAAGCATACAAATAAACAGACATACACATTATGATAAGTGCCCTTTCTTTGATGTTTATAATTCACAAGAAATGGGCCACAAAAATCTACTCCAGAGCAATTAAATGGGAAGTCAGGAGTCACTCTCTCTTTCGGTAAATCGCCCATCAATTGTTTAACTCCTATGGGTTTAACTCTGAAACACTTAATACAATCACGCACTACCTTCCTACACGTTGCCTTACCTTGAACAGGCCAGAAACTTTGTCTGACATAATGTAGTAAAGCAGTAGGGCCTAAATGAAAATATCTTTGATGAAAGAATTCAATAATAAGCTTAGTTAATTTATGACCTTTAGGCAAAATAATTGGGAACTTACAGTTAAAATTTACATTACTATGTCTTATTCTGCCATTGACTCTTAGTACACCAACCTCATCTAAAAAGGGGTTTAAACATTTGATCTTACTTTTGTCAAGAACAGGTTTATTTTTATTTAAACACCTTAACTCTTCTGAAAATTCCCTACTCTGGATTTCCTTTATTATGAAGGTTTCAGCCTTCCTAATTTCCTCTGTTGTCAAGGGACCCAGTCTCCTTTCAGTTGGACTCCTCAAGTTGTGGAGAAATCTGAAAACATAACTTATTACATGCAATATTTTAGTATAACTATTACTACAATTAAGAATATCAGTAACAAATGAATTGTTCAATGTAGTAACTAAAACACTTTCACAGTCAACTTTTTTGAGTTCACAGTCTACATCGTCCTTTATCACAGAGTCAGAGATTTCTCTGCACGGATACTCACTGTTTTTAGAAAGGCAGGGCCTTCCCACCACAAGTGACTCTCGAGCATTTTGGACGGATTTACACCACGACTGATAAGATCAGCTGGATTATCTCCTGACGAAACATGTCTCCACTGCTCCTGACACGAAAGGTCTTGAAGTGTGGCTACACGGTTTGCCACGAAGATTTTTAACTGGGACGTCTCTTTTTTAATCCATGACAGCACAATCGCTCCAGTAATAGGTATTGGACACTTTCAGTCGAAGAGCCGACTGGATACGCTGCATCAATTTCACCAGCAGCACAGCAGCGCAGAGCTCCAATCTCGGGATCTTGAGCTTCTTCAGTGGAGCCACTCTGGATTTACTGGCCACCATCTTGACAACAACCTCACCAGCAGGTGTTCGGGATTTGCAGTACACAACAGCTCCAAAGGCAGCTTCAGAAGAGTCGCTGAACCCATGAAGCTCTATAGCTTCGACTTCGGAAAATGGAAGAATACATCTGCTCACCTTGATGTTGTTAATGCACTGTAACTCGTTTGAAAACTTCTCCCATTCACTATGATTTTCAGGAGGAAGCTGATCATCCCATTGAAGATTCAGAAGCCACAATTTTTGTAGAAAGATTTTCGCTAGTGAAATCACAGGACCAAGGAGGCCCAGAGGGTCAAACAACTTGGCTATTGTGGATAGAACTGTTCGTTTAGTATGAACATCCGTTGAAGTTATGGACACCTTAAACCAAAAACAGTCATTACTATGGTCCCACGTGACACCTAAAGTTTTGTTATCACAGTCTGCAAAGTCGTAGTTGCATCCAGAAGTGGTAGACAACTGAGGATGATTGCCTCGCCATTTATGCAAGTTCATGCCAGCTCGTTTTAACATGGAAGTGAGCTGCTGTTGCATCTCTATACATACGGGTAAAGTCTTAGCACCAGATAGAACATCGTCCACATAAAAATCTTTCTCAACAACGGGTGCTGCAAGGGGAAAATTGTGTCCCTCATCCCTTGCAATTTGAATTAGCGTTCGAGTAGCTAAAAATGGGTCACTAGTAGTACCGTAAGTAATTGTCGACAGTTCAAACTTTTTCACTGAACCAAACTCACTGTCCTTCCAAAGTATTCTTTTTAGGTTTCGCTGACTGGGATGAATGTAAATCATCCTATACATTTTTTCAATGTCCGCAATAAATGCATATGGATGTTTGCGGAATCGCATCATAATTGAAATTAAGTCCTCCTGCACAATTCCCCCATTAATTTGCAAGCTATTGAATGAATTTCCATTCGTGGTTTCACTAGAGGCATTAAATACTACACGAAGCTTAGTGGTCATTTTCTCTGGTCTATATACTCCATGATGGGGCATGTAATACACTGTCTCTGGTTCTGTCTCATGCGTCACGTCTCTCATATGTCCCAACTTTTCATACTCATTAATAAATTCTTCATACAATTTTAAATAAGTTTTATCACGAGATAGTTTACTCCAAAGTGAATTTAATCTTTTTAATGCTATACTTTTAGACTCGCCTAAACAACTAGGTTCCTCTTTAAGTGGGATTGTGACTACATATTTTTCACTAGGCTCTCTATAATGAGTGTTAACAAAATGTTCCTCAGCGATTTTTGCCTCATGGGATGTAGGGGTCTCTAACTCAACAGTTTCTAGTTCCCAGAATTTTTTCATGGTATTGTTTAAATCTTCATCAATAATTAACCCACAATGAATTTTTGGGGAATCAAATTCCATTACACTACCGCAAGCCAAAAATCCAAAAACACTATTTTGAAAAAACAACTCTGCATTTGATGAGTAGATCTTTTCTGGCCTCAACAAATGATAGAACGATTTAGCACCTAGGAGACAATCAACTTTTTGGGGAACCATAAAATTATCAGCCAAATTAATATTAGAAGGAATTTGTTCTCAAAATTTTGCTCAAAGCTCTTATCAGCATTTGAAATTTCAGCTTTAATAAATTTGGTAACAGTCATTGAGGAATTATTTAAACATGAAATTGTTACATTTATTTTTTCTTGTTTTAACCCTAATCTGTTTGCACACTCCGAAGTCATAATATCGGACTGACTTCCTACATCCAGCAACCCTCTAACACATTGCAGATTCCCAAATTTATCTCGAATATAAAATTTAGCCGTGCTTAACAATACAGTTCTCATTTGTTTATTTTCAACCGTACTCGTAGCTGAAAATGTCGATTGCACATTTTCATTAGTTGCGCAAGAAGTTGGATAAAAGGAATTAACTTCTGGGTTTAAAGTTGATTTTGAACTTTAACCTTTATTAACTATGTTACTAGTTTCGCTTTTACCACCCCTACTGAAATGATCAAACTCTCTGGGATAATGAAGTAACCTATTATGAGGTTTATTACAAAAGCAATTTCTTGCCGAACACTTTTTCACATTGCATATTGGTGAGAGGCATTTAAAACATAAGTTTTGGGATTTCACAAATGCAACTGTATCACTAACAGAAAGTTTTTGAAATTCCTGACATTTAAATATTGAGTGGTTGTTCTGGCACATAACGCATTTAGAATTAGTATTCGATAAGAACACTTTAGAAACATTTCTGTTCGTGGGTAATCAAATAAAAGGGACCTGATCTGTCTTTTTTCCATTTATTATACATAAAGCAGCTACTGACGAAGACAACTAAAGCACATTAACAGAACATCACAAAAGCACGCGCACACACAGCAACAGGAAACACATCCGTTACATCTCTCATTAGGCATTACAAAATTCTGAATCATAAAGTAATAAAAAAGAAGCGTTTCAAAGTTCAACAGAAACTGCGCATGCGCCGGTTTCCTGATGACTACAGCTGGAATAGGGGAAAGGCGTCTCTAAGACGGAACATCCCGGCCCCCGTTGGACAGTTGTCCAACACCTTCTTCGAAAGGGAGTGGACAGAGTTTGTTGATACTTCGCCGAAAAATTCCTTTAGGGGTTCTGATGTCTGCGACACGGACTAGTCCATCTGTTCCAGGATATGTCCTTTCAATTCGGGCCAAGTTCCATTCCATGGGGCTCTTGCTATTATCCTTCAGGAGTACCAGCTGTCCGGGTTTGATGTACAGTTCAGGTAGTTTCCATTTAGCTCGAGACTGCAAAGAGTTGAGATATTCTTGACTCCATCTTTTCCAAAATTTGGTTCTAAGAGACTGGATGAGAGACCATCTAGAAGATAAAGAAATGTTAGTCAAGGAATCACTGGGTTCTGGTATTGACAACAGTGGTGCTCCCACCAAAAAATGGCCAAGTGTCAAAGGTTGAATATCAGCTGGATCGGCAGAAAGAGGACACAGTGGTCTTGAATTCAAAACTGCTTCAATCTGTGTCACCAGCGTAGTAAGCTCTTCAAAAGTCAACACTGTTGATTTAGTCACCTTCAACAAGATCCGTTTCATAGCTCTAATATTTGCCTCCCATAATCCACCGAAGTGAGGAGATGCTGGAGGTATGAAGTTCCACACTATACCTTCCTTGGCACAAAATCTTTGCACGGAATCCGATTTGCATGCTTTTAGCAGAGAATCCAAAATATTTTTTGCGCCCTTAAAATTAGTGGCATTATCACTCCATATGATTGAGGGTTTTGACCGCCTAGCTATGAATCTCCTAAGACAAGCTAAAAAACTCTCAGTAGTCAAATCAGACACTACTTCAAAATGAGTAGCTCTTGTACTAAAACATATGAAAATTGCAATGTATGATTTTAAAGTCACCCTAGATCTTTTTAGATTAGGTTTAGTAATTATGGGACCAGCGAAATCGAGTCCCACCTTTTCAAATGGTCGAGATGGGATAACTCGATCTCTTGGTAAATCGCCCATCATCTGTTGAATAGTTTTATTTTTTACTCTAAAACAGGTTAAGCATCTTTTAATTACACTTTTTACTTTGGCTTGACCAGCTGGTATCCAGTATTGCTGTCTAATTAAATACAGAGTAGTTTGAACACCGGAGTGGAGTGCTTTTTTATGAAAGTATTCTATAAGTGTATCTGTGAAATGGTGTTTCTTTGGTAAGAGTAGAGGAAATTTTTGTGAATCTGGAAGATCAGAAAATTTTAATCTTCCGCCTACTCTTAAAAGTTCATCATTATCTAAGAATACATTTAAGTTCAGAAGGGGATTATTCTTTGGAAGAACTTTATTCCTTTTTAGACAATTTATTTCAAATTCAAACTCTCTCATTTGTATAATTTTTATTAAAGATTTTGTAGCATTTTGTAATTTTTTTACATTTAAATGATCTTTCTTTCTGTTTTGCAGAGCTGATTTACAATTATGTAAGAATCTTAAACACCATGCAGTTACTCTTATTAATTTGCTGAAAGAAGAATATCTTTTAATCAAATCATCATTTGATGGATTTACTTTTGCTATTGTAGAACTTATTAGAACATTCTTTTTCAATTCTAAATTGTCTGCGTCTTCTTTGATATTTGTCTCATTATTTATTTTAGCTAATTTAGGCCATTTACATTCATTTTTTAACAACCAATTTGGCCCATGCCACCAGAAGTTAGAGTTTCTCAGTTCATGTACCGTTAACCCTCTTGATATTAGATCAGCCGGATTATCAGTTCCAGGAGTGTGATTCCATTCAGTGGGATTGGTTATATTTTGGATTTCTTTAATTCTGTTTTTTACGAACACTTTAAATCTTTCAGGGTCACCCTTCATCCAATAGTAAACAATTGAAGAGTCAGTCCAGAAGAATCGTGTAACAGGAAAGTTAATGCACTTAACTATTTTACAGCCTAGTCTTGCTGCTAAAAGAGCACCCATTAGTTCTAATCTTGGGATCGAAAGTGTCTTTAGAGGGGCTACTCTACTTTTTGAAGCGACCAAATTTGATTTGATTTCCCCGTTTTTCAATAAGACTCTAATGTACGCTACAGTTCCATATGCCCTCTTAGAGGCGTCGGAGAAACAATGTAGTTGAGCTTCAACTATTTCAGTGGTTTTCGCTTCGGCGAAAAAATATCTAGGTATTTTAATAAGATGCAAATTTTTTATTTCTTCGCACCATTCATTTATTTTAGTGGTCAGTGTTTTCGGGAGAGGGTCATCCCAGTCTAATCCCAAGCACCAAATATCCTGTATTAGACATTTTATCTTGATGGTAAAAGGTCCTAAAAACCCCACTGGATCAAAAATGCGTCCAGCTACTTGAAGAACATATCGTTTGGAATTTACCTTTTTAGACAGGAATTTCTCTAAGCTTCGAGTGTCAAACTGGAATATATCTAAATCGGAATCCCAGGCCAATCCTAGCACTTTACAAGGAGTTAAAGCAGAGTTATCATTAATTGAATATTTTTCTTCATCTATTTCTAAACCCGCCTCTCTCCATTTATCACGAAGCTCAACTGAGTTAGTTTTCCATTTCCTTAATTCCATGCTCGCTTCTTTAAAGATGTTATAACATTCTAGGCTTATTTTAAAAGCTGAATCAAAGTCTCTTTGGCTACAGATTAAATCGTCGACATACAATGATTTTTCTAGCATTTGACAGGTATTAGAAAATTGTTCTACATACCTCTTTAGATGGTATTGGATTGTAGCTGCAAGGAGAAAGGGGCTTGATTTGACACCGAAAAGAACTCGAGTCATCTTGAAAATTTCCTCTTCTTCCTTTTCCGGATCTTCCGTCCAGAAGAAACTAGTATAATTCTGATCTTCTTCGGCAATCTGTATTTGCAGAAAGGCCTTCTTTATGTCGGCAGTTATGGCAACAGCCTGTTCTCTAAAACCTATTAAAATCTCAAAAAGATCTGGAATGAGATTGATACCAGTATGTAAACAATCATTTAACGACAACTGTCCTTTCGCATGAGAACTTGCGTCAAATACCACTCTCAAACGAGTGGTAGTTTTATCTTCCCTTATTACCGCCCTGTGAGGCAAATAAAATGAAGGTTTTTCTTCTTCCCATGTTATAACTTTCTTAATGATACCTTCTTTTAAATGATCTTCAATAACAGCTTTATAATCTAAAAACAACGAATTATCTTTAATAAATTTTGATTTTAAATGCGAAAACCTCCTTTTAGCCACTTCAAAGTTATTAGCTAAATATTCTTTCATATTTGTTTTCCAAGGAAACTTTACAGTATATCTTTTATTTTGATAAACAATATTTTCTTCAAATTGTTTCATAATTTCTTTATCTACAGTATGTTTTTCGAAATCATCCTCTTCAACCCCTTCTACCCCTAAATTCTCAAGATCCCAAAATTGTTTAAGTTGGTCCGAAATATCCTTTTCATCTACTACAATCTTCATGGTCATTAAATCATTTGATAAACCTACGTGACCTTGCAAGCACCAACCAAAAATTGTTTCAGTCGCTACCAGTTTGTTATTTAATCTTTTTATTCTGCCTGAAACGATTTCATAATAATAATCTACACCAATTAATATTGAGATATTCTTGCCTCTATTATCAATAATATCAGCTAGCTGTAAATGCTTCAATTTATTGTACGTTTTAGTAATATTGTTGTTAGGTGCAGGAAGAGTAGTGGCTGAAATGTTTTCTGTAACCAAAGCTTCTACTTCAATACGTAAAGAGGGATCCTCACGGTTTTTTAATTCTACTCTCACTATATTGTAAGAATGTTCCTTTGCTTGCTTAGCGCCAAAAGAGTATACCGATAAAGATTCTTTTCTTATTACTTTTAACTTTAATTTTTCTGAAACTTCACGTGTTATAAATGTTCTCATACTTCCATTATCTAACATTAGTCGTACTGTTTCAAATTCGTTTGTTTCATCATTGCGTACTAGGGCTGCACATGTTTGAAGAAATATATTACCGCGAGAAAAGTTTTTGTTTTTATCGTAATGTGAAATTGCGGTAATTACGTTCTTATTATCTTTATTTAAATCGGACATGTTAGATTCTGCTTGAGAGCAAATAGATTTATTATGCTTCTTCCCGCATATTTCACATGTCAAATATCTTCTCTGGCGGCATTCATTAACTCGATGTTTTGGCTTCAAGCATAAAAAACACCTGCCATCTTGTTTTAAAACACCGAGTTTCGTTTCCAAGTCGGTTTGAGAACATAACTCCGATCGATGCTCTCCTTTACAATATAAACAATTTTCGTTTAATGCTGACGCGGAAAAACATTGAAGATCTTTCGGTTTTGCGCTTGACCTTGGACTTCGCAATATATCATGCGAGCTAGCTGTGTTTCGACTGAAGTTGTTGAAAGGATTCTGTTTCGCTTTCGGGAGCGAATTTTCTTTGCGTCTATCGCCTTTTGAGGTATGCATAAACGCATTCAATTTCAATTCTTAAAAAATTTAGTAATTCAGTTACATTAAATTCGAACTTCACCGAATTATCAACTTTTTTTCTATTAAATTCAAGGACAAGATCTTCGGGAATCAATTTAATTAAAATGGGATAGAGTAAATGCCCATACATCTCTGAAGTAACTTTTAATGATTCTAAACTTCTTAGGTTTATCTCTACGGTATCATATAACCTTCTAAAACCATAAATATTATTTGAATCAGTTACTGGTACAAGATTTAGTAATTTTGACATGTGTGCGTTAATAACCAGTTCTTCTCTGCCAAATCTTTGTATCAACAATTTTAAAGCCTGATCATAATTCTCGTCTGAGAGCGCAAAGCCATTAACCGCAATCGCGGCCGCACCCCCTAATAGTGACTTTAAATATGAGAATTTATCTATTTTTGACAGAGATTTGTTATTATCAATAGAATTTTGAAATTGATTCCAAAATTCTAACCAGCAACAGGGGTCTCCATAATATTTTTCAATTGTAAGTTTAGGCAATTTTATGGTCTTAAAATTATATTCGTTTACAGGTACGATGGCTGAACTTTCCTGAGTGTTGTTTATTGCATCTAAATTAGGATTTCCTGTAGCGCCTAATAAAGAAACATTTGGTGTTATTGATTGGCACTCTGATTCGTCTTGTAAACATTTTAATTGCGCTGATAACTTGGACAAACAAACTATGATTTTTTCATTGTATTCGAAAGCCGACTCAATTTCGGTTTCGAATTCCTTATCATCTTTGATTAGATTTTGTATAAGTTTATCATAGTCTTTTAACTGTGTAGACGATATATTCAAATAATTTAAGGCCTCTTGCAAATCTTTGGTGGTAAGAGAATCTATTTTCTCTTCCAAATCGCTATTAATTTTGTTAATGTACTTTGTAACTGAATATCTATGCAAACCTCTGGTTTTTCTCAATTTAGAAAGTTCATCCATCGTTCTTATATTTAATATTCAAAAACACCAAAATTAAAATTCTATTTCTAATACATCAAATTTCAATATCAATTTTAGATTTATTCATGCATTATCAATCAATATTTCAATAGTATTCTATCAGTAACCAATATCTTTAAAGCGAATATAGTATCAATATGTAACAAAAATTCAACTTCAAATATAAAAATCAAATTTCACTATATTGTTACATTCATTCCTTTTAACTTCGGACATTCCAATCCATGAAATTAAATTATTTTAAATGTCCGAGTTTCTCTTAAATAAAGGAAAATATTCGCTCACCTTTCTGGTTACTGATTCCTTTCGATCTTCATAGCTGCTTTTCCATTAGATCAGGCCCCACGTTGGGCGCCAAAATGTTCGTGGGTAATCAAATAAAAGGGACCTGATCTGTCTTTTTTCCATTTATTATACATAAAGCAGCTACTGACGAAGACAACTAAAGCACATTAACAGAACATCACAAAAGCACGCGCACACACAGCAACAGGAAACACATCCGTTACATCTCTCATTAGGCATTACAAAATTCTGAATCATAAAGTAATAAAAAAGAAGCGTATCAAAGTTCAACAGAAACTGCGCATGCGCCGGTTTCCTGATGACTACAGCTGGAATAGGGGAAAGGCGTCTCTAAGACGGAACAATTTCTATTACGATTCTCAAAATTTCCTTTACCGAAATTCCTTTGCTCATTTTTATTCGTAACGAATGCGCGGGAAAACGAACCGCACTCAGTTTTGTTTTGGTTTCGGTTTTAGAAGCCACAAATAAATCACATTCTCTACTTAATTCCTGCACATTAAAAACAGATTCTCCTTGTTTAATACTGATATGACTTTTTAAATCTTGAGGAAAAGTGCTAAAAATCTGATCAGAAACCATTAACTCACACAATTTAGAAAAATCATTCACATTACGAAGTTGAATGTAATACTCAAAAACATATCTAACTCTTGAAGCAAATTGCGCATAATTTTCTGTTGGCAATTTTACTGCACTTTTAAATTGTTTTAGACATTCTGGATAAGTTGGTTGAAATTGTTTTAAGACAATAGATTTAATTTTTTCATAGTCACTCAACTCTTCTTCTTTGATATAAACCATTAAATTGCCAATTCTATCCCCTAATAGATTTAATAAAATTTCCGCTTTAAATTTATCACTAACTACTTTTGTTTTGAAAGCTTTTTCGAGCGAATTGAAAAACAGATTAAAACACTCAGCATTTTTGGGAACAGGAATCGTCAAAACTTTGATACTCTTAATTAAATTCTCTAAACTAAAACTCTGTTCATTATCGCTAAGCTCACACAATGAGGGTTTGAGCTTTAAAAGCTCTATTTCTTTCTCTACAAGCAAAAGCGAAAGCCTTTCAATCTCCAATTTTTGTTCTAATGAAAGCCTTTCGTTTTCGGCTTGATCCGAATATTTACTTCTTTCGTCTGAAATCTCTTTAATTAAATTTTTCACAACCTCAATTTTTTGCTTATAAATGTCACTATTCTCAATTATACTTATCAAATCTACAACTTTAGCGGAAGATGCAAATTCAATATCTAGTTCTGTACACAAACTCTTTAATTCGTCTTTCTTCAAACTAGACAAAGACATAATGAAAATTTAAGTAATTGAACACTTACCCACAATAATTATCCTTGAGAATTGGGACGAGAGAATACGCGAAAACACAGAGAACAGAAACAGAAAACACCACTCAAGCTACAACTTTCGTTTCCTAAGCCTACGCTAATCCACTTCGCATATTTTCACACCCAAAAAAAAAAACGTAATCCATCGCTGATCGCTATTTTATCTCCTCCGAGACGGACCATATGAATACACACGCACTAAATTTATGTCGATAGCTATCACATTATTAAAAAATCACAACACAAGAATAAATTTGGACTCTTTTTCCTTTTATTCTGGTCATCATTGCTTAGCAGGCGCTGCCTTGCTACCGCACACACACTCGCTAACGCTACACGATACACTGAAGTGTTTTTCCCTTTGAAGCAAGAGGGCAGCACAGTGACAGGTCGGAACAATCTCTGACAATCCCATATAATTGTTTGTATGAAGTTTATAACGTATATTACAAATTTCTCTTTATTTGACTTTCAGCATTTATTTGTAAACAAATAAGTTTGAAACTTCCACAATATGTATAAGCTTCCAATATGTATTATTTTAGCAATATGTATTATATTTCCACAATATGCTATATTTGAAAAAAATAGTAATATTACTTTTGGTGTCAATATTTAAATATGTATTAGCTATCTAAATCTTCAGTAGTTTTCAAAATAACATTTTTTTTGTTTGTTTGTTCTTTTCTCAAAGCAGAAAAAAATGCTTATTCTGTGCTATGCTTTTATTTCTGTAGAAAAGCAAATATAGAAAAATATGCTTATTAATTATCAAAATATTAAATTTTTACATATATAATTGTTAAAAAAATTTCTAGATATAGATGTCAAAATATATACATATTAGAAGAATATATACATTCAGAATATATACTGCAAATCAGAAGATTCAAATTATAAACAAAAGTCAGTGAAAATTGTATATGAATATTGAAGACCAACAGCTATTTCACCAAAATAAATATTCATGCAATAAATTTGTATAGTATATTGTTATTGTGGAAGTGAAGAAGCTCATTTATACCTCATATCTAAAACGTTTTGTAAACAATGAATTTAACAACTCTTTAAATTTCAATGGAATAATTGTTAGCTTGACAACATGTATTTGACTACCTTGACATTACAAATCAGTATAAAAATAATGTAAATATTGATGAAAACCATACTTATTTTAGAATTGATATCCCTGAGTAAAATAAATGATTAAGTTGCACATCATAAGCATTCACTTTTGTTCAAATAAATTGAGTGGCAAAACATCTAGAACTAACAGTAAATTTTTTTAACACTTTCTGCTTGATGATTCAAACTTAATCAAAAAGCAACACAGGTTAACTTGATTAGCTTGTCAGAAACTAGTAATGATATTTTAATTCTTTCAAGTAAATGTGAAATTCCATTTGTTTCAACAAGTTTTTGCCTTTTTCTTTTTTTTATTCCCAGAAATTTGTACCAAAAAAGTTATTAATTTTTTGATACTTTAACATTTAGTTTCTACTCATACTTGAATAATATCTGTCACTTTATTATATTAATTTCCAATGATGTTTTTAATTATTCATATCCTCATGACAATCATTACTTCCTGAAATCATAAACCTATGAGCACAACCATCTAACTAAATACTGTTAAGTCAGCATAATTTCCTTTGTTTAATTGTCAAATTTTTGAACTCAGGATCTTGTGTATTTAAACACGGATTCTCTTTCTATATTTAAATTTCATGAAAGATGATCCAAATTGAAATGTTTCAAAAAAGTAAAAGAATTTTTCACAAATTTTTTTTTTCTTGAAATCATCTTAAATATTATTCAAATAGGTTACATTAAACTGTTAGTTAATGTAACTGTAAGTTAATGAATTTTTAAAATAAAAACCTATTTTTTAAAATTTTATATTTGAATCATAATTTGTAGAAATTTGAATTAACTCGGATAAGTTATTATCTAAACTTCTTTTTAAAATTCCAAAATTTTCAAATCCCAATTAATCTATTTTCTTTGTTTTTTACACACTTCTCAGAATGTCTTAAAATATGCGAAATTAAAAAAGGACTTCTGTATACAAAAATCTATATTATTCAAATTTGACTCAAAAAGTAACATATTATATGAATTAAAAAAAGAAAATTTTGACGGAGAAGTCGCAGCTTCTACAAGCATTAAAACAAAGTGCCATTAAGGCACTTTAAAATGTAACATTGATGCTGATTATTAATACAAAATTCTTCTACAAGAATTACAAGGAAGTGTCAATAGAGGTACTTTAAAATGCAACATTAATGCTGATTCATAATACAAAATTCTTCTATATGTGTCTTTTTATTTCTCTAATACATATACATATTGTAATAAGATCATGAGCACATAAAACCACTAGGAAAGAACTACATTGATATGAGCCATACATGTATGTCATTTTATATAAATTATAAAAAAGAACAACATCAAATTAAAAATATATTTGATTTTCAAAGATGGGAATAAGGAATTATTTAGACATTTCTATACAGATAAATTATAAAATAATATCTTTCAAAAAATAATTAGGTAGAGAATACATTACAAGTAATGTTAAAATTTGTTTGATCTCTTTAAAAAATGTTAATTTTATACACATTTTTGAAGACTTAAGCAAACTGATATTGTAAAAGAGATTAGCTGTATTGAGTGACAAGCACATTATTATATCACACAATTTATAAGTAACAAAAGTAATTTCTTTAAATTTCTAATTGTTAATCATAATAAAAACTGCAATAATTCTTTTTCTATAAAATAAATAATAACATAAAAAATCAATTAACTAAAAAAAAAACTTATATATCCATGTGAAAACAGTGTACAGTCATGGAAATGAGTCATATAGGAAAGTTTCAAAAATACAAAAAGCAATCCTGTATAATCATCACCAGACAGATGAAAAAGATTTCTTTGTTGCTTTTCTTATTTTTTTTTTTATTTTTTTTTTTTTTCTAAAAGGAAAAGGCTGTTCCTTATTTCTTCCATATCTTGGCAAGTTTTTAATCTGAGAGATGTGAAATATGAATTAATTATAATATTATAAATAACTGTAATGAAAGAAATTGTTAATTTAACAATAATACTTACATGACATACTTAAAAATTGATAGTATAAACACAAATATTTGATATAAGTCAAAACTACCATTTTTTGTATCTAAATTTAAATAAATATTTAGAATTCATTTATACACTACACCTGTTATAAAAAAAAAGACTTAAGATATTCTATTCTCAATCAATAGAAAAGTGCATTCTAAAAAATTTGCAAGCTATTTCAGATAACTTTGGAAAATATTCTACAGAAAGAATATTTTTTTACCTAATCTTAAAATATTATTTGTTCAACGAAAACATATTTATTATTTAAGTGGTTGTTTTTCAAAAACCCTTCTTGTTTTAAATATTCATACAAAAATCTGCCATAATCTTTGATATACAGCTGTATAATGGTAGGGGTGGAGGAATAAGAATTTTTCAATATGGAATAAAGCAAAATGAAAATTTTAAGTTTATATTGCAAATAATCATTAATACTTGAATTCTTTATTATATTTTTACAGATTTACAGAATTGAACAATAAAAGGAACAAGGTTAAAATTGATTAACATGTAACATTGTCTTAGTAAAGAATGGGAAAATTTTCTTATAGCATGACAAATGCAAAAAACTGTTAAAGATGGACTCTAGTTATAAAAGTAATATTAAAAGTTAATTAAAAATGATTTGAAAAAATATTGCATACATACATTATCAATTTTTAATAACTTATATCATCATAATAATATAATTAAAAAAAACTATAAGACTACACAAATGATATGAATATATATAGATATGAAACAACTTATTTTACTAGCAAGTGATTAGATTAACCAGACAGAAAATATGCAATAAAATGTTTTTAATGGAAGCAGTTTAAGGAACAATCATTTCATAAAAAACAGTATAATCATACTAAACTTGATGAGTTTTCTAAAAGGTATTAATAAGTTTAGCAAATTCTTTTAATTATAATTCATTTGCTTCAAAAAATTGAATATTCAAGGAATTATACAAATGACAAATTCTAGTTTTAATTCTAGAAAATAATAATCCAAAATCGACTCGGATATAATAATAATAAAAAGGGATTCCCATATGAAGGATATAAAAGAGTTTAATGTAAACATACCTCAAGTCGCTCAGATTCATTATTTGGTAGGTAAATGAATCTTGGCCTCATTTCAGCTATACATCTAGATACTTCATTTATAGCCCGGCAACATTATGACTGGCTAGTTTGATTGAAATCACCAATTATTTGTTGATGACTTCCTGAAGCAAAAAAAAAAAAAAAAAACCGTAAGGCAATACAAAATTTCTTTTCAGTAGTTACAGCACTGTTTCGTAAAATATTGGGGCTTAATTTCTCCTTATCAAAGATAAAATGCATTCAGCAGAATCAGGAGGAAGTCTGTACTTCGAAATAAAATCATATTCATCTAACAAATCCAAATCAGAAACTCTGTCAGTGTATATTCACCTCCTATCTGATATCAACTGCAATAGTTCCAATGTATCTGAAAACTAATGTAACAGTTGTCCTTCTTGAGAAATGCGCATGCGGAAAACCGTTGATCAAATTTGATCATCGGAAGTCCGTGAATCAAAAAATGGGGCAAAACAGGGGGAAATTGACAATCAGTTTGGTCTGGTGAATACCGATTTGACTGCTGATCAGCATTTAATCATCAGCTGATGTTTAACAACGGTTGGTGAATACGACCGATAGTGGTTACGAGTCGAATCCTTGTAAGCGTTGGTGAAAGTTGCGGAGCGCCAAAGTGCAGCATACGAAAAAAAGTTATGAAATTATAATTATGTTTTTTTCATACATTATGACACAGTCCTCGTTTTAGAAAGTACTCTTCTGTTCCATAACACCGTATATTTTATTTCATTTGTATTAAATTTAAGAAAAGTTAGTTAGTGCCTTTGTTAACTTAAATATTCAAAACCATATAATTTTAAAATATTTTTTTTAAACCAAAATATTTTTTTCTATAATAGACAAATAAAATTTAGGACACTTTCAAAATGTTAAAAAATTATTGAAATATATAAAAGGTATTCTTCAAAAAATTTATGAAATATAAAATGTTTTTAAATTGTTAAATTGCATTCATACTTTTTCCAGAAACATTCTATCAGAGCATTTTTTTTAATTAAACAAAAAAGAATTTTAATTGACTAAGTCAATTTTATTCTGTATCTTTTAGGATATTTTTAAACTTCAAAATTCTATAGACCAAAATCATTTGTGAAAACAATTTTTCTAAAATTTTTAACCTTTGCGTCAAATTAAAGTTCTATATCTGATTTTGCAGCTGTAAGTTAAAATAAACTTACTCAAAACAATGTCACACAATTTTATTGAACAAGAATATTAATTTATTAAGCATGGTTATTACATAGATTCTGATTCTTGAAAAATTTATATATGATAAATTAAAACATATATTGTATAAAACTGATTCTATAATCATAATTTTTTTCCAGATGATTAGAATTTTTCAAGCTTCATGACTAAAACCTGGACATAATAGACAAATTTAAAATATAATAGTATTTTGCAGAAAAAAAGTGAAAGGATTTTTTAAATAACATTTTTATTGAGAATTTAAGAAACGCATCTTGTAAAAACTGATTAAAAATATCAATCCAAAATACTTAACGAGATTAATGCAAATTATTTAGTGAAATTGTAAATTCATTAACAAATGACTACATAATTAACGAATCAATACATTAAAAAAATGGAACAAGATCAAACCAGATTAATATAATGGCACACTCAGTACAAAAATGAAAGCATTACCACATTTTTACAAAGTTATTAAAGATCGGGATTTAGGGCTGTTTTTAGTATTATTATTACATTGGTTAATTTGCAAAATACGAAATTTTCATTATTTTATATACAAAAGTGAAATTGTTTTTTTCTATGCAAAAAAAAAAAATCATTGTTAAAACTTCGAAATAAAATCTTTCGTTAAAAATCAATCGCATGAAAAGATCATAAACTGAATTTGAATATAAGAAGAATATGTAATTACAAACAACATGAATTCCAGGATGTATTTCATAAGGCCATAATATAATTGAATGTAAGCGCCATGAATATTCAACGTTGAAGACAGTTCCAAAATGAGAAAGCATTGACGCTGTTGTTCTTAACCTATATCCCAGAAATACAATAATAATTTTTTCCACAAACAGTAAGCATCTCCCTATACGAACTAATTTTTAGCCAACTAAAAAGTAAGCACTTCTTGAAATACATTAAATGGTAGAAATAGGTACAGAAGACGAAATAGGCGAGGCAGCGCCCAATCAAAAGACGCCGTTTATAGAGGTGTAGGTGTTAATGTAACATTTTCTAAGTTATAAAATCTAATTTTGAAATATGAATTTCTTACGAAATGTTCGAAAATACACTTTTAAGGAACCTGTCCATGAAGGAACGAAAGATACTAACACTAATAATAATATATTTATAAGGTCAAACTTATTAAAAATAATGGTAGGTGATCTTATATCAGAAAAAATGTGTTAATACTTTTTTTTATATCTATGAATAATTTCTTAAGGATAGGAAACCAAATATCTCTGCATGAAAGATAAATATTTTAATGCTTCTATACGAAACACTATTTTCAATTGATTTACCAAAATGTAAATATTCTCCTTTCGACTTCAATAACCAGTGATTTTGATTAATTGTCATCTACTTCTGAACATACATTTCCACGGGTTAATAATCATGGATTTCTGATTTATTTTTAGAAATAATTGAATATATTCTTCATGGGAAATGAAAGTGCTGAAATTTATTGCAGATATACTTTGTCATTTTTATCAGAAAATAGCATTACCCTCTACGCTAAAAACACTCCACACTTTTTGCTTGTTTCGAAAATTATTTTCATTGCCGTCTATATTTGACTCAAGTGTTACACAGGTATAATGCCCGTTTGCCTCCTCGGTCAGTTGAAAAAAAATATATTACAATTCTTATTAATTTTAAACTCTCAGAAAAATACAAGTTTTGTATTCAAACAGATTCTAGGAAGTGTGTTGAATTTCTTCATTAATTACGTTGAAGTGGCGCTGCGATCGCCAAAATATGCATGAACTTTGTAGTTTGTTATGATTTGAATTCTTGTAAGTGTTGGTGAAAGCTGAGGAGCGCCCAAGTGTGGCATCCGCAATAAAGCTATGAAATGAAAATAGCGTTTTTAAAATGCGTTATGATATAGTCCACATTTTAGGGAGCAACTCTTCTGCTGCGTAATAGTTGTTATTGGCGAGCTATTATTTGGCGAGAAAAATTTTAGAAAGCCAGCTTCCAGTTATCAGATTAGCATGAGATCACCAAATTGGTGGTTGTGTATCTACGCCTACATTAGATTTGTAAAAATTTTTAATTAAATGCCCTTTTTTTATTTAAACGTAAAAGTTTATGGAGGAAATATTTATTAGAGTTTGTTTTTTAGAAGAATCTTCAGAAAATTCTACTTCCCAATCTTTTCTCCTACGCAGAATATAATCTTCGATTTAGTCTGGAAAAAAAAAAGAAAATTCCTTCATCTGATAAATTCATTATATATATATATATATATTTTTTTTTTCTGAATCGGATGTAAGAATTCTAAATGCTGCGTGATTTCCTCATACAACAAAAGTGGAGCGAGAGGGAAAATTATATATTTATCAATTGTTCAGTGTATTTTCAGTGCTGTCTATTATTTTTTTAGATAAAATTTATACTGCATTATCTTCTGTTAAGAACCTTTGTAGGATCTGTTGATGCAAATTCCAAGGATTTCATTTTTTCTCATTAAAAAAAAAACAGTTACTAAAGATCCTCTTAATTAGTAAGATTACAGCATTGTCTTGAAAGTAGCATAAAATTATAATGACTATTTCACGATTCCTAGGAAAAAAGTTTTAGTTCAGGAAAATAAATTTAGAATTAAACATTAATAAATGAGAATAAAGGGCAAGTAATATTTTTTCATTTCTTACTTTCAATTTGATATCTTTTATTAAATTTTTCATTAATTATTACTATTATTTCATGCATAGCCTTTTTTCTTTATATTTTTCAATTATCAATTTATTTTTATTATTCATTCTATAATTTCATACTTTCACTCAAAATTGCATAAATAGTAAGCATTAAAGTTACAACTGAATCGTGCATGAGAAATGCCGTTCCTCATTGGTTTATTTTAATTTATTAATTTATATTTGTTTAATTTATATAGAAATGCCCTTCATCATTGATTTATTTTAATTCATTAATTTATATTTGTTTAATTTATATTGATTTATATTTATACTTAGTTTTTTTCATGCTGCTTTAACTGCCACATATTCCGAGAGTTAGTTTTAGAAACAGAAGCGAAAAACACTTCTAAGGTAAAAATCATGTCTTTGTCCATACTGCGTCGTGATACTTCCTGTATTACAAATGCATGTATCAGTAAGCCATAAAAAATATGTTGCTGCGCATACCGCTGCACTCAGGGTTTACCAGAGAGAACCGTGCGGAGATTAGCAATAGAGATGCATAATCCACGAATTTTTGATTAACAAATAATTTTGTTATTGTTATTTTTAAATATTTGTTCCAAATATCTATTATTTCAATCATATTATTAATTAACAGTTATTACTTAATATTAAATATAAAATTTATTAATTGTAATTAATACTTAATTTAATGATTTAAATAACGTGTGACTGAATTAATTTATCTATTTCAGCTTCTTAAATTTGATTTTTTTTCAAAACTATTTATTTAATTTCTTTATTGGAGTAAACCCTTTTCTGAATTATTTGAATTAAATATATATATGTCATTTCTTTAAATTGTGTAATTTAGTTCTATATTCTAACAATAGATGGCGCCAGCAGTAAACGGAGTATATGCAAAGTCAAGTCACAAGCAATTAAAAATGATTTGTATGGAATAGTACATCATCAAATACGAATATCGGAAAGTCAAGATCACTGTCATGAAGTGGAGCGGCGGCTTCACACTTGCCAGTGAAGTCACCGCTCCGATAAATTTCAGTGATATGCAATTCAATGATACGATGATTTCAATAACCGGTCTATTCACTTTTCAATTCATTTACAGATTCTTCTTTTCTGTTTTGTTCGAGAGCTTCCATTGGACAGATCGTATCGATTGTTACTTACCAGTGGAGTCACCGCTCCTGTAAATTTCAGTGATATCGTATCGACTGTTAAGTGACAATCAAATAAAAATCAAATGACTTATGGCCGTATTCACCAACCGTAGTTAAACATCAGCTCATGATTAAACGCTGGTCAGCAATCAAATAGCTATTCACCAGACCAAACTGATTGTCGATTTCCTCCTGTTTTGCCCCATTTTTTTGATTGGCGGACTTCCGCTAATAAAATTTGATCAAAGGTTTTTCCGCATGCGCAGTTCTCAAGAAGGACAACTGTTACATTAGTTTTGAAACAAACATGGAGGATTTAGATACATTGGAACTATTGCAGTTGATATCAGATAGGAGGTCGCGAATAATTTACACTAACAGAATTTCTGATTTGGAATTGTTAGATGAATATGATTTTGTTTCGAAGTACAGACTTCCCCGTAATTCTGTTGAATGCATTTTATCTTTGATAAAGGAGAAATTAAGTAACAATATTTTACGAAACAGTGCTGTAACTCCTGAAGAAAAATTGTATATTGCCTTAAGTTTTTTTGCTTCAGGAAGTCATCAACAAATAATAAAAGTTTTGAATCAAATTAGTCAGTCATCATGTTGTGGGGCTATAAATGAAGTGTCTAGATGTATAGCTGAAATGAGGCCAAGATTCATTTACCTACCAAAAAATGAATTTGAGCAACTTGAGGTATGTTTACATTAATCTCTAATAACCTTCATATGGGAATCCCTTTTTGTTATTATTATTATATCCGAGTCGATTTTTGATTATTATTTTCTAGAATTAAAACTAGAATCTGTCATTTGTATAATTCCTTGAAGATTCAGTTTTTTGAAGCAAATGAATTATAATTAAAAGAATTTGCTAAACTTATTAATACCTTTTAGAAAACTCGTCAAGTTTAGTACGATTATACTGTTTTTTGTCAAATGATTGTTCCTTAAAATGCTTCCATTAAAAACATTTTATTGCATATTTTCTATCTGGTTTATCTAATGACTTGCTAGTAAAAGAAGTTCTTTCATATCTATACATATTCATATCATTTGTGTAGTCTTATAGTTTTTTAATTATGTTATTATACCGATATAAGTTATTAAAAATTTATAATGTATGTAATATTTTTTCAAATCATTTTTAATGAACTTTTAATATTTTATAACTAGAGTTCATCTTTGACAGTTTTTTGCATTTGTCATGCTATAAGAAAAGTTTCCCATTCTTTAATAAGACAATGTTACAAGTTAATAAATTTTAACCTTGTTACTTTCATTGTTCAATTTTGTAAATCTGTAATAATATGATAAATAATTCAAGTATTAAAGATTATTTGCAATTTAAACTAGAAATTTTCATTATACTTTATTCCATATTGATAAATTCTTATTCCTCCACCCCTAACATTTTATAGCTGTATATCAAAGATAATGGCAGATTTTTGTATGAATATTTAAAGCAAGAAGGGTTTTTGGAAAAAAACCCTCCTAAATAATAAATATGTTTTCGTTGAACAAATAATATTTTAATATTAGGTAAAAAAATATTCTTTCTGTAGAATATTTTCAAAAGTTATCTGAAATCACTTACAAATTTTATAGAATGCACATTTCTAGTGATTGAGAATAGAATATCTTATGTCTTTTTTTTATAATAGTTGTACTGTATAAATGAATTCTAAATATTTGTTCTAAATTTAGATACAAAATAATGGTCTTTTTGACTTATATCAAATATTTGTGTTTGTACTCTCAATTTTTAAGTATGTCATGTAAGTATTATTGTTAAATTAGCAATTTTTTTCATTACAGTTATTTATAATATTATAATTAATTCTTATTTCACATTTCTCAGATTAAAGGCTTGCTAAGATATGGAAAAAATAAGAAACAGCCTTTTCCTTTTGAAAGAAAAAAAAGAAGAAGAAAAGCAACAAACAAAGAAATCTTTTTCATCTGTCTGGTGATGATTATACAGGATTGCTTTTTGTATTTTTGAAACTTTCCTGTATGACTCATTTCCATGACTGTACACTGTTTTCACATGGATATATAAGTTTTTTTTTTTAGTAAATGGATTTTTTATTTTATTATTCCTTTTATAGAAAAAGAATTATTGCAGTTTTTATTATGATTAATAATTAGATTAATAATTTTATTAGATTAATAACTAGGAAAGAGCTTGTTGAAACAAATGGAAAATATCACATTTTCTTGAAAGATTTAAAATATCATTACTAGTTTCTGACAGGCTAATCTATTTAACATGTGTTGTTTTTTCATTAAGTTTGAATCATCAAGCAGAAAGTGTTAAAAAAACTTATTGTTAATTATGTTTTGCCACTCAATTTATTTGAACAAAAGTGAATGCTTATGATGTGCAAATTAAATATTTATTTTATTCAGGGATATCAATTCTAAAATAAGTATGGTTCTCATCAATATTTATATTATTTTTATACAGATTTGTAACGCCAAGATTGTCAAGTACATGTTGTCAAGCTAACAATTAGCTCATTCAAATTTAAAGATTTGTTAAATTCATTGTTTACGAAAAGTTTTAGATATGAGGTATAAATGAGCTTCTTCACTTCCACAATAACAATATCTTATATAAATTTACTACAGGAATATTTATTTTGGTGAAATAGCTAATGTCTTCAATATTCATCTACAATTTTCAATAACTTTTGTTTATAATTTGAATCTTATGATTTGCAGCATATATTTTGAATGTATATATTCTTCTAATATGTATATATTCTGACATTTATATCTGTAAAGAAATAAAAGAATAGCACAGAAAAAGCACTTTTTACTTTTTTTCTGTTTTGAGAAAAAGAAAAAAAAATGTTATTTCGAAAACTACCGAAAATGTAGACAGCTGATACATATTTAAATATTGACACCTAAAGTAATATTACTATTTTTTTCAAATATAACATATTGTTGAAATATAATACATATTGGAGGCTTATACATATTGTGGAAGTTTAAAACTTATTTGTTTACAATAAATGCTGAAAGTGAAATAAAGAGAAATTTGTAATATACGTTATAAACTTCATACAAACAATTATATGGGATTGTCAAAGATATCAATGCTTTCAATTGCAATTAAAATAGCCTTTGGAAATTTAAATGTTTTGTGTAAATGAAAATAATTTACTATTATGAATGTTATAATGCATTGTAAGCAAGAATTTAGACACTGCATTTCCTCCCCCTTTCTTATAATAAAAATTCAGGATACTAATCCATTGCTCATTAAAATGCACTCTAACAAAATAAACACTTTAAACAAAAATGGTATAAACATTTTGTGAATTCTTTGCCAAAGGCAAGGGAGTTGCTTTGTTTTAACAATTTGTATGATTAAAATTCATTACAATTTATATTAAAGAACAAGGAAAGATCATAAATAAGAACAAAGATCAATATTATGATTTGCTGGTAATACCATTCAACTAATAAAATTTTAATGTGAACAAATCAAAAAAATTAATGCCATATTTTGTAAAAAATGCTGAAGTCTGAAAAAAAAATCTACCAAGTTTCAAACTTTTCACTAGTTTATAATTGATAAATGAAGAAAGTTATGCTTTATTTTTACTTGTTCAAATATTCGTCATATTTCTCAGAAATATAATTTACAGTTAATCATAATTTACTCAAAATTCTAATTTTGTTATATTCATTCTTTAGAAGAAACTTCAGTGAACTCCTCACATTCAAAATCGGTTTGCAGCAGTTTGGTCATTTTATGGTAAACCAATTTTTGTATCAGCTTTATTATCTCTTTTTCATTTCCAGTTTTTATAAAATTGAGGGAATTTTTTTTATTTTCAACTTTTGTGCTACATAGATATTTTACCAAAGCTTTTTTCTGTTAGGTGTTACTAAATTTATATGCTGTATCACCATATATTAAATTCATCATGCTCTTTTTTTGTTAGAATTAATTAAACTTTTTTGTTATTGCTTCAGAGGAAAAAATATGCTTATTATTTATATTTAAAAAAAATTTAAATAAGCAAAAAAAAAAAAAAAAAACGTCTGACGTCTGATAAAGCAGCTATTCTCAAATACAGATCACATAATTAAAAGCTTCTACAGTGGGATGATGGGATCAATTGAAAAAAAGAAATTTAAATTTATTGAACCAAAAAGATAAAAATACAATTCAAGAAAATGCCCAATCATTTACAAATGAAGAAGATAGCTAGGAAAAATTAATTCATGTATGTAATTCATCTGAAATTCAAACTTGTGACCGCTGATTGTGAAATGTGAATTTCATTCAGATTAATGTTTAAACCATAACCTAAGAAACCCAAAAGAATTATGACCAATTCTTAAGTTTTAGTTTTCACTATCAACTCTTTTATTAAAAAAAACTCAACATTTTCTTTTTTTAAATTATTTAAAATAATTCATTTCTGTACAAATCAAAATCAAACTTCTTTACAACATTGTTATTCATTTAATTGATGCAAACCATAAAGATTAATATTTAAATTAAATTTTGTATGAAACATACATAGTTGCATTTATTTTTTCTATTAATGTTGTAAAGATTTTCATAAAATTAAAACTGTATACCTGCTTATTTTTCCTTATCTCATTTCTACGCTCAATGTAAATAAAAATATCATATTACGCACTAATGCAGGTATTTCATGTAATAAATTTAAAAATAAATTCATTACAAATATAAAAATCCAAGTACCTCACTATTACTATTGTTTTTACGACAGTTATTTTTAATATTACCTTCATTTTAAATCTAAGCAGTTTATATTGAAGTTTTAAACCCTTCATTACCAATGTTGCAATGTTATTATATGTTAACCATCTACAAAATATTTTGATATGTATTAGAGTAGGAAAAATTTAGTAAAAATTAAATTTTATGTGATAATTTTGTTAATAACTTAATTGTAAATTTTTTAAGCAACATGCTCTGGTAAATTTATTTTTAATAAAGTTAAATTACAAACATATTTTTATTTAGATTTAAAAATTTCAGATAGAAATAGTACTCATATAATCTAAATAATCATAGATATTGTATGGAACCAGGCCATGCTCATTTGTTGTTTCTCGGAACATAATATTTGGGATCAGAATTTCATTTATGATTTTCAGTGTACAAAGATATGCTTCAAAGTATGTCGAAAATTATCAATTGATAGTTTATCATTATGATATTTAGCAAATACATGTTTTATATATTTTTTAATTGCATATTATTTTTTTAAAAGGAAGTAATAAATTTCCTTAGAACTTAAAATACAAATGCACGAGCATAATGGAATACATTTTTATTCCATTCAATCCAAAACCTTCAAAGGGAATCAAGTAAAAAACAGGTCTTATATAGAAATTCTTATACTGGTATTAGGAAAATTAAGTTTAATAAAGTAAAAAAAAATCTTGATTTTTTTTTAAGTCTGCGAACTCGCAAACGTTCCTATCCGTGAAAAGTAAAGTTTGCGATGGATACGCCGATCCCATAGAGATAGCTACTGCGATTGAGGAGCTTGTACAGTATACAAGCATCGATTAAGATTCCTTATTTAACCCAGCGCCTGAAACCAACCACAGGGCGTTATAAATTACTATTAATTTTTTTTAAAACCCAGTAAATCACCACCTTTGAAGATGTATCGATAAAAATATTCGTCAGGCAAAAAGTATTTTTATTTAATTTCAAGATTCATTCATATCAGGAAATTCAGAACCCTGTAAAAGCAGCAATCAAAGTCATTTAAAAACAGTAGAAAATAAGTAAAAGCCACCAGAAAAAAATAAACAGTTTAAAATTTTTCATTTGTACTAAATAATTAACATAAATTTTTCTCCAGCATTCGCTGTAATGAAACACTATACAAAGAAAAGCTTATAAAATATGAAGCGGAATCTATATTAATTACTCATTCCATAAATAAGATTAAATGGAATGTGCATTTAATATAAGATAAATAAGTAGAAAGGTTACTGAAAAAATATGTTTTAAGCTAATTCGTACTCATATCCTTTAGAAACTAATACCCATTCCATTGACAACGCTCCACGACAAACGTTGTGATAAAACTCAACATTTATAAAACAATACTTATCCCCGGTGTCATCCTCTGTCAAATGATTGCAATGGATTCTTCCTTACTATGAATATATAATTTGGGATCGTAACGCCTGTAATAAAATGTAACACTGTACCACAAAGAAAGAGATCTCCTTCACTGTAATGTAACACTCTACCACAAAAAAAGAGATCTCCTTCACTGTACACACTACAAACATAGAGAATGCATTAGACTTTCTTTTCAATCATTAGCGCGGCTAACCTTTATGGTCACCGCACTGTAATAATACTCCAATAATCACATATGACTTGAAAATAAACACGGATGAAGAAAATAATAATAATTTAATTTTAATAGAAATAGTGGTGTGTTTGTAGTGCTATATATGTTTGTCCTGTATTTTGCAAATAGAAGCTGGTATATTTACAAATAGAAGCTATTTATACCGGGTGTTTCAAAAATGACCGGTATATTTCAAAAATCAATAAAAACTAAACGGGCAGTGATAGAAATATACCGTTTGTTGCAATATGCTTGGGACAACAGTAAATTTTCAGGCAGACAAACTTGCGAAATTAGTTACAATTTACAACAGATGGCGCTGCAGGCGATTTGAAAGATATAGAAGAAAACGCAGTCTGAGTTCGCCATCCTGTAAGCATTTTCTACATTTTCTATCATTTTCTATTCTCATTTTTTTTCAGTCATTCTCACGCTAGCTACCGTCATGAACGGTGGCGATATGGAGGATGCTGGGAGCTTTCGCGCCGATACCCACGATGGAATGATAATTCATAATCAAGAAAATGAATCAAATATTAAGGATACACCTGAATGCCAAATTTGTGCTCAGAAAAAATTTACTGAAATTGCCATCTACGGAATCCAAATGGAAGTGGATGGATTAAACAAAGCACTGAAAAATTGGATTAAAAACTCAAACCTGCCCCAAGATCATCCTACGCTAATGGATATTGATGCTAAACGTGCGGACGCCATTTCCAGACTGGAGGAAGCGCAAGGTAATCTCTCAAATTTTGTCTGTCAGGATGCTAACTGTAACTTAATTCTTAATCCCCCAAACTTCCTTAATGTGCCAGATAATGATAAATTTCAATCCCCCACAAAACGAAAAACTGCCAGAAATAATACCCCTCAAAAGGTTAACTCGGAAATTACCACTAGTAATAAATTCTCTCCGATAAAAAACTTAAAAGAGCGCAAACTTGAAGCCACGCCCACCAAAGTACCGCCAATTATGCTTAGATACGCAGATAAATTCAATACAATTTCAGCTGAAATTCAAAAAGTTTGTCTCCCTTTAGAGAATCGGTTCAATAATGGTTTTATCAAGATTTTTCCAAACTCAATAGCGCAACATCAAAAAATTCAATCGTTTGCTACTACACAGGGCTACGATTATTACACAATCAAACATAAAAATAAACAACCAGTCAAGGTTGTAATTAAAGGATTACCAATTGATCATGAAGCTAAAGACATTTTCGATCATATTAAAAAGGAACTCGGTTTCCCTGTTATTAAAGTTATTCAACTCACGCAAACCAGAACAAAGAGGGCGCTGCCGTTCTTTCTCGTTGAACTTGAAAGAAATGATGAAGTCAACAGCATATATAGCATTAACTGTATTAACTATCTTCGAGTTAGTATTGAGCCATATCGTGCTCGTAATATGACTAGACAATGCTTTAAATGCAATTACTTCCATCATAGTGCAGATTGCTGCAACATTAAACCACGCTGACTTAAATGTGGCGAAAATCACGAAACGAACGCTTGCGAAATTAAAGAAAAAGTCGAAATGCCGAAATGTATCAACTGCGGTAAAAGTGGGCATGTTGGCTCTTATAGAGGATGCGAGGCCTTCCCTAAGACAATTTCCCCCCAACAAAATCGTAATAACTTCTCTAATATACGAAGAAATACTCCCAACAATAATCAGGCTAACATTCGCGAAAATACATCTTTTGCCGACCTTTTTAAACCTCCTGCTGCTCGAAAGATGGCGCGCCGAGAAACCCAAAAACCCATTGAAAAGGAAGACTCTATTACCCTCAATTTTATGCATTCTAGCGATTTTAAAGAACTTATTGAGGGTTGGAAAGAAATTAAAAAGCTACTTAACGAATTTCCCAACCTTCTTACTCGAATTAGGAAGCTTCAAAATGCACAAAATTCAATGGACAAAGTTCTAATTTTAACAGATATTTTTACCAGTCTTGTCAACCCATCTGAAAAGGCAAAAGCTTGTTGAAACAAATGGAAAGTATCACATTTTCTTGAAAGATTTAATATATCATTACTAGTTTCTGAAAGGCTAATCAAGTTAACATGTGATGCTTTTTCATTCAGTTTGAATCATCAAGCAGAAAGTGTTAAAAAAATTTATTGTTAATTATAAATGTTTTGCCACTCAATTTATTTGAACAAAAGTGAATGCTTATGATGTGCAAATTAAATATTTATTTTATTCAGGGATATCAGTTCTAAAATAAGTATGGTTCTCATCAATATTTATATTATTTTTATACAGATTTGTAACGCCAAGATTGTCAAGTACATGTTGTCAAGCTAACAATTATCTCATTCAAATTTAAAGATTTGTTAAATTCATTGTTTACAAAAAGTTTTAGATATGAGGTATAAATGAGCTTCTTCACTTCCACAATAACAATATATTATATAAATTTACTACATGAATATTTATTTTGGTGAAATAGCTATTGTCTTCAATATTCATCTACAATTTTCAATGACTTTTGTTTATAATTTGAATCTTCTGATTTCCAGCATATATTCTGAATGAATATATTCTTCTAATATGTATATATTCTGTATTTATGTGTATAAATTTATATCTTTTTTAGCAATTATACATGTAAAATTTTAATATTTTGATAATCAATAAGCATATTTTTCCATATTTGCTTTACTTCAGAAATAAAAGCATAACACAGAATAAGCATTTTTTACTTTTTTTCAGCTTTGAGAAAAAGAAAAAAAAAATGTTATTTCCAAAACTACCGAAAATGTAGACAGCTAATACATATTTAAATATTGACACCAAAATTAATATTACTATTTTTTCAAATATAACATATTTTGGAAATATAATACATATTGGAAGCTTATACATATCGTGGAAGTTTCAAACTTATTTGTTTACAATAAATGCTGAAAGTGAAATAAAGAGAAATTTGTAATATACGTTATAAACTTCATACAAACAATTATATGGGATTGTCAAAGATATCACTGCTTTTAATTGCAATTAAAATAGCCTTTGGAAATTTAAATGTTTTGTGTAAATGAAAATAATTTACTAATATGAAAGTCATAATGCTTTGTAAGCAAGAATTTATATACTGCATTTCCTCCCCCTTTATTATATTAAAAATTCAGGCTACTAATCAATTGCTCATTAAAATGCACTCTAACAAAATAAGCACTTTAAACAAAAATGTCATAAACATTTTGTGAATTCCTTACCAGAGGCAAGGGAATTGCTTTGTTTTAACAATTTGTATGATTATAAATCATTACAATTTATATTAAAGAACAAGGAAAGATCATAAATAAGAACAAAGATCAATATTATGATTTGCTGGTAATACCATTCAACTAATAAAATTTTAATGTGAACAAATCAAAAAAATTAATGCCATATTTTGTAAAAAATGCTGAAGTCTGAAAAAAAAATCTACCAAGTTTCAAACTTTTCACTAGTTTATAATTGATAAATGAAGAAAGTTATGCTTTATTTTTACTTGTTCAAATATTCGTCACATTTCTCAAAAATATAATTTACAGTTAATGATAATTTACTCAAAATTCTAATTTTGTTATATTCATTCTTTAGAAGAAACTTCAGTGAACTCCTCACATTCAAAATCGGTTTGCAGCAGTTTGGTCATTTTATGGTAAACCAATTTTTGTATCAGCTTTATTATCTCTTTTTCATTTCCAGTTTTTATAAAATTGAGGGAATTTTTTTTATTTTCAACTTTTGTGCTACATAGATATTTTACCAAAGCTTTTTTCTGTTAGGTGTTACTAAATTTATATGCTGTATCACCATATATTAAATTCATCATGCTCTTTTTTTGTTAGAATTAATTAAACTTTTTTGTTATTGCTTCAGAGGAAAAAATATGCTTATTATTTATATTTAAAAAAAAATTTAAATAAGCAAAAAAAAAAAAAAAAAAAAACGTCTGACGTCTGATAAAGCAGCTATTCTCAAATACAGATCACATAATTAAAAGCTTCTACAGTGGGATGATGGGATCAATTGAAAAAAAGAAATTTAAATTTATTGAACCAAAAAGATAAAAATACAATTCAAGAAAATGCCCAATCATTTACAAATGAAGAAGATAGCTAGGAAAAATTAATTCATGTATGTAATTCATCTGAAATTCAAACTTGTGACCGCTGATTGTGAAATGTGAATTTCATTCAGATTAATGTTTAAACCATAACCTAAGAAACCCAAAAGAATTATGACCAATTCTTAAGTTTTAGTTTTCACTATCAACTCTTTTATTAAAAAAAAACTCAACATTTTCTTTTTTTAAATTATTTAAAATAATTCATTTCTGTACAAATCAAAATCAAACTTCTTTACAACATTGTTATTCATTTAATTGGTGCAAACCATAAAGATTAATATTTAAATTAAATTTTGTATGAAACATACATAGTTGCATTTATTTTTTCTATTAACTTTTTAAAGATTTTCATAAAATTAAAACTGTATACCTGCTTATTTTTTCTTATCTCATTTTTACGCTCAATGTATATAAAAATATCATATTACGCAACAATGCAGGCATTTCCTATAATAAATTTAAAAATAAATTCATTACAAATATAAAAATCCAAGTACATCACTATAACTATTGTTTTTACAACAGTTATTTTTTATATTACCTTCATTTTAAATCTATTAAGCTTATATTGAAGTTTTAAACCCTTCATTACCAATGTTGCATTGTTATTATATGTTAACCATCTACAAAATATTTTGATATGTATTAGAGTAGGAAAAATTTAGTAAAAATTAAATTTTATGT
Organism: Argiope bruennichi; assembly: GCF_947563725.1. NCBI lineage: Eukaryota > Metazoa > Arthropoda > Arachnida > Araneae > Araneidae > Argiope > Argiope bruennichi. Next base: position 107,824,952 of record NC_079162.1, read on the forward strand.
GATAATTTTGTTAATATGCTTAATTGTAAATTTTTTAAGCAACATGATCTGGTAAATTTATTTTTAATAAAGTTGTATTACAAACATATTTGTATTTAGATTTAAAAATTTCAGATAGAAATAGTACTTATATAATCTAAATAATCATAGCTATTGTATGGAATCAGGCCATGCTCATTTGTTGCTTCTCGGAACATAATATTTGGGATCAGAATTTCATTTATAATTTTAAGTGTACAAAGATATGCTTCAAAGTATGTCGAAAATTATCAATTGATAGTTTATCATTATGATATTTAGCAAATACATGTTTTATATATTTTTTAATTGCATATTATTTTTTTAAAAGGAAGTAATAAATTTCCTTAGAACGTAAAATACAAATGCACGAGCATAATGGAAAACATTTTCATTCCATTCAATCCAAAACACCAAATACCTTCAAAGGGAGTCAAGTAAAAAACAGGTCTTATATAGAAATTCTTATACTGGTATTAGGAAAATTAAGTTTAATGAAGTAAAAAAAATCTTGATTTTTTTAAGTCTGCGAACTCGCAAACGTTCCTATCCGTGAAAAGTAAAGTTTGCGATGGATACGCCGATCCCATAGAGATAGCTACTGCGATTGAGGAGCTTGTACAGTATACAAGCATCGATTAAGATTCCTTATTTAACCCAGCGCCTGAAACCAACCACAGGGCGTTATAAATTACTATTAATTTTTTTTAAAACCCAGTAAATCACCACCTTTGAAGATGTATCGATAAAAATATTCGTCAGGCAAAAAGTATTTTTATTTAATTTCAAGATTCATTCATATCAGGAAATTCAGAACCCTGTAAAAGCAGCAATCAAAGTCATTTAAAAACAGTAGAAAATAAGTAAAAGCCACCAGAAAAAAATAAACAGTTTAAAATTTTTCATTTGTACTAAATAATTAACATAAATTTTTCTCCAGCATTCGCTGTAATGAAACACTATACAAAGAAAAGCTTATAAAATATGAAGCGGAATCTATATTAATTACTCATTCCATAAATAAGATTAAATGGAATGTGCATTTAATATAAGATAAATAAGTAGAAAGGTTACTGAAAAAATATGTTTTAAGCTAATTCGTACTCATATCCTTTAGAAACTAATACCCATTCCATTGACAACGCTCCACGACAAACGTTGTGATAAAACTCAACATTTATAAAACAATACTTATCCCCGGTGTCATCCTCTGTCAAATGATTGCAATGGATTCTTCCTTACTATGAATATATAATTTGGGATCGTAACGCCTGTAATAAAATGTAACACTCTACCACAAAGAAAGAGATCTCCTTCACTGTAATGTAACACTCTACCACAAAAAAAGAGATCTCCTTCACTGTACACACTACAAACATAGAGAATGCATTAGACTTTCTTTTCAATCATTAGCGCGGCTAACCTTTATGGTCACCGCACTGTAATAATACTCCAATAATCACATATGACTTGAAAATAAACACGGATGAAGAAAATAATAATAATTTAATTTTAATAGAAATAGTGGTGTGTTTGTAGTGCTATATATGTTTGTCCTGTATTTTGCAAATAGAAGCTGGTATATTTACAAATAGAAGCTATTTATACCGGGTGTTTCAAAAATGACCGGTATATTTCAAAAATCAATAAAAACTAAACGGGCAGTGATAGAAATATACCGTTTGTTGCAATATGCTTGGGACAACAGTAAATTTTCAGGCAGACAAACTTGCGAAATTAGTTACAATTTACAACAGATGGCGCTGCAGGCGATTTGAAAGATATAGAAGAAAACGCAGTCTGAGTTCGCCATCCTGTAAGCATTTTCTACATTTTCTATCATTTTCTATTCTCATTTTTTTTCAGTCATTCTCACGCTAGCTACCGTCATGAACGGTGGCGATATGGAGGATGCTGGGAGCTTTCGCGCCGATACCCACGATGGAATGATAATTCATAATCAAGAAAATGAATCAAATATTAAGGATACACCTGAATGCCAAATTTGTGCTCAGAAAAAATTTACTGAAATTGCCATCTACGGAATCCAAATGGAAGTGGATGGATTAAACAAAGCACTGAAAAATTGGATTAAAAACTCAAACCTGCCCCAAGATCATCCTACGCTAATGGATATTGATGCTAAACGTGCGGACGCCATTTCCAGACTGGAGGAAGCGCAAGGTAATCTCTCAAATTTTGTCTGTCAGGATGCTAACTGTAACTTAATTCTTAATCCCCCAAACTTCCTTAATGTGCCAGATAATGATAAATTTCAATCCCCCACAAAACGAAAAACTGCCAGAAATAATACCCCTCAAAAGGTTAACTCGGAAATTACCACTAGTAATAAATTCTCTCCGATAAAAAACTTAAAAGAGCGCAAACTTGAAGCCACGCCCACCAAAGTACCGCCAATTATGCTTAGATACGCAGATAAATTCAATACAATTTCAGCTGAAATTCAAAAAGTTTGTCTCCCTTTAGAGAATCGGTTCAATAATGGTTTTATCAAGATTTTTCCAAACTCAATAGCGCAACATCAAAAAATTCAATCGTTTGCTACTACACAGGGCTACGATTATTACACAATCAAACATAAAAATAAACAACCAGTCAAGGTTGTAATTAAAGGATTACCAATTGATCATGAAGCTAAAGACATTTTCGATCATATTAAAAAGGAACTCGGTTTCCCTGTTATTAAAGTTATTCAACTCACGCAAACCAGAACAAAGAGGGCGCTGCCGTTCTTTCTCGTTGAACTTGAAAGAAATGATGAAGTCAACAGCATATATAGCATTAACTGTATTAACTATCTTCGAGTTAGTATTGAGCCATATCGTGCTCGTAATATGACTAGACAATGCTTTAAATGCAATTACTTCCATCATAGTGCAGATTGCTGCAACATTAAACCACGCTGACTTAAATGTGGCGAAAATCACGAAACGAACGCTTGCGAAATTAAAGAAAAAGTCGAAATGCCGAAATGTATCAACTGCGGTAAAAGTGGGCATGTTGGCTCTTATAGAGGATGCGAGGCCTTCCCTAAGACAATTTCCCCCCAACAAAATCGTAATAACTTCTCTAATATACGAAGAAATACTCCCAACAATAATCAGGCTAACATTCGCGAAAATACATCTTTTGCCGACCTTTTTAAACCTCCTGCTGCTCGAAAGATGGCGCGCCGAGAAACCCAAAAACCCATTGAAAAGGAAGACTCTATTACCCTCAATTTTATGCATTCTAGCGATTTTAAAGAACTTATTGAGGGTTGGAAAGAAATTAAAAAGCTACTTAACGAATTTCCCAACCTTCTTACTCGAATTAGGAAGCTTCAAAATGCACAAAATTCAATGGACAAAGTTCTAATTTTAACAGATATTTTTACCAGTCTTGTCAACCCATCTGAAAAGGCAAAAGCTTGTTGAAACAAATGGAAAGTATCACATTTTCTTGAAAGATTTAATATATCATTACTAGTTTCTGAAAGGCTAATCAAGTTAACATGTGATGCTTTTTCATTCAGTTTGAATCATCAAGCAGAAAGTGTTAAAAAAATTTATTGTTAATTATAAATGTTTTGCCACTCAATTTATTTGAACAAAAGTGAATGCTTATGATGTGCAAATTAAATATTTATTTTATTCAGGGATATCAGTTCTAAAATAAGTATGGTTCTCATCAATATTTATATTATTTTTATACAGATTTGTAACGCCAAGATTGTCAAGTACATGTTGTCAAGCTAACAATTATCTCATTCAAATTTAAAGATTTGTTAAATTCATTGTTTACAAAAAGTTTTAGATATGAGGTATAAATGAGCTTCTTCACTTCCACAATAACAATATATTATATAAATTTACTACATGAATATTTATTTTGGTGAAATAGCTATTGTCTTCAATATTCATCTACAATTTTCAATGACTTTTGTTTATAATTTGAATCTTCTGATTTCCAGCATATATTCTGAATGAATATATTCTTCTAATATGTATATATTCTGTATTTATGTGTATAAATTTATATCTTTTTTAGCAATTATACATGTAAAATTTTAATATTTTGATAATCAATAAGCATATTTTTCCATATTTGCTTTACTTCAGAAATAAAAGCATAACACAGAATAAGCATTTTTTACTTTTTTTCAGCTTTGAGAAAAAGAAAAAAAAAATGTTATTTCCAAAACTACCGAAAATGTAGACAGCTAATACATATTTAAATATTGACACCAAAATTAATATTACTATTTTTTCAAATATAACATATTTTGGAAATATAATACATATTGGAAGCTTATACATATCGTGGAAGTTTCAAACTTATTTGTTTACAATAAATGCTGAAAGTGAAATAAAGAGAAATTTGTAATATACGTTATAAACTTCATACAAACAATTATATGGGATTGTCAAAGTTATCACTGCTTTTAATTGCAATTAAAATAGCCTTTGGAAATTTAAATGTTTTGTGTAAATGAAAATAATTTACTAATATGAAAGTCATAATGCTTTGTAAGCAAGAATTTATATACTGCATTTCCTCCCCCTTTATTATATTAAAAATTCAGGCTACTAATCAATTGCTCATTAAAATGCACTCTAACAAAATAAGCACTTTAAACAAAAATGTCATAAACATTTTGTGAATTCCTTACCAGAGGCAAGGGAATTGCTTTGTTTTAACAATTTGTATGATTATAAATCATTACAATTTATATTAAAGAACAAGGAAAGATCATAAATAAGAACAAAGATCAATATTATGATTTGCTGGTAATACCATTCAACTAATAAAATTTTAATGTGAACAAATCAAAAAAATTAATGCCATATTTTGTAAAAAATGCTGAAGTCTGAAAAAAAAATCTACCAAGTTTCAAACTTTTCACTAGTTTATAATTGATAAATGAAGAAAGTTATGCTTTATTTTTACTTGTTCAAATATTCGTCACATTTCTCAAAAATATAATTTACAGTTAATGATAATTTACTCAAAATTCTAATTTTGTTATATTCATTCTTTAGAAGAAACTTCAGTGAACTCCTCAAATTCAAAATCGGTTTGCAGCAGTTTGGTCATTTTATGGTAAACCAATTTTTGTATCAGCTTTATTATCTCTTTTTCATTTCCAGTTTTTATAAAATTGAGGGAATTTTTTTTATTTTCAACTTTTGTGCTACATAGATATTTTACCAAAGCTTTTTTCTGTTAGGTGTTACTAAATTTATATGCTGTATCACCATATATTAAATTCATCATGCTCTTTTTTTGTTAGAATTAATTAAACTTTTTTGTTATTGCTTCAGAGGAAAAAATATGCTTATTATTTATATTTAAAAAAAAATTTAAATAAGCAAAAAAAAAAAAAAAAAAACGTCTGACGTCTGATAAAGCAGCTATTCTCAAATACAGATCACATAATTAAAAGCTTCTACAGTGGGATGATGGGATCAATTGAAAAAAAGAAATTTAAATTTATTGAACCAAAAAGATAAAAATACAATTCAAGAAAATGCCCAATCATTTACAAATGAAGAAGATAGCTAGGAAAAATTAATTCATGTATGTAATTCATCTGAAATTCAAACTTGTGACCGCTGATTGTGAAATGTGAATTTCATTCAGATTAATGTTTAAACCATAACCTAAGAAACCCAAAAGAATTATGACCAATTCTTAAGTTTTAGTTTTCACTATCAACTCTTTTATTAAAAAAAAACTCAACATTTTCTTTTTTTAAATTATTTAAAATAATTCATTTCTGTACAAATCAAAATCAAACTTCTTTACAACATTGTTATTCATTTAATTGGTGCAAACCATAAAGATTAATATTTAAATTAAATTTTGTATGAAACATACATAGTTGCATTTATTTTTTCTATTAATGTTGTAAAGATTTTCATAAAATTAAAACTGTATACCTGCTTATTTTTCCTTATCTCATTTCTACGCTCAATGTAAATAAAAATATCATATTACGCACTAATGCAGGTATTTCATGTAATAAATTTAAAAATAAATTCATTACAAATATAAAAATCCAAGTACCTCACTATTACTATTGTTTTTACAACAGTTATTTTTTATATTACCTTCATTTTAAATCTATTAAGCTTATATTGAAGTTTTAAACCCTTCATTACCAATGTTGCAATGTTATTATATGTTAACCATCTACAAAATATTTTGATATGTATTAGAGTAGGAAAAATTTAGTAAAAATTAAATTTTATGTGATAATTTTGTTAATAACTTAATTGTAAATTTTTTAAGCAACATGCTCTGGTAAATTTATTTTTAATAAAGTTAAATTACAAACATATTTTTATTTAGATTTAAAAATTTCAGATAGAAATAGTACTCATATAATCTAAATAATCATAGATATTGTATGGAACCAGGCCATGCTTATTTGTTGTTTCTCGGAACATAATATTTGGGATCAGAATTTCATTTATGATTTTCAGTGTACAAAGATATGCTTCAAAGTATGTCGAAAATTATCAATTGATAGTTTATCATTATGATATTTAGCAAATACATGTTTTATATATTTTTTAATTGCATATTATTTTTTTAAAAGGAAGTAATAAATTTCCTTAGAACTTAAAATACAAATGCACGAGCATAATGGAATACATTTTTATTCCATTCAATCCAAAACCTTCAAAGGGAATCAAGTAAAAAACAGGTCTTATATAGAAATTCTTATACTGGTATTAGGAAAATTAAGTTTAATAAAGTAAAAAAAATCTTGATTTTTTTTTAAGTCTGTGAACTCGCAAACGTTCCTATCCGTGAAAAGTAAAGTTTGCGATGGATACGCCGATCCCATAGAGATAGCTACTGCGATTGAGGAGCTTGTACAGTATACAAGCATCGATTAAGATTCCTTATTTAACCCAGCGCCTGAAACCAACCACAGGGCGTTATAAATTACTATTAATTTTTTTTAAAACCCAGTAAATCACCACCTTTGAAGATGTATCGATAAAAATATTCGTCAGGCAAAAAGTATTTTTATTTAATTTCAAGATTCATTCATATCAGGAAATTCAGAACCCTGTAAAAGCAGCAATCAAAGTCATTTAAAAACAGTAGAAAATAAGTAAAAGCCACCAGAAAAAAATAAACAGTTTAAAATTTTTCATTTGTACTGAATGATTAACATAAATTTTTCTCCAGCATTCGCTGTAATGAAACACTATACAAAGAAAAGCTTATAAAATATGAAGCGGAATCTATATTAATTACTCATTCCATAAATAAGATTAAATGGAATGTGCATTTAATATAAGATAAATAAGTAGAAAGGTTACTGAAAAAATATGTTTTAAGCTAATTCGTACTCATATCCTTTAGAAACTAATACCCATTCCATTGACAACGCTCCACGACAAACGTTGTGATAAAACTCAACATTTATAAAACAATACTTATCCCCGGTGTCATCCTCTGTCAAATGCTTGCAATGGATTCTTCCTTACTATGAATATATAATTTGGGATCGTAACGCCTGTAATAAAATGTAACACTCTACCACAAAGAAAGAGATCTCCTTCACTGTAATGTAACACTCTACCACAAAAAAAGAGATCTCCTTCACTGTACACACTACAAACATAGAGCATGCATTAGACTTTCTTTTCAATCATTAGCGCGGCTAACTTTTATGGTCACCGCACTGTAATAATACTCCAATAATCACATATGACTTGAAAATAAACACGGATGAAGAAAATAATAATAATTTAATTTTAATAGAAATAGTGGTGTGTTTGTAGTGCTATATATGTTTGTCCTGTATTTTGCAAATAGAAGCTGGTATATTTACAAATAGAAGCTATTGATACCGGGTGTTTCAAAAATGACCGGTATATTTCAAAAATCAATAAAAACTAAACGGGCAGTGATAGAAATATACCGTTTGTTGCAATATGCTTGGGACAACAGTAAATTTTCAGGCAGACAAACTTGCGAAATTAGTTACAATTTACAACAGATGGCGCTGCAGGCGATTTGAAAGATATAGAAGAAAACGCAGTCTGAGTTCGCCATTCTGTAAGCATTTTCTACATTTTCTATCATTTTCTATTCTCATTTTTTTTCAGTCATTCTCACGCTAGCTACCGTCATGAACGGTGGCGATATGGAGGATGCTGGGAGCTTTCGCGCCGATACCCACGATGGAATGATAATTCATAATCAAGAAAATGAATCAAATATTAAGGATACACCTGAATGCCAAATTTGTGCTCAGAAAAAATTTACTGAAATTGCCATCTACGGAATCCAAATGGAAGTGGATGGATTAAACAAAGCACTGAAAAATTGGATTAAAAACTCAAACCTGCCCCAAGATCATCCTACGCTAATGGATATTGATGCTAAACGTGCGGACGCCATTTCCAGACTGGAGGAAGCGCAAGGTAATCTCTCAAATTTTGTCTGTCAGGATGCTAACTGTAACTTAATTCTTAATCCCCCAAACTTCCTTAATGTGCCAGATAATGATAAATTTCAATCCCCCACAAAACGAAAAACTGCCAGAAATAATACCCCTCAAAAGGTTAACTCGGAAATTACCACTAGTAATAAATTCTCTCCGATAAAAAACTTAAAACAGCGCAAACATGAAGCCACGCCCACCAAAGTACCGCCAATTATGCTTAGATACGCAGATAAATTCAATACAATTTCAGCTGAAATTCAAAAAGTTTGTCTCCCTATAGAGAATCGGTTCAATAATGGTTTTATCAAGATTTTTCCAAACTCAATAGCGCAGCATCAAAAAATTCAATCGTTTGCTACTACACAGGGCTACGATTATTACACAATCAAACCTAAAAATAAACAACCAGTCAAGGTTGTAATTAAAGGATTACCAATTGATCATGAAGCTAAAGACATTTTCGATCATATTAAAAAGGAACTCGGTTTCCCTGTTATTAAAGTTGTTCAACTCACGCAAACCAGAACAAAGAGGGCGCTGCCGTTCTTTCTCGTTGAACTTGAAAGAAATGATGAAGTCAACAGCATATATAGCATTAACTGTATTAACTATCTTCGAGTTAGTATTGAGCCATATCGTGCTCGTAATATGACTAGACAATGCTTTAAATGCAATTACTTCCATCATAGTGCAGATTGCTGCAACATTAAACCACACTGCCTTAGCTAACCAGATCCCCCAACGCAGAAAAAATCTATAATATCAACACAATGCTCTACTTAAGAATAAAAATAGAAAGCTTCCAAAAACGCTCAGGGTTTACTCAGTGCTGGAACTGCAATTTCTTCCACCGCAGCTCCTCAACATGCGGTGACTTGCCGAGATGTTTAAAATGTGGAAAGAACCATAAACCCAGAGAGTGCGAAATAACTAACAAACTAGAAAATCCTAGATGCATCAATTGCGGCAAAGAAGGTCACGTCGCCTCATGGAGAGGATGCGAAAAGTTCCCCAAGATGCAAGCCCCCCTCCCACGCCCAGCCCCTTCAACCTTCAAGAGCAATTACACGGACAATAGATCATTCGCAAGTGTTATCAACAACAGACAACAAGCCCCCCGGTAAACTCCTGAATCAACTTCAGCCTCATCCCCACTACAACAGATGGCGCCACTACTGCAGTCCGTCCGAGATTCCCAAGATGATCTATCTCTGAAGGAAACGGTTGAATTGCTCCAGATACTGATAACCCTGAGGAACGTTCTAAAAGCAAATCCACAACTACTAGAGGCAATACGACTAATGAAAAACGCCCAAAACCCACAACATGAAGTAGAAAAATTACTCGAAGCAGTCATTAACATAAACAAATAAATTCACTCCTAACAGTCTAAGAATAGTGTTCTGGAATGCAAACGGCATCAACTCCCGCTCTTACGAGTTGAGAGACTTTATAAATAAGCACAACCCTGATATCATTTTAATTCAAGAAACTCGCCTGAGACCCCCCCAAACTATAAAAATTTCAAATTTCACCACCTACGTAAATTATAGACCAAATCAAGACCCCATCCAACCTAGTGGAGGAACTGCAATAATAATTAAAAATAACCTACCCCACCACGAAATACCACCCCCTCAATTAAATCAAATAGAATCAACCATCATCTCACTCAATCTACCCAATTCAAACCCAATTCTAATAGCTTCTGTTTACATCCCCCCCCCTCCTCAGACAACAAAACATTCACAATGGACTTAAAAAATACCATGCATTTAGAAAACCTATGCATTCTAGGTGGAGATTTTAACGCTCATCACGTTAGCTGGGGCTCTAACAAAAATACTACAAGAGGTAAAAACCTACACGATTTTATTCAAAAAAACAACTACGAAATCACAGCCCCACCCACCCCCACAAGATACGGCATATATTCTGCATCATTTATTGATCTTGCCGTAACAAAAAACATAATATTCCCTTACGATATCTCCTCAGTCCCGGAGCTCAGTTCAGATCACAATCCAGTTATACTAAATTATTACTTTAAATTTAAAACTCCTAAAAATAGCAATAAAATTAAAACAAACTGGATTAAATTTAAAAAAGACACCATAAACAACACTAATCTAAATTCTACAGCAAACAACATTCACGAGCTCGACACACTGGTAGAAGAATTCTCCAGCACAATAATAAACACCTTCAACGCAAATTCCCAAACAATAGACCCACAAGCCCAATATGTTAACAACAAAGTCAAAAACCTCTACAAACTAAGAAATGCTGCGAGGAAAAAATGGCAAACCATTCGGGACCCAGCAGTTAAAAAAAAATACAACAAATTAAATAGATTGACCAACAAAACCAAAAAACAAGCTATACAAGAAGACTGAAAAAACAAACTCACAACCCTTCAACCAAATGACAACTCACTCTGGAACACTGCAAAACACATGAGAAAACAACACACTAAAATATCAGTCCTTAATGGCCCGGCCGGCAAAGCAATTTCCAACACAGACAAAGTAGAAACTTTAGCGCAAAGCTTGGAGCAACAATTTACACTAAACGACATGCACAACACAAACACAGAACACATTGTTGAAACAACACTACACAAATTCTACGCAACACAAAACACAACAGAATTAGATCCCCCTACAACATAGATTTCTTTAACTACATTAAAAAATTAAATACTAAAAAAGCACCAGGAATTGACGACATCTTCAACCTTATTATCAGAAATCTACCTTTAATCACATTAATTAAATTCTATCATATATTATCACTAATTTTTAAATTTAAATACTTCCCCACAGCATGGAAAACAGCAGTTGTGATTCCAATTCTCAAACCTGGTAAAGATCCAACTATCCCCTCCAACTACAGGCCAATATCTCTCCTTCCAAATTTTAGTAAAATTACCGAACATTTTATTCTCGAAAAATTAAACAACCACCTAAATGAAAATAATATTCTTATCCCCTCCCAATTTGGTTTCAAACCCAAACTTTCAACAACTCACCATCTTCTCAGAGCAGTTGAATTCATCTCCTCAGGTTTTGAGAAAAGAGAACACACAGGTGCTGTTTTCCTTGACATACAAAAAGCTTTTGACAGAGTGTGGCTTGAGGGTCTAATTTTCAAGTTAATAAAATACAACATACCACCCCCACTAATTCAGATCATTAATTCTTTCCTTTTCAATAGAAAATTCACAGTTAGAGTAAATGCCACACTCTCCAAACTTCGCTCCATACAAGCAGGCGTCCCACAAGGGGCAAAACTGTCCCCCACCCTTTATTCCATCTACATAAATAATATACCACAAAATTTAAATACTAAACTCTGCATTTTTGCAGATGACACCGCGATACTGGCCAAAAACAGAAACATAAGATACATTACACACGCCCTAAATAAACACCTCAAAGACCTAGATAGCTGGTTCCACGAGTGGAAAATCGCCATAAATACCTCCAAAACGGAAGCTGTATTTTTCTCCAAGAGAAACAAAAAAACCAAAATGCAATATTAAAATTAAAAACACAATAATCCCCTGGTCTCAGGAAGCAAAATACCTTGGCGTCATAATGGACAAAAGCTTAACTTGGAAATCTCACATTAATTACATTAGAAATAAATTCCGAGATAACTCGCGTAAACTATATCCCCTAATTGCTCGGAATTCCGAAATGTGTAGGGACAATAAAGTGCTTATTTATACTGCGATGCTAAGACCTGTCTTAACTTACGCTTCCCCAATCTGGGCCTATGCTACACCAAAAAATTTCAACCACATAGACTTGTGCCAAAACATTATTCTCAGAAAATTACAAAGGCGAGATGGTTCATGAAAAACGAAGACATCAGACATGCCCTTAATTTACCATCAATAAAAGAATTCATCAAAAAAATAGCAACTAAATTCTTCTCAGATTTAAATAATATCGACAACCCAGCAATAAAAGAAATCGAATCCTACACCCCAAACCCAAATTACAGAAGACCCAGACTCATTCTACTTTAATCAGATCAACAGATTAACAATTAAATCATCATCCTCAACCCTTTCTAACCCTTTAATCCCACAAATCAAATTCCTATCAAATCCTAATGGCAACGGCAACGTCGTGATGTTTCGGAGTTCCGCGATGTGACAAAGTGGTCACGAGCACCTCCACATCATAATTTGGAATAGATACTTTAATTTGTTAGTTTAGGGAAAAGTTAATTTTAATTGAACTAGTTTGGACGAGCGCAATAAAGCTCTAACGTCATGAAATTTGGTATTTAATTCATATTATTATTATTTATGATACAATTAATTAATTTAAAAATAATATTTATATTATTTATGGGGTAAAATAGAACTTTAGTGGAATTACGTTGCACGTGCCATAACTATTGGGGCTTTTTTAGGAATAAACTTTCTGAAGGAAAAAATTTCAAGAAATTTCACGCGTGTAGCTCATCGTAGCTATCTGAGGCCAAAACAAATAATTTTGATAAATTTAATCCACCAGATTGGTAACAGAGTTAATTAATTCTCAGTTTTTTGACTGAGGGAAAATTGATATAGACATTGTCTATCGCAGCTCTAGGTCTTTTCCTAGAGCTGGGTACTGCAGGATCATATGCAGGTAGATTAAGTAACTTGTTACGAATCTGGGGCAGTTTTTCGAAGAAATTTATTGATGTTCTTCTAATAAATTCCTAAACAGGTTCAATTTTGAGATCGTCATGTAAGATCTTTCTCCTGATATACCAGGGGGCGTCAACAATCTTCATCAGGTGCCTATTTTGAAAAACTTGCAACCTCTTGATGTTAGTGGCTGATGTCGCCCCCCATATTTGGGAGCCGTACATCAGTATTGGTCTTAAGATAGCTTTGTAGAGCAGAAGCTTGAGCCTAATCAATAGCTTGCTCCTAGGAGAAATTAAGCTGTTGAGTTTAACACTCATTCTAGTAGCTTTGGAGAGGGCTGCTTTAATATGACTATTAAAGCTTAATTTTGCGTCTATAATTAACCCTAAGTACTTGTATTCATTTACAAAGGGGACGGGTTGGCCGAAAATTTGGATAGGGGCTAAGTCAGGCATATTCACTTTTTTAGTAAACAGGAGGCACGCGCATTTACTTGGGTTGACTTTTATTTTCCAGCCGATGAGCCAGCACTGCAAAATGGTCATGTACTGTTGAATGTTTGCTATGACTATGTTTGGATCCCTATGCTGTGTAAGAATGGCGGTATCGTCTGCAAAAATTGCTAAGTGACAATTGCTAGCTCTAGGTAGATCGTTAACATAAATGTTAAAAAGAGTTGGAGAGAGTAAACTTCCTAGCGCGCAACCGCTTAGGATTGGTCTGGGGGAAGAAATTACATCATTAACTCGTACCCGAAAATTACGAAAAAGTAGGTAAGAGCGTAAAATTTGGACAAATTGCGCCGAAAATCCAAGTCGCATGCACTTGAATAAAAGCCCTTCGTGCCAAATTTTATCAAAGGCCTTGGCTACGTCCAGAAAAAGTGCACCTGTGGTTTGGGACTTCTCAAAGCCACTGTGAATCAATTCTGTAACACGAATTAGCTGGTGATTCGTCGACAGATTTTTACGAAATCCGAATTGCTCGGAAATTAAAATATTTTTGTCGCTGAGAAATTGATTCAGGCGTTTGAGGAGCACAGATTCGTACACTTTGCTCAAGCTACTAAGTAGCGAGATGGGACGGAAATTTTGAGGTTAAGTCAAATCGGAGTTTTGGTTTGCAGCTGCCAGCGCTTGGGCCCAGTTGCCCAGGTTTTCTTTGAGCGAGATGGCTTGAGTGATTTCTAGGCTGTGCTCAGCGATGAATTCCTCTGTGACTTCTATTGATGATGGGGAAATTGGTCTTGGGACCGTCTTAATTTCTTCTGCTCTTGGTTCTTCTTCACCGGAGTTTTGGCACTGCTGCAATTCCATAGGATTTTCCTCATCAGATGATGAGCTCATCTCCCCCTTTCCGCTTAGGTTCTGATAAGAACCAGTCCGGGGGGTCTGCGCTCCAGGCATCGTCCGCTTCGTCGGCGTTATCACCCTAAAGCGGCGGTCCAACGACCTGCGACCTCACGGATTTGGTCATAAATCTGACATCCAACCCACTAGGGGACCACACTCCCCCATCGCCCGCGGTACGCCTGTAGTACGCCTGTAGTTTCCCGCAAAATGTCGGTAGATGGATAAACATCAAAGAGCCGGAAAATTTGTTTGGGCTATGGGGGGAAGGGAGTCAAAGAAACTGAGGGTTTTGAGCGGTCGAAAGGAGAACGCGTGCCGTCTGAAGATTTCTCTGGTCGTGGGTCCGCTGCCACAGGCGGGGATGGCACCACGAAGGAAGGGTGACAGTTTTATGACCACATCTGTGAAGACCATCCGGCCGTTGGACCGCGGCTTAAAGCGGCGGTCCAACGACCTGCCACCTCACGGATTTGGTCATAAATCTGACATCCAACCCACTGGGGGACCACACTCCCCCGTCGCCCGTGGTACGCCTGTAGCCGCGGTCCAACGGCCGGATGATCTTCACAGATGTGGTCATAAAACTGTCACCCTTCCTTCGTGGTTCCACCCCCGCCTGTGGCAGCGGACCCACGACCAGAGAAATCTTCAGACGGCACGCGTTCCCCTTTCGACCGCTCAAAACCCTCAGTTTCTTTGACTCCCTTCCCCCCATAGCTCCACAAACGACCTCTTTGGACTCCAAACGGAGTCCAAATCGAGAATCAGAGTGGAACGAAATGATGACAAACCGCAAAGAAGAAAGAAGATAACAATGAAGTAGCCACGTGCCAGGCACGCGACGACCTTGGGGAACTTCACAACCAACTTTGAACCCCGCTCCAACCGGTTCTTATCTCCTTTCCTGCCAGATGGACGAGAATGAAGATCGAATTGCTGACCAGCCAACGCCCTTACTAACCCTTCCCAACCCTTTAAGTACTTTAAATTAGACTTATTTTTATAATTTCATCCCTTCTTTTATTTTTTCTATGGAATTATGTTATTCTTGTAATTTATTTATTTTATCTTTTACTTTTTGTCTTTTTTTTAACATTTAACAAGTTCATAAAAACCCTAATTTACTATGCACTACATTATTATGTGATATTATATTTGCACAGTTATTTTTTCAATAGCACGATTAGGGAGCGGAGATTATAGGCTGATCGCCCAGGCTCTCCATCAAAAACTACTATTCTGGTGGCAAGATGATCACGGAGTTTGGGACGTTGAAGTGAGAGGACGTGCCTTGCCTCAGCTCCGACTTTGACCAGACCATTCTGAATCCCGCCGACCCTGTAGCGTCCGTTAGGTCCGACTCGTCCTTTTTAGGATTAGTGATGGAAGGGCCTAAGGACTTAGAGATGATGGAAGAAAGTGATGAGGATATACCGAGTGAATTTTCTCCCGAGGTTAGAGAAATACTGAGGACGGATAAGAGACTCCAAGCCAGGATAGATGAGTTCCTAAACCAAATCGACCTGACCAGTGAGATCCAGGATAAAACCGAAGGAATGCTGCAACGAGTCTGACTACTGACGAGCATGAAACAAGACCTGGGTGAGTGGTTTTCCCTTATGTTGAGCATCCCCCCTAATGCATATGATAAGGATTTCTTTAATTTAAAATGCGAGGAAATTAAAACTAGACTTAGCAGAAACGAAATAAACGGAGAGGGACTTCTTAAAAGAATTCAAATGGATATTGGCAAAACTGCCGACAGCAAGCCTAGTAATACCCCCAAAAATAAAATTCCAACCCAGTTCATGCCACCCATCAGGAGAAAATTAAGTTACCCGCAAAAATAAATGCTACCCCTACGGGGGAGGAAAAAAAAGTAGATAATGAAATCAACATCGTTAAGGAGGTAGTCTACATTAAAAATAAAAATAAAAACAAAGATGATGAATTTCAACTCCCTAAAAGAAAAAGAAGTCACAAAGCCCATAAAGAAATTCCCCCAAATAAAAAACCAGCAGTAGTTGAGCCAGTAAAAACACAAAATAAATACGACGCACTAAGCGATTTAAAAAAATAGCGACGACCCAACGACAGGGTTAGTTAATCAACCAGTAATTCCGCCTATTATGCTACGCAGAACAGAGGATTACAAAGAGATAATTAAAAGACTAAACACTGTTCATAAAATTAACTGCAAGGCAAAGGAGGCCGGAGAATTTATTAAATTATTTGTGGAAACATCTGACGACATTAAAAAAATGACCAAATATCTGGACGAGTTAGACAAAGAGTACTTCGTAATTGCGAGCAGGGCAGAGAAACCCATTTAAGTTGTAATAAAGGGACTAACGGTTAACACCGAGTGAGAAGAAATTAAGCAGGAATTAATTGAAAAAGGATTCAGAGTGGATAGAGTCAATCAACTCAAGAGATTCAAGACCAGGGACCCCCTCCCCATTTTTCAAATTCATTTATTCAAATCTAGCAATATTCAAGATATCTATAAACTAAATGACCTAATGTATTTCATCATCAAAGTTGAAAAATACATAAATAAACAAAACCACCAGTGTTTCAACTGCCAGCTGTGGAACCATGGATCCAAGGGCTGCAAACTCAAACCGAAATGCGTCATATGTGCCGAAAGTCACATATCTAGAGACTGCCCAAAGAAGGGAAAAGAGACTGAGGTTAAATGTGCCAATTGCGGAGGGCCCCACACAGCGAATTATAGAGGATGCCCCAAATATCCAAAAGTAGCCCAACATAAATCTACCCAACCAGGAACAAGCTACGTTGATGCAATCAAAACAAAAACTCACCCCCAACCCGACCGCAAAGGCGAGACAACAGCCCCCCCCCCCCGCCAGGAGACGGGAACCAAGAATGTAAACAAAAAGATGACAGATGAAGAATCGACCAAGGAAAACTTGCAGGAAGTCCTGACACTTGCCGCAGAGCTAAATAAGATTTTCTCCGCCATAAAGGATATTCCAGGAACAATTGCAGCAATGCAGCAGAAAGAAAACGTCTGGGAAAAATTGATGATCCTCGCCGAGGCACTGAGATCCCCAACAGCTAGTAATTAAAAACCCACACCCTGACCCCGCTTCCCCACTCGCCAACGTGATTACTCTACCCGCCGATAGGTAGTGAAAACTTTATGATAATTAAAAAACTACATTTAGAATTATGTAATTCCTTTTTCATTTACTTTTTTTTTCCCCCAAACATAGTCAAGTCAATTTACAATTTGCAGTTACACTTAAAACTGACCTTCGTTTTTTTATAATTCCCTAAACTGTTAATTATGCCCAATATTTATGCTCAACATAAGTCGTCTGTCACTCATTCATCATTTCAGTCGAGCGTAAGATTAAAGGCCCCAGAGCCTAGGCGCTTCTCAACAACCCCCCATATCATTGGCATTGGAAGATGATCACGTTCCTGACGAAATCATGGAAGCCATTAAAAATACAAAAAAAGAAAAAAACTCCGAATGAAGACTGCCTAACAAATGAAATGCTCAAAAATCTACCAACTAAAACCATATTTAGAATCACTAAACTCGCCAATGCAATAATGAAATATTATCACTTCCCATATGCTTGGAAAACATCAATAGTCATCCCAATTCACAAACCAGGAAAACAGGCCCACAACCCAACAAGTTATCGACCTATTAGCCTACTCCCCACCATCAGCAAAATTATCGAAAAAATTATCTACAATAGATTAAAACCAGAAATAGAAGACAAAATTATTCCGTATCAATTTGGTTTCCGCAATGAACACTCCACAGTAGCCCAGTTATTTAGAATGAATGAAATTATCAAACACGGATGGCTTAATCAAAAAGACAATGGTGCAGTCTTCTTGGATATTGCGAAAGCTTCCGACAAGGTTTGGATCAAGGGACTCATCTACAAAATAATCCAATTAAATATACCGGACGGCCTAATCAAGCTCCTAGCATCCTACCTAACATTCCGAAAATTCAAAGTTCGAGTTGGAGATGAATTATCCTCACCCAAATCACTCCAAGCTGGCATAGCCCAGGGCTCCATTCTAGCACCAATCTGTTTCAACATCTATATCAATGACATCACTAAAGCCACAAGAACGCAACTGTATCTTTTCGCCGATGATACGGCAATTCTCAGCACTAATGAAAACAGAAACAAAATTGTAGATGACCTCCAACTTCACCTTAATCAATTAGAAAAATGGCTCATTAAATGGAAGATTAAAGTCAACACAGAAAAAAGTCAGGCAATCTATTTCTCCAGAAAGAAAAATAAACCAACTCCTCCTACCCTCAACAAAATTACAATCCCCTGGCAAAAAGAAACAAAATACCTTGGCGTAATCCTTGATCAAAAACTCACATTTGGTCCACACATTAATTCCATCAGGAAGAAGTACCTAACAGCAAAAGCCACCCTATACCCTCTCATCAACCGCAACTCCAAACTCTCCACAAAAAATAAAATCCTCATTTACAAATCTATCCTTCGACCAATTCTCACCTATGCAGCCCCGATTTGGGGAGTCGCAGCGCAGACCCACATCACCAAGCTAGAAATCCTGCAAAATTAAATACTCAGGCAAATCTCCAATATACCCTGGTTTGTTAGTAATAACAACATCTTGAAAAGATTTTCACATCAAAACAATCAGAGAACTTATTAAAAAGCACGCAACTTCCTTCCTTGAAAAAATTGACAAAATGCAAAACATAGCTATGAAATCCATCCCCCGCTACAACCCTTACGATCCATTGTATAAGAAAAGACCGCGAGCCCTCCTGAATTAAGGGGAGAAGCCATTAAAAACCCATTAACGTGGAAGGAAGTGCATGACCAACCGCAAAACCGCAAAGAAGAAAGAAGAAGACTATGAAGTAGCCACGTGCCAGGCACACGTTGACCTTGGGGAACTTCATAAACAACTGAGAACC
The DNA here is from genome assembly GCF_947563725.1 of Argiope bruennichi. NCBI lineage: Eukaryota > Metazoa > Arthropoda > Arachnida > Araneae > Araneidae > Argiope > Argiope bruennichi. Next base: position 107,844,412 of record NC_079162.1, read on the forward strand.
CTGTTCCAACCGGTTCTTGTGTCCTTTTCTGCCTGACGGACGAGAATGAAGATCGAATTGCTGACCAGCCAACGACGGGGGAGTGTGGTCCCCCAGTGGGTTGGATGTCAGATTTATGACCAAATCCGTGAGGTGGCAGGTTGTTGGACCCCCGCTTAAAGATCATTTTATGACAAACCAATTTTTTTATCAGATTTATTACGTCTTTTTCATTTCCAGTTCTTATAATACAGAGGGAGTTTTTTTTTTAATTTTCAACTTTTGTGATACATAGATATTTTACCAAAGTTTTTTTCTGTTAGGTATTACTAAATTTATATACTGTATCACCATATATTAAATTCATTTTGCTCTTTTTTTGTGGGAATTAATTAAACTTTTTAATTATTGCTTCAGAGGAAAATATATGCTTATTATTTATATTTAAAAAAATTTAAATAAGCAAAAAAAAAAAAAAAAAGTCTGACGTCTGATAGAGCAGCTATTCTCAAATACAGATCACATAATTAAAAGCTTCTACAATGGGATGATGGAATCAATTGAAAGAAAAAAATTTAAATTTATTGAACCAAAAAGATAAAAATACATTTCAAGAAAATGCCCAATCATTTACAATTGAAGAAGATAGCTAGGAAAAGTTAATTCATGTATGTAATTCATCTGAAATTCAAACTTGTGACCGCTGATTGTGAAATGTGAATTTCGTTCAGATTAATATTTAAACCATAACCTAAGAAACCCAAAAGAATTATGACCAATTCTTAAATTTTAGTTTTCACTATCAACTCTTTAATTAAAAAAAACTCAGCATTTTCTTTTTTTAAATTAATTAAAATAATTCATTTCTGTACAAATCAAAATCAAACTTCTTTACAACATTGTTATTCATTTAATTGGTGCTAACCATAAGGATTAATATTTAAATTAAATTTTGTATGAAACATACATAGTTGCATTTATTTTTTCTATTAACTTTTTAAAGATTTTCATAAAATTAAAACTGTATACCTGCTTATTTTTTCTTATCTCATTTTTACGCTCAATGTATATAAAAATATCATATTACGCAACAATGCAGGCATTTCCTATAATAAATTTAAAAATAAATTCATTACAAATATAAAAATCCAAGTACATCACTATTACTATTGTTTTTACAACAGTTATTTTTTATATTACCTTCATTTTAAATCTATTAAGCTTATATTGAAGTTTTAAACCCTTCATTACCAATGTTGCATTGTTATTATATGTTAACCATCTACAAAATATTTTGATATGTATTAGAGTAGGAAAAATTTAGTAAAAATTAAATTTTATGTGATAATTTTGTTAATATGCTTAATTGTAAATTTTTTAAGCAACATGATCTGGTAAATTTATTTTTAATAAAGTTGTATTACAAACATATTTGTATTTAGATTTAAAAATTTCAGATAGAAATAGTACTTATATAATCTAAATAATCATAGCTATTGTATGGAATCAGGCCATGCTCATTTGTTGCTTCTCGGAACATAATATTTGGGATCAGAATTTCATTTATAATTTTAAGTGTACAAAGATATGCTTCAAAGTATGTCGAAAATTATCAATTGATAGTTTATCATTATGATATTTAGCAAATACATGTTTTATATATTTTTTAATTGCATATTATTTTTTTAAAAGGAAGTAATAAATTTCCTTAGAACGTAAAATACAAATGCACGAGCATAATGGAAAACATTTTCATTCCATTCAATCCAAAACACCAAATACCTTCAAAGGGAGTCAAGTAAAAAACAGGTCTTATATAGAAATTCTTATACTGGTATTAGGAAAATTAAGTTTAATGAAGTAAAAAAAATCTTGATTTTTTTAAGTCTGCGAACTCGCAAACGTCCCTACCCGTGAAAAGTAAAGATTGCGATGGATACGCCGATCCCATAGAAATAGCTACTGCGATTGAGAAGCTTGTACAGTATACAAGCATCGATTAAGATTCCTTATTGAACCCAGCGCCTGAAACCAAACACAGGGTGTTATAAATTACTATTAATTTTTTTTTAAACCAGTAAATCACCACCTTTGAAGATGTATCGATGGAAATATTCGTCAGGCAAAAAGTATTTTTATTTAATTTCAAGATTCATTCATATCAGGAAATTCAGAACCCTGTAAAAGCAGCAATAAAAGTCATTTAAAAACAGTAGAAAATAAGTAAAAGCCAACAGAAAAAAATAAACAGTTTGAAATTTTTCATTTGTAATGAACGATTAACACTATGTAATTTTTCTCCAGTATTCGCTGTAATGGAACACTATACAAAGAAAAGCTTATAAAATATGAAACGGAATTTATATTAATTACTCATTCCATAAATAAGATTAAATGGAATGTGCATTTAATATCCCATAAATAAGTAAAAAGGTTACTGAACAAATATGTTTTAAGCTAATTCCTAGGCATATCTTTAGAAACTAACACCATTCCGCTAACAACGAGCCACGAGAAGCGTTGTGATAAAACTCAACATTTAAAAGACAATACTAATCCCCGGTGCCATCCTCTGTCAAATGCTCCTACCTGTAAAATGTACGGTTTGCAATGGATTCTTCCTTACTATGGATACATATTTTGAGAGCGTAACACCTTTAATAAAATGTAACACTCTACCACAGAGAAAGAGATCTCCTTCGCTGCGCAGTGTACAAACATAGAGCATGCATTAGCGTATCTTTTCAATCATTAGTGCGGCTTACCTAAAAGGTTACCGCACTGTACTGGAATTTACACTCTCAATGAGAACTCTTGAAGCTCTTTGCGGATAAAGAAAATAATAATAATTTATTTTTAATAAAAATAGTGGTGTGTTTGTAGTGCTATATTTGTTTGTCCTGTATTTTGTAAATAAAAGCTGGTATATTTGCAAATAGAAGCTATTGATACCGGGTGTTTCAAAAATGACCGGTGTATTTCAAAACTCAGTAAAAGCTAAACGGGCAGCGATAGAAATATACCATTTGTTGCAATATGCTTGGGACAACTGTAAATTTTCAGGCAGACAAACTTGCGAAATTAGTTACAATTTACAACAGAAGGCGCTGCAGGCGATTTGAAAGATATAGAAGAAAACGCAGTCTGAGTTCGCCATCCTGTAAGCATTTTCTACATTTTCTATCATTTTCTATTCTCATTTTTTTTCAGTCATTCTCACGCTAGCTACCGTCATGAACGGTGGCGATATGGAGGATGCTGGGAGCTTTCGCGCCGATACCCACGATGGAATGATAATTCATAATCAAGAAAATGAATCAAATATTAAGGATACACCTGAATGCCAAATTTGTGCTCAGAAAAAATTTACTGAAATTGCCATATACGGAATCCAAATGGAAGTGGATGGATTAAACAAAGCACTGAAAAATTGGATTAACAACCCAAACCTGCCCCAAGATCATCATACGCTAATGGATATTGATGCTAAACGTGCTGACGCCATTTCCAGACTGGAGGAAGCGCAAGGTAATCTCTCAAATTTTGTCTGTCAGGATGCTAACTGTAACTTAATTCCTAATCCCCCAAATTTCCTTAATATGCAAGATAATGATAAATTTCAATCCCCCACAAAACGAAAAACTGCCAGAAATAATATCCCTCAAATGGTTAACTCGGAAATTACCACTAGTAATAAATTCTCTCCGATAGAAAACTTAAAAGAGCGCGAACCTGAAATAATGCTCACCTAAGTATCGCCGATTATGCTTAGATACGCAGATAAATTGAATACAATTTTAGCTGAAATCCAAAAAGTTTGTGGTCCCATAGAGAATCGGTTCAATAATGGTTTTATTAAGATTTTTCCAAACTCAATAGAGCAGTATCAGAAAATTCAATCGTTTGCTACTACACAGGGCTACGATTATTACATAATCAAACCTAAAAATAAACGACCAGTCAAGGTTGTAATTAAAGGATTACCAATTGATCATGAAGCTAAAGACATTTTTGATCATATTAAAAATGAAGTCGGTTTTCCTGTTCAGTGAGGGAAAGGGAGTCAAAGAAACTGAGGGTTTTGAGCACTCGAAAGGGGAACGCGTGCCGTCTGAAGATTTCTCTGGTCGTGGGTCCGCTGCCACAGGCGGGGGTGGCACCACGAAGGAAGGGTGACAGTTTTATGACCACATCTGTGAAGATCATCCGGCCGTTGGACCGCGGCTTAACACTTCCCAACCCTTTAAGTACTTTAACTTAGAATTATTTTTTATTCGTTTCATCCCTTTTTTTATTTTTACTATGGAATTTTTTTTTCTTGTAATATTCTTATTTATTTTTACCCTTTTCCTCCTCCTTCTTCTTCTTTTTTTTTAAAAACATTTAACAAGCTTTTAAAATCTTCTAAATTACTATGCAAAATCACTTGACTAATAATGTAGTGAGTAACCACCACCCCCTTAACGAGACCCCGGTTGTATGACTTTTGCGTACAATACACTTTGCTTACGAATCATAAAACTGTCAATCAGTTGTCTCGTTTACAGTGAGGTTGTGTTACTGATAAGGGTCATTTCTAGAAGAGGTTACAACATCTTAAACGTTATCTAAAAGTGTCATATTTGGCGAGAGTTAGCCTGATGTTTGACACAATTTCGAATACTTAACGATACGTTCATTAATTCAATTTCATACGCTTTAATACTATAGGAGTAATTTCCACTTTGCTTTTTATGAAAGATGGATTGCTTTTCAATGTATATATTTAAAAATGTAAGATAAAAACATTGGGGAATGATATTTCTGCTTATATAAATAGTGTACCCACTTCGAAATAATAATCATTTTTTTCTAGATTTCAGATATAAAGGCATTACTCTGCATAAATATAACGTTTTGCATTAAACGAAAGAGTTTGCGTTTCATTAATTTTTGATTTATTTCTTCTTGATTCGTTTATTTAATTCAATAAGTTCGTTATTTAAATATAGGCAATTAAAAATTATTTCTTAAATTTAAAGTACAATTAAATGAGGTTAGTGGAATTGGAAGGATTTGTAAGGAGGGATTTGTATTTGTTTTAAAAAAATCAGTTTCCAGAGTAGAACGCCATTCAAATTTAAATTTTTCTGTTTATCATCGTAGATTTAATTTAAATGTTGTTACATTTTTTTCAAAAATCTGTACTCTGATAAAGATAAATTATTTGTTCATTATACGACTTTGCATTTTATGTATGAAATATTTTAAGTATAAGGTGCGTAAAATAAGCAGCTTACTAAATCAGAAGTATATTAATATTTTGCTAACTGATCATTTGTACCTGCGAAAATTTGTAGGAAATATTAGCTGAATTCAAATTTAACTTTCTTCTAGTTGCACTATTCATTAAACTATAATCGAAATCTACTGTTAAATATAAAACAAAATTAAGAAAAAGGATTTTTACATTAATATATGTAGTATATGTTCTTCAGAAACTTTAATTTCATTAAAGATCGTTCTTATATGTACAAAAAGTCATTAAAAATAGTGTTGAATGAAGTTCTGGTAAAATACACTTCAACAATATACATCTACCCCTTTATTGAAATGTTTACTGATTAGCTATGCGTTTTTTTCATATTTTAAACAATGTAATTATTTCTAATTTCAAAAGAATTCATGGCCGTTTTAAACCTTCCTGGGGTCCTGAGATAATGCAAATCTCGAAGCCCCTTTTTCCCTCCAAATTTTTTATTGATTTTAATTTAATTTTTATTCAGCAATTTTAAGTAGTAAATTTTGAAAACTGAAGTCGCAAGTCCCTTTCTAAAAAGTCCATTTCAATATTGTACAAATAAAAAAAGTGCACTGTCAAGACGTAAAATTAATTTTAAGCAAAATATCGAAAACAAAAGAAAACTTTCTATAACACTCTAAACAATATTGTAAAAGGAGGGAATATATTTCTTTAAACTGTAAAGCTTCAAATTTGTTAGAATTATAAAATAGCATAACGAGTAAATGATAATTAGGAATATTACTAAAATAAAGTCTCAAAATTAATTTATAATTTTGATTATAACTTGAATAAATTTGACTGCACGGCCCACTGTCATTAAATGAAAGTATAAAACTATTTACCTTTCTACAACTATTAAAAATTATCAAGAGCTGAGGAGTTCCTTGACAATTGCCAACTTTACCTATTTGAAAATCTTGTCCCTCCTCCCTCGAGATTAGAATTATTTAAATAATTTTTTTTTACTGTTGACATAACAGCTCCTGTATAGTAGATTCAAATCTCATGGGAATTTAATTATATTTAATAGAAATGGCTTCAAGGGCATGTTTCGATTTTCCCATTGATTCGGACGTTCTTAAGCGATTTTTTTTCATGAAAACAATGCACAATTTGCAGATATTTTGCTATGGAAAAAGTCTGGTTATCTCACAATGCGCCCATAGTTTTCAGAAGTCCAGTCGAGATCCATATAAGATTTTAAGAGCAAATGAATTTAGAACATTAGTTTCTTTATTTAAAAAAATAAAGTCAGACTTCTTTTACTGCATTGCAGAAGAAACTCTTGCTGTAACATTAAAGAAGTTTTTAAAGAGATGTTTTATTTCTTCATAACTATATAAGTGAACATTCACTTTTATTTCTGTAATTTACTTTCATTCATAATACATGAAACTTTGATTAAATCTTCAGTATTCCATTATAGAAATTTGCAATCTTGTAATTAAAATAAAATGAATAATTTCCTATTAGTATATTGCTAAATAAAAAGACTGCATTATAATACTTATGTAACAGTTATAATTTTTTTTTCTCAATATAGGCTAAAAGTTTGGTGAGTTTGTATTAGATTTGAAGGAATATTTCACAAAGCATTAATTCTTTAATGCTACTATGTACAAAAAAATAATTTAAATTATTTCTTAGATCATAGTATTCAATACACTGCAATATTATAAAAATCAAATAAATAGTAAATGCGAGATAAGTTTAAAAATTGTGAAAAATGCTTTCTTACGTAGTATTATTCCATTTCCAGTTGTAATGTTCCATTAAAATATCCTGACTTTTATTTTTAATTCATAAAATAAAATAAGGACTGTTTTAGGAACTTAAATAACAAATTTCCTAATAACATATGCACACACACACAAAGGATAGGGGGTGGGGGTGGAAAAAATTGGCTTTTAACACGGAAGCGTATATTTTAAATTTCACAGATATCTCCAAATTTTTCGTTTAAAATTATTCAAAAATAAAAGTGTGGAATATCCAGACTTTAATCTAAAAGTTTTAATTAACAAAATAAGATTTTCTTCCAAGAATAAAAGTGAATGTATATATATGCGTCTATCATTATATTTAAAATATAGACCATTATACGTAGAGATACTAAATTTAACACACGTATATTTGGAAGAAAAAAAATATGCAATTCAGTGCATTCAAAAATATTAATGCAAAAAATATTGTTATGTCTTACGTAAACTATCTTAAAATTTTTAAAAAATTCATTAATTTTATTGGTTTATCAGTCTTTGCTTAATTTTATTCTGTAAAAAGAATACAGATCTTAGATAGCATGTATGTTTTATAGTCAAGATCTTCCGTTTATATTTACGTACAAAAAGATAAAGTTTTCACATAAAAGAGAATACTAGATTTTTAAATATAAGATAAGATGTATTTTTATTATATCAGGCTTCTTAAATTATTTATTTCATGTGTATTTGAATTATTTATTTGAGTTCCAGAAATTCAAAAGCTTTGAACAGATTTAATTTCAAATAATAGTAAATTTATCACTGTTAAATTATCTTATTGATTTATGTGCTTTAATTAGCTGAAATGCACATTTAAATGATCCACTTATTTTAAAACAATGGGAAACGTTTGTGATGGTAATAGTTAAGTTCAGGTGTATTTTTTTTTTTTTTAGAATGAAATTTCTATTTCGGATTTTTTTAAAGTTTATTGATTTTTATTTCATGATAACTATATTTAGCATACTTTGATTTTGAATGAATAATGCAGAGAATTTATATGATTTGGGAGTAAAAACTATTTTTTACTGTAAATTTTTAGAAAGTTATCAAATAATTCTCTTATTTTTTGATAAATTAAAATTCTAATTAAAAATTCAAAAAATCACTTTCCTACCCTCCAAAATATATATTTGCCAAATTTGATAGGCAGACGGCCTGGTGTGTACAGAGCCAGCATATGCACATAGAGACAAAAGTTTTTTCCCTGTGTTTAAGCATCAAAATTTAGTTAAAATACCAATACATTTTCTCGATAAATACTCTTGCCAACAGATAACATATGTTTTAGCAAACCTAGACTAATTACTCCCTACCCCCTTTTTTCAAAGAGCTACGCGTGATTTATTGGCTTTTTTATGAGCTGCACGCAAATGGTTGTACGCATCTGTCCCACTACCCGAGACCCCAACTAACTTAACTAATAACAACTCTGACCTGGTCAATGAGGAAAAAATCCAAACAACAGAGGAAAAAGAAAATCTTGAAGAAGAAGGTTTCAAAACCCAACGAACTAAGAAAAATAAAAAGCGCACTTTGTCAAGCGACCAAACGCCAATAAAAAAAATAGCAGCTGACCCACCTCCAAGCATCCAACTCAAAAATAAATATGAAGAAATAGGAAAGAACCTAGATGAATTAAAAGAAAAAACTGATGATGTGCAGAAAATCCCCCCCCCATAGTTTTAAAAAAGACAGACAACTATAAAGTAATTTTCCAAAGAATAAATACCCATAAAATAAACATCACAGCCAAACCCAAAGGAGAGAACTTTCACATCTATAGTGAAACTATGGACGAACAAAAAAAGCTAATTAATTACCTCAACGAACAAAATTTGGAATATTTCGTCATTTCTGTCCAAACTAAAAAACCAATTAAAGTAGTTATTAAAGGACTGCCGATCGACACCACTTGTGAAGAAATTGAAGAAGAACTAAAAAATAAAGGATACAATATCTCTAAAGTCAACCAATGCAGAAGATTTAAAACAAAAGCCCTCCTCCCTATTTATCAAGTCCACCTGCTTAAGTCAGCAAACATAGCCAAAATTTATGAAGAAAAGACCTTGTTATACATGAGAGTAAAAATCGAAAAAATTATTAGAAGGACAATAGGACAATGCTACAAATGCCAATCATTTGCTCATACGAGCTCCAACTGCAAAATGCAAACGAAATGTGTAATTTGCGCTGAAAATCACTATTCCCGAACCTGCCCAGAAAAAATAAAAGAAAAACCCCAAATAAAGTGTGCAAACTGTGGAGGTCAACACACAGCTTCTTTCAGAGGATGCACCAAATTTCCATAGATTAAAAAAAAGCAACCCAATAGAAAAAGGAAAATCTTTTGCCTCACTCTTCAAAAAACCAATAACCCGGACAGACCCACCGCAAGAAGAAAACCACACCATACCAGTTCAGAATATAAATCAACCTCAAGAAGCAACCAACTCTAATAACCAGGACTTTGCTGATATCTTCAAACTTGTGAAGCACTTAAAAATAATAATGCAAACCATCCCTAACATCAAAGATCTCCTTAACAAACTTGAAAAAGAAAACAACCCGCAAAGCAAATTATTCATCCTAGCAGAAGTAATGGATAACACCATCCTAAGCGCAAACTTATAAACCACACCCTCAATCTGAAAATAGAAAAAGCTGAATTATGAAGGAAAAAAAAAGCGTTATTCAAAAACCGAAACCGTTCTTCGTTACACCTGACACCCTGGAAGCCCCCCTGCTCCTAACACCTAGCCACCCACCCCTCTGGGCTGACTGATGGGAAATTCGAATTGTTGACCAGTCATTGTTACCTCATTACACTCCTACTGTTAAGCAACAACCCCCATTATTCTATTTTTTATTATTCCTTTAACCCTCTTAACTTTATTATTATTTATTATTTTCTCTTTCCTCTTAAACAAGCAATCTAAATTAACTAACCCATTCTGCACTACATTATTAGGTTAAATCAAGTTGCTAAGCCACTTTGTTACAGCTTCCCTAAAGGATTGGAGATTATAGACAGATCACCCAGGCTCTCCGTATAAATATTCGTATTACTGGGCAAGATGATCACGCCAAATATGGAAAGCCAGGCTCTTTAAAAGTTTATCATCTACCGGAGATTAAGCCATAATCCTAGGGGCTAGGCGCTCCGTTAAACATATCATTAAAGTTCGCCATTCTGTAAGTCGTCTTTCTGCTTTAAGCGTGTGCTGTTCACAGATTGCAAGATTGTTTTAAAAAAATGGTTTATTCCTTAGAACAAACGATTTTTTTGCTGTTGGAATTCCACCATGTAGAACACAGTGTTGTTCCAACAAGACGAAGTTTTCAACGAAAGTTTAATGTAACCAAAGAGCCGAAAAGCGATACAATAAAGGATCTGTTTGAAAATTTTTGAAATCGCTAGGCATGAACCCCTGCGACTTCTTTCTGTGGAGACACTTGAAATATCAGGTGAACCGCCACAATCCAGAAACAATTGAACAACTAAAGCAATACGTCTGTTCTGCATGTGAAGTCATCCCGCCTGAGAGGTTTACAAGGGTGCCTGCTCATTTCATTCTGAGACTACGCCATGTTATTGCTGCGCATGGTGGATATTTGGAAAATACCGTAGTTTAGAGTTTTTTCCAGATTGCAGCGCCATCTGTTGTTGAAAATTGTAATTAATTTCGCAAGTTTGTCTGCCTGAAAATTTACTGTTGTCCCAAGCATATTGCAACAAACGGTATATTTCTATTGCTACTCGTTTAGTTTTTATTGATTTTTGAAATATAGCGGTCATTTTAGAAACACCCGATACAATATCTTGCTGTAAGAAGAATTTCTAGTTTAAATTTAACGGTTTCGACATTTCCCTTCTTTTATTAACCAAAAGATTGAATACTATAATTGATTTGTATGGTTATACCAGAAACATTTATTTATTAGAAATCTGATAAATTTTTAATTGCTTTAATTGTATCTTAAATGATACCTCAGATTTATTGATCTTAAACTGCGTCTACTACGGTGCGAATGCATATGACTCAGTCCATTTTTCTCACCGAATTTAATCAAGAATTCGACATCATGTAAAGTTATTGTGAAGCTTTAGTATTGTTTGTTTATTTGGATCAAGTATATTTCCGTAGATAATGCATTAATCGATACATAACTTCAGGAAATTATTTAGAATAATCTTTCTAGAGCGAGAGGCGCTGCAGTGCCTGTCCAATAGAAGGAAATAATCGGAAGCCACACGAGCACCTCTAAAACCATTGCTTTATTCTGCATTACCTCTGGTTCTGCAATTATGTGACAAAATATTAAAAGACATTCATATTGGAACTTGAAATTGTAGCATTTTGTTATTTTAACATAATTTGAAATTGTAATGTTGGACATGTTTATAGTAGAATCACTTGCAAGATTTATTATTCTCAAAGACAGATTGAAATTTATATTAGAAAAACGGAAATAATGTTACGTACACTTAACCAATTTTTAAGCGATCTAAGGAAGAAAAATAGTTTTCCAAAAACATGCTATTTATCACTGCGCAAAAGTAGCTGTAACTAAACAGTATGGAGCCTCGCAACAAACGCTTAGAAAACCTTAACATAAAAATTATGACTAATTATTGAAGTTCTCCATTTATTAGGCATTTGATTACTCTTTATAAAAGTGTTTATAATTATAAAAGTCTTTATTATTTTAAAAGATTATAATGAAGAAGAAATGAAAAAAATCAGTATTTAGTATATTTTAGTTGTCATAACTTTAATTTTTATAAATGCTTTTACTAATTTTTCACTACTAGTTTACCAACTTGTAACGATGTCTGTGCGTTTATGTAACTGTAAGACCTTGTGTCGCTCCCTACGAATGGATTTAGTCCTTCTATTCCATAATTCTCCACTGCAAACGAATTTTAATTAAATGTCCCTGATCTGAATAAAATGTCAGAATTTCATTAACTGTCTTTAATTAAATGTCTGATTTTACTTAAGTGTCTAATTTTAATTAAATGACTGAATTAAATTTCCCTGAATTTTACTTATAAGCAAATAATTATATTTAAAAAATATTAAAATGTTTTAATTTGCAATGAAAAGGAAATAGAACACATATTTTAAATTTATAACTTTTACTGCGGTTTTTTTTTTTTTTTTTTTTTTTTTTTTTGTATTAAATGATCGGATGTCTCAGTTCAATCGTGACCCTCGAGAGGACGAACTAACTCGTTTCTTCTCTGAGGCTTATATAATTCGTTTTGTTACGAGTGAAGCGGTTCTTGGTGCATCAGCTAATTTGCGCTTCATCTTTAGTAATATTTTCCATTTAGTAATATTATTAAAAAAGAAAGAATATTAATAAAATATTAATATTCTTTGTTGCTATTAATATCAAAAGTTAAATAATATGGAAATCATGTTGAATGTACTTTGCAATTTCTGGTATTTAGTAAATTAATTGTTTATATAAATTGTTTATATAAGCAAAAATAATGTCAATAAAAAAATTACTCCTATAATAATAACCATTTGTTCAATTATATTGTATTTTTAATGATATCATATATTTCAATTATCTTTTATTATTTTTTAATGACAATATTTTAAACACTTTGTATTGGTTAGCTTAGTCGCATACTATTCTTTAAATTGTATTGAATCATTTTTTTCCCGTATAATTTCCAATATTATTTCTTTTTTATTACAATTAACGTTTTTTTTTTCCAACTCAATTTTCGGTATAAAATTAATGTAAATATTGACAAAAGAAATGAAAGTTTAAAAAACTGTTATATAAATAAATACTGTAAAAACTACGAAAAAAATACTTACATTATTTCTGTTCCAATTATACATGTGCAATTTTAAGCTTCTTTTTGTTCATGAAAATGATATTTTTGTGCGTTTCTTTTCGAAAGTTCGGCTGAAATACTCGGATAAATGGGGGACGGCTAAAATTTGCATGGAAGCAGAAGAAATAATGTTGCCTTTTACCTTACCTTTTATTATGTATTTTTATGAAAATAGAAAAAGAATCATATATAGTACTGCAAGTAGAAAAAGAATCATATATAACATTATTTTAAAAATTATTAATCATTAGCATTAATTTTATTTCTATATATTATTAAAGTTTTCGTATTCATTAAAGAAAGTACTGCAAGTGGCCTTTTACAGTATCGACTACAAATAGCTGATTGATTAAAGTTGGTGATAGAAATTTCTTGAGTCCAGAAAATCGCAGTCAGTAACATTCATAATTTTTGTTTCATCAAGATATCAAAGAATTACATTTTCTATTTGAAATTTAGATTTGGAAAACATTGAGAAATTGTTAGTTATGGAATTGTCAACATAACATTCTATTTGTGTGTGTGTGTGCAGGATCGTAGCAAAGGTTAATGAGTTGAGAATTGAAATTTTAATTATTTCATATTTATGCTGATTCGTGATATTCTCACTTCATTTGGAATTTGTTGTTAGTAATTTTTTTTCAGCATTTCTCTTTTTTATATTTGGCATTGCATTTCTTTTTGTTAATGGGTCATTATTTGTTTTAATCCGATTTTAATTATTAGTTTGAATTTGAGAGTTCGTAAACTTTATGGATAAAGAAGATCCCCCTTCAAGGAAATAAAACTTTTAATGCTACTATACATTTACATCTGAAGTATACTATGAATAAAATATTTTTAAAACGGATCAATCCTCCACCCATGTTCATGATATTTTCTGTTACAACTTTTCTTACCTAATCTGTGACAGTTGGATCCGAGATGTTATTAAAAGGATAACAGCCCGTCTAGACGGGAGCATTTTCTAATATTTAATAATAGTACTGACAGAATTCGAATGCATACGCAAATCATCCTAAATACTTTTTTAAATAAACATTTTAATATTTTAACATAAAAATACTACTATGCCAAATAATTATTTTAAATACATTTACATTTATACTATCCAAAATCTTTTCATAATATGCATTATTTTTAATTAAAATATTAGTATTATTTACAGCAAGCACCATTTACATCTTGTAGATTTTAAGAAAAATTGCAGTCAGTGCCAACAGATTTTTAAGTTCTGCCGAAAACAATCATTTTTTGGAAGTTATTAATATTTTTAAAGAATGATGCAGATTTAATTAAACACTGCGAGTACTACCTTCAGCCAAATGTGCAAAATCATTTAAAATATCTACAATATTTTTATTCAAATGAAATGACACCACAAATATAAAATCTATGATTAATTATACTTTACAATTTTATTTTCTGTCACAAAACTTTCACTATTATCTTCCTTATATTCATAGCATTTGTGAATAAAGTTTGAGTAATATCTATTGATTTTCATAACGTTTCCTCTTATTTATATAGTTAGATATTTAGATCCTATAAAATAATAATAATAATAATATATATATATATATATATATATATATATTAGAAATTTTTTTCAACCAATTTATTATTATTATTTTTATTTGAAAGCTTTATGTGTCCTTATAAAGACTAAATTTATATTAATACATATGTTACGTATGTGAATGAACTCCCATTGCCTCTTGGCTATCAATATTTTCAGATTCCCACTGATGCACATAACTGGCCACTGATGCACATAAGTAAATCATAGATGGTTTACAAGCGACATTTTCTACGTGTGATTAGTTTCTTACAATACCAATTAGTAATGTAAGTGGAAAATAAACTGGTTTCTGATTCAAAACGCATCAAGAACTATTTTCGGATTAATATGTGCCAACCCCTTTTCATGAACTGTAGCCCTGATTATTGGAAATGATAGAAGTCAAATTATATATATACAGAGTGGTTATAATTAAAGTTACCCTGTTTAGACCTACGTAGTGTTCGCTCTAGTGGAAGGATGTCGAAGAAACTTGATACTTAGGTTGTATGGATCATGGGAAACAGAAATCTGCAATAAAAAAATTATTTCAAATTTCGGCCGATAGATGACAGTTTTCCTGTACGATGAAGGCCGTTATGCAAACTTAGAGTAGTTGAAAAAGCCAGTACTCACTGCCGCAAAATCATTCTTCACCATGCCGTTAGAGAAGAAAGGAAGAGCTTTACTGATAAAGTTGTTTTATCAGAACAGCAATAATTTGCTAGAATTTTTCCAAATTGTGTTTTTTGTTTCTCATGCGCCGCCTTCTCACCTGGCGGTTGAAATGTGAACTAATTTTTTTTTTTAATTTCAGATTTCTGTTTCCCATGATCCATACAACCTAAGTATCAAGTTTCTTCGACATCCTTCCACTAGAGCGAACACTACCACGACCCCCGTTAGAGAAGGCCGGAAAACCTACGTCACAGAAAGTAATGACGTAGCTCCGAGAGGTTACACGAGTGGGTGCGAATTGGGGGACCGAGGGAGGAATTTCACCCTCTTCAAGTTTACTGATAAGAAACGAACTCTTTTCCACCCACGACATGTTTTAGCCAGTGGCCCTCCTGTGTTTGAGTAGACAGGAAGCGCCATTTCTTACTTGCAAAAAAAATCATTTGGATTACTAAAAATAAGGAATAGAAATGCCTTTGATCTGTTGTGTTCCAAACTGTAATGGGAATTACAGGAATGGCCCAAGAGTAAGTGTTTTTGCCTTTCCTAAAAATGAAGAGCTTAAAAAGAAGTGGTTAAGTGCCATACATCGTGAAGGATTTTATCCGACGCAGCATAGTAGGGTAAGCTTATTTAATTATTTTAAACTAATGCTTAACGTTTCTAAATGAAAAATCATTTATTCTCACATTAGAAATTTAACAGTAATACAGCTCAGTAATATCTATTATTCGTGCTTTTAATCAAGTGCATTATGAAAAGAATTATTTTATAAAATGCTGTAATACAGGTAATAATGTCTGTAATTATTGTCAATAATAATTATAATATTTGCCGTAATTATGTTTACACGTTTTATTTACTATTATATCTATAATTACGTTTATATAGTTAAATTTTATTATATAACATAACGATAAAAGCATGAGAGTAAACAATAATAATTATATATTGTTTTATGTTGTATATTTCTTACTGTATTTAAATTAAACATTAAAGGAAGTCAATAGTTACGAATAATTTCCTTTACTGTAGGTCTGTGAATTACATTTAAAAAAAAATGATATTGAAAGAGAAACGAGTCTATTTGATTCGAAGTCAGGAAAATTATTAAGTGCCCCTCTTAAATATCCGAGACTAGTGATTGGAGCAATTCCATCTCAGATGCCAAATTGTGCCGCTTGCATGTCATCTTCAACATTTCATAGGGAAAATTATATTTACATTCTTTGTTTACTATTATATCTATAATTACGTTTATATAGTTAAATTTTATTATATAACATAACGATAAAAGCATGAGAGTAAACAATAATAATTATATATTGTTTTATATTGTATATTTCTTACTGTATTTAAATTAAACATTAAAGGAAGTCAATATTTACGAATAATTTCCTTTACTGTAGGTCTGTGAATTACATTTTAAAAAAAATGATATTGAAAGAGAAACGAGTCTATTCGATTCGAAGTCAGGAAAATTATTAAGTGCCCCTCTTAAATATCCGAGACTAGTGATTGGAGCAATTCCATCTCAGATGCCAAATTGTGCCGCTTACATGTCATCTTCAACATTTCATAGGGAAAATCCAGAAATAAAAAAGATGAAATTGGAACAACAATATGTAGAGAAAGCTCTCCAGGAAAGCATAATAGAAAAAAAGAAATACGATGAGACAAGAGAATTTAAAAATTTGGAAGAACTAAAACAGCGCATTTCTTTAGTAAATTTGAAAAATTTCTGGAATGTCATTCATAAAGAAAACAAAATTTTATTCGTGAATATTGAAGTAAGTTCTGGTCCTGAAATTGCCTTGTCTGTTGTAATAAATGATGTATTAGAGGTGTCAGCTTTTGTTGGAAAAACAAGCTTGTCAAATATTCCAAACATTTGTTCTTTACCTATAAAAATCAATAATATCAACACTTTAAATGAAATATTAGAGCATCTGCCAGAAATGAAGAGAAATAAATCATTGCTGAATTCTGATATTGTTTCCCAGATTCATAGTTTCATGGATAATTTAAATATAACCCAAGAAAATTTAACCAATGTTGTAGCATTTATTAAAGAGCAATCTGCCTTGATTATTCAAAATGAGCACAGTAAAATTTACTCCACTGAAATGATGATATTCTGCTCATTATTTTATTCAATGGCTCCGCATGCATATAAATTTGTCAGAAAGTCTGGCTATATTTTGTTACCTCATCCTGTAACTTTGAGAAATATATGCATACCTATCAACACTTGCCCTCAGTCAGAGCAGACCGAATTGCATTTCTTAAGGTACATTAAGCAGAAATTACAATTCATAGTATCTGCAGATAAAAATGTGATTCTTCAAATAGATGAGATGCACGTCAAACCCTACTTTGATTACAAAGGGGGAAATATATCAGGTTTCAGTTACAATTCAGAAAATGCCGCCACAAGTGTTGTGACTTTCATGATAAATAGTATTTCATCGTCATATAAAGATGTTGTTCACATTCTTCCTGTAAATAAAATAGCAGCAGACGTTTTACATGCATTCATTAAAAAAATTATTATTGGGTTAGAAAACATTGGTTTTAAAGTGATATGTGTAGTAACAGACAACAATTCAGTCAATCAAAAAGCAATGTCTCAGTTCGCTTCTCCTTCACAGTCATATTCAATTCTTTATCCTCATCCGGTAAATAAAGAACGACCTCTTTTTTTCATGATCGATACTGTCCATTTATTGAAGAATATTCGCAATAACTGGATCAATCAAAAGAATGTTGATAAATGTATGTTTTACCCTAATTTTAAAGAAACAACCTCAGAAAAAAATTCACAACAAGATTGTATTAAAAATTCTCTGGAAACTAATGATAATGTTATTCACTCTAATGGTGAAATAATTCAGAGATCTAGTAGTAAATCTGACAATAAAGTAGATTTTAATACAGCATCCTTCAAAACATTAAAATTATTGTATGAAACTGAAAAGAATAACATCGTAAAATATGCATACAATTTATCTTTAAAAGCATTGGAACCCAATAATTTAGAAAAACAAAATGTCAAATTAGTACTCAAAATTTTCAATAAATTTATACCTGAAAGTCTCATGAATTTGGGAGAGAAATATGAGTTTCCACACTACAAAGAAACAGCAGAATATATAAGAATAATAAATAGGTGGTGGGATATTGTTAATGTAAAAACTCCATTCACAGGAATCCGTGAAAATAATGTATATAAAAAACCACTGACATCATCTGAAACCGACAAAAGATACAAGTTTTTAGATGTATTTTTGAACTGGTTGGAAGACTGGAAAAATATGAAATGTGATACCGGCATGCTAACAAAAGAAACTTATTCTGCTCTTTTCATGACTACATATGCTTTAAAAGAAATAACTAAATATTGTCAGGAAGAATTCGAAATGAAGTACATTCTCCCAGGAAAATTTCAGACCGACAATTTAGAGGCACGCTTTGGTTTATATAGACAAATGGCAGGAGCACAATATCATGTTTCACTCAGACAGGTATTTGAAAGTGAAAACAAACTAAGAATGCATAGTATTTTAAAAATTTGTTTAAAATCAAACAAACATGGAAATCTCGAACTTTTTCAGGAAGCAGTTGGCGAAAATTGGGAAGAATTTGAAAAATCTATTTCTGAAAAATTACCTGTATTTAACATTTTGCTTACAGAAGAAGATTTTAAAAAATCAGAAGATGTTTTACCAGTGTTAGTTTATTTAGGAGGTTACTGTGTCCACACAGTCCTTAAAAAGTTGAAATGCAGCATTTGCAAAAAGTTTTTAACAAATGAAAAAGAACTGGACTGCTCAACTTCTTTAATTCAGAATTTAAGTCGAGGAAAACTTTTATACCCCAAAAAATGCATTGTAAATGTAATATTATATTCTTACATTATAATTCAGAAATTATGTACCATACATGAAGAGGAATTTTTGAAATTTTCCAATCAAAAGTATTTAGCAGCAGAGATAATTTTCAATAGTTTAGTGAATGAGGAACAAATACATGATTATGGTGAATGCATTTCAGGACATAAACCAGAAAATGTCTATAGAATGATAATTTGGTCTGCAGTCAATTCATTACTGAATAATTATTGTAAAAAATTAAATGATAGTTTGAGAAGCTCTTCTAAAACTGGAAAGAAAAGAAAACTAGATAAATTTAGTAAAGTTGTTTCTAACAAAGTAATGATAAAATATATAGTTAAATAAGAAAGCTCTTCTAATGTTTCAAAGATTTATTGGATATTTTTTCGAATAGAATACTGTTTCGTGAAATATTGTTTTTATTGCTTTCTTGGAGTTGACGCGACGGCAAATATTCATAAAACCCTTATTGTATGGAATTGTTTTGAAATTAATCAACAAGAGCATTGCAAATGTATTTTTTATATTATAATTTAAAAATTTATGAACCATATATGAAGAAGAAATTTTGAAATTTCCTAATCAAAAATATTTTGCAACAGATATAATTTTGAATGATGTAGTGAATGAAGAAGAAGTACATGATTATGGCAAAGGCATTTCAGGGCACAAACCGGAAAATGTTTATAGATTGGCAATCTGGTCTGCAGTCAATGCATTAGTGAATAATTACATGATAGTTTGAAAAGCTCTTCTAAAACAGGAAAGGAAAGAAAATTTGATAAATTTAGTAAAGATATTTCTAACAAAGTAATGATAAAATATATAGTTAAATAAGAAAGCTCTTCTAATGTTTCAAAGATTTATTGGATATTTTTTCGAATAGAATACTGTTTCGTGAAATATTGTTTTTATTGCTTTCTTGGAGTTGACGCGACGGCAAATATTCATAAAACCCTTATTGTATGGAATTGTTTTGAAATTAATCAACAAGAGCATTGCAAATGTATTTTTTATATTATAATTTAAAAATTTATGAACCATATATGAAGAAGAAATTTTGAAATTTCCTAATCAAAAATATTTTGCAACAGATATAATTTTGAATGATGTAGTGAATGAAGATAATAGTTTTAAATCTAGGGGAGATACACCTACTGGGAAACCTGCCCTGCACTTAATGCAAAAAAGGTAATGCATACCAAGCACCGTACCTCCAGGGTGATGTGGAAAGCGGCTGCATTTTAATTATTAATGACTTCTACAATATATGTGTGTTGAATTGCATGATATGGAAGTATATGAAATGATATTAACAAGTGAAAAGTAATTTCTTTTCACTCTCTAGCGCGCAGAGACTTTAGGGAATGGAGTGGAGTGTACCGTCTCGTTGTGACGTCACGGAAAGCCGCAGAGGCCTTGTCTATCGGGGGTTGTGACACTACGAAGGTCTAAACAGGGTAACTTTAATTATAACCACCCTGTATATATATATATATATATATATATATATATATATATATATATATATATATATATATATATATATATATATATATATAAAGAAATTCTTTAAAATTAAAAGCAAAAAGAGTGATATTTTAAGATTTTGATGTCTTTCAATATCCCTATACATCACAAACCGTACATTTCAGAGGTATGAAAGTTTTTGAGGGAGGACCTCGGGATTAGTGTCATTTATATGTTGAATTGTATCAAAACGCTTTTCCCTGTGTGTTGGGCCAGGACTGGGAGAAATCAATAAAATAGTTTTATAGGCTTGGAACTCTGACCCTTTCCGCCATTATAGCTCGAGAAAAAAGCTATGGACCGCTTGCTGCTGTAGTCAGTCAGCTTCCTATAGCAGACCAGCTTGAAGTTTTGCATTTTAAAACTCTTTTTGCGTTTAAAATTCATGCAAATATTTCTAGTTCAGAAACGAATTACATTCAACACAAAATGTATCATTCTCTGACATTCGCATAAGTACTTAATACGTTTAGTTTCTCTTTTGTAGCAGTACTTTCTGAGTTGTAACGTTTAATTGCAGATACTCATGAAACCAAAAATTATGTTAGCATAGGTTAGATAGAAAGATGTTTAGACTACTCATTGTAACGACTAGCGATATTTACTGATCAACGACGAGGAGTTGAATAGTTACTGGGTTATTATATTGTTTACGCATATATATTCATAAAAATACGAAATTCATTCATAATATATAAATAGTCATAAAAAATTATAAAAGTTGCAATGATATAGCAAATATCGATCCGTAAATATTTATACTAGGATATATACATATGCAATAGAAGTCCTCAAAACAATACTGGCATTTTAAACAATGCATTCTTTATATTTATAAGTATATATTGAAAAAACTGTAAAAAGGCTACATTAAGAGAGATAGAAATTTTCCATAAAACATTCAATATCTAATTTTTAAAAAATACTCTTCAACAGTATGTAGGGGAAATCTTATACCTTTTTATTTTTTTGGAGTCCACTCCAGATTGATTAATATCAATCCGTGGATTTTGGATTTTGGCAAAAATAGGAAAACCTAATTGAGGAATGATATTTTGTTTTATTTACTGGAATAGCGACAGTGTTGTTTTAATACATAATGTTATAGAAGCTGTATTACACTCTTTTTTTTTTGTATATATCTTTGTAAAAGCATCTGGGATTTCTATAATTTTTCCTGTTTTTCAATTAGTAGGTGGCGCTGCGTTTTGTTTTGGAGCTAAATATTTTATACAAATGTTTTATTTCTAATAGAGTATAAAAGTCTTAAAAAGTTCCAGAGTTCGAATGGAAAACAAAATGTTCTCAATATTTAAGTTAATAATCTGTAATATAATAATAAACAATTTTCTTGTGAGATACTTTATTTTCCAATTTATGTTTTAAGTACCGGGTGTCCCATAAATTTGTAAATACTTTAGAAGTTCATAAAAATTGAAGGAATGAGTATATTTTAATGCGGTTTGCGAAACTGTTATTCTCATGAAGGGGGATTTTTTTTCATACAAAAAAAAAAGAAATAGTTCAAAAATTTGTGGTTAGAGGGCGCTAAACACAAGCAAAACATACAATTCTACGGGAAAAATACTTTTATTTGCATGCAAGCAATTGTTTACATGCTTATCACACCAGTACTACAGTACTTGTTCTATGTGTCCGCCATCACCACAAATAACAGTTTGGAAGCGGGAGACAACACTGGTAACTGCATCATACAGCATATCCGGATGAATGCATGAGATTTCGTGGCGAATGGCTTCCTTTAGCTGCACTACGAAGTTGGCCTATGGCGGTACACCCGAGACTTAAGGTAACCCCATAGCCAAAAATCGAGGGGTGTTAAATCTGGTGAGAGTGGGGGCCCTTCATGTGTAAAGTGACGGCTGATTATCCGTTCTTCAGTAAAAGTTCTTCTCAAAAATGCCTTCACTTCGGTGTCGATGTGAGGAGGTGCCCCGTCTTGCATGAATGTCACTGTGTCAAGGACATCGTGTTCGAATAAGGACGGTATCACTTCCTTCTGTAACATTTCCAAGTAACTTGTTCCATTAACTGAACATGTCTTCCATCCTGCTTTTTTTAACAGGGCTTTTCAAAGAAAAAAGGGCCTACAATAATGGATGCAGTGAAACCACACCAAACAGTAACCCGTGGTGAATGCAGGGGCTTCTCAGTGTAAGCATGTGGATTCTCATGTGCCCATATTCTACAGTTATGGGTATTAACTGCTCCATGCAAAGCAAAATGAGCCTCATCTGTCCACAATATTTTCAGCAGCCATCGCGGATCATCTTCAATTTTCGCCAAACCCAATTTGAGAATATCAATCTCTTAGCTGTATCATTTGTAAGATATGATGCAGCGATTGCAATTTGTATGGGTACAATTGCAATACACCATGAAGGATATGGTGCACCGAAGTCTTTGGTATACCAGTTATTCGTGCCACTTCTCGTGCGCTACTGACTGCACTTGTAGACTGTTCCCTTAGCGTGTCCATTTGCGAAGAGACATCGGGGGTACGGACTGTTGTTAAACGAGGTGCACAACTGCGTGGCCGATGACACAAACTTCCAGTTTCTTCGAAACGGCGTACTAGGGAAACAAGTCCAACAGGAGTGATCGGATCTGAACCTTTCTTCAATCTTTTCTGGGTCCTAAACTTTCGTAAGGCTTCAGCCGCCTATTCGTTGCTGACATAAAACAACTTTACCAATAGTGCTTTATCCACCAGCGTCAACATCTTAATACAAACCGTATGCAAACCTTTAGAAATGATGTGTCAATCGCTCACTCTGCCTTTCATAAGACTTTAATTTGCATATTTCCACTGATTTGCTTGTGTGCAGCGCCCTCTATTGACAAATTTTTGAATTATTTTTTTTTTTCTATCAAAAAAAAAATCCCCCTTCATGAGAATAATAGTTTCGCAAACTGCATTCAAATATACCCAGTCCTTCAATTTTTATGAATTTTTAAAGTATTTACAAATTTATGGGACACCCGGTATATGTTTCCATTATTTGTTTTCTTAGATGGTCTCTTATTTAACTCGATAAACTTCTTTTTACCGAATACTAATAAAATTACCTTAAATTTTTTAAAGAAACTGAAAATTCAATTTTCTACTCTACGGAATCGATGGAGAAAAAATTATATTGAAAGCTATACAAAAGAAAGTTCAGTCAAAATGGCAAAAGAATTCTTAATTGAAGATTCAAATTTACTACCACTAGAATTATTTTAAGATGATTATAAAATATATAAAAGTTTGAAATATTAAAAAGGAACTTTTTAAGATGTTATTGAACTACACATAACGACTGACTATAATATTTTTTTGTATGTAGGTTACGACATTATTTATATGAAACTTATGATGCTGGAAAAATTTAAGGCTCAATCAAATCATTGGTTTATTTTTTATTATTTAATTTAATACCTCAATTAATTTGAAAGTAATTCAATATACTTACAAACGTATCCCAGAATAACAAATGCAGTGCCATGTTATTTGTTTAGGTGGATTTTTGTGACAACAGACAAGTATATTTTGTTTTATGTTATCAATAAACAGCTATTTCAAGTCTTTATATTTATTTAGAGAAAAGTATGATTTGATTAATGCAGTATTATATATATTTCAGCTCCAGTATACATTTTTTAAAGGAATATTTTTAAACACATATTGTTGCGTAATTGGTGCTATTAATTACATAGATCTGGCAATATAATTAATAAGAAATATGGATACATATGAATCTGATACTCCGGTCTCATAAATGAAAAATAAATTTCTGTATTATAATACATATATCTCAGTTGCATAATTCAAATGAATTTTGTTAAACTATATTGAAATGGCATTTAAATTTGTTTAAGTTATTCATATCATTTTGCAGTAAAACAGTGAAATAATATTAAGCATTTTTGAATACATGAATATTTAGCCTTGATATCTGTATCTTTGAAATATTTCATGTTTCATTTGACTACCACATTATTGAATTAGTGTTGAATCAGTTATTATTAAAATGATTCATATGAAGACATTAATTTCTTATGTTAAATGAAAACTGAATATGATGCAGCATCAAATACACAACAAATGATTTGGTTTAAAACTAGTACACATTAGATTTGAAATTATAAGCAAGCTCCACACACACACACAGGCTGTGATTAAACGAACTGCTAAAAAAATAAATGCCAAAGAGTTGACACAAATCTAATCTTGACATAACATAATTAAGGCACATGCTGAATCCTAACTATTTTGCATTATTACAAGCGCTTTATTTCTGTTCAAGAATTTGAATACGATGAGCACTAAGAATGAGAAAGATAAGGTAAATATACAGGGTTATAATCAAACTTCCCATATAAACAGCATCATACAACGCAAGCGGGCGAACGGAGTGCAACGAAATGTGCTATATAGAACTATACACGAATTTCGATTTTCGAAAGAAAAAAAAAAGTTCCAAAATATCCACCAGAGGACGCCTTTTCCAGAAAAACATTAATTTTAACACAGTAAACAACCAAAGCAGAATACAGAAAAAATATTAACATTTAATGACTAGTTTCTGATCATCCTGTCATTGAATCACATTAAGTAAAGGTGAAGGGAAAGTGATGGTACGTTGTTTGATGGAATAACAAAGTTAAATTTGCAGAAACAAGAATAGATTATACTCTGTTTCACCCTAACTTGGCAGTAGTGTATATTCTAGGCAAGCCGAATCGCAGTCGTTGTCAGGGAAACTGGGTTACTTTAAAGTACAAAGTTACTAGAAATGCAGATTGCTGGCGAAACTTTATCTCTCAAATTTTTCGCCAAATAGTAAATATTTATTTACTTTATTATATTATCACTTTTTCGGAGAATTAATTGTTTCCTTATTTTCATTATTTTTTCAATACATTTTAATAAATCATTAATGTTATTTCATTTCGTTTCATCGTTTCTCAAAAGAAAACCCTAAATCTTTCAATATTCTGTAAAGCGTAGTTCGGCTAATGTTTTTCGAAAAGATATCTGTATCATCGTTCACATCTTTTAAAACTTTATCTAATGTTGGAATCTCATTTCTACGAAAAAATGCATGGATTTTTCGTCAAATATAGGATAATGTAAAATCATCAGATTTTACAAGACCCGAATGTTTACCTACTGAGCCAGGTCGCTTCTTTCCAGGGGTACTTAAAGGACTGGATGCCTTTATTTCTTTTTTCAAAAGGAAAACTGTTCATTGCGAAACATCTGTAAGGTGCGAAACTTTATCGACGATTCGATTGATAGGACCTTGAGGGTTTTCTCGGAGTCGAGAATAAACATTTAATATGTTTCTGCATGCTGCACTTTTTGTTGGTTTCACTCGTCTTGAAGGTGTGCACAGCGTAGTCGGTGATAACACTTTCTATTTTTCAGACATTTTAGAAGTGAATAAAAATGACGAATCGAATAAATATTCAACAATCAAAACTAATGACTACTAATGTGATTAATAGTATAAAAAACATCAGCTGGTAAAAAAGCGAAAATAAAAAAGTACTAAAGATGATAACGGTTGCGAACTGAATGAAGCTGAGTTGGCGGAGACGTAAAAGAAAAGCGCGCCAAATATTTGACCTTGAAGACCGGTTCTAGCCAAAGTGGAATTCATTATGTCAAACTTTTAGTTTTATTCGTTCGCTTTATTTATAAAATACTTAACAGATAAGCACTTCTAACTTGAGAATAATTTTAAATACATACTGATAAAAAAAAAGGATTTCCGTAATTTATGATATTATTTGATAAATTCCCGCATTTTAACTATTATAAAGTCGGAATTGATGGAGAACTCTTTCCCAACGCGGAGCGTCACATTTTCTACCTTTTACAATACTGCCAAGTTAGGGTGAAACAGAGTATAGAACAAAATTACACAAGAGGAGCAGTTGTTAATCGTGTCCAGGACGATGTAGGAAAAGATGTTCCACGTGATCCCCCTCATTCACCTTCAAAATTTCAAGTTGATGGACAGTGTGTTCAACAACAGATCGTAACTGATCAGTTGTGATGATTCACACATGAAGCGTGATGTAGCTTTTTAAGTCAATTAACGTCGTATTATGATACCGTCATCATTACAGCCGGAAACATCGACATGACAAAAACTGTAAACCTTTCTTACTCTAACCTGTTTTGCATAAAGCTTCCTCTTATTCGCAAGCATGCAAATCTTGACATTTTTTTCCTAGAATGGACAGATTTTCCCAGCTTTATTACTCATTATTCTTGTTCTGGAATATTAATATTCTTTCTGTATTCCGTTTAGGTCGTTTATCGCGTTAAATTTAATGTTTTTCCAGAAAAGGCGTCCCCTGGTGGACATTTTGGAACTAATTTGTTTTTTCGAAATTCCGTGAGCGCATCTCGTGTATAGTCTATATATCAAATTTCACTGCAATCCGTTCATCCGTTTCCGTTGTAGGATTCTGTTTATTGGGGAAGTTTAATTACAACCCCCCTGTATTATTTGAAAGAGATTTCAAGCTATTAAAAATCTAGGAAAAAGTTATTGTAAGTTCAAATTTTTAATTGAAATTCATAAGTAGTAAAAAAAATAACAAAATAAATAAATAAGAATAAGATTTTGTTTTCACTAGATCCTCAACTGTCAGAGACTCGGAATACATTGAAAGGAAAACATACACTGCATAATAACGCGTATCACAAAAAAGAAGTCACTGAAAGACAATTTCTCCACCACAAACCTTTAGAATATGAAATATCAATTCAGAAATGACAGGTTAAAAATAAAAATCTAATTTTATATTTATATAAATTATTTATCGTTTTTGACATAAGAATATATTTATAAATTAATACACCTTTATTATGAAAAAAAAAAGAAATATTTAAAAAGACTAAGAGAAACAATGAAAACAAATTATTTCTTTTTTCATATCGGTAAAATACCTATAATTATTTTGATGTCTATATAGAGAAACATGAATAATGCATAAACAGTTATTACTGTATTTCTACAGAAAATTTTTTATGCATAGATAACTGTTAAAAACTTAAATGTAATATTAAAAATACAGGGTGGTTATAATTAAACTTCCCCTATAAACAGCATCCGACAACACAAACGGATGAACGGATTGCTAAGAAATTTGGTATATAGACTATACACGAGATGCGCTCAAGGAATTTCGGAAAAAAAAGTTATAAAATGTCCACTAGTGGACGCCTTTTCCGAAAAACCATTAAATTTAACATAATAAAAGACAAAAACAGAATATAGACACAATATTAACATTCAAGTACAAGAATTATGAGTAATAAAATGTAATATCGAAAAAAGCTGTCAGTTTTAGCCAAAAAAAAAAAAAAAAATGTCGAGATTTGCATGCATGCGAAGAAGAGGAAGCATTATGCAAAACAGGTTAGGGTATGAGACGTTTGCAGACATTGTCATGTTTTATGTCTATGCGATTTTTGGTTGTGGGCCAATTAAAAAGTTTGGTGTATTGTAAAGGTGTTCGACGTTGAATGACTTAAAGTACTCCGTAACGCTTCATGAGCGAAGCATCTCAACTGATCAGTTACGATCTGCTGCTGGACAAGAAGTCCACCGACTTGAAATTTTGCAGGTGAATAAGGGTGGTCACATGATGCACCTTTCCCTATATCGTCCTAGACACGATTAACAACCGCTTCTCTTCTGCAATTTCGTTCTAATATGTTCTTGTTTCTGCAAACTGAACTGGATTCCTCCCTCCCCCCCAAACAGTGGATTGTTATTCTTTACCTTACCTTTACTTAATGTGGTTCGATGACAAGGTGATCAGAAATTAGTCCATAAATGTTAATATAGTTTCTGCATTCCGTTTTGGTTATTTATCGTGTTAAATTTATTGTTTATCCGGATAAGGCGCCCTCTGGTGCAAATTTTGGCAAATGGAGCTGGGGATATCTGATTTTAATTATTAAAAAATAAATATTAAAACAATTCTTTTTAAAATGTCTTAATAAAATTTTTGGAATAATTAATAAAAGTTTTGGAAAATATATTAAATTTCTTAATACTATTTATTACTGTGAAATGTATTTTTATATAAATAAATGAAATATGTACATTTATCTCTCACTACCCTTTTTTTTACGGTTTACATGTCATATTAATCTGGAACACATATACAGCAGAAAAGATCAAATCCTGAAACCTAAATTCAATAAATATAAAAATTACAATTTATTAAAAATAATTTTGTGCTTCTTCTTAATATTATTTTGATATAACTAAAAAAAGTAGCAACCAAATCATATATTTATATGTTTTGGGGAATTAAGTAACTATCTCCCCCTATATGTAGTGGACTGGAAAATAATAGATTTTCAGTTACAAGTTTCAATGGCGGCATAAATGATCAAATAATGGGACGAAAATCATAGAAAAATAAGAAGTATTTAATTGCTGCATCATATATTTCGCACTTGCATTCACATAGTTTTTATACTTCTGTGCATAAACAACATTAGTTAATTCTATTACTAGTTTCATAAATTAGAAATAGAAACCTTTTTCATGATTGAAACAGCTTTCTATTTGGTTTGAATTAATGTTTCATTAAAAACAAATATTTAGAGAAAACAATTATTTTAATAAAAATTAGATCATAGTGAAAATTTACTCCTCTATCTTCCATAAAACTAATGAAAGCCGTAAGGTGTGAGCCAAAAAAGCGATAATTACACTATTACGAGTGCAAAACATTGCCAAAAAGATGCCAAGGCTTAAACCAATCAGAGCACGTCGGTACTCTTTGCCGTAGAGTTAGTCTGTGCA
This sequence comes from Argiope bruennichi, assembly GCF_947563725.1. NCBI lineage: Eukaryota > Metazoa > Arthropoda > Arachnida > Araneae > Araneidae > Argiope > Argiope bruennichi. Next base: position 107,873,809 of record NC_079162.1, read on the forward strand.
ATCTGAGGCTGCCCACCTCATCAGAAAAGTTAAGAACTTAAAAATAAATAATGATAAAAATGAGGAAATTATAACTAAAAAAGTTCCAGAAGGTATAGAAGAGGTTGCGCTGACGACGAGTCGATGCCGAACCCCCACCTGCACAACCAAAACAAAAAGTGCCGCTCTTCTTTGTTACCCCCAGAGCAGACTTCAGAACGATGCTCAATATTCTAAAACTCGAGGCTCCTTCCCTACGCTCAGTAATGAGCAATAAATTCTTAAAAATCACAGTAGAGACTGACGCAGAGCACCGGAGCCTTTCCCACCTCCTCGAAGCTCAGGGTGCTGAGTTTAAACCCTTCATGCTTAAAACTGATAGGCCCATAAAGGTCGTACTTCGAGGATTTCCCTCCTGCACTCACTCCTATTGAGGAAATAAAAGCGGAATTACAAAAGGAAGGGTTCACAGTTGTCTGTATCACTCAACTGTCTAAATTCCAAACCAAGTCACCGATGCCGTTATTCTATGCACAGATTGCAAACGGCCCTCTGTCAGAAATGGTCTACACTGTCACTGAAATGTTTGGCACGAAAATTTCAGTGAAGCGATACAAAGGAAGGGGCCTTCTCAATGCTGGCGGTGTCAGGGCTTCTTCCACAGCTCTGAAGCTTGTAAACTACCTGTTAAATGTGTAAAATGTGGAGGACCTCACAGGGCTAAGGACTGCACGCTAGCCTACGAGAATAAACTAACTTGTGCAAATTGTGCAGGTGAGCATGCGGCGAACTGGCGCCAATGCCCCCGTTTTCCTAAACCAAGTGGTAGATATAACACCACTACTAATTTCCAAAAACTTCATATGGGATATACCCAGGACGCATCGACCTCTTAAAAATTTCAGAAAAGTGGAAAAAAATGTGTCATTCTCAAAAATTCTGACGAATTCAGAGTCAGAATTTCCTCCATTAGAGACCCCAGTGGAGAGCGAAACAATCGCACCAGCTGCTAAAACCCCTATTCCAAATCTGTCGGTCCCAGTGGATGCAATAAATACCAAAATTTTTACCGACATCTTTTCAGGCCTAGTATGCTCATGAGAGAAGATTGGTGCGAAGCACCTCTTCTACTCCAAGCTTATAGAAAAGCTTTACCAGCAATTCGTGCTGCATCCCACGGTGCTGATATGGCGTATTTTCTTTGCAACGAATACGTCAATCTTAGTTACTGTCCCCAACGTTAACATTCAATCGTAACAACACAATAAACTTGCATAATCTTAAAGTTTGCACCTGGAACGCAAATAGTCTGCTGCCCAGGATCGCTGAGGTGAGAGACTTTGTATCAGAGCAAAATCTTGATGTGTTTTTGGTTCAAGAAACCCTTCTCCCCCCGGAGTGCACACCCCTAATCGCTAATTACCGGATTTATAAAACTGATAGATCCGGAGATAGTTTTAATTGTCAGCACATTTACGGAGGCACCTGTATTTATGTGAAATCAATAGTTGAACATGACGTCATCCCCACTCCCGTTTTAGAGAGGATGGACGGGACAATTTTTGAGGTTAAATTAGGAAATCCCCCCCCCCTCTCAAAATTGTGTCAGCATATGTTCGATCTGGGAGTTCGTATATGTTCCCTCTGGAGGATTTGAAAAAACTTTTAAATTTAGGCCCAAACGTCATCATTGCGAGCGATATGAACGCAGGTCATATCGCTTGGAACAATTGCAAATCAACGAGGTATGGAATGCAGTTGTTTAATTATCTTGCAACGCAGGACGGAATCAATGTTTTGGCCCCCCACTCCCCAACCCACATTAATCAAGTTATCTCTAATGATTCCGTCATAGATTTCGCAATATTAAAGCGAATTGCTTTCCACTTTCAAATTAGAGTGCTAAATTGTTTAGATTCAGATCACATTCCATTAGTTTTGACTTTTAATATTGGAACCGTTTCTCTAAATTCACCAGCACAATTCTCCACCAACTGGGAGAACTTTCGGCATATTTTAAATTCAAAACCCCTTCCCCCCTTCAAAATTAATAGCAATGAGGCTATGAATTTGCAGTTGGAAGTCTAGTTAAAATTCTAACGGAGGCGCTCGCAGAAGCCTCAAAACCAAAATTTAATAAACCTCCAGAGAAGCTTCCTTTAGAAATCCAAAACAAAATTAAACTGCGAAACTACCTGCGAAGAGTTTGACAACGTTTCCGCGATCCTTAAGTGAGAACGGAACTTTGCAGAACCCAGGATGAGATAAAAGGGCTAAAACTAGGTCACTTTGAGCTTATCAGGTCACTTTGAGCTTATCAGTTAAGCGGCGGTCCAACGACCTGCCACCTCACGGATTTGGTCATAAATCTGACATCCAACCCACTGGGGGACCACACTCCCCCGTCGCCCGTGGTACGCCTGTAGCTTCCCGCAAAATGTCGGTAGATGGATAAACATCAAAGAACCGGAAAATTTGTTTGGGCTATGGGGGGAAGGGAGTCAAAGAAACTGAGGGTTTTGAGCGGTCGAAAGGGGAACGCGTGCCGTCTGAAGATTTCTCTGGTCGTGGGTCCGCTGCCACAGGCGGGGGTGGCACCACGAAGGAAGGGTGACAGTTTTATGACCTCGTTTTATGACAGTTTTATGCGCTCGTCTAAACTAGTTCAATTAAATTTAACTTTCCCTAAACTAACAAATTAAAGTATCTATTTCAAATTTTGATGTGGAGGTGCTCGTAACCACTTTGTCACATCGCGGAACTCCGAAACATCACGACGTTGCCGTTGCCGTTGCAAGGCCGGTGCTTCGCAAACTCTACCATCTTCGGCTATCTGAATGATATTCCTTAACTAGTTTCCAAATATATTATCTACAACGGCGGTCATCGCCGTTTAGCTTGAAAAATAGTCTTTTCACGTCGGGCGAAGGAGAGTTAAACAGCTTCGAAAACAGTCCCGTAGCTTTTCTGAAGTTTTACAAGCGATCGCAATGCCTCTACATTCGAATATTGAATCTAACCTCATAGAGTGTCGTTTACAACGTATATTCCATGATGGAGCTGTAGTGCGTAAATTTTATAGTTAAATGAAATGCATTCCAGATTGCTTTTATTGCAATTAATAGACTACATTTTTCGTTCTCCATGTATTCCAATTCATTTTATATTTTTATGCGGCTGATTGTTAACGAAAAATCCATTGAGGATGAAATCTTCATGGAGTATGGTCATTTTTTTCAACCCATAATCTCCAACCCTGAAAATATTTTTTTAAAAGCTGGCGGAATAAAATATCGGCAGCCTTTTATTTTCCGTATTTTAACATTTATATGTAAAATACTGAAATATTCATATTTTGCAAATTAGCTTTTATAATTGTGATAGAAAAGTTATAGTTTCTACTCCAAAGCAATTTGGCAAAAATCTGTCCATATTTTTTGTATTCTATGTACCTGACATTTCTATTTAACTTATATGATCCTGCTGAAGATAGTCTGAATTGATTCTTTTTAACAATATAGTAATATTTTAAATGATTTTACAGTTTGATAAATCGTTCGCATTATACTCGTAATGTGTTTTGCAGTAATGTTTTCAATGAATTTTTACAAGAAGCATGTTTTCAATATACATTATCATATTTCATCCCTTCATTTTTTTTCCTTCAATAAAAACCCATCATATTTTAACTTTTTGTAATCAGTCTAACTTTTAGTTATCAAGCGTTAAAGAATCTGATTATATGTAAGGAATAACGAAATAATTTTACAAGATATATAATATATTTTATTTTATATAAATTTTTACTATATGAATATATACGTTATTCTGTTGTTTTGTAAAAAGATATTCTTTTTCGATACAATCATGCAATATTTTTTTGAGTAAATTTATTTTAACTTATTGTTGCATGACCAAATATAGGTCTTTGATTTATTGTAAAGGTTGAAAACTAAGAAAAAAAATTTCTTAAATATTTTGATATATTGAATTTGTATTCTTCCAATTGTTTTTATTTTTTGTGTCTTCAATAAGAGTGCAGGCAGATTAATTATTACTTGTATCCAATAATTATTAATTGCATTTTAAGCTTAAAGAGTTAATTAATTTTTCCATCTGAAAAATATTATGAAAGATGAATAAAATTGAGCTAGTAAATTAAAATTAATTTCCTGTTAATTTGAAAGAATCATCCAATATGAAAGATAACTTTTGAAAAAGTGTATTTTTTTATTAACAACATGGAAAATACTTTCTTATTCTTAAATTCTTTACTAGTCAAACAATTGTAATATTTTACTAGTAAAAAAATTTCGTAGATAGTACTTCTCCTGTCCACCACAATTCAGGACGTCAACTGTAAGTTCGTTGTGTATACTGTGCTGAAATTCATGACTGCAGAAAATGTCCAAACGAAGAAGGAAACTTCATTCCTAAATACGCTAACTGTATTGTAATGGAACCGCATACAGCCTTGTTAAAAGGGTGTCAAAAACTCCCCAAGATTAGCTCTACCTTAACAAGAGGGGGAAAAAAATTGTATTTCCTTCTTTTAAAAAATTGAAACAACCGTTATTAAAGAAAAAGACCAAGAGATGGCGCTACAGGACCAGATGTCAGTATATGGGTTGATATTAATTGTAAACAAGACCTACTCACTTTCTTCCAATTCGTACTGGAAATTGAGGAAATACTAATAAAAATTCGGAAGAAAGTCCGTGAAATATTTCGAATTGGACATTGCTTCAAAATTTTTGAAGCTAGTGGAGGAACTTACTGCGAAAACATAAACTGAAACCTTTTCGGCCTTTTTGTCTACTCAATCAATAAGCATTCTGTATTACCTCTGAAATAATGTTTCTAAAAACCTGGGTTATGCAAGCAGGGAAACTATGTAATGAAACGGCTCTCCTTACTTAAGTAACAGCAGTTAAGCTAATTAGAAGCTTCTCTAATTTCTGAATTACGTATCAGATATATTACAGGTTCTGTTCTTACTTTACAAAGCGCGAATTATTGACTCGTTCTTTTGCAACAAGATTAGTATAAGTGAAAGTGTATATAATACACTACTATATAATTTTACAAAATACTATATTGTTTCTTACTATTTTGATTGAATAAACATTTTTAGTTTGCTTTGATCTCGGGAATTACGAGGGAAATTTTGAGAAGAATCTTCTTTGTCTGCCTGAAATTTACTGTTGTTCCAAGTATATTGCAACAAACTGTATATTTCTATCGCTGCTCGTTTAGTTTTTATTGATTTTTGAAATATACCGGTCATTTCTGAAACACCCGGTATCAATAGCTTCTATTTGAAAATATACCAGCTTCTATTTGCAAAATACAGGACAAACAAATATAGCACTACAAACACACCACTATTTTTATTAAAAATAAATTATTATTATTTTCTTCATCCGATATTAGTTTGGAGTAATATGCAAATTGGGCATTCGTTACAGTGCGGTAACCTCATTGGTATACCGCGCTAATGACTAAAAAGAAAGGTTAATGCATTCTCTAAGTTAGAGAAGAGCACAGGGAAGGAGATCTGTTTTTTTGTGGTAGAGTGTTACATTTTAATACAGGCTTTCCGATCCCAAAATATATATCCTTAGTAAAGAAGAATCCATTGCAAATAGTACGTTTCACAGGTAGGAGCATTTGACAGAGGATGGCGCCGGGGATAAGTATTGTCTTTTAAATGTTGAGCTGTATCACAACGTTTGTCGTGGCGCGTTGTTAGCGGAATGGTATTAGTTTCTAAAGGATATGCCTACGAATTAGCTTAAAACATATTTTTTCAGAAACCGTTCTATATATTCATCGGATATTAAATGCACATTCCATTTAATTTTATTTATGGAATGATTAATTAATATAAATTCCATTTTATAAGCTTTTCTTTGTATAGTGTTTCATTGCAGCGAATGCTGGAGAAAAATTAGTGTTAATCGTTCAGTACAAATGAAATATTTCAAACTGTTTATTTTTTTCTGATGGCTTTTACTTATTTTCTACTGTTTTTTAATACTTTTATTGCTGCTTTTACAGGGTTCTGAATTTCCTGATATGAATGAATCTTGAAATTAAATAAAATTACTTTTTGCCTGACGAATTTTTACATCGATACATCTTCAAAGGTGGTGATTTACTAGTTTTTAAAAAAAATTAATAGTAATTTATAACACCCTGTAGTTGGTGTCAGGCGCTGGGTTAAATAAGGAATCTTAATCGATGCTTGTATACTGTACAAGCTTCTCAATTGCAATAGCTATCTCTATGGGATCGGCGAATCCATCGCAAACTTTACTTTTCACGAGTAGGAATGTCTGCGAGTTCGCAGACTTAAAAAAAATCAAGATTTTTTTTTTTTTTTTTACTTCATTAAACTTAATTTTCCTAATACTAGTATAAGAATTTCTATATAAGACCTGTTTTTTACTTGATTCCCTTTGAAGGTATTTGGTGTTTTGGATTGAATGGAATAAAAATGCATTCCATTATGCTCGTGCATTTGTATTTTAAGTTCTAAGAAAATTTATTACTTCCTTTTAAAAAAAATAATATGCAATTAAAAAATATATATAACATGTATTTGCTAAATTTCATAATGATAAACTATCAACTGATAATTTTCGACAAACTTTGAAGCATATCTTTGTATACTTAAAATTATAAATGAAATTCTGATCTCAAATATTATGTTCCGAGAAACAACAAATGAGTATGGCCTGATTCCATACAATAGCTATGATTATTTAGATTATATGAGTACTATATCTATCTGAAATTTTTAAATCTAAATACAAATATGTTTGTAATGTTGTTTGTAATTAATAAAATTAATGAAATTTTCTTGACAAAAAAAAGTACAATGCCACTATATTAACCCGGTTGTTCGAAGACTTTTAAAGTCGAATTACTTCTTTTGATGTGGCTGCTCGCAACTCGGACGAAACAAATTATTAACATATTTTGCTATTCTCACTTGCTATAGCTTTCTAACGAAACTGTTTCAAAAGTCACTTTCAGTCGTAAAGAAAATATTATTCTAATAGGTTACATTAAACTGTCAGTTAAGTTAATGATTTTTTTTAAATAAAAACGTCTTTTTTTTAAATTTTAAATTTGCATCATAATCCCAATTAATCTATTTTCTTTGTTCTTTACACACTTCTCAAATGTCTTAAAATATGCAAAATTAAAAAATTACTTCTGTATACAAAAATCTATTTTATTCAAATCTGACTCGAAAAGTAACATATTATATGAATTAAGAAAGAAAATTCTAACGGAGAAGTTGCAGCTTCTACAAGCATTAAAACAATGTGCCATTAAGGCACTTTAAAATGTAACATTGATGCTGATTATTAATTCAAATTTCTTCTACAAGAATTACAAGGAAGTGTCAATAGAGGTGCATTAAAATGCAACATTAATTCTGATTCTTAACACAAAATTCTTCTATATGTGTATTTTATTTCTCTAATACATATACATATTTTAATAAGATAATGAGTACATAAAACCACTAGGAAAGAATTAAACTGATATGAGCCATGCATGTATGTCATGTTCTATAAATTATAAAAAAGAGCAACATCAAATTAAAAATATATTTGATTTTCAAAGATGGGAATAAGGAATTATTTAATCATTTTTATACAGATAATTTATGAAATAATATCTTTCAAAAAATAATTAGGTAGAGAATACATTACAAGTAATGTTAAAATTTGTTGTGTAATGAGAAAAAAAACATTAATAAAAACTGGGGATCATTTTCAGCAGATGATAAAGGTCATGATTTGATCACTTTAAAAAATGTTAATTTAATACACATTGTTGAAGATAAAAGCTGAAGCAAACTGATATTATAAAAGAGATTAGCTGTATTGAGTGACTAAGCACATTATTATGTCACACAATTTACAAATAACAAAAGTAATTTCTTTAAACTTCTAATTATTAATCATAATAAAAACTGCAATAATTCTTTTTCTATAAAAGAAATAATAAAATAAAAAATCAATTTACTAAAAAATAAACTTATATATCCATGTGAAAACAGTGTACAGTCATGGAAATGAATCATATATTCTATATCCATGTGTATAGTCATGGAAAGGAGTCATACAGGAAAGTTTCAAAAATACAAAAAGGAATCCTGTATAATCATCACCAGACAGATGAAAAAGATTTCTTTGTTTGTTGCTCTTCTTCTTCTTCTTTTTTTTTTTTTCTTTTTTCAAAAGGAAAAGGCTGTTCCTTATTTGTTCCATATCTCGGCAAGTCTTTAATCCGGGAAATGTGAAATAAGAATTAATTATAATATTATAAATAACTGTAATGAAAAGAATTGCTAATTTAACAATAATACTTACATGACATACTTAAAAATTGATAGTATAAACACAAATATTTGATATAAGTCAAAAATACCATTTTTTGTATCTAAATTTAGAATAAATATTTAGTATTCATTTATACAGTACATCTATTATAAAAAAAAAGAAAAAAAAGACATAAGATATTCTATTCTCAATCACTAGAAATGTGCAGTCTAAAAAATTTGCAAGTGATTTCAGATAACTTTCGAACATATTCTGCAAAAAGAATATTTTTTTTTTACCGAATCTTAAAATATTATTTGTTCAACGAAAACATATTTATTATTTTGGTGGGATTTTTTTTTTCCAAAAACCCTTCTTGCTTTAAATATTCATACAAAAATCTGCCATAATCTTTGATATACAGCAGTATAATTGTAGCGGTGGAGGAATAAGAATTTTTCAATATGGAATAAAGCATAATTAAAATTTTAAGTTTATATTGCAAATAATCTTCAATACTTGAATTCTTTATTATATTTTTACAGATTTACAAAATTGAACAACAAAAGGAACAAGGTTAAAATCGATTAATATGTACACTGTCTAAGTAAAGAATGGGAAAATTGTCTTATAGCATGACAAATGCAAAAACTGTAAAGAAGAACTATAGTTATAAAAGTAATATTAAAAGTTAATTAAAAATGATTTAAAAAAATATTACATACATACATTATCAATTTTTAATTATATCGCAGTAATAACATAATTAAAAAAACTATAAGACTAAAAATGATATGAATAAGTATAGATATGAAACAACTTATTTTACTAGCAAGTCATTAAATTAACCAGATAGAAAATATGCAATAAAATGTTTTTAATGGAAGCATTTTAAGGAACAATCATTTGACAAAAAACAGTATAATCGTACTAAACTTGACGAGTTTTCTAAAAGGTATGAATAAGTTTAGCAAATTCTTTTAATTATAATTCAATTGCTTCAAAAAACTGTATGTTCAAGGAATTATGCAAATGACAGATTCTAGTTTTAATTCTAGCAAATAATAATCAAAAATGGACTCGCATATAATAATAATAAAAAGGGATTCCCATATGAAGGATATAAGAGATTAATGTAAACATACCTCAATTCGCTCAAATTCATTTTCTGGTAGGTAAATGAATCTTGGCCTCATTTCAGCTATACATCTAGACACTTCATTTATAGCCCGACAACATGATGACTGACTAATTTGATTGAAATCAATTATTTGTTGATGACTTCCTGAAACAAAAAAGCGTAAGGCAATACACAATTTCTCTTCAGTAGTTACAGCACTGTTTCGTAATATATTGGTGCTTAATTTCTCCTTCTTAAAGATAAAATGCATTCAGCAGAATTACGAGGAAGTCTGTACTTCGAAACAAAATCATATTCATCTAACAAATCCAAATCAGAAACTCTGTCCGTGTAAATTATTCGCGACCTCCTATCTGGTATCAACTGCAATAGTTCCAATGCATCTAAATCCTCCATGTTTGTTTGAAAACTAATGTCATAGTTGTCCTTCTTGAGAACTGCGTATGCGGAAAATCGTTGATGAAATTTGATCATCGGAAGCCTGTGAATCAAAAAAATGGGGCAAAACAGTGGGAAACCGGCAATCAGTTTGGTCTGGAGAATACCGATTTGACCGCTGAGCAACATTTAATCATCAGCTGATGTTTAACTACGGTTGATGAATACGGCCGTTAGGATTTTTTTTTAAGTTAAAAAATTCTGCCCGGTGCCTTCTTCGTATGCCGAAAGGCATCGCATGCTCTAAATTTTGCTTTTTAAACAACAGACCGGAGCAGCCGGTATGAAAAACTTTATTTCAAAATTGTTAAGATAAGCAGCGATGGTGATTCCAAAGATTAAAAAAAAATTAATTAAAATCTGAGATACAGACTAAATAAATCTCAGATTAAAATAAAAATTTCAACACTTATCAGTAAGGAACATAATTTTAATGCAGGAAGCGGTAACCGTCACTGTTTCGCAGAATTGCTTGTTTACTTTGTCCATCATCTTTATTAGCGACTTGGCATCCTTGGCGCAGCAAGGTGCACACTAAACTACAATTTTAGCAAAATTTTAAAGGTTTTAAATGATAATGTTTTTTTAAAAAATTTGTTTTTATGCTTGCATACCATTGAATGTGTGGAGACTTCTGCAAAAAATTGAAGCAAATGCAAGCATTATTTGTATTTGATGGATATTTTTTGGAAATTGGATGTTAGACACTAGTTTTTGCTAATGCGATTAATTCATTTATTTTGGATATTTTACTGTAAATAATAATTAATTCCTATCATCTGTTTTTTTTTCTGCTTGTCTTGCAGAAACATATGCCTTACAGAATTCTGATTTGACAATGTTTTCACTTTATGAGAAAATGCTTTATTTTAATATTGGATACAATTTAAAAAAGGTTCATTCAAGAATACTTTACAGTAACAGGTAAAAATTTTGATTTGTAACATAATGTATTTAGCATTTATTGCACTTTTTTTAATACCTAGAAACATTTTTATGTTTATTTTTTTCTTGTTTTTCATTAATATATGTTTGTTTCATGTATGAATCTCATGTTTCATTTTCCGTTAATATAAGGCAGCTTTTGAAAATACACCCCCATTTTTATAAATTGTTATTTTTTGGGGGAAGATGGAAATAATAGTGGCTATTTTAATCTTTAATAAGAATATTTTAAACTGTGTCATGCAGAATTTTATGTACTATTTTAACTTTACAACTCACCACTGTTATAAACAAAAGAAATGTGCAGATTATTTTGTGTTGTTATTGGGTGAGTAGTGTCAGTAAAAATCTTTAAAAACAAATTTTTAATGGTACTTATATAAGGGCCTTAAAAATGCATATTTTTTTTATATAGGCGTTAATTTTAAAAATAAAAAAAAACTATTATTTTCTTACTCTGAATCTGCCTAATTATATGAATGCCTTTTCTTTGAGATGCTGATCTTTCATCTCTGGCAGAATGTCAGCAATTCCAGAGATCAATATAAATGTTTTTCCTCAGTTTAGGAAATTATCGATAGTATGAGAAAAATATAGGTTTACCATAAAATAATATTACTCATGCACTTTGTTCTAAAAATATATAGAATTTTGCTTACATTTTTTTGTTGTATATGATATATTTCATTGCAATTTTCTGTATAGATATGTTATGTCCATTATATTTTAAAAACTGCAATTTTACTTTGTATATTTAATGCCAATTTTTAAATTGTAGAATATACCAAAATAATCTGTTCCAAAAGTTTATAGCAAAAGCAATTCTATGCAAATATGTTATTGTTAATCATGATGTCAGTTCAGAGCTTAGTAAGTATGTTGTAAGAAAAGGAAAGCGGTTTGTTTGTTCTGTGTTCCAGTATATCTAAAGTTTTCCAGCTTTCGAGCGAAGGAGTGAGTAAAATTCTGAATTTGAAATTGCTTGGTAAGATTATTTAAGGAAGTGCCAAAACTTTTAAATTGCTCTAAAAGTGTGACTTATTGTGTAAGATGCCATATGAGTCATGTTCAGGAAGACCACCTGTGATGAATATTCACAATGAGCCGGTTACAAAGAATGACTTCAAGTTAGAAAATATTGGTTTGAAATTACTTCTTGATGTAAGTGTTCAAGAATACTGTTCATGGAGGAATTTTAGAATCTGGCTGGATGTTTTATGCAAAAATGATTCACAGATTACCGTTGTTAAAGCTTCACATTAGCAAGAGATTACAATGGGCTTGTAATCATACATTTATAGAATGATGGTGAGAAATAGACGACTACACTTTTCAATGATTCCTTACATTTTCATTTTCTTTTCGGTTAGCAATTCTTACTATCATACTTTGAATCAGATTATGTTTTCAGTTAGCAAAAGATGTTAGACATTCTGTACTATTTCAATAGTATTGATACTGTTCCATGGTAGGAAGATATATGTATACATCACTAAATATGATAACCCATGTTAAATGGTAAAAACAGTACTTATCTTGGATAATTAATTTTCATTTTTTTGTGGTTGTTAGTACCTGTAATGAAGTTAATTCTTACTGATTATTGTAGCAAAATAATACATGAAATTCACTTTTATATTATTTTCTTTTATTTTATGTCTTAATAATATGTTTTATATTATTATTATACTTTTCTTTACATAGTTATATGATTTTGCTTTGGAATAAACTGATTTTCATCTTTTGCATTTTGATTTAATGTTTATTTTTGTAGTTTGAAAAAATGTATAAAAATCTCGGAATTCTTTTTGCACATAGTAATATGTTTCTGTTTGTTAATTGAAATGACATTTGAAATTTAATAATACAAAATAATTTTTTTTCATAATTTTTGTATTTGAATAATTTTTTCAGAATTGGACTCAAATTTGTCCTCAATCATTTCTCTCTTTGTTAACTCTTTCAGACATAAGAGTCTATGAAAAAATAATCACCTTGTTAAATTATAAAAGTAGATAATTTTTTTAAAAATTCAGTATTATTTTTAAAATGTATCAAATATTATTCTTATTATTCATTAGTACAATTTGTGTGAGTGTGTATTTGTATAAGTATAAAGGTAATTAGCAAATTGAATAGATTTACTCTGTACGTTTTGTATTTGTGTGTGTGTTGCAGTTAACATATGTTTTTCTACTGATTCTTTCTGGTTGATGTGCCAAACATGGTTCTTTTAGTAAATATATCAAGTATACAAAATGCTTTCTAAAGTGGTTCACAAAATGAATGATCATGCTTTGAAAATGTGCTTTCTTCATTAAATGGCTCAAAAAGCGAAAGTAACGTGCATTAAATATTTAACTATAAACGGTTTAAGAAATAAGCCACCATATTTGAAGGAAGAAAGGGATTCTTTCAAATTTCAAACTGAAAATATGTAAAAAAGAAAAAGCAACGGAAATTTAGTATATTAATAACTGTTAGAAATTAACACAAATCAACACTGAATGAAATTTAAATACTTTTTATTTATTACAATTAAGTCTTGATAGATCTTTGACTCTGTCATGGCCGTACAAAGTGTTTGTCATCCGTTATCCATTGTAGATTTGAATCCAAAAATTGTGTGATATCCGACTTTCCCCACCAGCGATGATGCCACTTCGGTCGAAAATGATTGGTTCATTTTCAATGAGCAAATATTTTGATGGTTACTTTCTAACTTCCGTGAAAATCTGTCGAATCCAGAGATTACCCTAGCATGCCCTTTGTAATCTCCGTAGTATACTAAGGTTCTTAGAGGCCTCAGAATTCTCCTTAATACATAGAAACATTAGGAAATCATCCTGTGCTTTTTCAGAAAACATAGGGGGATGAAATTGAGGATATCAGCATGGTTATTCTCCCATCTATATCTTCAATGCTATGAAAACTTATTTAAACTTGAAAAAGATGAAAGAGGAAGCGCATTGAGATACTATGTTTAATTCACAGGTGTAGACAGTAGAAGCAACAATCAAAAGCATTGTACGTTAAACCTAGTTTCAGGAATACCTTTAATAACATGAGAAGATTGCTTCTTCAGTCGGATGTACAAAGGTTTCGACAAGATGACTTTTATAGGAAAACAGAGCTGGCCTTCTCTATGAAGGAGCCGGGTGCAAGCAACCTTTTGGGGCCCTAAATTTTTTGCAAAGTAAAATAATAATAATAATAAATAAAAATGCGAAAACATATTATTATTGCATTTTTATTTAATGTGTGATTTTGTTTTTGCTATTAATTACTTTGGGAAATTACAATTCTTCGCAATTTATTTTTTCGATGCTCAGTATAGCAAGTCCATTTATACATTATGCACATAGTTGTGCATAATGTTTGACCGAAGACAATTCTTTATTCATTTTAATTTACTGAAAGAACGTTCAAAATTTATTATAGTAACTGGTAATGTAAAGATAAAATTTATCAGAGTTAGTACATTTAGCAATAAATCCTTATAATTATTACTAATTAGTGTAAATTTCAAAATGTTTTGAGGATTATTTACATCCCTTTCATTCAAAATTAAATCCCATAACAAAACAATTATTTGGATTAGGAATTATTATTATTTTGGAACATTTTTCTAATTCATGTTTTTCTAAAGTTTTTATGTCAGTGATTAATTTGAAGCACATTAAAACTATCTTGTATCTGTACAATAATAGTATCAGTTACAGAGTTAAAAAAATAATATCTAAATTTCTCAACCAGTTTTACTATAATTTCATCTTCTGCTGTTTCAAAATATAATTTTTCTCTTTTTTCGAATTAGTTTTTCAAGTAAATGTCCTGAAAGACTAAAATTATGTGCTATCGCTTTTGCTTTGTCTAAAATTATATTAATTAAATTTTGTATGTCAATTTTAATTTTATTGACTAAATTAACCGCTTAACTGTTTTGCCCGAGTGCCATACATGCATCGATTTATCGAATTTTGATAGTTGTAAGCAAAAAATAAACCATTCATAGCTATTATAATTCAATATTAAAATTACTTCAAATTCATAGATAAGTTAAGTATTCAATAGATTTCCATTTGAATCAAAATAAGAAAATATTCCCAACATAGAAGGTGTCATCTTATTAGATAGTAAAGAAAATAAAACAGTTAAGTGGTTAAAAGACCAGTCGAGAAAAATTGCTTTTACTTGAAATGATTTATTGATAGTGGTGATTTTGGAAAATATTGTAAACCATGCTATTAAACATAAAATGAATGTTATTTCTCATATTGAATCCAATAGACTTATAGCTTCAGGTACCATTGTATTATTGTTATTTATATCAATAAATTCTCCTAGGGCATTACAAGTTACGAGTATCGCATAATGGTTTAAGAGTAATGTTTAAATGCTTTTGTAGAATTTCCCATCTTTCTGAAAATGCAGAAAATAAGCAATTTAAATGTTGCAGTATCCAAAAATAATTACAATATATACTGCTGGAAGCGGCATCACAAATTAATAAATTAAAGTAGTGTCATTGGCAAGGCATATAAATTGTATGAGGGTTTATAGCAATTATTCTAGATTGTATTCCTTTATATTTCCCTTTCATGTTGCTAACATTGTCATATGCCTGTTCACTACAAACCATAATATCTAAATAAAGCTCACTTAATATTTCCAATAAAGCTTTTGCTAGTCATTCTCCAGTCACATCATTTACTTCAATAAATCCTATAAATGACTCATTTAAACTTAACCTTTTTCTCTTCAAAATTTACATACCTAATAAAGATCAAAGTTCACTTTTGTATCTATCATCTTTAATTTTGTTAAGAACTTCATTTCCTAATTCAAGAATAATTTGTTCTTGTGATGTATGTGCTAAATCATGCACAATTCCTATTGTCTATTCTAAATATTTTTGGAATATTTTATTCTGTTTATATGATCTATGAGCACAGAATAATGTTAACTTAAAAAATTTCCATTAGTAGGCGTTTATATTATTTCATGGTTTCCTCGAAGTGGGAGATTATTACATGCTAAAAATGGAGTCACATCTACAATTCTTTGAATTTAAGTCACTCCGTTTCCTAATTTATATCAACTTGATTTTGTTTTATCAATAGTCGAACATAAATTTAGTTGTTTCGGTAATTCTTTCCAAGCAATAAATGAATTAAATGACAAATAGAATGCTCATAATCTTGAATTGCAATTGATAACTTTCTCCACTTATTATAAACACTGATTTTTCATTTCTTCTGGAAAATAATCTACAGCAAAAACAAAATACCGAGTCTTGAATTTTTGATAATAAAAAATAATCAGCCAGCTGTGAGGCTGCATTTCACCATTTGGCATTTAAAAAAAAAAAAGTAGTAAGTAGTGGAAAATGATTTACCTTCATTCTTAGCAAAAACTGCTTTGTGTTGTACAGGTCTGTTTTTAACACAAAATATTTTAAGCTTATCATTTATAATTCTTGGACATAAACCTGAATCACTTATATGCATTTGATAATATTTGTTATTGTCATTTTCATTGTTGTTTTATGATTCAATCATATTTGTATAAACATATGGTTCTTCAAGGATTTTCACAGTTTCTATATATTCATTGCAAAATTGTGTAGTTTGTGCGGAACTTTCTTTGCCAGTTGAAACTTGAATTGTAACTTCTGAAGTTGAAGCAATTTCATTGCCAGAATTACTTTGTAAACAAACAAACAACAACAAAAAAAAACCCTGATATACTCATTCATTTTTAAAATTTAGTTCCCATCCCCCTTTTCTGCTAATTTTCTTTTTTGAGACTGAATCTAGACACCCAGAGGGATACTTCCTAAACATGGACATGATTTGATCTAATAATATTAAGCATTTTCAAACCCATTGATCCAGTTAAATTTCTTCCTCTCTTCCTTCCATTCTGCTATTATCGTTCAGAACATTATTTTAGTTCTGGATCATGTTGAAGACACCGCAGTCGTGGGATTCTGGTGCATAGCATGCAAATCTGATAACTGACATGACATATTTTCACATGAATACAAATTTCAGCATTTTCAAAATCAAATTTTATTATTCTTGAGATTGATTCTTTTTTTTTTTAATAATTCAACAGCATTTTATTATCTCAAGTATTTTTTTTTTTTTTTTTTTTTTTTTTTGTATAAATCTATTCATTTTATATTACTTTACTTATTTTACTTTTTTATGTTGGCAAGATTCATTATTTTATGAATTTCAGCCTTGCTTGTTTCAAAGCCTGAGTTATGTCTCTAATACATTTGCCCAACAAATTAATCAAACCTGAAACTTTTCTTTATTAACAAAATCTAATGCGCTGTGAAAAACTATTTGTGAGAAAATTGAATAATTGAAAGAGTTAGATAACAAAATTTCTAAAAGGAAACAAACTTTATTTATAGAATTAATGAATTCGCCGATTTGTATACCTTAGATTTGTTTCTTTTTACATTCTTTTTTCTTTCAAAGGATTGAATTGTTAATGAAGTGGCACTCTTTGAAACAGCCAACTGTAGTGTAATAAAGTAATTTTGAATATATAATGAATGTACTTTAGTTGGATTTTCATTAGAAACTTGCTGAAGAAATATTTTAAATAACTTCACTTTGGTGTTTGTGAAAAATATTCATCAATTTTTTGTGATATTCTCCGTTTATATTTGTATAAAATTGAATATTTTCTTCTCCAACATAATGAATTTCATTGTGACACATAGTTCTATCATCAAAACTACTCTGTAAATGCTGATTTTCACTTTTTCTGTATAGGTACTTAAAAAAAATGCTTATTTTTTTAAGTTAAAATTTGACTACTCACACCTTAATTTACTTTCTTGTTCACATTTAACTTATACTCAAATAAATATTATTTTTTGAATTTGATTTATATCTTAAAGATGATTCTTTTTAACAATTTTTAAAACAATTCTTTCTTATAAATTTTAAAAATAATAATAATAATAAAAAAAAACCTTGCTAGAATTATGTATTCAGAATTATATATAAAGCCATTTTTTTTATTTGGTTCTTTAGTTTAATTCTTACAGTGTCAAACAATAAATCTAGTATGACACAAAGTTGTCAGTTCTTGCAGTATGAAGTCTAAGCAGTTATACATCTAGTTATTGTATCAACTATTAAATCATAGTTTTTAAATATAATAACTCTAAATTTTAGCCTTTAATAATATTAACATTTTATTTGTAGAGTCTTAACATCTCGAGATTTCTGTGATATTTTACCAAACTATTTACTTAATTGGTATTATGACTTAAACAATTGATATGTTATACTGTAACTTCAACTTCTTCATTTGCTTATTTCTTCTTTGTTTTCCTTTCTTAAATTCTTAAAGTATTATTTCTATTTACCTTATAAAGAATTGAAATATATATATATATCAACTTGTATAAAGTTTTTTAAATTATAAAATTTGAAACTATGTTAAAACTTTTTATTTTTATTTAAGAAATGTACTATAATTTTAAAACTTGCTGTTGTTGGCAGTTTTGTCATTTAATGTCAATCTAAACCATTTTGTCAATCTAAATAATATATTGGCTTCTTTTCTTCCCTAAACAAGATTATTTATTTAAAAAAAAAAACCTTATGTATAATAAATTGAATCAACAGATTTGCTTTAAAACTAAAATACTACATTTCATTCAAACACCTTTATATCTTGAGATATTCTAAGATACAACATGTTATTTCTTTGAAATTATATCTTTACATGAAAAGTTCGTTTGTAGAAAAAACATTGTTTGAATTTCTCAGTACAGTAGAATTAGCCCCATCTTTACATAATACATATTTCAAAGTTATAATTCATTAGTACATTAACTTGATTAACCATAGTAAACATATAAAAATCAAGATGACGATGACTACATATTTATATACCATAAGATTATTTTTAATTTTTTATAGTAAAAGATAAAGACAACAAAACTTGATAACTCTAAGTTTCTTAAATTCTCTTTGGCAGTTTGACAAATAACTACAATATGTCAGTTAGTGTCTCGCATACTAATAGACAGAGGAATGCAGTTTGTTTCAAAGTAAAACTTTTTAATACCTTCCCCTGATAAAATTCTGATAGAACTCATATCTAATCATTCATGATAAGTGACAAAAACTAATATAATAACTGCTGTGATAATATGTTTTATAAGCTTAAAATTTCTTGCTCTAAAGCTCTCATTCCATTTCAGCTGTCTAAACTACTACTATTTTTGTCTTATATATTTGAATTTGGGTATTTTTTTACATTTTGTAAACATATAGATACCGAAAAAACAAATATATTTAATTTCTTTCATCATTCTGAAACTACTTATAAAATTATTCAAATCAGCATATTTGCAACATATCTGTTTCAAATATGCTGTATTAGTATATACAAAGATCAGATAGTCTTCTTTTCCTTCTTTCTTCAAAATAGTCTTCATTCTTCAAAATAAAATTTGATGTAAAATTATTAAAAGTATCAGTTTTTGCTATCAAGCTGCACATTCTTTGATACAATTGAACCACAAATTGAATTTGAACATTGAACCACAAATAACAAAATGATGGTTGGTTCCTAATTTCATTACTATACTGAATTATTTTTGCCTTATGAAATTTTTTTTTTAAATTTTAAGTTTGTTATGGTAGAAGTGTATATTTTTACAATTTTGAACATTGATGGAATATGAAAGTGAAAAAAACCAGATATGCTCAAAATTTTCATTTCTTTCAAACAAATTTATTTGGTCTACAGTGTGAGTGTATATATTATATAATGTATATTCAAGCAAGTTAGCAAGGCATAATTTATGTTCAAGTAAAAAGTGGCGAGGTACACCAATCTACATCACAACACAAGAGATAAAAGAGTGAACAAAATATTTATTCCTGTGATTATATGCTGTGAGATTTGTATAGGGATTTCTTTATACATGTTGATTTAGGTAAGGGAATTATAGGGATCTTTCAAAAGAATTTGTTTAGACTAACAAATTCTTATCCCTTCTCTCAAAGTGGGGGAACTTGTCGATTTCAGCAATTTTAGAGCTCATGTAGTATTAATTGAATAATAAAAAGGTGGAATTGGGCCAGGAAATAAGAGAACATTTTAGAATTAAGTTAATACAGATTAAATTAAGATAAAAATTAGGAAATTAATTTAAATTAGATTTAGAGATATCATTACATATATATATATATAATAGGGTTTTTACATGTAATAAAAGCTAGTAGCATTTTTGTGGAAGACTATACTTTAATAATTCAATATAAAGAACCAAGTATCTTTTTATTAGTAAAATTTAATTTTAAATGCTGTTTGTATGAGATTTCTGTTTTTGTATTAAGTTCTGTAGTATAATATATTTTATAATTCTGTTCACTGTATTTTAACAATATATATGTGTGTTATAACACTGAAATCACTGTATTTTAACAATATATATGTGTGTTATAACACTGAAATACTTTATTGTGTAAAAGTTATCATAAAATGAATTTAACTTACTACTCTTAAATATCTGATTTTTTAAAAAACTGTTTTTCACTTTCGTTTTTTCAATGTCTTAGGATAAATACTTTTAAAAAATAGCATTTCTTGTTTTAAGTATAATTTGTGGATAAGTAACAATTTGTTGCTAATCAGCAAAACTTTTCTTTAGTTTAGTAAAAAGTATTTGTGAACAGTAATATAACTTTAAAGTTTATATAGACATAAATACCTTACTTTTTAAGTATCAACTTTTAATGCCTTTACTCACAATGGCATATATGGCATTTGCATTAAATCACTGAATTTTTGGTATTTAAATCTGCAGTCAATGAAAGTATTAAGTAATTTTAAATGCATAATTCATTTGTAAATATTTCAATATCTCATTGGCCCTTCATATTATTAAAAAGCATGAAATAACAATTAATGGCTCAAATAGGATAGGCTGTCTATTACTAAGAAGTTAAGTATATTTTTTGATCAAGGCATTAATTCGGATTTGCAGAATAAAATATGATATTCTCAATCATATAGATGAATTGCAGTCATAAATCAAAAGCATCAGTTTGCTTAATTTTTTGCTTAACACTTATGATACCATGTATGTATTGTAAATTGAGTATCATTTTCCATACTCCTACTGGCAACAACAAGCATTAGGTTTTCAATTTTACTCTCATAATATTGTTGAAGCCAATACCGAGTATGTTGCTTAAGGGCAACACTTGGCATCTAAGTGTTAAAGGATGTGAAATTTTCTTGGAGAAATCTTAAATTCTCTCTTGTTTTCTGTTTTTTAATTGAATATATATATATTATACTTATATTTAAAATTTTTCTTCCCTTGAATTTATATTCGAGTTAAGTAACAAAATTTTATAGATATCATTAAAATTTTCAATCATATGTATGAGATATCTTCTATTTTCATGTAATTTTTATCAACTTCTTCATATCAGTGTTATTATTAATTTCATTAACTAAATATCCATATAAAAATTACCTAAAAATCTTAGACAGAGATAAAAAGTAATAAAATGATAAAAAAATAATTATTTTCAGTACATTTCAGTGAAAAATTCTTATAGATAGAATTTCTACATCTATACAAAATGATGATACTGAATATACTTTATTTGTAAAGAATTTACTTATAATTTGGAAAAAGACAGTTTTGGTATTTCATTTTGATTTTATTATTCAAAACTGTTTAGTTATGCAGCCAAAGTATTTCATGCAATGCATTCTTGTTTTTCTTTCTTTTTATTTTAAGAATTTTTTTTCTTTCTTTATATTTCTAGGTTAGAATTTTCTAGTGAACGAAAAGAATTCAAGGTTTGTGCTAATTTTATTTAATATATTTTTTAATTAATATTTAAAAAATAATAAAAGAAATGCATTGTTTTTTTTTTTAATTTCTTTTTTAATGCAGGTTAACATGAAAAACTTTCCTTTAAAATATATTCGAAATTTTGGAATAATAGCTCATGTTGATCATGGAAAAAGCACTTTATCAGATCGTTTGATGGAATTTGCAGGTAAATAAACTTATTGAAAATATTTAAGAAAATCTGACTCAATGTGCTAATAGATTGCTTATATTTTTGTATAATAGATTTGAAAATGGGAAATATTATTTATTCATTTTTTAAAACATCCAAAAGCGAAGTGGTTATTTTCCATTGAATCATTTATTGATATGTAGTGATACATCATCATTTATTAAGAGACTCAATGATTAAAACAACAACAAGAAGTAAGAAACGGTAAAACTGAGATTGGATGAAACAAAAAGCATTGTCTTAAGAAAAGGAAATGAGAATAAACATTCATGTTGTCTATATTATTTGTAACTTTCTATCCTTCATATATATAGTTCCATTAATTACAATACCAATACTCCAGCAAAATTTTCCAAAGTTCTTACCCAATCATAGAGCACTGTCTACTGAATTTAATTTGTCTGTAATAATAATAATAAATATTTAATATAATATAATATTTAATAAATAAAATATTTAATAATAAATATATAAATTTGTTTGTAATAATAAATCTGTCCCTTCCCCCAATGATTTTTCTAGGTCAACTAAACCGTAAAATTCTTTTACCTTTCCAGCAGCAACAAAAAAAAAACTTTATTTAAATTTCCTTGTTTTAGGAGATAAAATTATAAAATGGTTCAAAGCAAAAGAAATAGAAAAAATCTATTTAATGAGTTAAAGAATGAAAGTAAAACAATGAAAATTATTCATTTGAATGAGGATTTCATAGATTATAAATTTATGATTAAAATATTATTTCACATTTTATCTAAGGAAGATAATAATATTTTAATTAATAATTTCAAATTAATAATATTTTTTGAAAAAATATTATTAATTTGAAATGTTTTGAGGTTCCAAGTAGGTGTGCATTTAGTAAGGAAATTTTATTTTAATGGAAAAAAGAATTGTTTTCAAAATAGATATATAGACCCCCCCCCCCATTTTGTACTTCTTAAAATGATCGTTATCATTTAATTAAACTATTTTTCTTAATGTGTTCATTACTTTATGAGGATTTCATTTCAGCCATCTGCTATCTGAATTGAAATAAATTTTTTTGCAAGTGATGTCATTGCTACAACAAAAACCTATTAGCTGTTTTCATTAATTTAGTTTTAAATAGGTAAAGGGAGCTATTATTTGCCATTTAAAAAAAATATAGTTCATATAACCCTTTCCACTTCTCATCCTGATTTTTTTTTCTGATACTGGAATATATACATAATTTTTTTAATCTAATACATTAATATATTTTATATTCCTGGTCTGATCATAAATTAATATTTTAATCTTGTCAATGAAAGGTTATTTAATTTGATTCCAGAGTTCTTGAAAATTGTCTGAATTTTATTTTACTGAATTCGGGGTCCCAGAAAAGTACTTGATATTTTGTTGTTGTTGTTGAGTTCTTGGAAAGTTCTTGTAAAATTGGTGAAATAGACATTGTTTTTGGGGAGAAAGTGAAGAGAAAGTCAATTTGTGACTTGGTTTTGCCTTTATAATTCAACCAATGGGAGCTATCTCACCGAAGCGTACTCGCATACTCCTTAACAAAAGTGTTATCCACTCTTCTCTCTCTATAAAATTTGTGGACCTTAGACGACTGCAAAATCCATGACAGCCTCCCCCCCCCCCAAGAATCCGCACATATGCGTTTTGGGCTTCATAATACATTGAGGAAAACAGAGCATGTATTTTGGATACATTTTTTCGAATGATTTTTGAATGATACTTTAAAATATTAAAACCGTGTACCAATTTTATCTAACTGCTTATGTTTTGTAATTATTGTGTTCATTTGCTTTCAGATACAACTCGTAGAGGTATTTCATTTGAGATTGTTTCGGATTCTACAAATTTGGTGTAAAGACTACAGACCAAATTTCATCTATCTAGCTCATAGCATTTTTGAGTTATTGTGTTCACGAATAGATATAATTCAAAAATATTTTTCGGATCTGGAGAGGTCTGAAGCGGTGGAGATTCGTCAAATTATCGGGGCCAAATTTTTTGAAGATTGCTGTATTTTTTCTTTGTAATCTTGTATACGAAAAAGTAAAAATGGATTGAAAGAGTAGGAAATTTTCTATTAAAATACAAATATTTCAATCTTCTTTCTTTTGTTGCTGTCACTGTTGTAAGGTAACAGGTGACAATATATCAAAATTCAAAGATTCTGACAGTAGTACTATTTCGTACTCTATTGTTTTATACTTTTCACACTACTTTCTTTTTGTATGTGTCGTATATGTGCAATAAAAAGATGTTAATAACACTGTCAATCCCCATTCTTTTCTCTTTGTGTAGTTTAGAGGAATGAGTGTAGGGAAGGACGAACAAAGTTAGCACCACTACTATCTGGGGAACTTTAATAGAAATAGATGGAGATCCATCATTAAATTTGAGGTTTTTGATTTATTAAATGTTGAAATGCAAAATGAATTTTCAACATTGTTAATAATTGTGGATAATTGTAGCCTGCATATTGTCAATAATTCATTTACTCGTGCAGAAATAATATTCACGTAGGATATTGAACCTCTTTTTACCTAGTGTGTATTATTTATTTCAAGAATTGACAGCGAGATGAGTGAACTATTTAAAATTTTCAAACTGTGTGAAACTTCCCAAATTTTTTTTCAAAACTATATGTCTAGGGAATATTGCTGCTGCTGAATGGAAAAGCGGGACGATTTGGTGTTGTACATTGAGAACATTGAAAAGGTCAATATCAATATCTAAATCGTGTGAATTTGTTGCAAATTGTAGCTAAGATTCGAACCCTATCTGTTAAATTGAAGTTTTTCTTATCATTGATCAGTTTGCAAATCACGTGATATTATACAAGAGATGCTTCTGTCATTTTTGGCACAGGACATGAATAACTAAATAAGAATAACTAAATCATTTTCAGTTATGTATTATATAATGTTGTAAAACCCTTTCATATATTTAGTTGCCAAATCAAGCAAAACTTATTTTAATACCTCATAGAATTCTACATACTCCATAGAATTCTACAAAAAGGACTAATATAATGCACTAAGATCGAAATTAACCATAAAACATTTGCATTTTTAAAGTATGTCAAAGAATGCTTTAAAATTAAAGTCCCCCCTTTTTATTCTATATAATTGTGTCGGTTAAATATTTGAATTATTAGTGTGTTTTGCGAATATTGAAATGTTATTTGAAATTGATATTACTAATGGCTTATAATATTTCTAATTTATTACTAAGGAGCTGTGAGTTTTGATTGGTGTTGCCTGAAATATTTATTTTATTCATTTAAGTTTCTTTATCACATCAATAAAGTATACAATATTGAAATTTTAGAAAGTTAATTTTCATGATGATTTTGCATGTAAGAAGAGAAAGATGAGCTTTCAGATTCCTTTATAAATACTTTAGCTTAAAAATTCAAATTAATTTAATATGAATTTGTATATTTTAAAATTACTTAATTCTTTTGATATAAATATATAAGCTTCATATTTTCTTTTTATAAATTAGGAAATATTTCGAGAAAGAAAAAAAATGAGCAAGTTTTAGATAAACTTCAAGTTGAACGAGAGAGAGGCATTACAGTGAAAGCTCAAACAGTATCTCTTTTTCATGAGTATAAAGGACAAACATATTTATTGAATCTCATTGATACTCCTGTAAGTAATTGAATGTCAGTATAATGTATTTAAATTACAAAAATATTTTCTTTCATTAATTCATACCTTATATTAAGTTGGATGTTTTATGTTGGTAAAAATAATTAATTTAACACTATATATTTGCATTCCTCTAAATCTAGCATGATGGTCTATTACGTTTATCCAATGGAAACTCTAACCATATTAGATACGTAAAGATTGTGTTGGGAATGAAAGTAATAGATGCACCAGATAATATATAAACAAAATATTAGTCCAGTTTCACTTTTTTAAGCGAAATATTTTTATAAAAGAAAAAAAAAATGGTATATCCTGCATCCCATTTATCATTGCTATGTCTTTGTATTCACACAATGTAAAAAAAAAAAAAAAAAAAAAAAGTGTCTGCAGTGGCCTAGTGTCATGGCCACAGCTTCAGAACTGGAGGATTCCAGGTTCAGTACTTGATTCCACTAAGTATCGTTGTTTAAGCATACCTAACGTCATATACCAAACGGCCTTACATTCGTCATGTGGGATGCGGAAGTTTGGAGAGAGGGTGTCAGCTCAGGTATCGTCATTGGATCGCGATTCAAAAATACGACATCTATCCCAATATAACTCTAGAGTTGCTTCCAAAATAAGACGCTAATATAACTAAATAAAAAATATATATATTAAATGGCTATGATTTTGTTTGATTCTAAATGTACATTTGAAAGTATTAAAAGGCGGGATACTTAACTATATATTTCTTTCCTAATTATAAAAAATTGTAAAGGTTTATTTGTAAATATTAAATTATTAATATCATTTCATATATTTGATTTATTATGTTTGCAGCAACAGTGTAGAGTGCATTACAAGTTTTTACTATTATTTAAGTGGACTGCATATCATTCTAGTTATTCATATTCCTTGCTAAAAAGATAAAAGTTATCTCTCTTGCAATTTTAAAATATACTGCACAATAAATAAAATAAAAATCTTCATTTCATCGTTTTCACAACATTGTATTAGTTTAATGTGTAAAATCTAATTAAATTTTACTGATTCTGTATGCGATGCTGGAAAGATATTAGGGAAAGACAATTTATAAAAAAATAATATTAATGATTTCAAAATATGTAATATTTTTCATTCAAGAACACCGTTGGTAGAATGATAATCCCAAATTTTGTTGCTTGCATTGTGCCACGTTAGGTTTGTTGAGATGCATCTTCCTGAAAGATTTAGAGCAATGTTTCAAGATCGTGATTTTCAGAATCAATAGCTTGTCAAATATTTTGTTTATGGGGAAAAGATGCGCTACAAATAAGAGTAATAAATTTCTTTGATGTGTCTAAAAGTATAATTTGTTGACTATGGAATCGATTCGAAGTACTGTAGATGTTTGTAGAAGGTGAAGTCATAGTTATACATGTGGAATAAGACTATCCTCAATCGCTTCCTGTCCGTTATTCCTGTTGAAGCAGAACAAAAGAAATCATTTATCTCTCAAAAGTTCTTTTTTGAGCCACAGGATAAACTAAGCGAATTCGCCTTCATTAGTAGGATTTGCATGCACTTGGGCATTTCATTAGCCTTCGTATTGTGAGGAAATTCTGTGGATGATCATTGCAGTTTTGGTAGCAGTTGGATGATCATTGCAGTTTTGGATTTGCAGTGGCATAAATTTTTCTTCACATATGGATCAAGATTCTGTATGGTGTTCATTTTCTACATATGGAAAGATTTCCATATGAGAAATAATACTACCTTCGAGTGTGAAAGGTCACATAATCGAGGTGGTGGTCTGATAGTTTGGGCTGAAACAAATGCAGATGGAGGTAGAGAACTGCACATAATCCAGAATGCCAGTTTATTGAATAGAAGATTCAAAGAGATTTTCAACCATTTGTTTTATCGTGTACATCATGGATACTTTCCTATAATGGGAGGTAACGTTTTATGTCGCAGGACTAGTTCCATTGGAACAAGGCATAGAGTGGCCAGCAAGTTCACCCCTACTTGAATCCAGACGCTCTATAGAGATGGGTTATTGCTTATTCAAGGCCTCCTTTTATGATTCGAAAGTTTGAAATTTGCGAAAAAAATGGGAAAGCGGACTTCAGAATTTACAGGTCGTTATCGATCGATTTTCAGCCATTTTAAATGATTTGGGAAACAATTGGCCCTTTTAATATTGCATGGAATTAAAAAAAATACTTCAAATATCGAAAATCTGTACATGGCCGTAATTAAAAACAGAATTTTGTTTAATTTATTAAATGAAAATTATATATATATATATATATATATATATATATATATATATAATAAACCAGGAGACTAGCAGAGAAATAGCGAAAATTACCCAATATAATTTAGGCTGTTCTCAAAGAGGGAGAAACCAAGAACCCAACTATTCAAGTGAGCATACAACAGACTGCAGGAATTGTAAAGCATCACAAGAAGTGAATAAATGGAGATACTTCGCCATTTCAATTTCCTTGCAATCCAGTCATTCAAGTCCACTCTGCTTTTTGCTGTGATTGAGACATACATCCTGATGCTTTTGGGTCACAATGATCATGTGGATCATAAAGCTTGAAAGTTTGATTTAAAAATATAAGACACTGAAGAAAATTCTGGATTAAAAACTTTGCTTAATGGAAATAAATTTCCATTATTAAAAAGATGATTCCTTCTCTGGAATAATCTTTTTCAACTGTGCAATCGCTATTCTTTACGTATTTCTAAATTAATAAAGAATTTGCTGTGATGCAGTTTAAATTGTATTAAAATCTTACTTTAATGTATAAGGTCTTTTTAATATGTTTAATTTTCTTTCATTTGAAATGTAGGGTCATGTAGATTTCAGCTATGAAGTAAATAGGTCATTAGTTGCATGCCAGGGTGTAATTCTTCTTGTGGATGCAAATCAGGTAAGAAAATTACGTAAGAGCTGATGTCTTTTATTCAGTGCCGGCCTTTAGTTGATTGGATCAATTGTTCCCAATAGAACCAAACACCAGAGTGCTATCGAAAAAGCACGCGCATTTATTGAAAAGCTTAAAAGAAAACTTGAACTTGTGACTCGAAAAATTAAAAAAAAAAAAGTTTAAAAATAATATATAAATAAATAAACTCTTTTACATGACCACATTTTCGTAGTGAGATGTATCTTTTGTTTAATTTTTAAAGTCATTTTCATGATAGCTTTTATTTTAACAAAGCATTTTAAGCAATTCATTTTCATCCATTTATTTTCTTTTAAATAATGATTCTACAATATTTTTACTAACTCGATTTTTTTTTTTTTTTTTGTATAACTTTATTTTATTGTTCAATTTATCAAACTTACTTTGCTTTTCAATATTTAGGTTTGGCATGATATATTATTTATGAAGTTAAGCTCCCCCCCCTCAATGCTGCGTAATAATGCCATTTAATCAACATGGCTAATTTGAATTTTTCTCTGTTTCTTTTTTTCTTCAATTAATCTACAATAATTCAAATTTATTTTGCTTGGTTCGAAGTCAAGAATAAAAATTAATATGTATATATTTATTACATTTCTGAAATGTTTTTGTTAGTTAAATACTTCCATAAACTGTGTTTTCAATGTTAATTAATAAATAATTTGTTAAACCCTTAATTCATTCAGGAATTTAATGTTGGGCAATATATCTAATCAAACCTTTGACACTTCTGAATTTTTTAAAAAAATTTTTAACTCCTGTATAATTTTATTTAAATTCTTGTTTACAAAATTATTACAGATTTTAACAATAAATATTACTGCTTTAGCTATTTGAATTTAATTCCATTTATTTATATTTTATGTATTATTCATTGAACCTGTTAAATATATTGAGGCTCTCCGAAATTGTTTCCTATAATCCTCCATGTCAGACCGGCCCTGATTTTATTTATTATAATTTGTTCTCATTTTTAAATGTGAATTTAATTATTTATTTTCTATGATTATTTATACAGTGACTATATTTGTATTCTAACAAAAGTTATTATAATTTAACTAATCATTTCATGGATTCTGAAACAGATAACTGACCTTTTTAATGTATATTCTCAAGTGATTTTGAGAATGGGGATAAAGAAAAATATGGACACATCTCTTTTTAATATATCAAATATATCATATGTATTCTGTAAGAAAAATTATTAATAATAATTATTTTTTGTATCTTTTTTCCTGCCTCTACAGATTATTTGAAATTCCTTTTGAGTTTTATTTAGAAATATGTTTTTAGCTTATATTTTATTTTTGGGCATTCAGTGTACAATCATCAGTTATCTATACAATTCTTATTAAACAGAAATTCATATTTAACAGTTATGCTGAATCACGCATAGCTTTCATTGAACTTTTTGCATTTAAAAATTTCCTTTTTATTATTGTAATTTTTTATATGTAGAATGTACACTTCTGTGCTCTTTAACTTTCATTATACTTACTTGTTTATTGTGTGTGTGTGTGTGTGATATTTTAAAATCTAATTTAAACTTAATTAAATTCCTTACTCTTAGCTCAATTCACATCAACTTCATTCTAGAATATTCTCTTATTTCCTGACCCCATTCCACTTTTTCTATTTAATTAATTCAACACGAGTTCTAAAAGTGCTGAATCGGCTAAAAGCCGACAAGTTCCCACCCTCCGAGTGAAGGGATAAAAAATGTCCAGCCAAGCACATTCTTTTTAAAAGATCCTTATGATTCCCTTGCCTGTGATCGACAAGTGTTGGAAATCCCTATTAAAATCTCACAGTATATATTCACAGGGATAACATTTCCATTAGCTTTTCCTCATATCGTTTTGTGTCGTTCTGTGTTGTGCTCGTCGCTTCTGCTTGTTCATAAATCATACCTTCAGGGATGGAAATGAAACGAAGTTAAAAAATTCAGAGTATCTTCTCTCTCATCGGCCACGTCTCTGCTTCAAAAATAACGTTTATGTTTATATATATATATGATATTTTTAAGTTATTTTAAATCTTAATTAATTTCCTAATTTTTATCTGTGTTCTCTTATTACCTGATGCAAATCTTACTTTTTTATATAATTATTTCTAACACGTGTTCTACAAAAATTGATGATTACTTTAATTTTGGAAAATTAAGTGTACTTGACTTTTCCACTCTTTGAGTGGAGGGTTAAAAGTCCCCACACCTACACAAAGATGCCTAAAATTCCTTTTTTAAATCGATAAATATTAAAGAAATTCATCATCGACTTTCTTCCTCATTGTGGCCCCCGTGGTGAAATAAATTGAAGTTCATTCCAACGTTTCTTTTTTTCGGCCATGCATCTGCGAAAGTACGTTTGCATATATATATATATATATATATATACACAACCAAAAAAATATATACAATTAAGTGGAAAAATCCAAGTGAAAATACAAAGTAAAGACCGAAAGTAAAACGATTTTGAAGCGAAACGTTAATACATATATTTTTTAAAATTCATATGTCTTGTAAAAGTTACAAAAACACTATTATAAATCAACTTATTAATAAAATAAGGAACGGAATAAATTTAATCAAAAATCACATAAGGTATTTAAAAAATTATTATCATAAATATATCCACCTCTATCTTTAAATCTTCAATTAGTAGCTTTCAGATGAAAGTAAAGGATTTCATATTAGGATGATGTTGGCGCAATTTTAAATTGCAGAGTGGTCACCCAAGCTAATAAAGTTATTATAAACCTCGAAAATACGCCTTTGGCCAGAATTATGAATCCCAAATATTAATACTTTTCCTTCATAATTTTTTCCAGACCCTTTTTTGTGTCATTCTTATTTTAATTTCTTTCTTTATATTCAATTTATACCTTTTGGTTTCAGATGTAATTTTCCCTTTAATTTATGTCGTTATCCTCATCACAAACTCAACATTTTTCTAACTGTCCCCTTGCAACATCCCAATGGGATGCTTAGTCTCTTTACTTAATTCACTGTAAACATCTGGTAAGCACTTGAGATAACAGATGAAGATGTCCTTTTTACTGCTCTTTTCTCATTTGTAAAATACATTTCCTTTTAATTTCTTCATATAGTATCTCCACTTTGTATTGGTATTTGATTTACCTTGTTCTATTATGTAGTTTCCTTTAAATTATTTGATGGTTTCTCAGTTTTGCATTTTCGCTCTTGTTCACGGTCTGTTATAACATTTGGAATGAAACATATATTTTCACTTAATTGTTTGATTCTGTTTCCAGAAAATACTATAATAGTATTTGCGGTCCACATTGATTTCATCCTCTGTTTAGTAACTATTGTATCGAGTACCTTTATTTGTCTTTTATTTTTATCTTTATTATTGATTTATGATTTACATATAAATGTAAATTTTGCCTGATCCTAGTTTGATATTGATCCTAGTCATTTAATTTACTGTGTATATGTATTTAAAATGATCCAGAACTAAAGAGTGCAAATAGCAAACTATGCACACATATTTTGAAATCTCAGAAATCTCAAATTCTTCACTGAAAACTGGATGTTTTTATTATTTGATGGAAGACTTTTATAATATTTGTGAAATGATAATGAAAATATTTTCATGAATAAATTTTTTTTTCAATTTTCATTTAATTGCTCATATAATTTCGAATCCCATTTTATAAACATACTGGGCTTTCATAAAATTTATTTATCATTTGTATTTATAGGGCGTCCAAGCACAGACAGTTGCTAATTTTAATTTAGCCTCAGCTCATAACTTAGAAATTATCCCAGTTTTAAATAAAATTGACTTAAAAAATGCCAAACCTGAAATTGTCTCCAATCAACTTACTTCTTTATTTGGTTTCAACGAAGAGGATATACTACAGGTAAGAAAACTTATATATATAACGAATTTAATAGAGGTATAATATTAATATACTATTTCTCATAAACAGTATATTAATTAGCAATTATACAATTGTCTAAAAAGTATCTAATCACAGTGTATTCTTTGAAATTTTTACAAAATATTTTGTGTCTTTTGTGCTGCCTGTAATTTCATTTCAACAGATTGTTTCTATTATTATTTTGTAAAACAATTTGGTTCACTTAGTTAAACATTTATATGTTGTTTCTTATATGTGCAATTTAACTTTATAAGGCACTTCACGATTTCTCTACGAGTAAACTGATTCCCTTGTTTATATTTGATCCTTACTGTAGCTTTACCACAATATATTAATGCATAAATTAAAATTTTCTTTTTAAATACACGTATTGTATTCAAAACTTTTTTTTTCTTTTTGCAAACGTTAAGTATGGTGAAATAAAATTCCAAAATTTTGCTAGATTTGTACATTTTTTTTTCTACATTTTTGTGGCTTATACTTGTTTGTTTGGCAAGTTTTACATACTTTTTGTAACTTTTACAAGTCACATTTTCAGATTTCTTTTCGTTTAAACAAATAGATTCTTTCCAATCTATGACATTTTTGCAAGTTGTATTTGAAATTTGTTTTTGTGTTTTTTACAAAATTCAGATTTGAAAGGTAATAAAGGCGACTATTAATACGAATGCTAGCTGTAAGAACTTGTTAAATATTAAATTCATATTATGAATTGAAACATGTTTCACGTGAAATAAAAAAAATAAAAAAATCTGATTATCGTATTTTATCTTATCGTAGTTCGTAACCGAAAACTTAATCGTGTTTCGTATTTTTTTATTTTAAAAAATAAAAAAAAGAATTTTTAATTTATATAGTTTTTTTTAGGTTTCCGCAAAATTGGGTACAGGCATTGAAGATGTTTTACTCGCAGTTGTTGAAAAAATTCCTCCGTAAGACTAATTAGCCACTATGTTTAAATACTTATTTTTAAAATTTGTTGTCTACTATGTAGTTTTATTTTTGTTGAAATCTAAATATGTTTAAACCTTTACACTCTTTTATTCATTAAAATTCGAAAATTAAAAGCAAGTTTAGAAAAATTTTATGAGACAAATATCTTGCATATTATCATGCCTTGAAATATTTTAGCTGTCTTCAATATAGAAATTTCAGCAACTTTTTAAATTTTAATTTTTTGTAAGTAAAATATTGTAATATGCTAATGTAGTACTTTAGTTGAGATCTGGAATATTTAGAAAAAAAAAATTAAGATTGTATTTGCACTTTTACTGTTTATATTTGTTTTATTGTCATCGTTTTCTGTGCTGCTGATGATAAAATATATATGAAGCATACATGATTTTTATTGTTGTATTTCTGTGCTGATGTGACTTATATGAATTATTTTTTTCTCTAAGAAAATTAAAACTTTTTAACATTTTTCAACTTTTTACCCATGCATACTTTTCTTTTTTAATGTGCTGAGTAATAACTATAGCGTATTTACTTCATATTCTTTGATGATGTCTTCCATGAAGTGGGAATTTTCTCTGACTCATCTTGTTGACTGGAAAGTTATTATAATTGCTAGCTTTTGAAATAAATTATATAGAGTTTATTGTTAACTTTAAATTAAGTACTATGAAGTGTAAGTATCATTAAAAATGTGTGTATTTTGAAGCATCTAATTTTTTAGATTTAAATGAACATAAAAAATAAAATTATTTAATGCAATTTTGTTCTGTAATCTATTTCCTTTTTATATAATGAATTGAACAATCATTGAGAAGGGTATTTGAAGAGAAATATATTAAGAAAATTTCCTATAAAAGCGATTTTAAATATATAAACTCCTATAAATCCTTCATAATTTACATATAACAAATAGTTTATAAATTGTTTCCAGTAAATTGTAATTCATCTATATACTGTCTGATAGCAAGTGATTGTAATATATTACTCTTACCTTGTACATTTTATTTTAAAGGCCCCATGGAGACATAAATCAACAATTTCGAGCACTTCAGTATGATTCATGGTATGTACAATACCAAGGTGTAATTTGTCTTATTCTTGTTGTTGATGGCTCTATACAAGTTGGCGATGAAATAGCATCTTGCTCATCTGGACATAGTTATGTGGTCAAGGAACTTGGTATTCTATATCCGGAGGAGTTACCTGTTAAAGAACTGTTAGTATTAAGTATATATATAATTGTGTGAAAAGAGAGTTTCTTAGAATTAATCAATAAAAAATCATCATTTAGGCATACATTTTTTGTGCAATTTTATACTTATGCTATACTTGTCAAACAGTTAATTAAAAAAAAAAATAGCATTCAAAATAATCTTTAGAAATTTCTTTTAAAATATTTTTCTAATTAGTCGCAAATTTCGTAGATATATTGTGTAGCTTACAGATTTTATACATGCATTGCTCTTAAACATCACCAATTAATTTAATTTTATATTACTGATAGCTTAAAATGAAAAAGGACATTTCCCTATTTGATTTAAAGAACAGCAGTTTTCATACTGATTAGATTTTTGTATTGGTTGTATGAGTTATTATAATTCTATGCAAAAAAAAAAAAAAAAAAAAAAAATTGAACAACGCTTTTTGTAACTTGTTTCTTCTGTAAGTGGTACGACACATATATTTTATATCATCGCCTGTTTTTTTAAGAAGTGGCAATTGAAATTTTGTAAATATTAAGATTAGATTAAATTACTGGTTTCATTGCTACTACCGATGAAGACACTCAATTTATCTACATATTTCCTTGTTCATTTATTATACTTCATTTGAAATGGTTTTTATTCCTATAGCAGTTATGCGAGAGTGCTTCGTATCAATTTTTTCACTAGAAGCTGGAATTCTTCTTCATGCAAACATTCCACCATCTCTCGAAAACGGATGTATTTGATCTGTTAACATTAATCATTCTTAACTATAATGTAAAAATGTCATTTAAATTTAAAAAAATATTTAATATTATTTATGGTTTTTTTATATCTTAAAATGCAGTTGATCGTAAAGGAATAATATGTATAATGATGTTGATAATATATATATATATATATATATAATATTAAGAAGATGAAATATAACAGTTTTTATAACAGCATTCAGGTAAAAATAAAGCAGTCATTTTCTGTTTAAATTTGTTAGATTATTCATATAGGTTTTTTTTTTCTCCATTTAGATTGATAAATGGCAATATTCATGCGTAATTTATTTGGTTATTCATTGCAAAAATAATCTTAATATGAGGGCATTTATTAGGAAAAATGTTTTTCCTTGTGGAACAGGAAAATTTAACAATGTGCTATTTATATTGTGCGAGATTAACATTCTGATATATTTTTTATGAGTTACATGCT
Organism: Argiope bruennichi; assembly: GCF_947563725.1. Taxonomy (NCBI): domain Eukaryota; kingdom Metazoa; phylum Arthropoda; class Arachnida; order Araneae; family Araneidae; genus Argiope; species Argiope bruennichi. Next base: position 107,909,610 of record NC_079162.1, read on the forward strand.
CGGAAATTAGTTAAACCTTATTTAATAATATTTCACTATTTTTTTCTCTGTTTCTTATCGTGCTAAGCAATTATATTTACATTTTAGATTATTTTCTGGTTTAACTTTGTATGAAATAAATTTATATTTATTTTTATATTTAGATTTGCAGGTCAAGCTGGATATTTTAAAGCAAATATTAAAAATCCCAAAGATGTTAAAGTGGGCGACACTTGGATTAAAAAGGATACAGTTGCAAATCCCTTACCATTAATTTCACAATCAAAACCTATGGTAAGGAGAAATCTTATTCTTAAACTTTTAATCATTTCTTATCGATGCATATTTACTTTTTAACTGTTTTTTGAGGGGAGTGGAGGAGAATAGTAAGCGTGAAAAAAATGAAACATGCTCTGTGTTACTCTTACATCAAAAAGATGAAGATGTTGCTGTTATCATTGATTACATCAATTTATTTCGTGGAGTATATAGTTGATAGTCAAATAATCTTAACAATAACACGGTTTCAAGAATTTTAATGTCAAGAAAACTCAGATTGAATGAGATTTTTTTAATCCTTTCTTTGAAGGCAATAAATTAATAAAATTGTAGAGAGTTTTGAAAATTATCTTTATTATTTCTTACAAACTAGCTTCTCATGAAAGAGAATTCAGCTTTGATAAAAATATTGAGGATAGAATTTAAATCAAGTATCTTGTTTCTATGACCGCAGAAAGCAGCTAGGCGAAATCCTTTCAATAAACATTTCTAAAGAATTGAGAATATAATCAACACCAACCTATTCAAAATATTGCTTGTTTTTTGAGGAACTGGTGACTAAAGAAATAAGCACTCAAATATGGAGATATTATTTACGACGCCTTTCGTTTCATTCGCCTGCTAAACTTTCATGCATTTTTACCACCTATATGCTACTTTTTTATCCCTATATTTAAAAAATATTTTATCCAGTTAATGATGTTATTTCATTTATGTTAAAAATGTTGCATTATCTGCTCTGTGGAAACAATGATTTAATCTCTCATATTTTTGGTATCTGGAATTATTTTCAGTTGTTATTGTTGAGTTTTCGTAAATTTAGCTTTCTCTTTGCTTTGCTTTGCTTACTGCCTAAATTCAGTAATAGCATTTCATTTTGAAATTCAGAATTCTTATGTCTTACATACATTGTGAAAACCCACATGATTATTGATAGAACACAGTTTATTTATATAAATCTATATACCTATAGCTGTTATATCTAGCCAGGCTTGAAATATTACTAAATGTTTGTTTCGCCAATTTAGTGACATTCGCTTCCTTCATAATCAATTTCAATGCTTTTTGAAATTCATTCAACTCATAATTTTGATAATTTTACATTAACTGGCTTATCACTTTTTTAGCTTTTAAAAATTGTTTTGTTTTCACCATTTTATAAAGTTTTCTTTTTTTAGGAATCTTATGTTTCTGAGTTAATGAAACATTGCTTCTTATATAGTATTCATTAATTATAGTTAAATGATTATGTAGATTATTATTAGAATAGAATTTATAATTTCGCTCACAAAAATTTAATAAATGAAAAATAATGTTTATGCAGTTTGTTTCTGTTATTGTTTGTAACATAGCAATGACAAATTCGTAAAAATGTCTGAAACTGTGTTGTATTGTTCCCTTTAAAAGCGAGACAATTTTTATATTTTTTTGTCAGTATGGGAAAAGTATTTTAAATGATATGCAAGCAAGTAATAAATGTAAAATTATTGTATGTGTGCTTTTTATACAAGATTGTAAAAAGTATTAACTCTAAAAATGTGTCTAAATATTCATTTAGGTATTTGCTGGAGTTTATCCATCAGATCAGTCAAAAACAGAAGACTTAAGAAAGGCTCTTGAGAAACTTCTTTTAAATGATTCCAGTGTTAACATTTCAATGGAAACCAGGTATAGAGTAAACTTTCTTAGGTGTCTTAATAATAACTAATACTAGTGATACACTAAAAATTTATTGATTGAATAATTCTTTGTTTGATTTAATGTTTCTTAAACTTCTTAATATGAAATGGTTATATCAGTTTTAATTCTATTTCAAATTTTTAAATTTTTTTTTTATGATGTATTAGAATTTATATGATCCTAGATCATCGTAGTGATCAACAGTTCTCATCAACATGATACAATTTATTTTCAAAATGAAAAAAAAAAAAAAAAAAAAAAAGGCATTACTTAATGATTTTTTTCTGTTTTGTAGTATCATGTGAAGATTTTTTTTTCTCTATGAAGAACTATACTATGTATTTTTAGGTGATTTGAAATGTAATCTTATTGTATATTAAGAAATCTGTTGTGCGAATTCATTTTACTATAGATAGCCAACAAATATCCACATGTTTTTTTTTTATTCTATATTATTATCCATGATTACTAATAATCCTTGAAGAGTGTGAAAAAAAAAGTTAATTTACTTACTAGAAATGATTAAAGCAGCAAATGGCTAAAATTAACAGTTCTCACAGCATTTTTTTTTTTTTGAGTGAAATTGTATTTTTTACCTATTGATTTCAGGTGTTAAGCTACGATCTTTCATTGGCTGCATATAACAATAAAATTATTAGTGTTATGTGTGCTTCAAGTATTAAAAAACTAACTATATGGAATTGTTATTATATTTTTTATTAGTCACATATCAAATCTTAAAAACGACTCAAATCATTGTAAGAATGAAATTTAGGAAATGAAAAACAACTACAAAACAGTATTTTTGAATATTTCCCTATTCTCAGTTTTTGAATGTTATTTATATAAATATATTCTCTTTTGCTATATACTTTTTATATTTAATATGTAAAGTTCAGCCTTGGGTCAAGGGTGGAGATTGGGTTTCCTTGGTGTATTGCATATGGAAGTTTTCTGTCAACGACTTTACCAAGAATTTGATGCTGATGTTGTTGTTACTGCTCCTGGAATTCCATACAAAAGTAAGATTGATAAAAGTTTTCTGTGAGCTTCAAAATATTTATTTTATAAGAATAATATTGCATAAAAATTAAATTCTAGAAGTTGCATATGTGTTTCACAGAAATTAAATCCTAGAAATTTCTCTGCCTAGAAAGATTTTTATTTAAAAAAAAATGCTATAATCATATTTAGAGAAATTTTAATCATGTGTAAAAAAGTAAAAATATTAGATCGTAATATTCTACCTATTTAGTTTAATAAGAGTGCATTTTCAAAATTTAAAATGTGTGTTTTTCTAAAATTATGATTTATGTTATTTATGCTATAATTTCGATCACAAATAGCGTAAAATCGCTGTGGAATCTAATGCTTTAACATTTGGAAGTGGATTTCTATCAATGTTTTTACATCAGTTTTTTTAAATTCGCAATACTCTAAAGATGCACTTTTAAGTAATTTCTTTCCTATTTTCGATAAGCTTTTTCCTGATTATTTTTTCCTATGAAAGTTCCAATGATTTATTATTAAAAAAAATGAGCAAACTGTTTTTGTTTTAAGTAAAAAAAAAAAAAATGTTTTTAACGTGCATATAAAGCGTTTTAGGTTTAGTTGTTGAAAATAAAAACGAGCTATCTCAACCTTATTTTACCATAATCCATCTTTTATGAAAATTAAATGTACCGTTTTAAATGTATTAGTGTCAACCAAAAGAATTTATGATTAAAAGGTTCATAAGGAATTGTCTACATATTTACAATTGCATTAACTTTAAAAAATTTTATGTCAACATCCGTTTTTGTTATCATTAAAGATTCTTTATTAAAGAATTATCGGGAATGTAAATTTTGGTTAACATCTGGAGATATTTGACATTTTATATTAAGGGGCCGTCTCTGCATTAGATATTTATGCTTCCTGTTTTCTCTGGATGATGGTAATAACATTTTTATTTTTTGTGACAGTTTAACTCTTAACTGGGGATGTGCGGTCTGTGAGACCGCTAGCGATGGATTTTTGGTCACCCCTATTCTATTTTTAGATCACTTGAATGGATTGATCCTGTAGCTTCATGTTTTGTGACCTTCAATACACATGCACTTTTTCAATTGATTTCAGCGGATGCTTTTTAAAATAATTTAGTTTTTTCTTTGAGCGCGGTCTCTAAGACCGCTCCTCCCTGTTAGTGTCCCAGTGATAAACAAGGCTTAGCAGATGGCGCTAAAACTTGGGCCCTGAAATATCACCCAATTTATTGATCCTATTATGAAGCAGTGCTCCAGACACTTTTAAATGAAGCAGAAAGTGATTTTAGTGATAAGGATAACTGTACAGAAGAATTATTTGATGAAAGTTCGCATTCAACTGATTCTGATATCTGTGTTCAAACGTAATTAATTTTTCTAGTGATAATGTGATTTGAAAAATTTATAAAATATATTAATATGCCAAGAGATATATATGCAGAATTTATAGGTTGATTTTTATATTACAAGTTTACCTGTATGTTTAAAACCGTGCTATGAAAGTCACACAAGCCGATAAAAATAAGGGCCAATTTTACCCATTGTCGATTTTTTTATTTTTCATACAATTGTTGAATTTTACATTATATTGCCTTCTATATACCTTTATATACTGTAAAAATAAATATGATTTAAAAAGTAAAAAGTAATATGTTTTTTCAAGAAGATTATTTATTGTAACATGTAATTTGAGAAGAAAATGTATGTTCCAACGCATTTACTTTTTTCAACGATAATATATTGTTACGAAATATCCTGGGGTTCGTTCTGATAGTGGGGGTTGTATGGTGTAAAGCACGCACAATCAGCAGGCTGCAGTAGAAAATGAAACAACGACGTTTATTTACACGAAGACACACAGGACAGCACAAAGACGACAACTATATACAGCACAGAAGACGATTATCTTCAGACGAGACGTGCAGCAACAACAGCATATAACAGCAGCTCGACTCAGTCGCTGCTCCGCTAGTCCCTGGAAGACCAGTTCTTCACTCTGTCGCTTCCGACTACAGCTCTCCGATCTGGTTCACCGCCATTCTTTGACTCCACTGGTCCACGACTCAATTCATCGTCGGTTCACAACTACGACGACTCCACTGGTCCACGACCACTCTTCTCTGTTGCTTCCGACTACTCAATTCACCACTCGACTCACCACTGGTTCACACTACTCTGCTCTGCCGCTTCCGACTTCTTCTCAATTCACCGTCCCGGTTCACGACTGCCCGGCAGCTGCGGCTGCTTCCTTTTATAGGTCTCAGGAGGCGGGGCTAGACGCCTCTCAACCAATCAGGAACGTTCGAGGCGTATCTCCGTTCCTACTCGACGGATCGGGAAAATTCTCGATGTTTCGGGTATAATCTATTTTGGCGCCGAAGTCGCCAAATTCGTCGCCAAATGGTCGCCAAGTTTGTCGCCACGCTCTGGGACCTCCTATGGAACCCACTATGCTTGGAAGCCGCATCGCAGGTTCGTAACAATATTTTGAAAAATTTCTAAAACATATCTATATATCAAGAAAAATATCTGCAAAATATATTGGCAGTTTTTCATTCTAATTCATTCATTAGAAAATTTGAGTGTAAAGGAAATGCGGTCTCGTATACCGCACCTCCCCAGTTAAATCCTAAAATTTCAACTCCCCAGTTAAGGGTTAAAAGCATAAATTGTATTTATCTAATTTTAAAATTGTAATCAATGTATTAATAATCGCTTACTGCTTGGTGCATGACGAAACATTGCTGCATTGAAATATTCTGAAACTGTTTGATTCTTTCCTGCAAAAAGATACTCAAGCTTGTTGAAAATTTTATGTTAATTGCTCTTAAACTGGAATTGTGTTTACTAAATCAAAGTACTAAAAATCAAAATTAATTTTATTGTATGAGTAACGAAAATAAAACCATATATTTTATAGCTTTAAATTAATATTAACTTTTGTGCTAAAATTAATAACTTGCTGATAGATAAGATTTACTTTTTTTTTCTTTTTCTGCTTTATTTCAGCACTTTCTTATAAGCTTATTTTATTTTTATTAATGTAGCTTAATGTTCATTTATTAAATGTGTTATGAAATGGTACATCACTTTATTTTACAAACATAAATAAAGTGATGTTTCTATCATGTAATGTAAACCAGTTTCTTTTTTTTTTTTCATCTATTCTTTACTAACAATTTAATGTTCTGTATAAATGCTTTTTAAATGCAAAAGATTTCAATATAAAAAGACACAGATGGCACGTGATAATCAAACCAAAGTAGTAAATACCTCAGGGAAATTTCTTTTACACCTCTGATTGTAATTAAACTATTCTCTGTTATCTCTTGTGTTATAATACTCCCAAGTTTCCAAATACATTATTTTTTCCCAATACCCAAATATTTTTATACTATTTATTTAATAACAAATGTTTATCATAAGAGTACTTTAAATCTTACTTTTATTACTTTCATTTAGAAGTGTTTCATATGAAATCTTTGAATCTTGTATTTATTATTTTCATTTCCAAATGTTTTATATGAAATCTTAATTATATCGATATTTCATATATGTGAAATCATAAGAATTCTGATATTTTATTTTATAATTTATTGTTTAATTACTAATTTAATAATTTTGTTGAGCCAAATTTCCTAATATTTAAGAATAATATAGGCAAGCATACCATAGACTATCCTCACCAAATTAAGTTTATGAGCTGAACTTCTACAGAAAAATGGCAGGAATACATCTGTGCATTATTTATATTTTGTTATTATTTTTGATTATGTAGGCTAAGCAATATTTTTACAAATATAATTCCTAGTCTTTTTATATTTCTAATACCCTTGTTCAAAATTATCTCTATATTATTGTAAAGGTAATGGAAACTAGGCATCACTCATAATATGCATTTAAATTTTAACATCTTACTTGGAAATCACTGTAAGGTAGGATTGTGTGTCAAAGGGCCCTGGCGCAGTTTCACGTCTTGCGTTGTGGGGGGGGGAGGTTAATTTAAATTTCAATTAATTTCCTAATTTTCATCTTAATTTACTCCATATCAACTTCATTCTAAAATGTTCTCTTATTTCCTGATATATTTTGTACTTTTTATTTAATTCATCTTACACATGCTCTGTAAAACTGCTGAATTCAGCAGGTTCTCACGCTTCGAGTGAAGGGATAAAAATCCTTAATGTTTCCAACTTTCTTTTAAAGATGCCTAAATTTCCCTATCCTAAGTCTATACGTGTAAAAAAAAAATGCCTATCAAAATCTCATAAAATCATATAAAACCATTGAAGAAAAAATTTGTGTCTCCTTTGCTCTTCTTCTTTTGTATCGTGATGTAGACTAGTGTATTTCTTACCTCTTATTCTTGTACATAAATATGCGCTCGGGATGGAATAAATCGGAGGTAAGAATTCTAAAGTTTCTTCTCGGCCGCGCAACTGCTAAAAATAGGTTCACCTACACACGCATGCACACACATCGTTGCTCATTTTATTTTATGAAGCTTTGTGATAGGAAAAAATGCATCTAAGTGCAATATTTAAAGAAATAAATTCTTGTTCTACTTCTTGGGTACTTCCTGTATATATAATTACAGGAATAATTATTCCATTGTATATCTTTGAAAGTTGACCATCTTAATAATTTAAAGCTTATACTAGAACCTTTTCTTATTTAACGCAGCCATTTGAATTGAATTATATCGGTAAAAGAAAGAATAAGCATTTTCCCACCAAATATATTTTTAGAGTAATGAAATCAATAAGCGTAATTTATGAGAAAAAACAGTGTAATATTTAGGATTTCAAAAATTGATATAATTTCAATTTTTTTCAATTCCTTTTGAAAATTCATTTCATAAGGATGCAAAAAATTGTATTATCTTTAAAACTTTTAAAACAATTATTTTACAAATCACGATTATCAATAAAAATAAATAACCATAAATATTCTAAAATTTGGAATTCATTTCTGACTTTTTGTTTTCTCTGTCTCTTTTAAAGAGTATTAACTTAAACATTATTTCAAATTTCGTGCATTATTTTGTGATAAATTTTGTGACGTATAAAAAAAATTCGTACAAAATCTCTTTTTCCAAGAAGTTTTATTTCAACATCTAAACAGAATGGAATTTTTTATTTTTAAAAATTTTATTTCATTAAAATCTGTACCTCGTTCAAATCTGAAATAATACATGCGTTATTTTTATGCCTCTAAAAATAATGATACTTGAAAATGTGAACCAATATTTCGTGAATCATTAAAATTAAGTTTTAAAAAAACACCTGTCACTTTTTAAATTTTGTGATTGTACCTCTAAATGCATCATTTTAGAAAAAATACAGAAAACTTAATGCAACAAAATTACTTGTAAAAATAAGCGGAAATTATGCATATCTCCGTAAAATGTCCATTGATTTATGCTAAAATTTAGGTATATTGCCATTCATAGATTTTTGAATACTAATTTGGATAAAATATATTACATGCTAAATATTACTTTTAAATGGTAAATATACTTGCAAAATGTGTAAGATGCCTAAAATTTCTATAGCAATATGTTCTAGAATAAATAACTATTTTATTTTCGAAAATAGTATAAAAATACAAAATTTTATTTTAATATTAGTTTATTAGCTCATAATTTCGAAACAAACAGATCTAATGAAATTTGGTTCCTCTGAATACTTATGATGTAGTTTTGAAATTTAGTAGTAAAATGCTTTTATTTCAATATATAGACAGCTTCTTATGAAAATTTTAGATCTGAAGTCTGTAACAGTATGTTAATTCCTTTAAAATAACATCTTTTGTGTGATTGCATTCTGAACAATGCTAGGAAAAAGGCTCGGATGCTTCTTTTTTCTTTCCACGACTGTACTTGTAAAACATCTAATGTAATGTAGGTCATTCTTGTGTTAAATTCATTTATAAATATGAAATTTTTTTACAGTTAAAATTAAAGGAAAAAGCAATATTAAAAAGTATGGCAGTGAAGAAATTATTATAAGTAATCCTTCCAAGGTCAGAATTCTTTTCATTTATTCATTTTAAAGGAACATATTAAAAAATTTTTAAGTTAAGTTGATATGTATAGCTTTATGATTGCAAATTAATTTTCCAGTTCCCTGATCCAACTATTGTTGAAGAATATTTTGAACCTATGGTATTGGGTACCATTATTACTCCAGAAAAATACTATAGTTCTATTTTAAATATGTGCATGGTGAGTAACTATTAAGAAACTGTAGTTTTTCTTTTTTTTTTATTTAATTTTAAAATATATCCTTATTTAATAATTTAGGTGATTAGAATACTTTCACGCTTTTTTTTTAAAAAAGTTATTTGTATCTGTTTCATTTATTCCCCCTATTAAATATAGTACGGAGATTAATAGAAAAAATTTCTATGAATCTTGCATGAACTATTTGTGGCGCTATTCAAATGTGGGATCAAATTAATACTATAAGGATTTAACAATTTTGAAAGCTAAGCAAGTGCTCAGGCATACCATGTTTCTGAATTTTAAAGATAGCGTTTTTATTTTCTGCAAATAATTCTCCATTTATTTTGTTTCCTAATTATTTTTTATGAGCTAGAAGCTGTTTATATTTTTATGTATCATTGGAATGATTTGTTTATTTTGCTCCACCCCCCCCCCTGAAAAAACTAATCAAATTGCTAATTAATCACATGTGCTAACCTTTTTAAATTATTTTAACCTTTTCCATATAATTGTAATTGAATTGTTATAATTTTTTAATGAATAGTTTATTAATAAAGAACTAAAGTATTGTGTGGCCACCTGGAGAACACTTCCTACCAAATGTCTATTTTATGACTGTCGTTAAAGAATCAAGTTACTGTAGGAGGTGTTCATTTCGCATAGGTAAAAGTTCGTTCAAGTTTCCTACATTGGTGCCTTTAATGTTAATTAAGGCATGTCGATATTTGGTATTCTGCATTTATTTTTTGAAATAAATTCAAAAAAATAATAATGGTCTAAACTCAAAATTATTCGAGTACTCGGAATCTTGAAAATATCTGATATTCCTGCCATTTGTATACAAAGAACAACACAAAAAAGGGCGAAACTGAATGATTCATGTGTAATGATAGCACAAGAAAGGAAAAAGATCAATTAAGAAATCTAAAGTAGAATCATACATGACAAAACATTAATTGTCTTCATTTAATTTGTTTTAAATTTATGTAAGTAATTAATATCGAATTTTGTAGAGAGCAAACGCGAGTTAAACTGTCTAATCTAACATAAAAACAATAATATAATTAATCATAATTAATTTTATAAAAGGTTGCTTATATTCTAGTATAAAGTAAAATTTTCATTATTAAATATGCTTGAACCTTTTCGAAATTTATTCATTTTCTCTGAAGTTTATACTATCTAAATTTGATTTGTAACTTATTTTCAATATGCACAAGCTTTCTGAAATAATATTAACTTCACAAAGTTTATATGTAAAAGTATTCTGAATTTGAAAATAATTCAAGTGTTCATTCAAATGTTTGTGATTTTAAAGTAATTCCTTTTTATAAATAGAAAAGGCATTTTAAATTATGTCAAAATTTAAGAGACAAGAAAATAATTATTAAACAATGAAATGGAGTTAATATCAACCAAAGAAAAGTTTAAAACGATAAAAGAAGTAAGCTAAGGGAATATAAAGACCTTTTCAAATTGACCTCTTCAATTGAATTTATCTCTTCAAAAAAAAAAAAAAAAAAAAAAATACCGAGACTTCTATCCGTTTCCTCCTATTCGAAATGGAACTTCCCTACCGAAGCCTGCTTCTATAACGTCCGCCGTAAACAACATTTGGCTGGAAATGTTCTCGTGGTGGACACACAGTAATGAAAAATATTTCGAATTATGCAATAGTTGTAGAAAAATCGAATTTTCAATATTTGGGCACACTTATGGCATACATAACATTTGTAACTTGTCGTTGGAATAGAAAATTTATGTTATGAAATAAAATAATTAAAATAACTAGTTTAATCTATTAATAGAGAATTAAAAGAGTGTTGCCTTTGTAACATTGTTCTTAATTTACTGCAGAATTGCACATCCCACTGCAATTAAATAAAGAATTTATTTTTTGGTAACATTTGGTAGCATTTAATTGCTACCAAATTAGAATTTAAATTGATTCTCAATGCAAGTTGAAAAATTATTTCTAAGAGATATTCCTCTTTGCAACTCAGAATTGTTTGGAAAATCGAGTAAATTCTCATACTCATATCAAAATAGGCTATAAATAAGGAAAAAGATTTTATTAAAGCTTCAGAATTCCTTTTAATCTTATGAAAATTCAGAAATTGGCATTCTTTCTTTCGTTCGTTCTACTTCTTTCCCTCTCTCTTGAACTGCTTATTTTTGCTTTGCGTTTTAATCATCGCGCTTTAATGTGCGAATTTTTTACACTGACTTCCAAAAGTTAAATAACAAACCGAAACTAATGATTATTCAAAAAGTATGCAAGCAAAGTGAACGAAATTTGGTGGTAATATCTATTCTAAAAACACAAGAGGCAGGTAGTAGCACAAAAGGAAATGTTATATATAATATTTACATTCTATAATATCAACAGGAACTTACAATGCCCTAAATTTTGGCATACAAATTATTTGCAAAGTATATCAATACAGACAGCGGTGTCTCATGTTATTTCTGATGTTTCAGGGGTAACAATGTCCATTGATCACATAAAGAAGTTCCAAGCTCATGTATGATTTGGAAAAGATATTGGAGGTCATCCAGACGCTTTCAGAGTACATCCCACATATCCTCTTTGGGATTAAGATCGAGAGAGTGTACTGAGCAATTCATTCAATTTCTTCAAGGATTTGATGAATGTGGCAAGCATCATCAATCAGGGCATTATCTGCTTGCATATTAAAAGCACTGCCAACTTCACCAGCATACGGATGAACAGTTGGATGCAGTATGCCATCTCTATATCTTTAAGCATCGAGACTTCCAAGTGCCAAATAGATGCAGCTCTGTGCTCCCGCCTATAGGTACTTCTTCCTATATAAGAATACTACATAAGCGTCTCTTTCCTGTATATTAGACGGAAGATATCTAGTGTTTGCTTCTCTTTATATGTAAACACTTTCATTCTTTAAAGTTGGGCTCAAGAGAACAGAACAAACCTCCACTGATTTTCAGTTCATTTCACATGACTACGTGTCCAATTCAAACACTTCTGGTGGAAAGTAAACGAGATGTACAATATCGGTTGCTTAGCATACAGATCTCCACCATGAAATGTTCTGTGTACTACCGTTGCTAATATTGCCCATCCTTTATAAGAAATAAGTAAGGATCTAAGGCGAGATTTAGATTAGTCTTGTTGCGACATGCACTAAACCGTAAATATCATTTATCAGAAGAAGTAGTGCTTAGTCTAACTTCCAGAAAACTTAGCTGGCAATTAATAATTCTACAACTGATTCTCTACGGAACGGTCGACATTTAGCCATCAAGTTGTCATTGATCTACTTCTAGTCAATCTATGACTTTATATCACAATTTAAGCTGCAAATTTCGTCTTGAACTTCTTCTCTCTCTCTCTCTCTTGCATATGTCTAATTGGTACAACTTACTTTTATATGTATTGCGTCCAAAGTTTTCAAGAATTTCGAACTACTTTTAGGCGATTTATTATATTATTAATCTGTTATTTAATTTTTGGAAGCCAGTGTAGATATTTTCTTCTTGTAACTCAATTATTCAGATAAAGGCCTTTCTCCGAAGAGAAAAATAAATATATTTTGCGATATGTTATCAAATCGATCTCCTGCATTTGCTGGTAATTGAACAAATTAGACAAATATTAAAACTTGCGTACTTTTATACTGTCATATTGCTGAAAATTTTAAAATTAATATCGAATGTAAAAAATGTTGAGTTAATAATAATTTTAAGATAATTTTTAAATATTTTTTATATTAATGCACGTTTCTGAATTTACAAACAGCTGTTACACTTACTTCATACAGACCTGCCAATAGCAATTAGTTCTTTCATATTTACCCATATTTATATATGAGATGATGAAAGAATTCAAGGCAAAAATGGTCATATATTTAATTCGATGATCAAATATTTATACTGATTTCTAATACATTTCTAGATTAGTATTGTTCAGTTTTAAACGCTGTTTTCAATATTTTTAAGGAATTGATTGAATATTGAAAACTGTTTTGATTTTGGTTCTTAATAACCTTGCAGAACAGAAGAGGTGAACAAAGAAATATCAATTTTCTGGATAATGAAACAATTGTACTCTCTTATAAATTTCCATTGGGTGAAATCATAATGGATTTCTTCAATGAGCTGAAGATTATTTCCTCTGGATATGCTAGGTACGTTACTTTTTTATTGTAGTTATGGCATCTGTGATTATTTACTTTATGCTATATAAACATTCTATGTTCTCCAGGGGAAGGCACTTCGATCCGCCTTCTTGGAGGTAGAGTTCATTTGAGCGCGAGGAAGACGTGTAAACACCCCCACTCTTGTAAATGAGACAACCCTAAATGCGCGCCAAACGGCGAATGTTTACTCTTTATCACTTACTTATACTGTCGTATTTATCATATACTGTCGTACTTCCCGTTCTTATAGCTAGTTATTAATAAATAATATATATTTAATTTCAAAAACTACTTTTCTCAAAGCAAACAACTGCTGTCTTCGTAGCAAAATGTCTTTAAAAGGGCGAACTATTCACTCGAAAGAGAGAAATATAATAAATAATGTTACTAAATTTTGTTAAGACGAGGCTAGATCTGGAACACTTTTGTTTCTCCTTTCCCAAGCCCAAAAACGTGCTGCTTCAGCTACTGTTGTTTCACTTAGAACAATTAAGCAGATTAAAAAGAAAGATATTTCTACAGATGGACAGTTATCTACGCTGGGGAAATATCGAAAGCGTTCTGAGGCTCGAAATGCAATATTGGACAATTTTGATCTGTGTGTTCTTAGCTCAGGTCATCGTCTGATTGTGGTTCATGCTGGTTTTGTGGTTTGGTTTCGTTCCAAATGCCAGATTAATATTTAAAGCTGGATCTGCAACTGGAGATTATCACGGGCAGATTAACTATGATAATTTTAAAAAATGGATAATTGAGAAGCTGCTACCTAATATTCCAACGAATTCGGTAATAGTTATGGATAATGCAGCTTATCACACAAAAGTGCTGGATCCGGTATCCACAAAAAGCATAAAAAATGATAAAATGTGTGCCTGGTTGGGAAAAAAGCAAATCCCATATTATAAAAAAATGCGATAAGTTCAGTTACTTGAACTGATTGCTGCAAATGCAAGTGGCGAAAAAAAAAAAAAAAAGATTTTATCGACGAAATTCTAAAAGAACAAGGACATGATGTTTTGAGACTTCCCCCATACCACTGTGACTTAAACCCAATAGAATTATTTTGGGCGGATATTAAACGTTATGTGCGAGAGAGAAATACGACTACCGACATGAGTTTGCAGCGTCTTGAAAGTCTTGCATCGAAAGCCATCACAAATATTGGAAATATGAGATGGGGAAAACACTGCAAACATATCGATCACATTGAAGAAAAGTATTGGGAAACTGACGGCATTGTCGAAGAAGTCGTGGAAAACATTTCTTTTATCATCAATTTTTATTCTGATACTGAGAGCAGTTTTAGTGATGATGACACTGATGATAGTTATGACGATGAACCTTAATTCTAATTCCTACTGTTTTCATTTTCTTTGTCAAGAATGTCTTGATTATTTTTAATTAAAAATATTTGAATAAAATTTAATCAGTTCAAGCAATATGAATAAAGGCCTAGTTAATGTTTTATTTATTAACAAGTTCTAGATATTGCAAAGGTAATGCAATATTTTTAAATACTATTTTTATTCATGAAATAATTTAAATCAGGATTCTTCATTATAGCTAGATTCTGAAATATGTCTCATTCCAAAAACTAATAACTGTAGCTTATTTATCAAATTTAAGAAAAATATATTTTAAACCAAATTTATATATTTTGCAATTTTTAATAAATTTTATCAATGGAAATGTCAACCTCAGTAACAAAATTTCAGTGTTAACAAAATACTAAGTATTGTATATCATTTTAAAATTTGAACTATCTATTTTTAATAGTACAATTTAATAGTGATTGAACATTAAATAATAAATTGTTTACAAAAAAATAGTTAGAATTGATGTTTAGAAATTTTGCTTGATAATTTGGTATGCAGTAATTAAACATTTTTTTAAAAATAATTTTCAATTTTAAAGAAGAGGTTAGTGTTATTGCTATATACATTACAGACAGCATATGGCAAGCTAATATCAAATAAATATCCTTATAGCACTTCATTTAGCACAAATTTAAATTAAATTTGTGAATGTCAGTTACTTAAATATTAACTTTTTGCTCTCAGAATGAAAGTTTTTGATATAAACTTTTTAAAATTCATATTCTTAACTTGTATTAAGAGTATTTAAATTCTGAATAAATACAATAAGAAGTTTGGATCTGGAACACAAAAAATTCATTGGCAGCTGATTGACATTTTATATATAATATTAAAATGACATCAGTGTACTTTTCCATTTATTATATTTCAATTCTCAAATATCAGGGTTCATTTAACTTAGTTTCATTCGGTTTTTTTAGTTTTACTTTAAAAGTTGCTTCTGATTAATGTGCTTGATTTCAAAACTTAAATATTTCAGAGTTAAAAAAAAACTTGATTTTATTGATTTTAAATTTATTTTCATGTTCTTGAAAGAAAGAAAAAATACTTGGATAGACATACGAGTTGTCATCTAATGGTGTAGAAAAACAGAAAAGCTTATTTTTTTTAAAAAAAAAATTGTAGATGGATTTGGTCCATTTCAAATCACTGAGGAGAAAAAGATTATTAAAGTTTATAGAAATTTTAAAAAAAAAAAAGCATTTTAAACCTAAGTGGCAAATAGAATAAAACTAGCAATAATTTTATTTCATTTGCTTCCTTTTTGTAAAAACATTAATTACATTTTACCAAATCATATTGAATTTTTTGCATTAGGGTTCATAAAAATGACATTCAGGAACAAATTCATTAATCTTTTCTTTATTCTACATACCACATAACCATTCTTTATTCTAGCAATTTTGTGACACTATATTTAAAATTAATTTTCATTTCAGAAAATTCTCTTTCTGAATTAGTTTTACTTTTCAGCAACTGAAATTTTCTTACACACACACGCACGCACGCAGTCATTCCTTTGAATATTTGCAAAAATAAAATGAAAAATTTCTATATATTAAATAATATGTAGTTACATTAATGCAATGTTATGTACAAGAATAAAAGATTGAGATTTAGGAATGTTATTTGTCTCAGATTCCACTGTTCTTTGTGCATAAAAGTATATATTTAATTTATTCGCAAAGAAATGATTTTTTGTCTATTTTAATCATTCGAAACTATACTGATGGACAATTGCCAAAGACGGATCACAAATAGCTATATAGCGCATTAAAAAGTAAGAGTGGTTGATGCAAAGTGAAATAAAATAATGTTAGGACATTACAATAACGATAATTTGTTGTGCTCAGAAAAGAAAGTTAGAAAGAAAAAACAGTTGAACAGAAAAGTTAGAAAAATGTTCAAGGTACAATCGTCAAAAAAAAAAAAAAAAAGACACATCTGTAACTTTTTTGTTTATTGTCGCATCTTCACAAAATTGGTGTCGATACAAAAGCATTAAAGGAACAGGTTTGTTGAGATAGATAAACTGACTAACCTAGTTAATTAACTACTGTCTCGAAATTGTTTCGTTACGGAAATCGAGATTTTTAACTGAATCGATTTATCAGCTTGTAATTAACTTTTAAATAAAATTTTATGAAATTTTGATGATAGGTTTTGAAAAGTGACGCTTCCAATGTTAAATGAAATTTATGCATTTTCGGCGATATCTTTTTTCTCTCACTAAAATAAAATTATAATTTTTCATTAATTCACGAAATAAACGCCTTAATAGCGCATATTTAATATTTTTTATGAATTTTTAAACATGAATGTGGAAAAAAATTGAATAGTAGCATAATAAAATTTTTATATGGGTTCAAAGCTGACCTGCTAAAAGTTTGAATTAAAAAATTGTACGCATATTTCAAATAGTTTTTAAAATATAGTAAAAAAATTGAAAATTTTCCACAGTCAATTTGCAACACCACTTTCTAAGGGACCGTATATTAAATTTATTTGTATTTATAGATCTACTCTTCATGAAGCGAAAGCTTCAAAGGCAGTTATAATATCGCAGTTAGATTAATAATAAATTTATTTTCAGATCAGGCGATTTTAATTTAATATGATGATTTTTTGGTTTGTTAAAAAAAGCCACGACATTTTTTTTTCACTCGGACGATATAAAAGTTGATTACAGGACAGATTGACTGTAGGAATGTTTAATTAATTTGTTCTCTTACTGGCGTTATTAAAATGCTAAGAGTTACTTAATATATGGTCCTCGGTGGGTTGTCTCTTTTTGGGCGGAGTTTTCAGAAAAGAATATTAAATCAAGAACTACTACGAATTTTAGAACGAAATTTGATATACATTCATAAAATGGCCTTTTGAATCGAATTTTTAAAAATAAGCTCGATTCCCGTAATGGAAAAATTTCGAGATGATTGATTAAGTTGTTTGTCAACAAACCTGTCCATTTAATCTATTTCCATCGATCCCAATTTTGTGAAGATGAGACAATAAATAAAAAAAAATTACAGTAGTGTTTTTGACGACTGTACAAAATAGTCATTTTGAGCTAAATACCTGAAAGTTGAAAAAAGGCTATTACCGTTTCCATGTATTCTGGCGGAAGATGTCAATAGGGAATATGGCCACCGTTCAGGGCAATGAAAGTTGCCACATGGCGTGGCATGCGTTGCACAAAATTATAAAACAGCTGTTGAGGTAATTTATTCTATTTCTTTGTCAGTGCAAGGATGATTGTGTCTTTGTTTATTGGAGGGCATTGACGACACGCAAGACTCCATCCCAAAGCATCCTAAATATTTTCAGTGGATTCAGATCTGGAGAACGTGCTAGCCATTCGATGCTTTGAATATCCTCGTCCTTTAGACACTGCTGAAAAGCGACTATTCGATGACAAATTTATCACCGACAACACCATAGTACATGAGGTAGCAGAACAACATTAATGTGTCATTCAATAGTTATAATCCCAGTTGGAAGAACATAGGGAGACGCATGATCATTAAGCATGATGCCAATTCATACCATGTGCTTTTCTGTGTGTTTGCTAGACTATATGCAGTACCACTCTCACGCCAGATCAGTTGTCAACAATCAAACTGATTGAACCTACTTTCATCTGAGAAGATTATGTAAGCGGGGTCCTCTTCCCTCTAATTGGGAGGGAGGGCGTATAGTCCTTTTTCTTGCAAATGTCTAACGATAGTTTGACGGGAGTTTCGTTTGCCATTAGGAGCAAGAAACTGATTTGCTTCCGACTAGTTGTGCTTCGCTTGTTCCTTTCTGCCGATAGCACTATGTATCTTCTGCAGGCGTTGTACTGCGAATATGACCTCGCCTGTAACGTTTGTTGTACATTCCATTTGTCTGAAAGGATTTCCAAAGCCTTGAAATAACACTGTGGCAGACGTCGAATTCTCTGGCAACATCTATTATTTTTCGCCCTTTTTCTACCGTACCAATGATACGGCCACGCTTAAAATCATGTTAGTGATGTCGGGAAAACATACCGAAAACCGCAAGTTCGTCAATTGATTCTTTCCCATTAAATTTTATGTTTGAACAACAACGGGAGATAGGTGTCAATTCCATTATATATCTTCTTACTACTATCGCGTGACTAACAAATTCGGCAAGCCGAAATTTGCATACCAAAACACGTTGTACTGTATCCCGAATTTATGCTAATTTTCACATTTGCCTGTTTTCCATTTTTGGTGTTGTTATCATTGCTACTGTCATCTGTCCTTAGCGATTGTGCACTAATGTATTTTGAAATGGAACAGAAATTTTGAATGCAGAATCGAAAGCGAGACGCACTAAACAATATATAGTTAATTATTATGAATAATAAACATGATCTTAAAACTTTTATTTAATATGCAAAAATCCGTTTCCCAAAATAAAACTTTTTAACACCTTTTGCCTCTGTAAACAGAAATGTTCACGCATGGTGGCATTGAATTGGCACGATCCGCGGATTATTCCGTTTGGGTTATTAAATATCTTCGAATAAATAAAGTGAACGTAAATGTAATTTTTCCTTATTTGAGAAGCCATTAATTTTCAACTGAGATTGCAATGTAGCAAGATAAAAATTTCTTACTTTGATTTTCGTTATTTTGAGAATTGGCCGCATCATGATATTTGTATTTATTTATTTATTTTAACATTTGATTTTATTGTTCTTATTAGTTATCTAATTTTGTTTTAGCTTTGATTATGAAGAAATTGGCTATGAATCAACTTTTCTAAAAAAGGTATGATGTTTTCTTATGTTTTATTAATATAGTTGATTTATTAAATACGTTGCATATTAAATATAGTTGATCGTGCTTAAAAGCCGAACAACTCTACTAATACTAAAGATTATTTGTGTATCTGTTAACATTCTATTGCCCGACTTTTTTTAATGTTGAGCTACTAAATTTTGTATAAATATACTTTGAAGAGTAAGAATGTGCATTTTCAAGTTAATTTTTTTTATAATTTTAATAAATTAAAAATTAAGTGAAGTTTTGACGTTTTTCTACCATAACGTTTGAAAATATTATTGCAAAAAATAATGTTTGCATTTTTTTTAAATTTAAAAATTATTTTTGTATTGTACCAATTTATTTGTCATGCGATTTTTTCTGGATTTTGACAATTTTTAAAAAAATTATTGTATAATTTTCTACAATATATTTCATAGTTGCAAAGAGATTCAACCATTTTAATTGCTACATCAAATATTTAATACCATGATTTTCTCCTATTGTTGAAATCTAAAGAAAGATTATGTTTATTATTCTAAAGGATAAGAAACTGAAGTTATGATACTGCAAAAGACATCATGCAATTAGAAGGTAGATTATCTGGATATTTATTTATTGATTGTTTATTGACTCCATTGGTAATGTTCATTTACAAAAAGAATGACTGTAATGCCATAATTGAGAGAATAATGGACATCAAAGTTATACACGAGAGATTAATTGAAAATTAAATGCACTCGGTATTCCCATCCAACCAACTGATCAGTAAAACCTGCTAGCCTCAACTGTTGTAAATGTTCAGTGAATCTAAAGAAGGATGGTTTCAAAAAATTCTTGTTCTCAATACTTTCCATCTAAAACTAGACTGCATTATATGTTTTCTTTGTTCAATACGTTATTAGTATTGGAAAATTTACACAGTCAACAGAAGTCATTTTGAAAAGTCTTAACTTGTAATTCTACTCTCTTTGGTTATAAGCAAAACAGATTAGTCTTTGAAAGGATTTTAATTTTTTTGAGAAATATATTCATTAAGAAATTATCTGATAATATTATTTTCATTTTTTTTAGATAGACATATACTTAAATGGGAAGATAGTTGAAGAACTTTCTCTAATTACTCATGCATCACAGGTTGAAAAGGTTGGACGAGCTATGTGTCTTCGTTTAAAAGAATGTATAGATCCACAACTTTTTCTAATAGCTATTCAAGCGTGCACAGATGGTAAAAAAGTTATTGCTCGTGAAAACATCAAAGCCTTGAAAAAAGATGTTGCTGCAAAATTAGTAGGTGTATTCTGTGTAATTTACTCATTATTTATCTTAAAAATTACGGTTTGAGGAAATTGCTTTATAAAACACACATGTACATACACTTTGCTGTTATGAAATATTAAGCTGGTTTTGTCTATAAAACCTTTTAAGTAGTGATATGCTGTTTGGAAATTTGCCTGACATGTAATATAGCAGTAGTAGGTGTAAAGAGTGTATAGTTTCCATAGTAACTCGGTCTTAAATAATATGAAGACAAAAAAAAAAAAAAAAAATGTCTGCATTTATTTTACATATTTGGAACCATTAATTACAAGAAAAAAATGCACTGAAGCTTTTGCTCTTGTTATCATTGTATGCCTGATAAAATATTTCACTTATCATTGTATTTAAAAAAAAACGTATACACTACATAATGTTAACTTAACTACAAATAATTTTTCAGGTATTACATAATTTTTCACAACTTTGTCAGTCATAAAAGGTAGCATGTCATTTGACTGTTCTGGGATGAATGATTTCTTAGTATAAGCATAAATAAAACAAACAAATAAAAAAAATGACCTATTTGCTTATAATATTTCAATGATGCAAAGCCTGTACAATCAAAGTATAATCCAAGGCCACTGATTAGATTAATAAATATATGAAGGCAAATTATTCATTATTATATATTAAATTACTGTGTAAGTATCCATGATTGATATCATAGCACATTAGAGTTAGTTTGTAGAATAACTTGATGCTAGCATATTAATATTTATTATATCTGTTGATAAACTCAACATTAAGCTGTTAATATATTATTCTTACCAAAGCCTTATAATTTTTTAAATTTGATTTATACATAATAAAATAAGTTAAAAGTAAGAAAGTCAAAGTAAGTTAATCCGTTACTGCAGTCATTTTTGATGATGATCTATTACAGTGATTTTCAAAATGTATTTAAATGCTAAAAATAGTTTTATCTTAATTTCAGTGTACTAATTTTACTGTATATATTAAAATTTATATAAATCTAAAATCTGCGAAATACCGAACCGCTTAGCTTTTTTTAACACTAATTTTCCTCTATCAAATGCAATTTTTGAACTTCTGGTAATAGGTTTATTTATTTAATAAAATGTTCGTGAAATATAGGCTGCTACCTCGAAACAGGAAGAGAAAAATCTAATAACCATGAAACATATAGAATGAAAATATAATTGCAGTTTGTCATAAAAAGAAAGAATTGGCATTCAAATACACATGATAACACTAGATGAATTGCATAAATAGTAGGAACCGGATATCTTAATGAAGGAGACTCAAATAAGCTTGATATGCAGGTAATTCGACTACTTTAATTTTTAAAAAATGCCTTCATAGTGAATGCAAGGTGTTCACTGCTTCACAATTCCCTCTCTGCTTATCACATCTAAACATAATTACCAGAATACTGAAAAATGTTTCAGTTTCCATATGGAATCAATTTCATAGTCTTCCTTGTCAAATAATTTGCTATGATAGCAATATTGTCCATTTTGTTGCATCATTTTATATGCTTATATTTAATCACATTTTATGTTACAATGAGATAGCCGTTTGCATTAGTTTAACGTATTTGTTAATATGCAATAATTTATTCATAAATTTTTAACACCTATTTGTACTTAAAATGCATTTTTAGAAGAAGATGTATTAAAGCCTAGGTAGTTTTGTTATAATCATAGATGTCCTATTTAGAATTATGATCAGAGGAAGAAAACAAGTCATATTAGAAAGTGTAAGTCATTTTTTGAATTTGTAGAAAAACAGTTTAAAGTTTCTCACATGAGTTAATTATTTTAGAACATGATTCAAAATAAATTCTTCTTTCCTCAAGTTAAATCATTTAACTTGAACCTAATAAATTGATTCCCTTCTTCAGCTTCATGAAAAACAACATAGAATTTAAAGTATTTTCTTATTTGAATCTGTGTAGTTATAACTACAATCGAATGAAAATATATTTTTTTCAGAGAGGTCTTTTTTATTTTAGAAGAGTCGATTGTTTCAGAGAAAAATTTGGGTGGCTGGGTTCTTGTGATTTCTTAATTATCAGATGATTTAAAACAAATAAGTTTATATAGCAAGAACGATACTTGATTTTCTTCATAAATACAGGATGTCATAAAATAGAACAAGAGTTTATTTCCTTAAATATTGCGCATAAACATGTACTTTTGATTTCTCCTATTGTTTTTTCATTTAATTGGTCAATAAAAAAAGTGAAACATTTTATAAAAATACTTTGATTTATGTGGAGGCAGATAGTAAAAGGTTTTTAAAAAAATTAAGTTTTCCTACTGCCCTCATAGTTTTAAAATGTTTGTAAAATGCTTCTCTTGCATTCATCTTTGCATGTACAACGTTTTACATTACTTCCTACAGAACTTGCAGAGATAAATTTATTTCTAATTTTACAGGAGCTTGCCACAAATTTAGATGGAAACATTTATTTTAGAATCACAAATTTAATTCATATATAAAAGCTTTCATATGTAGGTATTTGTCTAGTTGTACTTCAGTCAATCATCATGACTTGAAAGAAATATGTTTATTAAGCCTATCGCTTTTCATTTTGATTGGTCTATGGCTGCAAAAGGAACTACTTCTTAAAAAGGAAAGGAAAAGAAATTGATTATTTAAGGTATCTTAGAGAAACAGCGCGACTCCGAACGGAAAAATATAGTTCTTCGCTCAAAATTGCATATGTGATATTAAGATTCCAGTAATTTATTAATTCTTTCCTTTAAAATGCTAATGATTTATGCTGATACCGTCATAATGCAGTTGAACGAGTATGTACGTATTGGTAGAAAGATGCAATTTTGCACAGGTATCGAAGATATTCATATTGAATAAATTTTTTAAACAC
Organism: Argiope bruennichi; assembly: GCF_947563725.1. Lineage (NCBI taxonomy): Eukaryota > Metazoa > Arthropoda > Arachnida > Araneae > Araneidae > Argiope > Argiope bruennichi. The sequence goes on from NC_079162.1 coordinate 107,933,305, forward strand.
TTCAATTATTATATTATTGGATTATTCTTAAAATTATGGTAAGAAATAATAAATGCATTAGTATTTTCAGATTCTGCCCTGTTAACAATATATTGTAATATATGCAGTACCAATGAAGTATACAATGAAGGGGAATGAAAAAGTGATTTAAGTTAATAAATTTGTGTTTTAATGTTTCTGCAAATTTCGTAGACATAAACATGATAAATATGCTTTGACACTTAGATCTTACATTTATCTAAACGTACATAGATAAATGTAAGAAAGGCATTTTATCAGTTGTCTCTTTCTCACTGTGGGGACCGTGTTAATATATAATTTTTAAAAATCTTTCATTATTTACCTCCACGAAAGCCAAAGAATATTCATGTAATTGTCCATATTTAATGAAATTTGTAATTGGAAGTATATGCCTTAGGGTAATATGACACTTATTCCACTTTTTGGAATGTCTTATATAAATGAATATGTTTAAAATTAACTAGTGTACAAAACATGGAGATGGTAAAGAAATGTATGTATTTACAATATGATTATAATTTTAAAGTAAAGACTAATAGATGAATGGATATGTTTAAATGTTGTTTAAATATTACGTGTTATGGGAGATCTAATCATAGATGTGCCATACTTCCCGCTGTGAAAACGCAAAGATCGGTTACTGCGCTCAAGGACCTGGGTAGTAGGGCCTTGCTTCCAAAATGTCAATAAGCGCTTAGGATGTTCGATTATAGTACACGCGTTGTAGGAATGGCACCACTGGTCGGATTCCGATCGACCACAGATCCCCGAGTACGACCTCTGGCAAGTCAAATTATGGACTGTGGCTTTACTTGAGCTTTCCAATCACCCATCTACATGCAAAACCATCTAAACATTGTCAGCAGGATTAATTTTTAATTTCCAAATCACAATGTTCTTCTGGCATCAAATACACATCACATGCCAAATGCCTGCAAACTGATTTCTGCACCATCATGTGACTCAGAATTGCAGCATACGAAAATTTGTTTGATGCCTTCATGCAGATTCTCTCAAGCTATTGCACTGAATTGATAATAAACACTGATCACCAGATCATCCCTCCTTGGGTTTTTCCCCCAACAATGTACATATATTTAATATTTAGTTTTTTGAGTTGAAATTACATTTGCATCAAATTCTTGAAAAGGCATACAAACATAATACAATGTTTAATTTAAAAAATATCATATAATATCTGAACTCATTTCTCATTTATTTTGTCTTTATATTTAATATTATTTGCTGTTGTGATTCACTGGTTTATCCATTGTATTAATAATAATCAGTTAAATTATTTGCAAGTTGTTTAAAATTCTCATTTTATTTTACATTAATAGTTTGGAATTAAAGCTATCGGATGAAATCATTTCAAACTTTTCTAAACAAAAACTATCATTTTTGAAAGAATAAAAGGTAAAATTAAAGATTCTAATCAGTGATTACTATAATCCAAATGTAATATATATGAGTTTTTGGGGATTTCAAATGAATCGAGCACTTCGAATGAGGATGTGAAACATAATTACCATCACCAATGAAATTCGCATATGTTCAAAATTTGTGGAGAAGAGCAGATCATCTTTGAGTATATCAGTTCAAACTTCATAGTAAAGCAATTGTTAAATTATATATTAATAGGGTATCAAATAAAAGTAAATGCCAGTTTCCACTTCACAAATATTAATTTGAATTAAATGTCACTTTACAAAAACAGTTTTCAATCAGTTTCAAATATTTTCTAATGTATTAGTTAATAAATTGTATCGAATGATTCATATACCTGTAATTAGTATTAGAGAGAATTATAGAAAAAAAAAATATTTGTTGTCAGAAAGCATCTTTAAATGAATATATTTAAAAAAACATTGGCAAAAAAACCCTATTTTAATTAATGTATCAGTTGTGTATAATCATAATGTATCAGTTTCGTTTTATTTGTGGTGTTCGTAATCAAGTTTGTTATAAGGTATTGATTTGGAATATGATTTGAAATGGGATTGCTAATTTGACAAAATCACATCGATGTCATTTGGCATTAAATATGATGTCTTTGGAAAAATACCTTCACTCGTTTTAAAATGCTTCTAAAATGTTCAGCATAACTATCCTTTTGAAAGCTATTTCACGTTACTATTACCGTTATTTTGTTTAAATTAATTAATAATTTAATTTTGTTGATTAATATCGCGGACACTTAATTTTTGCCTTTTAAAATGGTTTAAAAGTCAATGTCATACAATAATTAGAAATTATTGAAAAAAATTCGGGTACTTTCTCTTTAATTTTTAGATAATTAAAATTCTTATAAAAAATGGGGGGGGGAATGGTCGTGATGAGCAGATTTTCTGCTATCAAAGTATGTAGAAGTACCTGCAGCTAGTTCGGAAGCCCAAGTGCAACCTAAGAGATCTCCAAGAGACTACTTTTTTAATTTAGTTATAGTTATATTCACGTCTCGTTTAGAAGTAATAGCAGGGTTGTTTTGGGATACCACGTTATTTTGTGTCATGGATGGATGGCGAGGTTGACATTCGGGCCGTTATCCCACTCTTCAAGTTTTCACTCCCCACTGGCGGGAAAATGTTTGATCCCTACGGAATTGACGTATACAAGCCGCTTAATCAACGGTTCTTTGGTGAAATCGAGCTTGGCGTTCTCCGGCCCAAAAGCGGGACTTTCCACCAGGCCACTATAGTCCCTGTTATAATATAAAAATCAAATTTGATTTTATGCATTTATTTTAATCATTATATTTGAAGAACTAACTGTATGTGTCTTTGTTAGTCTGTATATTTTGTATTTTTATAATGTATATTTGTATTTTTAAAAAAAATATTTCATGTTATTGTCTATTTTAATAATTAGAAGATGGAAAAAACAATTAATAGTTTTTTTAAACCTGAATTATGTCTTAGAATTGTCATATCTTACTTCACTCATGTAATTTAATAGTCTGTTATAAAAACATTTTAATCTTTTAATAAAAATTGATTTTTTTTGTTTCTTTGTTTAGTATGGAGGAGATGTCACTCGTAGGATGAAGCTATTGCAGCGCCAAAAAGAAGGCAAGAAAAATATGAGAATGGTGGGAAATGTACAGATCCCAAAAGACACATTCATAAATATATTGAAGAGATAAAAGATGTGTATAAAATTTTATTTAAAAATAAATTTCGTTTCATCCATTATTTGTATTAATTGCTTCATCATACTGTGCACTAACAAAAACCTTAATATGAGAATTTATTCATTTTGGAATCAAAGTAATTTATATTTTATTGTTATTTTTCTTCCATGTTAAAAAATATTACTGTATTTGAGTCATTATGCTTAAGAATTTTAACCAATTAAAATCAAAGTTCCTTTTTGTTTTTGAATTAATAATTTATTTCCAGTCCTGTATTTAATGTATTGTGAAACCTATTTACAGTTGCCTCCCTTTATTCAAAATAAAATAAGCTGCTCAGGAGGGAGGGAGGGTTGTAACAGGTTTTCACTTTTGGAAGACTAAATACCTCATTAGTAGATAAATAAATAAAAAATACTTTATAATTATTAAATTATAATGTAAAATTATAAATTTATACTTATTCATAAAATTATAATTATTAATCATTAATATATTACAATTGCGCTGAAATATTAAATTAAATTGACCACCTTATCAAAAGAAGAGCCTCTGAAAGAGGCTGCCTAAGAACCTTAAGCCACCAATGCTTTGGGCTGTAATTTTATTCCTTTTGATTTTTTGAACGTATAGTTGCATACACATTAATGTTTCATGGAAGGTTTATACCTAGATCATATTTTAATAGGTGTTTTACCCTTTGATAATTTATAAATACATCGATTTTTAATATATATATTGGCATGAAGTACTTCCACCCAAACCTTTGGTAATAAGCCATTATCTTGGAGCATGTCTTCAAGTTATCTGTACTAAATTTGTTGAATTTTTCAGACACAATTAATATAGTGTATGCTTAAACGCCCTTTCACTTTCCTATACCTATCTAAAAAGTTTCTCAAAATCTGGATGGCAAAATTCTAGCTGTTGTCCGTCCTTACTTTTTTACGTTTCATTCCTAATTCTGTTTCTATTCTAGATTGGTATTTTTTAAAAGTTGAAAATATTTCATTTTTATTTTTAATTGAAAATGCATTGCATCTGAAAATTATATGGACAAGCGATTTTTTGAAATAACAGTTTACATAAATGATGTATAATCGCGAAAAAAATGATAAACATGGAATTAGAATATAAGTGTATTACGACAAAAAAATATCGCATGAGTTTCACAAAATTATTGTATAGTATTAAAAATCACACACACACACAAAATAAGCTGTCCAAAAATATGCGGAGTTTTCGAATGTTTTGCATTTAAATTCAAATTTTGGATCCACTCTTTTAAATATCTTATCGGGCATATTTTGAATTAATGTTTGGGGAATGTGTTGCTCTAATAAGAACCAACTTTACTCTATTTGTTGTTTTAATTCCTGTACAGTCGAAAACTGACTACCATTGGCAGACTGCTCTTATGCTAGTACTTCCCAAAAATTTTCGATTGAATTCAGGTTTCGACGGCTGGCCAATCCATTAAACTCACTTCGTTCTATATAAACCAAACTCTTGTTCCACAGGAGGTGTGAATCAACGCATTGTCCTTTTGGATTTTCCAGTTCTCTCCCTTTAAGATGTTTCAAATTGGAAGCAGATAACATTTGAGGATATTCTAATAATTTACAAAGCACTGTAAACCATTAAAAAAAGCAATATCCGTGACAAAACGCTATGTTCCGTTGAAACAGAACGCCATCCATACCATTAGAGAACTCCCTGCTTGTTGCCGGTAGAAGAAACCGCATACCTCCCGTCGTTGATCACTCCTATAGTATGCCCAGCCATCAAGCCATCTATTTTTTTTTTCTGTCACTGAAGATAATATTTGACCAATCACCCATCCAATGCATGTTTTTAATAGCCCAAAGAACCCATGCATGATGCAATTTCATCCAACACATTATGAAATTTGCTTGCCTGTATGCGACGGTGAACAGTAGATTTCGAAATAGGAAACTCCGCAGTTTGTTGAACAACTATCTTGACGCAAAATCTTGTTACTGGGATGTCTTTCTTGATCGACATGAACGCTTTTTTTGCAATCGTATTCTCATCTTTTGACATAATTTCATAAATTCCAAAATCTGCTGCATTTCATGGTTTAGTGGCATCAGAAATTTTAACATTTTGAATCCTTAAATATCAAATTTTAGTTATATCAATTGCAAAAAACTGAACGTTGCAAGGCATTTTCCAATTATTTGCGAATTGTAGAACAAGTAGTGATTTTATATTCCTAAGTAGTTACGTCACATGCACAGAATGCACACCTATTTTTTTTTTAATGCGATGGTTATAAAAGCGAATTTTTTTACTGTCCATATTTTTGGGACATCTTTTTTGTAATATTTGTTTACAAAAGTTCTGTGATATATAAGTATGATATTTCTGTATTGTAATAAATATGGTTGATTCCATATGCTAATTATTTTTTTTTGTTGATTATTGCGAGATTTTTGAACTATTATTTTAAAAAACCGCTTGTCTACAGGATGATTAAAAAACGTGGACAAAATGACACGGTAGATCCGTAATACAACAAGGATCAAAAATAGCATAGGAACAGAGGGTCACAAACGCCTGTAGAGGGCACTAGAGCCACGAGAAGGCGTTGCGATACAAACACGAGCTGAACAAACAGAGATTGTCTTCATTCGAGCCATGGATACGTTGGGCATAACATGGCTAGTTACAAGCACCGCGAAATGGTTGACATGCATTTAATTTACGGCTTGATCAACTGCAATGGACAAGAAGCCTTGCGAATGTATCGAAAGAAATATCCTGGTAGAAAGGTGCCTAGCCGCTCATTCTTTGCCACTCTGCATCGACAATTATGTTAAACCGGCTCGTTTGACGTGCACAAGCCGGATGTTGGCAGCGAACGAATAACTCGGACAATTGATGCTGAAGAAAGAGTTCTCCAAGAAATGGAGCGTAATCCTTCAACAAGTACACGAGTTGTGTTCTAAGACACCCGTATCCTACAAGCTACCGTCTGGCGCATTGTACACGACGAAGGACTACATATTTTTCATTTACAACGCGTCTAGGCACTGGAACAGGGAGATTACAACAATCACATTGATTTTGCCCGGTGGTTTTTACAAGAAAATGCTGCAGACCGAAAATTCGCAGCAAGTGTTCTCTTCACGGATGAGGCTGCGTTCTCATTAGAGGGTGCCATGAACTTTCACAACATGCATACATGGGCAGATGAAAACCAGTGTGCTACACGTACGCATGCCGCACAACAAAAATGTTCCTTTAACGTGTGGGCTGGCATTGTAGGAGACTGCTTACTTGGTTCGTACATTCTCCCAGAAAGACTTAACGGCTCCATTTATCTAACATTCTTGCAAGAAGTTCTGCCAGAAATGCTGAATGATGTTCCGATGCCTATTCGTCGACGCATTCGATTTCAACACACCGGAGTTCCTGCACATTTCAGTACAAGAGCATATCTGCAGGCTACTTTTCCTGGCGGCTGGATTGGTCGCGGTGTACCAATCACATGGCCACCACGATCACCAGACGTGCCTGTCTTGGATTTTTTTCTTATGGTGATTTTTAAAAAGACTTATGTATAAAACACCTGTTGCAACGCCGGAAGACTTGGTATGACGAATTGTTGTGGAAGCAGGATGTGTTCGAGATACGCCTAGTATTTTTGAGAAGGTGCGCCGTTCCATGCAACGTAGATGCCAGGCGTGTCTCGATGCATTTGGCAAAACTTTTGAGCATCTCCTGTAGGCTCAACATTTGGCGTGTATTAGTCACATGTGAATGAGTAATTATCTGTAATGGTTTCGTTTCTTCTCGTTGTATTATGCATTATTTTAGACGCCCTGTAGCGGCTTCGGGTCGCAGTTGCGACCCGAAGCCGATTTGAACCCGACTTGCGATTTTTGATCCTTGTTGTATGACTGATCTGCCATGTAATTTTATCCATGTTTTTTTTTTTTTTAATTACCTGTATATAATGTTGAGACGCTCTGTGTATCAACCTTCTTCCTTCAATGTTCATAGTAACTCAGAATAAAAAAAAAAAAATAGTAACTCAGATAACTTAATCAAAATTAGAATAAGATACAATTTAAGAAAATACTATTTTAACTCGGGAATATAGTATACATTATGGATTTATGCACTGTATTCAGTTTATAACTTTTACAAGGTGTCTACTCAAAAACAATATATAAATGTACAGTAAAACCACGTTAAGTCGGCACTCAAGGGGCCAAACATTTTTGACAACTTAAGCGGAGTGGAAATTTTTTTAAAAACAAACAAACAAACATTAAAATATTATCATGAGTTGCTGTAGGATTCAATGAGTAAAACAAGATCTTCAGAAATCACTAAATGCAAATGAATGAATGAGGGGTTTAGAAGCACTTTTCATAGTTACCAGATCTTATTTTCTTTTAATTACTTTGGCGCATTAAAATTATCCCACAGTATTGATTGATGGTCATGTCGATATTACGTTCAGTGGTGGCGGGGTGGTCGGCTGCACGCAAGAAGAAGTATTGATTGATGAAGGTACTATATAATTTAAATAACTTTCTTATCTAATAAATTTAAAGCTTTAAATTCTTCGTCTGTTGTACCTTGAATGGATGCTAAGTATTGTCGAACTTTCTCCAGGACTTCGATTGTTTAATCTTGCTGTTTGAGTTTGATCTATGTTCACGACATCGCTATCCTCACTTGAACTATTTTGCTTTTCTTTCAAAATTCGGATGCCTAAGCTTTTACAAACGCTTGTGAGCAGATTTCGATCACCATCGATGTTGAAAAATACATTAACGTTATTTACGTTGTATTTATACAGCAAAGTCTCTAATTTTTCCATTTCTATGGTGTCTTCGCTGAGGATTTCTTCTAATTCTGAGTTTGCCATGAATGCTGCATGTAAGAAACTATTCGAAACAGTTTTTAATGAAACAGAACTGCAACTTTTGCATGCATGCTTAATTGCATCTCAAACCGAAACTTTTAACTTTTCTTTTTTATCCAATGCTTTTATCAGATCTTTTTTTTTTTTTTTTTTTTTTTTTTTTTTCCAAGTCATGAATTATCCCTTTATCTAAAGACTGAAGAAATGCAATTGCATTTGGAGAAGGAAAAACAATTTCGATCGCTTTTAAATTTTCGGGTCGGTATGCAGTACAGTTATCGACAATGATGGCAATATTTTTTTTTCTGACGCGAAAAACTGAGAATCCAATTTACGAATAAGTCGTTCGAAAATCGTTGTAATCATCTACGCATTTGAAATTGATTCATATTCAATTGGAAAAGATTTAGTACTTTTAAAGCAGAATGGCTTTTTGCCTTTACTTATAAATGGTTTTAATTTCTCATTTCCACTCGTATTAGCTTCAAGCAAAAGTGTCAGGCGTTGCTTATCCAGAACTTTTCTTGCTTACTCTGAACAGGTACTTTTCAACCTTAAACGACTGAGTTTTATAAGGCAAAATAGGTAAAATAAGCCTGGTTTATCAAGATTAAAAACATTTGATGCATCAAATCTAAAAAAAAAAAAAAAAAAAAAATGTTATTTAGAACATTGTTCTTCCATCCCATCACCAACTGCTGCTTTTCTACAAATTTTTTAAAAAGAAAGGCAATGTACGTCTTAGAAACGTTCTAGGCAACCATTGCTGTCACAGAAATCTTTAATGATCGACTTAGCAATTTTCATGGCTCTTTCTTTGAAAATCGTGGCAGAAATTGGCATATTTTGAGTTTTGGCGTGCTTTCGGCATCGAATTAAAACCTTCTCGATCTCGTCAAAATTTCCTCATTCTCTTTCTTTTTTTCTCTTTGCAAGTCAGCTTCTTCAATTACTTGTAATGTAGTTAAATCGTTCAATGTAGTCCTAGGAATAAGACAATCTTTTGTAAAAGCTCTTTTCGAAACATTTGATTTTTCAAAAAGTGCAATTAAGTCTTTTTAAGATAATGAGGTACGTTTTTGTTTCTTTTGCATGTTAAAAACGTAATCGTACCAAAACAGCCCCTTGCTAAGAAAGGAAATTACACTTAGGAACGATCAAGAAAAACGTTTACGCTTGACAGAGTCGCAGCAAGAAGTGTGCTTTGAATGATTAGCAGCTAGAAGTATGATATATGTGATACAGAAATTCTACGAACCGAAATTCCCAAAATGAATGTCGTATGGAAAAGAATGCTTAACAACAATAGAGATCTCTAGGTGTTTTTCTGAAGTGACAAGCGTGATCGAAAATTTCCTATAAAGACTTGGCTTTCTTAAAGTGAAGACGCGGGTCTCAAAACTGAACGGGACGACGACATGCAAAATGGAGAAGAAAGATGCCTTGGGCTATTTTTGAGGGTAGTGGGTTATCCGAAATTAAATTAAATTTGGTGATGAGTAAAGGAGGATTATTTTGTATGAGATCTTATCAGGATCAAAGAAAAGTGACGACTTTAACGGTGAGATTATTTCCGGATGATGACTTATTGAGATTTAACTGTATATAATCGCAAAAATTCTCTGACTTTTCTAGAATAAAAAAATAATAAAAAAGGTATTTTTTAATGTTTGATTTAGACGCTCAAAAGCCATTTTATACACACAAGGAATGATAGTCAAGGCCTATTACTCCGGTCCCAAACTATGGCATACATCCATGGATCAGCCAAGATTCTAAACTTTTTAAAGAAAAGGCTATTTTCATAAAAAAAAAATTTGTTCAGAAAATTATTAATTAGAGTAAAATTAAATATATTTTATAAGTGTCACAAGAAGAAGCGATTTCGATTTCAGGCAAATCATTAAGATAATACCTTGGAAATGAATTGTTAGCGCAAGCTGATTCTTGAAACATTTATAAATGTGAAAGTAATTAGGCTTTTACAGATACATATTATAACTTAAACCATAAAACATCAGTTAAAAAAAAACCTGAAGCTAAAGAAAGTAAAGTATTTTAACAAAAACTCGATTTTTTTACATGAAAAAAAGTTACAAAGTTCAATACAGTAAAAAAATTGAAAAAAAGTCAAATTTAACATTAATGAAATAGTTTTTATAAAGTTAATATTTTTGCAGTGCTAAGGTTCTTTAAGAATTTAACAAACACTTCCACGTATATATATAAAAGAATATCCAAGTATATATATAAAAGAATATCAAGCCATCATGTTCAGCTATTTGCTTCTTGTTGTATTTTCGTTTTCTTCATTTTAAGTTTTTTTATCTCCTCTGCAGCCCTCTTGCTTTTAGATGCTTGTTTTTATGCCTTTACCCCTCAATATTTTTTTTTTTGCTTTAAATTCTTCGTGATAGCAACTGTGAGTATTTATGGCCACAAGTATCATTTTGTTACATCTATCTTAAATAAGCCTCCACAATTATTAACAACATCGTAAACAGTTCATAAAGCAATTGCCGATATTTCTCGCATATTCTCAATCAGCATAGCTTTTTTAATGCTAAAACCGCATCAAAAGTTACATTTCTGTGTGACATAGTCATCATAGTCATAGTTTCTTACGAACATGAATAAGTTTTGATAGTAAATGTTTTTATCCATCAAAGAAGAATAGAAAACATTTAGTTTTTCACTCTTATATTTTAATTCTAACATTGCTTTTAACATGAGGAGATGGAATAAATTTTCTTCAAAATTAAGATTTTCATTTTATTAGCAGTGATTGCTGTCATCTTATGACAGTTCACAAAAGTATCCAAAACTATTTCTATTTTCTGAAGACAGGATGAACTTAAGCAAATATTATGTTTGGAGATTAGCAGCTCATGTTTCTAACAAGTTTAAAATGTAATGAATTTCTTTATATTGATTTCAGTCATTTTCGGTAAAAATGAAAGATATTCTTTCTTAAAATTTGATTTTAAAGCATCTGATGCTTTACTTCCTCTAAGGATATGCCTTGCTGCCAAATCAATATTCAGTTCAGTGACTGGTGAAAGATTACACTTTTAGCTGACATCAACTTACTTTAATTTCATTGCAAAGCTGTTTTTCTCTAAAATACAATGTTTAATAAATCTCTTCATTAAACTGTAAAACATGATATACATTTCTTCATACAGGAAAAGTGACATTTGCTTACCAGCTAGGAATTTCACTATAAAAAAAATCTCGTATTTCTGATGCGACTGAAATAAAGAAATCAAATTTTCCTTTTAAAAGCTCACTGCATTTTAACATTGATTTCACTGCACTTTAAGTCTTCGTATCTGATCCAGCCTTTTTAGTTTCCAGCTCCTGAACAAAAATTTTCAAGTGTGGCAAAAGATTTAAAGCTTTTTATGCAGGAGTTGTACTCTCCACCCACCAAGTGGAACAAAATTTTCGTAGAAAATATTCAGTTTTGTCAAACGAACAAAATTAACACATCTAGCTGGTAAATCTGAAAACAAATTAGACAGCACAGAAATTTTTTTATATCCTAGGATGTACTTTTATGTATAGTTTTAAAAACACCATGGACAATGTGGAGATTCAATATTCAAAAGAAATTTAGAGCCATCATATTCTTTTAAATCCTTTTGTAGTAATAAATGTAATTTGTGATTAACATTTGGACTATCTATAGATAATAGAAATATTTTATTTATATCTAATAACTGAATAGAACTTTTTAGAACATCCACTAAGAATATTACATTCAAATGATCAAGAAAAAATGATGTTAAACATAACCAAATTAGTAAAAATATAAAGTTAATATAAGCAAAAGGAATAAAAAAAGAGAAGAAAATATAAATCCGGCCTGAAAACTTTCTCAAGGGTCACCCCCAGGCAGAGATTCAAACAAGGGATTTTTTTCTGTGAGGGGTCTGACTTTCGTCCAACAATATTGACCCCTTGTGATCCGAAAATCCCCTGAAATTGAGGTTTTTGAGATAAAACAGTTTTCACAGAAATAAAAGCAAAATTACAATAACTTGACATAAATTATAAAAGATCACTCACCAACAAAAATTCATTAAAACATTGATGATAATTGCCGCCTCTACCTTTACCTCTCTTAAATCTTTTATAATAGTTTTTCTTATCCAGAAAATCTTTAAAAATGTTAAATTTGTTATAAATGCAGACATTGTTTAAATCCCCGTAACCCTCCCCATTTAACTTACTATTGAGTCCATAAGGAAACAAAGATTTTAAGTTACAAATATAAACATTTTCTAAATCTAATCTTTTGTTTAAGTCAATAATATTATCTTCCAGAATGTAGATATTAATATTATTAAAATTGTGACATTGAAAGTGTAATAGTTCATAGTCAAAAGCATCATTTTTTAAAAAGTTTTTAATAGCTGATATATGGTTATTAATTCTTATATTAAGTTCAGTGCTAGTTTGACCTATATAATTCACATATAGTTCACATTCTTTACAATTTAACAGATAAATAAGATTTTTGATTTTACAAAATATCAGCAAGTTTGATATTTCATTGTTAATTTGTTCTTTACCAGCTGGAAACAAATTTAAATTGAGAGAAAAAATAAACAATAAAAAAATCTTAATTTCTATTGGACAAGATTTGGATATTTTATTTCTAAATTATCTAGAAAATACCATTGGCCTGCGGAAGGTTTCGGAGAATGGAAAGTGAGAATTTTAGAGGAAATTAAGACAAAAATAAATGCAGATATAGACAGATCTAAAGAACGAGGGATTTATTTTAACAAAACATTGAAAAAAGAAATAAAAAATTTAAAAAAGAAATCTTTTATTACAGTAATAGATAAATCAGAAAATAATTTCTGTTTAATTTGTAAACATTATTATAGAGAACTATTAATTAATGAATATAACTCTAATGCAACTTATATTTTAAAGAATATCGGAAAAAGGAATTAGATAAAAAAAAAAAATGCCAGTTTTCGCGAAAAAAATTTAAATTAAGACTTGTTCTTTAAACTATCCTTATTTGATCCCAACAGCAAAATTTCATAAAAAACCATTAAAATTTCGATTCGCGACTTGTAGCACCTGCAGTTATAATTACTACACGGAAAAACATTTCTTTAAATACTTGAAAATTATCCTGAATAAAATTAAAGATGAAGATAATTTTATAATTAATAGTAACAAAGAAATTTTGGATTTTCTAAAAGATAACGACATAAATAAACTTAATACTTACGATTTTGACAATTTATACACTAATCCACCTCAGGAAAAATTAACAGATGTCTGTACTTTTATATATGACGAATATTTAAATGAAGATATTATTACAAAAAATAACTGGCTAGAATTATATAAACTTAATATTACCGAAAATTACGTTTTTAATGGAATTAATTTTTATAAACAAGTAAAGGGCATTCCAATGGGAACAGCTTTCTCAAGTGCTTTAGCCAATATTTTCCTACATTATTATGAGAAAATATAATTAAACACAATTTAATAAACGGTTAAAGATATATTGATGACTTACTTTTGTAAAATTTAGATAATACTAATATTGTTACTAATTGTTATCCAAAAGATTTAGTTCTAATTGAAACAAGCGAAAATCAACTTAAAGTTACCTATCTAGATTTAAAAATCGAAATTTCTAATGGTAAAACATTAGTAGGTATCTACGATAAAAGGGACGAATTCAAATTTAAAATAATTAAACTTAGTAATTATCATTCTAATCTAAACTCTAAAATTTTCAAAAAATTAATTTTCTCACAATTTAACAGGATTAAAAGGGTTTGTAATAACTAAATTTCTTATATTATATCTTATTTCTAAATTTATTAAAAACTTAACTTGTAATTAATTTCTCAGAAAGTTTTACAATACAGAAATTTTAATAAGAAAGGGATTGTCTTCTTTCTAACCTTTTTGCACAACTAAAAATAGGCTTTCTGGTACATGTTAACTAACCCAATAGATGGCGCTAAGGCCCTCAAATTATTTATTACTTAGAATGACTAAGCACTTTACGCAGGTGCAGCTATGGACGCGGGAAGCTTCAATATAGCTTGGCATGATGCCTTTTATGTAGAAGTTTTACCAGCTACTGGTATGTGCTTTCCTTTTTGTTGTAATGAATTTTGGTTTGCGAGTGATCTTTTATAATTTTGTGTCATGTTATTGTAATTTTGCTTTTATTTCTGTGAAAACTGCTTTATCTCTAAGGCCTCAATTTCAGGGGATTTTTGGGTCACGAGAGATCAATATTGTTGGACGAAAGTCAGACCCCTCACAGAAAAACATCCCTTGTTTGAATCCCTGTCTGGGGGTGACCCTTGAGAAAGTCTTCAGGCCGGATCCATATTTTTTCTTTTTTATTCCTTTTGCTTATATTAACTTTATATTTTTACTAATTTGGTTAAGGTCATCTGTGTTTTAGTAGTAGCAGCATTAGCTCTCTCTAAATACAATTGTATCTTGTAAATTTTAATTTAAATTTCATAATGTTTATATTTTTGATTTTTCTGATGTTAAATATAACATTGTAACAGCATTTACTTTTTTTTTCTTCCAAAATTTGATATGTATGTCCATTTTGACCTTTCAGAACAGTTTTGTTTAAGAATTCTGCAAAACACATAATTTTAAAGAGGAAAGAACAGCCAATTCAAAACAAATTGTATACAATGTCTTATCTTTTTTCTTCATTTTGAATTTGTTCAGCCATCTCTCTGTCAGGAAACATGTTTTTACAAATATCAGGCAAGTCCGAATTTGAATGAAAAGAGTTATGTGTCTTTTCTGTAGAAAGACATAACACAATTTCAAATTTAGTTATTTGATCATTAAGGAAATATTTGATGATTGCTTTTTTATATCTACTAATAGTTCATTTAGAAGAATTTCCTTCATCTAAAAATTCCAGTGTTGGAATAATACTCTCAGCTTACTCTCTATCCATAAGTATTAGTTACAAAAACTGATTTTTTACCTACAGGTATGGAAGCACTAGATTCAGATTTATTCATCACCCCCCACACACACACTTCACCCAATAAGTATGCCTGAATAATTTTTAAATTTAATATTTTTTTCTTCTAATATTTAGGCTCTTTTCCATGGCTAATGTTTGCTTGACGCCCCACATTTCTAAGAGAAACTTTTCTTTCATGCTGAACATGCTGCAAAATGCGGATTTTTTTTCATCAGATTCCAACCATGTTGACCATTAAGGGTTTAGTTCTTAGTCATATCAACATTGATCCAAAACTTTTCTTTGACATTTTGCAGCATAGAAATAGAATATTTTACTGTATTTTAACTGAAGCTGATTAAATCAAGGAATTTAAAATGTTAAAATTTAGTCTACAAACAGACTTCCACAGAAATGTAGAAACAAACTAGCAACCACTTTAACAATATTTACAGAATACCTCTTGCTAGCAACACTAGAAATAAACAATACACTCTGAAAACTAGTTTGGCCTTTCTAAGAAGTAGTTCATCTGTAATTCGCATCATAATCATGCAGGTCTTGGTTATGCGCCAGACATTCAGACCAGATTGTGCCTATTTACAAATTAGCATGTACATAAGTTATTATTATTTTTGATGAGTTAAGCCGTTTCTTTTTATTTTATGATGATCCAAGGATGCTTTAATGATTTAATATAAAAAATAAGAATTTATTCTTCTTATATAATCTTTAGACATTTTTTGTTTGCTTTTTCCCCTCTCTTTGTGTTGGGATATTGCTATTTGGAAAGTTTTATTTATTAAAAAAAATGTAAGATGATTAAAAAATTTTTTAAATCACCAGCCGTTTCTTTTTTCTCCGTTGATATCAAAAATAATTTTAGTATAATTTCTATTTTTTTTTTTTTTTTTTTTTTTTTCTTTTTTTCATTAAATTCATCTATGCAGAACTCTATTAGAATTCTTTTGCCACTCGACAAGTTAGTATCAATTATTTCGACAGTTCTTTCTTTTTATTTTTTAAGCATTCTGACAATTTGCATGATTTTTTGCTACAACTTTCGTTAAAGAATCTCAGACAATAAGATCTGAGATACTGTTAACAAGCTGAAGGCCTGTCTTAAGACAGAAAGAAATCTTCTAGTAGGTAATTAAGAATGAGATAATTTCTTATTGTCAGTTTAAGAAGCAACTTCCCCCAGCTATCATTGTTGTTGCCCCAGGGAGAAATGTGGATTCTGAGTTTTTTTAGGTTCTGGGTAGACTGGATACTGTATTAAATGAAACGTGGTGAGGGCAACTGGTTTAGCACATTGACAGCGGCGCGTATTTCCAATTAAATCTCCTTCAGGTCACGAGCAACGCTGTACTAAACATACTCTGCTAGGTATTTTCATATTTTATAATATGAGTCGTTGGTAGTCGCAATAATATCCCGCATCGTTTCTTTCATGTCCATTTGATTCCATCGTTACATTAATGAGGTTCTCATTTGTCAACGCGCCATTCTACGGAACAATTAGAATTTTTGCCCAGTAATGAGTGGCATAACTGTTAAAATCTTTATTCTAATTCGTTCCAATGCCAAAAAGAAAAATGGAAGAACTATTTCTTCATGACCCATATAGCACTGAAGGGGGAAAAAACACAACCATGTTACGAGGTTTAATAACCTCCGATAGTAGATATGAGATTTCCTAGAAAGAGACACTGGATTCCGTTATTGATGTGTAATCGCAAATATAGTGAATGTAATGAAGATTCTAATGGCGGGATTTTACAAAAATTGGCCTCTGAGAAAGAAAGAAAAGCAGATGATACCGAAGAAAGTGCAATTTAATTTAGTGGATGGAATTAATCTATAGGTCGGTGAGACATTTTCTTTTCCCAAGACATGTTGCCTCATTGAGTAATTACCTCATGTTATAAATCCGTATGATGTATTTACTTTAATCGTTGATGAAATTATAAACTTGCTAGAATTAAAAACAAATAGATCTGGACAACAAAAGTTGAACAAACCTAAGCTAATTCCATGTTCACAAATGCATAAGTGGACATTGATTAATCTTGAAATAATAATAAAAAAAATCTTGAGACATATGTTGTATATATTTACAACATATATAGGATGGAATTTGAAAAAGCGAACTCTATAACAAATTATTGGTCGAAAAGCTCAGTATAGAATTTTCAGTTACCTCGTACCATTATTTCATGAAAGATTTGAATTATTATTTTCATTTTGCCAATAATATATCCGTAGCCCGTGATGACTGGCTTAGAAAAATGCTTCTGCTTTCCGACAAACTGCAAAGAAAATGTAAAAAGAAAAAATATTCAAGTCTGATGAACACATTGTCATTGATGAAAAGTTGATTAAAAAGAGCGAAAGATACATCTTCAAACAATATATATGAAATAAAGCACACAAATATGGGATCAAATTATTTAAATCATGCCGAAACGAAGGATATTTTAATTTGGTAAGTCAGCTGACGGTATTAGAAAAACTGGATTGGCACACAATATATGTCTACAGCTTGCCGAGGAGCTTTTCCACCAAGGTCCATAGATAATTTTTTTTACAAGTAATGAATTAGCTATATCATACCTAAACAGCAAGACTTATATAGTTGGAACACTTAAAAATACTTAAATAAATAAAAATCAAAAGTTTTTCTTCATTGCAAACTAAGAAAAGCAGAGATGGCATCCACAGATAATAACGGGATTATCGTACTCAAAAGGAGAAAGGCGCGGGAAGTGAGAATTTTATCCACAAAACTCGCTCTCATCATGGTACAAAGTAAATAATGTGTTTTCTTGTACATGGCAAACATTCGTGTTTTTTCTACAAGCTAACAAATATGCAAAAGCTGAAACTAATAACTGTTCATGAATATAATAAGGAAAAAAGTGGTATAAATTATTCAGATAAAATTTATTGCCACAAAAAAAAAAAAAAAAAAAAAACTTGGTATTTAACTTCTGCAAGGAATTTCAAATGTAAAAGCTTTGATAATTTACAAAACTGCAACAAAGAAAAATGTAAATATAGAAGATACAGAGAATTATTAGCTACAAAATTATTAGGGTTGTTTGAAAATACTATAAAAGCCTGACTTCAACAGAGTCAGCATAACATTGCAGTTCGGAAAAATGATTTTGGAATAATTAGACACGCATGTAAACTATATTATTCAGACAGAAGAAAGACATCAAATGGACGGATCAAAGTGGGAATTTATAGGAAACAACAAATTTTTTTGTCAAAATTGTCATAACCAACCTGAGCTTTGTGTAGAAAGCTTTATAAAGCTTTATATTTTAAATAATTTAATGAAACATTTTTTAATTGTTTTTATAACAATTCAACAGTTTCATTAATTCTTGTGCAATATCTTTCCAAATACCAACGAAGATACTTCGTAAGTATTCAAATAAGTGTCCGAATATGGGAATGCGGTCCGATGAGAACTTTTGCTGTCACCCAAATATGAGTGACACGGTAGAACGTATTAAGGAAAGAAATATGCAATTTTAGGTTGTTGCAAATAAAAAAAAAATTCACAGCAATTTTTTAAAAGAATAAAAAGAACAAATATTTTCAATGAAAATTTGCCAGGTTTACAATAGAAAAATGCACAGTTCTCTGATTTTTCTAGGTTATCCAAATGAGTGACATCTCACTTTTATGACTTTGATAAGGAAAAAAAGAAAGAAAAAAAGAAACATGTTAGTTTTCAAATTCAGATTAATTAAAGTTTAACACGCATGCATTAAAGTACATGCAGAAACAGTAGCTTTTTTATATGCACTGTAGAACTGGAATCAAAATCAATAAATCAGATCGAAAAGTAAGGAGAAATTCGGATTGCATGAACTTAAAGATTCAGTCTAGAAGATGTTTTCAAGATTAAAGACCTAAAACTTCACTATAATCTTTGTTATTGGCAGGGGTGTTTGTGGGACCCCAAAAAATCCCCTGAAACTTTTACGGACTTACTACCGACATTTTGGAGTTTCGAGAAGGGGGGGGGATGAAAAATTACGATTATGAAGTATTGAATGACCTAATTATAAAAGTTCAATGAATTACTTTTTTTTGCAAAATTAAGACCTTTGAACCCAGGTCACGTGATCGCACATCTGGTCGAACGAAGTCTCTCCCTTTTTTTTTCTGCCGCGCCTACGTGCCGAAAAGAATCCAGAAGAGAATGTCCGAGAACCGGGGGAATGAGTCATAACTCGCAATAAGGAAAGAACAAAAAAGAAGTTTTTTCCCCCTTTTCACGCATTATCACTGCCTTTGGAGAAAGAAAGGAAAAGTTTTCACCACACACACTGACCTTGCGTTTTCTGCTTTCAAAGCAAACAAAATTACCCAGATCAAAATAAATAATTCATTATTATTCCTACTTCCTTTTGAACGACGATCCCCGGAATTTCCGGGTATCAAAGTTCAAAATCCCCGGAATTCCGGGGTTTCCCCGGAGCACAAACACCCCTGTATTGGACAAAAAAATTCATTTTTAAGTAGATTCCTTTTGTGAAATGGTCTTCATTATGCGGTTTCTAAAATATTTTTGCATATCTTCTCATATTTTGCTGCCTAGAATCAAAACCTATCCCTTATTTAAAAAGTTTATAAATGTTCCTGGTGCTTTGCTCATATAATCTCGTGAACACAAAACCCAGAATAACTTTGAAAAGCTTTCAACCGGTATGGAATATGTTGTAGGGAAGACACGTGGGTAAATGGGTCATGCAGCACAAACGGGGAGGAAATGAGGTGATTGAAATTTCATTTCATAACTACTTAAGGGATTATTCACACCAGGCCACATCATATTAAACTTTTGTATTAAAAGTTTTAATTATTTATTTTTTGTCTGCCAACCCCTGAGAAGTTAAGAGTCAATAACACTACTACTAGATGAAAGCAGTGCATCATACTTTTAAGTTACGTTGTTCTTAGTTCACCTAAGGTATGGTCGTCCAGTGACAGAATCTCGTCTTCAACACCATAATGCTGCGTGTTCGAAACTCGATTGAATGTAAGATTTGTATATTGAAACTCGATTGAATGTAAGATTTGTATATTTAAATAGTATGCTTGGATTTGGGATGTAGCAAATCAGGGAAACACTTTTCACGAAAGTTATGTTATAGAAATACTTATAATTTTAAATATTACAAATAGGAGGAAAACTCTAAAAAACAAACAGTAAAATTTTATTTATTTACAGTCAATATCATATATAAAATACTGGAATGATGTTCACAACATTGAATATAAAAAATTGTTAATGACAAGAATATCAAACTGAGCAGATAGCACAATCATTTATAAAATGAATACAGCTCAAACTTTTAATTTAGTCACATAGAAAAACGTAAGTAGTGCTGACGTTTTATTGAAAAAACTTTCTAAATTCTTGAATGCCTTCTTCAAATCTTGTATGGCGCCGGATACCAAGGTTTTCCAGTCTTTCACAACTTAGATGGGCGTTCTTTGGTCTTGGAACACCAGGACTTGCGAAATTAAAAGGAATAATATTATCATGACGCTGACCAAAATTTTCGGCAATCATCTTTGCCATTTGATATTTCGTTAATGCTTCAGCGCCGCACCAATGATAAATTATGTGTTCTAATAATGGACCCTGGAGAAAACAATTTGTATCATATTAAAAGTGCAATCTATAATATTATTCAGACAGCGCTTTTTAAACTACTGGTCCCGACTACATGTTAAATAAAGCAGAAAAATATGGAATCCTAAAACGAAGTACTTCCTTTCAGATTCTTCAACATTTATAAATAAAAATATTAAAACAAAAATATCTGTTTTAAATAAATTTCCTTTTAGAATATAATCTTTAAATATGCTTTAGTTTCCTATTCATCTTCCCAACTGAGTTTGCAGAAATGTATTTCGTGTAGATCTAGCTTAACAATAACAAAAGATCTAGAAATTAAAACTTGAAATTAACAGTATTAGCATTCTAAAACTCATCGTATTACATTTTATTTATTTAATGAGTAAAGTTTTGAATTTGGAAAAATCTTTCAGAGAAAGGATCTCAAAATTCCTTTAAGTAGCATTATTTTGTATTTTAAATAATAACAAGATTTTAACAAACATTAAAATATAAAAACTGCACCAAAAACATTTTGAATAGAACATAGAATTTTCAATTATTCAAAAGTGAATAACTTACATGAAGCTTTCTCTGCACTAACTGATAGATGATAGATGCGATGTCAGTAGTATGCGACGGAAATCTTATTTCATAATTAGATACTTCCTTCACACCATTTGATCTTATAGCATTTATAAGAGAGGATATAGCACTTTCTTCAACATTCTCTTCACCTCCATATATCACAGGGATACGTAAAATACAACTACCTAAAAGCGAGAAGAAAGTCTATATAATGTAATAGCGGTAAGACAGGGGAAAAGCCATTAACAAAAAGGGGAAATTTTTTTTTCTTGATGAATACATTAATCTTCTCAAATGCAGTGAAATTTATGCTAAAAATTGACAAAAATTCAAAAAAAGATTTTCTTATCTTGTGTTATCTCTTATTACAATTCTCCTGATTTTTTCATGATACCATGAGTGCACAAACTTTAATAACATTTTCGCGAAATTTAAATACAGAAAAAGATAAGGCAGCAAGATCCACTCTGCCACAATGTAAATTTCAAACTATTCAATTTGAACCGGTTGCTGATATTCTCAATTCCTTAGTATTATTTACTGCTTTACTTTCATTTTTGCAAACCTTTAATCCTTCAATGAATTTACTTTTTAAAGTCCATAGAGTATTAAATACATATTTTCCCTGCATATTCTAAAAAATTCTATACCTTTTGCATGAAAATTATTTGCAGGAAAAATACTTAAATAATTCACTAATAACGATGTTGAAATATAACAAATGAAATATAAAGTTGTGACGACGGGCGCAAGAGCAACAGCGAACACTTGGGGGAAAAGAAACCCTCAGTCATTTTCAAGAAGGCATAAAATTATTCCCGAAGAGAAACGATTTTTTCCCTACCTGAACATGCAAAAGGACATGAAAGAAAATATATACCCATCCCCCCCCACACACATACTCAGTATTTCCCTAAACAGAATGAAAACTTTTTACACTGACCTCCTGTAGCACTTTCCACTAGGAAGATTATTGATGAGACAACCCAGTAAAAATGTATTCATATAACCTGGTTGATCTAGCATGGGGAAAATTCAGTTTCTTTAGAAAGAAAAATAAGAAATTTTAAGGCCCTTATACAAGGACCAATAAAAAACAAGCAGTTTTGATGGTCCTAGTTTAGTTTTCTGTAGTATAAGTTTTAATGATGATACAGAAACTGGAATTTTATTTACCTTCGAATTTTCCTTTCAATGACTTGGGAAAGCTCTTAATATCAAATTAAAAACATACATAAACTAGGATTTAAGGATTTCTTTAGAATACGAGACATTTATTAAAGTATTTTTTAAAAGTAATTTAATGCCTATTTGTAGACTCAGAACGGATTTATTTAATTGAATCTTTGTTGCATGCAAATACGTTTTTACATACAGATCAGCTATATAGGTGGCTTGGCTTTATTTACATTAATAGTTTGATTTGGATTAATGCCACACCAGATATGTGCTAATACGCTATGAGTGACATTGCAAATGTATCTTGTAGGAATCGTCCAGAAGCAACAACCAAGCGAAGTGGAATCGCCATCAGATAACAGTATAAGAGCTTGGGTTGGCATTCCCTTCTTCATATTACATAAATGAAAAGACAGTTAGGTGATGCACAAATTCAGTTCCTAAGGAATCATTGACAGATTGTCACAGGTTCAATAATTACATCCAACAAGAATTCCAGGTACGAGCAAAGCCAATGCACTGATGAAATACAAATGGGTGACCAAATAAGATGAAATAAAAGCTTTATTATTAGAAGGCTGGAGCATTTTTTAATTTCATTACGGATTGTATGCGACATGGGATGGATGCATAGAGGTCATGAACAACAATTAATAGAATATGAAGTGATTCTTCCTCAGAAGTCCTTAGAAAGCTGTCTCTAATTCCGAAAGCGTAGATGGTGGAGTCAATCGAGCACAGTTTTGACTCCCAATATCCTCCTAAATGTTGAATAATGTTCAAGTCAGGAGACAGATTCGGCCAAGCAAGATTATCTGCTTCCTCATTATGCTTTTTAAATCATGTATGAAAGATTTTAGCAATATGGATAGGAGCACTTGAAAAAGTGGCCCTATCCATATTTATAAAGTGCAAATTCTCCGGGAAGTAAAGTGTGGAGAAAAAGATGTACTTGGTCCTCCCAGAATATCAACATAGTGAGCAGCTGTAATCTTTCCATGCAGAACACAAAGGGACAGAAGACCATGCCCAGATATCATACCCAATATAATAAAAGTATCACTTCCATGTTTCAGAGTCGGCAAGGGGCAATTAGGAAGAAATGTTTCTGTGAGCGTTCTCTGCACATAAACGTGTGCTATTGATGAAATATGGTGAAGGTTGATTCATCAGACTAGATGAATTGTTGCCACTGTTGTGGACTCCAGTTTCTGCGCGTTTTATACCAATAGCATCGTTGAAAAACATGACGGATTTTACCAATGGTTTACGAATTGCAAATCTTCTACAAACATTCGAAGTATGAAGTTCCCTTTGGGCAGTTTTAGCTGAAATGGGGTTCTGGAAATGACTATTTATTTTGGATGTTAATTGGGATAAAGATTGCTTGTGCTTTCAAGCCACTATGCGAGTCAAAACTTTTTTATCCCTCTCACTAAGATTTTTAACCGTCCATTGCTATGCTTCGCAGATGCAACATTACTGCATTTCGTTTACGCTGTCATAACGACTGATACAGTACACCTTGCACACCCAAATTAAAATTTGAAAATTTATTATACAGTGATTACTTTTCCTACTCAATTCAAACTAAATAATTCACATTTTGACTGTGGGGCGATATCTGAAACTGTAATTCGACTGAACAAAAGCAATAGGAAAGCCAAAGCGAAGTTTTTGAATTAATTGAATTTTATTTTGGTTTAAATTTTATTTCCATTATTCTTATGTATTCAGATGTGATAAATTGCTCACACTCCCTGTAAAAAAATAACAATTTTCTATCATAAATTCTTAATACTTTTCTAATGTAAGATGAATTCTGCTAATGCAAAACAAATTCAACTATTTAGCAGCATCAAGTTATAAAACACAAAAATTAATTTCTGCAGAATAGAAATAATGTTCTGCAATTAAATAAAGTTCCATTTTGAATAAAATGTGAATACAAATCATTATATCTTGTGTAAATTGTCTATATTATCTTAAGATAAATACAAATGTTCTGAACAAAAAATATATCTTAATACTGCTAAAATTGAAGTATCAATTTTTTCCAAAGATTTAATATTTTTGGTACTGCAGTCCTTAATTACTTTCAATCAAAATTTAAATGATTGTTGAAAAATAATTAAATAAATAAAAATTAAGACAATAAATATTAAAATTTCCTAAATAAGTATGCAAACAATTTTATTTATAGTAATATTCTTTTGACATTCATTCAATAACAAATATACAGATAATAACAAAATATACAGAGAATGCCTTAGAAAAATTTATTAATCAATAATAAAATCTTGAAAAGAAATTCGAACACTAAAAGAAAATAAAGCTTTTATATTAAAAAAAAATTGGAGGATAAATGAAAATCTTAAAAGTGCGATGCATTGATAGAAATGCTCTAAATACACAGGTATTTTAACCCAATTATAATGGTACACATTTTGTTTTTAATTAATGTTTACAAATTGCTTTATGATATTCTTTGTGATTTAATTTCCTTATACTGTTTCCAGAACAACACACATTTGTATAATTTTGTTATTTGATTAAAAAAATTAAATTAACTGTGTAAACTATTGTGTAAAATTAGTTGCATAAATTAAAACTAATGTTTACTAACAGTAAAAATATATACTTTTTTTTACCTGGATTGATCTCAGTAATAATTCGTTCAGCTTCAACCTTAAAAATTCCATATATATTCAAAGGATCAGGACTCCGATCTTCAGCATATGGGGGGTTGTCACCACCAAATACATAATCAGTACTTATAAACACATAAACAGCCTTCACTTCAGCTAAATAAGAAATTAGAACACAGAATATTCAGTATGATTCAATGGTTAAAAATGGCGATATAGTTAATAAATTTATACAACAATTCAAATTTTTAATTTAAACAATTCTTTTTTCAAATGCATACAGATGGGTCAAATAGTTAAAAAATTAGACAACAGGAATCAAATGATTGGTAAATGGTTGCAAAATGCTAAACATTAATGGAAATTGTACTCATTTATTTTTCAGAGAGAACAGATGACAAGAGAGTGAAGATAAATTTTAATATTTCAAATTGACATTTTTCTTTAATTATTATTCATTTGCTTATCATAATCACGATTTTTTAGTTTAACTATATCACAAACTGCCAAATAAAATAATTTAAAGAAAAATCCTGATAAAAGCAATATTCAAATACAGTAGTCATGTTGTTACAGACAAATAATACTATCACACTATAGGAAATTCTATGCATTGCATTTGCAATAATTATAAATGCACTGCTATTGCTTTCCCCCCATAAATTTTCATCATTGTGAAAAAGTTTGTTAATTCAGCAAAACATTGCAAAACTTCAAATTATTTTTTACCTATACAAAGTTCATATCTTTTTTAGAGTATCAGATTTTGAAAAAATTAAAATGATTCAATATGGCGACACAGATTTTAAGTGGATTCGTTAATTAACTAGAAAATAAAGAAAACGATAAAAGCAACATTGAACAATGCAATAGTAATATTATAGATAATGAAATTTGACAAATATTTGAAACTAAAATTAATTAATGTTTAAGCATCATCCTAAGAATTGTTAGATACAATTTTTTCCTTTAAAAAAATTATTGGAATTATACTTTTAACATACAATACTATGAGAAAGCAAATATACTACTTTCAATTTAGATGATAAATATTTTCATGTAGACACTACATTTGAAAAAATTAATGCTAATAGTTTTGTAATATTACAACTCCATTTTTGAAGCGGCATTTTGAGATGGTTCTAGTAATTTTGAACTACGATTAAATAATGAAGACAACTTCTGAGTTAGAATTCTTTTTCAAATATCCTCATCACAGCATGTTTTCTCATAGAAAGATAATTCAATGGAATGACTTTATGCCATGCACTCAATTTATAAATAATATGACTCATATGTTCGGCATGGGCTTATGGTAGTTCAAGAACTGGATTATGGTTTTCATTTTGGAAGAATTAAAAAGGATGCACATAAGTTTCTATAAACTGAAAATAGTTTGTATTTGATTTTACAGATTCAAATATAATTTAAAATAAATAAAAGAAGGCAGATTACCGGCCAGCTTAGCAAGCTCTCCTGGAACTGTAACATTTAATGGATAATAGGAATCTGGATCCATTTGAATTTTGTCAGGCGATTTCTCAGCAGCACAATGGATTATAGCATGTGGCTAAGAAGGAAAGTCACAATGAATATACGGAAAATGTCGTAAATATTAACAGATATCTCAATATTTGAATTATACACTTCTACAAACAATTTTAAGCTATTAATTGTTAAACAAATCAAAACTTTCAAAAAGAATCTTATAAATACCATTACCTAAATTATGGATTGTTGAAGTAAGGAAATCCCAGATTTTTCTAATATTTGTATATATACGGTGAAATATATCATAAGTGAAAAGCTATTAACTTCTACATAAAGAGTTTTACATACTTAGCAGCATTTAGTAGCATTTTTAGAAGATATTGAAAGAGCATTCATTCTATTATTTTTTATGTGTTTTTCAAATCTTGTTAAAATATAATCTGTACAAACTAACATTTAAATATATTTTAAACGTCCAAGATTTTTCATGAACAAAAAAGGTTTTAAAACAGATGGCATAGAACAAATTAAATGGAAACAAACCAAGTCAAGGTATTTTTACTGACATATAAAGACAAAAGAATCAGGTAAGTGGATCATTTTAATTCATCAATTCATTCAAGAAAAGTAATGGTAATTTTTCGAAAATTTTTAAAGAAAGGTTGATAAATACTCTACAAGGAAAGATATGAAAAACATACAACTTCACTTAAATATGACTAAAAAAGACCTTTTTGAACATGCAATACTGGAGGGGGTAGTGGATTCATGCCATAAATAAAATAATTCACAGAAAAATATTAATACATTCCTATGAAAACAAAGATTAATGGAAAAACAAATTTATTACAAGCAATATTATGCTTGTTAAACAAAACAAACTGATTGTTTCTTCTTTAATAATTCATTTCCTGAAAACACTTTTACAAGCAGATATTTCCTAAAAGAATTTCGTAAACGTTCAAATCATGGTATAAACAAGTTCACTAAATAATCAGTGAAATATGTGAAAGTAAAAAAGTTGCCATTGGGCTAGTTCACAATGTGCTAACGATATTACTTATAATTTTCAAAAGGCTGTGAAAGGAAAATTCACTTCAATAAGTAGGCAACGTTTTCAATTATTCAGAGCTCCAGGATCAAGCGAAATGGCGTAAAAATTAGGCAAGTTACTGTTACTACCCTGAAATACATTGAGTCTAGAATTTGTACAAAGCATTTTATTATGATATTCTTACAATAAAAATGCTGCTGAAGAGCTTGAATGTCACTGGTAATACCTAGATATGAAACTCTGATTCGTTTGCCCACCTTCAGAGAAATTTGTTATTTCTGATACCTTTATTGTTTCCAAAATTTTTTTCTTCTGGTTACAATTTTCACGATGGGCTAAGCCACTTGAAATTGTAAAATGCAAAGAATACTTTGGAAGATATGTTCAATAAAACAAGAATAAAAATTTATTTAGAAATCTGAAGTCCCAAGATGAATATAAAGCTGTATCATATCAACTTTTAACATCTGGCATCTATTTACAGCATATTCAAATTCAGAAACTTTGATTTAAAGCAAGGTAACTGGAATTCCACATGCTTTAAATTCTTTTTCGATATTGCAGCAGATTAATCTAGAAATAGGATTTCTAATGACATACAGCTTCAAATTAATGATTTTTAAAACCGTGTTTTCTCACACATTCTCTAAAAACCATGAAAGGGGGGATGCATGCATTTTTATTTCTTTCAAGGCAAACACAGATTAAAAAAATATTCAATTAGCCTGGTTGTAGTAATCACCCATTGAAATATTGTTCAATGTAGCATCTGAAGAGGGATTCTACTAAATTTTTCAAACATTTTTATCGACATTTATTCACATATTAAAGGTTTAGTACAAACAAACTAGCTCTTTATGAGACCCTACATAACGAAATTAGAGTTATGTAAAGCTGAGAAAAGTATGCCTAAAAACTAGGATGATACAGTTACTTTCAAAGAAATGAATAGTAAAGAATTGAATTAATAAGTATTTAATTATTAATTGCTGTAACACTTTTCCTTATATTTAGGGCCTCTCATTCTCCATTTAGTTTCATTGTCTTAACTATCATTATGTTATGTTGACGATAGTTTTTCTAACATCAGCTCATACATGCTATACACAGTCTTAAATTGTAGAATAATCAATATTATAGCTGAATAATCAATTTTCTATGCTGAAACTGAAAAACCGAAGCAGAAAGAAATCTTTCAGATTTAACCAATATTTCACTAAAGTCATTTGATTCTAATATTTTATTTCTTTTTGGTGCTTGACATTTTCGAAGTTATGAATTGCTGCATGATTGTGTTTAACTCTGATATTGTCATAAATGAATTCCAGCAAAATAGCTTTGGTTAAACATTGTTCAGAAATAAAAATTAAGGAAAATTTAACCCATTAGATAAAAACCATATTATAGTAAAAGAAGAGAGATTCTATCATTAATACTCTAAGATTTCATGGCAGTAAGGAAGCACTGGTAAGTATTATAATACATAGGGAGTCTCATGAAGGGGAACAGAAGTTAGGGGAACAGAAAAAAAAAACATATATTGGAAACATGAAAATCGGTAATCGTGTATGTTTACATAGGAAGATGTTCAAAATGTGACTGCACATATTGAAATATCCATTCGCGTGGCGTGAAATAAATTGCTTTTTATAGTAACTAGGTCTCGAAACATCAATTCCATCAGATGGCCCAACGTAAAGATCTGGCGATCGCGGCCATAAAACAGGGCTCTCACATCTATTCCAGTCACCTGGGTATTTTCATATTCTGCCAATTATATACAGGGGAGTTGAAATGCACCTAAGTTCCATTATGCTAGAACCAAAAGCCTTTATCTAACGTTAAGGGTATGTCATTCAAGAAATCAATCAATACCACGTATGAATGTCCTGCGAGGCATTCCTGTGTCCTTATTAGACAGTCATGTGATTGCCCAACAAAGTGGCCCACACATTATCAGAACAGCAGACCATATGTTTGTAGATGGATTGCAGAGTGATTGTACTTAATGATTGAAATTATATTCTTTTATCTTTAAAAAATAAATCAAAATATAAAAATTAAAATCTAATTTCCAACTTAACCGCTTTTAATGAAATAAACCAAAGAAATGTACGTTCAATAATTGCTATGTCGGATAAAATATAAACAAAAATTCAGAATTGCAGCACAAAAATTGACATTTTACTCTTAGACAATGATATTAAACGATTGAATGAAAAGATTATTGAAACTAATTTACAAAAGTTATTTAGAAGACTTGCTGCTACTTTAAAAACCCACTAACAGAACAAACAAACACAAAACAAGGAATTTGTAATAAAATATCAAAAATATATTTCTTGTAACATTTGCAAATAACATTCATCATCGAAATATGATAATGTCATTACTTATAATGAAATGAATACTGATAATACAGAAAGCACCAGATGAATTTTTACTCAACAACAACAAAACTGTAGTGTTAGTTAGTGCTGATAATTTTTGTATAATGGACGAAACAGTATCCAATCCTGAAGATTTGGTCAATGAAAGTCCCAACAAGAAAAATTTCAAAATACTAACAGAAAATTAGATTGCAGACTTCAGTAGTCCCAATACTGCATTAAAAAAGTCGATGCCACTTTTGAAAATAAAAATGCTGTTCTTCGACATATTCCATCAATTATGTTCCACTGGACAGCAGAATATGAGAAAATTCTTTAAGGGTAGAATTTTGCGAGTTCAATACTACTTATAACATCAACTGTTGGACCAAAGAATTAGACAAACCCATTAAAATTTTTATGGACTCTTGATAATCACAGAAAAAATTTCTAAATATCTCATCAACAATGAATTTAAATACTACTTTATCTCTGATAAAGCAGCAAACAATGACTTATTTATCAAACTGTAT
This sequence comes from Argiope bruennichi, assembly GCF_947563725.1. Taxonomy (NCBI): domain Eukaryota; kingdom Metazoa; phylum Arthropoda; class Arachnida; order Araneae; family Araneidae; genus Argiope; species Argiope bruennichi. The sequence continues at coordinate 107,963,862 of NC_079162.1, forward strand.
TTTAAAAGAAACGCCTATAAAATAAAAGAAATTTATTTTTATCCAGTCAAGAAACAATATAGAGTATAGAAATTACTATTAAAATACTAAATTCAATTAAAAAGGAATAACTACAAAAGCTTCAGCAGAAGGAACAAGTTTAATTTTGACAAATATATATAACATAGGCTTAAAAATTAATGAAAATGAGTAAAAATAAAAAATAAAAAATATTCATTTTACTAAAGAGCAATATTGATAAAGTGCTAAAATTTACCTTGAATTCTCTAACAATGCCAGAAACGGCATCAATATCAGTAAGATCGATTTGTACTAAATCATCTCTCACTCTAGTTCGAGCAAGTCCCAAGACTTTCCATGAATTTCTTTTAAATTCAGTAACAACAGCACGTCCTAGAAGACCTGATGCACCAGTTACAATGACATTCATCGCTATTGGTCACCTATGGAAAGAATACATTACACTTATAAATTAAGTATATTTACTTAAGAATGACAAAAAATATTTTATTGATTTTAAATTGACAGTTTCTTTAACTTCAAAACTCATCTTTTAATAACAAAATGATCATTTGAAATATTGTATATAATTTTCATTTTTATAGAAACATTTCTCAAATTTGATACAAAACATCAAATACACAATTTAATATTAATGAAGCTTGATAAAATCTAATTATTTCGATTATTACAGGGCTATGTATCTCTTTATCACTGAAATGAGAAACTTTATCTCAGAAATTATTTGAATGCGCTGCAAAATGTAGAGCACTCTGTCTTTGCACTCATTTAAGTTAATTAGCTTCAGGCAAAATTTTCCAGAGAGCACAATTTTTTAAAATTTAAACAAGTAGCAATTCAGATGTCAAACTATGAGATGTTAGTCCAAAATCAAATATTGAAATTAACTGGTCTAAAAAATTTAAAGCATATTATATAAATTTTATGCTTAAAAACCATGTAAAAACTGAATAATTTTAATTTGATATATTGTTATCCCGCTTAACAACACGAGGTGTTATGGAGGATGCATCTAATATATATTCATATTTATGGTCAGATGATGATTTAGATTAGATTAACTCCATTAACATTTAGATTAACACTCCATTTTGCAAACTTCCACACCACACCAATGTAAGGACTTCTCACTCGTGACGCTTTACCAAATGTGCAACAAGCCCAACCCACATACACGGCAGATCTTTGTTAGAATAAGGTTTTGAACTCGCAATCCTCCATTCATAAAGATGAAACTAGCATTATAGACCTTGTATAATTAAAAACAAATCACACAACTTTAATTAGCCAATCAGATCCAAGTTTTATTTAAATAAGTTACTATCAAAGACAGCAAAACACTCATTTATATTAAACTTTAGTTATAAAAATTAATACTTTGAAATATTTAGGAACTCAAAAATATATATTTTGTTACGATGACTTTGTCTTGGAAAAAAAAAAATTGGTGTTAAAATCTTGCTTGGGAAAGGAGAGGTATTGAAACTTGGTTCTCTTGATACGGCAAGCTTTTAAGAAAATTGGGTTCCTCACCTCGTTAGACAATAAATGGCAGACAACTACTTAGTAGTTTTGGTGGGGGGATATGGCTCAGTGTTAGCACACTTGAAAGCAAGCCAGGTAGTCTTCTGATTCAAGCCTGCTTGATTCTTGAGATTTAATTGAACAAAGAATTAAACTTTGTTTGATGTTATTTAGGACATCATTATATTCCAAAATACCACCAAAATTTAAAGAAAGATGGAAGCGTAGATAAAGAGACACTTAAAAATATTAGTTATATAACAGAAACTTGCTAAATACATATTTTCATTCACTCTAATTTTTTTTTTAAAAAAAAGATATAAACAGTAAATGATTAATGTCTCAGAAAGAATTCAAAAAAAAAAAAAAAAAAAAGGGGGGGGGGGCGACATACTTGAAATAACAGTTAGCAGGAACTGTAACTGTAATGGTACAACTATGTAATGCAATACTACTTCCAATTCAAAGTCCCTGTTATAATTTAAATACATTAAAAAATTTATTGTTTACAAATAGAATTTAGTTTTAAATATCAGAAATTGATATTTTACCCAATGTAACTAATTAAAATTAATATTTCTTAATTTCACAGGGCTCTTTCTATACATCAATAATGCATTAAAATGCACATATCATTTACAGATCATTCTGAAAGCTTTAACTTTCTACATACCTTTGTCTAGGTATGTGGAAAGATTCTTCCACATACCTATGTCTAATATGTTACTAGGTATAGATAAGTATTTATATTTATCTGAAGCTGGCAGATTCTTTAAAATACAGCTGGAGCAGATCCACAGTTTCTCTGCGATTTTTAAATGAGTTATCTTTATTAAGCAAAATGGAATTTAAATATTGTCATACATCCACATACTTATGAATTTTAAGAATGTTTTTTTTTTAGATTATGCCTTATACTTCCCTATTAGTAACTTTATCCATTTAAAACATTATGATAAACATTACTTATGCCAAACATTAAAATTATATATATACTGCGGAATTCCTTTAGGAAATTTTTTCAGATAAAAATTTATTAAAATCAGATCTTTTAGAAAGCTAGATAATTATAAATTTTTAAGAGACTAGTCATTTAAAAGTATCAAATGCTTTAAGTTTTGATTCCATACTAGTAGTGGTATAGAAAAAGGTAAACAGGGTAAATAGAAAAATTTTATCTTTAAAAAATAAGTATTTTATAAGCCTTTTTTTAATACTTTTATAGAAAAAGTTAAGAACCAATATTAACATAGTAGTTTACCAATATTAACATTAACTGTTTATGGAACTAAATTACGACGAAATTCACTAAGATAAGCAAGAAACTATTCAATTAAAATTATAAACTAATTAAAATTAGAAATTATTCAATTAAACATACACACACGCATATATATATACATATATGAACATAGAATATCACGTTAACTAACTGTATATTTTTCAGAAACATTAAAGCTAAGTTATTAAAATGTTTTTCTGCAAGTATCCTGAAAATGTAAATAAAGTACTTTCATTCTACATTGGAAATACTTTATTATACTACAGTTAGCTGTATTAAATTAGGGGGTGGGATATTACATTGCCACTTCATTAAAAAAAAATGTAAAATTTTATTAACTATGCAAACAAAGCCTTCTGTTTCTTTAAAGTAATTTCTCAATCTCATTCTTGCAGCTTCTCAGTTTTCTTGTTAATTTTCCACAACTCATTAGATCATTTCAGTAGTGAAAAGTCTCTGGTTTACTCAGCTTGTTCATAAGTGTGTTAAAATTAAATTCAATTTCATCACTTTCCTTTTCTAAGAGAGATTTCTAATTTTCTTTATGTCACTGGCAGCAATGTCTTTAGCTCTTCGTTCCTCCAAAAATAGGTGATATTTTAAATGGGCTGCTAATGCTGATATTTTCATATCTTTAGTAATATTTAATCGGTGGATTCCACTAGATCATTTTACATGGTCATAGACTAAATGCAGTGAGATATATCATATCATTCAAATTTTCCACCTCAATATTTTTATTAATACAGAATCCTTATCCAATCGCATTTTTCTGACATAAAAATTCTTGAAAGATGATTTGACTACATTTCCCTAGAAATCTATATACTCCATTAGAACAACATCACGGTCATCTTCATTTATTCGTCTTTTCTGATGCAAGTGCAAAAGAACTCATTTCATTTTCACACTTACTAGTTTTCTCTGCCATGTATACCGGAGTAATATATATAACATTTCTTACTAAAACATAGCTTATTAGAGACTTGATCACCTCTTACAGCTGCACTCACTTTGCCAATTGCAGAATAGAATTCATTATCAGGAAAATTAAACTTACATAATATATTTACAGATGAAATTTCAGCTAAGAAATTTTCTTACAAAACTTTTTAAAAAATGCAAACATTATTTTACTAACTTATAAATATCGGATGCATAAGAAGGCAACAGTCGGTCATCACCCTGATACATTTGAAGAAACAGATTAATATGCTCTGCAACACAAGTGAAAAAAAAAAAAAAAGAATTCACTGGTATTATTTTATCTCTGGTAGCTTGGTAAAGAGTAAAAAATGATCTACAGGTAACTTGGGGAAGTTTACTACTTTCAATTAATTTTACACATTATAACATCTGGCTAGATTTCAAATGCACACTAGCTTACTAGTGTATTTTCTAATCATCTTTGATAACAGAATTTTAGAAGCAATGTTTTAAGCTTAGAAGATTCTTGTCTTTGAGCAGGAGAATCTTCAAACGTATAAAACAGTCGCGTGTAACATTCCCCGTTTTTCCCAGTATTGATAAGACATTTTGTTGTACTGATTCATTGTGTCGTCGCTGTTACTTACTAAACTCCTCGGGAAAGCCAGATGGTGGCTCTTTTCACCTGGGTAGTCTCGCATCTGTTCATTAGCGACTACAGTGGAAGACCACATATGGAATTCCTCGTCCCAGAGGTATTGATAGTACCTTCAAAGAGAAAGGGATGTCCAAACATCTGGATGCTAGATGTTTCTCTTTGTGAAAGGACCTTCCCATGACCCACTGGCGCCGCTGAGAGAGCATATGGCTGAACTCCGATTGCCGAAGGAAAGCTCAAATGATCAATGTAAATTAAGAGGCGGAGATTGTCGCCGAAATAAAGCGCGGAGATTTTTTTTAGAGAGCAGAGAAGAAACGAATTGCAGAGGGCGGTTGGACAAAGTCCACGAGTTCGGAGTCTGAGAAACTACCCCTGGAGTTGTGTGTTGACATGATGGAGAACTGAGTTCCAAGAAAAACCTTCGAATTTGACTGTTGTATCTCCTACTCCTACTGTAAATAACTATTTATTTAACCAAGATTAGAACAAGTTGTTCTTTGTATATATAGGGCCCTAAACCAAAATAATCTTATGCCTTGTGAGCAGTATGGCTTTCGAAGGGGCCACAGTACCATTGACCAAGTTCTTTACTTTGCCCAAACTATCAGAGATGCTCATAACCACAAGCCAACGCATCATGCCGTGGCTGCTTTTTTAGATCTTACAAAAGCCTTCAATAGAGTTTGGAAACACAAATTAATTATTAAGCTGTATAATAGCTTTAACATCCGTGGCAATACTTTGGCATGGATCTCAGATTATCTATAACAGAGATCTATCAGGGTTAGGTTCAATAAGACACTTTCAAACAATTTTCATCTTAGCCAAGGTGTCCCACAGGGTACAGTGCTTAGTCCAACACTATTCTCTTTGTTTTTAGCAGGTGCAGAAAAAGTTATCTCTTTTGGAACACGCATTGGTATGTTTGCTGATGACATTGCGCTTTGGAGCTCTGGATTCGATATAAACCTTCTAGAGATCAAACTCAATGAGTCTTTGAAGGCCTTGTCCGAGTTTGCTGCAGAACTTAAACTCAAATTTAATCATGCCAAATCAATTACCACCTTTTTTACAACCAATAAATACTTATACAACTACAAACCAAAATTGATTCTTGAAAATCAAGAACTTGCATATGAAAAACACCCAAAGTATTTAGGATTTGTTTTGGATTCTGAACTTACAAGTAATAAGCATATTGATTACATAGCCTCAAAAGCAAGAAAACGATTAAACATCTTTAAATATATTGCAGGTAGAGACTGGGGAGCTGACGCGACTACCCTTAGAACTACCTATCTAGCTATCATCAGACCTTTACTTGAATATGGATTCCCAATTTATTGCTGTGCCTCCGTTTCGAACTTGAAGAAACTTGAACAGGTTCAGCTGAGTGCAGCTCGTATAATAACTGGTCTGAAACGAAGTTGCCCCTTAGATATTGTCCTTTATGAAGCCGACCTTAAACCTCTCCATGTTAGAAGGCATGCTAACCTTATCAAATATTACAACAAACTTTCCAGTTATGGCATTCAAAACAACACCTCAAAATACCTAAGAAATTGGACTAACCTCCAGAGACTCAAGAAAAATAGTCCCTTTAGTCAAGTCTTGTCTCAGAATATAATTCCTAAAAATGTAGAGCCACATTCTCTTCACTCCTGTATGAATCCTACTGAAGAACTTACCAGAGTTCACTTTCATTTCAACCTCCCTGATCCCATTAATAAAAAGGAAAATGCGTCAGAATACCTTAGACAATTGGCCTTGGAAGTCATTAATGAAATCCCTAAATGTGACATTAAATTGTATACTGACGGCAGCAAAATCGACAATTCTGCAGGTAGTGGTTTCTATATTGTAACTCCTCAGTCTAGTTTTTCTCTATGTCAGCGAAATCCAGACTTCTGTTCCGTTTTTAGAAGCGAACTTTTAGCAATCGATGAGGGACTTAAGAAAATTTTACACGAAAATAATTATAAGAACCTTTGGATTCTTACTGATAGCCGCAGTTCAATGGAACACCTTAACAATTGGACCTATGTTGGAGATAAAGCAAGTTTGTCTATTCTTCAGAAGTTGAAGCTGATTTCACTTCAACATGATATTCATTTCCAGTGGATCCCATCTCATGTGGATCTACTTGGTAACGAAATAGCAGACAGGCTTGCAAAGAAAGGAAGCAGCCTAGCGACTTCATCTTCTGCTGAGCTCACACACTTAGAACTGTTCTCTCAAGCAAAATTCCTAAATAAGAAGAATTGGATGGTTCCCCCTACTCATGATTGGTATAGAGCCAATAAGCCGGGGCAGTCCTTAAATCTTCCTTGTGATAGAAAAACCAACACTTGCCTGTCGCGCCTTGCCAGTGGCCACCTTAAATGTCTTTTCTTTTCTCAGGGTGAAAAATTTTACCCTCTTTGCCCGAAATGCTGCCAGCATCAGGCCTCTGCTGAACATATTCTGGACTGTTTAGGATTTCATTGGGGAGAAATTTATTCTTCTCCCTTCCTCGTTTTTGACTTTCTTTTTGTCAACGGATTTTTGGATTTGGTCTGACGTAGTCAGACCATGGAGATTAGCAACAACAATATATAGGGCTGTAAAATAAAGAATTGTCTGGAAATTCTGCTTCGTTATTTGATCAGTCTAGATCAGGACTTTACACACGGCAAAAATGATGATAGTTTCCATTCAGTACAACATTCACCTTTTTGAAATGCATTCACTGTGTGCAACCCACACAATTAATTATTCCCAATATTAACACACTCGAAACAATATTCTTTCTTTAAGTTCTGATGAAAAAGTTCATAAAATTTTAAATTTATTGCTGGGCTATCCATGCTGACTTAAAACAATTTCTTTAGATCTAACTTTCTAATTACTACTTAAAATGATGAAAATATATCACAAGCTATGGAGTCATAAATATAGATATGCTGTGCCAATATTATGGTGCTATAATCATGGTATTAGGAAAAAAAAGGTAAATTTGAAGAATTTGTATATACGGTTTTAAAAAATCATTGGCTTGGAAATTTTTTTTTCTTCAATTCCAGCAGAAGCAACATTCTGTGCTTTCTTGGAAGAGCTATGTTTAAATTCTACGAGGAAAAAATACAAACTAGTAAATAACTTAAAAGACATAATTATAAAAAATTCACAAATTTCTTTTATAAAAATATATTTATAAATTAGCAGAACAATCTTACTTCTATTTGTTTTCAAATAACTTTTAATTTATTTTTAAATTTGTTGAGAGAAGAGTGGAATATATATTTGTATACACTGGTGGCCAAAATTGTGGACACTTTTGAAAATTTTTATGTTTTCTAACTTTGTATGCTTATAGAAAATGCAACGTTTCACAAAATGCATTTTATGTTTTCTAACTTTGTATGCTTATAAAAAATACAACATTTCACAAAATGCAAACTCTTACATATCATTTTAAAGAGAATTTAATGCTGATTTCAATACAAAAAAGAAAAATTCAAATATTTGCAATACAAAAAAAGCTGAGCGACAATAATTACCGAGATACATTCGATGCTGATGACTGCAGTGAGTTAACTTAGTAGGGTAGCCTTTATTTTTTATTACAGCTTCACTCTGATGTTTCATTGAGCTGACGAGAGTTTTAAGATCTTCTTTCGTTACTGCTTGATGCCAGGAATCAATTATAGCCTCAATTAATTCTCTTTTAGTTGATGAACGCTTCATATGTACAAGAGTTTTCAAACGGCGTCATAAGTTCTCAATAATTTTGAGGTTAGTATTTTTTCCTGGCCATGATAACAATTCAATGCTCTTTGTACTAAACCACTCTTTGGATATTTTTGCTGTGTCACAAGGAGCTGAATATTGCTGGAAAATAAATGATGCGTTCTTGGGAAAGAGATCACACTGATGGAAGGTGTAAGTTTTGGCTCTAGAATAGTGTCAATGTATTTTCTAACATTTAATGTCTCATCGATAACATGAAGGAGACCAATACCGTCTGTTGACATGCAGGACCAAATCATAACACTAACTGAATTCTTCATAGTTGCGTGAATGCAGTCAGGATGTAGCTCTTCGCCCTTCCCATTCTTACATAATTTCGTCAATCACTACCGAATAATAATATCTTTGTTTCATCACCCCGTATAACTTGTGACCACTGATCATTTGTCCAATTAATGTTTTCCTTTGCCCACTGTAATCTTTTTATACGCCACTATAAATTGAGATAAGAATTTTTTTGTTGAATTCTACCTCTTAGCCCGACATCTAATAATCTTCTCCTGATTGTTCATGAATTGACATAAATGCCAGCATCATTCAATTGACTTCTAATGGTCGCTTTTGACATTCTTCTATCTTGGAGACATAGTCTTTTTATTCTTCTATTATCAACAGATGCGGTGCACCTGTTTTAGCCATTTTTTGCTTTGTTTCTTATTCAATTTATCTCCTGATATCATAAACAAAACGTTCGGATTCCAGATGTAGTCACTGAACCACCCCCATGTCTAGTAATTTCAGCATAGGTAAGACTACATTCATTTAACACAATGATCATAATGCTCTTTCTAGGTGTCCAATCCATTCTTTTATTTGATGTCATTGCTTTTTGACTAAATATTAGAAATAATTACAAAAATTCCAACTATATATTAAAAAGTTTAACGAAACTTCTAACTTGCAATTTAATGACATAAAAAACAGTCTTCCTTCTACAGAGAAAAGCACAGTAATGACGTTCCAACTTTAAACATGATGTCAGCTTCTGCTAGTAGTTAGCAACATTTGATTGGTTCCCAGAAGAAGAACAGTGATTTATCAGGAAAATTAGAAATTACAATCCACTTCATCACTGTGTGTGTTATTCAGATTAAAGAAAGGATAACTTTTTTCTTCTTGTATTGCAAATATTTGAATTTTGCTTTTGGTATTGAAATCGGCCTTAAATTCTTTTTAAAATGATATGCAAGAGTTTGCATTTTGTGAAATGTAACATTTTCTATAAGCATACAAAGTTAGAAAACATAATGATTTTCAAAAGTGTCCACAATTTTGGCCACCATTGTATATATTATATTCCTTTCGATTTGCTTGCCCAGATCTTAATATGCACCCAGGATATCTCAAAAAGGGTGCAAGCATTTATTTCCTTAAATATTGCATTAGTCTATTTGTGCATATATTAAGGATCAAAAAAGTGGTGTTTAAGTATAGCAGTAACAGTTTTTAAGGACTTAATAATGCACTTCCAACTGCTAAGTTTTATTAAATAAGGTATGCAAATATTTTTTTAAAAAATACTTTGGTTTCTGTAGATGTTAATAATAAGTAACAAAAAATTTTTTATAAAGGGGAGAAAAAAAGACAAATAATTAAAATAATTTTTAAATGCATCTATACCATACAAAGTTTTGTGCTTCTGCCTACAAAATTTGCATGAATATGTTTATCCCCAAATTTATATGGTCTTCTCACAAATTTAAATGGTGACATTTATTTCAGAAATATAAATTTATTTAAACTGAAATACGAAATAAAACTTAAATGCGACCTTCTAATCAGTCATTGAAAGGTGAACGCGCTTCAAAGGGTCGGATATCTTTCCCTTAGATGAGAAAAAGGGAGAAATTTCTGAAATATCTGTGATTAGCTTCTAAGTCACCTTGGATGCAGCTACTGTGAAATTAAAATTTTTTCACGGAAAACCCGGGTTATATATATATATTATATGGATATTTGAATATAGTTATATATGGTTATTATATGGATATTTGAATCTCTTGGGCCTTAGAGGCCCGACACCCATCTTCCCGGAATAGCATTGATTCAAAAATATTGCGCTAAATTTATATTTTTGAAAGCAAAATAGCGTTATATATTTATAAAAAATACATTATGAATCCAAAGAAAAGTTCAATTTTTTGAGCAGAGTCCATAAGAAAAAGTAAAGTTTTCTAATTTAAATTTTGACAAAGAAAAAGAGATAAAACCTAACCTTTCATATGCTTCTCTAATATTAGAAATGCCAAATTCTTTAAAGCGACATGAACATTGCGCTTATATTTGGAAGCTTTCACGGCGTATATTAAAATTTCTACACAAAATTACATGCAGTAAAAATATTTAAATATAATAAATATTCTGCAAAGAAATAACCACGAACGAAAGTGCAACGATGAGATTAAGTCATTGCTAAACCAAATTTCCGTATTTCCCGCCAAAACTTTTTCGCCTTACCAATGTAAGCAAAAGAAGATGGGGAAAAAAAGTTAAGTCAATAAAATGTATGCATGCATGCATGCATACATACTATATACTCCTAAAGGGGAAGCTTTTTTCAACTTTGGATTAGGGATGACGAATATTTTACGAGCGGTTATTACGTAACCAATATCAAAAGGTCACAAATACAAGTGATCAATACTTTTCAAAGAGGGGTGTGATTCAAATCCTTGATACGATATTACTGGTGATATTTCGATTACAGGTTTTGGATCACGATAGAAACTAACAATCGATACGATATCACTGAAATTTACCGGAGCGTGACTTCACTGGAAAGTAACAATCGATACGATCTGTCCAATGGAAGCTCTCGAACATAACAGAAAAGGAGAAATCTGTGAACGGATTGAAAAGTGAACGGACCGGTTACTGGGTACGAATAAGTATTTATATTTATCTGAAACTATCAAATTCTTTGAAATAGAGCAGAAGCAGATCATGCATCCACATACTTAAAAATTTTAAGAATGTATGTTAGATTGTGCATTATACTTTAATAAATGTAAAAAAAATAGGTGAAAGAATTCAAAAAGTCCAATTCATTATCATCATTGTTTAAATTAAATGATATTTATCAGTGTCTTCAAACAATATCTTATTAATTTCTTTTTGAGTTAAAACTTTTGGATATCCTTGCAGTTAGTTTCAGCAAAACTGTTTTGCGATTAGCAAACAGAAAGCTTAACACAAATTGAGGTTCTGCTGCCTTCGGAAACTTGCTGGAGACATCAATTAACAGTGACAGTAGGAAGGGAAAGAAACATTGTCAAAAAAGATAAGATTGCTCTGCACTATTTTATGATCCTCTTTAAAAAGGGAAAGGAAATAAAAATATGGCATTTTAGCCATTTTGAAGACTTTTGTAAGGTTGCCTTGGCTGAATTAGAAGACAAGATTAAATTTTTATACAACACATGTTTTCTAGAACTATTAAACAAAATACTATAAAACTTAGAAAAAAAAAGCTGCCATTTAAGAATGTTAATAGAATACTGTTTTAAAGTTTAAATGATAATTTCAATAAATTTGAGTGAATGGTTCTTATAAAGTGAAGTACAAAATTAGATTATGCCGAAAGAACTACTAAAATAATAGAAGGTTTCTGACTTCCTTCACCAAAATTACCTAATTTGATTATTTCATAATACAGCCCTGGGTTAGGATAAAAAAAGTTTCCTTACATTTTGTTCAATGAGAACTGAATGATCTTAAGAAAGTTGTTTGTTATAAAAAAGCTCATTATATTTTAAAGTTACAAATATAAAGAAAAGATACTGAATTTGTTTATTTCATGAAAAGTTGAAATATCTTAAAAGTAAGAAAGAAATTCAGAACATATTAAAATTCTATTCATGAACAATAAAAAGTCAATGTGACACAGGCTGTAAAAAAAAAATAATAATAATAAAAAAAAAAAAACTAAACTAAATTTATTGACACGAAGAAGTTTTAATAACAGTAACTCAAATTTTTTTAAATCTGGAAATTAAACAGAAAAAAGTATACATCTTTTCATTTGACTATTAACTAGAAAAAAATAAATGAAATGTTCACTAAAATAAATCTAAGATCATGACATAGTTTCATTAAAGAAACTAAATATACACCAGAAAATAATTTTATATCATTTGAAAAAGATATAATGAAGTTAGACATTGCATGACTTATAGCAGAAAGTTTCATGGATGAATTTCCATGAAGAAATTGTTAAAATAGAAAGATGTTTTAAAATGTCATAATGGGTTATGGTAAATTGATCACAGCTGATATGCATATCAAACTCATATGATGCAATTATTTATTTTTAACTAGGCCAATATAACAAAAGTGACAATACAAATTCCAGAGTGTAATTATTTTAAATGAATTTCAAACTACAATAACTGCCATTGAAAATGATCCCTTCATAATTTAAGAATTATGATAAAATTAATCAATTGATAAATACTGAATAGGGAAAAATCGACCTTATTTTTATCAAATCAAGAGAAAAGAATAATAACACTTACCTTAGAGGTATTTATAATTTATTTCAAATATAACAATTAAAATATCATTAACTTGTTTGTCAAAAATTATTTCTTAACAGTTCATGTAGATATAATTCATACTTATTTACTCATTTTGACATTCATTGAGGAATTTTCTTTAACATATTTATCCCCATCAAAATCATTAACATTTATTACTTGGTCTTGCTCACAAAAAGCCTATAGTTCTTCAAATTATATCAAAAGATACCATGATATTTTCAACTGCACTGCAGAGTTGTGTTGACTCATTTTAGGTAAACTTTCAGATCTATCAATTTCAATTCTGCCTTTAACGCTCAAATCATTATTAAAAAATCTATTTTGTTTTAGTAATTAAATTTATTTATAATTGCAATTCAGCACAGCTGGTCTTTTAAACCAATCCCAACTCTCTACATAAAAGAATATGAACCCCATCGCATGAGGAAAATGATTGCTAGATATTTTCTTATTAGCTGAGCAAGAAATTTCATGAATGTCAACTGGGAATACTGATTGAACATGCAGGATTAATCAGTTTTCTACATTATATCTGATAACATTAAACAATGTAATGAATAAAGTAAATGGATATTTTTTAACATACTTGAATACTTTGGTTCAAGATGTAAGGATTTTGATAATATATAATTGGTTTGATTAAACGTTTAATAAAAATCAAAACAATAAATCAATATGACTTAAAGTGGAACAAAAATAGCCTTAGAGAAATTTTTAGAAATTTAAGTTCATTTTTTTTTTTTTTTTTTTTTTTTTTTTTGTAATGGCGAGGAAAAGTTGCCTTTTAGATTAAAAAATAATTTTTTAAAATTTGGTTGCAATACTACAATATCTCAAGATGCTGCAAAAAACTAAAATTTTGTTTTAAAAAAAAATTGAAAAATTATAATCTTTGATAAAACATCTTTACGAATTTTTCGTACATATGTTACAAAAGATGGTTTTAAATACATATATAAGCATTACAATTGGAAAAAATAATTACAAAATATAGTAATAATAAAAAAAAATTTAAAATGTCAAATTTTGTTTTTCTTAGTTCTGTACTCTTAATGATTACAAATTCATTGCCACAATAACCTGTTTTTTCCATTAAATTTTGATGAATTCACATGCAAGTCAGTTTTTGCTGTTATGAATCCTTCTCTTGCGATTGAACTGCAGACATTCTGAGCCAATTCGGCCATCAGTTTCACAGCCCTTTCCTCTGCTTGCATGCGACAAGAAAGCAGGGAAAGTTGATAACCAAGTTCACTATACTATTTGGTTCAGGCTTCAGATACCTTCTATATAAGGTCTTTCAAAGAGTCATTGGAAACATGTTTAAAAAAAAAAAAATAGGACGGAGACTCAGTTATGTCATTTTCAAGCCCCAAGATCATGTTGATGTAATCCTTTGCATTGAAGTTTATCTTTGGAACTTTAAATTTCCTGACTGTCTCTAATTTCTGTTCTTGCTTTTAAAACATGTCACAAACGAAGTTCTCTTTAAATTTTATGTTCATCACTTAGAGTGGACGAAAATATATTTTCTGAAGCAGCAAAGTATCCATTTCTTTGAATAATCGAGTCTATAACATTCTTGAGATCGCCAGAGAGATATCTTGAATATGAGACAAGGTTAAACAGATGTTTGGAATCATAAGTACATGAAGGTTTTAACAATATTAAACCACACAGGCACCTGGTAGCTTTATCTCTTCTTGTATATTTGAAGAATCTGGTTGGTTTTTCTCTTTTTGTATATATGAAGGTTCTGGTTAGTTTGCCTCTTCTTGTAAAAAACACTGTTGTTCTTCAGCGTAGTCATTATCAACAGTAACCATTTCTGATACACTAGTATTTTTTGTCCATTCTTGATTAAATTTACTATTCTTTGTTCTTTATTTTTTCTTGATTCTTTCTTCCTCAAAGTACTTGTGGTAGCTATATTGATATTACCTATAACCATTTTCCTGCTGGAATGTTGATTGTTTAAAAACTCTTATTCCAAAATTGACATGTTTTCTTTTATACAAGTATAAGTATTAAAGTTTACATACTTACAGGCAGCAATATCAAATAAAAGTTTAGTTTCTCTAAATTTTGTGAGGTTGGAATCAAACTTCTGACTGAACTTTTTCTGCTTTCAGACTTTAAGCATAAAAAAACATCATTTGTAAATTCTTTTGCTAGAAACAACGGGAATAAAAGCTCTTGATCACATTTGTTCTATTATGGGGACTAAAGTATCACATATTTCACTAACAGAAGGATCCTTCACTGAAGCAATTTTCAGGTTATGTATAATATAGCAGTAGCACTTCTTAACAGATTCATAAGTAGGCAGTTCAACTTCAAGCAAATCAATAAATTTCCCAAAAATAGGATATTCCAACATTTGTCCTTTCTTCACTAATTTAAACTGAGCCATTTTTACTCATAACAAAGCACACAAACTAACAAATTGGTTATACAATAGATGGAGAGGAAAAGCCAACTCAACTGAATTCAGCAAAGTAATTGACCTGACACCAGCTCTGTCCTTGTCACAGGATGCAAACAAATCTCCGCCTCCCCTCAATAACATCCACTCCGGCAATAACTCAGTGCCATGCCAATGCAATTAAATCTTTGAAAAAGTTCCAAAAAATATGTTTTTATGAAATTTTAACATCCTTGCGGTACCTCAAGACATACTCCAATATTTTTCATATTTTATGATTTATTTTGTGTACATTAAAAGGCAACTTTTCTGTGCTATTACAAATTAAAAATCAAAAGCTAATTTTTTTTGTTCCACCCTAATGACTATATTTACAAAAATCTATAAGTTAAATACACATTCTCTTTCACTTACGATCCAAGTGACTTGTGACAATCTTCACTTGTAATCAAAATATAAACAAATAAAGATAACTATACTGGTAGGGTCAAAATATTTCCACACATTTACTCACAAAGTTGGATGTTATTCAGAATTCTTATTACAAGAATAATTTACTTTTAGAATCGAATGTATTTATACTGACAGAAAGGATCAAAACTTTAAGATTGTATACGAAATTACAATTCTATTATTGAAAGATTAAATCCTCAACAATTATTCAGATCAATGTACGAGTTTATGCTGAAAGAAAGAATTATAAATCAATCTGCGATGATATTTGAAATAGAAAATGATTACATATAAGCATATTGTACAATTTCGATTAGCAATTCAGCTAACAATACATGAACCGAATTGGTGTTGACAATATAACACCATTGTAATGTTTTCTGTGTACATATTTACACTAATACAATGTGTATGATATACCACCATGTATGTACATATCACATTAACTAATTTCAAAATAAAATAAATATATTCCGACTATAAATCAAATCTAATATCTTCAAGTGATGAAAGCGATTTTGAACCAGTTTATCACAGGAAGATGTGCATTTTGGATCACTACAAATAGTATTAAATTATGATAATAATGAAATTTATGATTGAATTTAACTTTTGAAATATAATGAAATTTAACTTTTCATTATATCTGTGATGATGGTGAAATGTTAATGTTTAATAAAATAAGCAGCCTTTCTTTCTGCCTACCTGAAAATTAAAAGCCTTGCATTGTTTGAACATTTCTATACATGAAAACATGCAATGTCAATGCTTTTATGAGGGTTAGATGTGATCAACAAATTATTTATCATTGATATGATTCCTTAGAATTATTACAAAATGATAAAACTGTTGATCCAGGATTCCAAAATTTATTGGAAAGAAAAACGAAGCATTAGCACAAAGTTATTAAAAGAATTATTATTATTACGTTTTTAGCTAGACAAAACTTAACCTTTTGTGGCTTGAGTAATAAATTATTCAAAAGAAATTATGGTAAATACTGGAAATATATAGAAAAGATTTGAGATTTGATCTTATCATAGTAGCATATGGTATACGTGCATATTAATAGAACTAAAAAATGTATGCCTCATTACCTTGGAGATAATATTCAATACAAAACAGTTTGGTTATTAGGAGACAATACAAAAGAAAATATTTCAAATAAAACCAGGAGAGTAATAAATGAGGCAAGCGTAATGATGCAAGAATGAATTTTGGATATCAGAGGATTTTTTCTGCCCTATTTTAATCATGGAAATTTGTTGCAAATAACACTGCAAACAACAGTTTATACAAAATATAAATAAATAATAAAATTCAACAGTTCAAAAGCTTCATAATTCTCTACACCCACCCTTAATTTAATTGACGATTTGTTTTTAAAATGTTATGCTTCAAATTCAGTATCCAATTCTTTGTCAGTATGAAGTGGCCGAGTTGAACAGATATCATAACTATGTTTAAATTTGAATTGAGATTTCTATGAAGCTTTCTATGAAATAGCAGAAAGCAAAGTTGCAATTATCTAAAAAAAAAATCAGCCTGTATCTTTGAGAAAAAAAATTCTAAAATTTAATTTTATATGAATAGCAGTTTTTTTTACAGAATGTTAAGCAAAGTGAATGTTATTAGAAGTATTTATTCTTCAAGTAAACATTTTTAATGCAATTTAGACTTTTGAAAGTTCAAATAAATTAAATTGTTTACTAAAAGAATTTAGATCTGATAAAGGTTTCAATGATTTACTCATGCATAGTGAAGAACTAGCAGGATGTTGATACAAGTTTTAAAAGCAAAACAAAAATAAATTAATTGATTTTTTAAAAAAATAAGACCACGAAAAAGAAAAGTTTAACATGAAAGTGGAGATTAGCTTAATTTTTTTTTTTTTTTTTTAAATATGAAATGTTGCAACATGTTCTTTCTGTGAAAGATTTGATTTCCTTTCTTCATATTCAGATGTTTTAAATCCTTTCCAGAATATTTCCGTTTCATGATTACTACAGCATTAGAAAAATTTGGAAAATACAGAAAATTTAAAAATCATCTAAAAAACAGGAGAAATGCAGGGAAATTTGAATATTCCCATAAAAACAGGGACATTGCAAGAATAAATGAACATAGACAAAGCTCCAAAAACAACACTACTAGTGACTAGACAATAACGGAAATTTACCCCCTTTTCTACTCGCTCTCTCTCTCTTTTTTTTTTTTTTGAGTTTTTACTCCCCTTTGAGAGAGTTTTTTCATGAGATTCCCAGATTGTAGCTAATGAGCATGCATCAGATAGCTATGACTGCATGAAAGAATAGAAGAAATTTCTCCGGTGTGAAGAGTAACATTTAATCTGCAAAAGCATTTCTATAGTATTTAATAACTTAAATGCGAGTTTATTAAAAGGTTTATTTATTATTTGAGAAATTGTGAACTTATTTAGAATATATCTGTAATTAATAAAGATTGGATGGGTTAAAACATCAATTCTGAGATTACTGAATGAGTTTCAGAAGTTCCACAATATTTGCTACATATTGCTTTGTAAAAAGTTAATAAGCTAATGCAATATGGGAAAACAAACACTTATTAATCATGCTAAAAGAGGAAAACGTAAAATTGCACACTGGTTCAAAAAAGTCATCATTGATATCAGATTTTGTATCTAAAGGGAATACAGAAGGAGATGGCAAATCAAGACCAAAACCTCAAATCTGGTGTCTGAAAATAAGCCAATTTCAAACTTTTCAATTCAAGAACAATAATTTAAAGCTGAACTTTTATGGGCATTAAAATGTGTTGCAGCTCATTCATCCTTTAATAGATTGAATGATACTTTGGAAATATTTTCATTGACAGTGGAACAGCCAAAAAATATACATTTGATTATACAAAAATGTACATTATTTGCTATTGATTAGCTCTAATTTTGTAACAATTTCTTAAGAAATCTTTAAACAATAAAACAATTGCAATACGTTTTGATGAAGTATTGAAATGCATTTCACAAAAATGCCAAATGGATCTCATTGTAAGATATTTAGTGTGAATCAACCAACGGAGTCTCCACAAGATATTAGAATTCATTATTTTTAAGACTTACTATTGTAAAAGGTTAGAGTTCAAATACGTGATAAATTCAAGAATTCATTAGTAATAAAATTTAGAAGGTATTTGTTTACTTATACATACTCAAGTTTCAGAAAAAGTTTTTTAAAATAACGATATTTAAATCACAAAATTTACGCTACACACACAAAAATTTATGCATAATATTATGAGGTTTCAAAATTTTCTAAAATATATTATTGATAAAACGATAACGGTACTCGCAATGAAATTCAGCAACTTATGAACAAATCTTCTAACATGGTAATGATGATATATCACAAATTGAAATAAAAACTTAAACCAACAAAAGAAATAAGATAGATTAAAAGATGCTTCTTACCTTTAATTGTTTTCTATCCAATTCAATGCAATGAAATTAAAATCAAAACCGGCAAAAATGGGAAGAAACGAAAACAGAAAAGTTGAGTAGAGCGGTTTCGAGATTTGTTGCCAACCAGATAATGATAAACAGTTATATCATGATGAGTTTATCCAGAATCGTTCTTTAACTCCCACTCCTCATATTGCTTACTTAATAATAAAAATTAAAATAAAAAATGTAGCATTTTTGAAATTAATCTTCATTTTTTTTGTTTTTTATTGATTTAAAAATTAGAGAAAGTTTTTTTTTTTTTTTTTTCAAATATTAATCATTGCTTGAGCATCAGCTTTCTAATTTCTTATTGGCTAAAAGTTTTTGTAAACTGAAACCTAAGCAGAATATTGAGAAATGACGATTTTTTAAAAATAAATTTGATAGAGAAAAGAACGTTTGTAATAAATTGAATGAGAATCTAAATTGTGAACAAAGAATTTTATCTGTATTATTACCCGAAATTCTCTACTCTTTTTTTTCCCAAAGTCACAATAACAAAAACACTCCCAACATCTTTTAAAATAAATTGGAAGAAACGTCATTATATGAGTAATATAAATGAAGATGAAACGTCCATGCATTATTCAAAATATTTATATATTACAAAATTATTAATTAGTTTTGGGCCAATTTATCAGCATATGAAAAAATTGAATTCAGTAAGATACATCTCTCAAAATAAGCTATACGTTACTTCTTTTTTAAAACTAAGCCATTCAAGTCTAATTTAAGAATTATTGTTACAGGAATAATGAAGCATAGATTATTAAAATATGTTTTATGCTCGAAAATGAAGTAAAACTATATATTATGGAAAATTACATTGTTTTCGATATTCTCTGCCAAATCGTAATATTGTCTGTCATCTAAAACTAAACTATTTTTTTAAACAGCAAAAAAAAAAAAAAAAAAAAAAAAAAAAAAATTTCTTCATAAGTTATTTATGGTTTGAAGCTAATGATATAAAATACAGTGAAATCTGTCTATAATGTTACTGTAGGGACCTAGAAAAAAACTGTTATAAACAAATTATCGTTATAGACAGTTTGAACATAAATATATTTTAAGGAAACTTCTTCAAACTTGGGGCGGACTGAATGGCTTAGTGGCAGAACGCTATGATCTGAGAGCGACAGTTTGCAAGTTCGTATCTGATTACAGGCAAGTTGCCTAAAATTTTTTTTTGTTATTGATTTACTTTCTGTCATTTCTCGTTTGTTCTAGAATGTTCTTATAATTTCTGTATCTTTATAAATCTGGAAGATTCGAGTCGTTTCGTCTTGTGGATTAAAGCAGATGTAAGATTTGGTTTCGAGTTGAGTTTAGTAAGTGATTTTAGCTGCCACATGGTTTATCTACTCAAACTTCATCTATGCGTCAGTTTGGTGGAGGAGCCGGGTACGATAACAAAAAGACGGACAAGCTACGCAGTAGTCGACTAATAGAAGGAGAACCTCCCGAGTTTGGTCTATGGGGTCAATTCGCGGTCACGTGTCAGGTACCAAACAAACCGTTTCTGTTCAATTTTCAACCTTTCTGCGCATGCCGGGATGTCTGCCGATAACGTTGATGAAACCATTGTTTAGTAAATGTTACGCTAGCCGATCAGTTATTAAAAACTTCTGATTTTTTTTAAAGATATTATTTTGAATTATTTTCTCCAAATTTTCGTAGTTATATAATTTTATTTCTTATATTAAAATTTTAATTAGTATTTTCAATGGAATTATTGTTTTTGCATGATTAATTAACGTCGCTTTTTAATTCGTTTCGTGCTGCTTTATTCTTTCCTTTCCCATATCCTTCCCCACCTCCCTTTTTATATCCAAAGGATACATTTTGACAAATGACTATGGCAGTGTTTTGAAAAATTACATATGTTCTTTTTTTTACATATTATTTAAATATTATTGAATGTTGAATCTTATAAATACAGTTCTTTTTAAAAATAAATTATTACTCTTAGATAAGTTAATATTTTAAAGCTTACTAATAAAATTATTACATTTTTTTTCTTATGTAATGATTTTTATTAATATTGAGACTTTGATGTTTTCAGTTTGCTCAGAGGAAAGAACATGAAATTCAAATTAGTATATATTGAATAAATTATGTTTACAATTTTAAATTATGAAATATAAAAGGTATAGATACCTTTTTTTTTTTAAATCTATGCAACTTATGAATCAGTTATTTCATTTTAATTTGTAGAAATCATTAAAGAAAAACAAACAAAATCACGCTTTCATAATTTTTATTTACACATTACAAGATATATATATATATATATATATATATATATATATAGATAGATAGATAGATAGATAGATAGATAGCTAAAATATATATGATAATTATTTGAAAAAATGTGATCAAATGGATGTTTCAATGTACACACTAATTCAAAAAACTTCAAAACTATTTGTCAACATTTATTTTTCTAGACACTTAGAAAAAATATAAACACAGTATGACAAGAATGTCAATGTAAATGATAAAATCAATTTTATTCAACAGAACAGAAACATTCTAAATACTAAACAACAGGTTTTTTTATCAAGAATAAAAAAATTATGTTGAACAATATACTTTTAAAGCAGAACGTTTATGAAATTTTTTTTTAATGTTAAAGTGACATTTATAAAAATTACATTGAATGGATATCATAAAATAAAACATACAATACAATAAATTTAATAAACAATAATAAGGTCATGATATATATATATATATATATATATATATATATATATAGAGAGAGAGAGAGAGAGAGAGAGAGAGAGAAGTTAAATAGGATATAAAGATCAGTTAGAAGAAACACTTTTATGCTTTTACAGAATTTTATAATTCAAAATTGATATGTTAAAAAAATAGAAAGAAAAAAGTGAAACATGCATGTAGCAATGAAGTTGGGAATAAAAATTATATAATAAATGCTGCTATGGAAATCGATTTTCAATGAAAAGACCTGTATTTATTAAAACAGAAATCACTGAGGTGCACAATGGTATAACATGATATTATGATAAAAGTCAATTTCAGTTTAAATAGTACAATAAACTATTGACATTTCATTTTTAACAATAGAAAAGTTGTTTGATATAAATTCACTTTGAATCCATCACAAATCTGCAAATGTAATTAGAAAACTAGTAATAATGCTTTCTGGAGCCATCCATTTTGCTCTTTTGTTATTAGACATGATTACCCAGCAATAACAGAATAACATGAATTACTAAAAGAAAAAGAAAACTTTAAGGTTCATAATAAAAAAGTAAAACCTCATAATGCCTTTTATTATTATGCCAAAAACTAAAAATCAAATGCAAAAATTATTTGACGTTAATTAATGGTTTTTATACTTAACAAATTTATATACTTAATTAAATGACATGTGTTTTCAAAACTTTTATATTATATATATATATATATATATATATATATATACAAAAGTATTAGAATCAAGTTAATAGGAAAAACAAAAATCAAATAAAAATTAAACCAAAAAAATTATTAAAAAAATATTAAAAAAAGGAATCCGGCCTGAAGACTTTTTCAAGGGTCACCCTCAGGCAGGGATTCAAATAAAGGGATTTTTTCTGTGAGGACATACAGACTTTGTCTAATAATGATTCCTCGTGACCCGAAAATCCCCTGAAATTATGCTCAAGAGATATACCATTTTAACAGAAAGGAAATACAAAATAACAAATTAGAAAAAAAGAACCACAACAAAGTAAAAATACAATAAAAACAATAACAAAAAAACAAAAACAGCATTAAAATTAAAATTAAAATTAAAAACGAAAAAGCCAGCACATACCATCCAACAGTCAAGGAAGCTTTAAACAATCGATTGTGATTTCCTGTTTTTAAAAAAAGTTAACGGTAAATTATGTAAACAGAGGTAGGCACCCAGCGCCATCTATTGAGTGATCCAATATGCAAGTAAAGTTCTATTTTTATTTAAGCCAAAGGATTAATCCCAAACCATACCTTGTTTAATTAAAAAATTGACATTACAGTAATTTCTAGGAAAATCCAATATATATATATATATATATATATATATATATATATATATATATATATATATATATATATATATATATATATATATATAAGCATTCAATTTATCAAATTAAGAGCACGCTTAAGAAAATACATCAATTATATATATATTATAACAGTCAATAAGAAAATTCAATTTTCAGTAGTTAGTAAAGATTTCACTTATTAAATAAATCTAAGAAATTTATTTATTTCCACCTAAGTTTAGCATTATAGCAGTTGTTATTTTTGCAGCTGGAGTTTGTTTACTTACATTAATTACATTTAGATAAGATTTTTTAGAAAATGCAATGTAATATTCATGTAAACATTTTAAAACCTTCTAAGCATATTCAAAATTATCAGAATTTTCATCAAATGTGAATAAAGTGAATTAGAAATGCTCTCATGATTTTGTTTGATTGCTTTTGTTGGGAAATCGCTTACCAATTTCTTTTTTTCGAAGAATTTTTCTAAAAAATTACTGAAACATTTGTGACTACTGGAATTCCATTTACGATTTAATAAATGAACACACACTGAATGAATTCTTCAAAATCATCGAAGCATAGCGCCGACTTCGAAGGCTTGAAAAAATCTATACCAAAGCTATCAACCCTAGGAGGATTGTTGAAAGGAAAATAAGAAAACATTTTATCATGGCAGTCACTCTTGTGTTTCGCATTAAAGTATCCATCAGCACATCAGTATTTCCTCTTTTAACACATAATAAGAGGAAAGAAAATGACTCAAAAATTATAACTTCAAATGTAAACAAAAAAATCCGCTTCATACTCGGCGGAGAACGTTAATGGCAGACTAATCGAATAAAGCGGTGCGGATGAAACTTAAATGCCATGCGCGGATAGCTCATGACATGTGACTTTTACGTCACATGAATTGACCCCATTGCCTGATCCAACCAGAAGTTCGAGGGAAAATGTCCGGTAACAGAAACGGAAACAACCCTATTTATTAGTACCAGTTCAGCTCCTACTTCCACAATACCTTTTCTGACGTACTAGCTACCAAGAAATCTCTGCATATTCTTCGGAGATGCCCAGACACATATGCAAAATGTGTCTGAAAGAATCACCATCCTTAACCGTTGGGATGATCAAATGTGCCTTGCAAATGTTATTTTCTATCTGGCAGGAACTGCTTCTTTCACTGATTGAACTACGTTCAAGAATTCCTTTAACAACACTTATTGCAGAACAGATGACATAAAACGCCAAACTGAGAGCCTTTTAAATACTCGTTCTCAGCAAATTGGAGAGATATCTGAATGCTACAACCAAGATGTGCTCTCGTTATGGCTCCAGGAATGACGGAAGAAGAAAAGATGGCCCATCTCATGAAGGGTAAAGTGGAGGACTTGTATCAGATTCTTTTAGTTCAAAATTTTAGGACTGTCGACTAGTTCGTAAAAAGATGCTGTGAAATCGAAAGTCTTCGGCGAAGACGTATTTCTCCAACACGATTTCAGAGACTGACGAATGTTTATACAATCTTAGCAGAAACAGACTTTGGCGACATAAGATCCATAATTCGCGAAATCGTAAGGGAAGAACTTCGGAAGTTCTTGCATGAAATACAACACTATCCAAGTGATGAACGTGAATCCCCACCTGACATTGCATCGGTAGTGAGACAAAAGGCCCTGACACAACTCGCTGCTCCAGGACGACGTAACACTATTCCTCTATGCAACACCGCTTCTCGAAGTTCCAATTAGATCGCCACCAAGACGTGAAGCAAGGAACAGCGGCTTTCAGGTGCTTAAAACGGACCTGTGAAGAACTGACATCAATGTGCCCGTCTGCTACCACTGCGGACGACCAGGACGCGTTTTGAGGTACTTCAGGAAAAGGCAAATATTAGCTGACTCAAGAGCCGCCCGAACATTCAATCACCGACGAGATATTGATACAGAATCTCTACAAAGCTTTGGCGATATTTACGCTCAGCCGACTTCCTCCAGTTTCAGAGCAATTCACCTTACTCTCGACGCTCAATCTACACCGACAATCCCAATCAACTTTACGAAGATCCAGCAGCTCTCTACGTCTATCCAATGAAAAAAACTAATTCGGGGCGACTGTACAAGAGATGAGGTCGAAATTAAAGAAAAATTCTCCGACGTACATAACGAATAAATTAAAAAGAAACACCATCCATATCAGATCAAATGGACAATATGTAAAAGCCCTCACCACTTCAGATGCCAATTATTCTGTCATATCTAAATAACTTCACCGACAACTGAATGCTCCTAAGTTTAGTAAGAATGGACCCATATTGAAAACCGCATATGGAAAACCTGTATCCGCCTCAGGACGATGTGTATTAAGAGTGAACTTGAATGGAACTGTGAAGCCCTTTGAATTTCTTGTGTTTCCGAAGTGCAGCCATTAAATGATACTTGGAGGGGACTTTTTCCAAGCTACTTATCCAGGGATAGATTGTGGGAATGAAGAAATTCAACTATCCAAAATTCTTCCGGAAAACGACACATCAACAAGAGAATCATATTTCGCTTTATTTGCATCAACCGACTATCTAATGGGGTCAATTCATGTGACGTAAAAGTCACATGTCATGACCTATTCGCGCATGGCATTTAAGTTTCATCCGCACCGCTTTCGTCGATTAGTCTGCCATTAACGTTCTCCGCCGAGTATGAAGCGGATTTTTTTTTGTTTACATTTGAAGTTATAATTTTTGAGTCATTTTCTTTCCTCTTATTATGTGTTAAGAGAAGTGACTTTATTCAATGCTTTATAATATTATACAGCATAGTATAACTGTGCTCTTTATCATGAAAGTTGTTAGAAAATGTTTACATTTTACGTTGTTTCAGTACTGAAGCAAATATTTTATAATACTTCTTTTGTAAATGTTACGATGTTGTACAATATTATGTGCTGTTTTGGATACTATACAATATGTAACAACATTCAAAATACTCCAAAATTTTTAAAAATACTGATAATGATTCATTTAATTTGAGACTTTATACCAGAAATGTTTCATTGAAAGATGAATAGGGTATAAAGTTGTGAAAAAAATATTGAAAATTCTACTTTGAACAATATTGTGAAAATTAAATTGTAAATCTTACTTTGATTAATACTGTGATGACACTACAGTAAATTATGTATTTAACAGTACGGCATAACAACTAATTTTTCATTTTTTGTGTTTTACCTAAAGTGATGAGACAGCATACATTTTTTGATACCTTGTTTTCGATTGGTTTATTCATTTAAAGTAAAATAAATTATTGCTAGAAAATGAAAGGAAACTAAATAAAGGAAATCAAAAGAAGTAAAATAAAAGTAATTAATTACGAATTAAAAATTATTGGATGCTTAATATTTTTTCAGAAAACATCCGATTTTTAATAAAATATCCCACCTCTCCTTTTATTCATATAAAATGAAACAAATTAATGTTAGAAAAGGAAAAAAAAATTAAATATATTCGCATTTTAAAAAAAATAAATATATCTGAATTTTTAAAATTTTGTCTTTGAAAAATCTCTCTTCCAAATTAACTATAAACAATACCAAAATTAATATGTTTAATAAAGCTATTAAGGACTTTGATGAGCAACGCATTTTTTAACTGAAAACTTTATTTTGCATTTTCTTTAATGTGAAATTTTAATTTTTATAATCTACATCCGCCAAGTAGTTTCGGAATAATAAGAATTTTTTTCTGTTCCATATATTTAAAAGCTGTTACTTTTGAATCTAATTTGCATAATTTGTTCTTATAACAAATATTAGTTGCGAATGAAATCGGTTCCCCTTTGAATTCAAATTGCGTTCTTTACTCTAAATTATAAAAAAGTTATTAAATGAAAATGATCTTTCAAATTAAATGTATTCCTATCGAATTAAAAGTATTCCTACTGCAATTACCATAATTTAATCTTGCATTTCGCAGTTTCAAAGGTTTAATGGATAAGCCGCTGCTTTGAATCTTCAGATAAGTGAAAAACAAAAGTATGGAAAATTGAAGTTAAAAATTAATTAAGAGATGTGCTAAAAATTTAATTATTTTTTCATGGTCTGATAGTTAATTAGAATTAATTTTGAGAATATTTATAGAATTGGGAACTAATTTGTTGAATACCAAGGAAACTATATTATGCAATATTGGGAATTATCATTTTATATAAAATGCTAACGCACATATAAAAAAATCGCTCTTATTACTTATTGCCGAATGGCAACTGTGAAATATAAACAAATAATATACAAAAGTTGCAGATTGCTTCAGTGAATGTTTTCATAGCTGCATTTATTCAACGTTTCACAAAACAATGGACCAGCAAACTGTTATAAGAAAAACTCTGAAGAGGACTCGCCGCGTCCCCAAAACTCCTTTCAGTCAAAGGGAACAAGATGTAAAAGAAATCAAGAATTAGGTGTCAAACAAAAAGTTTAATCCTGCTCGAAAGCAGATTTAACGGCAGTCAGAAGAGGAATCGCAATGACTTATCTATGTAAAGTAACGACCATATCTTCCAGAACTAAAATCTCAGAAAAATGATGTTAGTATTACTTTAACCCCCACCTAAAATTACCCTTTTAATAATTATCAATTTCATTTCTGTACAGTTTCTTCTTTTATTTTTAATACATTTTTAAAATTTAAAGTAATACACAATCTAAAAAGACTTATAACATTATGATTAAATTCAAACTCATCCCCAAAACATTTAACACGTGCTTTTGCCAATGCTAAAATTAAAAAAAAAATATTAAAAAAATGCTTTTTTTTGGCATTAACTTACCCGAAACAGGATTTTCACTTCCCCTTTTATTTAGTGGTATTTACATTTTTAATTTGCTCCTACAGTAATTTGTAACATATTGATTCAATCAAATTCATGTTTTTCTGTCGTAACAAGGTGAAATATTTTAAAAATAAATGCATTCCATACTAATTGTTTAACAGCATAAAAAAATAACCAGGGCGAAGAAGCTGGCAGCCGAATGCGGCTAGTATTGTATTATATAATACTGAGCTTAAATATTGATTAAATTATATTTTACACCGTTTCAGTATTGTAAAACTTTATTAAACAATATTGTTTTTTCCAAAACTTACAATATTATACAATGTAGCGTGCTACTTGGTCTCTTACAATGGCAATTCCCATAAATTAGGATGCCCTGAAAAAACTCAGAGACAAATTTCACGTCCATACCTAATTAAATTATTTGACTGGGCCGTAAAAGCAAATGAACCGATAACAGAAGAGAAAACACCAAAAAGAGTGATATCTTAGACTTGTAGTCTCTAGTTTTTATCTTGGACATTCCATAATTAACAAATACCTATGCACATTCCAATTATTATCTCCTTCGCTTTCCCTGGTTCTTCTATTGCAAAAAAATCAACACATGAACACGGAGGCTTTTGTTGTCTCACATTCCGGATGACAGGACTGTTGTTTTCCAAGAAAAAAAAATCTAGTTATATGTACTATCAACTTTCTAAAGAGGAAAAATTATCAGTGTAGACAGACGCAATTAAAAGCGATTATTACTACACACAGGTTCAAAATACATCCAGTTGATGGGAATTTCACCGACACCAAAAAAAATATCATTATAGACAGTACTGCTATATACAGGTTTTATTATATAATTTAAAAAAGCAAGAGACAATTTGGAGGCAAATAAATAAAATTATTTAAAATATTTGTAATATTTGCAATCAACAGGAATGGAAACATTAAAGATAAAATTATTTTTTATCTATATGCAAATATCGATTTTAATTAATAAAAAATATCAATTTTGTTAATTATCTTGAAACCTGCACTAAGTCCTTTCATGTGTTTCATGGTAATTACGAAAAGAAATTTGTGTTTAGTTTAATTATATTAATGTCCCATTTGGACGCAATACAAGAGCTATATTCAGATAGAGCTCGGGATTTTTAACCGCGGTCAGATGATAAGGGAAACAACAGAATTGGTACTCCTTTTCCTAATTCCCTCACCATACTAATTGGTGACCGGAAATGCCAGGTTTATCATGCACCAGGCTTGCATACAAGGTAATATTTTAGTGGAATTAATTTCAAACCCGGATTCCTCCAACCGCAAAACCATGACCTCATCACTAGGTAGTGGTTTAGCGACTGAAAGTCAAGATGAATATATACACTCCAGGGATAGTATTATGGGCCGCCATCAGAACAAATCATTAGTGCATTTAAATCATTTTTAAATAAAAATGAAGCAAAAAGATAATGCCATTCCTCGGGAGCATGTTACCCTCGTTACGCCACTGTCAAGAGGTTATAAATTCTGGACCCAGGAAAAATTTGAAAAAAAAATATGAAGTTGCTTAGTTGTATTTAATATACAAACTACATTTATGCGAGTCTCACTTTTATTTATATAGACCTATACTTAAAAAAATTGACATTGATTTTCAGAATATCAAGGAGAATAAATATGACGACAATGACATTGAGTTGCTTATTAGGAAAGTAAAAAGTCAACTACATTATAGAATATCCTAGATGAAATAGCTAAAAGAAAGGAGAAGATCTGGCCAATGTTGATTACGTTTTTAATGAAGGATTGAAAGAAAATATCAAAAGAAGAAGGGCATAAAAAATGAAATATGAAAGCACAATATTTCCCAATTTATTTTTCTTTTGGATTATTCCAATGTTTTCAATCTAAAAATATATAAGAAACAGAATATTATGTTAAATTCCTGGTAGAAAATTCATTAATTATGATTTATTTGCTAAATCACATTGTGAAGCATGAGAAACAAAATCTACCACCTTATTTCTTCCTTGAATTTATTGTTGGTTCCTCTTCAATAACATTAAAACTTTATATACTTTATTTATCTTGAATACTGAATCCATCTACATCTCTTTTAAAATTATGGAAAGACAACATATCGTCATCATCAATTTGGATAAATCTAAACTTATATAAATAGCTTTGTGAAAAATTTCCTAATTATCAAAAAATAATCCAGATGTACTTTTGACTTTTCTCCTAGCATGTAGCAATTTAAATTTCTTTTCTGCCAATACTTTATTGCTGAAGGGTCTCATTACATGTGAAAAAAGAGGAAATGCCTCTTTGCCAATAAGTGTGTAGACTATGTGGATGTACCTATTGGGGCTGGAGGAGGCTAACCTCTGGAAATATTTAAGTTACTGTTTTCAAGGATCTTATAAAAAAATTCTTTAAAATATAGTAATTATTTTTCATTCAAATATAGCAAAATGATGGACTGAACGTCATCCGAAAACATTTTTAATTTGTAACTGCTACAGCTACCAACAAAACCGAGAAATTATTCCTTTAACTGTTAAAGAGAGTTCTCCTTTTCCTTGATTTTCTGATTCTCATATGATTTCAAGCAATTGCATTTCTATTATAAAACTTTTTACATTTTTGGTACTGTAAAACTGTTAGCTTCAGCATTTTCTTTTTATTTTTTCAATCTCCAGAAGGTTCAGTTCATAACATTTACAAATAGCTAATCTTTAAGCTCTTTTCAACACTTTTTCGATAGTCGTATGCCCAGTTTTGTATGTTGGATGTAATTCAGACTTAATACAGCTATTACCCAAGTATTTATAGCAAAAAGAAAAAAAACATCCATGCTTATATGAAAAATTATTTGTTGATTAAAATCTGATTTATTTTACTGATTAAATAAGTATAATGTTTCTAATTTACATTTTTGCCGAAAATACTTAATACTAATATACTTAACTACTTACAAAATATTTATGATATTTATTTATTGTTAGATTACAAAGAAATTAAAAAATATCCAAGTATTAAGGATGAAAAAAAATCAGAAATTAAAAATAAAATCTGGATTGGCTGCCGATTGTAGAAGACGATAAATTAATGATAAAGTTATCATTTTCAAACTGTTGGCGCTGTCATAGAAATAACATATTTCTACAAACTGCTGGAGCTGTTAAATCACACTCAAACCATAATGATAAAGAGGAAATTGAGCAGCTGAATGAGCTACTAGAGCAAAAGTTTAAGGAGAAGAAAGAAGAATCTCAGCAAATTCTTCAAAGGAACATGAACTAGATTTAGAGTCCTTTTAAATAGAATTTATTAAGAGTTTTATTTCTCAACTGTCACAGAATCTAATGTTAACAGGACTTTTTTTGAGAGTATTATACCATTCATAAAGATTATCAAAGAAGACTAGAAGTTTGAGTTTTACTGTGAAATCATTATTTTAATCAAGCAAATAAGGAAGTCTGTACGGTTGAAAAGTACTGGATATTTACAAAAATATATTTCAACATGTTCTTGTATTTGTCTTTATTGATGCTCAACTTCAATTTAACAAATCACTTTCACAACTAATACCAGTACTTTAGGTTTCCAATTCTTTCCTGAAATTTGTTTTCCTCAGACTTACCCATAATTATTCTCAGAGCAACTTTTTATTATTTATTTACTTAGAAATGAATCTTAATAAATTTCAGTTCAACTTTGAAAACAACCTAGTTGATTGCACACTTCTACTATAGATACAGGGTTGATGAAACCTGGACTTATTCAAATAAATTCCTTGTCTAGAATGTACATACCCCAAATATGCAGGGCTTTTAAAAGAAAACCAACCAAAGTACAATTTTGCTGTTCATCGGAAATCAAAAATAACCGTTGAAAGTTTAAATTAAACACAGCTTAAGTGTGATTCTTTCCAGAAACCCGAAGATTATCGAGGCGATACGACAACTCATCTCCACACAGTTTCCAATATTCTAGTGTGATATTTTAAATGCTGCAGATATGCGATAGATGGCACGACGAGCGCTTGGATTGTGATGAGTTTCACACATATAATGAGAAATTCAATTCCGTCGAAAGGTCTGATTCCAAGTCGTTCGTTCACCAATTCTCTTTCGTTTCAAATCATTTGCTAACGAACTATTAGGGCTCTTTCGTTTTCGAACGGAAACATCGTTTAAGTTTGCTACTATTTTATCATCGTTCTTGGAAATTCTGAATGAAATGGGGGGGGGGGTATTATGTTATACACAAACATCGAGGATATGACTCTGACCAATTCTCCCCATCACCCCATTTTGTCTTTAGGTTTTTAAATAAAAGAAAAGGAAGAACTGGATTTGTTATTTTGATCTCTTTTCGGATATTCTATTGATTTAAAATGCGGAGAGAATTTTCAATCTTTTTTAAAGTCAGAAGATTAAAAAAAAAAAAAAAAAAAAAAAAAAAAACATACCTCATGTAAATAAATACTTTTTCAACAGTGACGTTACTTTATAATTTCTGTAAATTTTTAAAGTGGAACCTGTGATAAAAGTTTTAACTCTCATCATGTATTACTCATCGCATGAGTACTTCATTTTTTTGAGATAATGAAATATCGGTTCGTAATACTGTTAATTTGCTTCAAAAGATCCTATAACTAAAGTAATTTTAAAAGAGCCGAGAAAAAATTCATTACTTTTCTGCATTTTTATTTAACACAATTAATCTTGAATTTAGTAGTAGAGATCTATCACTTAATTTTGTGCTATATGGTTCGGCACTGATTTTCTGAAAACATTTATTTATTTTCCAGTCTTGGAGGCTAGGACAATAGCAATGTCTGTTTGGCTATGTAATTATAACTTATTTGGTCGGGTCCCCTAATATCGAGGTTTCGAGAGTTTTGACAACCTTGCCATTCTAAAGTTATATACTATTTTCATATATGGCCAAATGTAATTTTTTTTATAAAATTTTTTAACATGATAATAGTTATATACAGACATATAGTATCTATAAATTCCACGATTAAAAAATGATTAAGAAAACTTTGCAACACAGATCATTTGACTAGATTTTTTTAATTAACACGTATTTACTTCTTGCGTAATCGGTGCTAAGAAAGGATTTTTCAGAATTTAATTGTTTCTTCAATGGAATAAAAGCTAACTGCAATTTTAAGATTTTACTTATTAACTTAGGAGCATATTATTGCACAAAACTCTTCAGCACCACTTTAAAATTCAAATAATAATACGAAATTACATATATGTTTAATACCATGATACAGTTTAACAAATAGTATAACAGAAATTTGATAATTTATAAATAATTTTTGCGTTCTTAGTGTTAACACAACATTCCAAAATTCTTTCTCTTAACTCTTAACGAGAGAAAAACACAACTCCTAAAATGATGTTTTGGAAGACTTGATAAGGTATAAAATATGAAAATTCATTAAACACTTTGACACTTTAAAAAAATTTGCAATAAAATTGCAAATTTTATATTTCTTATCAATTACTTTTTTAAAAAAAAATTCCCAAGTTAATCCTTTGATCTATATTAATATGTATAATTTTTCAGTTTCTATCTCAAACTGTGTGATGTTTTAACATTCAGTTAGTCATGCGTTATCTGACAGATACACGATTACTTCTTTTTTCAATAACTAGATGATGCTATGTCTGAGAAAAAATTCTTTTCTGCTATATTCCCTAGTTTGTTTTAGAAAAATTTATTGTGTTTTAGTTTGTATCTACTTTAAATTCTGTTTAAATATCTATATTATTCTACCGGGTGATTCAAAAGTCCGTTAACATTTGAAAACTCAATGATTCACGGAATAATGTAGGTAGAGTGATAAAAACTGACTCACATGCTTTAAAAGAAATACGGTTTTATTGAAGCAAAAAAAAAAAAAAAAAAGAGTGCAAGAAAATGGGGGGGGGGATGACGATTGTTTGTCTAATGTATTGTGGACCGACGAAGCCCATTTCACACTCCGAAAGTCTGTCAACTCTCACAACTGCAGAATTTGGACTACCGAAAATCCCAGAATTGTCGCGGAAACCCGAATGCATGACGTTGGTTCTGAGGTTACCTGAAGTCGTAAGTCTACCGCGATCGTCCGATCTCATAAGGGATGCTAAAAGACAACATCCGACGATATTTTCTCACCACAACTATAGATATGCTGTATGGTGCTGCATAAAGCATTGTTCCTGGACTACAGGTATTGTTAGCAAATGACGGTCGACATGTTGAGCATTTGATATAAAGAGCATAGTCTTTGGTAAAAATCAATTATTATGCTAATTATTGCTTTTTTTATCATATGAAGAGTCATCTATTGGCCGCTTTTTGCACTGTTTTTGGTTTGAATAAAGCCCCATGGCATTTCAAGCATATGTATCAATTTTTACCTCTCTACCTACATTGTTCAGCAAAGTAGTGAATTTTGAATGTTAACGGACTTTTGAATCACCCGGTATTACTAAGCTATACTATTTACTACTGTTAACAATATATACTGGTGTATTTGACGAATACAGCGCGACCACATTTCTATGAGGGAAGAACACATGACTAATGGAATGTTAAAAAATAAATGACGCCAAAGCCTTTAATTTAAATAAAATAAAATTGTCAACATATTTCCCACTGTAATGAGAAGTTATTAACGCGTTTATAATATCATTGATTTTTTTATTAAGTTTTTAATGTTTTGAAATAGTGTTCTGTCTTCAAAGATTCTTGTTTGCATGGTAATTTTTTCAGTGATATTTAAATTTCATTTATCCTTTATCTAAATATGAATTCAGGAGTAAATATGAGTTTTACTATCAAGTACCACATCATAATTTTCGAAAAGAGACGAAATTTAAAATACTTTAACAATATTTAAAAAATACATTGGAACCCTTTAGTACTTTGATTTGATTTGTTCTCAATTCATTGTTACTAGGGATTGCAATACCGGACCAAAATTTCAATACCGGTATTCGGTATTTTTTAGATTTTAATACCGGGATACCGGTTTTAATACCGGTATTAGAAATTTTAGAAAAAGAAAGAAAACAAGGTGTTTCTTTGTTTTATTTGCCAGTTTTATAAGAGAGTGTAAATATCACAAAAAATGATATGGAACTTATAAATAACAGTATATAAAGAATCACAAAAAGTAAAAGAACAACTTATTTATTTAAATCACAAAAAAAGTGTAAATATTACTATTTAGTCTGTGGTACTATTACAAATTTTTGAAATGTGATCTTAAAAAAACATGATGCATCAATTGTACTGTCATTAAAGCTGAAAAGTAATTTTGCGTAAAAATTACCAGCTGTCGAAAACGCTCTTTCGGCATCTACGCTAGTTGGTGATACTGTTAGCAATACGCGATGTACTTTTACCAAGTATTTACCTCTAAATCCCTCATCTTCAAATAAATCAATTTCTCGTCGGATGGTTTTGGATATAGCTGATTTCTGTATTGTATTTTGGTTCGTTGATTTTTTTTTTATCGCTAATTCTAATTTTTGTTCAAGAGACAATTCCTTTTCACTATCGACATTAGTGTCATCATAATCTTCGATAACTGAATCGAATTCTTTTGAATGTGGATAGGTTTGTGGGTAAAAAATTGTAAGAAAATTTACTATAAACTTAATCAGATTTGAATTGATTATTTTCTTTTCTTCTTTTTCATTTTCATTTTTAAAATCATTATAATTATGTAAATACCATAAGACATTTTCTATTTCGGTATGCCTTTCTTCTGTGCGATTTTTCAATGTAATATATAATTCTTCAGATAGTGATGTGTGCTGTTCTTTCAGTGACTGCAGCATGAAATTTATTGTTGCATTAGCTGTTAATAAATTAGAATCTCTCAGACATAATGCCTCAACAGCCAGTTTTATTCGAAGTAGAGCTGATATAGTTCTAGATATTAAGTCGAATTCACTGTCTGAAAAATTAATTTGCAGGTCTAAGTCGATTATTGCTTTTTGGATTGGATTTCTAAATTTCAAAAATCGTTCCATCATTAGGAGTAAACTGTTCCAACGTGTCTTAGAATCTATTATTAACATATATTCTGTTTTATTTTCAGTTAGTATATATTTTTGTAATATGGCATTTTTTGTAGGGGAAAGTTTAAATATCTTAACAATTTCTCGAACTTTATAAATTATAGGAAGCAATTCCTGATGGGTTAATATTTCATCCTCATTAGCAATATCAACTTCCACAATTACATTGTCATTATCTTCATTGTCAATATCACTCTCACTTTTGCTCTCTTCAATGTCGGAATCCGAAGTTTCTATATCCATAATATTTGGATTCTTTTGTTCTTTATTTTTTTGGTATAATGCATCTATTACTCCTAATTGAATTCTATGAGCATAGCACAATTGCTGATTTGCACCAATCAACTTTCCAACTTTTTTCATAACTGTTGCTCCATTAGACGTTATGGATACAATATATTCTTTCAAGGATAATCCATGTTTCGCTAATTTAGATTTAAGCAATTAATTAAGCCATTAATTAGCTAATTAATTTCGCCCGTTAGGGAGACATAAAAACAAAAATGTATACTATTTTGCTATGTTGGCGATTCCTGAACATATAGTGGAGACAATTTAAAAAATTTCTATTAAATACCGAAAAACCGGTATTTAAACTTGTGAATACCGGTATTCCGAAATTGTAAAATGGCTCAAAATACCGGTATTCGGTATCCCGGTATACCGGTATTGCAATCCCTAATTGTTACTACAGTGGTGTATTAAAGGTAACTTATGTCCTGTGCATAATATATTTCTTTCATAGTCCGCCGTCATCAGCGTTTCAGAAATGGTAAATAGTGCTCGGGACATAGTATATATCTACATATTTTTTGGCACCTCATCACAAGTGTGAACGTCGCCCAATATCTTACAAGAAAACGTGCACAATAATTGATGAACGATATATCATTCTTTTATGTCGATATGTTTTGTCTACATAGCAGGAAAGAGATATACTGTCTGCAATAACCTTCATGTTGATCTCCCCAACATTGCAAGTTCAATGAAATTTTTTCTTCAGGATACTTTTGGTGAATATCGAGTAATAAGTGAAGGCCATAAAATTGAAAACTACCATGATCAACATTAGATTTTCCTCTTTGGAGTTATTTAATGCAACATTGCCATAATGGCCAAACTCAGGGATGCCCTTCAGTTGTCACAGGTATTGGGGCATGAATTTCTTGTATTATATCGTGCAGTGGATGTCATGTTCAGCAATTATTGCTTAAATAAATGTATGTAATAGAAAATTGTACTGCTATTGTTTTCTAGCGCCCTCTTTTACATGAGTTCTGAAATACAGCGTTTTTAGCTATACAAGTCAGAGTAATTATTGAATCCATTAGTAAAAATTACAGTTGTTTAAGAATATTTTCCCTTTATAATGAATTTTTAAAGTTTTAACAAAATTATGATGCATTCTATTTTAGTGAGAAAATATTATGTTTGACTGCTAAATGAATTGTGAAGAGATTTTAAGTTCATCCTAACTGTGCGTGTTTGAATATTTGAATGAGCGTACTTTATGTGCTAAAAATGAAGACAATGGGATTGATGAAAAAATCATTCTGCCGTCTATTCAAGATGCCATAAAAACATCGACAATTTTTAAAAAAATTATTTGTGCATCATCAATGTACTGAAGAAAAGCATTAAAAATATAAATTCAATTTACGATGTTTTATTTTATATCCAAAATAAAACGGTGATGTCGACAAAATTAACAATTTTTCAGAACAAAATTAAAAATCGAGCTTTTTTTTTTTTTTGCAAACTTCTTTCAAGAAAAAAGAAAATTTAAGAAATGTTACAATAAAGGGAGTCTTTTTTTTAAATTTTATTACATTGAAATAAATCGATCCAAAATATCATAATATATCTAAAAATGAGCTTTTGAGAAAATGCAATGAAGGCAAAAATATTTGTATTGCGACTGCAGTAAAGCTAAAATAAAATTAGAAATTAAAAAAGTAAAGATTTTGGATCTCTATTCAGTATAAATAAATACACTCTCAACTGTTCTGCGTATACTTCAAGCTGCCAATCGCTTTGTCGAAATTTCTAACAAATGATTTGTAAATAGCATGTGTGCACCAGTCACATCAATTGCATTGGTATAATGCAGATATGCCGCTGGCAACAGATGTTAAATTTGAGCCCATTTTGCAAAGTATCGGAGAAAAATCGGAACTGCACCGAGCCCACAATTAGACTCTGCGTACATGCAATATCACTTAGAAGTGCAAACATTCGATCATTCCAGAAAATGCGGTAACTCCTTCTTTTTTTTAAAAAAAAAATTCTTGTTTTATTTAACATTTTTATTTATTAATTTTCTTTGGTTTATCTATTATTATATAATTTTCATTCTTTCCGTTAAATTTTAACTATGATCTTCAGAGAAATCACAAAGCTATTTAATATCATGGCTGGTAATTTCGAACAGATCGATAAACAGCTGCTAATGCGAAAAATCAAAGGTTATCTAGAAAGGTGGAATCAGGGCTAGGTTGATGCCTGGCTTCGATGCAATAGGTATAGGTTGCTTCTGATATTCGATTCACCTGATACTTTTGTACTTCAAACAGCTGGTAGCCAGTTCTTTTCTCTTTGGTATGAAATCGAGTTCTCTGTGGGTATTGGTTCTCGTACTTGCGTCGAGATTGCAATTGAATTGAGCAGACTGATGCGTATACACGAATGTACCCTACATTTTTATCAGATAATTTTATAACTGATACATATAAAAAATATCCTTTTGCCATCAATAGGTATACAAATATTACTTGTTAATAGATATTAGCTTTAATGACCGTTTTCTCTATCCAAATTGCTCGTTACCCATAACTTTGGTTTCTAATTTTAATTTACATTTTTTTTGTTTTTAAAACTTTTATATAAAGTAAATAAATAAGTAAATAAATAAATGAGTAAAATAATATTAAAAAAAAAGGTTTTTTGTATAAAAAACTGACAGCATGAATTTAAATTCCTTTTTATTTTTAAGTACTTCACCGTAAATGTATTACGAAAACAGTAGTGTTTTTAGTTTTAAAATTACCAATATTTTCTTTTGAATTACATATATTAAATCGTCCTATTAGAAGAAATGTACAAGAATATTTTTTGAGGAAGGGCATAACTTATAAAAGGAAGATGATTGGCTACCTTAATAATACAGATTCCAAATAATAAATATTTCAAATATGAGGGAACAGGAGAGAAAATACAAAATCATTATAGCCTACAAACTGGAAAAAAAGTTTTTTTTAATGATGTGGAAGCTATATTGTTTATAAGGTATAAGAAAGCATTCCTTAGAAAATATCAATTAGATC
The DNA here is from genome assembly GCF_947563725.1 of Argiope bruennichi. Lineage (NCBI taxonomy): Eukaryota > Metazoa > Arthropoda > Arachnida > Araneae > Araneidae > Argiope > Argiope bruennichi. Next base: position 108,003,248 of record NC_079162.1, read on the forward strand.
AGTTAATATATCAGAGAGAACTATGGCAGAACCATTCATTTGATTGAAACAAACCGAAGAAAATATAAGAAAAAGAATGAAAGTAAATAAACTAACATAATTAATTTAATTCAATGATGTGGAAACTATACTGTTTAAAAGATATTAGAAAGTAAGTATTCCTTAGAAAATATCAATTATGTCGGTAAATCTATCAGAGAGAACTATGGCAGAACCATTGATTTGGTTGAAACAAACCGAAGAAAATGTAAGAAAAAGAATAAAAGTAAATACATTCACATAATCAATTTAATTCATAGCTACGGCAAATAGTTAGAATGGAGTTATGGCATATTAATCCATACATATTATGACAATATCTAATTCTTTCCCAAGCCTCTTCACCGATTGGACACTCATTCGAAAAAAATAGGAAGTGTTATCTTAAATTTCCTGTAAATCCCTCTGTAACATATAAGATCAAATTCTAGTAAGTCTTAAATGGAAAAATAGTTACACCACAATTATTTTAAAAATCTTTTTTTGTAGATTAGTTAAGCTAACACAGCATTTTTTTATGATAGTCAATCTTCATTGGTATTCGAATGCGTCATTTTCCAGAAATGTGTGCTGTTTTTTGATGTGGCATTGAAGCGGTGCCGCAGCAACTTTGTACATTTAAAAATCTGATGTGTGCACCAGACCTTTACATCAGCTGCATCAATCAAATATTGCAGGTTATTTTGTTGCATAGCTAGGAAAATGTTCCCTTTTACTATTTTAGCCTTCTTTGTTTTATTGGTAAGTTCATTGTGTGTGCATTTATTAGTATTAGAGTATTTATTTCACAAAACAAGACATGAAGTTTTCGAATGTCTCAAATTTATGTTGTTATATTATGTAGGTTACATGATAGAAAATAAAGAGTTTGTATATATTACTTGTTATAAGTGTTCATTTTGCTCATTTTAGATTGTTAGGGTATCAAGATTAACCGATTGTTCTTAAAATGTGCACAGCTTGTATTGCATTGACATAAGAATATTCTAAACATTATTTTTTTACAACAATGTGAAAAATGTTTTACCCGATAATTAGTTTTAACAATAAAATATTTCCCGTGTAGTTGTTGAGGTGCGAATATCTAAAATGTGGTTACAGCTATCATTCATTTTAAGCATTTTGTTTTTGTGTGACCAACAATTGTTCGAATAAGAATTCAGACAGAAAACAAAACTGCACTCAGAAAAGTACACCAGTTTACACACAAACTGTTTCTGTCGCTGCTCGTCCATATATCTTGACCTTTGCAGAAACATAAACATAAACATAGACACATTTCAACATAACTAAGGAAAGGGGAAAGACGTTTCTCTGTTCTAGGCAGACAATAATTTAAGCAATACTGAAACTTCATAATACGTTTCAGTTGAGGTTACTCCTCTACCCCCCACATAGACCTTATTTATGTTATTATATATGATACCTCGAAATTCCCTGAACTTCTGTTGTAAATTTCTCATATTTTAAAGGAAAAGAAAACTGTATCTTAATAATCTAGACATGGGCTAGTGAACAAGGGAGTTTAAATTAGAAAAGATTTATGCCCCTGATTTGAATGCTTTAACCACTTCTCGTAAGGCCCAGTATGATTATTCTACGTTTTAGTATAGTTAGATTGTTGTTCCATTTAGAATTTATATGCTATGCACATCTCAAGTCTTTATCGTCGGTGAGATATGCTTTAACTGCTCATTGGAAGAAAGTGAAGTAAACGAATACTTTTTTAGCTTTCTCAAGGTTACTCGAAAATGACACATTCGTTCTTAAAAATGTTCCGAAAAAAAAGAAAAAAAAAAAAAAAAAGAGAGTATAAAATTCTGCAAATATACATAAGTATTATACATTTTTATGTAGAAGTATGAGAACTAGTCGTCTATGGTGACCAGCTCGTATGCTCGGAATGATGGTTACTAAAATTTTAATTAAATATTTTATGTGGCTTGCTCTTAATAGCTTCTTCTACAAAGTATTTTAAACTTCAATTTTTGGTACGCATGTAATATATTATTTTAAAAGTCTTACACCATACTGTTCAGTGTGCTATGTAACTCCCAAATTTTCTATCATCTCTTCTAAAATTTTAATGATTTAGAATAGAAGTGATTAAATCTAACGAATAAAAAATTTTCTTGTTAAAACTATATAAAATTGGACGCACTCAAAATAGTCTTCGTCATAGTTTATTAATAAAGTGAAACTTTAGTTGTAAGTACAACAAATTTATTAAAGGCAGACTTTAAAAAGAAATGTACTTACCATGGAAAAATGAGCCGTATCTCCATTCTCTCCCCCCCCCCTCCTCGAGTGCGATTTTCTGATACTTTTTTATTATTGTTGTTTACTTTCTTCTTTGCTTAAGTTTCACTTTGCTTTTACTTAGCTCGGAAAAACTGTATGATGATACCGGATAACACATTTTTCAATTTAGGATGAACCCCTTTTCAAGTCACGGAAAGTTCATAATTTTTAGTCTCAAATATCTCCGCCAATTTTAGAGATAACTCTATAAAATTTTTCCTGCATTTTTATTATGATATAATGTACATTTTTCTAATCGAACTTTTTGGCTGATCTCCTTTATTCTTTGTGACTCTCTTACTTCGCCGCTAGTGGCGCTGTAACTTTCCTCAATAAATTAAGATTGGCCCCTTTACTATAGGCGCATGTTACTTCCCTAGTTGTACGAGATTCCGTTTTGAATTTAATGGGCTTAAAATGACTTTACAGGTCACCCTGAATTTGATTTAGACCATGGGGATTCAACTTATAAAGACTGGGAAATAATTTACATTTTTTTTTAACATACGCATAAATGACCCTACAGACCATGCTATGGGAAAAAAAATAGGTGTATGGATTTAATAAAGGGGCGTTTAATGTCATTTACTAACATTTAATGAGCATTTTAACACAGAAACATATTTTGAACAGTTATATCTCGCTTTGAACCAGTAATTGACTTTTTACTTATTTGCGATTCACCTGCTGATTTAATAATTAAGAACTTATTTTTTATGGCTTTTCTTCTTTCATTCCATAATTTAGTTTACAAATTACATTCAGAATATTTCCATGCATATGCCATAGTTATTCAAAATTAACGCTATCACTATTGAATGCAATATGTCTCTACCAATCCGTCTGACATGCAACGTTATACAGTCTTTTAAATCGATTGATTATCTATATTCTCAGAGCATTTTAAAGCCTTTATAAATACTCCACAACTAACGCTTGTTGGAGTTTGGAAAAATTCGCTTAACCCAAATTCACAAAATTTTATTACAAAAGATAAATTGTAAATAATGAAAGAATAAAGTTAATAGCTAAAGGTTTTTTTTTTTGTGCTAAAATATCCATTAGATTGCGATCAATGAGGTTAAATCTCCCCCCCCCCCCGCCTTTTTATATTTTTGTACCTATTTTTCGACCCAAATTCAGCTTGCAGCCCCAGTTCTTCCCCTTTGTATCAAACATGTGAAGTACTTTTTTTCCCTGTATAAACTGATTTCCCATGATTTATACAAAATGTTTACAAAATGGCGTTGCATTTGGCCAACTACCTTCTTTGTAATTTAATTCTAAGCCTTACACTTTAATTAGAAAGCATGGTATTATGGAGAGAAATGAAACAGCAATATCAGTGTATATTGGCTTCAATAGTCCCTCTCTAGATTCGGGCAACGAAGGCACACACACATTCCAACAAAGACCAAAACAAGCACATGTACCAAAAACAAGACACGGGATAAAGTATTGATACCAGTACATTTTACCAGACAGTTTGCTTTTTTTCCTCAGTTTTATTTATAACTGAAACTTTATTATGACTGGAATGATTGTTTGTATGAATGGAACTGTGAATGAAAGTCGAGGGGATGTAAAATGAGATACATTATTGAGTAATCTAAAATGCTTCTTTTCAGAGCTATAAACTTCCGTAACTCTTCGGATCCCAGATGGAGTTGCTTTCGCGGAATTTTCCTCCCTTTATCTTCAGCTAAGGATGTTAGGGGATTAGTTTCTCCCTGTAACTAGATACCATCTGCTCGCTACTATATCAAACCTTTGAGAATAGAAATCTTTTTTTTCTTTCTTTTCAATTTGAATTCTACACCAGGCAATAGTAATTGGTGGAAGAGCCCCAACTTCGAAACCGAAAAAAGTTCAACTCCCGCGGAAAAAAAAAAAAAAAAAAAACACGTTCGAAAAAAGTTCCAATTCCTGGCTGTTGAATATTAAATCTGTTGGTGACAATCATTCTTCTGCAAGAGTGGCTGTAAAGGGGAATTAGAAACTCGGGTGTTGTCCTCGTTATCTCACCACGATTCAAAGGTACAAAGTCAGTCTCAGCACATTAGTTGTGTAACTTGAAAAAGGAAGGTTAGGGAAGTTGCTCTAACTGAACTAATTTTAAAAAGTAAAACACACAATGAAAGGTTTATACTTATGGTTAATATTATCAATCTTTAATCAATCATTACCAATAAACTGATGGGTAATTTTATTGGTAAATTGAATTTGAAGCCTTTATTTTGTGTTTATTAGCTCTAAGTAATAAAAGATTTATTTACTAAAAATTTGATTCGTACAGCTTTAAACTGCTGTGATTTCTCTGAATATATGAGAAAATGTCATTTTTCACTTTGCTATAGCATGAATTTCAGTTACTTGTGAAACGCAAAGCGATCACATTGCTCACTTGTAAATATACGAGTCCGAAAGAAAGTTTAAACGTAGGTTAAAAGATTAATTAATTTAATTAGTTAATTAAACTTGTAACTAGTTAAAATATGATTTTGAAATCACTCCCAAATATTTTGTGATAAATATAGCTTATTCTTATTATCGTTTTCATTTATTTTATATTATAAAAATACTAATGGATACTCTTTTCCGATTATTTCCGCTATTCGAAACATTAAGGGAAACCTGAAGAAATCCTTGAAGTGAGATGTTTAATTCAGTAGTCTCTATTTTAATAAACTAAAAAAGCAGACGGAAAATTTTATTAAAAACCTTTTAAAATCGAAGAAATAAATAAAAATATAAAAAAAACAACACTACAACTGTAAATGCATTCGAATTGTTGAGCAATTATGGAGTACTCGCATGAATATGGGGTAATTTTTTTTTTATTTGAGTTACATTGTTACAAATTTTACATTCGGAAAGCTTATTTGCCATTTCAGAAATGCACTTAACATACATTATTATGCAATTACAAACACTGTAGAATTTTAATAAGAAGAAAGTATTATTTTTGAAACATTTTTATTGATATATATTGATTTCTATTAATTCAAGGATTATGAGAATTCTGAACAAGTCAAAATCTTCCAGATGCATATATCAGGTCTTCAGAGAGCTGTTCGAGACCGATTCTACCGAAGAATAATCGTGTAAGCTGTTCTGGTGCACGTTAAATCCGTCGGGGCCAAACTTTCTCTCACTGGTATAGTGCGGATGTTTGGAGAGAGGGGTGTCAACTCAGGTGCCGTCCTCGTCATCGAACTGCGGTTCAAAATTACGAGGTCCATTCCAAAATAGTGTTGCTTTAAAACGAGACGTTAATATAACTAAATCAAATCAGGTCTTCAGATGATTCGAAGCTTGAACCCGGATTTCGATTCCGGGGGTTAAGTTTAAACTCGTGCCGGATTTTTTTTTTTTCAATTTGATAATAATAGTTACAATTTGCTAGATGTACGAAAAAATGAAAATACCTGGTACCATTAATCTTAACATTGTATTTGTTTACACAACTGTACAGATTTTAAATAATTCTGCGTTTCTTTATGTACAATTTGATATACCGCGATTCTCAGATTAAAAAAAAATCATGTCTTTCGCTAGTTTTGTGATGTCATGAATAATTATACTAGTTACCATTTTGAATTACTGAAAACTATTTCATTGTCACGAAACCTTACTTAATACTTTTCTTATTCTTTATAATATTTGCAGACAAAATTTGGAAAAAAAATCCATACTGTAGTTCGGATTTCTGTAGAGTGCAAACTATTCATGCGCTTAATTTTTATTAATGTGGATTATTTTTCCGCGGATTCCATAAAGTTAAACCTTGTTTAGCTTAACTGTATTAGCCTTTGATTAAGATATATTTGTTATATAATAATAGAATTATTATTGCAACAAAGTGAAGCAAATTAATTCAAAATAATTTTCTTGCATGCATTAAAAAGCATTAGCCTTTTTTCCTTCAAAAATTTTGTCAGTTAAAATACGATTACCTCAGAAGAAATATAGACACAAAAACAAATGCGGATTGTTTGTGTTTTGTAAAGAATTTTGTTTTAGAAAAATAGGAAAATAAAAGAAAAAAATGAAGAACGAATGACTAATAAATAAAAATAACTTTATATTTATAACTATTATTTTGTAAATGGAATATTTTAAATGAATGCGACGAGATAGATAGCACCACACGCGCACATTTGCTATAATCTTGATGGAAAATGAATAACAAAATATAATTTTGGTTATTTATCAAATAAATAAATATGTATGAACAGTATCTAATCGAAAATGAAGTGAAACTAGCTTTCAAGAAAATCAAATAACGATCTTGGGAAACAAGTAATGTATTTCATCCTGCACTACGAGTTCAGATTCAAAGAGCATTTCGATTTGACAATGAAAAATGTAGAGTTTTTGCTTATAAAGATATTGCAACAAGGCATTCTATCGCAAGTTAAAAAATAACACCCCGAGGATACTAGAACTAAGAAAGCATCGATGAAAACTCGATGATTAATCGTGCTTTCAGATTCTTTTATACTAATTTATATACCCAACTTTATACAGGTGTGGCTAAAAACCAGTGTTTTCCGATTAAAAAAAAGATGAGAAAGCTTTTGAAAGAAATTGCATTGTGCATCGGGGTTTAAAACAAGCTTCAAATATCATTTCTTTTGATTTTGGATGATGAAATGATTTCATCTGACGTCATTAAAGCACAGGATTATAAGAAAAATATCCCAGATTTGAGATTTGATAAAGTGCCAAACTAAAAATAAAGAGATTAATTTTCAGCTTCCTGTATTCAAGTTTCTAGTTCGTTAAATTGTATCTAATGTTGATACAACAGCAATTCAGTGTAGCTAAATTCTCCCTTTTATCATTTCAAACACTACATTGAACAATTTCAATTTAAAACAAAATTGGATATGAAATAAACAAAATCTCGTTCAAGACAGGGTTTTTTAAATTCTGAGTCTCCAGGGTTTTTAAAATTCTGATTCGCTGAGTCGTAGAGGGTATGTTCAAAAATTAATGATACTTTTATAGATTATTCAGTTTTTGCAATCAAAAATAATCAAGAAAATAATCTGGAATTAAAAATAAACATTGCAATTTGCTGATAGCTTTTGTACCTCCCGAAAAAGAATTAACTTTTTAAAATTAAATGTTTTAATACCTATTTCGTTCTGTTTGTTGTGTGTTAATTGATTTTTTGAAAAATGGATCTGGCATGAAATTTGAGCATGTAAGACGGTTAAAATGTTATGACATCAAGTAAAGTGTCGTATGGCATCCAACTTAATGTAATAGAAAATATGACTCTCTGCATTTTAAAATGTTTCTGAAAATACTTTCTCTCAGTGAGGTTTTCACAAGTTCTTATATTAATTATTTTAAGATTATTTTATGATTTTCAAAAAAAAAAAAAAAAAAGACAATCTTTCATACGTACGTATTCTAGATGTAAATTTCTTGCAATGATTTCTTTCTTTTTGGCTCCCCAATTCAGGTGTCGTCCTTATCGTCTGACCGCGCTTCAAAATTACGATTTCCGTCCCAAAATAGCCCTAGTGTTGCTTTAAAGCGGGACGTTAATATAATTAAACTAAATTGAGAAAGGATCACTGGATCTTTAAATGCTTATTTGTTGAATGACTGTGTACTTCTTCATGTGAGTGATAGATGCCCCGACAACACAGATTTATAGAAATGATATATCATCAAACTCTAGGAAAGAGATATTATGCACTCGACAATTCAGCGGCATAACTGTTTTGGTTCTTCGCTATGAATAGCAAAGTTCATTCATTTATGGATTACTTGCTCTACGATTTTAAAAGAAACGATATTTGCTGAATCTCCAGACCTAAACCCCATTGAATATGTCTGGGAAGCTTTTAGAGGCGATTTGTTATTTGCTAATCCTCTTTCAAGATCTTCCAAGACTTGAAAACTATTTTGCTGCAGGAGTGGAGTGGGTCGACAGCCGAAGAATCCTCATCGATTGTCTCCTTCGCAGTATGATGTGACATGGTGAGAGCTGTGAGAGTATGAGAGGGAACTATTCCTCACATTAGAATCTTTTTATGTTCGATTCTGTCATTTTCTCGTAGGATATTTTTGCTCTTATGAGCTTTACTGATGATCATGAGCATTTATTATGACTATCCAGTCTGTAAACTTTTTGCTTTATTTAACTGTTGATATAAATCGATTTTCATTAAAATGCGTTCATTCGATTTCATAGATTCGACAAAATGTATGAGTATTCTTAATTTTGAGCACTAGCAAAGAACTACTTTGATGACTTGTCAGCTTGCAATGCTTTCTGGTTTATTTTGTGCGTAGTACGAAGACGGCCAGTTTCTCTAAAACGGTTATCATAAAGTAAGGACATTCTCTTTTTACAAACAATATTAAGAATTTTGGTAGGAAGATTTAAAATGTCATTAAAGATTGATGGAGTTTCCAGTCTGTATTAGACTAAATGACTGAAGAGCTAAAAATAGGTGAAAATAGCAATACGTAGTTCACTAAAAAAAGTGTCGATTTTAAATCACAGATGCTCCTTATTCAATTTGAATAGAAGTAAACTTCACTGCTTTTATATTAACATTTTAAATTAATATTTTTTAATTATCATTTTTTAATTTTGAAAAGTTAAAAATGAATTAGTTTGACAAATTATCGCAAAGAAATCTTTTTAATACTTACAGCAATTTAACTCTCTTCCAAGTATTTATTAGCCATGGTAGGCGAACGTATTGCTTTAATATTTTTAGTTCTTTACATTACTTAATATTCTACTTCATATTATTTTATATTATTATAAAATTTACTTCAACTCCATAATTAATATATCGTCGGGGTAATAAAGCTTTTTCAAACAGCAATGAAATTCATGTTATGTTTATTTTTCACATTTTAAATTATAAAATTTCGTTGATTATAATTTTTCTCACAGAGGTAAACAATTTGAATGAAAGCTGCTTTTTTCCCTGAGAATTTTCTTAGTAGTCGTAATTCACCCTTTTCAAATTCGATATAAAAAAATTTGAAAATTAATTATAATTGACAAAGAATGAAAGCTGTTTCAATTATACTTATATAGTGATGAACAAAAGTATTTAGATGGAGTTACTTGTAATGATTCTTTAAGTATTTCTCTCAGAAAAATAAGATTAAAACAATTATTACTCATTAGAAGTTTTACGTGATTAGTTTTCATTAGAAGTTATATAATTGTATATAGTTAGGCAATTTAAACAAAAAAAAGCTTTAATGAAATATAATAAAATTTTTTAGTATTTAGATTTAGAGTGGACAAGTATATTCATATTCGTTACTTCCTTTTTAGAATAAGATTAATTTTTGCAAACTATTTTTGAGCACACCGAGGTATCTAAATCTGATACCCTGCGTACTGACGGATTGTTTGTATTGTTTCTAAAAATACTTTCTTGCAATGATGTTTTCCAAGTTTTGGTATTAATTATTTTGAGATTATTTTATGATCCACCCCCCTTATAAATTATACCTATGTATTCTAGGCGTAAATTTCTTACAATGGCTTCTTTCGTTTTTTTCTCAGTTAATAAAAACATTTTAAAAATACACAAAATAATTTCCAGTAATATTTTTTTTCACATGAAGAAATTATTTAGCTTATGAAAATAATGCAGTAGAATACTACGTTTTTGGAAAAATTTTTATTGATTTCTGATACCCAAGAAAAATTTCAGAAAATATCAACTTTGCGACCTTTTTGTTATATAATACAATCGGTTGAATTGATTTAAATAAGACTCGCTTTTATACGAATAACCATCGATCTTTTGATACGAGAACCTTCAGAACATGATCTTTCCGATTGAGTCTGAAAATTAATGATGAAACTATTTTTATAGAGCTATCAAAAGATATACGTACGTCAAACCTTCGTACATCTTTTTTATCTCTCTGTAAAGTTGCTTGATTTTAAACAATTTTGGTTCTAATTCAAATATTTTCAGATGTATTTGTTTGAACATCAATTATAAATGCTTTAAACTTCGTTCTGCCTGGTTGTTAACGTTTCGCTAATTAATGTTGATCTGCGGAAATGCACAATTAATATTCAAATATTCGAATTGTTCCCCACATTCTCTTGTCCATGTGTAGCTTAAGATAATCCGCCTCCGAGCAATAAATTTATCCCGACGGAACAGCAATAAATGATTCAAAACTTTGTGACTTTACCGGAGTCTAATTAACCGAAAATCACTCGACGCTGAAATAACATTGGCGAAAGGAGCGTCTTTTGGCATTCAAAGTTGGCGAGGGCTTGGCGGTACTTTCGAAGCCGGTAAATGGCAGACCTCATTGATGCTGTAGCTCAGATGCAGCAGCACAGATTCATCTTACTCCGGAGTCCTCCACTGGGTAGAAACGGATGAGAGAGAGAGAGTGAGGTTTGCGGACTTAGATATGGTTTATTGTACAGAGGAGAAACTTAGTATCAGGTGGTTTTTAGCGACTGAAGGTGAATTTAATAGTAATTTCTGCAAACAAACACTTTCACGTGAGTATCAATTCATCGATTTTTCGATACAAGGGAAAAGTTTCGCCGGAATAGACTGTCTTTCCGATTGATCTTAGGCACCGGTCTACTATTGTTTTGATAAAATAACATTGAACAGTTATCATTCCTGGTTGAGATACAGAACTTTCTTGTATTTATAAGAAGTCATATCTTTGCTTTATATGAAACGATAAAAAAAGTAACTCTTTGATATAAAATTTCAAACTGTAATTTAAAAGAAAAAAAAAACATTTTCTGTGCTTTAAATTGCTTAAAAGTTAATCAGTTTTGAGTAATTGAGAACTGATTTTATAAAATTGAATCTGGATTTATATAAACAGTCCTCAGGAACAGCAACAACTTTTAAAACTAATTCCCACCAGAATTCAATTTTATGTATATGTTGCATATTAAAAAAATATATAAAAGGAAACTGAAACAAATATTTCCTCAATAAATTTGTTTCATAGAATATCTATAAGTTTCGTTGCTGATATAGTGCAAATTTTTGCTATAATAAATATAATTTAATAAGTTGAATTATTTTGAAATAAATGCAGTACCACCCGTTCATCTAAAAAGGTGCCATAATATATTTAATATTTGCAGGATTTATCTCGATTTTTTAATTAAATGAAAAAAAAATGCAATTTTTGATTCGATGAAGTGATATTATGCTGTAAAAGAGGACATATATTTCCTTCTGATTTTACTAGAAAATCAATTTTTTTCTGACGCTTTTGCTGAATCAAGTAAAGCTACATTTTCATGAACTCCGGTGCTACTAAGATCTAGTAGCAATTAAAGATTATATCTCTTAGATCTACAATCTTCAAGAACATATGTTATAACTTGATATATTAGAGAAATTTGATTTTTTTCATCGTTTTCTTTTAGCCTGAAGTTAAAACCTAATTGATAGCTTAACTATATATGATTTAAATTATATTTATCATATACTTCAGTAGCTCAAAAAAAAAACTATAGATCTGATATTTAAAAAGAGATAAACAGTCATGGGAATTAAGCAACACTTGTGGCAAATCGTTTAATGTGTTTGAGCCGCATTTCGAATTTTCCTAGAATTTAAAAGAAAATAATTAGCTGTTAACAACAATAAATAAATGCAATTGCAGTTGAATCTTTTCAATGGCACCTAGACCGGAAGCGGAAAGAAGCGAACTAACCGGAGGTACTGCTCTCAAAAACAGCCTTAGTTCCTTATCGGATATGCCAGAAACGAGAAGAGATGAATTTTCAGAAACTCCAGAGAAAGCACCTTCGAAGGTCAATCCAACTGCCCAGGTACCAAAAGTTGCGGTACCCCCCGACGGTGGCTGGGGTTGGATGGTGCTACTCGGGACCATGACCGTCAACTTTGTAATTATAGGACATGGAAAAAGTTTCGGAGTGTACTTTAAGAAATTGATGGAAGAATTCGATGCATCACCTTCCCGAGTAGCATGGCTTCAATCTCTACAAATTTCAGTGTTTTGTTTCCTTTGTAAGTATTGTTTGAAAATTATCTTTTATACTTGAAATTTGATAATGATACAGTTTTGAATTTGATTTTTAAAGAATTTATATCATGCAATAAGTTTCACTCATACTTTGTTAATGCCAGTCTCATATGTTTTGCTTTCTTTGATAAGATTATTTATTTTGAATATTTTTGTAGTTTATGTTTTGGCAAGTGAAGACAATAGAAAATAGAAGTTTCAGATTTCTCATATAATCTAATAAATAATTTTACCCTTAAGGAATATGTAACTGCTTTAAAAGTATTTTTTGGAGAAAAATTCATCTACAGAAAAATAAAAATTTCAATCCTTTCAGAATAATGAACAATAGTAATTATCAGAAATTTAATTACATGATGATGACAATATGTTACTTCAATAACTGATAGGAATAACATGCATGTTTCTTGAAATTTGGTCTTGTGCTTAAAAGAAATGAATCTTATGTATGAAAATATGTAAATAGTTATCTTATCTTATTTTTTAAAATTTTATTAAATAAAAGGAGCGAAGTTGTTTTCCGAAAAAAATGTGTGTATAAAAATTCTTAAAAACTCTTATCAGTGAAATTTAATTTGATATAAATAATCATCAATTTAAGATTTTGCATATTATTCCTCTAATTTCAGTTTTTATTGTGTTTAGTTACCTTAACTACAATGAGTGAAGGTTGCATGATTGATTACTTAAGTAAAAATAGCTTACAATAATCAATATTTATCGGCATATTGTAGAATCATGCTTAACAAATTCATATAACTTGATTGAAACATAACCAGGTATTAAAAACATATTTTGATTTAACTGATGAAGTTAAAGAAATTTTATTATTTTGAAAACCTCCAAATTTTAAGTGTGTTAAAATTTCAGTTGTCTTGATCTTTTAAAAATTATCTATGAAAATCAAACTCCATCAAAGTTGTTGATAAATTTTTTAAAGTATAAAATTTAAAAATGAGTTCCTTTTTAAACATATGTTTTGGATGTAAGATATGAAAAATGGTTATTGTTATGTTTCGTTAATTTTTGTTGGAAGTCATTTAAAGCAACCATTACGTTTCTTTTTCTGTCAGTGAGCATAGTTGAACAATTTCTGAAACTTGCTTGGTTTTTGAGGATTTCCTTTCTTTGTTCATTAATGTTGGAAAATAAAAAAATTATCTTCTTCATTACTTTCGCAAGTTATTGCATCGGCAAACTGAATCAAAGTAAATAAAGTTTTACAAAAATAAATGATTATTATAATTATTTTATTTATCTCGTGGTTAAATTGTTAAATCATATTGGTTACAGATGCAATTGGAACATTATATCATTTAAAAACGGTAACTTTTCTTCAAACGGTTATGCTTAACTTTATTGAAATAAAAATTAGTTCTATAATTTAAAAAATCTGAATCATATAATGATTTTAGGTGAAAAAGGATTTTTTTTTTAAGTTCTGAGAAATGATTATTTCCAATGCACGATGAGAAGATAAATTTTAATATTGATGACTGCTTTAAAATAGCCCATTTATAAAAAACAGTATTCCAGTTTCGGAATTTAGCATAGGATATTTGTAACATCATTTCAAAAGATGAAATATAAAAATTCAAATATAATTGGTTTGGAAAGATAATTTTGATGGTAATTTTACTTCCACTCATCTTTATAAATGCATTTACGCGAATTCGCTGGTGAGAATAAATCAAATACATTCCTACAATATTTGGATAGCGAATTAAAAGTTCCTTAAGAAAATGGAGAGAGGTTATTTATTCATCATTTTCTTACTAAACTTAGATGATACCAGTTGGTATATCTGCATTGCATAGAGATTTTTAAGTTATTTATCATACGATAGATCTACCATCTTGTTTATTCAGTTCTAGGAAGAAAGCTATTATAAAATAAGTTTCTGAACCAATTTGGGTGAGTCAATATAAATTGCGACTCCAATTCGCGTAATTGCCCGTTGCTTTTGATCGAAGGATTTGAATAATAAATGAACGATCTTTGTGATCGAATATTCTGAGAATGCGAAAGCCCGTTTAGAGTAAATATCGAGCACTTTACTCGCATTAGATGGAATTGGAAAATCAGATGCAATTATTTATTTAGTTGTTTCAATAGAATTTTGCTAATAAAAGGATTTAAAATTTTGAGTCAAGAAGTTTAAAGATAATAAAAAGCTTTAAACTTTTTTATTAATCATTCTATCATACGCACTTAAATGCAAAATACTGCATTTTAATACTTAAAAAATTGTGATTCAAGGAATTTTTTTCACCAAAATCTAGTAATTTTAGGTCACATCATTGTGGAATCTCTTTTTTTACCCTTTCGTTCCTGGTATCCTGGTTCGTTTCAAATATTCGACCATGCTAATGGTTATGCACTATGAGGAAAAAAAAAAAAAAGTTGCACTTCTAGTCTTTACAATAAAGAAAGAAATCCGGGGAAAAAACGAACACTAGGATTCAGTAGGAAGATCTGTTATTTTTATATCCGTTTGCGTTTTAACTAAACACGATTCAAGGAAGATTTCCATTATATGTGGAATCTTTCGCATGTGTAGAAAACGACATTTTATAACGATGAGTATAGAAACAGTTTTATGAGGTTTCAATGATTTCATTATTTGTCCTTCTGTCATACCGTTCACCTCCAGATGTGCTCGCTTGGCTATTTGCTGTTAAAAAGAAGATATTCGGAGGTTTAGTGACAAAAGAAACGTTTTATTTGTCTGACTTTTTTCGTTTATATTATTTGCTGTTATGTCGTAATTCTGTGAAACTTCGCTTTCATATGACTTTTAACGTTAGAGCTATTGAACACATAAAAGTCAGATCTTAAAGTTAAAAGTTTGTTTTGAAGAATGAATAATGAATATTAGGTCACATCATTGTGGAATCTCTTTTTCTACCCTTTCGTATATATATATATATATAATTTTTTGGCAAGTTTTTTAAATAACATGTATAAATAGAAAAAATTGTAGCGAGAAATAGGAATAATTTTACTGAAGTAGTCTGCTGGTATAGTAAAGACACTGTAATATGCAAATTAAAAGTGAGTTTCCCTGCTAATTGTCTGCATTGATTTAGGATTTCTGTTGATAAATAATGTGAAAATATTTGTATCTCAAGCAAATGAAATATTGAATGATATACTAGTCATTTCAGATGAGATTTTCTTTTAGCGCCATAAAAATTCAGTAAAAATCAACGTTTTCTATAGTAATTGTATTTTCTATTAGATGGGGGTTTTTTGTATTTTTTTTGTGTGTGTGTTTGTTTTATTCGTCTCATTTCCTATATAGTTGCTTCCAATGTATCTATTAACAACTGGGAGTAAGCAAAAGAGGTTAGAACTGGTTTATGCTCACAAAACAATCTCCGACGACGGTGTGTTGCTGCCTATAGTCGTTCCAATGAATGGCTAGTGCAGGTGCATTACACATATAGGCTCTCTCTGGTTTCCATGAAAAATACTAAATTGTTTGACTCGCATATGATATCATCATCTTTTAAATTAGTTATTTCAAGTGAATTGTAATCGAGAAAAAATACTGTTATTTTCCAGATTTATTTTTAAAGAAATGTTCTTATATTTCTATTTTCATTAAATTATTATATTTTCAGCATTTTTATTATCCTAAGCTAAGTCTTTATAAAACATGTAAGTTGCAGTGAAACGTGAGTAATCATGGAATAACTAAGGGTGTACAAATTATTACAAGAACCCGCAAGACATATCTGTGATTTTCACTTAAATCTTAAAATTTTAGTTTCTGTTTTTCCCTTAATTCTAAAAGCTTCAGCTCGAATTAAATATTATTACCATCACATTTGTCCATAATATGTCCATATTTTTTGTGTCTATTTGTTTCATTTCAAAATATAATACTATAATTAATTTTCTGATGAAATACTTTGGTACTCACTGAAGAGATACTTAATTTGGGTATTACACACACACACACACACTCATTCACTCACTCACTCACTCACGCACGCAAGCACGCACACACACACACAATATAAACTACGTTTTGTGCCATGATCAGAAATGACATATAGCATTTATATAAACTTTTAAGAACTGTATTATATTTATAGCAAAAGCTTCAGTTTAACTATAGGCTATTTTATAAATTTTTTTATTATTCTATTTTGCTTTCCAAGACTGGATTTCTAATATTGATTTTTTTATGTCTTAGAGATTTGTTAATTGATTGGATGTTTTGTGTTTTTATTAATCCCAACGATGTTATGTAACAGAATATCCAGAAAATGTTAGTGATTAATGGATGTTATCTAAATTTATTTTGGATATCTCATTTCGTTAGGAACACAATTATTGTAAAATATTTTTACGAGTTTTCCTATATTCACAATATTGTGATTTTAATGTTACAATATTGTTGAGTATCTTCTGCCCAAATAACCAGGGCTGTCGGGAACTTTGACTCTCTGTCGCAAACTGAAAAACTTTCTGGATTTGTCTCGAATTTGAACAATATGTTCCGGGCTGTCTTGATTTTCGTTTATGATTAAACAGTTCATAACTAAACAAAGAAGTCGCCTTTGCAGAGAAAATAGAAAATTAAATGTTAAAAAAGAAAGTTAGGTAGAATTCATCTTTCTTTTTGTCTTTTTTTGTAATATATAGAAAGCGGTCACTTTAATATAACTCTTTTCCTGCATTTTTTGGGGATTTTTTAAAAAATAATTAGGTTTCTTTTTTCTTAATCTTTCGCACATCCCTGGATCGGAATTTAGAAATTCTAGTCACCTTAGTTAAATGACGAGTATTAGCTTCTGAAAGCTTATAAATCCTTCATTTTTTCAGGAATGTCCCTTAAAAAAATAGAAAGGCAAGATTAACTTGGATGTAATTTAAGTCAGAATTCTATAGAGAATGATACACGAATAGGGAACGGCCCGACAGAAGTGAAATACTTATGTTAATGATAGTAGTAATCGCTTATTAGTCTGAGCATTGAGTTGAACATATTAGTTATCGAAGAAATAGATAGCGCTGAGTACTCGGAAACTAACAATTAAATAAATTTTGTTAATATTAATTAACCCGGAATTCCGTATAAATTTTAAAGGCATTTATAATGTAGTTGAAATCTGAAAACTTCATGAATAATCTATGGCTGAATAACAGCGACAGAAAAAAAAAATCGAAACGACCTGGAATGTTTACTTAGCTATTTAAGGAGTAAAAAATATTTTCCCACGGAAGAAACGTAACGAAGAAGCTGATCCCACAGGTGGTATCGTTTAAAAAGCAACTGATTAAATAAAACAGTGAACTCTCAGTTTGCAGAGATACAGGCTAATATACAGAGATCATTATCATCAGAAATGTTTGAGCTTTGCTGTATCGTATGAAAACTGTGGATCAGTTTAGTTTAAAAATAAGTTGGACTGAGTCGCAGAATCGATTTCTTTTATAATAGTAATCGAGAGTCGGGCGTTCGATTTTTCTTATAATATTACTACCAATATAGGTATAACTACCAAAAGTGGTTACTCCGACACGCCCAAAGGTACAAGGAAAATTTGAATGATTGGAACACCACAATAGCATAGCCGAGAACTATAGTTCAGTCTAAGGACCATCACCGGCTTTGATACAACCCTTCCAATAGGAGGTACATCTCATCATCGTTAGGGAGTAGCCGACTCCGCATTTTTGTACCAACTAGGGCAGCGAGAGTCAACCACCATACCGGAAGGTTCTCATTCCCAGATATGAAGTGCCCTCCTGGAGAAATGCAATATAGACATAAACTTAAATTATTTATATCATTGATTCATTGCTCAGGTAAAAAATATACTTTAAATTGATTATCATCATCCATTAATATTAACGATCTATTTTTGTTGTCTTTATACTAACAATGCTGTGCTTGTGTGAAAATAATAATGTTCTACAACATGATGTTACCCGAATAATCTTGAATTCTTATATGCTCGGATTTTTTCCAATAAATTATTTATCATGAAGGTCACCTACTCATATTCTAATATAGAAGGGTTACCGTTAAAATTTATTTCAACTTGATAAACCGCAAAACTTAAATACATTTTTCAAAGTATCCGCATGCGAAAGTGAATAGTTGCGTGTTCCTTATAAAGATATTAGATTTTAAATTATATTTTTGACGTATTTTGCTTTCGTTATCTCTTAATATATGAATTAGATGAATCTGCCTTGGAAATATGATTTAATTTCGTTTTACATGTGAAAATCTAAAGAATACCTAAAGTATTTCAATGGTATCAAACAATTTTTCTATATTAAATCACTTGAAAATGAATAGTTGCGTGTTCCTTTTAAAGATATTAGATTTTAAATTATAATTTTGACGTATTTTGCTTCCGTTATCTCTTAATATATGAATTAGATGAATCTGCCGTGGAAATATGATTTAATTTCGTTTTACATGTGAAAATCTAAAGAATACCTAAAGTATTTCAATGGTATCAAACAATTTTTCTATATTAAATCACTTGAAAATGAATAGTTGCGTGTTCCTTTTAAAGATATTAGATTTTAAATTATAATTTTGACGTATTTTGCTTCCGTTATCTCTTAATATATGAATTAGATGAATCTGCCGTGGAAATATGATTTAATTTCGTTTTACATGTGAAAATCTAAAGAATACCTAAAGTATTTCAATGGTATCAAACAATTTTTCTATATTAAATCACTTGAAAATGAATAGTTGCGTGTTCCTTTTAAAGATATTAGATTTTAAATTATAATTTTGACGTATTTTGCTTCCGTTATCTCTTAATATATGAATTAGATGAACCTGCCGTGGAAATATGATTTAATTTCGTTTTCCATGTGAAAATCTAAAGAGTGCCTAAAGTATTTCAATGGTATCAAACAATTTTTCTCTATTAAATCACTTTTTTTTTCAAATGATGGAATTGCAGTTTTCAGTATTAAATATTCGATAACTCGATGTATGTGTCATATATTTCTTTTTCTGCTTTTTATTTTTTTACTTACTCTAATAATGCATATTGTTGCCATTATTTACCGCGAACGCTCATTTGATCGGTTGAATATTAATTTGCCGTATGAAGCAATCACGCTAGAAAACATTTTACACATGCGCATTCAGTTGTATGTTTAAATTTGCTTCCCACTTCTACAAGGGCTGTTGGTTAATGAATGTACGCAAAAAATAATTAAAAACTAAAATTTCAAAGAGTGTCTAAAGTTTCAAGTTGCAAATAACATTTTAGAGCATGAAAAGTTTATATTAAAAAAAAAAAAAAAAACTATGTCCATTATCATTACGCAAATACTTCTTATTACCTGCAACAAAGCCTTAGAGACTCAGGACCCTGGGGCTAAATTATGATATAGATGCTTCCTATACACCCAAATTCCCCTCCTTGCCTTCCTTATCCTGGATCGACAGACCTGCAACTGAGCGTCTCCCCAGGGATGTTATCCCCTTCGCTCTCAACGGATTTTATCCCCAAATGTATCGAAACAGTCAAGATTCATCACGTTCTTAGAGAAAATAAATTACTCAGTTGTAGGAAATTTTTGAAGGTGAAAAAGTATCGATTATGGTCTGTTAGATGTTGAGTGAGTCTATAAATACCAAAGATTCATGGGGGAATTCTATGACGAGAACGAAAAAGGATGAGTTTCTATATTTCCTGCAAGCGAGAATAAAAAAACAAATAAATAAATAAAATGAAATAAAATTGATCAATGCATTTCGACGGATAAACATGTTAGGGGAAAAAAGGGTGGGGATATCGCGAATATGTGAATATAAGTAAAGAGGTTTTCCCTTCCCTTCTGGGTATAGCAATACTATGGAATTGAGGTACCTTCACTTTAACCGTACTTCCCGCTAGAAGAATTGGGCCGTGACTGGTGATGGCTATTAGGACGCCACCTTAAGTTTCCAATCATTCAATTTATCCCAGATGCTTAGATAGGGTGGAGGTGGAATTTTTATGTAATGATCATCTAAAAAATTATAAAGAGGAAACAGCCACCTTGCTTTAGCTTCCAAAGTAAACTGAATGACCAAGCCGCCGTGACAAGTAACGTTGGGCTCTGTAATGGACACATAATTGCACCCATTACGTGTAGCACATGCGCCAACCCCTCATACAGAGGCACGACCTGTCATAGACGATATGCTTAGAGAGAACTTCAACTATTTACATATCCAACAGGACAGCAAGAATACCATATCAGAAACTTCTCATCGTCATATCTGAGGTTTTCCCAACAATGTGCAGATCGTCTGAAAAAGCAACACTTCAAAACATTTTTAAGAAAAAGCAGGCTCAACGGTATATCTAAAGCGTAATATAATGAAGAATAGAAGACTGCATTTTCATCGTTGATTCACCACCGTGTTATGAAACCTTTATGTGAATTATAAAATAATTTGATCAATTTCCCATCACAATGTGGGAAATATGTCTGCGAAAAACAGACATTCGAGATAGCTTGTGGCTGTAGAAATTGTGATGGGACAATGAATTTAAATATTTTTTAACTGTATCTATTGATAATGGACGCTATTTCTTTTTAAATTGAAATGAGTCAAATAAATTTTCATTGATTTTCTACTTTAAATTCATTTAGTGTAATATTTCTAAATTGAAATCAATATTTTTAATATTAAGTCAGAAATAAAATATTTTCTTAAAACTGGCCATTTGAACGCTTATGGTCCGAATAAGTAAATATTAAGCGTCGATAAGCTTAACAAAACAGGTGTAGAAACAAAACAAAACAACAAGATCTTAGCTTATATTTGCGGCCAACTGATCTTCTAAAAAATGTAGATATTTCACCGAATAATTGAGAAATTGCTGTGGAGATAAGAAAGACCTATATTCCACTTTTTTGAGTAATATGTATATTGACATTCAAATCGCATTTTTCTTGTTTATTGCACAATGAAGAAAATGGCAGATTTTCTGATATCGTACATTTATTTAAACAATTGCAGGTGTTTTACTATCTTCAAAAGATAAAGAAGAAAAGAAAATTGAATGTCGATATTCAAATAATAATATAAATATTTTCTTTAACAAAAAATAAATCACCATACGCTGAATTCACGAATGAATCATTTATTTGTTCAGCTGAATTTGTTTGAAATCTTTCAATGTTAAGAAATAAGAATAAGGGAGTACAAACTTTTTACTTTCAGCAGTTCATCCTGTTGTCAGTTGTATTTGTCCGACACTTCACCATAGTCCACAGATAGGCCGTATACAATGGTCGTTGATGTGGAACAGAATAATCGTGACAACCATCTTAAAACAGATTTTAACGTTGAGCACGATATCAATTTAAGTGCAAATTTTTCGGTCCGTGATTGCCAATCGTAGAATATGGGCCTGTCAAAAAGCTGAGCATTTTTTTCTTCTCTTTTTTCTTTTTTAGTTTCTGGACTTTTAGTTGTTGTGTTTGCCAGGCTGAGAGCCATGATTTTTCTGCTCAAAGAAGTGGAAACTTTATTTTTTTTATTGTCTTTTTTTTGTTTCTGAATGATAAAGTGACGCTGTCACAGAGAAAAGTAAAGTTGACCTTTGAAAGTACTTTTCCAAAAGCGCTAAGTTCAAGGTGCAAAATAATATTTTTTATATGTGTAATAATAATATTTTATATGTGTGTCAGATCTGCAATTTCTTTTATTTAGGTGCTATTATTTTTCACTATATCACTCAAAATTGCTTGAGTGGTATTTTACTGTCTTGTGAGGAATTTCTCTTCTTCCTCCTTCCATTCATTCAGTACTTGAAAGAGCAAATAATATATTTTCGCCAATTCACGTAAAACTCAAGACTTCATGGGCGGGATGAAGCCCCTTTGAAAGCCTTTAAAACAGTTATACTTTATTTGTTCGTTTATTTCCAAATATCCACTCATAACCTCCTACATGTACAGGCGAAAATTTTATTGAATTGTTCATGATTAGGATATATTGATAGCCAAATTTTTTTTGAAAGCAAAAAACATTGCTTATTGAAACTTTACGGCCGAGTAAAAACATACTAATAAACGTTAAGGAAAAACATTGTTTCACATGCATAGAAAATACATCATTCATGACCTACCTTTTTTATTCACGAAAAAATTATCTTATTTTGGTAAACTTAGAGCTAGAAAACGTAGAGCTTTGGTAAACTTAGAGCTTGTCTCCTGGTTGCCAATAATTATGATTAGAAAATGTTTTACATTATTACGCAAATGTGCGATTCTATAGCTCTGTTAATTTAAAAAGAAATACCTAATAACATAAAAAAAAAATCAGACATAAATTTAAACTCTAGGTTTCTGAATATGAATTCATAAATAGTTTTTTGTTATATATACTAGTTCCTTCAATTAAAGAAAACTATATGTATAAATAAAAATCCAAATATAAGCTATAAGTTTATGAAAAAAAAAGCATTAATTCATAAAATCTTTTAATTGTAAATCAAATCTGCAACATTCAACAGTTATTATTATTAATAAGATAGATCATTAAAAAATAATTAAAAGCATTTCAGTTTGACAATAGTCATTATAGAATATTCTAGAAGAAATTACCTTTCCCGTTAGCAGTCCATATTTCTACAATAACCTGAATCAGATATCAAACAAGCAAAATAAGCAACTGTCCAGAGATCTCGCAACATTAAGAGGCCCCGAAATTTCGAATATTATTTTGCGATATTTTCTGATTATATTAATTTTACGCATTCATTTGATTTACATGGACTATGCATTCAAACTGATTCAAATTCAAATCAAGTATCGATTAAATGCTAAAACATTATCCTAATATTGTTAATTAAATATAATTTCAAATTTTGACTATGTTGTTTAAAAACCGAAAAAATATATTGCTTTATATTTTTTGCAAAAATGTCAGATACTATAACTATAGTGGTTACCGATACTATAGTGGTGTTTAAATTGTGCTAATTTTTTTACCATATTATTTAAAATTGTTTTATCTTGAATTTTTTTTATTTGAGAAATGACTGAATCGATCTCTCATGAAAGGACCCCATAATGAAATATTTTGGCAGATAATCAGAATTTGCTACATAAAACTGCCTGCACAATTAATTAATAAAAACTCTCTGGTTTTGAAATTTAGAGATTGTGAAAGGGGGTCTTCGAATATGCATAGCCTAATCGGCCCTAGAGTGCTTTATCCGGCAGTGATAATTGCCTACAATATAATAGCACATATGATAATAAAATGAGTAAAATGCGTCCTTTCATTTTAATGAATCTTTTTTCTTTTTTCAAAAATTAACATAGAGTTACAAAGAGTGCAGTTTTTAGTTTAAGGATATTTAAATTCCTACGCTCTAGAATTTATGATTTTTAAAGCTATTATTTTTATTTTCGTAAGACAAATATGTAAATAATCATCAACTATTGATAAAAAGTTAATTCAAAACAATCCTTGCATTGAAGTGGAATTTTTCTAATTTCTTTAATTAAGGTATATGAGGAAATATTAGATTATTTTTGCCTGTGAACTATTAGACTATTTCCTTCTTCAGTTTTCAATAATAATAATAAATGGCCTTGCATATGTATGAATAGAGGCAGGGTTAGTATATATTCATGACTGTTACAGCAGTTACTGAAATCACAACAGTTTAAAATCACATTTCCTGTCATTTCAAACTTCAAGTAAAATTCATTTTTGTATTTATTATGGAAATTACTTTTATAGATCAATATCGTCAAACAACTTTTTTGTTGATAGAATTGTGCATAAATGTTCAGGCACATAGGTGTATTGTATTAGAGTGACTCGCACTATCTTTCACACAATCTTTTTCACTATTTCAAAGCATATCACACCTTTCCCTGAAAAGTTGCATTATGATACGAGCACCACCCAGGTTTTTAATTATTTGTCCTACACAGATCCCAGAATAAAACGAAATTTCTTGCTGTAAGAAGAAATTTTAGCATATAAATGAATCTAGTCATTAAAAAAATTCCTCTGCGTGGGAGTTCTTTTATTAACGGAACATTCCTTTAAAAACACCTGGTAATGCAAAGTTTGCTCCATTGTTTGAGCAAAAATTTCCAGCAAAGCATACTGTATTGTAACTTTACAATAGTAATCAGTATTGTAATCAATTATATAAAAAAATAAATATGCGAGTAGTGTTATTAAAAATAATATTATTTGCATATTTGCCAAATGCAGTTTTATAAGATTTCCCAACAATTATTACCAAATGGGATTTCCGTATGTTAAACACTACGGAAAAGAAATCTCTTACAACTCCTCCCAAAATTTTTTTGTTAAATTTGAAAAGACTAACTTAAAGAATCATTGATAAAAATCATCTATTAATCAACTGGCCCCAGATGCTTTTATTTAAAGCTGGTTTTTTAGTTTTTTAAAGCTAAATTCTATAATCAAATGATAATAAAAAAGGTGTAAAACCATTTCAAATGAGCTCACTATTTTGCTTATGGGAAATCCTACTGTCAAAGATTATTTCTAGTCTTGAAATTCCGAAGAAAGAGAAAAAAGAAAATTTCCTCCGTGTTTGCATCGCTAACAAAGAAAATATAAATACAGTTTGCTATTCTTTTCTAAAAGAAGTCACAGTGTATATTATGAGATTGTATACAAATTGCACCACACTGTACTGTATAGTGTGAGATTGTACACAAATTGTATCACACTGTATTGTATAGAGTGAGATTGTGCACAAATTGTATCATACTGTAATGTATAGTGTGAGATTGTGCATAAATTATATCACACTGTACTGTACAGTGTCAGATTGTACACAAATTGTATCACACTGTATTGTATAGAGTGAGATTGTACACAAATTGTATCATACTGTAATGTATAGTGTGAGATTGTGCATAAATTATATCACACTGTACTGTACAGTGTGAGATTGTACACAAATTGTATCACACTGTATTGTATAGAGTGAGATTGTACACAAATTGTATCATACTGTAATGTATAGTGTGAGATTGTGCATAAATTATATCACACTGTACTGCACAGTGTGAGATTGTACACAAATTGTATCACACTATACTGTACAGTGTGAAATCTTTTATAAGTTTCCTTACCGTATGCCTTCATGAAAATATTTTATCAGAAAAAATAACGAATGGATTTTTTAAATATATTTAGCCCCCATTTTCATTTAATTTTCATAGTTTTTGTTAAAGATTAATTTTACTACAATTATATCGTTTTAAAACGTTGATAATGACTTTTTTTACAATTGACTTTATTTGTACGCAGCTGATGCTTTTTTTGAAAGAAATTTTGATCATTTCATTGAAAGTGTAGGTGGCTTTTTTATCATTACAACATTGTTTTTTACTAAGATTTTTTATGAAGTATTTCATATTTGATTAACTAGAGTGAAATTATTTTTTAAACTTTCTTGAATATAAAGAATCAATTTTTTAAAATTAATTTCCATTCTTTTTTTATGCATTTCTACTTTTGATATTCCGTTGCTTTTGATGTTGCCATTTCTTTCCCCATGCTAAATGATAGGGCGGTTAATTGAGCGGCGGAGATCTATAACTGCTCAGAAAAGAGTGCAGTATAATCTTCTCATATTGTAGCTTTTGTTTCCATGTGCAAAGGTGGAAAGGCTAATTAATAGATGCTGTTCTGCAACTGTGCTGAAAGGAGTGAAGCATTATTTTCTCGTTCAGAAATGGCAAAAGAAGAACGTTCTTGCAGCATAAAAAGAAAGTCTCACACTTATATGCGCACACGATGCCTTTTATGTGTATAGAAAAATTAACATCATGAAGTGATATATTGGATACTTCTATTTGGGGATATGATTACTGAAACTGTAATTTCAAATAATGAATACCCTTTACTAGCGCTCTTTCCAAAAAGTACTCGGCTTATGGTTTTGACAAATAGTTCAGTTGAAGTAGACAGATTTGGAAGGTCAATTATATGATAGCGGGATAGAATGTAATGACAATAAAAAGATTTTTCATTTTGACTCACTTTGAAAGTCATGTGTACAAATATTTAACAAAAAAAATGCGCAACTAATATGATTAATGCTTCATTCGATGATGTA
Organism: Argiope bruennichi; assembly: GCF_947563725.1. NCBI lineage: Eukaryota > Metazoa > Arthropoda > Arachnida > Araneae > Araneidae > Argiope > Argiope bruennichi. The sequence goes on from NC_079162.1 coordinate 108,029,752, forward strand.
TGAATTTTAAAGTTACTACTAGATGTATGTTGTTTCTTTCAAGAGTTATTTATGTTCTTTTGCTAATAAATCGTGTTAACTGTTCAAAAGTTAAGGATAATTGTAAGAATTTTACATACAAGGATTTATAAGATAGGTTTATAACTGTCTAGTTTCATAATTCATTCAAGCTTCTGTTCAAAAATAGTACTAGCTAAGCCAAGATTTTCTGCTTTTTAGAAACCATTTTTTAAAAATATTTTTGTAAGTTCAATTATTAACCTGTTTAATAAAAATTGCTTTTTCTGGAATTTCTTTTTTAATTAAAAAATCTGCAGAGACTTTTAAATTAATATGCAAAAAATGAAGCTTATATAATTATTACTTGTAACCTTATAATTATTACCTTTTGAACTCGATTTGCTAATTCAGAAAAGGCTTATATCAGCTAATTACTCACTCATTTTGAGAGAATCTTTCTTTCTTTTATTAAAGTAACGCTAAAAAAATTCGTCTTTTTTATAACTTTTAAAAACACTTATCAAATGCACCACATATCATTTGCTTGAGTTCTCGTTTCTTTCAATATCGCTTAATCCCCTTTCTGTAAATTCATTTAGTCGTCACGCTTTTTCTCACGGTTTTTCCACCTTTGAAATAATTTAGGTTTTGTTAATAATTCCATTTCTTTTTAAATGTGATTTAATAATTTCTCATGCTCATGTCGTGTAATCTATAAAAAGATATTTGATAGAAAGATGTTCAGATTGGTCAGGAAATCTGGTATTCTTTTCAGCTTATATCTTCCCCTGAAAATCGATTTTTTTCCCCGGGGATAAATCGATTGTACAAATCTCAGAATTCACTGAATATATTTCAAAGATTTATTTCACATTCTAGCTAATTAGGCACTTCTTTTTATTTTAATTTGGGTTTCTTTCTAAATTTTAAGCACTTTAATAATTCGAAGTGCTTTCAATTTGCAGTCTGGCGTGTATGAAAAAGATTTTATATCAAAAGATAGAGTTTATATAAATATTTATTTTATGCAATCTTTAAAAAAAAACAGTTTATGAATTTATATTTTGTTTAGAAAATGAATTCTGGTGCTCCTACCAAGCATTAAGATCAAATCATGCTTTTGTAGATTATTTTTGAAGGATGTGTGAATTATTTTCGAAGAATATATGATGTTAATGATGTCCCTAAGAGTATAATGCAATTTACTGTGTTAAATTAAGTGAATTTTTTTAATTATTATATAAAATTTATTTAGATTTTTGCGCCCCCAATTTTTTTGTATAAAGCTCATTTCTGATAAGAGTTTCAGATTCAACCAATACTTTGGGTTTTGAAACCTTGTGACTTATCTGTATACGCTGTTTATAAATACATTTCCCCTTCCTTTTATATATACTTTTGTGCTGCCAATGAATATCAATTGAATATGATCAATTGTTTTGTCCTTGTAATATTTTGGAAACATTTTTCTAGATTTAGACTCACGTAAATGGAAAAATGTAAGGTTTTTGAGATGATTTACATTTACGTACACGGTAATCTCTGTATATATTATCATTCAAACATTTCTTTAACCAGATGGTTTATTCTTATTAATACGATTTACAGTATAAATCATAGATAAGAAGTATGGGGATCCTATTTATAGCCCGAGCTATTGATCGTAAAATGAGCTATAATGGGCTATAAATTGCATGAGTTGTTCGGAAACAAAAGTAGGGGAAGAAAACAAGCGGTTTACAATTTTTCAGACAGGTCTTAGGCTATCCGAAACCGAGCTGCATCTTATCATCTCCTTCTCCTCCAATTTGTAGGGCAAATTACCATCCTATTTGAAACTCGAATTCGTTTTCCTCTCCTTCCTTTTTTATTTTAGTAATCGGAAAAGCAAAATTAGCTTATCCTTTGTGTAACAAATTCAATACTGTGAAGAATCAGGTTCGTTCTATTTTCACGAGTTCTTTTTTTTTATTCCTATCCTAAGATTCCCGTCTCCTTCTTTTTCTTTTTTTCCCCGTTGAAAATGATACCGTGAAAACTTCGATGTGGATGTAAAATTAATTTTTTCCCATTGTTCTCACTTTTCATCACTAAGTTCATTTGAACATGTGATGCCATATTGAATATCGAACTTCTAATTCATCAAGCCGATAGGATAAAACGATATCCTCAATCCTCATGTCTTTAAAAAATATCAATGAAAGATTGGATTGATTATATACAAATTCTAAATCTATTTGGACAACATCTGGTTGCTTAAGGGATGAAATAACATCTTGATAAAGGGTTTGCAGTTTATTGGAAAAAAAGGTCTTAATCGTGTTTAATTCTAAATAGCTTAATCAGTATCTTATAGTATTTATTCGAATAAGAATTCAAAAACCCATTTTACATGGATATTGAATTTTCTATGTATCAATTTAGACGATAAATTGTTGATTTATTTCTAGTATACAAAGCCAAAGCAATCTGTAAATTCTAAAACTTTTTACAGAATTCGAAAATAATAATAATATATGCTCAATAAGGGAATTAAAAGATGTTACTTCCCAAAAGCATTGCTGCATATATATTAATTATGCAATATAGATAAAATTTACGTTTTGTTGCATGTGAAATATTGATTTTTAAGGTATATTCCATTGGCGAAAAGTGCCTTTTTTAAATTTACATAAATTCCTTGCATAAATACTTTTGACAATCCTATAATAAATTAAAGACTTATACATAGATAAAAACTAAATTAAAATAAACTAAAAACTATAATAAACTAAAAGCTTATCGAAAGTCAACACATACACTACATGGTATTTGCTTACTGAATATTAGAAAATGATGATCCAAACACTAAAATAAAGCTCATTTCATTCAAATACTATGGGGGGAAAGGAAGTCTGATTTTGAAATTGTTAAGTCATTATTCAAATTCCTAGAGAATAAGAGAAGGTTGTTTTTTGCTTTCAACACAGAAATTAAACACGCTATGCGATTAGTTCAATTTTTAAAGATCCTTAAAAAGATACTATCTTTAAGAATATATTATTTTAATGCTTTTTTCAGAACATAAAACAAGCCAAAATTTTAAGACGTTTTAAAAGATAAGAAATTCTGAGAAGGAATTTTAAATATATATAACAGTTTTTATAAACTAACCCATAATACGTTTTGATCATAACTTATACATTTTCTGTAAGAGTGGTAAAACATTCTTCCAGCTTCATTTAAGTAAAAGGTGCTTGTTTGCACAAAAAAAGATTAAATATTTAGAATATTGCATTTTGAGAGTTTTTAGAAGATGCTAGAAAAACTGTAATTTGCTCATTTTGAATGTTTGTAAGAACAATTTACACATATAACACACAGAATAATTTACACATAAACATATCAGAACAATTTACCCATATAACACACAGAACAATTTACCCATATAACACACAGAACAATTTACCCATATAACACACAGAACAATTTACACATATAACACACAGAGCAATTACGCATAAACATTTCAGAACAATTTACACATATAACACAGAGAACAATTTACACATGCACTTTGCAGAACAATTTACACATACACATTAACCCCCAGAGAGGACCCCTCGAAAAGAGGATGAGAAGCTTCCGGTATGGTGATTGGATTTCGCTACCCTGAAGGGTACACAAAGAGGTGGAGAATCTATCTCCTCTCATCGATGACGGGACATAATTCCTTCGGGAAGGGTTGTACCGTGGCCGGTGATGGCCCTTAGGACTCAGCCACAGTTCCTGCCAGTGTTGCTGTTGCGGCTGTCCGGTAATTCAGTTTTCTTTATCTGCGTGCCTTCTGGAGGGTCGGAGAGTCAGTGATATGACTTACACACACGCATTTCAGAACAATTAACACAAACACACATATCACGCAGACAGTCAATATACATATAAATTAACATATTTAATAAAATATATAAAGAAAAGAAATTAGAATTTTGAGAACTAAGGATGGATTGAATATTTTTTTCCCTTCAAAATTTGGAAATAAGCCAAATTATCAAAGGTGATTCGGACTATTTGAAAATAAATGAATCAAAAATATATTTTATATTAAAATAGTAGGCGAGGGTGCCAAACGGAAAGCTTGAAACTATAAAGCCATCAAACGAGGGCAATTAAGTGATTCTTTTAGAGAAAGTTAAATAAATTCGATATATCATTTATGATTAGTTATAAAGAAAAATAAATTCGATATACAATGTATGGTTAGTTATAAACTCAGAAACTTAAGAATTTTATTTTGGGATTTAAATTGAGAATAAAAGGTCTAACATTTTAAAGTGATTATCATTTAAAATTTTTGATTTTTGATAAAAATAAACCACGACTGGTTCAAGTAGTTTTGTTTTTTCTTTCAAAACTGTGCAGATTATTTAGAATTCCATGAATCATTAAATAGATCCTAAGTTTAAATCTCTTCAACTTCTATAACAGAACTTGTTTTGAGTTGCAACAAAGCGATGTTTTATAAATTCAGAAAAGACGTTTTATGGAAACATTAAAAATAGCTTTCTTTACGCAGAAACATAAAAATGAAGGACGGAAACTTTTGTGCTCCGTTAAAACTAAGTAATCAATACGTATGAGGTCATGTTCCTCATTTATTAGTAAAAAGGGTAAAATCAAGCTTTAAGAATAAAAACTGCATATAGAAAGATTTATTCGTAAAAGGCATTGTTACGATTCGAATATAAAAAACACTGACATAAAAGATAACGGATCGTTGCGAATTGTATTCCAACTTAACATTTTCATCTACCAGCTCGTTTGATTGAAGATATGAAAACAATCTAAAAATCATCCCTCATCGATCATTTTAATAATCCTCAATTCATCATCAGAAATGTCCTTCAACTATAGTTATTTTGCAAGCTTGACCAGATGATATCTGTGTTAGAATTTTGGCATTGGTATTTACATTTCGAACCAAAAGTTTTTTAATGTAGGGATTAGGCTACTTAAATATTTGTCTGTGGATAAATACCTAAAATAAACTAAAATAATCAACAGAAAATTACATCCTGTTATTGGTAAGTCAGTGATGTTCTTAGTTCAGAAATAAGCATGTATAGTTAAGGAGACAGGTCATGTTAGAGTTTATTGAACTTAAGTATTACCGGCAGATGTAACGAAGATAGCAAGCTAATAAAATGAAAAATATTATGACTATTTGCTTTTTATTAATTAAACATGCGAATTATTCTATATAAACTTTTACTAGCTATCTATGTGTGGCAGTTTTCAAGAGTGTGTCTATGTTTGCTGCTGTAATTGAGTCATAATACTCTATTTCGCCCTTGAGCGTCAAAAATTTTTTATTATCAAGGGGAAAAAAGCTAAAATTAATATCAAAAAGTACTTTAAAATATATTGACAAAGCTTCTTTTAGTTTTTTTTTCTTTATTTAACTGTGGATTTTGTGGGATTTTTTGTATGAAAACTTTATTATAAGCATATGTTTGTATTTACATTTCAAATACATCAATTAATTTCAATTGCCATCTTCATCTCGCCTCTTCATTTTTGGTATTGTCGTACCTTAAAATGGTAGAAATGAAACTGTTGGCCTACATAACTATATTCTGAAATCGTTCATATGTTACTCCTTCCTTTTTCGAATATCATATGAGCAATTGTACCATTTAACTGCATAGCTTTTTGTGTGGCAAATATGTTTCTTCGACAAAGAATGTCCTTTTCCTAAATTTTGAGTATATCTATTGAAGCCTTCAATAAGAAACGCATTTTATGCAAAATTTATGTATGGATCATATTCGTGCAGACAATTCGGTAAATGATAACATTTATTTACTTACTTAATGCTTAAACATCAGTGATAAGTGAGTAAATAAATGATAACATTTATTTACTTACTTAATGCTTAAACATCAGTGATAAGTGAGTAAATAAATGATAACTTTTATTTATTTATTTAATGCTTAAACATCAGTGATCAGTGAGTAAGTAAATGATAACATTTATTTACTTATTTAATGCTTAAACATCAGTGAGGTACTAGAGTAATTCGCTTTTCGAGGCTAGGTGTCTGAAAATCTAGTATATAGACTTACTAGGCCAATGGTAAAATTACAACATTGGCTACGAGGAAGGACTACAAGAAAATTGCATGCATGTAGCCTTAAATTGTTAAATTTGTCATTGCTTAACTTCAAAAGAAAGTCTTCTTTTTATCTTAAAAGTGGTAATACAGTCCCTTAATTTAATTTCTATTGTGATCGAAAATTAAGAAAGCAATTATGTCATATATATCAATAATATATACATTAGATATGATATAGTTATATCATATCATTAGATATGATATAGTTATATCATATCTAATTATGCATATAATAAAATATAAATAAAAACGTAGGAACATTTTTGCATGAAGAACAAACACTTTATGGTCTTAAATTCAATCGAGTGTGAAATAGAACTGTTAGGAAATCATTACAGCCATCGTAACGTTAAGCGCTGTTCTGAAACATGCACCATTTTTTTTTTTTTTTTTTTACTGAATGCAAATTTCGTAATTTGAAACGTTTTGCTTGTTAACCTTCCTTCTTTTGGTTTTATTCGAGACAAAGCAATGGAAGTTGCCGATTTGTCTGGCATTTTCAAGGTCAAGTGCTTTTTGTGAATTGACAAGACACCGATACTCGTTGCTTCTAAAGTAGACTGCCAGTCAATGATTCCATGATGAATGGTTGCGAACAGCTGCTAAAGGTGAATCTGCATATCAGGAAGAGCGTGTTCAAAGAAGGTTGATTACCATGAATTTTTACTTTATTATTCTTTTCACACGACCAATCTAACCTTAAAGTCTCGCCTCTGACATCTATATTAGCTCGAATTACTCAACAGGAATAAAAAAAAATACATTGAAATCTTGTATCTTTTATTTTTAAATATATTAATATGGTGGGTGAAATTACTTTTTCTCGAAATAAGGTTAAAAGAATGGCACTGAGTGAATTATTGATAGAATCAATTGTATTTTATTTTTGTTAAATTCTACTCATGCTGGTGAAATGACAATATAATAACGCTTTGATCCATTTTGTGTGATATAAATTATCTGTTAAAACTGTTTTCAACTTCTTAACCTTTAAGTCTATTTCTTTTACAGTTAATTTTACCTGCACTGTCTTTTTCTATATTTTGAAATGTTAGATAATTAATATAAAAATACATTTTATGCTATTAATATATATCTGCCTATTTTTAAAGTTGACATTTTATCTTTATATTGAAATAATCTATCTAGTCATATTTTGTTTTCAATAATTTTTGCTATCCCCCCCTCATGATTCCGCATTCTATTATATTTTCTATTATTTAACTCCCTTTATATTTATGCATCTTTTATTTAGAATATATTTGCAGAACAAATAACATAGCCCAAATCTTTAAAAGAATAAAATCTATTTTTAACAGAACGAGTGAATTTAAGTAAACGAAAACAAATACAAAAAATAAAATTTCATCCACTCTAACTTCAGGTATCGAGAACAAATTTTTATTAATATCAGTTCACAGTGGATATATCATTTTGGATTAATTTATTAATGGATGTAACTGCAAAAGTATCACATTTTTTGTTGCTGTGTCACTGTTTTACAAGGTGTGCGATAAACTGGTTGAATGCGTACGCTACGCCACTTACATTTGATATGAAATGTAAGAGAGAAAGAAAGCTTTGAAGTTCCATGAAAAGATTTGTATTTATATAGGTTTAGTAAAAATAACTTTACCATACATGTTTTACGTACAATGCTTTTTTCTACCAACGCCTTCTATGGCGTACAAATCATCCTTAGTTCTTTTTTTACTGCAAGAATCTATTTTATAATTCATTTACAAAGGAAAGTATTACTTAAATGCCTAAAAAATTTGTGTAGGGGGAAAATGAATCTATAGCCACAGTAATCTTACATATCTTAATGGAATTTTTAAATTTTGGTAGACAAAATATTATATTTCCCTTAAGATGCGCATCTTTTATAGAAGACTGGAAGCAATAGCCTATCTAATCGCTGATTCAAGTACTTTTTTTCTAAGAACTGCCTTCTATTCCCGTTTAAGAGAGGGAGGACCAAAGCATTCCTTCTAAATCCCTATATCCTACCCTAATTTTAGCATATTTCGGTCATGAACAGAAGAGCTTTGAAGATACTTAGGATTTTACAGGGTCCTCAATTGAGGGGCAGCTGAAGAGATACCTTTGTTATTTTCGCCAATGAACAATGTTTCGAACAAATTTGGAATGAGTACTTTTCCACAACTTCTTTTTTTATTACAATGAATGACTTGAAAGTAACCGATAAATTCGAAAGTGCATTTTTTTTATTACAATAGTATTTTCTTTAATAGTATGAATATCCAAGAAATTCATTTTTCCTATTATCTTTTTTTATACTGTATCTTTACTGTGTGAAAATGTCAAGAACATTCAACATATTATTTTTTTCAAAACATATGTTAATAATCACACGTATGTAGCCATAAGAAAATTGAACAATATAATGACTTTATTATATTTTAGTTTGATCAAATGAAATTAAGTAATTTACATCTTCCCCATTTTAAAAAAGACTGCTATGCACATATCAGTTTACTATGTATTATTTTTCTAAAGAGTTTAAAGCTTAATTTTTATAAAATTTATTATATTTATTAAGTCATGAGTAATAGGTTTTTTCAAATTTTTTTCGGACGTATGTTTATTTTTATCCTTTATTAGCAGACATAACTGATCTTGATGATCAAATGAAAAACACTACTTCACTGTCCTTTTAGTTCTAAGGAAATATACAGATAAAGAGAAAAATAAGTAAATATTTTCTGCAATCTAATCGTTGATTTAATTTCATTTCAGTATGTTTCTATTAAAAATGAATCTTTTCTTAAAAAACAAAGATCTTGATATCCATATGACCATTCAGATAAAGAAACAACAACATTAACTCAACTTATAATGCAAAGATTCAATTTTATTTCCTTCAATTATGTATGTTTCTACCATAATACATAACTACAGACATTTAATTAACTGAACATATTTTTTCAGTTTTTGTAGTAAGAAAAATTACATTGCCTATGACCTGAGGCAAACAAGTAGCATTTTTATTAAAATAAAACGAAAGATAGTATTATTATTCAAATGTTTTATAAGATTTCATCAAAATTTATGAAAAATGGTTCGAAAAGTAATATTAAAATAATTGACTGCGGTATTTCAATTATTGAGTGATTGCATTTGGTGAGCGGATAATGAAGAACTCGGACTAAATCGAAATAAATCGACAGCTTCACTTTCGTAAAAGATTTAAATTCGAATTACGAATATTTCACAGAATACACGTAAGAAAAAAATCGGTGGATGTTATGTATGAGTTTAAAGTTGCATTTTACTGCAGTATGCTCTCGACGCCACAGCAGAAAAAATGAACAGACGATACTAAAATACTAAAGCGAAAAAAATTTCATAATTTATAAAATAATTCTCGACAGTAAGTATGTAATTACAAAATATTTGAATGTAATGAAAAAATATTTTTACTTTAAATATGTATGTTTGTTTTTCAATGGAGTTCATATAAAAGCAGCTGGACGGATTCTGCTACTTTGCACCTGCGAAAATTTGGAATCCTGTTTTTTTTTATATACAGTGATTTGTTCATTAACATTCGCAAAAGTAAGCAAGTACAAACTAATTAAGTTCAATTTGAAGTATATGTTGATTTCACTGAATTACATAATCAAACAGAAGACTTAATTCATGCTTTTCAGGCTGATGCCAGATTGCCATAGAGAAACCCTTGTCTGAACTTCTATGTTGCTTTTTACTGCGGTTTGACTATTAAGGGTGTTTACATTATCATTCCTGAAATTTCTTACTATGTTTTGTTTTTTAACCCCGTGAAAGAAGCGCTTTCAATAGGAAGAAGAACTTTCTTAAAGTAACTATTATATCATGATAAATTTGATGCGCATTAATTTACTGAAATCACCAGTAAAGAAATAACGAACTATGCTAACCCTGAAAGATCTTTTTTGACACGCTGCAGGTGTTCTGGGTTTCTTTCGTATCATGAATAAGAAAATAAGGGGTTCATTTAAAATGACTTTGCACATTAATATGCTCTTAGTATATGTGTTTGCGTCTCTAAAAGTTTCAGACGAAAATTTTATGAACAACTTAAACATCTAAATATTTCTACCGAGTTAAAATCTAATAATTTCAAGTTTAAAGAGCAATGAAAGGAAAAAGCGCTATAACTGATAATTTATCTTGTAAAATAAATAATAAGTATTCTTTACAAAAGTGAACATTCTTCTGTATGAAATTAAAATCTAAAATATGGACAGTTTGCAATCTAATAACAAAGCGGTCTTTGGAATTTTTCTCCTTGGAGTTTGATATATATATATATATGTAATGATATTTTAAACTCTTAATTTCAATTTAATTAATTTCCAAGATTTTATCATAATTTAGCCCATAGTAACTTAATTCTAAAATATTCTCTTATTTCGTGATAAAATTCCACTTTCTCTACTTAATTAATTCAAGAGAAGCTTTATAAAATTGCTGAATCGGCTAAACGCCGACACTTTCACACGCTCGGCGTGAAGGGGTAAAAAATGTCCAGTAAGCACATTCTTTTTAAAAGATCCCTGTGTTTCCTTTACATGTGATTGACATGAGTCAGAAATCCCTATCAGAATCTTAATAATATATTAGCACTGTAAAATAATATTTTTCCTATCCATATATCATGTTATATAAGACGAGGGATAATTTATTTCTCTCTTCTTTTCCCGACTTCTGTTTTTGCAACGCGCTGTGGCGGACGTTGCCTTGTCCACGCCTTCTTGTAAATAATCATGCTTGCCTCCCGGAGAGAATAAATCGAATTTTAAAAATTAAAAAGTCTCTTCACTGCTGGTCGCACCTGCATTCTGCTTAAAATAAAATAATGCTTATATATATATATATACAGATACCTTGAAGTAAAAGATCCATAACCTTATATAGAAATTTTAATAATTACTCAAAAAAATTGAAATTTTTTACCAATTACAATACATAATTTTAATTATTCAGACTTTAATATTGAGAAAAGTTACCTGTAATTCCTATAATTACATGAACTTGATGTAACAAATCTTTTAATAAAATAACCGTTTTATCACTTTTGTCTCCTTTAGTTTTGCGAAATTTCTAAATCCTTTTAATGAAACAATCGTTTGGAAACTTGAATACTACTTTTTCACTTTTGTTTCCTTCGGTTTTGCTGCATTCCTAAATTTTTGAATATCTCCGATAGTCAACTAATTTTTGCTACTAATAAAAGCCTTGTGTTAAAAAAATATTGATAAATATTATTAAATTGTGTAAATCGGTTCAATCTTTTAATCACAGACAATATATAAAATTTGCTTATATATATCTATAATTGATCGATTTCACCCTTTCTTCAACTTGGTTCTGGTCACTAATTTATAACAAAATTTGAATAATCAAATTTGATTTGATATCAATTATTAATATCAATTCTCTTCTTGTATCCATTTTAAACCAGACCGGGAATATATAAACTAATGACGAAGGACATTTTGTTCCGAAAATTTGACTAATGAAAATATATTGAAATAAAAGAAAAATCATAGTTTTCGGTGTTCACAGTTTGTTAAATGTTTATGCTAACGAGTAATGTCACTTTTTCGTTTACACCAGAATAAAGTAAAATATTGTTTGACAATGTATTCTAAAACCCTACGCGCTTTCGCACATGCGTTAGAATGGGTTTAATTCGTCAAAATAGGGGTGAGATGAAAGATGAAAGGAGGAGATATTTACATTTAACAATAAAATAAACTCGGATTACTCGCGGACTGAATTAAAATAATACTGTCAGAAACGACATGAGACTCGCATACACGTGGAAAAAAAATTGAACAAAAAATGTATTTAACAGGGCGAAAATCAAGGTCAAAGAATGACGGGGAATTCCGGAAATGCGCTCATCCTTCCTCGTCTCTTCCCTTAATAAGATAGAATCATCGAAAAGTGGTCGTCTCAGAATAATGAAACGAACAGTACACAAAATATTTCAGCCATTTAATGTCAAGATATTTCGTATTTCTTTAGCCACTTAATGTCAAGATAGTTCGTATTTGAACACTTTCGTTCGTGATTTTTGTGCTACAAAAATAAATTTTATTGCTCTGATATTAAATAATCTCTCTGATTTTCTAAGTCCGTCATTAAAATTTTCTTCCTTATTTAAAAGATTCGTCATTCTTACCATCTGCTTGAGCTATTATGAGAAGAAAGCAATTATTTTTCTATCTTTCTAGGAAATTCTTATATTTGTAATTTTTATGTTGCAAAAATGAGTAATGATTTATCTAAATAATTTTAACTGATTTCTCTCTATTGCCGATTTTGTTGCTCTATTTCATTCTTATTTAAATAATTCATCACTCACTTCTTTGGTCGTCAGCACCTCCTGTATAGCCGATGACTGTTGGAATTAAGTAAATATTTTACTATTTTGAATTAGGTTAAACGTTTGAAGAGTAAATAATAAGTTAATTCTATAACATTAAGTCACCTGTTTCTTTTTTCGGAATTTATAGCTAGGTTTCATTCTTATTTAAATCGTTCGTCACTTACTTCTATGATCGTCATCACCTCCTACATAAATGGCTGTTGGTTTAACTGTCAAGGTGTTCCGCGTCAACACCGAAAGCTGGATGTTTTATGATCTACTATAAAAACCATTGGCATTTCTCCCCTCTGATTTCACCTGAGTGAACGTCAAGGTTTTCTGTATTGACAAGTGATATTTATTACAGACAGCTGAATATGCACTTTTTATCAGACAGGGAAAAAATAGTAAACATAGAAAATCCGTGAAACAGAATTAGAATCCTAGTTTTTGCTCTAGAATTTCATGTTGATATCCTTTCTGCTGTGTATAGTATTGAATCAGGATGCATTTGGAATAACATATTTTTAGATTCATTCTTTGTTGTTCTGGAATATAGCTTTACTTAATAGTGAAGTCGGGAAAGTGAGTTGTCAAGGAATTTCCGAAATTTGCAAATTGTTGCAATTTGATTTGATTTTGTTTCTATGATATGCTTATATTGATATCAAACAAGCCATAAAATAAATAATAAACAGCTTACTTACATTTTAATAAATAATTAAATTCTGCCAGCTGTAAGTAGTAGCTCTAATACAATATATTTATTACACTTAGATTTAATATTAACAATCTTTTCTTCGAAAGTTATCTTCTAGAGACTGCTTATAATAACTGCTTTTTTTTAAAGCATGTCTTTCTTGATATGATCTAGTCTTATTATGAATATATTTAAAAAATATAAATTAAAAAACAAGACGTTTGAAAGCAAACAGAAATGGAGAAAAATTATTCCCTTGTAATTTTGTTGTTAAAGTTTAGAAAGATATTCGAGTTATTTCTGCAGAAATCACTTGTATAAATGGTATCAAATTTTAGTTTTATGTTTATTAAAGGTTTTATTTTTAATGAATTATTTTATTCAATCTAATTGACTATACTAATTAGTTTTGGATATACCCGAAATATAAGGCGGACATACCCAAACTAATCAATTGCATAGCAATGCATGTAATATATCGTTTTTAACTCGTTTTAAACAAGCAGAATTTATTTAAAAAAATATCGCTTTTAAATAAGCAAAATAAAAATATTTTCGCCCGTTTCTTTCATTTAAATGAAATTTAACTACGAAATATGAAAACCGTCATCGAATGAGATTCATTATACATGCCTGCGGTTCCAAAAAGCTACTGTAAAAATATAAAATTCGAAAATAATTTGAAATGTTGTTTCGTGGTTTCCCGTTACTCCTCCTGTCATATTAATTTGATCATATTGGGAAAAAGAAAATGTAAATGATGTTTCAATAACGTTCTTTCTGGTTTCAAATTCTTAAAAATCTAAAGCTTTTAAGAGATGTTGTTTTTGTCAAAAGAGACGAAATGCAGAATTTTCGCCAACTTTTCAAGGAATTATAGTGCTATCTTTGTTTGAGATCAAAGCTTTGCAGTCAGAAAGATGTATGCACTAGCACTTTTCTAAACTAAACTACTCTTCTGTAACTTTTAACATTTATAAATTAAAATTTAATAATATAAAAATGCTTCAGTCATCTCAACAATAGATGTATTCTGGACAAGTAGTGGAAAGCTGTATTAACATGATGGCTAATTTATTTTCGAATGATCGCTCTTTTTAAATTGGATGCTCACTAAGATAATTTATGCATGTGGAATTTGTTCTTGTTACAACTGTGTTTCTTTAAGCGTCTTGGCACTGCTATTGGTGCTGTGGTATAGGAGTTTGTACAGAACTGACTCAGTACTGAATATACTGAATCAGAATTAAGATATTCATCCCCATTGCACTCTCACTCGTCCTGACTAAAATGGAAAATTAATATTAGAAACCAAACAAAACATTTATTGAAATAGAAGCTTGAATTTGTTTTTACTGACTGTTTGTACTGATTCAGCTCATGACTGAAAATGGTTCAGAATTAAAATGCTCATCCCCATTGACAGCTCACTCATTTTGACTAAAATGGAAAAACTAATTTAAAAAACCAAATATAACATTTATTGAAATAGAAGCTTGAATTTGTTTTTACTGACTGTTTGTACTGCTCTTGACTGAAAATGATTCAGAATTAAAATGTTCATCCCCATTGCCCTCTCATTCGTTTTGCTTAAAATGGAAATTAATTTAACAAACCAAATAAAACATTTACTGAAATAGAATATTGAATCTGTTTGCCGAGTCGTAATTCTACCATAGTTATATTATCTCTCCAACGAAATCTTGTTAACAGATATTAACGCTACAAAACCTGAGCAAAACTTCTGGCCTCGAATAAGACTGAAAAAGAAGAAGAAAAAAAATGAGATATCATGTCTTTAAAAACGACATCCAAATAAACGAGTTAAACAAATGCATTCTGATACATAAATAACAATACATTAAACAGAGTTTACTTATCGAAAGGAAACCACACCTACCTGAGTAACATTTAATCTGATGGTATAAAAATTTAGATTGAGCGGTGTCCTCATTAATCTTAATATTCATTTCCGTAAGACAGACCGTCATATTACTCAATTTAACAAAGGTAATCCATCACGAAGAAAAAAAGGATTTTGCAACCCACACTATTCCTTTACTTATTGAAACAGGCTAGATTAGATTTCTAGACTGAATAAGAATGCAAAGAAACAATAAAATAAAGCTATTGCCCTTTCTGATGGACAACAGAAAATTTATTTTTATATAAAGAATACATTAATTTTAAACAGGATTTCACACATTTAAATTAACTTCTGATAGATCTCGTTTACATGAACTAACATACATAAATTATTCTGTATATACTTTCCTTTCAAGAAGCGTCCAACTAAACAGTAAGGAAGCTCCTTACTAATTCGTAAAACTAATATAATTCAGGATATATAATAAGAATGTTATAAAAATATTTAAATTTTGATTTTTAGCCTCAAAAATTCATATTTTGCCTTTATTTGATTATATTTCCTACAGAGATAGAATGTCAGTAATATTAAATTATTGATGAAACTTTGGTAAATATTTGCCTCCTTTGTATGAATCCTATACAGCATATGTTGTTTATATAGGGTGAACTAAATGTATATGCACAGGCTTAATAATTAAAACATAAAAAAATAATTACCTACATCAAAGTTTCATAAAGTATATGCTAATTTAGAATCTTTTAAGTAATCGGAAGTTTCATGCTTACTCTGAATTTATTAATTTCATGCTTACTCTGAATTATTTTTTTAACCGATAAACCATATTTTTTTCGTAAATAATTCCTCAATATGTCGTTATGATTACAGATACTTGAGGATTGATAATCTTCGACAACTAAATATTCATCAATTTGTCTAAAGTAAACTGTCCAGGATCAATTGGATATCCTACAAGCCAGAAAACCATTATTAGTTATCTGTATTTAAATTCACAAAAGAAATTTGTTATCTCGTTCATTTAAGAGATGTCTCAGAATAAAGAATGACATGGAATATGAACATCTTCACATTACTATCGTGACTTAAGGGCGTATCTTAACGAAATTCTGGTGGACAAATAGTTTGGAAGAAGAGGTAGCATTGAATTCCTCCCATATTTCCCAGATCTCACCTCGATGGATTTATTTTTGTGGGAATGCATAAAACAATGCCTATATCTCAGACCAGATGCATAAGATGAAAGCTTCTATTAAAAGATAAGGTACTAAACTTCCAATTGGCTTCAGTTAGTTTGTATCTGTCAGTTTATAAACAGCGCCTGGATCAATAATTAGACACTTCAAATAAGTAGCGAAATACTACATTTGTATAAATTAATTTGAGATTTGAAGCTTTGACATTTTATTACATCTTCTTTCAATGTTATTCAGTGTTTGCGGTTTTAGGAAAGCCTTAAATATCATAAAATGCAACTCAAAAACGTATAGAAAGGGAAAACGAAAGCAATGCAGTCTTTAAAAAAACATATCAAAGGAACCAATGCAATACTGAAATGAAAATGTATAAAATACAAAAAAATATTTTTATAAGCTAGTAAATGAAATAAAATACAAAAATATTGTAAAAATAAATGTAAAAAGTGAATAAATGTCATTTACTATTACATTGTATTTGCTTCCAAAAGAAATAAGAGTGGAAATTGACTTTTTTTCTTTATGTAAAATAAGAAAATAAATAAATGCACATAAGAATTTAATTTGGGATATTAAACTAAGTTACGTTGCAGTCTTGAAGCTCAATGATTTAAATCACAGCAGATTACCAGATCTGCTTATTGCACTGTTCGAAATCGCTGCAGAGTGAATCTTTTTATCCCGTTGAATCCTTGAATTATTAAGAATTTTATAATTTCTGCTAAACGTTTTTATATATTAATACTTAATTAACCCTTTGATTTCTTACTGCTCTAAGTTCAAACGCTGAGTTGAACGGCTGTCAGTAGCGATCGCTGGGGACTGAATTAATCATTTTTGTGCTGGACACATATATATGCACCCATAGGTCACACCGCTGGTTTTTGCTGGACGCATATATGCCCCATAGCAATCAAAGGATTAACTATAATGAATTATCTTTTTTCTTATACTTTGTAAGCTTGTAGGAAAGGTTTGAGAGGCCAATGGCCAGAGAATTTTGAACTGAAAAGAAAGCCTACATATTTTACAAATGCTATACATGTTACGAACATGCTATTTTAACGATGTAACGCTATACATTTTACGAACGGTTTAATTTGCTAATAGTCTGAGAATGTTGAACTGAAAGAAACTCTTACATATCCTTACTCTTCTGTGATAAGAACTCCTCAAATACTGATGTTCTAACCATGATCTATTAACAAAAAATATATCTTACGTCAGTCTTTTTTTCTTCATTTTTTAAATATCTAAGAGGCTGTCTTTAAACCTATTCAAAATTACGTCATCCTTTTAAAAGAAAAAAAAAAGAGTAGAAACCTCAGAGAATAAAAACGGAAATAACTAGAATAAAAACAGGAAATTCTTTTAGAAAGTAAGACGAGTTTCATGCTAGAGATAAATCATTTAAAATGTTAATTTTCACACGCAAAATTTGTTTCGTTATTTTCTTCATATTTTTTTTCGAAACCATGAATCTTTTAACATTAAAATCGTTTTAGAAGATAATGTATCTTGGAATTCAACTGAAGTTTTCAATAAATGGTATTCGATGAGACATCAAAATCTTATATTCAACTTCATTAAACTTTTTTTTATTCTTCTGTTTCACCATTTATTCTTATTGGCTAATATATTAATGCTGAAATAAAATCTGGATGAGTTTTAAAATGTAGTCGTTGTGGCAGGAATTTTTTTACAGGCAGTTTCCTATAAATATTAGATTACTTTGATGGATTGCTTCATATTAAAAGAACTTCCAGGAAGATACGGCATATGTTAATGGTAGGGAATAAATCGGATTCCTCTGAGATCGTGATTGAAATATGAAAACATGTGTTGAATTAAAATAATAAATACTCTCTCTTAGATCCTTGATTGAGCCTAATTTGAGAACGCATTCAAATAAATCAACGCTAGATTTAAAATGATTGATTTGGTAGAATTTCGCTCTGCCAATCAAGAAAAGGGTTAAGAGAAAATTCCTTTGTGTGACTTCATAATTAGCTCTCTTAGGGCAAATAAGGATAAGAAATATTAATGTTATTGATGAGCATAACATCAAGCAAATTTACGTTTAGCTACAATGTTTCTTTAATTAAGGTAGAAAAAAATCCGAAGAAGTATGATTGATTAACGAATTATCAATCATATATATTACATCGGATGATACTTGAAGTACGCCATCTGGTATCCATCTAATAGATAATCACGCAATGAAATCTTTCAGAGAATGAATAAATAAAATGAGTTATTCTTCATTTTTCCGAAGAACCTTTTTTTATATTAACTCATGCGTATTAAATACAAGATATTGATATTTTTTAAATCTTTGTAATATGACAAAGTTTTAAAAAAGGGTTTTTACTTTCACTATCTACAATTCTGTCTGTTTAACATGATTCTAGCTGAATTAAATTTACTTATAATATCACAACGCAATATGTTACATATTGTTAACTCGAAGTTTGCATTCTCTGAAATAATTATTTTGAATCCACAATAAATCTAGGCTTCTCTATTAAATTCAGAAATTTAATTAATGGCAAAAAAATTGCGCCATGAAGAAGTATTTCTCACGGAACTTTAATTCATTTACTTCTGCGATAAACTTATTATGTAAGTTTTGGAAAACAATGTGACGTAATTCGTTGAAAGTTTCTTAAAAACTTTCTTTAAAAGAATATCTGTATTTTTTATGAAAAATTATTTTTAGAAAAGAAATTAAAGGCCATTAAATATTGATTATTCAATATTATTTATCTGTTGATTAGCAATACCGAATGTTGATAATCAACAGATGTAGCAGAATTATTACTTAAGAATCAGTGATATAGATTTATATAATGTACAGGCGTTCTTTTCAATCATGACTTAATTGCTAATATAGGCATATATTTCTAGTTGGATAAATGTTCTAAATGGCGTATTTAATATTATTTGATCCATTAAACGTATTGCAGAAGAAACTATTAAGTTCAAATTTTTATTCTGCCCCCGTTCTGTAAATCATATTTAATAAATATTTTTGAGACGATAGCATTTTAAACAAAAACTCACAGAGTTATGAAGCTTTGGATTCCAATATTTTAAGCTAATCAACATTCGTCTTGAGGAAATGCTATTTGCTGATTGGCAGATCTTTCTCGTGGTGGCAATTGAAATGTTTTAAAATCATCGAAATACAATATTATTGTTTACATCATTTAGACTATTTTCCTCTTAGGTGTATATGCTTATCTCTTATGATGTATAATTTAGCTATTGGGACACGATTATAGAGAACATTGTATATATATTGATATAATCCGGTATCGAATGTGAGTTCGATTAGGAAACCGAGTTCTCTTATCCTGTTGAGACAGTAATTATAGCAGACTGTGAAATGGGACTTCCGAGACCATATTTCATTTTGGACTTTACTCTTTTAGCTGCCTGTAAAGATTGGAGACATGTGATGAACTTTCAATATAATTTTGCTTTTACGAACGTAAGTTGAAAAAGTTTATATACATAATATTCAGCTTTGTAACATTTCGCAATAAACTTCAGTTGAAATTCAATCTCACGTTTTCAACAAACTTTAGAATGCAGTAGGCTACTTAAAAAATTTACTTTTATCCCATTAAAGTAATCTTATGACTTCTTCAACACCCGAATTTTTTTGAAGAAAACTTTTTATTGCTGTCTTTGTTAAATATGAAACCTTTTTTAGAAACTTGTTGATCATAATTATGTATTACGTAATCAGTTGCTACGAATTATGTCAGGAAGCGTTAAAAGGAATGATGTAATATAGTCTGAGTCATTTTTTTCAAGAAATGAATCTCTCCCAATCAAAAGTAATAATTAAGGTCGAAAGACCTGAAGACCTTGATCACGAGTTTCTTAATGACACTGCATTCAACTTTTGCATCGTCTGCTGAAGCACCATGAACAAATTGCTGCAAAATATTTATTTGTTTATCTAATCCAATTCTAATAAGCAACTGATCGAAATAATTTCAACATTTTAAGAAATCGCGGGGAAAAAAAGCGTTGTTCAAATGAGTTTCTGAAAAACTGCAAAGATAAAATATTTTAAACTGAGAAAAAATCTAGATTCACCCAAAAATCAGTGATGTTGGGAGGATAGACTTGGGAATTGTACCTAAATAGTATTTGGGAATTACAATTTTTTCCGTTCTCCAGTTGTCACATTTGTGGTTTCAAAAAGAAAAATAAATAAAAAATTGTTTCTTCGCAATATCCTCTCCCTAAAACTCCCACCCAAAGCCGCGCCCTTCTGCTGACATAGCTTCAAACAGTGTCTAGTTAGTTATTGCGTTATTAAAAAGCTATACTAATTGCCAGACATAGCAAACATCAATAATTCAGGCTAACTGAAGTATCAGCTCTCCCAAATTTCCCATAGAACAATAGAGACGTTGATAATCGTATCTCAAAATGTAACTATCAGAGTAGTTTGCAGTAACAAATTTAAAGAAGAAACAAAAAGAAATCATTACAACTATTTGCATTTAAATGTAGAATTTTTTTTAGGAACTACGTTATATGTATTATGAAAATGGAAAATTCTGTTGCGCCTATTTTTTCATTGCATTATCTACACAACTATCATATATAATGATGCATCTGTTTGCTGAAAATATTTTCTTTTACCATTTTATTTCATAAATAAGATTTAGGTTTCACACTTTGGTAACCTTGATTTCAATTTCAAGTTCGGAAAAAAGTGAGTTGACTTTTTTTTTTATTCTACTGCATTTAGAAATATTGGTGCAGTAAATTCTTGATTTCTTGCGATTGTTAGTCCCAAAATTTTGCTGAAAAAACTTCAATACTTTTTAATGGATTTTTAACGCACACGTGCGCAACAGATTTTTTTTTCTTTTTGTAGAAAAATAAACTTACAAACTTGTGCGTACAAAAATATACTGTTTATTAAGTCATAATGGTATGTTCACGCTCCCTGCTATTTTTAGAACACTTTCGAAATCCCTTCATTTAATTGACTTATATTTGCTACTCCTTTTATTGTCATTACGATATTTTTATCTTCATTTTTTATTGTATTAGAAATTACTATATAATTTACGATAACGTTTTTTTATTTAAATGAATAAAATATATCAATATTGAAATGCGAATTTTATTTTTCATGTATAATTTCATTTAATTAAAATTGCATGGAATATAAAGAAATTTACATATAGACCAAAGCCCATAACCAAGCAATCCAACCTACAATTAACAATTTATTTTTTTCAATACATATTAATGAAATACCAACATTTCATTAGAGATAGTGAATCCGTGTTTATCACCTGTGTGTGTAAGAAAGTTAATATCATTTTAAATGTGTCAGTATGTCACGCCAATCGAGAAGTTTCACAGAAGACATTTTGCATGTTCAACGGACACATTGTGCTGGAATCGTAAGCATGACAGCTGTCATACAAAAGAATCTTCAGATCTTCTTAGATGAACAAGAACAGTGTATTAAAAAGTAGCGTACTGCGTCAAAAACAGCTGGCTTCTGGAATTTGATCTTGCGTAACCGAACAAGCAACAACATGAGAAATAAAATCGTTACGTAAAAAGTATTTACTGGAATCGAAAAGCGAGTCTTTTCATTCATTCATTCTATCACATCTTTAAATCTGTGGGACAGTTTTGTTCAATTTATACGAAAGTCCTCTGAGTCATTGAATCTCACATACAAATTTTGGCCATGCTTTAAAACAAGTGATATCCGATCGTCGCGAGTAAAAAGTTTTTAACCGGAATTCATCCAGTAGCAAGTTTTTTCTTTCAGTCATTCTATAACTTCTTGGAAATCTGTGAAATGATTTTATATAATTAATCTGAAAAGAAATTATGTCATTATTATTGCATGTGTTTTGTCAGTATAGAACTAAAAATGGTTAAGTCACAATAAAAAAAAATTAATTAACCCCTTAACCTACGATTTACATTCCAAAAGTTTTAGCCGAAAACGTAAACAAGGTTGTGCTGACTTCGAGCCATTTCACGGTTCGGCAAATTTTATTTATGTTTGGTCCGATCATCGTACTACGGTCTATGTCCGTAGTTGTTGGTTAAAGGATTAATATTTTTCTAGTATTGAAATGAATATATATATATATATATATATATATATATATATATATATATATATATATATATATATATATAGTCATGTTTTAAATATTAAATGTTTGTTGCTTAGAGTTTTATAGGATTTAGAAAATTGATTTGATTATATGTTTTAATTATTGTCACCTGATACATAAAATTACTCTTAACAGCACTTAAAAAAAGCATTATTTATTGTTACTTTGTAACCTAAATTTGAGGAAACACTATTTTTCCTGCTTTGAATTGATGATAAGAACTAGTTTCTCTTCCTGATACTTTGATGCAAAAAAAAAAAAAAAAGTTAAACATTCTCTTAAATATTTTCTTCTCCTTTTTTAAGAATAAGGAACCATTCAAAATTAAAGAATGTATAAATGAAATATTAAAAAAAAAAAAAAAAAAAAAAAAAAACATTTGACTCGGTGATACTTGAACTTTTGCTCATTTATCAAAACGATATATCAAGAAGAGCGATTTTCAACCAACTAAGATTAAAATCCCCTCTTTTTCCTCTTTTGAAATATTAGATGTGCTGACATTTCTTTGAAGTACTTTAAGTGGATATATATTTGCATATGCTGGTTGATTAATTAATTTGTAAGGATAATCTGGCATTCATAAACACTTAGAGACATTTTGATATATTGGCAAAGAAAGGGATTCTAAATCAACCGTCTTTTTTTTGAATTACAGTGTAGCCAAATCAAGCTTTGCAGATTTTTATTGAATAATGTATCCGTATAGAAATATGCTTGTTATGGATGATGCATGTACCCGCATAATTGAAATTAGATTAAAAATGGTTACATGAAGTTTATTTTCTTATCCAAAAATTGCACTCTTAACAAAAAATAAACGTAATTTATTTGATAAATCTTATTCTGATGGAATAATTACTAATAATTAGGTACTTAAGCTTTTACAATGCGCTTTAATACATTTCTGTGGTATAAATAATTATATGAATGTCTCTGCATTAAAATGTATGCGAACAGAAATTATTTCAATATAGTTTTTTTTAATGTGCTCACTATGTATTAAAGTTACATAAATTAAATAAAAACCAGTTTTATTAGTATATTAAAAATAAAAACTTTTCTGGTTAATTTTTTACTTTTTAGTTTGTAATTTATAATCTGTTATTATAAATAAAGCGGAATTTTGAAATTAATTTTTTTTCTCAAATTCTCAACCTAGTGGCATCATTGTCATGGAACCAAAATTTAATTAAATTGATAGATTCACTCATTATTAAGTTCTGAAATTTTTAAAACTGTGTAGTGTCATCGAGAAAACGTAAGTGTACAAAATTCAAAAAAACTAGCAGGTTAGAAAATGAATGAAAAATTGATTACAATGGAATCCATCTTTATAAAAATTAAACTTGTCAAGTCTAATGTAAGTATAAAATGCGAACTCTTTTTAATAGCAATTGTAGAATGATCTTCGATTTTTTTTAAATTTGAAATATATATGTAACAATAGTTTGATCCCGAAAACTGAATAAAAGCCAGTACTTCATTTGGATGAGAATTCCATTTTTCCTGTTTATCTTAATCAATATAAACCTTTATAACCTCAACCTTATAAGATGCAAATAAAATTTCTAAATAATATTAAAAAAAAAGCTTAGGAACTTACTGAAATGTATGCCTACCCTTTGTGAGAAAACATCAAGAACGGAAATCAAGTGCAAGAGCAGAAAAAAGTATTGAAAAAATATTCTGTTCATTGTGAAACAAAAAACGTTTTATACGATTAATTTTTTCCCACTCGATTTTTTTCCAAAGCACGGATTACTTTTAAATGCTAATAAAATAATTGTCAGCTATTAAATAACCTGACAATGTAACTGTTATAATAACGTAGTATAAAAACTTCTAAAACCACCTGTTTTTCCCCCTATTTTAATCGCATAGTTACTTTAGCACAGTCACTGACCTTTGCAGTTTGACCTTTACATTATTTAATCGCAGTAAAAACTAATGAAAGCTGCCACGGTTATTTCTAAAATGTTCAACAATTTTACAGGCAGTAATTACTCGACCTCCAAAAAAAAAAAAAAAAAAAAAAAAAAAAACCTTTTTATCTCATGAGGTACTTTCTCCTCTCTTCACATTAAAAGCCGGAAACTGAAAACTGTACCCGAAGAAAAACTAACGCCCTATTTGCTTTGGCAAGGAAACCCTATACCAAGTCTGTCTTCTTACTGCATTAGCGAATGTTTCTTTCGTTTTTCTTTCAATTAACAGCTAAGAGACAAACCATTGAAGAGCAGAAAGGTCTTTTGAACTCGAAATGTGTTGGGAATCGGATTGCTCCCGCAAGGACGTTCCTTCGCCTATTTGCTTCTTTTTAATTACAGCAGTGTTAACAGCGAGTAAATGGGACGTGGAGACAGTTTTCGGAAGCAAGACTCAGACAACTCAGAAGCAGGCTACAGCAAATAAACGCAAATTGTTTCCACCAAGAGTTAAACGCTCATTTACTTTTGAGTGACGTTCAAATACATTCTAAGTACTTGAAATGGGGATTGCCAGGCATGTTTGACGCGTTATTTTGACAGCACATGAGCGGTGAAGGAAGAGGCCTGTTGTTGCCGTTTCGGCTTTGTATTTACAGAAAACATGCCATTGTTTATTTTTAGAGAATCGCAAACTTCCATCGCAGTCTGATGCAGAAACGAGAGTTGTCCTTTTCGAGCATCTTGCAGCTGAAACAACTAGAATCGTACAGTCAGCGATCTGCCTGTTGTTTCAATCAATCATAATTTCATGGTTTTAGAAAACTTTCATGATTGAATAAGTTTGAATCGATCCAAACCGTGAAAATACGGAAGTTAATATTGATTCTCACAAACCTGATTATTATTTGTCTGTTTATTGATGCAAGACAAGCAATGTCAGTTTATTGCCAAATTAATAAATCACATTTATGAGAAAGCAAATAATTAAAAAATAAATATATTTATAGCACATTGGTTTAAAATTTGAAAAATAGTATCTGTACTATAATCAAAACAAACGTTAGCGAATTTTGTTGAATGAATACAGTGCACCGTTTTTAATTGTTTAATTGGCGTTTTTTCTTTCTGTTATTTAATTCAATTATATCTTTTATTTTGAAAATACATTATATTGTTTCATTTAAGAGTCCATAAACCGCTTGATATTCTTAGAAATTAAAAGTAATTTTTCTGATGAATTATAACATCTATGGCTGATTTAATTATTTATTTAAAAATGTGATCATTTGATGCACGTATTAATTGAAGCTGCGTAATTTACGACATTAATAATTTAGGAAGTGCTTCAAAATAAACTCTGCAAAATTCCTGTTAAAAATCATGCATATCAGTATCATTCTCTCTATATATATATTACTACCTTACTTTAATACCCTTAGTGCTGTTTCAAAACAATGATTTCAATATAATTAAAGCTAGGTTAAGCAAAATGTTAAGGTGGTTATAATTTTCACATAAATTTCTCACCTCTACTAATTAAAATAAATAAATGGCATTAAGTTAAACTGTGGTGGCGGTTTCAAAGATTAAACTAAATAACAGAAAAAAGAGTAACTTTCTACTGAATTTTGTGTCTAAAAAATTGGAGTACTTAGGTTACACAATGTAAAAAGATTTCCTTCATTCTTTGATGTTTATCTAAGTAGAAATTCCTGTTTAGGTTGCTAGGATCAAAAACGTGAATAAAGTAACTTAGTTTTAGGTTATTAAAAAAAGCCTAGAGAGTGGAAAATCTTATTTGTGTCAGCCCTGGACATTATTCCGATAATAAATTTCATAATGTTTTTATCTGTATTCTATTAATAATAATACTTACTGTTAAGATATTTTCTTTGCATATTCAGTTGTATTTGTAATTCAATGCAGATAACTATCTATTAGCTTGATCAAGCATGGAACATGCAGTAATTAAATTTGCAATAAAAGGAAGCCAAATGTATAAAAAATTGTAAAGTTACGGTATTTTTGTAACACTTTAAATTGCTCAATAAAATTGTACCAAATTCATCAGTGATAGGACAAAAATCCTACGTTTTTTACTTCTTAAAAGTCTTTGTTTTTATATAAGAATTAAATTAAAAATTTGTATTTAGGAAACGCAAATGTAGCTTTTGGTAAACAAAAGTAATTGTAACACACATTTTGTCTGAAAATATTTTGAAGCACAAACATCGTTTTCCTATTTTAGAAATAATTAATAGGCATGCTGTTCAATCAATAATTTTATATTGTGATTATACATTATCTTTAAAATTATTAATCGTTTTAAATATTGCTCTTACGAAAGTTCTTTTCCATGTTTTAATCTTTATTTGACAATCTAAAGTTTAAAACCGACCCTGCTCTTCAAATGTAGTGGAAATACCAACTGAGCATTAAAATTAGTGATGAAATACTTTTTGATAAAATGTGCGACTTCTCATCTGAAAGAAATTTTAATGACAATTTAAGTGTTTTAAAGAAAAGCTGAAACCTTGAAGACAACAATTAAAAATGAAAAGCTTTCTGAATCGCACCGGAATTTCAAAATGTGAAGATTTTTCTTGCGATGCAATGAAGTCTCGATGTGATTTCAGAGTCACTTAAGATTGTCTGTCTTTTGCTAATAAAACGCAGATAGATTTCAAATGAAATTTCTTACTTTTTGTTTTATGTTCTCTCAAAGCTTTTGTGTCGCTCCCCATCCATTTATGAGCATAACCTTTTTCTCCATAATTATGCAAATTCCTGTCGGTACGACACCATTAACCCAGTTATCTTAAGTGACCTAAGACTCAGCACTCTCCTTTAATTACTTGATCTTAATTTAGTCAATATCTGCGATCACATGATACAGACTGTTTGAGATATAATTTTTCAATGACTATCTAATTTTATGAGTAAATATTTAGGAAATTTACCAAATAGTTTTCTTTAGTCTTCTATTTTACTTTAAATATAAAAGAACCGTTTTGATTCGAGATATTATTTTTTAGCAAGAATAAATTCTTATTCTTCAAGAATAAAAAGAATTTGAAATACTTTGAAATTCTTTATTAATATAACTTTTTGGAAATAATAAGGATTTCATCGTCTTTTAAAGATATTAACGAAATCTGAATATAATGGTCATGCATTACAAATCAAATGCGCCATGTTAGTTTTATTTTGGAATCTATTTGGAAAGAAAAGGCCATGACGTTACAACACAGCATAAGACAATGTGCTGTTATAGGAAATGTTCTGTTGTGTTTTTCATACGATTGTAAAGTCACAGAAATTCAATGAAGCATTTCAAATGATAAGATATGCATTTGATATGATACTTAACACTTTTCATACATTTATGTTTTTTAAAATTCGGATTTAATTCATTTCCATCCAAACACTTTACTAAGTACAATTATCTGCTTTCTCAGAAAAAATGCATTAAAGCTGAAACATTCGTAAAACTTAAAAAAAAGGTTTATAAAAAGCCGTTGATTTCATTTATTGTAACATCAAAATGAAAATAAATTACCTAATCATTTCGACAAGTATGGGTAAATATTTCGTCTAATATGTTTAGATTTATTGTAATAGACTTTTGTTATAAGTAATTTCACCATTGGAATTGATAATTCTTAGTTAATTTATTTCTAATCAATATTCATTTGAAGTAAATATTCTACTGTTTACCTATGAATAAAATTTAATTATTCCCCTCCAGAAATATAGACAAAATGAGTAGCATTCCTTTTGATTAAAATGTAAGTTAAAATATAATTATTTTTAATCATTATAAAGAATTCCATTTGCATAAAATTAATATTATAAAAGGGTAAATATATTATTATTTTAAAATATTTCGTCTAAATAAATACTTTTTTATTAATTCATTATATTTAGGTAATTTCATCATAGCAGTCTAATCAGGAAAACAATTCTTTAAGTTTCGAAGGTTTGTCTGAATTTTTTTAAAAAATAAATTAATGTTTGTTCTTTCAAAATGGAGTTTAAATAATAAAATCATTCATTGATTGTTATTCAGAACGCAGATAATAAATGAAGTATTCGTTGGATGAAGCAAATACGAACGTTGTGCAATACTTTTTACCAGTTAAATCTGCAGGTGATATTAAACAATAGATAATGAGACGGGTTTCTACTTTCGTGTATGAACACTATTAATGAAAATTGTGGCTTCTTTCTCCAACTTTTTCTTCGATCTTTTGTATTCATGCAAGACTGAAATGTTTGGATGGAATTCTTATCATTAATTACGGATGAATGAATGAATAGGTATGGCGTTCCTTGAAGGTCTACTAAAAATTTAAAGTTGTGCAAATATTGGTTCATTGTGTTCTAGAAGCTTGAAAAATGATTTTCATTCTCCAGGAAATTTAATTTAAAATAAATAAAATGATTCTGATGAAATAGGATACGAATTGGATAGTTGTTATAATAAAAATCTGTATTCTGTTTTTATATGTGCCATACAACGGAGACCTTTTGTACTATAGTTTGCAATCTTCCGACCAAATACAGACAAAAAAAAATGAAAATATCCATACGAAAGTGGGATTATGAAAAGGGAATAAAACAGTTTTTTTTTTCAATTATCAGTTACATTGATTGGATATACGAATTTACTACCCATATTCTTTAAATTTTATAAATGGAAAATAGTTTACATTAATTTTTATTGTAAAAGTTTAATTATAAGTGCACAATCCCTGTACTTGAACATCCAGATCGGCTCACGATCGTTTTTATGCGAGAATGATCCTGAATTAACATTCAAATTTTGGCATGAATATTTGGCTCCTATTCTGGGGTTTTTATTAGCATTGGTAAAATGATCGCATCTGCATAACTGTATTACATCCTGATAGAAGAAGAATTTCTTCGCCTATTTATGAGGTCGCAATAACATTCTATTAGTACTGCCTTTATTCAAACATCTGTAAAAAAATGGTTAATACTGCATTACTTAAACATAGAAAGAGTTTAGTTCAATACATTTTGAAAATGTTAAAGAAATGTTTAAAATCAGTGTAACTTTTTCTGAATTATTCTTGCTTCTCGATACTGAAAACCTGATCGAAGCAAAAACTTTTAAAGCAGTTCTTACAACATTCTGTGCAATATAAAAAAAAAGATAAGAATCTCTATTTAAATTCAGAGCGAAGGATAAACTTTAGTTCCACGCAATAGATCACATCCAAAATTTCCTATTAACTTGTCCGTTTGTCCAAATTTGTAATAATTTGTAATGTTCTTTATTCTTGTGTGATTACAACAAGAATAAAGAACATTACCAACTGGAAGAAGAATATTTTTCAGTTGAAAATTAAAAGATGAAGAGAATAGAGAGAAAGGGAATATTTATATAAATATAAATATATATCGATTTCTAGTTCCATATTTAAATTAGTGAAGAATTCTTTCAACA
Source organism: Argiope bruennichi (assembly GCF_947563725.1). Taxonomy (NCBI): domain Eukaryota; kingdom Metazoa; phylum Arthropoda; class Arachnida; order Araneae; family Araneidae; genus Argiope; species Argiope bruennichi. Next base: position 108,059,652 of record NC_079162.1, read on the forward strand.
CTACAAGAGTTCTGATACTTTATATTTAAAAAGTCAATCTTTTTTTTAATCTTATTTTTAGCCACTTATGTGAATAAAAATATAAAAAATGTACAAGACTGTGTATCATTATGGAAAAAAAACATTAAATAGCTCCTATTCTGTGTCATAAATAAAGAATATCTCTATTTAAATTCAGAGCGAGGGCATAATCCTTTGTACCACGCATTCGGTTATATCCTACCTTTCCACAACTTCATTAAAAAATCAAAAGGCGAAGTCTGCGTCAATACGGCTAGCCTCATTTTAACAGCAAAAATGCCGCCCACTGTTCTTACTTTTAACACTTGACTATTATTAATTGCATAAAGCATTGCATTAGTTGACATCAATTTGTGCTTTGGAGACACTAATCAGATTAGATTAAATTGTGAATAATTGTTCTAAAGCTTTTATTATACAGATGTTCCTACTCATTTTTAATTTAAACAGACATTATTCTAAAGTTTTTTTCCTTTTGCAAAGGTTTAAAATCCAATTTGACAATTGTTGATTTTTAAATATATCTATAAAATGGTTATGGATTTCTGCATTCCAAATCGTTTCATTTTTAAAATGCGTGTTTTATTGGTAATTTAATGAATAGCAGGAGACGCATAAATTTACATCATCATTAATAATTTACCATTCTTCATTCCTTCAGTGAACTACATTTAATTTTCACTATTTTTTTAGATTTATCCAACCGTCATTTTTTATCATGAAAATTGCATTTTGAAGTAGAAATAGTTTATTTTAATTTACTCTTCAGTTTCACCATTAATGCAAATTATAATCATTAATACATTCAAATAATCCAAGGAAGGACACATTTCTTAATGCTTATCTATTTGGTGAAAATTATTTATTAGTAAAATAAATACATTCGTTTTGATTTTCAGAATTTTAATAGTATATATAAATGTATATATATTAATTTTTGCCAGAAAACCTGTATTTTTGTTCTAGTTCTTTGAGTCGTGTAACAAGTATTCGTATTAAACAGAGATTAATTGTACAATAATTACAGTTAATGAGAAATTTTGAAAACTGATTAAAATGAATATTAGTAGGCCAATAAACAGACGAAAGAATCATCGACAAATGGAGTAACAATCAGTTGGTTAATTGAAATAAATTGCAAAGATTTTAACCCGTTTTTATTAACTCTCTTTTTTCTTTGTTTGTCTGTTCGGTGCAAATTTTGCAATCGAATTTCAATTAACTTCCTGGTAAGCGAGAGACTTGAAACTTTAAACGTTGCACTGAAATGGTTGACATTGCAATATTAACTCTCTTTCTTGTGCGTCTGTTTCTTTGTCTGTTCATTGTAAATTTTGCAATCGATTAACTTACAAGACTAAAAAGCAAAAAAAAATAATTATTTGAATAAGAAATTTTTAATATATCACGTTTCTAAAACGGTCTAAAGATAATAAATAATTTTTCGTAGCACCATACAAATTTATAAACCCATACAGATTGTCCTGAAAATTTGTGATTTTGAATTTTACCTAACCTCTTTCGAATTGTCCTGATGATTTATGATTGTAAATTTTAAAAATCAACAATCACACGTTTATTTATGCTCTCCGAAAATTATATGAATAATATCAGTAACTATAAAGATCAGTACTGATTTCATCATTCTTTAGAAAAATTCGCTATAGAAAAATTCGCTAAAATACAATACGTGCTGTTTTTTTTTTTTTCAAAGATATATTACGCTTTTTCTTTTGCAGTAGTTTTGAATAAATTTTTAGCTAGAAGCTGTAACAGAATAATAAAATTGGAATCTCGTTAGACTATGCTAATTTATTGACATATGATGAATGCGAATTCTTAATTTTTTTTATAGACTTACTTATGAGTTGCGAACTCCTTCAACTTTTTCTTTTCAGAAAGAACCTACGCATAGCAAACCGTGACTAAGCTGTTGTAAGAAGTAAAAAAAAAAAGAAAAAAAAGAAAAAGAATGACACTCTTGTCTATCTTTTTTCTGTTATACTCAGCTGTAGAGAAGCATTTCATCCGTTAGACCCATTCGAAGGGTTTATCCCAGTTGAGAAGGAAATGAAAAAAATTAACGTTCATTCTTTATTGACTAGGCATCACTTAACGCTGAAAAAAATCTTCTTTTATCCGAACACAATTTCTTCTTTCTGCATAATATGAATGGACGAACACTTCATTACTGAATTTCAGCCCTTAAATAATTTATTGCTAATGGAGAATGAAATGAAAGTAACTGAAGCTTGCATCTGCTCATACAGAAACGTATCGATTGTTCTTAAACATTATTCGATTAGCAAAATTTTGCATTATAATTGCAATTATAAAAGATTGCATTTATAACAGCTTAAAATTTAAGTTTGAATTTAGTTTTTTTTTAAATAAAAGGATTTTCTTTAAGTGCTTAAGTTTATTATTTTCACAAGTCTTTGTAAATTATATAAGTATTTATTACAGCTAACTCTTGTACAGTATGGTTGTTAGGTTTTTTAAAAAAATGTCGAATCATCCTAAGCAATGAACTAGAAGAAAGAAAAGCTGGATTTAGGTTTTAAGAATTATTTAAAAACATATATTGCCATAATTTTATATTTAATGAGAATATTTTTATTAGAGAAATTTTGGCAAAAACAATTATAAATTCTACTAAGCATTTTATTCTGTATCTCTTCTATGCTACATTAGCCGAAGTATTTTTTTTTTTTTTTTTGAAAGAATATCTTGACCCGTTATACTTTTTTTGCCATTATATTTTCTTCTATTCTGTGATTTAAAAAAGCAATCTTATTTTTTTAAACTGCTTACTTTTAGCTGAGAGATTGAGAGGAACATTTACATATCACATTCACCGTATCCATTAAGCCCGTTTAATACTTGGCATTCCGATTTCTTTCTAATTTCGAATCAGCTATCTTTTGTTTTTAAAATTTCCTCTTTGAGCTTCATGTTTCTTGGGGATTTTTCAACATCTCCTTAATCTATATTAGAGTGCAATCGTGCCATAAAAATGTCGTTTGTGAGAGTGTTTTTTGATGTTCTCAAACTATGTTTGAGCGTACCAAATAACAAGAGTGCAGTATTATATGGAAGTTAAATGTATTATTAAAGGATGTCAAATTGTTTTTCAAGCAAGTCTAGTGTTTTTCTATATCTTTGTTTTGTTCTTTGATTCTTGTTCCATAGATTTATTTTATTTTCACACTTTTATTTAATTCCCCCGCATTCTTTTTATCACCTGCTTAATACATTCGTCAAAGCTATACCTGAATTGATAACTAGCCTCTATGCTATTAATATGCACATTATGTATTATTACATATGTATTGTGTACTTCGCTATTTGGAAAAGAATAAACAAAGGATGAAATAAATATGAAAACAGTAGAACCTTTATATGCTGAATTTGTAGATTTTTGGGGTAAAAAATTCGATATATAAAAATTTACAAAAATAAATATTGCTAATTTTATATCATTTACGTACAAACAACAGTTATTCACAATTCATTTACAGCCTTAAAGAAAATTTTAAAAATTTAATAATTTAAGAAATTTGTTTTTAAAAAATGTACAAATAACAGTAACTTTTAAAAGTTGTTGGCAACGCTCATATCATAATTTCATACCGCTTGCCGTGTTTTTATTTTTCACCTTGTTTTCTAGGTCTTTTATTAAACTGGCTTTCACTTCAACGCTCATAGATTTCCGTTTAGCAACCAATCTCATTATAAGAAACATACAGTTAAATCAAAAATAAACCAAATTTAACTTAAAAATTTCTCTCTAAGTTAGGAAACCTAGAAAAGAAACTTAATATATGATTTACTGCCAATTGATTTTTGCACTTTCGTAAACGTTGTCTAATATTCCCGGGAACTTCCACTGCTGAAAGAATCGTCGAAACAGTTTATTTTCCTTCTTATTTAACTCAAATTCCATCTAATGAAAGGAACGGTTGCTTTTCGTTTGTAACAGGTTTCATGTGATTTTTTATCTGAATCTGCTCTATATACAGAAATTTTACTCGATATGCCGAAAATGCTTTTCTCTTGAAAATGCAGGAATCCTGAAACAAACTCAGTTGACTAAAATTTTCGATGTATGAAAGTCCGAATGCAATTTTATAAATAGAGTAAATCTTTGTTATAACTTAACAAATATTTTTAATCATTGAGTTTATGAGCCACAGCAATGAATGAGTTAAGCATTTTGACTATCTAATGTATTTAGCCTTGCTCCATATCACGTGTATTAATAGTTAAAAACTAGAGCATATGTCTGCCTCGGAGGTATAGGACACAATGTCTGCCACTTTTACCCAAATTTTACAAGAGTCGTATCATGTTTCATTTGCATTTGGAAAACGGATTTGGTGTTCTTTTCAAAACATGTAACTTCCCAAACTATTGATGTAGAGCATTACATTCTATACCTCTGGGTAAGGGGAAACAATAACATATTGATATGTAATTATCCTCTTTCGGAAAAAATGGGTATAGTATCCTATACCTCCGAGGTACAGACATATATCTACAAATATTGCAGGTAATTATGGGATTGACAAAAAAAAAAAAAAAAAAAAAAAACGCTGTTCATTATGGAAAACAAGTTGTCGGAAATCTTTTAACAGTTCAGGATTCAAAAACCTGTCTTTCTCAATTGTGGATGGGTGCTCTTACTCTTCGAGCTACAAGAACAAACATTAAAACATCTGTTAATTTCTTGTACGGAACGAAAGACAAGAAAATGGGTCCTCGTTCGTTACGTTTGCTCCAAATCTCGAATGATGTTATATAGATATTTCACGGGTTCGAATATCAAATATCCATTTTATATCATTCGTTCTCGAGGGTCAGTCATTTTTTCTCAGCATCAGTGAAGCTAATATTATTCCGACTTCAACTGTTTCGTGATACAAATAGATATCTAGAGATTCACATAATTTAATCCAAAAAATGATCATTATATGGGCAACAAACGAATGTTTTTCTAAACAAGATGTGAAGTTTAATTAATCTATTTCTTCTTTATTTCTTTATAAATAATGTTTATTTAATTGCTCTGAGTAAAGGGAATTATCTCCTTTATAACCCTACTCCTTAATCACGCTTATCAGGCACAAATTGGTCTGCCGGTGGCAATTCCTGTATTCAAACCTGCAACTCGATCAACGGTATAATATATGTTCTTATTGAACGTGGAGAGCAGACATCTCAAACTTGTAATTACGCTGTTATATCTCTCTCCATAAATTATATCTCTGAAAAGACTAATCGATGCTTTATCCAAAAGTTTCATTTAATAATTAGTGTGCACATACTTTACTGTGAGATTTGAATAAATTAGCTGCTAAATGAAATTTATCACGACTTATTTGTGAATTGTGTAGCTCCTTTGTGATATGGAATGGATTATTAATAGCTTGTTGTCAGAAGAACTAGTTCTTCGAATTTGTTATTTTCAATATGATGTCGCGGAATTCGATGGTAGAGTTTTAACAGCAGCTCGTATTCCTGGAAAATCGTGATGGTCTTGTGTACGATTATACAAACAAAAAACAATAAATGATTGGTAAAGATGAAAGACCATTTTAGGGATGAAAATTTTTTATAGTGGTCCCCATTAGGGCAGTCTGATTAGAGGTCATTTATGACTAAACAAAAGAAACGACTGGGTTATATCAATAAAATTCCTAACTCAGTAGCTTACTACGTATTTCATCAATTCAATGAAGAGTGGCTCAGAGATTTAAAATATCATTAGTTAGGCTGTTTGATGAAAGGTAAGGAACTAGATCCATTTTTCGTTTATATTTTATTCTCTAGTTTATATTTATTTAAAAGACTGTTTATAATATGAAAATTCCCTTATAATCAAATCCAAAAATGAGGAAATATTTAACTGACAAGGAATTTTTCTCTTGAATATATTATTTTTTATATTTCAGTATCATTTTCAATTTTTTTGGCGCAGAAGTTCTCTTATTTTATATATTTCAGTACTTTATTCAATTTTAATAAAGTTGTTTTGAATCCACTCTTAATCAAAAATAAATACAATTCTTTATCAGAACTCATCCGAAGTTAAATTTGAAAGTAATTATTTCGGAAAGAGCAAAACAATGACTTATTGGGAAAAAATGATTTAATCAGTATGGACAAAATTCAGTAATAAAGAACACCTAAATTACATATTTATTCATTATTTTCTGAAAGAGATAATCATGACAATGTCGATTTTTTTATATAAAAATGTGTAAAACTCAGATTGAAGAAACAGTTGTTTAGTTTTTTAACGTTTTTAATTTCATGGATAAAGTCCAATCGTTAGATTTTGTCTAGATTTCTTTGTCAAAGCCATAGCGAGAGAAAAACGACGAACTGAGTAGGTAAACAGAAAGAATGAAAGACACGTGAGAAAGAACTTCAACCTTATATAGTTTTAGAAGGAATTTTCAAATCTCAACATTTTGATTCCATGTGAAAATTAAAAGCCCAAGCATCTCTGAAGTTAAAACACATACTGGCAGAACGGTTATAACAGTCATTTGAATATATGTGAACTGCCTTATAAATGCAACTGACGGTCATGTACGCTAATAAAGAAAATTTCAAAAACGTGGTGTTTTTTTTTAGTTGCCACACCCACCAGGGTATTGCGCTATAAATATTTCGAAAGAACAGTCACTTGAACTCAAAATATAAAAAATATGATATTGCTAATTCTATTCACATCTTAAAACTGTCCGTGAATGTGTTAAAATTACAGTGACGACGGAGTCCGAGTGATTAGGAAATTATATAAATATTTCGAAAGAACAGTCACTTGAACCCAAAACATAAAAATAGGATATTGCGAATTCTACTCACATCTTAAAACTGTCCGTGAATGTGTTAAAGTTACAGTGACGACGGAGTCCGAGCGATTAGGAAATTATATTTAAAACATAGCCAATTTGAAATTATGTGCATGTGCGCGCTTAGAAAATTTGATTCCCATACATTCAATACCTTACTTTTAATAACTCTTGAGAAACTCAACAACACCTGAAAACGCATTATTTTTTATTTATTATTATTATTATTATTATTTTACTTTTTGATAACAAAGCGCAATCTTTTATTCAAAATATTCAAACACAAGCTATAAACTTCAACTGATATTAGGCCGCATGCCTAGATAATTTGTCATCAGATTGTGACTGATAAATCATTGAATTCTGATTTTTATGTGTGAATTTCTGAATTATCGTTAACAGAACTAGGCTTCACAATTGAAAAAAAAAATCAGTCCGTAGATCTGGAACTTAATAATTTGCTATCTGTCTGATTTTTTTTCTTCATAGGAAATTGACATTTCCACTAAAGGTTATACAGCTCAAATTAAGTGTAGAAAAAAAAAATGTTCCATTTTAAGAGCATGTAGATGCTCTTGTAAGTAAATGAAAATTACATGTATTTAAAATTAACTGAATTGCAAAATCTGTAGATTTAAAGTTTTGCTGTAAATGTAATTATTTCATTAACGAAGGAGAATAAAATGAATGAAAAATATATTATTCATTTGTATAGAAAGCAAGATGAAAAACTCTTCGTGAAGCTGGAATATATTTCTCTAATAAACCTTCAGAATTTTAAGCGAAGAATTTTCTAAATAGTTAGGAAGATGTATATTGCAAGTTTGGAAAAGAATTGACTTTCATACTTTCTTCTTCAATTAAACTCTACGAAATTTTTAAGTAAAAAATGTATTTAAATTTCAATTAAAAAATCAGCTTTATTCAAACGATTTGAAAGTGGTTAGATAAAAGTGTTATATTAAATTTAAATTTATTCATCAAATTTATTTAATTCAAATTAATTTATACTGAGATTTCTTTTCTGTTTTCCAATGATCAGGAAAAAACGAAAACTTTTCATGTCTATAAAAGGATTAAGAATAGAAAAAAATTATAAGCAAATAATCTTGTCAAAAGAAAATCAGCAGTCAGGGTTTAAAAAATTGCTATACAACTTATTTTTCTAACTGCTCAACTTTTTATTAACTTCATAGCTATGACTTTAATAACATAAAATATGCCGAACACTCATAGTGCATGAAAACTATGTTGTACAGAAAGCAAAATACTCAAAATGATTTAAACAAACTACATCACTTTCAGCTTTCTTGATGCTAAAAAAGTTCAGCCCACCCAGACCATTGTGGTATCCGGACAGACCTTGGCCAGGTCCAGCCTTGAAAAAATTTTTGGCAGCACGTTTACAAAAGAACGTGGTCATCACTAACAGATGAAAGGATATAGATTTTTATACCCTGAAATCATTCATTAGAGGTCTCTTTAAGGTGATTCTACTTATTTATTACCAAAGCATGAAAATAGGACAATATTTCCATTATCCAATCACGATTCCCTAAAATGCGAAAAAAATTACACGATGGAATTCAGTGAAATTTTGGAATCAATTCCTGACATACTGGGAAAATTATAATTATATGTTTTGAAAAAGAAGTCGTGTGCACATCAGTTTAGAAAATTCCGGGAAAAGAATTTTTCTGGGTATAATGGGAAAAAAAACCTTGCATTATTTATATCGCCGATCAAAATTTTGTACATGCTTTTAGCACACTTATCTTATACTGTAAGGGACAATATCTTAAATAGGACTGTTTTGTTGCTTATTAATCTGTTATGTGACATTATTTTTATTACGTTAATTTGAAGTTTCCTTCATGATAAATATTACTAATTCATTTCTATAAGTAAGAAAATTGCTGAATGTCCTAAACAAAATATTATAATGATTTTGAATTATGTACGAACTTAAATTATAGTCGTCTAAAAGTGAAATTATGCTAGAAGAAAATGAATCCAATTTTCTTCCATTAGTGAATTGCGCAAGTGCTTGCACATTACGATCCATTTATTAAAATATTCTTTAGAAATTCATATTTATTCTGATGTAAATGATGAAATCGTAAGCAAATTCCCTTTATAGAAATAATGTGTTCAAATAAAATACGTAATAATTCAATGCAGGAATAATATTTTTGAAATGTGCTATTTTAATTTTCGCTTAATGGTAAAATTTAGTCATGCAAGAATCGGGTGATTTACGTATATTGTTGTGCAACAGGTTGTATTAAGCCATTAACATTCCATGTTCACTAATGTAAATAATTTCAACAAATGTTCTACGATGCGTAAAAATAACTTCTAAAATAGCGTGGAGCCAAGTCGTATAAACAGACAAATAAATTCTACTTAAAACTTTTAGGCAGACGGAAAATGCTAGCCCAGTCACGAAACTATATTTTATCATTACGAAATAAAATTATTTTATTGTTTAAGGTGCTTTCATTATATTATGGAAACCATGAAACACATTTTAAAGCCCATACTAACTGTATTTCTATATGTATTTATCTAGTAAATAGTCAAATAAATATATTTTAAATAAATGTAATAAATAGATTTTAAATGTAAATGTAGCATATTTTAAATAAATGTAAGCCGATGGCTTTTTTGGCATACGCTTCCATGCCCTAGAGAAACAAGTCTTCCTTACAATTTTCATGATTTTATATATTTTTTAAATTCATTTCATTTGTCGTATATTTTGTATCCGTAACTGAGAAAAACAGTCGGTTACACTGAAAGCGGCTTATTCAAATTTCAGATTTCCAATGTTCCTCAGACCACAAAAATTTTACTGCCAGTCTATGGGATCAAATTTCAGATTTCCAAGGTTCCTCAGCCCACAAAAATTTTACTGTCAGTCTATGGGATCAAATTTCAGATTTCCAATGTTCCTCGGCCCACAAAAATTTTACTGTCAGTCTATGGGATCAGAGAAGCAAATATTAATTGCTTGGAATATTCCTTGACTCTGACTAGAAGGCGGGTACCAAGCTTCATGTAATATCAGGCGAGTCCATTTTGATAAATCAGGAGACGTCATTCTCGCCATATTTATTCAAACCCTTTTATTACTTCGCCACTTGCTCTCAATTTCGTACTCTTCCCCCTGTCATCCAATGCACTCGTCTGAGTTTGAAAGTTAGTCTTCAATTCGCAGGAGCCTGAGAATAGTTTCTATCCCATTGTGATTCTTCTGCACTGTAAGCAATTAAGTAGGGAAGAATATTTTTTCATTATCCAATCGTAAAAATTTCAATTTAAACGAAACATTTTTCCTTCATCAGGTGGTTCATTCATCCCACTAATTATTATATTAATAAGTGACATTAAAATTATTTTATTTAACCGATTAAAAAGTTACTGACTATTTTGCAAAAAGTACTTGTTGGAGGGTGCTTCGGAAAAATATGGCGTGTGCAAGAACTTCATGAATCGAAAAGGTTTGGGAACCACAGGCATACATAATTATGAAACTTTCAACAATAAATTCAGTTATTTAATTTTTTTATTTTTAATGTATTCATACCCAGTATTTTCAATCCTTTTTGTTTAAATATAAATCCAACATGTACGATTCTCTTCACAGTGACCATTGGCACTACCTTTTCTTGTAAGCGTTAATTCTCCCTCTTTAGCTTCCAGCTACCATGTAAACGGAATGGATCATACGATCCGGACATATTTCTAAAAAAATTTGAATTAAAATTTCTAAACTAATATTTTTGCAAGCAAAATAAAAAAATTGTAGAGCATAGTAACCTGGAATTCCTTGTCTTCGTTTATTTTATATAATATTCTCTATTTTTGTGGGAAATTAAAGATAAAATATCTAGAAAAAGAATGCTTACTTTTTTCACTTGATTTCTAAAAATAGGACCTGAAATAGGACAACAATGTGGACCTGAAATTTAAAGTGTTTTCATTGTTTCATTAAATATTTAACCGCTTGATTTTCTGCCATCGCTGAAAGCTAAAGAAGAAGGATTCTGTTTAATATCTGTGTAATTTACAATGTTAGAAAAAGCGAATTTCAAATACCAGAACGTTAGAAGAGAAATGAATCGATCAATTGCGGTATTAATAGTACTGGTGGTTTAATAACACATGGGGTTGGTCTTCATAAGGAAAGGTTATGTGTAAAATAAACAAAATATATGCAAGACTATTAAAATAACCTTATTTCATTGTCTGACAATTTGACAGAATCATGGACATGAAATTACGTCAAAGCAATTTAGTTGAAATTAAATATAACTAATATTCCCAGTGAACCAGTTGATCGCCAAAGTCAGCAAGTTTTAGATAACTAAAATCAAAACACTGTTTGATACTTAAATTCATATGCAGAGTTTTTGCAATAGTGATTTACTTTTGTATGAATAGAACGCATTTGTCTCCTGTAATTAATATTTTCGATTTCTTTTTCTTTTTTTTAATTCATGACTTTATTTCCTCTCGAAGGCTTTATTTCCTCTCTAGGAGTTTATTTCCTCTTACTTATTCATGACTTATTTCCTCCAATTTCCTCTGCAGTTTACTCATCTCCGAAGCTGAGAATCACTGACTTAAACAAAAAGAAAGGAAAAAGAAAAACGTTTAAAGGTTGTCAGTTGGAGATATTTTCAGTTACTTATTTCTAAAACATGATATAGATAAATAATCTCATTTCCAAATTCCAAAATTACACTTGCATGCGTGAGATTACTCTAATGTAACAAAAGTAATTACTGGCAAAGATTCGTGATGGTCGTGGTTTACGAGCTTGAAAGTCTGATTTCAGCAAGTTAAATTCATCCGTAATTACTCACAATTCATCATTTTGAAAGATGCAAATGCTTTCCTCGTTGAAGTAATCCATGCTTTTTTAGAAGCGCTTATCTCTTGACAGTAAAATAATTCCGTATGAATGATGCACGATGTCTTATGAATATGTTGGAGATGAATGCAATGAAAGGAGGTTCTAAAAAGCCTTTCTTTAAATTAGCAGAAAAAAAGACAGAAAAATTTGCTCTTAAAAAAAAGAAAATTTCTGGTATATATTTTCCATTACAGTACAATGCTTGTATATTTAGTATTATACCGAGTGTCCCATAAATTTGTAAATACTTTAAAAATTAATAAAAATTGAAGGACTGGGTATATTTGAATGCGGTTTGCGAAACTATTATTCTGATGAAAGGGAATTTTTTTTTGATACAGAAAAAAAAATCAAAAATTTTTCAATAGAGGGCGCTGCACACAAGCAAATCAGTGGAAATATGCAAATTAAAGTCTTATGAAAGGCAGAGTGAGCGATTGACACATCATTTCTAAAGGTTTACATAAGGTTTGTATTAAGATGTTGGCACTGGTGGATAAAGCACTATTGGTAAAGTTGTTTTATGTCAGCAACGAATCGGCGGCTGAAGCCTTACGAAAGTTTAGGATCCAGAAAAGATTGAAGAAAGGTTCAGGTCCGATCACTCCTGTTGGACTTGTTTCCCTAGTACGCCGTTTCGAAGAAACTGGAAGTTTGTGTCATCGGCCACGCAGTTGTGCACCTCGTTTAACAACAGTCCGTACCCCCGATGTCTCTTCGCAAATGGACACGCTAAGGGAACAGTCTACAAGTGCAGTCAGTAGCGCACGAGAAGTGGCACGAATAACTGGTATACCAAAGACTTCGGTGTACCGTATCCTTCATGGTGTATTGCAATTGTACCCATACAAATTGCAATCGCTACATCAGCTCTTACAAATGATACAGCTAAGAGATTGGAATTCTCAAATTGGGCTTTGGCGAAAATTGAAGATGATCCGCGATGGCTGCTGAAAATATTGTGGACAGATGAGGCTCATTTTGCTTTGCATGGAGCAGTTAATACCCATAACTGTAGAATATGGGCACATGAGAATCCACATGCTTACACTGAGAAGCCCCTGCATTCACTACGGGTTACTGTTTGGTGTGGTTTCACTGCATCCATTATTGTAGGCCCTTTTTTCTTTGAAAAGCCCTGTAAAAAAGCAGGATGGAAGACGTGTTCAGTTAATGGAACAAGTTACTTGGAAATGTTACAGAAGGAAGTGATACCGTCCTTATTCGAACACGATGTCCTTGACACAGTGACATTCATGCAAGACGGGGCACCTCCTCACATCGTTACCGAACTGAAGGCATTTTTGAGAAGAACTTTTACTGAAGAACGGATAATCAGCCGTCACTTTACACATGAATGGCCCATACGCTCACCAGATTTAACACCCCTTGATTTTTGGCTATGGGGTTACCTTAAGTCTCGGGTGTACCGTCATAGGCCAACTTCGTTAGTGCAGCTAAAGGAAGCCATTCGCCACGAAATCTCATGCATTCATCCAGATATGCTGTATGATGCAGTTACCAGTGTTGTCTCCCGCTTCCAAACTGTTATTTGTGGTGATGGCCGACACATAGAACAAGTACTGTAGTACTGGTGTGATACGCATGTAAACAATTGCTTGCATTCAAATAAAAGTATTTTTCCCGTAGAATTGTATGTTTTGCTTGTGTTTAGCGCCATCTATCGACAAATTTTTGAACTATTTCTTTTTTTTGTTTGAAAAAAAATCCCCCTTCATGAGAATAAGTTTCGCAAACCGCATTAAAATATACTCATTCCTTCAATTTTTATGAATTTTTAAAGTATTTACAAATTTATGGGACACCTGGTATATTCTGTGTCTGCTCTTATAGTGGTCCAATAGCTAATTTCTAAACATTTAGAAACAAATGTATAATTCTAGTTGGAAAAATAACTTTAAATCAAGGCAAGAATAATATTTTATGTTGTTTGTAGCAATAAATATCCCTCTCGAAGAATTACGGAATCTAAATTCTTATGCATTCTCCCGGTCTTATCAATCATATTTAGTAAAATATTCTTCACACTGTTTCACTTTAGACAGCAACAACAACAACAGAAAAAATGATAAATTTTTCTGCAACTAAAACTAACCGATTTATGAAACATTAAAACTCAGTGTTTTAGACGAATTTTGCAGTTAAATTTGTGATCGAGAGAGAGATCTTAAGGGATCGTTTGCTAATTATATTTATGCATTGTTGTGTTACTTTTTCAAATCGTTCTTTAAAATAAATTTGTATGCGATTTCCATTTAAGTTAGACAGTTATAAATCGATCAACGTTAGTCATGATTTTTTTTTTAATCGAATGTTCTTGAGTTTCAGCAATTTTTTCCTGAATATGAACTACATAACCGAGGGGACGTATAAAATGCTCGTAGCTTTTTTAAAAAATAAATTTAACAACATATAATATAATTCTATCAATCACTTAAAGCGTTTTTCCAATTTGAACTATATGTTCATCTCTTATAGTTTAGAAATTAACTTTTAGACCATTGATAAAAAAGTATATATGTATATATATCAATCGCTATATCTGCTAATACATTTTATATTGCTTCAAATATTGTCTTTTATTTTGTCGTTAATGTTTATAGCTTTTATTCTACTAAAATCATTTTAAATAAATCGTTTATAATTTAACATATAGATTGTTTACAATACAGATTCTTTGCCATATAGATTTTGTTTATGTTTCATCACGATTAAATTTTACAATTTTATATTCACTTCTGGATGTAAGCTTTTTTTAGCCTTGGCAGTGCTCGTTATGAGGCCCTTCCTTTAATAAATAGGCAATATAGCTTTCCATTTCAACACATATTTAACTTATTCAATATTTTAATGATTTATTTTAATTTAAGTAACATTGTGAAAAAAATACATGTCTTATTTATTGATTATTCCAAAGTGTACAATATGGAAAAAAATCACTAAAATAATAAAATCCTTGAAATTTTAATCATGATTATTTCTTAATGATTTCCTTACTTGCAAATAAAACATTTAACTATGATAGATTATAATTAAATAATACAACAATTTGCTAGTTAAGCAAATACAGCAATAAAATTTATTATTTTACAGAACTTGTGAAGTGGAATATAACATAAACAGGAAAATGAATAATAAATTTTCAGTATGTTATAATTTAATATATTTATAATAATTTAATATATTTATAATAATTTAATTTATTAATAACGATTTTATTAATTAAATGAGGACAAGCAATGTAATCCTGCTATTTTATAAAATTGTATTTTTTGCAAATTTATTTATTTGACAACTAATTTATGAACATTCTTTTATGCGGTTTACATGCGGCCACCTTCAGCCAGTGAGCCTAGGCAGTTGCCGATCCCGCGTATTCGTAAAATCACCAGCGGTAGTGTTTATGAGCAGTCATGCTTGTATGTCGCAATAAAATAACGGATAAGTAATAACGAAAAAAAATTACGGATATATATTTTTCTTTTTTTCACAAAAGGTTAATAAATAAACTGTTATTTCTCATAAACTGTAAACAAATCATTATATCCTTAATAATATAAGCAATATATTATTATAAATCATTCTTAAATTTATAAGCTAATAGCTTTTCTTCCCTTTTAATATACGTGTTAAATTTAGTTTAATTTTATCTTAGTTTTGAAATTTCACCAGGCTATTTGGTGGAAATAATAATTTTGAACCTTGATCAGATACCAACCCCGTGATCTGGGCATCCCAGGTTCGAGTCATGGTTCGGACATGGTTGTTCTTCCACCTGTGTTCTATCTGTGAAGTGTGTGAAAGAGCCCCCCTGTAAAAAGGGGTTGCGCAAGCGAGTGTGTGTGTGTCATCTTCATATGAGCTAGACTTCTGCCCTCAAGCTCGGGTGCTCAGAGATCTTTACCCTCAAAAGCTATTGCACCCCCTTTCCGTTGTAACAAGGACACGGCATCATCATCAGATACCAAGAACGAAACCTGAGATGGCACCTCTTTATTCAAACATTTTCATCGCAATTTTCGAAGGACGTTTGACGATGCATTTAACATTCCCTAACCTCGTATACTCATCAGGTTTTCGCCGGAATCGGGTCTAGAATCTACGACCTTCCATTCCCGAAGCGGAAACGCTGCTACAAGGTTACGATGGCAGTTCTTAATTTAATTACCGGACTAGAATTAGTATATTGAGGTTTTAGATTTAAATTCAACACAAACAAAACAATTTCCGTAACTATTAAGGCTTTATATCTCATATTTAAAAAAAATAATTATCATTATTTTTCAATAAGCCCTTATTTGTACTACTAAATGGATGTAGTACTGTTTGACTGGCAAATAACATTACCTCGGTTCCAGTATTAAGGGCTTTCACGGAATCGATATATTAGCTTATTTATTTCAGTTCATAAAGTTAAATATTAATTTTGCTGTATGAAAATGCCGTAAATCAAAAACCACATACTGTAAAAGACAGAAAATTTTGTTGTAACAGCTGAAACTACTTACAACATGAAAATCTTCAACAATCACTTATATACAAGAATTTGAGAACATATCTAACTAATCGATACGAGAGTTTTGAATCAATAAAGTAGTCTAACAAATTTAACTTTCGACATTTGGTATAACAGTGACGATGTAAGGAAAAGAGGAAAGTAAATATACCACACCACTTAATTACTTACCTTTATTAAGCCAATTAATACGAATTGAAACATGTACTACCCGCTGATGCAGATGGATATATTGGTATTAGCAGTATACCATTTTATTATTGTTATTGATGAATTTTGTTTATTATTCGATTTCGCCATACTGCGTAACCATTATCATGGCTGATTTTGATTTTTATTATAAACGCGCAATCAATCATTCAGAGTTCACCCAAAATTAGAAAACATTTCATTATTCAATCAAAACAAATCATTACATGAATAATGATTTTTTTTATCTATAATTACTTTTTAAAATGATTAAAGTAATATAATAACTGATGATTTGACCGATTAATAGACAGAAAAGATATCTGTATCAATTCAGAATTATTAGATCGGTATTAATCAGAAAGAATCTGTATCGCAGGTTTTCTAACTATTCAAACCGAAATATTTCTGAACTGTATTATTCATCAATAAAATAGAGTTCGAATTTATTCAATGTCATTTTTGTTGCTTTTATTTGTTCCGTTCAGGCTTATTACATGTATGTTTTTTTTTTGTATTAAAATGCATTTTAAAACAGTAAATTTCTTCCCAAAATAATATTAAATAAACGAATTACATAAGTAAAATCCCCCTTTTAATTGCCATTGTCCTTTTTCCTGTCATTTTTTTTTCAGGTGCAACGATTTTTCAAAACACTTTCACTGAGTTAAAAGAACAAAACAAAATTGAATGCAGTGCCAAAAGTCTGGCCACTTTTTAAAAGTCATCCTTTCCAGACGGATTGACGTCTGTTTCCTTACTTTATTTTCGTATCCTTCCAAACAATCCCTCTGTAGTGAAGGGTTGAAGCTTCCGTTAGAATTGAATCGTCCACTTTCTCTCTCTCCTCTCACCTCTTATCTCTTTTGTCGCAGGTGAAGTGTGACCTTCCCTGACCTTGAGACAGATTTTTGGATGGCGTTCGTAGTTAGTCATAGCGCCCGAACTTTCAAATACGTTACGTGACTTTCGAACACGGTTATTTTCTGCGGTAACTCCTCTGTTGTCACTCGTTATTTCTGACGGCAGGGGACTGGATTAGCTACAACAATAGACCCTGCTGTTTCATTCGGAACTGAGTACTCTATGCGTATGCCACTGGACAGATAATGCATAACTAATCGAAGAGATGATATCATTAAGTAACTCGAGATCATCTAAGCGTAAAAAATGAAGGAGCGATTGTTAATGAGATGAACCGAGCACTTAAAAAACTACTTAACTGCCTTCTTTATCTGACAAAATGCATTATAATTCATAGATTTTATATTTGAATTTGCCATAATTTACAAGCTTTTCAATTGAAAAGTATACGCCTGCAGTTCAAAGTCAGTGCATGCCCTAAAAATTAGTCTTGTTATTTTAGAACAATAAATTTAAACTTTTTGATTATTTTTTTTTAAATGTTGGTGAGAAAAACATCTAATAAACAAATGCTTTTTAGTAAAAGAATCAGATAATATTAACGGAAAACATTAAATAAATTCGCTTTAAATTCAAATGAATCAAGTGATGTGTATAAACAAAACTTCGTGGTTTTCATGAATGAATGAAAACAAATGGAATTTTATCATGTTACATGTGATGCCATCGTAAATATTTTTACTCATGACAGTTATTTTTAACTTTATTGTAGTATCTTTTTATTACCTTATGTATCATATAAAATTAATGTTTTGAAAATATTGCGTTTTGTATCTGAAAAGACATGTTCTTTTTCTTGTTTAGTTTATTAGCTAAATGCGCTATAAAATAAACTGAAATACTTTTACAAATGCGCACTGCTTTTTATATTTCAGATGAATTGGGATCTTAGAATTTTTCTTATTTTAAAACGTTCGCTGCCACGGCTTACATCTGATATTCGGGCCATCTATATACTTAGATGCCCCCTTCCTTGCTATCTCTTAACTATTGTAGAGAATCATCTAATAAGATAGATGGTTTGGTACAATTATATTTTATCTGTATTGCACAGGCGCGTCGTCAGCAGTCAATGTGCTAACTTAGAATTTGTAATATCTAATCTATTCGATCTAACTTATATACGCTTGAAAGCAAAAATGTCAATAATTTTATCTCTGTTAATAATTATGCATCAGAAAAGTGTTTTCCCCCATATATATCTCGTATCCTTAATGAGGTGAAACCAAGCGTGCTTTTAAAATACTTTTGGACAATAATCCGATAAATTGTGTTATTGAAAAAAGTTTTCTGTTGTGAAACTTTTACTTTATAGAACAATTTTATTTTGGCAGCATGTAAATTATAATATAACCATGAAACTGTGCGTGCAAATGTTTTTAAATCATAAAAATACCAAATATCTTTAAAAAAATTTTATAAACCCTCCGACTGAAAGAAAGTGCAATTTTTTAAATATTTAAGTAGGATTTAACTGCAGAACTATATAGCTCATTATGTTAAAAATATTTAATAAATAACGAAGAAAATTTTTTAAATATTAGTTTTTTTTTCCCCAAAATGTAACGCGATTTTTTTTAAAAAAATTAAAATAAACGTCAACTTTTCGTACTGAAAAATTTAATTTGAAAATGACGCAAATTTTCCTCCGTTTTCTCCTAATATTAAAACTTACTTGCATTTTTTAAGTTCACTTACTTTAGCGCCATTAATTTTGATTACTTTTTGGTTATTAAATTGATATTTTTCCATTCAGTGTTTAAATTTTAACGTAAAAGCCAACTACATTCAATAATTATCATCATATAGATCAACCCAAATCATAATTTCAAAATTAAATTGCACGAAAAAAATGGTAATTTATATTCTAAAACATTACATACCATTTTTACAATATTCATTTATTCTAAAGGCAATACTTTTGTTTCCTTGGAAATTCTATAAATTTTCAGTTAAAAAACACAAGTTCATTTCTTTCTATTTCATTCAAAGGATAAAATTGAAAGCATTTCTTTCGTATCTATCATTTGACAAAAAGTTAGCATTAACCCTTTTCGCCTTTACAGAAAAATCTAGTTTTGGTCACGGATTAAACTTTGTTTTTAAAATAGCAAGATGATTTCGAATTCTTCACTTGTTTGAAATTATTATCTTAAAGTCGGTCAGGTTTGCTGATAAGAAAAGAAAACTAACCGAACGAAGCAAGAAACATCTATTTTCTTGGAACATTTTAAAATAATTGAAATGATAGCTTTAACAGTTAAAAGCGCTGCTATACCTCGCTAATATCATGACATTCTCAGACCCATTATTTCTCTTTCACTTACCAATAATGTCTTTTCCTGGTTTTTCTGCAACATTTGAGGCACCGAATTTTTTAAAAGGAATAATGGGGATTCCAAGGTATTTTCTATCATTTTTACTGGTTCGCACAATTATAAAAAAATAAAATCAACAGCATTTGAAGGAGCATTAAAGTAGTAAATAAAACAAAGTTAAAAAAAATGTTTAGCTCGCTTTAAACAAAAATATTTATTTTATGCTGACACATTAATCTATTTGACTTAATGGGATTTGTTGGGAAGTATTTTTTAGAGGTTAATATTTTGACGTGTTGGCATCATGTCAAAAAGAACTTAAGCGATTTTATCATTGTTGTTTAACACTGAAAATGTTTTTTTTCAACTTGTAGGTTTTCAACATTATCTAACAAATCTCTCTATGTGTATTGTTTTAAATTAATGATCTTTGCAAATCATTGTGTGAATCAATTTTTTAGTTGTATCATAGTTAAAGAATATTTTGCGATATGTCTGAAGCGTAATATTCTCGATATCTTTTTAATAAAGATGATTTTTAACATTTTTGATAACTAACTTTATTACTTAAAGCAACATAAAGTAGTTATTTTCTTTCACATTTTTTTTCTGTTAGAATTAGTTTTATTTCCCTGATGAATTTAGAAATGAGTCTAATCTTTCATACTTCAACTGAAATTGACTTTTAACAAAGTTTGAACGAACGTGATTGGCATATATATTTGAATAGTGATTTTGTGCTCTTTCGATAGTTTGCGGAGATAATAGATAAAACTTCGTTCCGAGTCTGTGATGCCAGATCCCTGAATAGATCTATAAAAGAAAAAAACCAACTTGAATTATACCACGACAATTCTTTACACACGCAAGTCCAATTGAGCTGACACAAACGGAATATCAACTATAAAGAATAAATAGATCTATCATAAATATTTATATAAAAAAATCAAATCAAAAACCTATTTCTAAACCAAAGAATCGTCCTACCGACATCTTTCAGCTGTTCCAGTTAAATAATGTCGTTTTTACTCAGAGATACGCATTATTGGATTAGATCTGATATAATTTTAGCTTCTTGCATCATTTAAACTGTTCCATAATTCATTGCCGAATGGTTTTTATTATGAAAATTTCAGCTAGAAACGTTTTAGAACAAAAGAAGCAACGACGAAAAGACCGTTATCTCTTAGATTGTTTGTTGAATATTATCTGTTTAGGATCTAATTCAAATCCTAAACAGAAAGTCTGCTTTATTTAAATAACCAAAATGTTTTCATTTTTAATGGCAGTAAACAGGAAATAGTGAATGTATTACAACGTATGTCGCATAATCAGTTAGAAGAAAACAGATAGTAGAATTTTTTTTTATATTTTAAACTTTTTTTGACACCTTAATAGTTTATTACTGCATCCAAGATATGTCTTAATTATTTAATTGACATTGCTTTGAAATACATATATATTATATTGATTTTTTTGTTATTTTCTTATACGAGAAAAATAATTATTGTAATCGTCGAAAAATTCATCTTAGAGATTTTAATGAATTTACTCGTTTTAGACATGTATTATCTCGAAAATACAATTTTTGTCATTGTACCACTCTGCCTGGGTTGTTGCGAACACGATAACTAAAAACCGTAATAAACTAGATTGATGAAATTTAATATGTGGTCTTTACATAAGAATTGTACATCCATATGAAATTTTGAACAAAATCCATCTTTAGTCGGTTTGTTTATTCCTTGGTATGTGAACACAGTAACATGCAATTGCCCAAGAAAGCTTGATGAAGCAAATCTGATTTGTGGTTCTTGCATCAAAATTATAGACTTGTATCAAATTTTGAGCCGAATCGCTCAAAGAAATGACTTTGTGCCTATCGGATTGTGTGTATGCGAATATGGTATTTAAAAAACACAACACACCGAGCCAGAGGAACGCAATTTGACATATGTCCTTACATTTGAATCGTTAATATGTGACAAAATTTGCACCAAACACATCAGCTGAAAGAGACGCTATTGATTTTGGCTACATGCTAAAAAGGAGTTTTTTGAATGTGAAAATGCACCAGAAAATCTAGAGGATAGCACTCCTGATTTTTTTTCTATTACAAATATCATTCTTTATATTTTAAATCTGACTTTTCGTTATTTAAAAACAGTTTTAAATGTGAGCACTTATATTCGTCATTTTGCCTCCAAATAGATACATTCAAAATACAAGTGCTTAGAAAAGATTTTTTTTGTAGTGCAGGGATTTCCATCCTAAGCTATTTCCGCTTCTCTTTCGATTCGTATACGTATCTCAGAAAATCTAGGGACAGATGTATGATCTCTGTGATATTTGTATCGAACGACACCGCATTGGCCTTTTCTTTCTTTCTTTTTTTTCACCTCTCATTCTTTCCCCCTCTTTTCTTTTTTTTCTTCTACCTCTCAGTATTTGTTTGCGATCAATATACTATCAAAGAAGGGCAATTCGAGGGCATTCACCTTGATGGACGCTAGATACTTTTTAAATACAGAGAGGGGACAAAAAAGGAAAAGTGAGCTATTTAAAATCACGATGAGTTGAATCATTCCTTAAGTTTTCTTTAGAAAAGTTTATTTTTATTAATGCCTCTCAATAATTTTTTTCCATCTTTTTTTTTTTGGTATATTAGAGAGAAGTTCTATAAGTAAAGAGAAGTTTAAATACAAAAGACTTATCATCAATATGCAAGCAGTGGAAACAACTCTAGTTTTCACTTTTATTTATGTGAGTTCCGACGAGATGATACTTGAAATGAAACGCATTAGCCTGCTTGACGGCTGCATCCGATATTGCCCTATCGAAAAGTAATTTTTTTTTTCTAATGTCTTCGCAGAATAAACGCCAATATATATATACATTTTTCTTGGGATTGCAAAAAGAGTACCACGGCAATCATGAGAAAATCACGTTGAATAAACTTTTAAAAAAACTTTGATTTCAAAAAGTCAATTTCCTTGTTATTAAATTAAATTTTCGCTTGCTATTTGTCCGTTATTTCACTCAACAAATGAACCATTTCCATAATTCTTTAAAAGGAGCCATAATTTTTTAAATCTTATTTTTCATTAAAAGTTTTGTTTCTATGTTCGTATAAATTTTGCTCGTATAAAAGTAAATTGTATTTAAATATCTACACCGATGCAATAATTGATTTACTTTGAAGGATTTATACGCATGATATGAGTTTTCTGATCAAATAATTTAAACTTGTAATTTTTTTTTCTCTGTTTACTCTCTATTCTTATTCCACTTCATTATTTGCTTTTATTTAACTCCGCAAATTGACAGTCATCAGAAATATAATATTTTAATCTTATTATAGCTATAATTTTGTAATCTTATTTTTCATTTAGATATTTGTTTCGTTATTCGTATAAAGTTTGCTCGCGTAAAAATAAATTTTTTCTAAATATCTACACATGCGCAATAATCAACTTAATTCGATGGATTTATACGCATACGAGTTTTCTGATCAAATGGTTTAACCTTATATATATATTTTTTCTCTATTTATTCTTTATTCTCATTCCAATTCACTATTTGCTTTCATTTAATTCAGCAAATTGATAGTTTCCATGATTGTACAAAAGGAGCTATATTGTTTTAATCTTATTTTTCATTTAGATTTTTGTTTCTGTGCTCGTATAAATTTTGCTCATATAAAAATAAATTTTATCTAAATATCCACACTGGCGCAATAATTGATTTACTTTGAAGATTTATACGCATACGAGTTTTCTGATTAAATGATTTAAGCTTATAAAAATGTTTTTTTCTCTTTTTGCCCTTTATTCTTATTTCGCTTCGCTCGCCATGGGAAGCAATCCATTTAGCCATTGTTTTCTATACTTATTTATGAACTTTTCCTTTTTCTATATTCTTTTGCTAGGCTTTATTGAAAAACATATTTAAATGAGAAAAAAGCCATTAACTGTTAAAAACTTACTTATAAGAAAATTTCGAGAAAAAGAAAATGAGGAATATATTCAAAATATAGTTCTGTATTTGGATCGAAACATCATACACATTCTGCATACATAGTTAATTGCGCACGGGTGATATGTCATGTCTAATGCTCTCAAGCCTAAATAATTATTTGTTGTTAAAAGATAAATTAATAATTTATTAAAATAATTGATTATAAGGAATTAATTACATATCAATTTATTAATTGATAATTAATTGAATAATATATGCTCATGACGATACATTTTGTTCATCATTCATTTATATTCAGTTCATGTTGTCATCTAGGAACATGAAAGTGTAATAAGAAAACAAGTGATGACATCTATTTATTATTAAAAACCGATTACTCCGAAAAAAGTTGATATTTTATGAAAACAACACATATTTAAGGTATATAATGAAACTGATTTTATACCGTACAAATGATTACTGATTAATGATGCATTATTCTTTATCATTCAGCGGTATGTCTTCGATATTAACATGAGAGTTCGCGCGCACTTCTTAAATGCGCTATTATAAAATATAATTTTTTGAGAGACCAGCAATTAAAATTAGATTATAATTGGGTAAAACTGATGCACTTGGGTTTTCTAATAGGATTCACTTCATTCACTTTTTTTTTAAATGTAGTTTTACTTTTCTTTTTTTTAACTTACGTTTAGCTTTAATTCACTTTGTAAAAAAGCAATGCGCTGTTCTCTCTATTCTTTCATAAGAGCGTTTGCAAACTTTCGGAGATACTGCTTTTTAAGTGTCTTTTTTTTTTTTTTTTGGAATGAATAATGTAGCTGTTGATTGCAACTGCATTATTTTACGGAAAAAAAATTTAAAACAAAAAAGAAAAGAAAAGAAAATAAGGCAGAAATTTACATAATGGTCGCGATCATCTCTAAAATACAAAAAGCAAACTTGCAGAGTTTTATTAAGCCTCGTGTTCCTGCGTTGATAAGAAGTTCGTCAAAAAGAACTGCAAGTGGCCCCCTGTGGTAAACATATATAAAGCGAAATTCTTTTTTTAGCGTGTCTCTCACATACACCTGCTCACTGGGTTAACTGCTTCATGAGCGAATAATATAGTTCAGTAGACCAATATAAATAGAGAAAGAGAACATTGGAAATTCTTTTTGAAATAAAGCACCTGTTTTGAAATATAGCACCTGTTTATAGCACCTGAGAATTGTACCTGTTTTTAACTGTAGCAAAAGGTGACTAATACTTCACTAGCGAATTATATAGTTCTGTTGACCAATAAAAATAAAAAGAGAACATTTAAAATTCGTTTTGAAATATAGCAAGGAATAGACAATTGTACTTGTTTTTATTTGTAGCAAAAGGTGACTGATTAATAATTAATTCAAAAGCAACAGATGTTAATAAATAGATAGATTTTTGTATTATTATGCATGCATATGTTTATGTAATAGTTTCATGTAAGCAGTACAGTGCGTAAAGAAATTAATATAGTTGTATATAAAAATTATTTGTAAATATATTATATATCACTAAAAATGATAGCAATATATATAACTGCGTAATTATGATTTGGTAAAAACATATATTTTTAATTTTCAGTTTTATGTCGCATTTGAAATGCATGCCTATGTATGATTTAATGGATGTTTTTATTATATATAGAATGCTATAACTTTTTACTCAAAAATTCTGATGAATCTAAAATTCTAGAATCGTAACTGCTTCCTAAAAGCACATTCTAAATATATATGTTTGTAAGCACACTAATAGGTTACTTGAAGTTGTTCCTAGCTACTGACTATTCTATCGTTTATTTTATCACGCCTATATTTATGAATCATCTTATTGTTTTGCTAACCTCAAGAAGCCTTTTCAAGATTAAAGCTACCTTTACTATTACAGCATTCCTTTTTAGAAGAAGAAAGAATGCATTAAAGTAGGAGGATATAGCTTTTTATATACAAATGCAGCAAGAATGGTGTGACACAAATTGTTTTTCTTTGTTGCGAAACATTTAAAGTGACTTCTGATGCCTTTAATACGCGATAAATTGAGAAAAAAAAACTTTCATTTTTTTTTTGCTGTACATGTTTATGCGTATCGCTTACCATAGAAATGAGGGACAATATAAAATTGGCAATTAAATAAAGTAAAGAAAAAGAAGATGAAAGAAAATATCTGTTTTAATCGTAAAGCGTGATTATTTTATCGAAATTCAGTTCATTTTCCCTTGGATTTTATAAATATTGCCTCATATGGAAATTGCATATTTTTAACAAAAAATTTATAAGCATATTCAGAATTTGATCATTTCAGAAAGCATGAATCATTTTTTTCCTCATAAATTAGTGTACATGAATGCTTAACAAGTAAAGCTGAGATATGAATTTTCTATCTTCTTGGCCTACTTAATACAAAAAATATGTATTACCAATCAAATTGCGAGAATTAATATTTCAACCTTGTCGCCTCATATATTATCTTGTATTTGATTTGTTCAGTTTTTTTCTGATGAATTCCTAATCAACGAGATATTAGTGTTCATGATGATAAGAATAAAATATGAGCAATTTTTATTTTTCCTGCATTAATTTAGAAAAGTGGGACCACCCTTTATTGACCGCATCTGTCTAGCGACTCTTTCCTCCTTTTTTTCCCCCAAAGGATGTCACTTTGCGGATATATGCAGATAAATAAATGTGCTGTCCTGATTGCCGTCACAATTAACGTTTTTTTTTTTTTTTTTTTTTTTTTTTTTTCAGATTCAAAATGTCTTGTTGTCTCAATTTCAGATGAAAAGTAGCAAAAATTATTTATCACAAAACGCTTACCTTGTAGTTAATATGAACAAATCAAATGCGTCATATTCTGTGTTGTTGCTATTAAAAACGCGTTCATTAACATGTTCACTTAATCAAGTTCCGACTATGACAATGTGTCAAAGATCTACTTGATAACGGATGCTAGCACTGGCATGTTATGCAACTAATGTGAAATTGATTACGCTAAGATTTCTATGGCGACATCTACAGGATTCTTGATAATTGATGATTATATGACATGTTGAATAGTCGTTCAGGGGCATGGTCGAAGCTAATGAGACGTCATCTTTTTACATAGAATTCTGATGATGTTTATGAGGTCATCTATCATTATCATTCAATAATTTTCGAAAGTAATTTCATCGATAAACTTATCCCACAACGAAAATTCGCGAAATACATTTTTTTAATAACTTAATTGATCCATTGATTTAACAAATAACAAATTATGATACATTTAGTAGAAAAAGTGTTGATGCAATATTCATGAATGCAATTATCATTAGAGATTTTATAGAACAAAGATGAAGCAAAATACTTAGGATATTTTTTTAATCACAGTTATTTGTCAGGTAAACTGTTTTCATTAAATGGATAAAGATTATTTAGTTATTTTGAGCTAATGGAATTTCAATGATTTGCTGATCATTATATACATTTTTTTCCAGTGATTGGTCAATTGGATGAAAATTATCAATTTATATGTAAGTTCTGATGACTAGACATAAAAATAGATCTATATCTATATATCTTCATTTAATATGTTGTTTAGTATGCTAAGTATCACGTGGTCATCTGGGCATTTTCCGTTTAAGCCTCATCGGGCAATGGCAATTATGAATGCGATACTAAAAACTTGGCTCATGTTGAAAAAATGATAGATTAACACTTTAAACAACAAACACTAGCCACAAAATGTGTTGGCTTATCAGCTTTTTATCAAATAACTAATTATCTTGAATAATTGATCATTCTCAGAGTCTCTAAATAAAAAATAGAAATCATTCTGATTCAGCAATACTCTATTTAACAATATTTTTCAATTTCATATATATATATATATATATATATATATATATATATATATATATATATATATATATATATATATATATATATATATATATATATATATATATATATATATATATATATATATATATAACACCTTTACATCCATATAATGATCAATACTACTAAATTGAAATTGCATGAAACAATATCGAACTGCCAATACAAAATAATTTATTTCCTTTGTCTTCTTTTTTATTTTCTTTGTCTGATTATCTGATTTATCAAATATTTCTAATAGTTTGGCTAAAATGAATTAGATTTTTTTTTTATCTAGGATTGTTTTTAAAATGTTTCAAACATTTAACTCGGAAATTTTATGCCGAAAAGGATACACCAGTAAATAATTACTCTAAAATTACTAGACAAAAAGAATTACAAAAATTAATCATTCTTAAAATTCATTTCTCATATTCTAAATTGAGGTAAAACAGAATAAACTAATTTGTTCTTTTACGCTTTAACAACCTGAAGTGACTCGCATTCTATGAATAGCCGTTTCTAGGCTCAAGCAATAAACGTAACACTTTTTTACAGACGTGTTTGCATCTTTTTTACACGACACTCAGAACTAAAACTCATTTTTATTGTTTTTCGTGGGTGAAAGTAATTCGGTTGTCACGAGACACCATTTGTGCTGTTTTTATAACGACAAAAAGTGTTTAACAGTTGTTGGACACGCCCAGTGAATCCCATTCTGTACAAAAAGTGGGATTCTTTATGAATCATAAACCGAACTTCTCCAGTTGTTCAACTATTAGATGTTATCTGTATTATAGAAATGTTGTATTTTTCCAGCAATTTCGGTTTAATGTTGAATGATTCTATGAAGTCAGTTTCCAGCTGACTGATATCTATATATTATTGCTGTTGTGATTTACGGCATTCTATCGTGTCAAGTGAAAAATTTTAAGAACGAGTAATTTTTGGAGAATTATGAGTAATTTGTCCTTGGATCCGTCAAACAGAGTAATTTTTGGTGAGAAAATTGTGTATTTATATTGTATTACCTTGATTTCAACAAATGCTTCCTCCAGCAAAGTTTGTTAAGTTGTACGTGTTACTTTAAAAAAGTAAATTTGAACAACCTTCTTCGACGCTGCATTCTTTTCAAAAGCAACTCTACCACATTTTGAATCCAACTTTTTTATTCGATTCTAAAATCATTCCTTATTTGAATATTTCTCTTATTTCCAATTAACATATACTAAGTATATGTTAATTGGAAAGTATATTTTTAAAGAACTGTTGTAAAACTATGGAAAGCCTTGATGCAGTTTTTGTATTTCAGGTCAATGTAATTCAAAATTATTTCAATAATCATTTTTCAAACATTCTAAGCTTTCAATTTCAATATTAACATTTTTGAGTATTTTGCAATCAAATTGAGAATTTCTATTTTCATTTTACATAGAGCATTACATTAAGAATGAAAAATGATGGATATTTCCGCTCAAATGATTTTTATCAAAAAAATAATTAAAAGTACAAAATTCATGGAAAAGTTTATATTATTATTACTGATCAACATTACACTGAATCAATGGACAAGAAGAGGAATAAATGAAAAAAGTATTATTACATTCAAGTTACTTTCATTTCTAAACACATCTATTCACTTTATTCTAACAGATAACTACGAAGTCAAACAATCACATTTTATTAAATAATACTGTCGTTTGAATTCCAAAGAATATCGTTAACAAAGCATATACATATCTGTTAATATATATATTGCGAAGCTATATATATATTAACATATTATTAAACATCGAATATGTTTAGTTTCTCAGTATATATTATTCCAGAAATCTTACATCAATTTGATATTTTACGACCAATAAATAATTTAACAAATAAAAATACTATGAAAATTGTTCTGATGTTAAACTTTTTTATATAATTATTTGCACCAGGTCAATTAATCATTGGTAATTCTGAATTTAAGTAAAAGATCCTATTATTCACTTGGAACAGATATTAATATATGTACATAAAATATTTTATCTAGAGATGTAACCTCTTATTGCCTTGTTATGACCGCCGATTTTGATTAATGTTGTCATCCTAACCTTTCTGTGGAGCATCAAAACCTTCCGCTTGAAGCATGCAACCAATGAAATCACCCATAGGGATATTACACTTAGTGAGTTATGACTCAATAAAGCGGCTTGGAGAAAAGAACGATGGCAGTAAACATTTTTGAATTGGTCACCAGTCGTGGGAGTTGAAGCTAGAAAGAAAAGTGTCACTTAAATTAATACCAAGATTTATGTATCCTGTAGAAAGTTCAAAGAAACGATATAAATTGAATCTAATATTTTGAAATAAATTTCTTCCTAGCGCATTGGAATGTAAAACAAAATAATTGTTCAATAGATCTGCTTGTTCCAAATGCCTAATTCTCATTGCTTCATATCTTTTTACCATCGTTTATTTAATAAAACTTGTTTCAGAACGAAATTGTTCAATTCTAAATTAATGGAAAGTAGAAAATAAAGATTACCTTTAAGCGTGCTATTCTTTACATTCTATTATTAGAGAATCATTCAAAAATAGTGATAGCAGCCTCAGATACAAGAAGTTTAATTGCATACATTATTAACACTTTGGCCGTCCTCTCCTGTCCGAGAAAATTTCTGTTTTTCGCCGCATTAGAACAAACAAAAATAAAAATTCAAACAAGTAAACATTTACAAAACGTTTTAAACGTTTAAAAGTTTTAAAATGTAAAAGAACGCGTGAAGTACGTTACGGCCGCCCTACAGAAGTTTCACTTGAACGCGCTAGACGCGTTACAGACGACGAAGAGGTTTAAAAAAGCGCATTTCGAGAAGTTAATATCGATTGAACTTTCTCTAAGTGAAAGCAAGATTATCAAAAAGCGTTTTCTTTTTCCAATTATTTTACAGGAAATCAGAACTTTTTTTTTTCCTTGGCTTAACATTTAGTATATGAAAAATGAATAAGTAATAACCGAATACTTTTATGTATAGTGCATTTTAAATAATAAAAAATGCTGCTTATATGTTAAATAAAATGTTCTTAAAAGGGTCTGATTGCCCATTTCCTTTTCATTATATGTATTTTATATTTACCATTCTTAGAATCTTACTTAGACATAATTTCTTAGAAATGATGGCATGATTCCCATATGTTTATCTTATCGCTCTTTCATATTTCTTTGAACTCGGTCCAGGTTGTTTTCTTTCTCTTGCAAAATGTCATAATAGCAGCAGAAATAAGAGTAACACGTGAATACAAAAATTAATATGGAATACGATTAAGTATTTTATTTTTATCTTTGTTTATGTAAATTGATTGCGTGTGTTAAAGAGGCTTTATTTTCGGAAGAAAATGTGTAGCTGAAAAATTAGAAAAACCTCAGCATAAATTAGTCTGTAGTTCTGCTTTCAGTGTTTCATTTTCAATAATAATCTAAACTCATTCCTTTTAAAATAGACATAACTGTTGTAAAATGTGAGATAATAAGGTAAAAGGAATTTAAAAAATGCATGCTCAAGCCAAAAATGTCAAGTCCTTGATCTCCTTTCTGATAATACATTCTAGAGGTCACACGAACATCTATAAAGCAACTCTGCTAATAGAAAAATGTCGAACGAGTCGATTTCTTTTTCTGACCTAAATGTCAAAGGGATATATCGGATAGGTTTGGGTTAGAGAACAGGTAATTTGCAGTAAATTAACTTGAATTCCATTCTTTCCAAAGTAACACGTCGTACGAATAGTTAAAGTTATTGACCCGGTATGTCATGTTTCTGTTAAAATTCCATTAACAGTCTGAATAAATGCAGGAAGACTGAATAAGTTCACTTTTAATCTGGTGCTCGCTGTTTTCAACTACTGAACTTTACAAATGACTCCTGTGTGTGATGAGTCTCTCTAGAGGTTATTTACTTAGCGTTTTAAAGAAATGTTTTAAATTTTTATTCTAGCATCAGAATTCTACTAAATATGTTTTTATTCTAATAAATCATTTATAGTTTGACAATTCTTTAAACTCTTATTGAAGTCAGATGTTCATGCTGCCTAAAGAAAAAACAAAACAAAACAAAAACAATTATTGTTGATGGAATAAAACGGAAAATCCCTTTCTTTTGAAATTTATTAAGGAAATTTGAAGATAAAATATATAATTTCTCGTTCAGATTTCATTTTAATTAATTATTTTACTTCCTATTTTTAGAAATAAAACGAATATTTTAATTTAGAGTAAAATATTTATCCGGTTACCAAATTTGTTTTTTCGTTTTGCCTAATGCAGCCCCTAAAAATATCGGTTTTTGAAAGGATTAAATAAATATTGTATTATTTTGTAAATGGAATCTATCTTAAGAGACATTAATTTTTTCCGTCCTTCCTAGACAACGGTATCAGAATAAATCTCTCACCCTAAATGCGCTACTTTTCACTACAAGCCTTTCGATCAAAATGGTTCCAAATTGTTTGTTTCGTTCACTTTGCATTGAAGAATTTTTTAAGCGTGCATTTTATTGATTGATTCCAAGGCCATCTCAACTGTCAGTCAATTAATGCCAAATAGATACCTGCGTCAAGTTTGTCACATCGTATTCAATTATGACAAGAATATTTAATTCTGTAGCCATACATTGGATTACACTATTTTTTATTCATAAAAAGTTTACAATATCTTTCTTTCGATACTGAGAATGAAAGCAAAAGTATAGTTGGTTTATATATGACATATATTTATATTATGTCAAAGGGGAGAGTCATTTTCTGCAGTTTGTATCCATAACTTATAGAAACACATTTAAAATTTTCTGAAGATGCAATTTTACGAATGTAACAGTTTTATTGACAGTAAAACCCGATCTACTGATATAGATTATCAAAATTATAATAAATTCGATTCTTAATCTATGACATCATAAATACAGAAATAATAAGAATTGAAGAGAGCACTAAGTGGGATTTTTAATCGTTAAATAAATAAGGGATTAAAAGGTGGTTGGATAAAGAATGTAAAGTGACAACCATAACCTTTATCAGAGCTTATTTTGGCATCAAGTCCAAATATTTTTAATACTCCATTTCTATAATTATATTTAATTTTTATAGTTTACGTATAATCAAGAACGGTACACTCTCTGCAATATATAGGTAGCTTGTATATAAGGTGACCATAAAATAGATTGAGAACTTTTGGAGTTTCATTGTAAAAAAAAAACCCTGTTCGATCAAGTATAACTCAAAGCAGTTACTCCGATCTGCCCGAAGGCACACGGATAATTTAAATGATCGAAACTCCACGACTATTGGTGAATCCTAAGGAGAATCACTGGCTACGGTACAGTCCTTTTCGTTGGAGGTATGGCCTGTCATCGATAGAGAGTAACAGACCCTCACCATTTCTGTATCCACCAGGGAGTGCCAAACAGGCTCACCCTTCATCCCCATATCTGTATCCACCAGGGAGTGCCAAACAGGCTCACCCTTCATCCCCATATCTGTATCCACCAGGGAGTGCCAAACAGGCTCACCCTTCATCCCCATATCTGTATCCACCAGGGAGTGCCAAACAGGCTCACCCTTCATCCCCATATCTGTATCCACCAGGGAGTGCCAAACAGGCTCACCCTTCATCCCCATATCTGTATCCACCAGGGAGTGCCAAACAGGCTCACCCTTCATCCCCATATCTGAGGTGTTTCCCGGGAGGATTTCAGCCAAGTATAACCAAATGGGGCGTTAAAAAAAGTTTCAATTTTTGCCCCTTCTCTAAATGCAATACGGTGCTGGTTACGCATTTGAGCGAGTCAATCAGGCAAAGGAATTTCAGAAATCACAATCCTCATTACAAATTTATTTTTGCTTTATTTAATTTATTTGCTTCAATGAATTGTTGGTTTGTTGGACTTGCAACTTTATGAGATCCTTTGAACTAGTTAGATTATCAACATTCCTTTTATAACTATACTTTTCAGATGGCTCCCCAACTAAAAATGACTAGGAGTGACCTCCAAGAAACGCGGTACTCACTTGCAAGGAAATGCATGGCTAATTATCCATCCGTCAACAAAATGTCGGGGAATTAAAAGAGCACGTTATCCAAGACGAGCGAACTTCAGGAAACGTGGTAGCCATCTGCAAAAAAATGTATGATTAATTATCCGTCCGTCTAAAAAATATTGACATAGAACTTACTGAGCATATAATCCAGTACAAGAAGGTGCTTCATTTGACATGAGAAGTTAGACCGTTAGTATATATGAGTCACAATTCTGAATGTAAGCAAAATAAACTGTCTCTTTTTAAAGACATTTTTACATAAATTGTTATTCCATAATCATTTGGCCAAGCATATTCTTTACAAGCTCCAAATACCTTGCTTTATTTTAAGGCCATCCTGCATCAGAATTTCAGATGCGTTCCGCATGTATTGCATATGAGGAAATATATTAGTTAAAACTGCGAATCTTTTTTTTTTCCCTTCACATAGTCATAAAACAGTATATCACAAAAGAACTTTAAATTAATCCCAACTAGTGTCACCCTTTTTAATCCTCTTAATAAATTTAAGTTGCTCGTCACGTCCTGAGGTATTTCACGTGTAAAGTACAAAAACTGTAATTTTATAGCTCTGGATAAGATAGTTCGAAAGAGGAAGTACCTGAAAAAAAAATTCTTCGGACAATAACATCTTTTTTCAATAATAAATCATTACAATATCGTCTCAAAAGAAATGTAAATTTACGAGCGGCAAATTGTTGCAAAAAGTAGTAAGGCTGGTGCAAAAAGACTGAACCGAAGGGCTTTTAAAAACCCATGAAATAAGCTTAGTTAACATTCTTTCCTGCCATTTGACACTTGCAAGGGCATAAAAAAAAGTTGCAACAATCCTTCTTAATTCTAGTTTTTTTTGTTTTTTTTACAAGTGAGCAGAAGTTAAAATCGGGTGGTCCAATCAAACTTCAAATGACCGATCATCCATCAGCTACCAAGCCTGCTCCATAATGTTTTGCGTTGAGAGATAAGAAGTTTTTCTTACGTTTGAATGTGTCAAGTCGATGAAAGAAGTTGCAACACTACCTTCTAGCTCGCTAATTCTTGTTATAATGAGGACAATAGCTGCTCTATCTGGAGGGCTGTTGTTTACAAATATGATTGATTTCCTCAGAGAAATGAAAACAGGTGCATCATATTTCTTTCCACCACATCAAGGTGGCTTTGAAATGGCTACAGAATAATAATTATGCACTTTTTTAATTGTCTGTCATGGTATCAAAAATTATAAGCTCAATCATTTCACGTTAATTTTTGTAAGCTTATAGTCTTATAGTTTTTTAACGTGTAAAAAAAGCTTAATAAATAATATTATTTCCTATTACTCATTACTGACCCACAGATTCCATTCAATGCATTCAATATTTTATTACTAAATATAGAATAAATATATAAATAAGTATTAATTTATATATTTTTATATTACTAAATTTATAAATAAGTATTTATTTATATATTTATATATTACTAAATTTATAAATAAGTATTTATTTATATATTATTAAATTTATAAATAAGTTTAAAAATTATTATTTTTAAACATAAGGTGGTTTGTATAGTGAAAAATGAAATCGCTCCCTCGCACTCTTTAATTATGCATTTTTGAATACGATAACCAATTTTTTACGGCACCTAATCCAGTTAATTCATTAAATGAATTTATACTTAGTTGCTATGAACACATGAAGTTCATATCTTGCATAAAAAATTTATTACAAAAATCCTAAAAACAATTGATGCGTATGTTTTTAGATAGAATCTTGTCAATTTATTTAACTACTTCAATACAAAATTTATTGTTTCGGTGATATAATTGAATGTTGCAAGAATATTGCTTTAAAATCTAAGAACATTTAAGATAAATGCAACAAAAAATGCCTGAGTAAGATATATTTTAAATAAAAGTTTAAAATAAGAAATGTTTTCAATAAATTTGTTTCGTAATAAATGGCTTATTTAAATTAGGGTATAACTGTTTGTTAATAAAGCTTCAATCTGATGCGGAATTCAAATACTCTCTTCGGTAAAATGAAAAAGATAAAGTCGTAAATTTTGTGTTAAATATAATTTCTTTTCTTTAAATGTCGACTTTCAAAGTTCTTTTATTCCCTCCCCCCTCCCTTGAACTCAGAATTGTCTCTATGTATATGAATATAGTATATCTAGTCAATACAGAATGACCAAAAAATATTTACGTAAGACTTATTCTTTATATAAACTATTATTATCGAAGGTTTTCTATGAAATCCTTTACGCTTACTTAAATTTATTCCCTTGTAAATTATTGTTACCTCAGAAAACTGAACATTAGTTACTTAAATGACTCTGATTGATATCAAAGTGCTCTTTAATGAAAAATATCATTTTTAAATAACGAATTTTTAAAGGACAACCATCATAAAAAACTGAATAATTAGAAAATGCCCTTATTTAGTATTAGATGAAGACCTGCACTGAAATCTAACAGGAGTGCTCGTTTTCAAGTTTAAAAATCAAATGTAGAAAAATACGCTTCAAATCTAATTTTATTGAGTGAAACTAAAAAATAATTTTGAAAAATATTAACTATCATGTTTTTGAAAGTACATAATAAAAATATTTTTTGATGTAGAAACGTATTTTGTTTATAACGCTAGGTCCAATTCCAGTTGTCATTTTTATTAAATTCAACACAAATGCAATTTAACTATTTCAAGGAAGCCGTGATAAAAACCTTTTCATTTTGGGTAGCGGATATTAAATAAGAGCTCCAGTCTTTTCATTATTTCTAAAATAATTAGCCTCTAGAAGTAACTTTCATATTAGACTAAATTGCTATAATCAACAAATTATCTCAAGGTTTTCTATCATTTTTAAGGACATTTTGCAGTTACTATTGATTATTAACATCCGACGATGACATCACATTAGTGTTGCTTGCAAAATTATTATTAATGCCGACAGATTCATTGTTGCCTTCGCGTTTGCATTATTAATAAAAATTGCTATGAAGCGCAGTTATTTACGAATTGCTATGAAGCGCAGTTATTTACGAATTGCTGTGAAGAGCAGTTATTCAATTCTTCCCTATTACGCGCTGGTTAACTTTTTTTAGT
The DNA here is from genome assembly GCF_947563725.1 of Argiope bruennichi. Lineage (NCBI taxonomy): Eukaryota > Metazoa > Arthropoda > Arachnida > Araneae > Araneidae > Argiope > Argiope bruennichi. The sequence continues at coordinate 108,096,445 of NC_079162.1, forward strand.
TCGTGCCTGTTATTTTTATTTAAATAAAATTATACATGATGATTGAGGATTATTATGATAGCCTAAAAATGTGCGTAATTCAAAAATATTCCCACCTAAATGAGTATAATAATATATATATATATATATATATATATATATTTGCTACCTTCTTCAAATACTGGTATGAAAAAGTAATCTGCTTAAAATTAGGTTAGCCTATTAGATAAAAATATATCGAATCATATGTTATTTGCCAAATTTTCAAACTTTATGCAAAAAAAATAATAATAAATGATTTACAAGATAACTTGGACTCTCATTGAAAGTTAGCGAATTGAAATATCATTTCCACGTTGAGAAGGTATTTTTGAAAGGAAATTCCCATTTGGTTCCCATTTATTGTTTAACCTTTCAGTGCATCGTGTAGCCATTTGGTTATATGTTTTTATTTCCATTTATAAATTTCACATGACTGTTTTAAATGGTAAAAATGAATGTTTGAAAATCCCTTTTTAAATGCTTTTTTGATAAAATTTGTAAAAAAGACTGATAGATTATAATAGCGATACTAGAATTAGATTTAAATTGGAAACTTGGGAAAATACCAGGACGGCTATTGTATGAATATTTCTACAATTAAAAATACAATCAAAATACTTTTTTTTGCCTCGTAAAAAATATATTGGTAAAAAGGGACTTTTATTTTTATTGCAAAATTGCTATAATGTGATTTATGTTACTGGGATATTGTTTAATTGATAATAGTGCATTTTAATTTTTTTAATTTCACAAAAAAATACTTAAACATTTAAAAAATATTTTTCTTGAATTATATGCAAATTTTTATATTTATTTGAGAAAAAAAATCATGCATTGTAGGATTAATAAAGTTAGTAAATATTATCAAATTTGTTGTTTTAAAAATAATTTCAATATAAAATGGGCTAAAGAAATTGAAAGTTTATTAATTTTCAAAACTTCATGGAATATGGGATTATTGATACAGCTAATTTAGCTTTTCCTTAGGGAAGTAATAAAATAAAACTCATTGCGTTTTTTTGAGTGGAAATTTGAGAAATACTCTTTCAGATATACAAAAGACTTTTAATTCAAACGGAAACTGAAATACTTTATTCCAAAAATATTATTTATATCTTTGAACTGCAATTATAAGAAGCAAATATTTTTCCTATTATATAATAATACATTATAAAACATACCGTATTTCTTCAAATTACAATTATAAGAAGCAAATAATGTCCCTATTATATAATAGCTTTGTATATCAAATTTGCCAAACAATTTTATTGATTTATGCAAAAACATTTGTTTAAGCTACTTGCATATGCTTCAAATTGTTTCATGCAATATGTTATAGCTGTATGTTATCTCAAGATGCCATATGTCGTTAATGGTCCCAATTGTTACGTCATAATTCGAATTGTTGTTGTTGTTTTTTGTCATATAATATTTTGATAGAGTAGCAACAATATGAATTCCAGACCCATGAATTCTTGATTAATTACTCCGGATGGTTATATTCTCACAGAGTAAATTTCAAATTACTGAGAAATTTTCTTGTTTATTTCTGTTCAGTTTGGTTACTTCTTGTTCTCAAAACTTTAATTAAATTTGGAATATATATCTATATATTCAATCAAAAATATTTTCTTAAATTATTGGTATTATTATACTCATTATTAAACAGAGGGATTTTAATTCCTTACGCTTATATTAGAAAGTAATTTCGTAATCAATCTATTAGTATTAAATTTATTTTCGCAACGGCCAAGTAACTTCCGTAAAATAACTCTACTATTGGAAAATATTTTAAAAACGTTCTGAGTGAAATAAACAATTGTTTTAAACAGGTATTTATCAATTAGCTATGAAATATTGTTATCAATTTTTATTAATTGATTAACGTTTCGAGGGGACATGAAAACTCCATAATCTCAGATGCACCCCGGATTAACGAATCAAAAATCATAGTAGCTTGTTAAAATTTTACGGACTGTTTATCATTTATGAGGTTAAGAATTCCTAGGAACTCGTGATGAATTAATGAAGGAAGTTTAGATGATATTTTTATCTTCTTAGATCAGCAACCTCACACACAGAAAGAAAATATCTCAGTAAGAAATTGTAATATCCTTTCGGCAGCATAATTGATGGCCCATTACAAGTAATTTAGTGGACAGCATTAGGAGCAGTTTTGCTTAGAGTGTCTTTCAGCATTAAACTAATTAGTTAGCTATCAAAATATAGTGTTCAAATTGCTCTTAATTTATTAAAAGTTTAAGTACTTAAACAAGGCAGTATGGTAAACAATTATAGGATGAATTAAAATGACAACACAATATTGAATGTTGTTCTATACTGTATAATGTTCAGTATAATTCTTTTGTATAATGTATACTATACTTAACCTCCATTTGTCTATGTGCATGATCTTCATTTATATAGATTTTCTTTAGTTCTATAATGTTCAGTATAATTCTTTTATATAATGTATACTATACTTAACCTCCATTTGTCTATGTGCATGATCTTCATTTATATAGATTTTCTTTAGTTCGAAAAATTTATTCGGTCAATATTAATAAAATATTTAAAAATGCATGTAATTATCATCATAAAAATAAATAAGTCTGATTATGTAGAAAACGTTTTATAAGTGGCATCAAACAAACTGTAAAACTCATTCTGTGTGTAAATGTTATTCGTATACATTTTAACGCTTATTTGCAAATCACTCTAACTTTAACACTTATTTGCGAATTATAGAAATGTGTTTATAATAAAGTAATTATGTGGCATTATTACTTTTGGCAAAGTTTTACGATGTTTGTCGGACGTAACATAAAACTATTTATTTTTCTACACTCATAGCTTTGATGTTTATATTATATTCACTACAATACACGTTAAAAATCATCTAAACAAAAGTAAAGTCAAATTGACTTCGCATTTTCTTTGCTTTATTTCAACTACTAATGCCCCACTGTTAGAAAATGCCATTTATGTTATAAATAGAAAATTGAACAAAAAGACTTGGACGATGAATCTAATTCTTTCTGTTAAAAATTGAAGGTCATTATGCCTCTATTTTTTGTTTTAAAAAAAAGCAATTTCCGAATAATATTGTAGAACAAGATATGAACAATACCATTCAGTTGATTATGTGTAACGAATTCTTCTCTACTGAGTGTTAAATGATACAAGAATTTCTTTACTAATGAGTCTTCAGCATTACCCTTTTCCTGGCTAAATGCCATTACAACTATTAATTTTTGTCAAACACGATTTGGAACCAACTTTTGGTTCTCTCATTAAGACTTTAAAACAAGAACATGTACTCTTGTAAAGGCTGTGTGATTCCAGAAATTGTTCCTGTATAAGAGCCCTTTTCCGTCTATTGTGCATTCTTTTTTTCCCAAAATAGCAGTTAATAGCAGTTTTACTGAATCATAATTCCTGTTCTCAAAATTGATAATTGCATAGCCAATGGAGTGCATTGTCATAAATTTATGAAAAGTAGTTTAACTGAAATATTCTATTAAAAATATTGAAATGATTTGATTTCATCCATAATAATCAACTGAAACAACTTTTTGATCATATTAACTGCCAATAAACATATTGCATTGTTCAGTGTTCTTATATTTGTTTTACTTAGTAATCTTGAGAAAGTAATTTATTTTTCGTTGTTTTTATTAATAATTTTTTTTTAAATATGGCTAAAATATTTCCTATCTAATTCAGTTATTTGTTTACAAATATGCTTTTATTTTTTAAATTTAATATTGATATTTATAAAACTTTTTTTATTCAAAAAATACTTTTCAAAACAATAGTTGAAGTTCAAGTTAAAAATAAACATTGTTTCGATATTTCTTTAAAAAAAGAGATATTATTACATTTGTAATTAAAAAAAACTGTTATTTCCTTATATATTTCAATTAAACATTACGACATAAAATTTTTAACTAATTTATAGTATTAAAAGCATTATATGAATTTTAGTTTGATTTGTCAACATTTTTTTTTTTTACTTCAAATACAAATCCTTTTAATCTCTTCAAATCTTAAATAAATGGTCTTGGTCCCCTTTCATGGACGCGGCTCAATGTAACGGCTCTCAACTTAACAAACTGAGGAGAAAATTTTCCATTTGGTTTAAATCCGTGCTGTTTTCTAGGTTTAAACATATGCGATAAGTACTGTACTAAATTTATTTTATTTATTAATGAAAAAATTGAAATTTCATTTTTCATCCTGTCAAGCATTTATTTTTTCGTAAAGCTGATACAAAGTACATTGGTCTTAAAATCTCTTTGTTTTCAAGATCTATTATTATCAATAATATTTCAGTGAACAATATGCTTACAGTTAGTTGATTCAGCTTTGATTTCTGAATAGTGAATTACGTGATACATTCATTCCTAAGACATTAAATATAAATGGAACGATATAAAACCTGCTTTTACGTGTCTTTTGTGAATCAGAGTATTCTTCTTTTATGAATCAAACGTACTCTTTTCACTTGACTGGCGAAATATAAAATTCATTTTAAGAATCGAGACGTCACGGATTGATCGTCACTTTCTAAAACGACAAAGGTTTACATGATAAAAAGGACATACATGGTAAATGTGGCCCTCTTGAAGAGCAAAGAGGCTCATTAACTTTCTGGAGATAATGTTTGAAGAGTTTTCTGAAGCATTTCCCTGCCAATTATCTTGTCCTAGAAATAAAAAAAGGGAGTATTCTATTTAACTTAATGATGATGGTGATCTAAGGTAATGATGATTCGATGCTTTCCTTCGTGTTGAATCATTTGAATAATTTTAGATGATTTAAGTTTGTAAGAATGAATGGGATAATATATACAATGACTTGTTAGATTATCGAAGTTATTTAAGAGTTCGCCTTGTAAAGATTGTAGAGTTTAGTTTTCATACATTTGCGAACAAGGTTTTTTTTAAAAAAAATATTTATTAATATTTTTTTCTTCTTTTACATTATTTTAGTTCCCGTTAGCTATTCAAATGACCAACAAAGAAAATATACTTTATGAACAAGCTTAGAGTACTGAGTGTTTTTGTTTTCGTGTCTGCAGATTTGAGGTTTAATTTTGCGGACTTCCATTCTAAACATTTGAGTTTGGCATAAATGAATGTGATAATGAATTTGGTTTACATAGCGCATAATGACAAGGGTATCTTTATGCATAACTGTAGTTTGTAATTAATTTGTTGTATTTTGATTCTTAGTAACTACTCTCATGATCAAATCTGATATTGATCTTAAGAACATTCTTAGAATTTTAATCATTTTCATTTATTAGTAAACTTAAACGTTTACTTTGGAAAGCATAAATTTTCTGACAAATTACTTTTGCCATATATAAATAACGAAAAAGAATATATGATGATTTCAATGCCGAAATAAACCTTTTTACTGTTTGTAAAACAAAGCCGTATACATTAATCATCTCATTGCTAATTTTATATACAAGTTAAATAAATTCCCTAAATCTAGACGAAACATATAAAAGTCAGCTGGGTCAACAATACACAGCCACTACAAAGAGTATTATGTTGTCAAATAGGTTGAGCGATCAGTAATCGTTATGGTTATGTAAATAGTTTCATTTTCCGCCTTTTTTTTAATTTTATTTTTTTTTCTTTGTAGTTTGCTTTTTCATGCGCTGTTTCAAACCAAAGTGATGTTTGCTCACCTTAATTCCAATATCTAGTTAGTCTATGTTAATTTTTAAAGTGATCCGGCTTGTTAAACATTACTTTTGAAAAATCGATGGAAAAAAACTCTCCACTCCCTTTTCTTCCTCTCCTATAAGGGAAGACCAGCAGACGGATAATCGGACAGACGGTCAGAGTCTGCGGGTGTGTTTTCCACTTCATGTCTGCAACACTGTTTAAATAACCATAAAGGTTATAGCTACAGGGGCATGAAGTGATTATGTTATTTTCTTCTAATAGTTAAATTTGCTGAGGTAAAAGGACAAAATTTACATTGATTGCGATATCTGTTAATTTAATAGAAAGAAATGAATTTTAGATTGCTCAATGCAGATTTGCATTTCTCTGAGCATTCATTATAAACCAGTAAATTAATATATATAATATTGATGATTTAGAGTTTGCATACGTTTAGTTTTAATTTAATATACATTTATTTAAATTTTAAAATAATAAATTGTGATATTATTATGAGTTTATATAATATTAACCAAGATAATCTTATTTATTCCTGGACTAATGTTGATTTTCGGCAAGTAACATATAAGTATACTTACAAACTAATGCAATGATTATTATTAATGAAATAAAAACAAATTCTTCTAATAAGAATTGCTGTAATTAATAAACTAACTGGAATAAACGATGAATGTATTTCGATGTACGAAATCTTGATTATACAGCTGATAAAAAAAGTCAGATCTTGCTTGTGATTTGGGTTATGGGTTTTGATTTAGAAAATTACGGCCTCTTTTATTTGCTATAAAGAAGTTAAAAAGAGCCAATATTTGCTCTTTACAAATATTCTTCCTATGAAATATAATACATCTAAAAATGTGATAACACTTTCTTTATTTTTCATAGAACAGTTTTTCATATATTGAAACTTTTTTTAAAAATTTACAACAGACCTTTGGAGACTTTTTCGTAATGCTCAGAGAAATGAAAATACCCTTCTTAGAATAAGCGGAAATTAAGTACAATTTAAATTCATTAAGCGTTGCATTGATTGAATTAAACTTCTTGAATTAAATAGTAAATGCAATGAATAACTGAATATCCAAATTAAACTAAATGAGTCTCCGAACTGTCTTTGAAATGAAAAAAGAATACCAGGGTTATAGAAATATGGATCTGTCTATGAATATGAAGAGAACCTTTTTCCAATATGATTAGTCCACAAAAATCATATAAATCTATATATATGACATCTATCTGATCATCTGTTTTGGATATCAACATAAGCCAACTTTAAGTTGCTGTAGGCTACTGCTTTAAAAAAAAATCCAGTTGATATTTTAAAACAAATACTTTATTTTAAAAAAGATTTGGTATGTATTATTTATTATTTCGAATGGTTTACGAAAGCAATAAGATATAGAAAGCGATTTGAAACTTATTGTTATGCTTTCATGATCTTTAAATGCGTAGAGCAACTTCAGAACAGGTCTAAGCAACAGAAGATGTAGAGACTATTAAAGATAAATAAATATGTATATGTATGTTTATTACAGATATATTTGGTATATCTGTAATAAAATATTACAGATATACCAAACTTTAATATAAAAGATTAAAATTTAGCCAGAAGCTTTTGCAAATTTCATTTGATTTATATATTGCTTCAATAATATTCAAGCGCTAAATAAAAATATAACTATAACATTACTTTTATTATACATTTAAAATATAATTATATTGCTAAACTCATAGAATGAAATAAAGAAATCCTTAATAAGTCTGGCAATTGGATTCTCGCCCATTAATTTAGTTTAATTTTTGTTAAAAAAAAAGAAGTATGAGTATCTTTTATCAATATACTCTGAAAGTATAGACATCATAAATAAAATAGTTTCTAATTTGCAAATTAGGCGTAAGATATTTTAACCTCTTGCATGTTCGTTTTGGTTTGAATAAGATACTTAGATACGATGAATTAGATTTTTAGATCATTGTCCTTCATTACGATGAATAACAGACGAATTATAAAGAGCCGCCTTTAGATTAATTTCAGATAATTTCCCTTGCCGAAGATAATTACCATCATCAATTTTACTCTGGGTGTCGTTTTTAATTAATGTAGTTTGTTTCATCATTTTTTATAAACTCTGTAAGAAATCGTCCTTCACTGCTCAATTTTGTTGAGGATCATCCATTTTTGAGATATTTTTCGAAGATTATCGCGCGCCTTATATGATATCTTCAAAAACCATATTGCACGTATCTTCATTTCGAAAAAAAGCTTTTAATATTTCTAGATGTATTTTTTGTGATCATTTGACAGAATATATAATTATAATATTTAAAAAGATAATTTTCAAAAAGACATTGATTTTTCGCCTCTCTTCCTTAGGATCGCAAATGTCCCAAACAGTATACTCATACACTTCAAACTGTCATTTATATATTTAATTCTATAATTATGCAGCCAAGTTCATTTTTACTTAGAATAGCAAACTGTACCAGTTTTGAATAATACCAAAAGCAATTAAAATTCCTAATTACAATTTCGCTGACGAATCAACTCTAGCAATTGAAAGCGGATAATTTAAGATTGATAATTGTCACATTTAATATTTTTTAGTGGAAATGGTTTAACCGTGACTTATTGTGAGTTCTGCCATTGTAATTAGAATGGTTTTAGATGCCATTATATAATGGTCTGCCATAATAGAATGGTTTTAAAAATTTTCAAATGGAATAAAACTTGTATCCTAAACAACTTTTTAAATTTATTGCAAATACAATATTTAAAATAAAATTCAAAATACGTAGAAACATTTTATTGTTAAATTTATTTAAATGTTTTTAATTGAAAATATGCAGATTTCAGACATTATTTATATTTTCGAATTACAAATCAAATGTTGAGTCATATTCATTATATTTTTTCATATTTTGATTGAAAAGTACATGTTTTCAGAAAACAATTGAAAGAAATAAAGAAAAAGAAAAAGGATATTTTGTTTCAATTGTTTTTTTAAAGAAATTCCTATAAAAAAAGATGGCTATCATATTGATAATGTAAGAAGATATTGTGAATGCGAAATTAAAAGACATTCCATTTTATTTATTCATTTTATTATGCATTTTTTTATTTATTATATTTGCTTATTTAATGGTTCTTTTATTTTTCAATATTATATGCTTTTATATTTTGATAAACGATTTGAAATTGCAAGGGTTAATTTTAATATATTGGATATATTGGAAAAAAATAAAGCTAATTGTTTTATAGGTGTTATATTAAACGTAATTTTAATCGTTCTATTCGTCGTTAAACTGTTCAATTACTTCCCGTTTTCAAAAGGCACATAAAAAGAATCAACTATGTATTAGCTGTCAAATTCCATCTGTTACCAATTCTGACACATATTTAGACCACCTACAAAGTGTAACTTCAACAGGCTTTGACATTTTAACTTCTCGTGTCGTTAGAATGCTGGTCATAACAGTCAGAAAACATCCGCTTTTGGTATGCAAAAGACCTGAAGATGTTCTTTCGCCAGTCATTGAAATTCAGAAAGCATAGATGACAGAACATGTGTTTGAGGTTAACTAGGGACAATTATCTTTGATGATCAAAGAACTCATGCATCGATAGGTAAAGTCCTTGAGAAGATAGATAAAAATACTTAAGAAATTTCATTTTTTAATTCTCTAAATATAAACTGATCTAATTTTAAAAGATAAAAAAGTTGTATATAAGTTTTTATATATTTTTGGTTTTTATTGCGGAAAAAAGATCTTACTGTGCTTCCAAAGCAAGGTTTTATTATTAATCACTAATTCCTGGAAATTAGCATTGTTTTCTTTCTTTCTTTTTTTTTTTTTTTTTTTTTTTTGGCCTGGGTGAATTTAAAACGTTTTACTGCAAGATATAATAAATTTTTCTTTAACCTACTTAAAGTGTTAAAAATAGAATAACAAATTCTAGCAAGTTCAAATAAAAACAAGAACTTCATGTTTCTCTTTTAAGTTGAATTTCAAGTTATTTCTAAAATGGATAGTTACATGAATTTTAGACAAAAACATATAATTAAATGTATGTAATTTAGGGCATTTTGATTTCTTCTGTATGTATTCAAATTTATTTATTCGAAAGGGGATGTTTTATTTAGATAAATATAATTGGAATTGACCTCGCATCTGTATTATAAGTATTTCTATATTTTACAGAAAAAAAATAACTAAAATTAACATAGAAGTGATTGAGATTTCCTGATATTTTCCTTAGATAATTTTTGTTGCTTAATTCCTGTTTTTGATATTCCAGACGCAGCAATTTTGAGAATTCTTCTAGAAGTAATCTAATACTGATTTAATAGACTATTAAGCTGTTTGATACTTTTGGCAAAGTTTATTAAATGAAATTTCGCTAAAATTTACATCAATATTTTAAACAAAAAATTATTATTGCAAAAAAAAAAAATCGATCAAACTAGAGCAGATGTTGTAAACAGTACCGAAACTTACTTTCAATGCGTTTCGGAAAGGTTTCTAACAATATTTTGATAATCAACAATAGCATTTAGCTCCCAAATTTTCTTTCTGTACGTCAAACATAGAGCCTCTGTTGCACCTGCCTCTTTTGGCATTGAGAATACGACTTATACCTCGCATAATTGAAAATTTACCGAATTTCACTGGGAAATCGGCTGAAAATGCATATTTTTAGCATTACAAATATAATATATAATGGAATTCGTAATTATTTTCCATTATTAAACAACCGTTCATATTTCCATTAATTCAAATGAATATTCTCTTTTAATGATGATAAAGCGAATGACCATTTGTAGTAATATAATTTTATACTTCATTTTAAAGGGTCAGACATCTGACTTCAATTAATGAATAAATTTCATCCAAATGACCATCAGTAATCTCACGTGTTTTTTCTACGATACATCTTTTTAAGACTTATACATACATATATATACCAAATTAAATTTCTCAAATTATTTCAGTTGAAATTTTTCAACAATTAAAAGCTGTTTTATTCTTTGTTAACAATCAAATACGTAATAATTTCAACATGCTAAGTTCTAACGAAATCATAATAGAAAAAAGTTAAGACTACTTTGTTCTCAATAACTTCAAATATTGAATAAAAAAAAACACTGCGGACTTGTTAGATTTAAACGAGTTGCTGATCTGGAGGGTTAATTGCCCTATAAAATTTCTTTTTAAAATGAAAGTTTTGCATGAAATAAGAGATCTTGCAAAGCATGTAATTTTATATTTTTTTCAAAAAGCATAAAAAGTGTTTGAGCAATTAGAAACAATGGTCCCTATCAACGACCAAAAATCTATCTCTAGGTTTATCTGAACATTAGTGAAGCGATTGAATGACTTCAGCATGTGAGCATTGAAAAGACACTGTCTCGGACTGTTCTGTCAGTTGTGCAATGTAAGACATCTTTCATTAAAGAAGGAGACAACTAATATCGAGTTTCCACTTCTTGCTTAAGAATTGTGAACTGAATGACGTCAACTTTCTGTGCTGAGTAGAATACCTCGAATTCATTGCTGACACTTTATTCTTTTTATTTTGTTGAATCTCTAATGAAGTCAATATTTTTTGGCATTGGTAATTAAGGAGCTTTTTGAGTTCCGATGTGAAACTCCGCCAAAAATTTCGAAATCTTATTGAAAATTTTATTTCGTATTTTGTTTCTATTGATTTCAATGTTAGCACAAGTTTTTTTTTATCAATATTACACAAAGTTGATGAAACACGAGAAATGTTTCACACTAAAAGTACTAAATTTCTTCCATTCGGAAATTTCGTTTCACAACTTGCCACATTGCTGATTGTAATTTTTTTTTATCGATATTAAATGGTATTGTACTAAATTGCAGTAAAGTGGGAAATAATCAAACAGTGTCGCAATAGCAGGACAGTATTGATGTTCCGAGCGCTAGGGAACATTACGAAGAAAAAACACGACTTATGTTTATAAAATGGCATTAATGATTTCTTTGTTTGCACAAGTTTATTTTAAAGCAGTTTTACCCAAAGTTGCCCCAACCTGAGAAATATTTCTCCATTGAAAGTAGAACTACATTTCTTCTATTCGGACATTTCGCTTCATAATTTGCCAGTTCGCTGTTTGCAATCTTTATTTTTTTTTTATTTATATTAAGTGGTATTGTATTAAATTGCTGTAAAGTGGGAAGCATTAAAACAGTGTCGTAACAGCAAGACGGTTCTGATGTTCCGAGCGCAAGGGAACATCATGAAGACAAAACACGACTTATGTTTATAAAATGACATTGATAAATGATAAAGACAAAACATGTTTTATGTTTATAAAATGACATTAATAAATGACGAAGACAAAACACGTTTTATGTTTATAAAATGACATTGATAAATGATAAAGACAAAACATGTTTTATGTTTATAAAATGACATTAATAAATGACAAAGACAAAACACGTTTTATGTTTATAAAATGACATTGATAAAGCAGTCATTTAGTATCTCAAATGCCGTTTATGGTAGGTTTGCCGCTGTATTTATCAATAAACAAATACCAGATTTTTTACGTTTTTACGTAGCTTGCTATAACTAAGTTTAAGATGAAGTGAGGATTTATGATTTATCATATTAATTTCATACAGGCATCATTTTTGAAGGATAATTTTTAATATATTATTGACTATTAAATGTAAGATTTTCTCTTCAGAAGAAATACTTTTTCTATTGTAGGGAGCCTTTAGTGTGAAAGAAAGTAAATGTACTTTTATATCAGGCCGATTTAAAATATTAAGCTATAACAAAAAAACTTGATTTCGGAAGAACTCATGTGAAACGAATAGTTCAGCCTCAGTGGCTTTTTATGTAAGATAAGTGCGGCGTTACGTTTCAGCAATTTTAGTTTAAGGAAGGCGTAATCTGTATCATCATTCTTTTATCTTCAGTGTTCTTTTTTCTTTTTTTTTTTTCTTTTTTATTTTAAAGAGAAAAAATGGCTTCGTGATCCACTTTATTCGTTAAAAGTTGATGACCAGGTGGATATCAGTTAAGAGGGCATCTAACTTGGAATCATTCAGCCTTCTCTCTGTTAATTGCTAGTTAACTATATATATATATATATATATATAACTCTAGACAAAATCGACCAGAAGAAAACTCTTCAAAAAATTTCTGCAGTAGCTTAATTTATATTTAATCTAATAATCTTTAAGAATTAACTGATTGTATAGTTCATTTATGTTTTAATTTCAATATTCCTCCCATAAATTATACTTGAATATTTATTTTATTTGTTAAAAAAAAAAGACTAATCCGCCCAGAAAAAGAGACGAAGAAATTATTATTGAAACTTTATATATTTATGGATTATATTTGTTTTTAAAAAAAACAAATATGGATATGGTATAGATAATATGGAATATGGAAATATATGATATGGAATTATTATTTTAGTGCAGTCATTTTTTCTTGATTTAAAGTAGAACTTCAGCAAGCGAGATGGAATGAAATTTGACATTTTCTCCTATCATGGATTCATTTTATTTAAATCCACAAGTAATCGAAATCTTCAATAATGTTAGTTGAAAACCATGTCAGTTACTGTTATTTTTATTAAAAAGAGAGGAATAAACTGAGCAATCACAATATTTGCCTCCAGTTCTTTTGTATAAAAAAATGTCAAACTTTAATGAAAACTGATTAGAAATTTATTTCACGTAACGTGTGCTTTCATTACAGAGTTTAGATAATTATCGTAATTTCCGGCGTAGAGTCCGCGGATTATCTGTTAAAAAAACATGAAAATCGTCACTAATAATTTGCTGCCACGGATTATCTGTTGACTTTTTTTCAGGACTAAAAGTAGCATCTGCGGATTATATGCCGCCGCGGATAATACGAAAGAAATTACGGTATCACAAATAATTCGGTAAATATATACGAAAACTGTTGCTTCTCTAACTTTTTTGTGCATGTTAATACTTGAGTAGATAAGACAGATGGTTTAATTGAATTGATTAGATAATTAATATTTTGGTAGGCAAACCAGATTTTCAAATAGGTTGATTAGACAACCTAAATACATTACACTATTCTGTCATTACAAATTAATGACTTCCATACAGATATTTAATCTAGAAAGAATTATTTTTTTGTAATAACGTTAGATCTTTTCATTTTTGATTTAATAAAACTTCTATTGAAATTCGGAATTTAAGCTCTTTTTGATATGGAAATTCGTCACAATTTTCTTCTTGTTCAGTATCATGGAAATTATGCTCCGCAATTTAATGGCGAAAATACAAAGTATCTTTATTCCAAAGTATATTGCAGCTTAATGATTCATGTCAACCAAAGATTGATGAATGAATTTCCCCAAATCAGTTAAGTCATTTAAATTTCTTACTAAAAGAACGCACGCATGGGTGTTATTTTCTACAAGTATCTGATTTAAGCAGAACGCTCTTCTTTTTCTTTTTTTCTAGTGTAATTTTCCGGTCAATTTGCAATTACACAGTCAAAGAAAAGGGCAGGGCATCATCTCGTTGGAGGTCACGAACAACTTCTGTTTTGCACCATGCAAGAAACTATTTTATAGCATGTAATGGCTCGAAGTCGTTCTGTAATCGAGTCTTTTTGGAATCGTTTCTAATTTACCTGTCTTTGCAAAAGAAGAAAGAATGATTTGCATCACCTAAACTGTTCTTCCAGAAAGTCGATTCTGAAAAACGATTTCAGGAGCGGCACGAGACTGAGGATATTGGAAAGTAAAGTAAGATTTACGGATTCACGTTAAAGGGCAGTAAATCGTTCACCGAAATATACGGTTTTTCCTCTCGTCTAACCTAATAAAGAACAATGAGCTTCACAACTAAGATTTACCTGACAAGAAAAATAGCCTTTTCTTGTCTTTAGAGATTGCCAATATTACGTCTTTCCTGATAGTCGTGACTCTTCGAAAATAAATGAGAACAAAATCTATAAATAATTTTGTTACTAATGATTATCATTAGCAAAATTAATATTTGTTATGAAGAGATATTTCAGAGATTTTGTGTGATAATGTGGTTTAATTTAACTAGTTTTTTTTATTATATAATTTTATAAACCGTTTGCCGAAATCTATCCTTTCCGATACTTGAACTTAGTTTGATTTAACTGACATGTAAAGTAATTCTTTAATTGTAATCCTTTGTCAGTTTGTCTTATCCAGTATTGATAAATCTTATAAATAAATTTTACATTATTGCTGGTGATAATATGAAGTTGTTTGTAGACATGAAACATAATCGCATCAGCTTTGCTTAAAATAAATTAGATTATTTAGTTTATACATTTTTCTTTTTTACTTCATTCTTGATTTGCTGTAATCATCTCACGAAATATCCAAAATCCATGCTATCAATAAATGATCAACTTTACGTTTTCAAACTAATACAAATTTAACATTCTATAAGCGAAAGGAAGTTTAAATTATGTGTTTCGAAGTCTAATCTCGCATATTTTTATAGCTCAATTTCTTGATTTACATTTTTTTGCCTTCGGACAATAAAGTTAATATGATTAATCATCATTTATTAAAAATGTAAAAATCGATTCTCTGTTCTTCAAAAGGTCACATAACCTTGGCATTTTGTTATAAATGTTCAGCCTGCTTTATCGACCTGTAATATTTCTTTTAATTTTTTGTATTAAATTCATTTTGTAAAATTTATCTGCACCATTAGTTTTACAGGCAGTTTTATCAAAGCGTCATATTTATTCAGCTTTCGCACATAATCGAAGGATATGCATTGTTGTTTTCAAATGTTATAAATCCCCTAACATAATGACCTCTCAGATTTCCTGATATCCTTGAAGTTTAACATTCATCAGGTTAAATTAATGTCTATTAAATAAATATTTGTACATAAATATAGAACTGACTCATATAAAGATGCAGATATTGCAGATATTTATTAAATGCGTGTCAGTTAGTGAATTTCACTTGCTTGGTTTACTTTCAGCTTGCATTTACACATCGCAGAGTCAATATTTTCGAGTAAAAATAACTTACAACGCACTCGTTTGGAACATGATGGATTATTAGACAATAACGGTCTACACAATAAGCGCCACGACTGGAATCCTACTCAGATGAGGTTACTTTATATATTATTTTATGTACCTGAAAGGTACCTGGCTATGTATCTTCTTTTCATTCCGAAATTTCTTCAACATCAATTCGATCTGGGAAAGATAAATATTTTCTCAGCAACCATCAATTTTTATCATCTTTTTACAATTTATAAATCTCTTGCAATGTAGTGATATAAACTATACAAAAAGACAAACATTACATCAGACGATACATACAGAAAGAAATATTTGTATAATAACGCGAAAATAAAATATATAACGATATCGTATTTCATTTGTTTTAAATCAAATATTATTCTTCATCTTTCAGTTAAATTTTTGCAGGGCTTTTTGATTGTAGGCCAATAAATTTAGAATGCCAATGAAGCTAGTTTACTGAAAATTATCCTGATTTTGTTTACTTCAGATAAAAAAAACAAAAACAAGA
Source organism: Argiope bruennichi (assembly GCF_947563725.1). NCBI lineage: Eukaryota > Metazoa > Arthropoda > Arachnida > Araneae > Araneidae > Argiope > Argiope bruennichi. The sequence goes on from NC_079162.1 coordinate 108,112,742, forward strand.
CTTCTCCAATTATCGGAAAGTGAGAATTTCAAAGGACGCCTTAAAAAGAACCACGATGCCTTTCGTTAGAAAGTCGATTACACCAAATTAAATCCATTCACCTGAACATTCCGTTGTCAGTATCATTTTTCAACCCAGCAACACCCTGCCGATTAAGAGGGAAGAAATACAGACCAACGCCCATGGGAACCGATTGTTCAACAAGGTCTGGCCTTTCTTATGTCTTCTTTCAAAAGTGATGATTGGAGCAAGTAAATCAACCGCGCTTTCTTTCAGGTTAAAGAAACTTTTTATCTATCCTTTTTTATCAATCATTGATTTTTCACACAATATCTAACCTGTCATATTTGATGGATTTGAACACGCTTCACTTCGGTGAGGTGCTCCTCCTCAAATCTGTTACCTATAAAGTTCGCAGTTCGTTAACTTTTCTTCAATGCAACTTACTTCAAATAAAATAAATTTATACATGGTTTAATATTCAATATGTATTAGTGCAGAAAATTTATCTTTGGCAGTTTTTCAATAATATCATAATTTTTATATCATATTTTCATATATAATATCATATTTTATAACATATATCATATTTTACGCAAGAAAAATTTATTTTGAAGAGGGATTTGTTACGCCGCTCGATATTATGATATAGTTCACTAAATTTTGTTAAAATTTTGAAATTATCTACATACATAATAGCTGGAGAATAAAGTGAATGGCGTATGATATCCGTAAATTAGCTTATGTATAACACGTTCAATTTTTGTAGTAGTAAAATACAGCAAAATTGTTCATAATTGAAAATATTTAAAGCATGATTATTATTACTTATTTGTGAACTGTTCAACTTATGGTTTCAAAAAATGAGGCAATTCCTTCACATTATCATGAATAATACGCTGGCATTATTCATGCAATTTAAAGCATGAAGATCATTATTTGTTAATGATCTGTTCAATTTACGGTTACAAAAAAGGAGGCGATTCTTTCACAGTATGAAGAATAATACACTAGGCTTAAATAAAACCAATTTATAATAAATTTATATGATTTTGGTAAATTTGAAAAAGACTCATTCATTTAAATATCGACGATGATCTGTATATTTTCTGAAGCAAAAATAATGAATACTATGACCAGAAAATCCATAATTTTGAAAAAGCAGACTTACTCTTAAAATGTCCGCTTATATAATAAATATTTTGTACAAAAAATTTTGAAGATTCTGAAAGCACATTTCCTTGATTTTTTGTACAAGAATGTTTTTTTTTTTGTTGTTGTTGTTAGAATATACATTATTATTCTGACCAACCAGCTAAATCTCGAGAAACAAAAGATTTATACACACAGTTTAAACGAAATTGGTTGGAATGCAATAGTCTGGAAAAATTAGTTCAAGAATAATTAATGAAAACTGTTATGCTCTTGATAACCTTCATTACTTGAAAATTATTTATGAATTTGTAATTTCATATTATTACGCATTCCTGCCTGAATATGTATTATATTGAATATGGATTTTGGATTGATGAAGTGTTAAAAAATACCCCCCAAAACACACAAAACACAGGCTCCTAGAAAATCAGAACAGATGCAGAACTGTGAATGAAAAGATCATTCATATTCTTTAACTGTGAAGTGTGAAGGGTCTTTTTCTTTTCCCAAAGAGCCCTTGAAGAAGCTCGAATTTCTTTTTTATGGCTATATTTCTGAGGAAAAAATTCCTTTGAATTACAGCACTTGTTCGATTTCGTAATAAGACCTTTGACAATAATATTTAATAAACATCCCTTTGTTCCATAAGCTATGAAGCAAAGCTGAAGTAATAAGTGCTTTTTTGAATTTTTAATTATTAAAAAATGAATTGACGAATAAAATATTGAAAAAGCAAAATACTTTGAAATAAAACTTTATGAGATTATTCATATATGAATTAATTATACTTAAAGAGAAACTTTGTAAGTATATTTCAATCGGCTATCATAAATTTAAAAAAAAAAACTTTTTAAAAATGTTTGCTCTTTTCTAATCTAATTTCTCATTAGCAGTAAAAATTAAAATATTTCTTTTAGATTAAGTGTTATTGGATAAAAACATTAAAGAAATCGTTTGAACGAAAGCATCACTAAATTCGTACCATCAATTTAAAATGGAAAAAGAATTCACTTTAAGAAAATATATGACTTATTTGTTAGTTTTTTTGTAAACATTATTTGAAAAATATAAAATATAAGAAATAATATTAATTAAATTATTTATAAAGCTATTTAAATAATGCATAAGATGCTAGAAAAATAATTACAAAAGGACACAGAAATATAAATTCTTTATAGAAAAACCAGTGCATGAACTATGATGAAAAGATCGTCAAAATATCTTTCTCTAGTTTTTATGAAGGAGAAATACTTATAAAATCTATGAAACCGATTATTGTGTTTAAAAGTAGGATATAATTATTCAATTTTTTTTTGTTGGAAATCAGTACTTTGAGCACTATTCGATTGATCTTGTTAATAAAATTTAAATAAGACGTGCATTTCCTTATTCAAATTAAAATTTTATTGTAAGCTTAATTTCTGAAGAATTTTGATTAGAAGGATGATTTTGCGAATATATCTTACTTCTAAATATGAAATAATTATTTTAATATTTATTTGTAAACATCTCCTACTCGAATAGGATTCTTCCTTCTCAAAGTAACACCCGATCTCAGGTTCCGCCAAGGTATGTTTTCCAGATGGGCGTTTGCTTTCGGAAAGCAAATGTCATTGTGATGCCATTTAGTTCTGCAAAATACCGATGAGTTACTGCTTCATCGACCTACACACACTTCAAGATGAGTGATGGATTTCCAAAAGGATAAACTAGTGGACGAACCATCTTGGAGCTCTTCACATTCTGTTTGTGCGGGGTATAATTCGACAAGGAATCTGCTTCTGATGAGTGCTAAGGGGCAAATTGTATAATCACCTTTACAAAATTGCTTCTCACGTGCCAAAGAAGATCTGGAGGTTGTGCTAATGTGAGAAGTCGAGTGACATTGATAAGGCGAGCGGAACTGTTGTACTCAGACGCCTACTATTTCATTGGTAAAAGAAGTTGCTCTGTTGATACGTGATCTGGTGTCCAATGGATGGCCGTATGCCAGACCTCTGCGATTTGATTTTGTATCGTCAGTAAAGGTGACAACTATATAATTTTGCAGCAACAACCACGCCTAATTTCAGTTATTTCGCTATCTAAGTGTTGAAATACCCTTAATAGAAATCATTGAAGCAATTGCAAAATGAATGAATTCTATTCATTGCAATCAAAAGAAGCAACTTTTCTTTCTGTTCGTATTGTCGAAATCAGCTTGATGCTTTTTTAAACAATTACGATTCTGCTGCGAAATCCTTAGAACATTGAATTAAAATGAATTATTTTTCTTTATTATTATTTTTTCTCATTCATTACTTCTAGACTAGCAGCTTCACTTTCTAGAAACATGTGAGAGAAATGACGTACGAAACTGCACCATAAATTAAGCAGAAAAAGTTTCTAGAAAAAAATGCGGTAATTGTTAGATAGCGTCCCTTACCCAGTGGCTTAGAATTCTTCAAGGTTAACATGTTGAATGCGGAATTTTAAAACAAATTTTTACAGGTACAAGGAATTAGTTAAATAAATAATTAGTTCACGTCCCGACTATTCTGGAAACAACTCAATGCTAATTCAAACAACTTCTCTAAAATAGTAGATTCTGTTATCTTTGCGTTTGATTAGTTGGTGTTCTAGTTGCGTTTGACATGTTGGTGAGGTAGCCAAGTGAATGATACTAAAGACTGTTTTTTTTATCAGATTAATTGTAGAATTCATGGTGTTGACTCCCTTTTGGCTACTGAGCCAAAGTTAAGTTAGATCCAATAATTTAAATTAAAAGGTTACCCCCTGGAGAGTTTTGCAAAAATAAAAGATATTTCGTCTAGAGTCCTTTATTTTACTTTTGAGTTGTTATCGAAGGCATTTACAAATTCTAAAAAACTTCAGAATAATAGTTTCAAACAAACGAAAATCTCTTAAATGCCAATTAAATTAATATTTTTAAAACTATTAAATAAGTTAAATTTGAAATTAATATATTTAATCTATCCAAATGCTAATAAAGTTTTAAAACGTCGTTTTGCTATAAATGTATCCGAGGTAGTCTAATTTTTTGTCTTAAAAAGAAGATGACATTTAAAATTTATTGATTAAATTTAACTTTCAGCGAAACGCATTTCTATTTACCCCTTGATTGGTTTCGATTCGTTGTTTTATTGAGTCTGCTGGAAGCTGTGCGAAGGAAATTTTTCAAACAAAAAATCCAGTATCAAAATATTTTAAATGAACTTCGCAGTTGAAATAAATTAATATGCATTTATCAAGCCATACAATGTAGGCACTAACTCACATATAAAACAAGAACAAATATAATCAAATCTCATGGCTAAGTTCACTTTAAATAGTAAATATTAAATTAAGCTCCTCGAGAGTATATTTGTAGAGGTAATGTTTTCTGCTGTTTCCATTAATATTTAAAGTTTTCATTACTTTCTCATTTAATAATATTTTGACTCACTTATTAAAAAAAAACTCTTTTGATAATAGTGAGAGTTAGTTTAGTTTTGTTATTTTTACATCCCGTTGTTTTTTTAAATTTTATTTTTAAGTCGAAGCTGGCTTTTTTAATAGGGTGAGAAATTTTTGAGGTGTTGTTGCAGGACTTACATGAGCAACCGTTGATAATTGGTTCATTCTGTCTAGTTTCGAACACATTTTCATGCAATTCCCTAAAACGTGTTCTGAACTAGGTTATCTCCTTTTTGTAGTTGCATTAATATAACATCTGTCAGATTGTGAGCACTAGCATTGTTCGGAAATCTCAGAAAATGAATCTTTTATCAAAAAGTATGCATATTTAACTCTTTTTCAGGTTTACACTAGAATACCAATTTCCCGCACTGGGTAATAGAATTTATTGTTTTTGTTTTCAGAATAAATATACGATTCATTGAAAAACGGCACTGGTGAATATTTTGAATGCGCTATTTAGTTTTTAATCTAAATTTACTTGCTTTTTCGGTATGAAACTATTAAGCATAATCGAGAACGTGAGAATATTTAAACTTTCCGGCCAGCCTCGTTTTTCTAACAAATATGTAAATGGCTTTCAAATTATTATCACAATACATTCTGAGGTACTGAAAGGAACACTGGATACGAAGAAAAATGGTTTCTGTTAAAAAAAAACAATTAAAGCTACAGAATGACCATCCCAAGTGGAGCTTTTTAATACAAGTACAGAGATTGAAAAAAGAAAATGATAAACAGAAACATCTATCCCTATTACATTGTTGTCGCCGTATAAAGCCTGGCCCCAATAAATATTTTGGGGAAAATGGTTATTGCTGTACGTGATACCATCTGCTAATATATTTTTAGGAGGAAATATCCGCCGTTCTTTTTCTTGGCGGTGCGTGGGGAATTCTGATAATTTTGTTTGTGATCACCGCCGGTTTATTGTACGTGGAAAGAAGCAATTCTGGCAACAAATTGATATTACTTCTATTTGCAAAAGAAGCTGCAGGGCAATATATATTGGCTGACTGAATTTCGTCTGCCCAAAGTGTCATTTTGTCCCCCACTCTTCTAACACAAAAGTATTTTTTAGACTGCTGTCCCTTTTTATTGATATTCAAATATTTTTACTCAAGGGGCAATATTCTAGATATTTAACTTTTTATTTGAGTTAGATTCTTTTACAGATTCTTGAGTTAAATCTTATGATCATCATCGATCAAATACCTATTGAAAAATGAAAATCGATATTATTTTTTGTTTTTCCTTAATGGAAACTTCAATAGAAAATTTCATACTTTAAGCATATTCCTTTCACATATTTTCATTTTGTTCTGAAGGTAATCTTAACACAGCAGAAATTTTTTATCATTTGATGAACATTGTGCAGCTTAAAAAACATTTTTAAATCAAATCTATGTCTCAAACAATTGTGTTAAACCCATAACGGATATTCTTGAAATGGTCCTAGGTAAACAATGCCATAAAACTATTCGAGAAACTTGCAGGTAGCAAGTTTCATTTACCATGACTTAAACAATTTTTTAGTTATGACTGTGTTCATCTCGGAGAACGCTAAATTCTCGGTTCCAATACTCTTCCTATTGCGTTTCACATTCGAATTTTTGCGCCTACAATACGTAAACACATGATTTATCAAAACGAAAAAAATTGGTTTGTGTACCAGTATTAGACTCATTTTCTCAATCTTGGTAGCTATCTGAAATTACAATAAATATACACATCAGAAACACCAAGATTGGAAATGTGACGATTAGAAAAAAAAAGACTTTAGACAAAAGAAAAAAAATAACCATATAAAAAATACAATTATTGGGAAAGATGCTGATTTTACAAAGATTTCAATGGCCCTTGAAAGAAATCGGCCAGGCATTGAGAAAGGAATTTTACTGTCGGGTTTGAGAGGAAGTGACCAATTTGTGGTTTTTTTAAGAAAAACTACCTTCAGCTTTGTTAAGCGCAAATAGAAACTGCGAATGAATGAGTGAATTTGGATGATCGAAAAGGCTTGAAAAAAGATTTCGAGAAATTTTGTATTGTATCCTCTTGCCTTCTCTACTCTTAAGTAAAAGTGGATAACTGAATTCTTGAGGTATCAGGATCCGCTTGTTATAATACGAAGAACTTTATTTAGAATTGCTTGTACCTTGCTGCGATTAATCTTAGCCGCTGACCTCCGAATGGAAGATGCGTACATGAGAATAGACCTGTTTTCTAAAAATGCTCTATTATTGAGGGACAACTAGAATATCTACCGATATACAAAAATGAATTATTTCATAATTTTTTTCTTTAATGCACGATTTATGAGCCCGAAATGTGAGCTATATATATAAAAAAAATATATAAATATGAGCTGTATGTTGTAAAAGAAAAAATAAAATGTAAAACGGAGTATGAAACATCGGATCGATGCATTCATCGCTCTTCAGGGGATGAAATTAATGTGGACCACAAAAGGAATTAAGCATTGTGCAAACAGTATTGAACAATTAAATGAATATACTATCTTCACCTTAAATGCTATAGTAAACCATTGTGAAGAGATAAAAGAAGCGATGCAAATCTGGGATATAAATATAAAGGAAAAGTGCATAATATACAAGATAAATCTAAAATCAAAAACGTACTGGTGATAAAAAGTGCGAATCACAAAGAAAAACGAACATCACGAGGGCATAACATTTTATCTGATTGAGCGAAACGTGTGTTTAAGGGTATCATGTAACTAGACTTCGGGGTGCACGTTTGTGAGGATTGCGAGGTGAGGGCTAAGAACTTCTGAGAGTGCGCAATATAGACAATGATAAAAAAATTATAATTTGAAATGGAAAAGAGTATTATGGAAAGAAGTTACAAAGCATTTTAAATGAAAAGTAGCTAGCTAGATATTATTTTTAAATAAAAGATGTCTGGAAAAAAATAAAGAAGAAAAACATACTTATTTAAATTCTAGCAAAAAAAGAAAAAGAAAAACAAAGAAAAAGAAAAAGAAAGAAAGAAAGGAAAGAATGATTTTTTCAGGTTTTATCTTTTCATATGCTTTGGGCACTTTTTTCAGGATTATTTTCGGCTTCTATCTTGTACTTTGATTATTGTACCTTTTACTTGTACTTTCTCTTTTGCTTACATATTACCGTGTACATACACGTACATATAATATATTGACAAATGGTTACTGGGAAATAAGGGCATCATATCCGTAAATGATTAGTTCCATATCTGAAGTATGCATTTTCTAGAGTACTTAAGTTGAGAAGATGGCTGAATATTACTGATAGTAATATTTTTAGGAAATAAAATAATTAGTAAAAAAGCATTCATATCATTTTTGGAGAAAAAGATTTTTTATATTAAATTAAATATGTTTTCTAATGTATTTTTTTTTCAAAAAAGATGTTGGTAAAAGTACGGCTTTGTTTACAAAATAGTCTGTAGAATAAAAAGAAATGGAGTATAAAAATTTTTTGAAAAAAAAATTACCTCAATTTATAAGTTTCGATTTTGTTTATTTTTGATATTTGTACATAGTTGCATTTATTACATAGTTGCATTTCAAATATTTGCATATGATTTTAAAATCTATTTATTACATTAATTTTGTTATATTTCTTAAGCTCGTTTGCATAGAATTATTAGAATTAAATAATTTCGATTTAGAAAATAAGAATGATTGTTACATAAGGGCAATGGATCTTATTGTGATTTTAAGCACTGTGACAATTATCCGTGACAACATATATTACTCCGGGAATCAATGGAAATCGAATGCATTTTACAAAGAAACAATGGTTTCTCCCACTTCAGGCGGGCTTTATTAGCTTACGTGGTGCGGAGGGGGGGTTTCAGCCATCTGGAACACTTAAAAGAGAAGAGTAATCTTAAAGGATTTCTTTTTCTTTTTCTTTTTTCCTGGCACTTGAAAGTAGTGAAGGAATTGAATCAGCTACAATCCAGCCTCTTTTTTTCCCCCTGAATCGTTGTTTTGGCGCCTTGTAGGCAAGAAATCTTTTGGTTTGTAGGTTGCTTCTATTTGCCTTTGTTGCTGTAATTTAAAATGTCTGTTGGAGATTTTTTGATTTTCAGATTGATGGGAAGAAGTAGAGGGAAATATAAAAAAGGAAATTGTCTCATTTTGAATTATTAGCCACTTAACAACTTTCGAGACCTCAAGAGTTTGATGTATATCGAAATAGCATGTGAAATGTACCAAGCTATTGAATTTCAACGTGATTTCCAAAGGAATTTTTAGATTTTTACAAAGAAGAAAAAACATAAAAGGAGATTTCTCATTTTGAATTATTGGGCACTTACCAACTTCAGAGATCTCAAGAAGTTGACATATATCGAAATAGCATGCAAAATCTATTAGCCTATTGAACTTCAGCGCAGTTTCAATAGACATTTCATTCAATCTTTGAATAAGGGAAGGTTAAATAAGAAGAAAGATGTGGGTAGTATTAAAAAAGATTAATTAATGGCACAGTGTTCTTGACATTTAACCGATTTTTAAGATCGAATGCTTTATGAGATTTAATCCAACAGCTAGACACCGGTATTTCATCATGGCCAATAACTATAGTTCAGTAGCTTTTGTCAGTAATAAATTATTGTTTTTAGAGGGTTTAATTTAGTTATACGAGCATCCTATTTTGAAGCTACTACTCAGGGGTTATTACGGAATAGTTATCAAAATCTGCACCTTTTCATCGAATCTCATGCCCATTTCCTTCGATCAGATAGATTGCCGAGACACTGCCATCATGTCACCTTGAGATTGTCTCTAGCGGATGTGAGTATTACCAAAAACACTGATGTCTGTCTAAACTGTCAATATAGGAAAACACTGATGACTTCCTTACTGTCCCTCCCACTTCTCAATGGGATCCTAAGGTGACTTATGTAGGGGAAGGAAATCTGATAGCATATACTTAGATCAATTTTTCAAAATCAATCAACAAAAATGAGCAAACCATTTGATCTTTGAGTATTTCGAATTATGTTATGGTAATGCGAGTAATGTTTATATGTTTTGATATGTTACGGTTAATGTGAGTAATTGGTTATTTTTAATAATAATAGGATATTATTAATACGAAGCGAACTTTTAAATTGGCGATTATTTATAATAACACCAGTTAGTATTAATAATAACCGATTAATCATATTGACCGAAACAAATGTATCATATAAGTGCAATAAGATAAAGTTGATTACATGACCCATAAATCAATGCTTCATTTTTATAGAACATCACTTTTTTTTCAGTTATCTGGAGCTCATTTATTCGAATATCCAACTATCCAAATTTGTAATTTTGTACATAATTTGTAACTTTAATGAATATGTATGTAATGAGCCTTCACACATAATTTAATTTGTGTTCCAAATATTAAGTTTTCTGTACTTAATATTTGTTAGTTCCATGAATTAAAGTTTTTTTCTATATGACATTTAACTTAATTTCTGATCTTTTTTTCATCATCCGAATTTCTGTATAACCGAACCGATGACAATTCCTCATTAAATTTGGATAATTGTAATTCTATCCTTTAATGCGGAGAGTTACAATTCTATCCTTTAATGCGAATAATTATGATTATATCCTTTATTTCCAGGAAAGCATGCATTCTTGAAGCCATGACAAAAGATTTTAACGCTAATTATTTAAATAAGGTATCAAGAAGAAATTTAAGACCTTTATTTTAGAACAATTAGATAACAGATATCTTACACAATTGTATTAAAATTCCTTATCGATGATAATAATAATGAAAAGTAGTATTTGCAGGTATTTGAAATAAATTTTCCCTTTGAGTATTTATTATTATCTTTTTCCGTAAACTACTGAATAAGTAATGCAAATAATTGAAAATTAGTGAATCAATAAATTGATTAGTTATTTTATTTATTTTTTTATTTATTTTTTGCAGCTCCGTTGGCCAGTGTTTTATCTCAACTGATTGGTCCTCGAAAAGTGGCTTTAGGTGGAGGACTTCTAGCATTTGCTGGGTTAACGGCTTCTTCCTTTACACCCAGCCTTGAATATCTCTACGTCTTCTATGGAGTAGTGCAAGGTACTTAATTCAAAAAATTTATTTTAATTCTCACTATAATAATGTACATTGTACATTGTTGGACAATGTACAACAATGTACATTGTTGCAATTGTACAACAATGTACATTGTACATAACAATGTACAATGTACAACAATGTACATTGTTGGACAGTCATACCAGAAATACGTGTAGATCTGTTTTAATAGAAAAAAATCTTTTTATTCTCGTTATCTTCTAATTGCTACAGCATTGTACACTGTTGAGCATTCATATCAGAAATGTACGCTGCTCTATTTTATCAAAAGAATTTTCGGTATTACCTAATAGTTCCAGCATCACATATCGTTGAGCATTCTTGTCAGAAATTTATGTAATTATACTTTCTTTAAATTTCTACAGCATTATACATTGTTGAATGTATACCAGAAATGGATGCAGCTCAACTAACTTTACGTCTTTAATTAAGTGTCTGTCATTTGATATTTATTAGACAATAACAACGGATTACTTTTAACAGTTGTAACGAACTCAAAGTTGAGATAATTTGTATCAAGCATAAGATCAACATTGTAACTCTTGAAAAAGTCTATTCAGGTAGGGAGGGGGGATAGATAAATCATTACAGCGTTTTTAACTTAGAATCCAAGCAGAGAGAACGGACATTATTCAAGTTTTACAAGGAACCAATAAAATGTTTGAAAAAATACGAATAGGTATAAATACATAAATTTTTGACCTTGGTCTTTGAAGTTACCCTTTCGAAGCATGATTGGACTATATATGGTTTTCTTCAGTATTACCTACCGCACCGAAAAGGATAGTTTAGGCAATAAAAGCAGTTCCAAAAATGTGATTTATCTGTTTTCTTGACTCATCAAATGTGATTTATGTGATTTCTTGACTCATCAAACCAATAAGGTACATTTGTATGCTGACAGATACTAACTTTTATTTCCTTTTCAATATTGTTCTCATTTGCATTAAGTGTTTCCCCGTTTCTAACTTTTTTTTGGAAACTTCTATTCTGCCTTCAATTTGATTGATTGATACTTTTGTTTTTGGTCCCTGCAGTGATATTTCTCCAAATGTTAACGTTTTCATGATATTGCCTTTTATAACAAGGATAGCAAAGATTTCATGCTCTTTTTTTATTATAAATGATATTTGTATCAAAATTTTAACTATTCAAAATATGAAAAAGTAAAATATAATTTTAAATTATATTTCTGAAATATATTAATTAATTTCTCGGTATGTTAATGCGTAAAGATACCTAATCTAAAAATCACAGTTAAATTTTAATTGAAAATTTTTGTTATATATTTTCTTTTTCTTATCGATTCATTAACAACTGTATATTTTTCAGAAATAAGAAATAAAACTGATATTAAATCTCACCCTTTCTTTTTATATTTTTAATCTAATTAATTCTCAAGCAATAAATTATCAAGGCAGAATAATCCAGCACAAAATTATTGGATGTTCATAGTGAATCGAAGAAATCAATATTCAATGTAATATGAATTCTCTAACTTGCAATTCTGACCGAGATATTCAGAAGTAAGATTCAAAGATTGAGAATTTCTGCTGAGAGATCGCCGTGGCCTAGTAGTTTAGGCCTTGGCTTTGGAACAACGGGGTTCTGGGCGCTCGAAGATACGTCACTTATATGGTATGGTATAGATTAAATCAAGGATAAGTCATGATTCCACTAGTGAAGGACTCAAATTTGGAGAGGGGTTACCACCTCAGAGTTCGATCTCATCATTTGACTTATGTTCGAAGTTACGAAGTCTGTCCCAAAATTATCTTCGTGTTTTTTTGAAACAGGTGTTAATATAATTAAACTACCCAGCTATATAATGCCTCAGAATTCCAGTAAATGTTTAAAAATAATAGTACTTATGAGCATGAATTCACCTATGTAAAATTCTGGTAATGAAATAAATTTATTGAAAGAAATAGCTCATATTTTGTTAGCAATTAAATATCATACGTTCTCTCATGAAGTTGTCAAATAAAAATTTCGGTAAGCTCTGTACAGCTTGCCATTTCTATCACACGATTCAGAGAAAGCCGTCATACTATATGTTTCGCTCTGAAACATTACGAAAATCTGAACACATTGAACTTTATTAAGATCTAGAAAAAACGAAGTAGATGATGCCAGTGTAATTTAAATATCTAAGGTAGTTTGAAATTTGTAGTATAATTAAAGGAAGGAACGAAAACACGTATGAATAAATTTCAAACACTGTGCTTCAAAAAGTTTGAAGAAAAACATAGACATAGTTTAATAATTGGATGTTAGTTTAATAATTGTATGTATAGTTATTTTAATAATTGGATGTTAGTTTAATAATTGTATGTATAATTATTTTAATAATTGCATGTTAGTTTAATAATTGGATGTTAGTTTAATAATTGGATGTTAGTTTAATAATTGTATGTATAGTTATTTTAATAATTGGATGTTAGTTTAATAATTGGATGTATAGTTATTTTAATAATTGGATGTTAGTTTAATAATTGTATGTATAGTTATTTTAATAATTGGATGTTAGTTTAATAATTGTATGTATAGTTATTTTAATAATTGGATGTTAGTTTAATAATTGTATGTATAATTATTTTAATAATTGCATGTTAGTTTAATAATTGGATGTTAGTTTAATAATTGGATGTTAGTTTAATAATTGTATGTATAGTTATTTTAATAATTGGATGTTAGTTTAATAATTGGATGTATAGTTATTTTAATAATTGGATGTTAGTTTAATAATTGTATGTATAGTTATTTTAATAATTGGATGTTAGTTTAATAATTGTATGTATAGTTATTTTAATATTTGGATGTTAGTTTAATAATTGTATGTATAGTTATTTTAATAATTGGATAATTATGTTTTCTAACTAAAAATTCTTTGTTCGCTGAAAGAAGCACGGGATTCCAGACAGAAACTTTATAATTATTTGGAATCATATAACGAAATTCATGAGGATCTCCGAACTAAATATAATCAACCTGAAATATTAGATATTTTATAAAATATGCAAAGTGCGTAGAAACTAAAATTATGCCAACGAAAATTCAGTTGCAGATATTACACATATATAAGTAAAAAAACCTAGTCTTACTGATGTTTAGTATTAAGATCAAGAACACTTTCATGATATAAAAGCCAAACTTTCCGTAAAAATTGTTTTTAGAAATATTTCTCTTAATTATAAAAGTATTATTTCTTGAACTTACGCGATTTTTGGAATTCTATTCTCTTTTGTGTACTAAATATTCGATTCGCTTGAGAACGACCTTTTTAATAATCGTACAACAGAATTACGCGGGAATTACCATTATTATTATTTTTCTTTTGAGAACACTTTGTTTCTCGAAGGGTTTCTGAAATCTGAGGATTAGTGTGCTTTATTGGAGGTAATTCAATCACTGAATCCAGATTCTGGACAAAAACTGGAAATATCTATGCTCAATTGGATGCTGCACTTTTTCTCTTGTCGTGTTTTGACCTTAATATGGTTTAGTTCAGCTGTATTAATATTCCATTTTAAAGCAACATTGGGGGTATTTTAGGACAAATCTTGTAATTTTGAACCACGGCCAGATGACGAGAATGGTACTTGGACTGGCAGCCTCCTCTCCACGCTTTCGCGCCATTCCAGCGGGAGGGATATTTAGCCATAATATAATTAGACCCATGAAATCCGCATACACGGTGATTCTTCGATAAAATCGGGTCCCAAATCTGAGGCCTTCCCACCAGGCTACTGCGATCTGCTTAATATCGTAGGAGATTTATCCGTTTAAGCAAAGTGATATACAAAAAGGGGGAAAGTCTCACTTTATGCAGTAACGTCTACATTTCCATGTGAATCATTTTATTTAATGAATTATTAATTAATAATATTTTTCATTTATCTTGCATTTCGTTTGACCATCTGTTTTAATAATTACTATACAAATGATGTTAGCTATGTGTCGTTCTCATTGTAACTAGTGATAGATATCAAGCCTGAAGCAAAGCCTCTTACTAACATCATGTGATACGTCAAATATATCTTCAAAAAAATTATTCCTTCCCTCCCCGATTTCCTTCAAATTTATGTCACTGAAAACAGAATCTTTTACGCCTATAAGCGATCTGACGAAAATTGTGACGCTCATAAGTGACAACGATGATACTTACAAGGTAACAAAGACCCTTTCTGAAGGCCATAGTACGCAAAAAAAAAAAAAAAAAATCGTTCAAATTCTCTTTATAAGCTGTGCATGTTGAACTCGAGTAATTTAAAAGCTCCATCTGCATTGTGTAGGTGGAGCGATTTATGCGTATCAGATAGTGCTTTGGAGGAATACCGAAAAAAAAAGCATGAATATTCATCATCGTACATAAATAAAGCCCGGATTTTGACGCTGTCTGAAAAAAGTAAAAATCATAAATGAGAAATCTCTTTTTGTGTAGCTATAAACACTTCTCAAACTATCATATTCATGCCATTTTGGATGAATTCTACTGAAACAAAATGTTTCATTATTAACTTATCAGACAATTATAGAAAATAGTAATACGCTTTTTTTTTTCTTGTTTAATGCACTAGAAATGAAAGGCATCTATCAGTTGCATTAATTTTGTATTTTTTGTTATAGTTTCAAAATGATTATCAACATGGATATTCACCAAAAGTATCTAAAAGCACTTGAAATTTCTGTGACATATTTTGAAATTATAATCTAATGCACTCATATTTTACTTATTAATTTTAAAGCAACCAGATGATTCTTTACAGTTTCTGGCTCAATGAAAAACAACGTTTCTAATACTAAGTTGATTCACTTACAGTTAAAAATTATAGAGTTAATCATTTAATATTGCTTAGAGACATCATTTAAGAAATTTCCCTTTTCCCATAGATGATATTTTATGCCGCCAATAAATTTACACTATACCTATGAAAACATTTTATTTTCCAATTCATGCAGATATATCTGTAGTAAGGGAAATCATATATTTGAATATCTTGACTTATTATCCTGAGCTCCAGATACCTGTTGAATTCAATCTAATGAAATGATTAATTAAATAGGATTTTTTTAATTACCACGTTTTCGAAACATTCTGATAAGTATAAAATAATATCTCCAAGCTCCATACAGATTTATGACCCATTACATATTCTTCTGAAAAATTGTGATTGTGAATTTTAAAAATTCACAAAATTCTTTATAGTGGTTGTTTTTAAAATTTTAAAAATTTATAATTTTTTTTATAGTGGTTGTGAATTTTTAAAATTCAGAATCACAATCAAACGTTTTCAGAACATATATTACATTATAAATCTGTAAGGGGCTCGATGAACTTATTTTGCACTTTTTAGTTCGTTTTGAAAACAAGTATACTGAATTTTTTTAAATAATTATTTTCTGCCTTTTAGTTTTTTTGTGTGTGAAATTTTGCAATCCACTTCAAGCTAACTTCCCGATGAAAAACTTTATTCCGATCAGACAAGAAAGCCAATTAATATTGCATTGCCATCCAGTTCTGGATTATTTTAATGTTTAGGTCATCAGGAAGCTAGTTTAAAATCGATTGCAAAGTTTGTACCGAACAGACAAATAAAACAGACCAGAAAACGAGTTAGTAAAAAACATGTTTAAAATGGAAAAAAAAGTAAACTTCCAACATGCTCATTGCAAGAAAAAAACTTGTAAAAAACGCATTCGTCTTTTTTTCCACCTTGTCTTTCAAGTTGTCATGCATTTCGGTATCCTCTTGTTTTTTTTTCTTGAGCAAGATCTTTTACTCAAGGACATAAATTTTCTTCAGAAGTATGAATTTTACACCATCGAAAAAGACGCCGTTTTACAGGATAAAAAGAAGAAAAAAAAATCTGGTTTTGCAATTGATTTCAAAATGGTTGCTGGTTTGAGCGCTAATAATTCGGACATTTAAATTTGATTATTTTCGGATTATCAATGGTTCTTGGTTTTCAAATCTAACAGCGATTGTGATATCCGCAACTTAATTCAATGAGAAGAATCTAACATAGTTTATGATAATTATTTCAGTGAAAAGCTGAAAATAATAGGGAAAAAAACTACTATTAAAAATTTACATAACATACCTAAAAAATTACATTTAAAAAACTAATTGATCATATTTTAACAAATAAATTTTTTATCCTTTATCTTAATTTTTAACGACATTTAGATGCAAATCAACTTCTGAAACACATGGATTATATCTTCAAAAAGTTTTTTTTTTCTTTTTCATTAAGACACGTACTTTGTTTCTGACTGGCAATTCTCGCTTTCTCGAAATATACCTAGTAGAAAAAATTATGTAAATAACACAATCCAGATTTTTTGTAATAAATTGACTGAAGTGTTCCCGATATTTTTTTGTAATAAATTGTACCCTTTCTATAATCTGACTCCTGCTGCTGTAAAAATGAAATCACTTTTAGTCACATTAAATGCAGTTTTCAGTTACAGTTTTAATAAATTCATTTTGACTGACAATAAATAATTTACAATGACAAATAACTAATGTCACGTTTAATATAACCCCTCAATCACAAATAAAACATTATTAAGTCACTGTATTATATTCTATTATAAAGTGCGAGTGCCTTAATAGTAGAATATAATAGAGTGCCTTGAAAATGGTAATATAAAGAACTAATATACAGAATCTTAATACAAAAAAAGTTTCGTTTTATAAGAAATTTTATATCGATAAATTTATATTATTATCTTTTTCCTAAATATTTTTAAAAAATATTATTAACTAAGGAAATTATTTAAAAATTTCAAATTAGATTTTAAAAGTAGAATTTTTTTTTCTTCGTTTTTATTGCAAGTTTCCCTTAAAATATTTGTGTGTGTGTGTGTGTGTGTGCGTGTGTGTGTGTGTGTGTGTGTGTGTGTGTGTGTGTGTGTGTGTGTGTGTGTGTGTGTGTGTGTGTGTGTGTGTGTGTGTGCTGAGCTTACAATTTTCGCATATTTCTTTTTGCTATTTTTCACTGTCTTTTCACAGCTTAGAAACTAACTCGAGGAGGGGGGGGGAGAGAAAGAAAGAAATTGAAAATAAAAAGAAAGAAAGAAAATTCTGTTTCATGTAAAACTGTCAATAAATGAAAGGCTTCCTTCTGTTTCTAACGAACTTCTTTTGAAATGAAATCTTATATCTAAAAAATTATATTATTCTCTTTTTCCTGAATATTTACAAGAAATAGTATTAACTAATATTAGGAAATTATTTATATTAATCTTTAAAAATTTCAAATTAGATTTTGAAAGTAGAATTTTTTTCTTTCGTTTTCTTTGCAAACTTCTCTTAAAACAGTTTATGTGTGTGTGTGTGGGGGGGGGGCCTCTCTCTCTCTCTCTCTCTCTTTCTCTCCTGTGCTTACAATGTTCGCAAATATTCTTTTTGCTTTTTCTCATGGCCTTTTCACAGCTTAGGAACTAACCCAAAGAAAAAAAAAGAAAGGAAGAAAAAAGAAAAATTTTGTTTCATGTAAAACTGCCAATAAATGGAAGGCTTCTTTCTCTTTCTAATTAACTTCTTCTGAAATGAAACTATGTTTTGAATGAATGTTTTTAGTATTAACAAATCTGTTTTATATAGAAATCACCGTCTATTAATTTTTATTATGCGCGTATCCGGTATCCTATCTCAACACTTGTATAAGCAATATTTAGCAAAAATAGTGCTCTCTTTTTCATCTGATTCATGTTCTTAAGTCAGCATGATAGAAAATCATTAAAAGTATGAACATCAGCTAACTATATAGTTTAAAGTATTTTCTTCGATTTTTTGAAAGTTCGAATGAACAAGTAGTGTACGTTCAGATCCCAAATACGGGCCAGAAAATGTTCTTTAAGTAAGCATATGGCTAAAGCACTGTCTTGAAAATCACATGGATCTCCTGCAAAGTTTACAAAGCACTGATTCTACTACACGGCCAAGTACTTCAGTACTTACATGCAGTATGTGAGATTCTCCACTGTCAGAAATGCGACCCGTGAGAAATTATCAAAAATTCAGTAAGCAGATAATGTACTTATCGTGTTATTTAAGGATAATTAAGTGGTATCGTTTCACTCCTCAAAAAATTGTTTACTGCTGAGTTGTATGACAATCTCAGATGATTAAAAAGAGGACAAAAAATACTCAAGTTGTCATGCAATTGTCAGCTCTTCACCTGTTCATCAACAGATAATTGTCATTCAGTACATCATGTTTTCCTTTATAGTAGACACATCAGAAATTTACTTGCAGGCCAGCCTTCTATAATCTATTATAACCTATACATAACCACAACCTTAAACTGGCTACTCCGACCCGCCGGAAGGCACACGGAAAAATCTGAATGACCGGACCGCCGCAACAGCAGCACTGGTTGAGTCCTAAGGGCCATCACCGGCCACGGTACAATCCTTCCCTAAAGAAATACGTCCCGTCATCAATGGGAGGAGTCAGACTCCCACCTTTTCATGTACCCACAAGTGTACACCAACAAGAACCAACCGCCATGCCGGAAGCTTCTCATCTTCAATTACGAATGCCCCTTCCCCGTGGGACGTAACCTGTGCGTAAAGTATTCGTTAGAAGAATAATCAATACGTTACATGCATTTCTGAAATTATTGGCTCTACATGAATGTTCTTGAATAGCAGCTTGGCGGGACCTCTGCGCTGAATATATCAGTCTAATAATCGTTGTCCGAAATTCGGTCCTTTGTAATTTTTTACTTTTTTAATTTATGCCTAATTATATCATTGGATAATACAGCACATTGCTTCCACCTGTGTTTATTTAAAAAAGTCTTTTCAGAGCACTACGTCCCGTCATCGACTACCCTAGTATTCAGCACTTTGAATAACCAGAAGAAGAGTCTCTCATTTGTTATTTTTTTTCCATTCATTACTGCAACTCTCCTTGCCTTCATATGATAAGCGAGAAACTTATAAGATTAATCTTCATTCGGTTGCTTTACTACGGTTACTTTATCAAAGATTTCTTTTATTGTATTTTCAAGGTAAAAAGTGCGCATGTATAGTCAGTTACTAATAATTTATAAATATTTCTTTGTAAAAGAGCTATAAATTGTTGTTAGCAAATAATGCAAGTATGTAGACCCTGAAAAATTCCTGTAATCTACTACTAATATTGGGCATATGCTTTCGAAAGGCATAATGTTTTTACATTATAATTTCTTGCCCATAAAGGATTATTATTGGTTTTAGAATTGCAAATGAAGCATTGCCCGTATCTTTCCAATATTTTTTTTCAAAAAGAATGGTTTCTTAGATTTCCTAAAACGAATAATCCTTTTATCAGAAAAAAAGTGGACAGTATCTGAGTTTCCAAATGGGGAAATATTTGAAAAATTCCGTCATCGTAAAATAGATTTAACTATCTAAATGTTTCTCATATACTTTTAAAATGTGTGTTATAATTATTTTTTTTTTCTTTCAGGTGTTGCTTTTACTTGTACTTTCACACCTGGCATTACAATGATAGCCAAATACTTCTATCGCCGAAGAGGACTCGCCAATGGATTGACAATGGCCGGAAATGCCCTAGGAGGGATAGTAATGCCCCTTGTTGCAAATAAACTAATTTCTGAATACACAGTTCGCGGTTGCTTCCTCATTATGGGAAGTATATTGCTTCATGCATGCGTTGGAGCTATGCTGTGGCAACCAGTAGAATGGCATCAAAAAAAGAAACCGGTGGAGAGCATTCCTATTTTAGAAAGTAATCCTCCAGAGGAGAGTGAATCGTCACCTGGAAAAGAGACTCTGTATGCTCAAGAAGAATCAAGAAATACTTCTATTCAAGAAGATCATACAGTTTCAAACAAAGACAGCATGCTTATTGAAAATTTCAATTTTGAGTCTGGATTCGATTTATCTCTAGAAAGTTCAGTTATCTTAAAATCAAGTGCACCAGAGATTTATGCTGAACGGAGAAATGGTAATATGTATTCTTCGGGTCCAAATCTATATTCTAACAAAAGTTGTGCACCAAATAGTAATAATAAAATGATTAGAGGAGGATCATCTCCTCATTTAGCTGATGTGCCGAAAAATGAAAGAACTTATGGATCATCCGTGAGTACTGAATCTTTGCCTCATATGTTCAAGCTTGCACCTAGACTATTAAAAAATAGCTCCAGAGCTTCATCATTTATTTATTTGAGCTCCTACAGTTTCGGGCCTACTGTCGGTGCAATTTTGACGAAGGAGCATTTTACAGGACTTGATGCGAGTGATTCCAAAGTTATTTCGGAAAATACGTGTGAAGTAAAAAATCACCGAAAATGGAAATTGTTTCCATTTCTAAAAAGTTTGCCAATTGATCTGTCCATTTTTGAAAAGAGTCGGTTTTATATAATGACTGTTACTCTGTTTTTCTCCGCTTTAGGGTACCCAGGAACACAGATCTTCCTGCCGTATCGTGCTACTACTTTAGGTCTCTCAGAAGCTCATGCAGCTTCATTGCTATCTGTTCTAGCATTCACAGATTTAATTGGTCGAATATCTTGTGCTTGGATATCTGACTGCAATTTTTGCCCAAGAAAATATTGGTTTATAGGAGGGATGTTCATGTCCGGAGTGTTTGGCCTCAGCTTACCTCTTTACAAATCATATGTGGCACTTTTAGCTGGAACTGCCGGTTTTGGATTTTTCTGTGGTGCCTATATTGGTCTGGTTGTAGTTTTGTTTGCTGATGCCTATAGTTCTGAGAAGGTAGCTCTGGCTTACAGTTTGTCTACAGTATTTGGAGGCTTCATGGCACTTGGAGGGCCTCCTTTGATGGGTAAGAAATTTTATATAATAGATAATTGTGCTGTAATTTTGTTAAGGAAATATAAAATTAACAATTAAGAGAAATTGGGTTAAAAATATACTTTTCAGTACAAACATTAAAACTGTATGAGAGAAGTATGAGCATCTAATACTGAGAAACAAATTAATAACTTTTAGTGTTATGATTTTAATCTCTTGTCAATTCCATTAAACACAATTCTACTGCGCACAATTTTTTTTATCAAGAATTAAAAACTATAAAATCCAAATGGATTAAATTTCGAACTTTCCTTGTGAACATTTACATTGCATACTGAGCATAAATTGTACTATCATACAAGTGGATGCTACTCATCAGTACTCTAAACTTACTTCTGAATGTATGAACCCAAAACTAGAGAGTTATCCCATTTTTCGTAGTTAAACAAGAAAAATGGTAATTATTAAAAAAGAAAGTTACTAAATAGGTATTCAAGACAATCTGTTGGAAAGTAGATCATGCCTTTTTACAGATGTATATTCGTCGTCATAGTTGCACTGTAATGGCAGTTAAATGGTCTAGAACAGAACTAATGTTGCTGATATGTAGTCTTTCCTTTTCATCCACATGGAATTTAATTCTTGGGATGTGTTGTTTCAGGAATCCTTCTAGGGATAATTTTATTCATCTGGTTTGAATTCTTTTTAAAAGGCAAGTCAACATATTTTGTAAATGTAATTAATGGGTATAATTTATAGCTACTGGCAGATGGACAGATGGAATTATTCAGTTAACCCTTTAAAGAGCCATTTTTTTCTAGTCATATTATGTTAAAATATTTTTAGGCTTGAAATTAGAATAAGAAAAGGGATTCATTTAGCTTATTAGATAAATTTAATTTGATTAGTTAATTAATTTGGTTAATTAATAATTAAGTAACAAATCAAGACACATCATTTTGTCTGAGATAAATAACTGAAGCATCTAAGTGTCTGACTTACTAAAAAAAATTGTCAGAACTTATGCCAACCTACGTAATTTCATACAAAGATTGATAAATTTGGTGGGAAGCATACTTCCCACGGCCTTAGAAAGAGTTAAACTACCAACTTTGTGGATTATTTTATGCTGAAGATGCCTATATTATGTTTCTAAAAATTGCTCTTAAATTTTAGAATTTCAATTAATATAATTTCTTTGTAAATACTTATTAATACTGGACTTAATTTTTCATAGATTAATTTATTTATAAATAAAATGAGGATAGAAAATATCATAAGCTTTATTTTAAACTAATGATCGTATTTTTCAAAACAACGAAGAGAATATTGTGCATAAGCATTACTTAATGTAAAAAAACGTTTTTATATAGAAAAAGCAGCCGTCCTAGAATTATTTAGTATAAATGAAATGTGTAATATGTGTTAGCTCTTTAATGTTGTGTCTATAAAATCAAAATTAGCGAAGAAGGAAAGATGGGGAAAACGTATCTTTATTAATATTTTATTCATGTCACGCTACATGTTTTTTCAAGTAAAAACAAAATTTTAAATTAAAATAAACAACAATCATGTGAACATTATTACTACAGAAAAACTTCGTCCAAAGAATTTTTAGTCCACAGTTTAGGTTCGATATTATATTTTTTATTTCGAATTAAAGTATTCAGTAAAAACTTTTTCCTCACTTTTTGAAATACATTTTTTGTCTAAAAGTTAAAATTCTTTTAAAAACTTGCACTCATTTTTTAAAAAAAAATTCTCTTTTTTTTGGGGGGGGGGCATTTTTAATAGTATAATACTCTTAGAAATAATTTTTAAAAAGATGATGGATTTATTTAAGTCATTAATAGAACTTTCTTTTTTCTTTCGATAAACTATATTCTGAAGCAAATTCCGAACTATATAGGAATATGAATTTTATTGAAATGAATGCCCTAATGCGTGTAACCATAATTTTAAATATGTACTTCATGCTCGCTTTCGGACGTGTTTTGAACGTTCTTCTCCTCGTAATTTTATGGCCTTCTATAAAAGATCTCCACTATATATTCCTTATACATACTTTTTAGGCCTAGACCTTTCTACTAGACCAGCCTAAACATTTGAAATTTATGGAATCACCAGGTCAAGTAAGATCAAATGGGCCTCTTAAGTGTGAAGGATCATGTGTAAATGGAAGCTCTCTTACTTGTATAGCCTCTAAAGATCCTCAAGATTGAAGTGATTTTTTTTCTATTTGAGCAGTTGTGTCAGAGCATCGTCCTTCCATATTTCGTCACTGTTATATTAAAATGCCATATGTCAAAACATATGATAAATTGATGTAACAACTGGAACATTTGACATTTCCTGACCACATACAGCTATCATATATCATATACAAAAATTTGAATGCAGGTCTAGTTAACCTATGCAAATGTATTGAATCAATGAATTGGTTTAGCAAATTTAACGCATGACATTTTAATATAAGATTGAAGATATCTGAGCCTCGAATTTTCATACAACATTAAAGTTCATAAACGTATCAAAGCTGCATAATAAAGCATAAACGTATCAGAACGTATCAAAGCATTAAAGCATAAACATATCAGAAGATTCATAAACGTATCAAAGCTGCCGCATCTCTGGGAAACAAATTTTACGCTTCAGAAGATAAGCTAAAATGTTCCGTCCTTTGAATTAATCAAAAAATTGATAAAAAAATAATATTTTTCTTCACAGTTTCATTCTTACATTTATCACTTCATATTCATCTTTATACATATTTTACAAAGCATCCACCCATTTTTTATTCACGGATCACAGAATTTCCCTTACGACATTTATTGTCAGAATCGGAATGTTAGTTTTAAAACTAAACTTGGGGCTTACTCATCCAGTACCAGAAATCATCTTCCCAATATTAATCCTTTCTATTTTTTTACTAATAATACTGGATTCTAACAGTGATTGATTTGACAAATTTAAGTACAAGGACTTTTATGCTTCCATTTAAATGTCATATATTCATACATTTATTGTTTTATTAACATGCAAATCATAAAAACAGATAACTAAACGGGGTTTACTTATTCAGTACCAGAAGTCATCCTCCTAATATTAATTCCTTCTATACTTTTACTAATAATACGAATTATAGCAGTGATAGATTTGAAAATTTTAAGCATAAGGACTTTTATGTTTCTTATAAAAGCCGTACATTCACATCTTTATTGTTTTATTAACATGCAACGTACAAAAAAGGCAAATAATCAAACAACAGCTCAACAATTTTGCAGTAAATTGCCATCAAACTTATCACAAATATTCGGCAATCTATCAATCGGATTAGCAGATTAAAGCTTTCTACTGAGTGGCCTTGAGGGCAGACATTTCACATCAACTCATCAAGTCATGGATCTCCATCCAACAGATAAAAACTAATCCGACAGATCATGTTTTGAAGCATCTCCTCTCTTCACTGTTTATAAACCAAATATTCAGCTTGTATAGGTAATGGCATTTAAAAAAATAAAATGAAGTACGGTTTTGACCTTCGATCTGGTTTTGACCTTTCTTTACCAAACATTGAAAGCACGTTGTTAAAATTCTAGCATGTATCGTTATTACTTGCTCTCCAAATGCTTTCTCTTCTTCTTAAGTATTGTTTGGTTAGAACTTTCTCTCTTTTTTTTAATCACAAAAACGTGTATGTTTACGAAAAAGGTACTCAAGCTATACATATGAACATTCGCCATTTTATGAACATTTTTCGTGTACTTGCTTTGAAAATAAGACCTCTGTAACGAAGCTGAAATTTAACAATTCAGTAAATTCTCGATTACTTGTCGCCAAAAAACTTTCCGCATTATGTATTAATCTATGTCAGAAATCAGTCATGGAATCCCCCCCCCTCAAAGTGACCAGATTTTTTTGTACATCAGTGGGTGATGTTGTCTGAAAAATAGAAGAAATTCGAAGACTCAAACAAAAATGAAAATAACTCAGAAGCAATAAAATAATTAATTATTTTTTTTAAAAAAAATTAGGAGAAGGCAAGAAGAGATAAAGTAACATAAATAATATTTTTTTTTCTGTTACTATTTTTCCTTCGGTTTAATACATAATGTGATCATACCTTAAGTTCATATTAAGATGACTTTAATCGATCTAATAATAAAAGCTGGAAAGGAGAATTCTTCAGACCCTAACCTTTTTAAATTTAAATCTAGTAGATCTTCTTTTTTAAAATGAATTATTTACTTATCCGAGACAAACAGTCAAAATTCGGGATTGTAGAGAAAAATTCGAGATCTTTGATCGCTTTACATTTAACCAGAAGACCCCAGTTTTCTGTAAGATCAAGGTATTAATTATATATATATATATATATATATATATATATATATATATATATATATATATATATATATATATGGTTTAATTTGATTTTCCTATTAACTTGATTTTTATTACTTTTGTCTCAATTCATCTGTGTTTTAGATGTAGCTGCATTTGCGCTCTCTAAATACTATGATGTTTTTCCTGTTCTTTTTTTCGTTTTAGTTTGAATAAGAAATAATTTTTAGTTGCGATTCCGAAACTATTTCGTTTCGTTTTCAAAATATTTCTTACTTTAGATTGGTTGCTCATATATATATATATATATATATATATATATATATATATATATATATAATTTCATTCTAAAAGGGTCTCTTATTTCCTGATCCTATTCCACCTTTTTTATTTAATTAATTCTACATGAACTCTGTGTAGTTGCTGTAATCAGTAGGTTCTCACCCTCCGAGTGAAGGGATAAAAATCCTTAATGCTTAGCACATTTTTCTAAAGATACCTAAATTTCCTTATCCTAAATCGACACGTGTCAAAGAAATCCCTATCAAAATCTGATAGTAAAACCAGTGACCAGTGCTAGTAAATTTTGGTATCTTTTGTTCTTCTGTTTTTGTGCTCCGATGTAGACTGATGTATTTCTGACCACTTATTCTTTGTACATCCCGGGATGGAATAAATGTAAATAAGTCATCGCACGAATTTCAGACTGATTCATTGAACGTTTTTATAACTGTATTTAATTCGACACTTCGCTTATTCAAGTATTTATTATAAAAAGTATTTAAAAGAGGGTTCACTACTTCTCCTAAAATCCATTCATTAGGAGAAAAGGAAATGTAATAGCACAAGAAAATAGAAATGTCAAACAGAATTTAATTGATAAAAAAAACTGTCGCCGGATGGATAATCACTATGATTTGCTTACAGAAATCTATGTTGATATCTTCCAAAACTATTATCGCACTTAAGTAATTTTTACAATATCTTAAAATTCAAAAAATTATCTTTTTAGTGATATTAGTTTCATAACTGTGCATTTTTTCTTTATTTTTATTTTTTAATTTAATTTGATACGCAATCTGTAGCAATGTTTTTTTGTAATGAAATTCAAATTCATCTATTAAAATATACAATTATGCACTTTTACCAATCATCATTTCCGAAGTAGGATTTTCACATCCATTTTTATTTCGATTTCTTTAATTAATTATTTTTTAATTTGAACGCGCAGTAATTCGTAGTTAATTGATTTTATGATATCCATATTTTTCAAGCGTTTCAAACAACAAGATAAAATTGCTTATAACAATGAATTCCATAATAATCTTTTAACAGCCTAAAAAGTCATTATCCTGGGTAAACAAATTAGTCTCAAAAGGCGACAAGTTAAGAGGAAAGCACCAAATAGCAAGAATTATTGTCACCCTGAAACATGATTTTTTTCATTTGTTTATAATCTCTGCAAAATTATGGTCTAAAATCAATAAGTGGAGATGTTTTTTAATGTAATCTATTTCTTTTTTAAATGAGTACCTTTCATCTAATATCGTTTGCCTCTTTGCTTTTTACTTTCTGGTGTACGAATTATATAAATAGGAAGTACTACTGTGATCAAAAAGTACCAGACAATCGGAATGGTGACATAAAGTAAAATGTACCTATTTATTGGACAATATTCATTGCATCTTCTTCAAAGTAATCTCCTCTGACTGCAATGCACTTCTGCCAGCAATTTTTTCAATAATCAAAACATACCTTAAAGTTATTTTTGCGAAATCCCTTCAGAGTTCGTAGCGAATTTTCTTTTATAGAATGAGTAACTCAAAGTGGTGACCACGAAGAGGGATTTTCAACCGTCAAAACCAGAAAAAGTCGCATGGCACCATACCTGGTGAATACGGAGCTTGTTGAGCCTTATTTTTTGAATATATGGTTAAAAACTAACGAATAATAATCGCATTGTGAGAAGGCGCATTATTGTGGTGTTAAAACCTAATAATTTCCTCGCCATATTTTGGATAATTTCTGATAAATTGGTTCAGGCAAATGGCGGAAAACGCTGAAATAATAATCTTTACTGTCTGCCCAGTGGCTGGCAGGAGTTCGTAATGATCAACAACGACACAACAAACATAGAAAATAGTCAGCATTTACTTGATTTTTGAGGATTTTGACTTGGTCTTTTTGGTATTGTTTCAAGTTTCAAGAGCCATTAACTTGATTGTTGAGCTATTTCTGTATCAAAAGCATATATCCAAGTTTCATTAGCGGTAATAATGTGTTTAAAGAAGTATTGATCTTGAGAAAACATCTTGGAACACTTGAACACGTTGTTGTTTTTAGAACAAATTCAAAGGTCTTGGAACAACTCGAACAGCGCGATGCGTTACGACCCTAAAAGATCTTTTAAAATTACTTGATAGAAACCGATAGATAAAAGAATTTGTTCAATAGCGTCTCCTATTGTAAAGAATAATTAAGCACCAATTTCCAAAATTTACCAATACCTTGATCATAAATAGAAGTGGACAGTCTACCAAATCGCGTATCATGAACGACAGATTTAATCAGATTATTTTTAAAATTTTTATAACAAATAAGTGCTGTTGTTTTTATCAAAAAGTTATCTTTTAAAGCCTTTTGCATTTGTCTCTGTATCTGTATGTGAACACAGAACTTCGATACAGATGAAATTTCGATTTGTGGTCCTTCCACCCAAATTGTGCATTTGTGTAGAATTTTTGGACCAAATTGTTCAAATGCAAAAGGTAATGAGCCAAATGATGTATGTTTTTTTTCCTCGATATTAGATGAAGCATACACAAATGTGCAAATGAATGAAATTATACGAGGAAATCTTGAGGAGAATATTTCTGATATTTTGCTTAAAGAGAATAAATGTTACACTTATTTCATTATCGATTATATTCTAATAATTTATTTTCACAAATATAAGAGAAATAAAAAAAATACCTTTAAAAACAATTGCAGAAAAATTTCTTATCAAAATAATATTCAAAATTTCAACATTCCTTTATATTCTTCATCTCAAAATTGTTATTCTTAAAATAATATAGAATGAATAACGGTGATTATTTTTCACTTATTTTATTGCATGCTTTCTTTTTTGATTCTATAAATTGTTTTGAAATAGATTAATTTTTCCTTCACGGCGAAATGTTTCAAATTGCAATACTGAGACCAGCAGCAAAATAAATAAAATTAAAAAAACGGGGAGAAAAAGAAACAATGGACATGCATTTTGATAAATTGAAAAGTAAAGGTGTGAATGCTGTCTCTGAAAGACGCGTGCCTTAGATTATATTGATTTCGCTTCTTTTTTAATTCGCTAAACGCCCTTAGTCAGGTTTGCCATCTAGTGGGAGGAACAGAAAATGAAAGAAAAGAAGCGAAAAAATTAGGTAACGTGAGAAATCTCCATCATCAAGCTATAAATCATTTATCTTCTTAACACGCACGAGCTTATCAATCATTAGATACAAAATTAATTATGGATATTAACAGCTCTTCCATCTACTATCTTGCGCTATAATTATTTTTCCATGTTTTTCGCTAGACAATATTAAAACTGTTAGACTTCTGACAATGAGTTACTACTTGAAAAATTGTAATTTAATTGATATTTTAGATTTTAATGTGGTTGTGATTAATTACGATTTTAATTTTAAACAGATTTTAATTTGACTATGTGAACATCCAATGTGATTTTTAAAATTAAATTCTTAGTATTTACATGCCGTTTATTATGTGTCTACAAATATACAAAGCCTTATCAAAAGTTTTTTTCCCAATATTTTTGCTATTAACTAAATACTGTAATTCTCAGCTTACATAATTTTACTCCATTTTAAATTAATTTTTAATAGATAAAAACTTTTAACTATTGTAAAAATTTTGTGAAGCATTTTTTATGGAACAAACTTTTCCGCTGTATTTATTTAAAAGTTATAACGACAGAAAACAATTCAAACTAATTTTTTTAGCTAAACTTATCTTAATCGGTGAACTCAAATTTGTTCTTTTGTGAATAATATCAGAAGTTAAAAGTCGGGAGTTCAAAATCTTTATTTGATGTGTAACACTTCTGGAATAAAAAAAAAGAGGTCTTAATTAACTGGCTTCTCCATGTATCAAAGCATTCTGTTCTGTTGAAAACAGAGATAGTTCGTCAATGATCTTAGAGCTAGAATGCTGTCCCAGCCGATTATTTTCGAACTTTCATATCTCTATAGATAATAATATTTTATCATTGTAAATT
The DNA here is from genome assembly GCF_947563725.1 of Argiope bruennichi. Taxonomy (NCBI): domain Eukaryota; kingdom Metazoa; phylum Arthropoda; class Arachnida; order Araneae; family Araneidae; genus Argiope; species Argiope bruennichi. Next base: position 108,142,862 of record NC_079162.1, read on the forward strand.
AACTTAACAATACTTAACAATAAGTTATAAAAGTGATTTTTATAAAATACTGAATTATATTTCTTCCTAAATCGTGGCATAGTAGATTTGGATTTGATGTATTCGACGACAATCTTATACAAGAAACAACAAAATATCAAGTGAATGCTCCTCTTCTGTCTTTTATATATATCCCAGCTGGATTTCGCATTCATGGACTAGGCAGTGTCTACTCAAAATAGAACTTCTCTATTGAATATGGGAATTGTTGAAAATTCGATGAGGAACTCCGTGCCATGCCAATTGTGTTTAGTTTTCACATCCACGCTCGGTTTTAACTCGATAATACACCATCTATATGACGTGTCGTGTTTGTGGGTAACTGGCTGAAGTGATAAAGTCCCAGTTTCGCGACTGGAGTGCATGGGTTCTGTACTCTGCTCGGACTTAAATCAGTACATGATCAGTGGCGGAGCGAAGATAAGTGACGTTCGGGATATTATGTGATTATTTTGCCCCCAGTTGACATCCATGGCTTAACAAATGTGAAGGGCCTCCAGGGCATGATTTTCTTTCTTTGTTATATTTGGCTTTGGATGGAGAGTCTTTAGCACAATGATATGTTTCGAATCTGATTATAAACTCTTCAATTTTGAAGCTAACAAAGCTATTTGTAGTAATAAGATCCAAACATCTCAAATTTCCTTTAAATTCTTATGTGATATGAAATAAAACTAAATTTTCTAAATAAAGGTTGTCCCAAAAATAACGCAAGATTTGAATTTCCCAATATTCGTGCAGTAAAGTGTTGGCAACCCTATTAAAAAACCATTTGACCACTGATAGTTTAGGGTTAGTAAAAATGGAGCGTTACAGGATAGAACAACGTGTTGACGCAAGATTTGAATTAAATAAAAAACACAGTTTTTTGTTCTTTAAATTTTTATTGAATAAAGTATACAGGATAGGGTTATGTATGGAATAACACATAGGGCAAATGGCTTCCACGGCTTGCTGGTACATAGGAACTCTTTTTGATGAACTTTTCCATGAGCATTTTGCATAAATATGGCTGGATTTCTTTGATGTAGCGTTGAATTTTCTCCTTCAATGTACGCATTCTTGTGGGCTTGTTGGCATAGACCTTTTAAAAGAAATCCAGTGGTGTTAAATCGCACGATCTAAGGAACCAATTGTCAAATTTTTGAACTGTGGCGCCAGATTTTCATTATTTTTGAAATATTGTTCAACAATGAAAATACGGTGTTCTATCACGTAACGCTCCATTTTTACTAATCCTAAACTATCAGCTGTCAAATAGTTTTTAATAGAGTCGCCAACACTTTACCATACGAATGGTGGCAAATTCAAATCTTGCATTAATTTTGGGACACCTTTTAGAATACGTTAGGAAATAACAAATTAGTAAGGTTTAAATATACATATATTGGCAAACAGAAAAATTAACTAGTAAAAATAGGTCTATTTAACCGATACTGGTCTCATAAATTTTATTAAAATCAGAAAGTAAACGTAAAGAAATGACTGAATGCGTATCTTCAAATGCTGTACACAATTCATTGATCAGTTGTCTTTCAGTTTAAAGCAGTAATACTTTTGTCATAACTGCGCACTTGATCGTAACCTTTTCTATTTTGATGTCTCATCTGTTTACTACACGAGTTATAAATAACCTCTGAATCCAACTTGCAATAAAATTTTATGACTGATTTTTACTTACGCGTGACTATTTCATCAAGGTCTTCAATTCAAACTGTCACTACTACAACATGACAACCTCAGTATCGTAATAATTTTATCGTTCTTTTTTGTTATACGGTTCAATCTTTTGTATCCACCTTTATTGATTTATATGTTCGCAGAAAACGTTTAAGTAGTTAAATAAATTCTAACTCTCATTTTCTGTACAATAGCCATTCAATAATGCTTAACAAATGTTCAGTGTTTTCCCAAAATATAATATTTCGTTCGGGTATAAAATTCCATCTTTTTTGTGCTTTTTATTTTATAAATGAAATATTACGTCTGTGCATTTTATTATAATAAATACTATCATTACATGCTTTGAATTTGTGTGTAATGATGTTATTTATTATAATAAAATATAGATGGAGAAAAGTCACATAGGGAACTTAGGGAGTCACGAAAAATAATACTGCAAGGTTTCTTTTTAATTTATTTCTTTACTTTATTTAGGAAATAAAAAATGATTAAATAATCATTTTATTTTTTGGATTCATAATATCACAATTTCCGAAAAATAGGAATAAACATAAATAGTTAAAACACTGGGGTTTATTAAAATGCACTTTATGCTCTTAAACTAATTCTGTTTTTTCAAAAAAAAAAAAAAATCAGCTGCAATCTATGGCTTTATTTATCACAAGATTCATGGAATTCATGGAATATCTGATATATTCAGCATCTTTAATAACCCCTTGAAAGTCTTTGAAAGATAAAAAGCAATTTTTTTACCTATTTAATTATTCTACACCATCAGGCAATAGTAAAAGCTTCATTCAATAAGTAGTAGTAAGAGCTTGATGTCCTAGAGTATTGGAACTAGAATGTTCGAATTTCTATTTCCTGCGAAGATTCGCCTTGTATGTGAACCTGGTTTAACCTGACTTTGAGAGTCAAATTCATCCCACTGTTGTGGAAGTTTGAAGGGCAAGTTCATACCAAACACCATCTTAGATTAGCCCTCTTTTTACTTCAAAACAGGACATTGATGTAGATAAAATAAACGAATTGAATTCTATTTTTATCCTTTGCATGCATTCAGTCACATTCGCGCTCAGATGAACTTTCATATTTTCGCTATTTTAAACCTCAAGAGTATATGTCTAACTTAAGGCGTATTAACTGTGTAATTTAATCATTAAAAAGAATAACGCAGTTTTAATTTTCATTTATTTTTTCATTTGCAATCATTTAAGTACTAGATCTCTTTAACATATTAAGTGACAGCATCTTGTAGATAGGACAATCACCTCATTTGCTTAGACATGTAATACTTGTGACCGTCTCACTAAAATGCCAGGCATTCAGATCTTGTCTATACAAGAGTTACAATTGGCGATACTTCTAGTTCCACTTTGTTCTTTCAATTAATTTGGGAAAATATAGTTTACACGAAAAAAAAGGCCACTTAAAAGGTAAATGACTTCCCATTTGCTTTTGTTCTTTGAAATATTCTTTTTTTCGCATTAAATATTTTGATAACTGAAAACAGTTATCAAAATATTTAAATAATTTCCGTCTATCCATTAAGTTCTTTATTTCATTTCATCAAAGCAAAAAGTGAAGTTTTTAATCGATTCATTAATTGCAATGAGACAAGAACATAGAATACTTGGAAACATTTATAAAATTTAGAATGCATTAGAAGGGATAAAAATAAAATATGCAATAAAAACCTCGCATATTGTTATTTATTTTTTATTGTGTAAAAAACATATTACACCCTTTAAATTATCCTTTTATTCTATTGAAAGTAATATGTTAAAACACTTTACATTATCATAAAATTATATAAAGTTTAGATAAGGTAAAGTGCACATAATCATAAAATAATGCAAAGGCGGCATTTTTCTATGTTACTCTTTAAATTTCACCAAAGTTTTGGAATTAAATTTCACCAAAGTTTTGCATAATTATTATTACTTAAAGTTTACATTAAAAAAAATATTTTTGTCACTTTTATGGAAAAAAAAAGGGAAGTAAAAACTCGATGTGGGGGGAGGGCTTTCATCGTATTCAAATAAATTTCTTCACAAATATTTGTGAATGAATAAATTATTCATATTTTAATATTTCGATGGTATTAATCTCTAATTAAAAGAAAAACAATATCAGTTCTTTCAGGAAATACTCATTTCTCGTCTGCTCCTTTCTCATGTCTCCAAGTCACGTTATCTATTAAGGACATCTTGTACGAAAACATCGCGTAAGAACCCCCTGGAGACACTGACTCAATATTTTCAAAGAAAGAGAATAATAAAACGCTCATTACTTACAGCATAACGCCGAGTCTCCACAAAATTAGCATCATTTGTTGAGACTCAGTAGGTTAAGAGTCAGCTCTCGGTCACAAAACAATATCTGTTTGAGAAAAGGCTCTCAAGTGTATTCCCTGACCCACTCAAGATTTAAACCATGTGGCGGATGATGAGAAATATTATTTGCTCATCATACATAAGTAATTTTCAGATAAAGAAGTGCCCAAAAGATAACAGTCATAATAATGAGTTTTTGCTAACGTTGACCTTGTTTTTGTTTTTTGTGTTTGTGTGTGTGCTTTCTAATGGTGCATTGAAAGGAATATAGATAATATGTGGCTCATTTCATCTCTATGTAGCTTTACATCATCGTAAGGTTTATTTAGAAACTCTTTTTCCAGTCATTAACATCCAGAAGAAGAAATATTCTAGGAATTCTTACTTTGTAGAAGAATTAAATTACCTTTTTTCGAGTTTTTACTATTGAAAATATTCATCGATGAAAGCTACTAATTTCAGAACAAACAGTAATAATTGTGAATCAAAAGGCCAAAGATTTCAATTAAGATTATCTTGCGTTAAGAAGAAGCACTTGAATTGGCGAGATATTGCCGTAGAAAGCTATGTGTACGGTCGTTTTCACTAGTACTTTATTTTATATATGCATTATCTGCATCATGAAATTTAGTATGTAGTCATAATACCAGATTCGTATAATTGTATCAAATTTTGGGTCAAATCCATCAAAGGGATAACTATCTGTTTCTCTGTTACTGTGTATGTAAAAACAACAAAGCGAAGGACGGATGTGAAGACAAGTAATGAGTAATTGCAACTCAAGAGGTAATATGTAGATTTAATAGCTGATTCCTTTATAGTAGAAAGAAGTGGCAAGATGTTGCCGTAGAAAGCTATGTGTAGACCGTGTGCATTAATGCTCTCATTTTATGTTTGCATTATCTACATCATGAAATTTGTTATCTAGTAATAATACTACATTTGTAGAATTGATCAAATTTTGATCCAAATCCATCAAAGGGAAGTATATGTCACTGTGTATGTTGACACAGTTAATGAAAAACACAACGAACTGGATAAATAATATCATATCTATATCAAATTTTGATCCAAATCAGCGAACTGCGCGAGATTATTTGTGTATTTCCGCATACATAGGGACGTTATTGCTTTAAAAAAGAACAAAATAAATGCACCAAATTCGACATTAATATTGTAGATTTGTATGAAAATTTGAATCAAATCATTCCATAGGCTAACTAAGACATTCGACGCTCGTTTCAAATTTCACAGAAGTTTTTACTTTTCCTTTACTATATTTTCAGCCGTCTTTATTGGCCACAATTTAATTTAAAGTTACTTTATTTGATGACTGTGCTATTTCCCATTTCTTCAATCAAAAAAAAAAAACTTTTGATGTCTTTCATCTTTCCTACTTACTCTTCTATTTTCTCTCAATAAAACTGTGCTCTCTTTTTCACTTTCTTTCTAATCTATATTAAATTACTTTCTGTCATTGGTTCTTAGAAAATATCTTGGATTTTATTTCTTTACCGCTAGTTACTTTTATGTAACTTTGTCTGAGTACTTTAAGTAGTAAATTACCGCCAATGGTAATTATATCTGGGAGTCTAGACTGGTTAAAATCTATCTTTGCGAAGAAATCTAAACTAAGCCAGAAGTGTTCTGAGTTTCCCAAATCTAATATCAGACGGTTTTTATTAGGTTATTTACTGTCGGAGATTAAAATACTTTCGGACATGTTTTATCAAATGGCTTCGCGATACGTTACCCCTTGTGTTACTCCCTTTTTGTTTAATTAAACATATTTTTGATTGATGATTTATTTCCTCCTTTTTAAATTTTAATGGCTTTCATATAGCTGGTTTCAGAATGGATCTTTTCAAAGGCTTTTATTTTTTATTCGAAATTTTTCATCTGAAGTAGTGTATACAGAAGCAATGCGTCTATGTAGCTGTCATTCAATCTTTCACCTATAACTTGCAGTTTCTCGATCTCATCAAACTAATAAATAATTAACGCTTCCATTTTTAATTTATTGCTAATTTGGTCCCTTTTAACTTTTTAGAAAAATAAATTTCATTAAAATCCTTGTCTATTTCGCCATCAGTCTATCTATCTCTATGTGTTTTTACGTTTTTCTTCCTTAATATAAAACATTTTCTTTTTCTGTATAAAAAATTATGATGCCAAGTTCTTCTATATCATTTATATAAAATAAATCATTCTATAAATATCATTATTTGAAACCCCGATTCTGAATATTGGTTTACTTTCATAATTTTCTACAATATATATTTTACTGGATATAATGTTAAAAAGATTAGCATATTTAAGGACAACACATAACAATTGTCCAATTCAAACGAATTCAAAATATGTTTCAGAAACAATTGAATCTCGTAATCTTAATTTTGTATTTTCATTAAAGAAAAGGTATTCATAATTCAAGATACATCTATAGTGCACTAAAGAAAAAGTATTCAAACTGCAACTTGCTTCAGTTCGTTTTTTAATTAATCAGAATCATCCCACAGAATAAATTTAAGAAAAAAAATCCAGATAGTATTCCATTACTAACGATAAAAATAAAAAATAAACTTGATTACAGTTTATAAATCTTTTGCGTTAAGTATTCCACATTTTACTAACAATTATATTACTGACAGCTAACTTTAAAATATCATAGTAAAGAAATCTAGAGCACATAATTAAGATCGTTAAAAATTATAAATTTTATTCGAACATATCTTTACTTTGGAAATAATAATTTAGTTTGGAAATGCATTTATGATAGCAGTTAGCATTATGCGGACTTCATTAGCAGTTGAAACAATCCATAACATTTTGTAATATGTCTTAAGATAATAAAAGCATTACTTTCTCTTTACAATATTGTCATAAAATTCGTTTTCGCTTATAATCATTATGATTTTTTGTTAGTAATCATACACATCTAATATTTAACAAAACTTAAACATCATGCAGGTTACCCCATAAAGTCTTATCTCATCCTCATCATTTTTAAACGTCAGAAATTACAGTCATAAAAGTTATATCTATGTATAGTTAAAGAGCCTAAATTATTTAATGATATTTTTTACATTGCTTTCTAATTCTTCTTCCTGGTTTTTATATGTGTGTGATTTCCATCGTTTTTATATCACGAAATAGGTTGGTAAAAATATAACACATTCATTTTTAGCATATTCAGATGTTAAAATGTTAGGAAAGTCTTTCTTTTTCATTTACTGTAAATTTACATCGCATTAGTTCTATCTCATCCTCTTAAAATCTGAACATCGACAGCTGCAGTCATAAAATTGGTATCTATGTGTAGTAAGATGAGTTGCATTATAAGATCGGAGCTTTATACTTTTTGGGAGTTTTTTCTGCGATTTCCAAAATTTTTATACCATGAAATAAGGCAGGGAGAAGGTAATGACGTCTTAATATTTTTCCCCACCCCTCAAGTATAACAATAATTAAAACTTTTTTTTCCACTGTACGATTAAAATGGTACCTGGTTGAGACATTCGAAAACAGTAAATCATCCGTTACTGTGATGACGCAGAATGACCTCCATGCCCATTGGAGATTACATCAATGAACTTCCTATAAGGCTTCCTCAAAGAGCAGACATCTGAGACCTTCTCCGACAACGTTGCAGTGTTTTCGCAGTCGCTTAACTGAAGTTTGTATTAGCATGTCACCTAACATGCTACAAAATAAATAACAGAATATTCAACCTAAATTTCAGATACTTAGTATAGCTGACAGTTAACAAATTATGCACGGATATTAAATGGGACTATTGACAGTTATTTCTCATTTTTTGCCGAAACAATTTTAGAAATATCAAAAAATTAAGCAACTAATTTGTATGTTCTATTATTTGCGGTCAGAATTACAAGGTGCATTTTTGTTCTAAACAGATGTTATTGCGCAACTCTGAAACTGGTTATATTTTCTTATCTAGTAAAAGCTACCCTAATTATTAACTAAAAGACGCTGTAAATTGTCTACTGAAAAATTCATAGCTGCATTATTATGCCTATATGACTAAGACTATAGTTCTCCCTTTTACGGCTGTATCGAAATTCTAAATTTAAGTTGGTTATTAAAAGACTTCATTGCGGACACATTTTATTTCACTTGCCGTAAAACTAATCTGTATTTGAGGCTGAAAAGTTTAAACGAAAGTAGAATGATAATACTTTGATAATTAAAAGCCATTTTCCTAAAACGCACGCTAATACCGATAATGTATAACTGTGCTGATTTCGTGAGAATAGAGTAATTGTAATGTAATATTTAATAAATACATTTTCCAATAATTATTTTTTGTGTAATTTTTTAATCTATTTTCAACAACAAATATATTTTAAAAAAATTTAATGTTTGAATGTATTATTCCTATAAATCTGCTGGTTTTTGTTACTGTTTTTAAGTTGAAAACATATGATATATGAAATTACTAGATAAATTTAACCCGTAATTGGAGACAGGAGTCAAAATGACTCCACGTTGTTCATTAGTTCTGATTATCACGTGGTATTTTATCCTTGAATACAATCATCCCCTCAGTACCTTCAAGTTGTTCTTTTAGCAGTATGTTGGTAAAAGCCTGAGAACACGTGCGTATAACCGAGTTATTCTTTTTCAAAGTTTTTGTTATTATTTATGGAGTCATTGACTCCATGTCTCTGAAACTGCTTTTAATTTGAATAATGCAAAAAAGAAATAAAGAAATATTCTTTAAAAAATTATTTTAAAATATTGTATTCTTCATTTATGTTTGTTAAATTCTAACAGTTATTAAAAATAGTGTAATTCCGTAATATCTAACCGAAGTAAACACTCATTAAAAGATTGTTTCGGTTTTTCTTATAACATCTTTCCAACCTTTAATATTATAACATTTCACATTTTTACTATTAATATTTTAAATATTTTTGGTAACTACGGGATTTCCAGAATGTATTGTGTTTCCAAAATAAATTCCAATGCTGTTTACAAAAGAAAAAAAAGAAAAGAAAAGAAAATGGAGTCATTTTGACTCCATGTCTCTGGCCGCGTGAGGAAATTCATGTCTCCAGTTACGGGTTAAACTAGTAACGAGAGCAACAAGATCAGGTTTTTGTGAAAAATTCAATTAATAAATATAAAAAGAAAAAAAATTGTATTTACATTGCGTCTTTTCTTACAGGTTACGTACTAGAAACTACTGGAAGTTACGTCATCTGCCAGTCTATATTGGGATCAGCCCAATTTGCTGGATCTGCTATTTGGCTTGCTGAACCTTGGGCAACCCGTTATGAAAAAAGAAGACTAGAAGACAAAAAGAACCAAAAATCCCCGGAAGAGCAACAATTGGTCTAGTTCTTCGAAGAATCTATATATTTGCCATAATTGATTGATTGATATACAGAACAGATTAATTACTTAGCTGGTGTATTGTTGTTTGATGGATTTGAGAAGAACATGCCGAATTTTTGTGCTCTCTTAGGCCAGTACTTTCATAAAGACAAAACATTTCTAGAAATATCTAGAATGTGATGATTCTCTGTTTCTGTATTCTCTAGTACTTATGAAAACAGTTCTGATTGTGATCTGGATTGTCTTGAGACTCTTTCAATCAGAAGTTGTTTATTTGGTAGATTCCTTTTACCAAGTGAAATATCTCTTTCATCTAAAATCTTGAATTAAAAATTTATTATTTTCCTCTGATCCCACCGATCCTGAATTATTGCGATTGAATTTTAATTTCGAAAAGTTGAATATATCACTCATTGCTCTTGTAAATGTTATGTTTGTGATTTTTGTGACTTTAAATTTGCCTGTTCAAAACAATATAATATGTATTTTTTTTAATTAATTTATGTGTATATTTAAGGCCATAGGTCATTTTCAGAATATGTTACAGCTACAAGGTTGAATTTCATAGATAGCTACTTATAAAATATAAATTCAATAATAAGTGCTTTAAGAACTATTAAATACTAAATTACAGAAAAATTTCTCTCAATCCTCAGTTAATAATTTTATAAGAAATTTCATTTATTTTAATATGAATAACCTATAATTTTAAACATATAAAATGGTAAAATTTATCTCATTTGAATCTTAAAGAAATATTTAACATTTACTTAATTAGCAAAGAAATTCCGTCCAAAGAAAAAGGACAATTTCATTTTTTCTATTTCAGAAATAATACTTTTTCAAACATGAAATGTTTATATTGTTTTTTCTTTGGAGACAGAATTGATTTGAAAAGAAATGAAAAAAAAAAGACTTTTGATATTTTTATTCATAAATTATCCGTGATAAAATATATGGCTAATTTTTTGAAAAACATTTATGAATTTGTAGGATTTATACATTCGGCGTAACATTTTCAGTGCCCATAACGTGCCAGTGCCTGATAAGATGAAAACTATCCACGCCCCTAAGCGTGATAAAAGTTCGTAAGTGGTTAGTCACGCACTTGATCAATTAAAGTCAGCACTCATCACTTCTTTCAATCAATCCATCATTCTATAAATGCAAGATTGTGCATTTATGTAGACAATTCACGAAAATGTTATAATAACTCTTGCCTCCTTAACAATTTGTCAGCAATTAACTTTTTGGAGTCTCAGATTATCAATAGCATAAAAGATAACATTAATATCTTTAGAAGTCTATGTTAGAGATGTTTAATACAGCACTGAATAAAAATATTCGGCAAAATAAGTGAGATATTTTAAGAACTGTGTGTGTTATAGATATCTTCTGTATTTATTATTGTTTTCTGTTGAGAAATTCTGAATTTTTGAGACTTAATTTATTTTTAAATGATAAATAGACATAAACAATAAAATAAAAGATATTACAGAGAGAATGCATTTCAAGATCTACTTAACAAAAATTAAAATGATGAAAAAAGTGAAAATGAAAATATAAATAAATGCAACAAACTGGCTTTAATATTACAATTATAAAGACAAACGAAAATTTCATTACCATACTCGTGAATGTACTTGATTTTCAAGCAAAAAATTCTTTGGATAATGTCTACATCGTTCTAAAGAACAATTAACTAAAAGAAAGATTTCAGAATTATTTTTCATGAATACTATGTTCCTTTATTTAACTAAAAAGACGCTTAATATATCTTTTGCAGGAGCAAAGCGAAGTTAAACTTCCGATTTCACTTCTTAAATAATTTTCTTTTAATCAAAATTAGGTAAATATCTTCCGAATAAAAAGACATTTCCTAGTTTAGATTTTAAACAGAGGAAAATTCATACTTTTGGAAGACAAAATGTTCCATAAGTATTTTTGAAACATTTTTTTAATGAAGCTTTAATCTTTGTGAGAGAAACTTTATATATATATCTTGATAAAATAATGCGTGAGTCTCTTGTATCCTTTGTCCTTTCCTCTTTATTCTTCATAGATCAATGTATTATAAGGAACTTATAACCATTGAATGGAATGGTTAATAGAAATAGTTCATTAACCATCATGTAATTTAATTTTCTTCTTTTTAATATTATCTCATTGTCTCATGTATTATTATATAACAATAATATAACTATTCCAAATTAAAAAGTCTGCGATTTGGCAACTTTCAGACATTTATTTAATCATGAATCATATGTCCATCATTAATGAAACTAATATTTGTCATGCTATTTAATTATTATCATGATTTTACTAAAAGAAAGCTACATATACAAGATAAGGTTTTGTTAGCTTGATCAGGAAGAGCATATGTATTTTGGACCTTAGGCAAATTAATATTGTAAATTGATAGAAAGAATTTCTGAAATAAAATAGAATACTTTATTTTCAAATTATTTATTTGATTTTACTGTCTTTAAACCTCAAGACTTAATTTTTATTGAATTAATATTGTATCACTTATTTTATCCTTATTTTGTAGTACATTATAATGTATTTTCCAATTTCCTATCAAATGCCAAATATTTATGTGCTGAGTTTATTGTGTTTCAAACTTACGTCGAAAAATGCAAAAATTATACAATATTATGGTTATTTTGTGTCTCCTTTATATTACCAAAAAGCATTTGCCTTTCTGTGAAATAAATTCTTGGAACCAGAAGCATTAAAATTATATTTTTTCGAAAACCGCGTCATTAAGCATCATAATAAAATTCTCGAGGTAAATAAGAGTTTCTTTTATAAAAGCCATAAAATTATTGTAATTTTATCAATCTATATAGTTATCTTGCTTTCTGAACAAATGATTATTGGAAAAAAAACTAATGTAAATTTGATTATTAATGCCTGCAGAATATGCCTAGAAATAAAATTTTCAAGATGCTTTGACATCACTGGGACTTTAATTTCAATTGAAGATAAAATGCAATTCGACATTTACAATCATTTTTGATTCTATAACTGAGATTTTTATAATAAATCATAAACATACTTATTTTCAATATGAGAAATATTAAATCATGCCGAAAATAACAATTCACAATTTAAAACAATTTTTTTCAAAATTTTTTATTTATATTATTTACAATTAAATATTCCTTTATATGTGAGTATTTTATCCATAATGTATTCACCGCTATATTGAAAAAAGATTCCAACATATATCAAGTATAATCAATGAAGCATTAAAATCCGATTAAATACTACATCTGTATGAATGAATGTATTCGCGATGCATTTGCTGATACTTTTATGTTATAGTGTATGAGGAATTAAATCTACCTGAAAACAGAGCAATTGAAATGGCCCAATATTATGAAATATTTATAATGAATAATGTGTAATTTTGAATGAAATGGAAATTGTTAGGATGCCGATATTTAAATATTTTAGTCGAAAAAAAGTTTTCGCAAAGAAATTATATTAAAATATTTCAGATATATCAAAAGATATAAAAATATGAAATTTGAATTTGTACGTAAACTGAGGTATAACTCACCTTGTAAAAAAATCATCCGTAAATACTTTTGAATATTTTTTATTTAAAAAACATTTTAAACATTTAGCAAAATTATAAATAAAAAATCAATACGATTTTCTTTAGAAAGCTAAAACTTACTATGAGTTTTTTAAGCAAATTGAAATGTCAAAGGTTCCGTTTCAAAAATTATATGTGTAAAGCATTTAAATCCTTAATTTCTTTAAATAAGAAAAAAAATTTAAGGGAGAATGATTTTTTTCTTTCATTATTTCTAAATGCATATCTATCAAAAATTAAAAAATGATTAAAATCATAAAATACTAAATTTTTTATCTAGATGTTTAAGGTATGAAAAGAAACTTGATTTTCTTGATTTACAAGCAGAATTTACTGTATCATGAAATAAAAATTTGATATAAAAAGAATTTCTAAAATTACAATTTTCTTTTTTACTTTTCCTTAATTTCTTTCTATCATATTTAATATTTAGTAAAATAATTCCATATGCCTTTTTTCTTGCAAGGTACTTCAGAGAATTTTATGCGCCTCAATTTCTTTCTAATATTAGTTGATGATGAAAGAGCTTGGTAAACTTAATCAAGAATTATAACCTTAACACTGAATTCCAATTGTATTATGCTTTGCATTTTCTAATTGAAATGTGTTATGTATATATATCTTGTTTTCATATTTTTGCTGAATGTATCCATTTTTCACTCAATGTGTATTCACTGTGATGAAATGAGATATTATAAATCTTGATTTTTATTGTTTGCGCAGATAATTCTGTTAATTCACTTGAAATGATCTGAATAATAATTTATCTTCAGTGTATTGCATAATCTGTAATTTAACAAATTAATTAAATACGTTATTTATACCATCTTTTCTTTGTATTTTTCTTTGAGCTTCAAAAATGTGAAAAAGAAATACTTTTTAACTTACTCGAACACATTTTGTTAAAAAAAAATGTGAAAATTTAAACATCGTTTTAATTTTCTGTTCAATAAAACTGTAATGTTAGTATACGAAATTGAAAGGTGTCTAGAAGGTCTTTGAAAAATTTGTATTTATAAACAGGATGTGTTAAAAATAAGTACAAAATTAAGAAAAAATATATATAAATATATGTTATTTCTGTTTAACGCTACCATAATGCCGACGTTAATGAATTAATTCACTTGGAAGATGATGACAGATACTTGAAGAATGATAATCTTTTTCTGGACAATCTTTAATAAATTCATTTCTGTATGAAACATTCCAACAGCACTATGTACAGAAGTTAAAGTCACCTGCGATTATCTATCAAATTTCAATTACTTTTATACGAGAAGTAAATTACTTCACGTATGGAAGTAATTCATTCACGTCACGTAATTCATTGAAATGGACATATTGAAATTCTTGAATATTAATGTAGTATGGTATTAAAAAAGAACACGTTCTTGGTCTTTTTGCACTTTTAACTCACCTTCAGAAATAACATAAAAGAAACTTGAAACATCCCATACTATAATGTGCATCAAGAATGGGCAATTTTTTAGGAATTGACCAAGAAAAAAAAAGCATTTTGCCGAGACGATGTAATTTACTGTCAAATGCAACAGAAAATCAACAAAAATTATTTTAAGAATTTTTAATACTAATAAGATGAATAAAAGTGTAATTGCATTTCTAAAAGCTATATTTTGCTATAAATATAGTGTTTCAATTACCAATAAAATTTCTTTTCTACTATTTTAAATTCGAAGGGAGCCAGATAGAACCTCAAAATGGGCCACATCTGACCCGTAGGCCATAGATCACTCGTCATTATTATTATTCCTGCAAATCTGTTACAAATCTGATAGTTTCTACTAAAGTTAAGTTTTTCATCGTTCTCCGAATACGTTATATTAATTGGGAGACATGGTAATTATTATGACATAAGTTCCTCAATTTTTCGATAATTTTTGAGCAAAATAAATTTGCGAATAGATTCAGCAGTATTTTATATACCATCTCTCCAAAATTTTAACTATTTTCGTTTATTATCTTTCAGCATGCATTTGAATCGAGAAGTGATCTTGACATAGAATTATTTATTTTTATAGCATAAAAAATAATTTTCAATTGAACTTATGTTTAAAAAGAATCTTTTTCTTTTCGTATTCCATCATTATACACTAAGGCTCTTTCAAAAAATTTTAAAAATATTTAATGAATGTACCAGGCACTACTATCAAGGCATCTGAAAATATCTTAACCCTTTAAAGGGCCATTTTTTTCTAGTCATATTATGTTTAAATATTTTTGGGCTTGAAATTAGAATAGGAAAAGGGATTCATTTAGCTTATTAGATAAATTTAACTTGATTAATTAATTAATTAATTAATTTAATTCATAATTAAGTAACAAATCAAGACACATCATTTTGTCTGAGATAAAGAACTGAAGCATCTAAGTTTCTGACTTACTAAAAAAATTTGTCAGAACTTATGTCAACCTACATAATTTCATAAAAAGATTGATAAATTTGGTGGAAAGCATACTTCCCACGGCCTTAGAAAGGGTTAAAGAAACAATTTAGTCGAAAAGTGTTTAATAAAACAGAAGTGGTATTAAAGAGGAACTTTTTTTTGAAACCTGAAAGCTATAGATATATTTCCAAATAACACTTTGCAAAAATAAATTTTCATTAAAAAATAATTTTATTGATTTATTAATAATAAACAAAATTTATGATGAAATATTGGAAAACTCATAAAACATTTAAGGATTCTTTTGAACAACCACATTCAACCATTCGGTTACTCCCAAATTGGTATTCGCTTTATTCAAAAGTTAAATGAAAGTTAGTGCATATCAAATGTTGTCCAAAAAAAAATCAATTGAATACACTTAAGCAATTCAAAGAGGAAAACACGAATTGATCGATGCCAACGGAAGTCTTACATAGAATAATAGGATTAGAAAAAGGGGAAATAATGCCCATGAGATCCTAACTCTTTCGTTTTCAGTAGCAGAGTCTTTGTTTTACTTTAGCAAATGAACTTTCTGTAGAATAAGGTAAGATTTTAGCATTTTTTTTTTAATTTTTAATTGAATAAGAAATATCACAATAACACACTTTAAAAAATATTTATTAGTCTTTATATATTTGACCTTGCATTTCGTAAATCTTGATCATAGTGCATGTTAGACATTTTTCTTTTTAAAAGGCTAATTTTCCATACAAAACATTTAAATTAATTGACTTCGATAAAGCATTAAAAAGCAGACGTTAATGAGCAACTGTAATTTTTGCTTGTTTTGGAATGAAGATTCTTAATTTTTTTTTTTTTTATTTTTTTTATTCTGTGTTTATGTAGAAATACAAACTTGCTACTATTCCGTTGCTTAAAATTTCACTAATTAAAATAAATATCTGGAAAACTGATTTATACCTATATTAATTTTGCTATCTTATATGGTTGCATTATTTCCGAATCGTAGACAGTTTGCTTTCCTATACATTCATTTTAAGTAGTAATAAGCCCCATTTGTATCTGCAGTAAAATTAAAAATTTTCTTTGTTTTAATATCTAAGAATATAAATTAATGATGATTATGGATATAAAATGATTCAATTACACAAATAATAAATAGATTCCTGCAAATATACAAGACTGCAACCAACTTTTGATACCAAGTTAAAGTGACTCCGGATTTAAAGAATAGTTAAAGCTTGGAAAGGATTTTTGCAATAGCAATTTTAAGTATTGCTCACTTATAAAAGAGCTCATACACAAGATACCAAGATTATCATACACGAGATACCATTTTACAAATTTATCTTTCAAATGAAGCAGTTTGGTAGTCGTTTGAATATCGTTTCATAGCTCTATACTTTAGGATGTGAAAAGAAATTAATTCTATTTCTAATCTATCTTAATTTTATCATAGCTGTCTCAACTATGTTTTTATAAATAGCAATAAATTATATTAAAAAAATACTTATTCACAAAATATGCCATCAAACAGATATAGTATATATAGTATAATTTTGTGATAATTTTTATACGTGCGATATACCTGCTTTAGATGAATCTTAACATCTATAACTAACTGCACTCGTTAATAAAAAAGTATATAAAATATCTGTGTTTCTTTTTCATACAATGATATTTCCATAACGACATCTCCGTTGACAAACTACCCTGATTAGAAGATCTGTGTATAAATATCAGATCTCTTTTTTAAAATTTTATTATTTTTTAATATTGCAATTTCATGCTAAATGTATCTAAAGATAGAATCACTAGGCAGCAGTATTGTGACGCAGAGCACAAAAACGATATGAAAATATAAAACAACCGAATCTGTAACTTACAATATTAAATAAAATAATATGGTTCCATGCGGTAAATATTCAACTGGTAATCTCTGAAAAAAGATAAATTCTACAAATTATTTTGTTTGGTAAAAATTGTAATTTATCTAAGTGAATGCATATATCTAGTAATATTGTTTTAAAATCACATAATTAGCAGTTGATTGAGGTAATGATAAGAATGTATCGCATTTTTCAGATTCCTTGTTGTGGCCTATAACGATTTTTTCACAAAAATAAAAATTAATATATCATTTACAATACAGATTAAAAGATTTTTATTAAAAAATTTACAATTAGAATTCTAATTTTAAAAAACAATCTTTTGAATAAAAATTTTAAATATCATTTACTTTCTACAGAATTTTTTTTTTTTTTTTTTTTTAAGATTAGGTATGTGACACTCCGATCTTCAAAGTATTTTGTGGTAGAATTGACTGAGAGAAAACTATTAAGACTTGAAACTACTTAAACTATTTATTTATAAACAAAAAGCTCGAGTTGATCTTTCATATAATAAATAATAATCTGAGTGCTCAAGAAATTAATTTAAAAAAACTCTGTATTATTAAAAAAAAAAAAAAAAAAACTTATTTCTTTTTTTTTAAATCCTGATTCTTAAAAGTTTCCTGAAATCTATAACTTGCAAGTTCATTTATTTTAACAATTCAGCTGTTACATATTAGAGGTAGAAAAAAAACACTGCTATCAATACAGAACATGAGTTTTCAAAAAAAAATCATTATTAACCGGACTATCAGTCAATCTATCGATTTTATCCTTTGAAAATGCCATTAAATACTGTGAAAGAGTTTCGTAAGAAAAAATATACTGAGTTTCTTTCACAAATATTGCAAAAATTTCCATTTATCATAGTGAGCAAACATGCAATATCACATATGCATGTTTCCGCCAAATCTTTTTTTTATGGAGAGAAATGCAAAAATACCTCATTTATCTCGAGTATAATAATAATTTTAAATATTATTCATAAATATTTAATAGGTAATTAACAAAAGCAAGGAAAACAGATATGAAATATAATATGAAGAATTTCACATCAAATTTGCTGACTGAAAAAAATCGAGAGGAATTTTTATTTCTTCACAAGGAATGTTTAGATTGTTTCTCTGGATATCTTACAATAGCTGACAGTAAATTCCTATTGTAATAAATTTCTTTTCTAGGAATAAAAGATATTTTTGCTTCACATTTCCTGGTAAACTTTTAACAACCCGACAATGATCTTAAGAATAATGTTTGCAGTTGTGGATAAAAGAAAAGAAACACCCCAAACTGCTAGAAGAAAACGTTTCTCAGAAAAAACGAATGAAATGCTTGCTCTCTAGCATTGAAAAAAAAAAAGGCTGTTTTATCTTCCGGAAAGAAACGGCGAAACAAGGGGGAAAATAACAGGCTAAGTTCCTTCAGGTATTAGTTCTTTTTCAATAAAGAGCTCAATCGCTTTTTATAATAAATTCAATGCCAGCCACTAGAAAAAAAATCCATTCTTAATTTCAGTTTTGTAAGACATTTGTTTATTTCCAACAGGGGAACTCGTTTGCGTTTAGTAAAAATAATCTAAATACTTACTGCTAAGTATTTACAATATCTATTTAAAAAAAAGAAACAAAGAAATCCACTAGGTTATAAGATAAAAAGAAAATGAGATGGAGGAGGAATCATATCTCAAGAAACGATCTGATTTATCCTTTCAATGTGATTCGACTTCGGCACATGTTTCAGCGTTTTTTATTTTCAATGGAATTTCTATTGCCCGTCTTACAGTATGTCTATGATTTCCAGCAATACAATAATAATAATAATAAAATACAGATTTGTGATATATCTTTTTTTTTTTTTTTTTTTTTTTTGTATTTCTTCCTGAAATAGCAGAAGTTTGTTCTCAATTTTGCTTTATCACGATGCTTTTGAAGAACTTAAAAATTTAGAGCTAAATGTTCCGAAACATGAATCTTTTGCGATACATTGATTTTATTACAGAGCTGGTAAATAAGTTTAAAAATTCACTCAAGATTATAAAATAGTAGTAGGCTGGAGTGTAATTTAAACGAAATTTAAAAATAACGCTTACAAGAATGTCAATGAAATATGTGCAGTGGTACTGGACTGTGCAGCGAAAAGGGCTAAATTAATCCGGTTCTTCAAAAGTTAATAAATATGAGCCGGGTCTCATCAAGCGCCATTCCTTGCAAGAAATTTATTTATCAAAGTAGTTAGAACCATTACTTTTTGCTTCTTTTCTTGAACAAGATATGAACTCAAAACATGAACAACCATTTCTTGAAAAATAGGTTTAGGTTTTTTTTATTTATTTTTGCGTGTTTTTGGATCGTAATAGTTTTCGATTCGAGCACGTCTGCATCTGTTTGAGGTATTTTTGTTTAAACGTACGAATCATTCTATTGTCTAGATGAATAGTTTGTTGGAACTTTTTATTGTTTAATTTACATATGTAAACTTGTTAAGAAAGGCAGAGTTTCCTTTTCATTTGATTTGATTTATTCGCTTTTTGAAAAAGCACTATTCTGAACTTTTGATAGCATTGAACGATTGCTAATACAATAATCTTAACCGAAAAGAGACTCTTATATATGCTCTTATTTCCTTCATTAAAGTATTTCTATACGATTATTAGCTAATATATTAATTGAACATATAAAACATATTAATTGAATTATTTGTGGCAGTTGCATTTTAGTCTAGAATGAAAGAAAAGTCGTAAAAGTTTACCTAAATTCATTTTTTTATATATTGTATTTTTTTATTTTGTTGTTTTCTCTAATATTTTAATTTTTGAAAAAAGATTGTTCAGGAATTTTCTGGCAAGCATGTTGCATTATCCACGATGATGCTTTATTTTATCATATAATAAATACACAAGTGTATAGTAAGTGTAATCTTCAAAAAAATCTAGCTGGATATTTTGATGATTTTCCAGATTTAAGACATTCTTTGTTCGAAAAATATTTTTTTTAATTATAATGTTCTGTCTCTGTCTGCTCGTCCGTCTGTGTAGACGTGAATAGGATAAATCAAAAACTAAATGAAATACTTGTATGAAAATTTGTATGCTGTCATTTTCATGAATGTTTAGATGAATGAAATCGGACATGAAATCTTTTCACCAAAATTGTTGATTATACAAATTTTCGAAAAAATCGGCGAATGGAATGATGCACCATACTAAAATATACACGAATCCTACAAAATAAAGCCAAAATATTGTGGAAAGATAGAAAAGAGTAAAACGGTGAATACTCCAAACATTCACATTATTTATAAATACTACTAATGTCGCTTTGTTATAACAGTTTACTCGATAGAACTACATAAAAATTTCCTCTAAAGATATTTTTCCCTCCAAAATAGTTCAGATGCTTGAAAACTCAGCTTCTTTCATCATCATGTTCTTTAGTAAAATTGTGTAAAGTGGTGATAAAGAAATTCACATCTTTCTAATACGAAGCGCCCAAGAAAATATGACAAGAAATATAAGCTTGAAAAAAGGCTTGAAAAACCATTTGTGGTATCCCGCTTTTCGGATGTATTTTCGGGACATTTGTAATAAAAAGAAACTCTCTTAATTATATTTTAGGACAAACGTTTTTCCAATACTACGAGCATGAATGATATGGTTTTGAAAGTTTTTATTTATTTTTTATTTATGTTTGGAACTCCTCATTAAAACCTATTAGATAGGATTAGTTTCGTGGGTTGAAAATTAAACCTAATTAAACCTTAGTATTTAATCAGTAAGAGCATACAACGAAGAATGGCTTAAAGCAAAAGTTTGGACAGATTTCCTTTGATAGGAGACAATGATATTTTTGAACATCTCCGTCGTTATGTTAAAAAGCAATATCTTAATGGAAATTTTGATAAAGAATAGGGTGATTTTAAAACGTCTGTCAAAATTATAAGTAAGTGAGAACAGACCGAAATAAGAATAATTTATAACAACATATTCGTGCAGGAATGGAATATTGTGGTTGTAAAAGTAGTCTCCGATAGGGCTACGTTTAAATGTAGAAGTGCGTTTAAACCCTAATTGTCTCCTCAAATAATAATTCACATGGAACTAGAGCATGTGAGAACTATGAAAGATTGCCGATTAATGTTACAGTTATGTTAATCGATATTAGAAGAAGATATTAAAGCTTATTAGTGGGACTGTACCTTTTAACCAATCTATTGAATGGTCATATATATTATATATATATTGCCCAATATTTTGAACCTCTTTTGAATATATTTGAAACCTCTTTTCGGTGTTATTCAAGTAGTTTGTATGCAAATGTATTAAAAGCGAAATTGGATGGAGTGTCAGCTCTTCAGAAATAAAATCGGAAATTATCTCGTTACTTCATATGCCTTAATATGGATCTCATGGTGTTAGCTAGTTCTTCAACAACCACAAATACCACAATTGAATAAATGGGTTACCTCTTCTTGGAGCACATTTAATCCGAAGTAAATATTATAAGCAAACGTTCAGTTGTTACTGTAAATGTGAGCCGAGATACTTGGTAATATAAACCAATGTACAGAATTTCTGTACATTTTGCATTACTACTTATGGGCGAATTTTCGAACATATATTGTAAAAATTCGAGTAGTTAATAAAAGATTTGTTTTGTAGTATATTAAGATATCCGCTTCTTTCTTATTTCCCTTATGTATTAGCGCTGACAGGCATCATTTCTACACACGTATTCAATTACAAAATCTGCCCCACCTATCTACCTTCACATTGTTGCCAGAAATATTAGAACCACTCCGTAAATTCTTCATAAATTAAAAAAGGGGAAATGACGAAGCTCATTGGAAGATTTTTGTGTATCAAGTACTATTATGTACAGTTATATAAGTATTTGTTGAAAAATAAAAAGATATATTAGATTTTTGCTCTCATCAGTTGTCAGCTTCGAAAAAACTTCAGTAGAAACATCATGAAGTTAGTTGGAAGAGAGATATGGCAGCAGAGAAGTACACAAAAATAAAAAGACTAATCAAGAAAAATGGAAGAAAGAAAAGTTGGAAACTATTGTCTTAATCCACCAGCGCACGCACGGGGTATTTTTTGACTCCATCCTCTCTCTTCTGTTTAAAAATTCTAGGAATTTATAAAAAAGTTTATACTTTACTTTCTTAGGGGAGCTAGAAGGAAAAAATTAGAACGGCAGAAATGATTGAAACACTGTATCTCGTGTTTTACCGGAGGGTTGGAGTCAAATTAAATCCAGCGTGTGGTAACATTTCAGATTCTGTTAAGACGACGTTCTGGCATAGGGGTAGAGCGTCTTCCCCGTGATCCGGGCTTCTTGGGTTCGGGCATGATTGTTATTTCTCTGTTCAATATGTGACTTGTGTGATTGTGTCCTCCTATAAAAAGGGGTTGTGCAAGCGAATGAGTGATGCGTGAGTGGCGAAGTCGTACTCTTGGCCCTAGTTGGTTTTCTAAAGCAAGAGACGCACCCCCTATCGGCTTAAATCGCTATCTTAGTAACAGCGGGCTTGTCTAAGTGCAATAAGAAACAACAACAACAGATTCAGTTAATATTTTGGCTATGACAGCGTACGAACATGAGCAGTAAAAATTCGTAGATATTCTCACCAGTGTTCCTCTTATTAGTGAAAATGATTATAGATCAGATATAGATGAAAATTTGGAAAGTAAACAAAACGCAGATTTAGAATAGTCTAGAAAATCTGAACGATAATCTTTTGCTGCTCATAAAAAAGTAGCAAATCTTTATATAAATTACATTTCTTACGATATGAATAAACTGTCTTGAAATTTTTGTTGAAAATTCATTTTATTCTGAATGAGAAATTATAAAAGTGCTTTTTTAAATATGTATACAAAAATGAAAGACAGAAGTTATGAATTTTCGAAGTATGCATGTTTTTAAGCTTCGTTCTCCAAAAAATTTCAAATGTAAACTACATGTAAAATACAGAGTTTCTTATTTTTTCAATATTTTTATACAGAATAAAAAACTACTTACTTTAAAAATAATAAGTCTTATATGACTGGAATGGGGAAAAGCGAAATGAATACAAAAAAGGTATGGAAAAAAGGGGATAAATTCAGTTTTGTGCTTTCTTACTAAAAGATCTTTAAATAAAACCATATTTGCATGAAAAATATTCAAATACTCTGCCCATGTTTTATTTTTGTACAAATAGCCAATAAGATAAGATATAAGTGCTTGGATATTTGGGATCAAAATGACTCCACGCATATGGTAATGTTCAGAATTTAATGTTAGATTGCGGATCACCACTTTCATCATCTTCACCTCAACCATTTCAAATGCGTGGGATTTTAATTTGACATTTTATATATGTCTTTGGATCAAAGGAAAGAATTAAGTAAACTTACTTCGCAATATCTTTCCCGTGATTTTATTCTATGATGTTCTCTGTTGATTATGTTATCCAATTACTTTTTACTAGCAGCCTTTGATGACTAGTCAGTTAGCCAGGATTGGTGATTGCTAAAATTTTAAATTTAATATTTCATATTGCTCCCTCTTAATGATTTCCTCACTAAATTATTTTTAAACTTCAAATTTTGATAGACATGTAACATGTACTGTAATGTCCTGATCTAGACTGCTCAAATAACGAAGCAGAATTTCCAGATAATTCTTTATTTTACAGCCCTATATATACAAAGAACAACTTGTTATAATCTTGGTTAAATAAATAGATAATTACACCTGTAGTAGGAGATACAACAGTCAAATCGGAGGTTTTTCTTGAAACTCAGTTCTTTATCTCGTCAACACGACCATTCCGGTGGTAGTTTCTCAGTCCAACAGTTCCTGCAATTCATTTCTTTTCTATCTCTAAAAAAAATCTTCGCGCTTTATTTTGGCGACAATCTCCGCCTCTTAATTTACGTTTGTCATTTGAGCTCTCCTTCGGCCAATCGGGGTTCAGCCATATGCTCTCTCAGCGGCGCCAGTGGATCGTGGGAAGGTCCTTTCACAAAGAGAAACATCTAGCATCCAGTTGTTCGGACACCCCTTTCTCTTTGAAGGTACTGTCAATACCTCTGGGACGAGGAATTCCATATGTGGTCTTTCATTGTAGTCGCTAATGAACAGATGCGAGACCACCCAGGTGAAAATATCCATCATCTGGCTATCTCGAGGAGTTTAGTAAGTAACAGCGACGACACAATGAATTAGTACAACACAATGTCTTATCAGTACTGGGAAACGGGGAATGTTACAGCACTATTTTAAAAGCTTTCGTTTATCATGCTATTCATTTCTCTAATTTTCTATTATTTTACTTGAAATTTTAACTTTAATTTAAAATCGAAATGATTAAACTGAGACTAATTCGAAAAATTTCTTACAGAAACTGTTTAAAAATGAGCGCACTTTGAAGATGTTCTAACATTGTTTGATTTTAAAATTAAACTTAATTATTAATATAAGAAAATTTCAAAAACATACTCAAAACACAAACCTATCCATCATGAAAAGATAAAACGAATCTTCATACTTTCATTGTATGATCCATTTTAAATTTGCTTATTTTTTTTTACCTTATACTGTTATTGTTATATTATATCTTATATCATGCTTGCTGGTTTGCATCTTACTTCATTACTTTCATTTTTTTTTTTATTTAAACCTTGCTATTATTTTTAAGTTTTAGGTACTTTACCTTTTCATAATTCTGTTATAACTGTAGATTTCTTAATATTTAAATTCTCATTATATATAAATTTTATATTATATTTTATCGATATTGTTAGAAATTATAAGATTTGGCGAATTTGAAAGCCTTTGCTATATCTGTCTGATTTGTTCTGCTGTACGGGCTCCCGCCCCATTGCTTGTAAACTACCCACATATCTACTTTGGATTGGTAGGTTTTCTCTATCTTAGGCACCTTAATCGTCCATAATGAAAGAAAAATCCGGGATGAATTTTTGTTGCAACAATAAAAACTATTCGAGTTTCTTTACAACAGGGAAATATATTGTTGGAAAATGAATTTTAAAATATTTTTAAAAATTAATTAAGAATAGATAAAGGACTATATAGCAATAAAATTGGTATCATTGAAACGATAATTTTTTGAAGCTGAAGATGGCATAAAATTCTTTATTTGTTTTGTAAGACATTCAGCAGTTTTAGGAGATAAATTTCAAATTACATTTAATTTTTAATTAACATTTTTTAAAAATATTTCTAGGTTGACATTTTCACTTTCCAATGGTATATCTGGTAGATCAAATCTATTAGATCTAGATCCATTGCAGAGGTTCCCATCCTTTTCTAGACCATTACCCCCTTAACATGAAAAAAAACAAAAACATTTCAATGTCCCAGCCTTCCTCTTCTATAAAGCTTACTTATACCAAATATTAAAATATTTTTGCCTCTGAACCCGCTGCTACCGCCACCGAAGGCTCCCACGCTCAATGGGAAACGTTACCGCCCCTATTGAGAACCTATTGTCTAAAGGTATTTTCTAAAGAGCGACAACACAAACAAGTTCATCTTTATTTGTATTAACAATAATATTAACTTCTGTTAAATAAGTTATAAAATTATAATTTAAATTCGTTTTATGTATAACCAAATGAAAAATAATCATCTTTTAATATTATTATTTTTAGCATGTTTCATTCTGCATAAAAAATTTAGTCAAATGCCAATGTATATTCATTTTTTATTATTATTATGTGTTTACTAATTCATTTTTGATTTGAACTTATGATCGTTAAAACTAGGCCAGCAGACCATATAACCACTTGAATCACTAACAAAAGGAGATCTCCATCCAATCCTATTCCGCTTATGTTTGGAAGTGAATTAATAAGTGTACGCTTCTATAAAATTATAAACGTAATTATAAATTTTCCTATGAAGAAATTGGAAAGCCTTTTGAGAAAGTCTTGCATCACTTTCACTGTTCAGTTTTATCTAGATAACATTGAGCCGGCGTCCTGGCATAGGGGTAGCGCATCTTCCCCGTCATCTGGGCGTCCTGGGTTCGAGTCTCGGTTTGGCATGGTTGTTGTTCTATCTGTGAGATACGTGAATGTGCCCTCCTGTAAAAAGGAGTTGTGCAAGCGAATGAGTGATGCCTTAATAGTAAAGTCGTACTCTTGGCCCTAGTTGGCGCTACTAAAAAAGCAAGAGACACTCTCCCACCGACTTAAATCGCTGTCTTCGTAACAGTGGACTCGTCCATTACAGGTGCCGTAAGAAACAACAACAGATATCATTGCGTACAAATTATATTCGAACTTTGAAGTCAATGGAAAATTTTATTGTGGGATATGATGGTTAGATTTCTTATTCATATTTTCTTTGAACTAAACTTGTCTCTCTTTTCAAAACTATCCATGTTCAGTAAGAACTAAGGCTCGCTAGGACATGGATGTGTCTCAAGCGTTAGAATGAAATTCTGAGTGGCAACAGCAACTAACTTTCGGTTAGGAGTTCAGTTTGATTGCAATTGGAAATGTCTGCGGGTTGTTGACTGAGGTTTGTCACATCGTTTGAAGCAACACTGTTTTGTTTTCATTTTTTAAAAAATGTTTCGCAAGTCTTATTCTTACTCTAGTGTTTCTGAGCAACAATCTGGTGGCTGTTGTGGAGGATGTAAGTCTATAATTTAAAGTTATATTTTAATTTAAAAGCAAGCCCATTTCTGTTTACAAAATCAAGCTGAATATTATTGATCTGTCTTGGTTGGTTACAGTTGTTTGTTTTCTTACATTTACACTTATTTAATTCCTATACATTTAAGATAAAGATTTTTGTATTTGAAACAATTTATATTGAATGGAACTGAAAGATTTAATATCATAAAATGTTCTTCGGCTTTGATTTTACTTTTTTTTTTAAATGTTTCACTGAAAATTGACCATTTTTTTTTTCGAATTTTTAATTATTTATATTGAAGATCAGTTATTGATTAAAAAATTTTATGTGTTCTTTTTCTTATGACGCTTGATTCATATTTCTGATTTTTCAAACTTCGCTAAGTGTAATGGCTTGTTTAGAAATTCTGTTATAAAATATACATAATATTATGCTTATTTTGTTATTTTAACAATATTTTATCAGATCTACTTAAACATTTGTTATATTTTTGCTAAGAGTCATACATCTTAATTATTAAAAATTTGCAAATGTTTAAGAAAATTTATTTTAATTTTACTTCATAAATTGAAAAATTTTATAAATGGAGTTATTAGACTGTAAAGCTATAATTTTTTAAGAATTGCTTGTTTTGTTGATTGATGCATAAACTTATGGATGTTTTTGTATTATTTATATTGTAAACTTTATTCAGTATCTTAATATTTATTACAAATGTATTATTTTGAAAGTTAGGAGCTGGAAAGAAAGTTTTGCAACAAAATGAAAAAGAAAATTATATCTATTAATAAATTTCAGATTTGAAATTATTATTTAGATATACAGTATTTGATTTTTAACATCATTATTTTTACAGTTCAGAATTATATTAAGCTTTTATTTTTACTTTGATGTACTTATAACTTATCAAAATATATTATGTAATATCTAAAATATAATATAATATTTATAAATATATTTTTCTGCTCATTTGAAATCTTTGAATCCACTACAATTAAACATGGAATGCCCCTGCTAAATTGGTGATGCTAGTCAAAAGATTAACTAAATATTTTCTTATTAAGTTAAGATTTTTATTTTGTCTAAAATCTTAAAAATTCGATTTCAAAGAAACGCTAAAATAATAATGAATAACTTATTTTTAATTTAATACTAAAAAATCATTTTTTTTTCTCTGTAATTCCAAAAGTATTTTTAAATTGAGTCTTATGATCTGCTTTGTATATATTAATTATTAAGGTGTGATTTGTTTTTTAAATCTTTCCTGCAGTTTCTTTACCCAAATCTCCTGTCCCTTCATTTCTTCCCCTTTCCCCCTTCTTTCGTCTCTGCTGGGCTATTAAAAAGCTGAGAAAGAAGCCCTTGTAATGATATGTGGTTAGTTTGAAGACCAATCAATAACATTACTTGCATGGCTTCTCAACTGTCTCTGCTCTCTTTTCACATTGTGCATTCGTTGACAATGGGGACTTATGTTGGGCCTTTAATTTTCCATTATCCTATTCCATTCCAATATGTGGATGGTTTTATGTATGAAGAAAAAACAGAATCATTTTGTGAGTTTCTTTGTTAATTCTGTAATTTTAGAATTACTTTTATCCTCATAGCTATAAATGTTTGTATAATAATTGGCAAAATCTATTATTTGGTAAAAAATTTTATTTAAAAGTTAATGTCTGTAAAATTTAGCATTAATGTAATTTTATAATTGTAAATGTCACCTTTATAGCTGAAATTAGTTAATGACTTCTGGTTATCAAAAGACATTGCTTTATTGATGTAAAAGAATATAGATCATCATTACATATTGAGTAATTGAAGTGTAGACAGATGCAAATATTGCATGTATTATTTTACATGATCGAAAGTTGCACTTTTATCGATAAAAAAATACTGAGTTTTTTTTATAGTTTTTTATGGTTCCTTCTATAAAATAATAGTATTAATAAATGCATGATTATTGTTCTGGGTTTTTGTGAGAGAGTTGCGATTTTAATTATAAAAGCTTTATTTCGGCAGCAAATATATCAAATTACAGGATTAATATATACTTGAATCCTTTTTAAATTTCAGTTTTTTTGGGGGAGGGGGTAACTTTCAGTCTGTGAGTGCAATATAAGCATTTTAGTATTAAAATTGTTATTATATTAATACTGAAATTTATTGAAAAAAAGGTATAATCATTTTTATATATTTTTATTCAGCATCTTGTATTGCCGTTATATAACTGACAGTGACCAAGGCTATTAGAAAAAGATGTTAATTTTTAATTGTTGCTTTCCATTATCTCTATGACAGAAAAAATTTGTGCATGTCAAGATATGTGTTAGTTATTTTGAAAGAGAAAACTACAGGAACTGTTCTTTCCTCTTCTTTTTACTTGCTCATTTTTAATTGCATGTTGACAATATATTCATATTTTTCTTATGATTACTGTTTCTTCCCATTTTTAGCATGTCGCTGTTTAACCAGGATACCATATGCAACACTGATTGCTACAGTACTATGTTGTACTGGGGTTGGCATATTCCTTGGCTCATTTTATCGTGGCATTTCTCTAACTCTGAGAACCTTTGAAGAAGTCTTCTTGTTTAAATTTGATTGGTAAATAATTTTTATCATTTCCTAGCATTTGTTATTTTTGTGAATTTGAAATGTTTACTTATTGTTGAAGTAGCATTTATTTATTGTAATTTTTAATAGATAATTTTCTCTTTAATTTTTTATAGGATGATATTATTTTCCTTCTTTAATGCAATGATTTATATATTTAAAAATACAAATAGTATCTTATAATTAATTTGTAGTGCTAAAGTTTTACCTCTTGTATTGTAGTTTATTGCTATAGAAATCTGTGGATATTTTTCTGTTTACTATGTGATGAATATTGTACTCTCAAAAATGTTTAAAAAAAAAAAAAAATATTAAATTGAAGAAATATACATTAATTGTTGATAGAATTTAATCATACATTTTAATGAAAATTAGGAATGTTAAGTACCAATAATACTTTGAAATGTATATATATGTTGTTATATAAGTACAGTCATAAAATTAAACTTTACTTTGCCAAAAAAAAAAAAAAAAAAAAAAAAAAAAAAAAATCAAATCAAAGTTATAAGTGTATTTACTTATTTCTTAATTTTAATAGTCTAAATTTTATTTTTGGCTTTATTTTGACAACATTCAAAATTATATGAAGACTTTCAATATTGGAATATAAATGAGTTGAGAAAAAATATTCTTTGAAAGAAAAAGAATCATTCTCTTTTATTAAAAGCTGTTATATTGATCGGTATTGATTAGCTTTTCATTTATTAATGATGTGTTGGGATTTTTTTTAATCTTTTATTTTAGGCTTATGGACTTGCATATTGTTTTCATAATCATTGGTAGCGTAATGGGTGCCTTCAGTTTAATTTTATTATTGGTTGGCTTTTTGGCAACTGGTGCAACTAGAGAAAGAATTTACCGTGGATTCAAATCCAGAATTGGTGGAAGAGTATCATGTGCCTTCGTAAGTAGTTTCAAAAGTGATGATTATTTTTAAAATATATATATATCAATTTTATTTTAAGGTTTGAAATATGATTGTATGAATTTTAATCAGGTAATCATAAATTAAGCAATTGATGCCTACTGAAGTACAGAATAAAGATTTTCAAAAATATTTAATTGGATATACAATATCTGTCTTATTGCCTATGTGTTATGTGTACTGTGCAATTTCATGTATTAGTAAGTGAGAGGATTTATTTTAATATTTAGTATTTCTTTGAAGCCAATGTTATAAACAATCATGGAAAATGTTCCTGCCATTTTTCAAGAACTTTTTTTAAAAAAATCTCTATATAAATGCATTCTTTTTTATTCAGTTTGGAATTAGCATAAAATTCTGATTTTTAATGTTTTGAGATAAAAACATATGTAAATGATCTCATTCAATAATTTAATTAATATTCCTTCCAAGTATCAGGAAAATATTTTTGTGAACAGCTATCATGGTGATTCTTAATTTAAATTGGATAATTATTAATAAAAAATGAAAAGCATTCTTTAAATAATTCTATAAAGCAGGTTATGATTTCTTTAGATCATTTCCCTTCGTGTCTAGGCTTTTATTATTTTCAATGTATTACTGTTTAATTTTTATGTTATGCTTACAAGTTCACAAAATTTCTTATAAACTGTGTGCTCTGTTTGAAATGTGTAATGAAGAATTTTTTTTAAATGATTGTATGTACATTACTCGTATAATTTTTTTGAATTGTTAATGTTTTTTTACTTGACATAAGCCATACATCTTATTGAATTTCTCAAAATAATTAACTATGTCATGGCTATATTTGTAACATCATTGTTTTAATTTTATCTATATATGTATTGTTGGATTATATATATATATATATATATATATATTTCATTTGCGTATATGATGTGTAAAACTTTATATTTATTTTTAGTTTATGGGATTGACATATATTTTGGAGCTGGTCTGGTTAATGGTCTTTGTCTCTCTTGTACTTATAACATTTGTATTCACTGTTTGGTGGGGGATGTGTAATAACCTGAAGTATGAATCAAACCCTGAAAATAAATGTATTGATCTAAAGCCTCTTGGTAAGTTAACAAGTTTTTTTTCTATTGTTGATTAAAAATTTAAGTTACACTTTACATATTGAAAAAAAGGTTTTGATGCATGTAATATGCTTTTATCAAGTATTAAATAACTGCAGATTTTGTGCTATTTGCATATTGGATTGTATAAAAAAAGAATATTATTTAATTCTCTATAAAGAAAATTTCATACTAAACCCATTTACAGCCATAATTTTTAATTGTTAACAAGTACTTTTCATATATGAATTAAATAGATTTACATAGAGTTTATTCTTCATATAAGAGTAGAAAGTTGTAGAGATCTAAGGACTATTTTTATGAAATCAAAAATCTAGATTTCTTTAGTATAAAATTATTTTATTTTTCCATGGACTAACTCTCTTAAAGGCTCACCTTTTTTATGAGTACATGAACCTCAATCCCTAGATACCTGGGGACCTTTACTCCATTTTAAAGGATACCATCCCCTAAGCATTCTGATATTTGCTGTCCTTCCCCATCTGTCCGCAGCTAGCTAGAGGGAAGCTGTTTCCGCTCTGCTTGCTTCTCATAGACAGCCGAAAAACCTATATCAGGTTTGCCATGCCACCGGGAAAACACAGGGAATTTAAAAAGCAATAGTAAAAAACCGGGAAAATGGAGGGAATTTTGAAAATTTTAATAAATAGGGAGGAAATACAGGGAATTTTAAGTTCCTTAGTTATTTTTTCCATCTAAAATATTCCGATCTCTAAAGATTGCAGTTATAAAAAATTCTTTATAGGTTATTCCATTTTCGACTTGCAAAACAACTGTTTTTTCTCTCTCTCTCTCACTCTCTCTCCATGATATTTCCGAATTGCAGCTGACAAGCATGCGCGAGACTTTTGTAACTTCTTGAAAGAATAGAATACATTTCTCTGGTAGGAACATTCAATCTGAATTGGTTTGTTCATTATTTGAGAAACTGAGCGTTTATTTCAAAATCTGTATTTAAAATGAATCGGGCGGATTAAAAAAAATCAAACTTGATTTTGCTAAATGGGTTCGAGCAGTTCTGCCAAATCCATAACAAGATTGCCTGCCATTTCAAAAGAGTCATCATTGATGTTGAACTTAATATCTAAAAGGAATACAGGAAAGAAAGACATGTCAAATGCGAAAATGTCAAATTTTATGTCCGAAAATAAACCAATTTCGAACTTTTTAGTTAAAAAACAAAAATTTTAAATTTATATCTTATGAGCTTTGAAACTTGTGTTACAATCGCCTTTTAATGCATTCAGTGATATATAGAAAATATTTTCACATATATTCACTGAAAGTGAAATAGCTGAAAAATGTACGTTAGGCCATACAAAAATGTTGTACTTATTCATTAAAGATTAGCTCCATAAAACTGATGGCTGAAAAATCTGCAGAAATTGATGCCCAAATACATGAGTTGGCAAAAATGGATAAATAAAAAATCTTACTTTGTAATGCTTTTTTTTTTTTTTTTTTTTTTTTTTTTGTTAAGTAATCATTGAATGATTTGCATCTTGATATAAAAAAAATTGTGTTTTATATAACCTTAATTTTGTTTGACTTAAGTTAAAAAACATGAGAGATAATATATCCCCCTTAATATATAAATTTTGTCTTGCTAAATTCTAGATAATAAATAAAGAGAAATTATTTTTTTTATATGTAAATATAAGCCTTCTTTTGATATGCTATTATTTCGAATAATGTTAAATTTTACCTTCCTTGCCTTGTCTTTTCCACTCCTTAAAATCATATTGTATTATAACTAGCACATGAGTGTCATTTGTGCATTTCCTCGTATCTTGAATATGTGTATAGGGAAAAAGCAGGGAAGATACAAGGATTTTTTTTTTTTTTTTCAGTTTTCAGTGGCAACCCTGTATATGTTGGCTGTGCATATCAATACATTAGACATCCGTTGCGCTCTGGTCCCCAGTTTATTAATTCAACTGGTAGTTAGCTACTTGAGTTGTTAGTCTGCTATTGTTGAAACAAAGAGCCTTAACACCAAGCTCTTAGGCTTGGTATTTGTAATTTTTTTAATTGAGAAAGCCGTCTTTGGTTATATTGGTAAGGTTAAAAGCTTTGGTCTGATGAATTGCTTGTTGAAGTCCAGTCCCGAAAACGCTCTCAATAGATAGTAAAACTGAAGTCTTTTCAAACATTCCAGTCATTACATCTTCACATGCATCTTTGAATTCTTTCAAAGAACTTCTGCTTTTTGCTTTTTTTTTTTTTTTTTTTTTTTTTTCCCATCCCTTAATGGAAATTGAAGGACCTAGGAGTAGTAAGTACCTTGATGACAGGCAGTCTCCTCTCTGCTTTAGAAGTACTAAATGTTCCATTACAAAAAATTCTCAAAACATTGCTAGATCAGGAAGTGAGCCCATGTATAATGTATGTCTGTATGAAGGGATAGCCATCTCCTAAACGCAAAGTATTTCATTTTTAAATGCTGTTCTTCAAACTACTAGAGTGCATTAAAGTAGAGTATATATGTCTTTTAGTTTTATAGCTTCAAGCCTCTTCATTGCTTTAAAAACCACTGTTTTATTTATTTTACATGCTCTTGCCATGGAACACAGGCTTGCATCCACTCTACAGAAGTTAGCCATGATAATACTCAATGTAATTCTAAGGAGAAATGTGCGAATTTCAGACACACACACTTCCTATTTTTGCAGTTCTTTTTGGCTATAAGAAAAAGAAATAATAAGTGCATAAATGAAATTTAAAAATATAATTTATCTTAAACCCTGGAACTTAACCAGATCACAAATCCCTACAGGATATAGCTATGTATTCATAGTTCACTCTCACAGTAAGCAGATAAATTCTCCTAACGTATGAATTGATCCCATTTCTTTAGAAAAACACTTCCAGTTCCTAAAATGAACTCAATTTCTGATGTATTCTCACCTACTCTGTTTACTATTTAGCTTGAAAACCATGATTTTATAGTGAATTGTGATTTCTCTTCAGTTTCACAGAATGGGCCGGTTTTAAAACAGTTACTAAAAAACAATTTAAAATTACAACTGATAAAATAAGTCATAATAAAACAAATTGCCACATGTAAATTCATAATCTAAATATTTCTCAATAGATATGGTAACCACAATAATAAAACTAATAAAGAAATTATGTCGTTTGTAGGTGAAAATACCTTAGATTGTGTTTCAGATGAAATTATTGAAGAAAGTTCTCCTGTTATTACAGAACAATCCTCGGCAAAGCAAGCATCCTCTGATAAACCTGCCCTAAGACAAAAATTATAAGTGCTGATTTCAATGCTTCGATTTTAAAACATTTCAACCTTCAATTTTAAGTACCTGTGTCCATGGCAAATACTAAAAAAGATATCAAGTTAAAAGACCACAATGGTTTTCCCATTCTTTGATACCAAATTGAATTTTTAATTCTGTTAATTCTATTTTAATTCTGTTCCAATTTTTTGTTTCTTGCATTTTAAACAATTTTTCTATCTTAACATGTATTTTTTTTTTTTTTTTTATCTTGAATGACATTTCATGATATTTTGAAGAGGATAACTATGTTTTCTGTGATCTGTTGTTTTTTCATAAGATTTTGTTGTAAATATTAACTTGAAATGTTTTAGAATTTTAACAGTTTTATACGCTACCATGTGTCTGTATATCAACCATATATTTGGTACAATATAGCCGCATTTGGCTCTTGCCCCAGTAAACCCCAAAAACCAACCAACAATTCATTGTTTGAGTTTAGTTTTACAAGTTTGAATCAGGGCTTCAACATTTTACAAATATTTGGCAATTTAAGTACATTTGAATTGTAATTTTCTTGCATTCTATTTACAATACTTTAAGAAATTTCTTCTCACATAAAATTGAGCTAAGTATATAAGTCGTTGAACTTATTTCTCAGCATTTTAATTTCTTTCTAAAAATATCAAACAAAAATTGAAAATTCTTAGCTCAGCAAAATGTTATGAATTGTAAATAAATCATTGTATAATAGCTTTCCTGAATATCCTTTTATGTCCTTTTCAGATTTTTAAAAATAATTCTACATATACTGGCTCAATGATTTCAGATTCACATTTAAAAAATGGTCGTAAGTTATTATAACTTTTTGGATCTTATAATTTTAGAAAGCTATTTTCTTTTCACAAATTAAAAAATTCACTCCTCCTTTTCTTAGGAAATTTTAAAGATATAAGTTCCTTTCATATAGTTTCGTTTTAAGATAGCAAACTGTTTATACCACCAATAAAAAATTCTAATTTTTTTAGTAGCAGCAAAAGTAACTTTCATTTGCTTAACTCTCCTTTCATCTTTTTATCAGTGGTTCAACTCCCGTTGTGTGCCTCCTGGAATACTCGCATCAGACAAATATATTGTGGATTTCAAAAAACATTTT
This sequence comes from Argiope bruennichi, assembly GCF_947563725.1. Taxonomy (NCBI): domain Eukaryota; kingdom Metazoa; phylum Arthropoda; class Arachnida; order Araneae; family Araneidae; genus Argiope; species Argiope bruennichi. Next base: position 108,178,877 of record NC_079162.1, read on the forward strand.
GCTATTGGAATTTTCCGAAAATTATATGGATGTAATTCTTGAAATGCCTTTAATTTAAATTTTTTTAAAATTGGGAAAACTAAAAGAGACCACTTTGCTGCTTGTTGAATTTGAATGTCATATTTTGGTAAACTATACAATGCTATGTATGGAGTTTAGGCTGCCGTGTTTGTATTCTTGTAAAATTTGAAATCATTATTTTGAAGATTTATGATTTTTGTGTGAAATTTTTATTATGAATGTTCTCTATATTATGCAATGTTCCTCTTGTTTTATGTTCTGTAATTTAACAAAACAATTCAAGTCTCCATCTATTTTTTTTTTTTTTTTTTTGTATGAATATGCAAACTGGGTAAATTTCGGAAAAGTTTTGTTTTATATTTATGATTTAAAGATTATCTAAATTAGTACATCACCTTACATTACATTGAATATACATACATCATTATATTTAAATTATTTATTTCTCTAATAAATGTCGGATTTGTATAGAATCAAACTTTTCTGTTAATCGCTTGCATTGCAGATTTATTAATTTTCTTTCATTATATTCTTTTTAATTTGCTTGCTTAATAGTTTATCATTTTTTAAAAAAACTATTGCAAAAAAGTTTATAAACAATTTTTTTCTAAAAAAATTGTTAGAATTTTTTATTTATAAATTATTTAGAAATGTGGGTACTTATACCATTCATTGTAGTCTCAATCACTGTAAACTCTATCCTCCCTCTTCCCATTTTATATTTAAAACTTCAAATCTAATTGAAAATTGACCTTTTAGAAAGAAGCATTATTTATATTCTGTATTTTTTCCCCCTTCTTTTTCTTCTTCCGTATTGATCTTTGCAAAAAAAAAAATTTTCTGTTACCGATTTAATTATATTATTTTGCAGGATTTCTTTTCCCTAATAATACAGATGTAAATCTGCTTAGAATATGTGATGAAGGGAAACAGAAAAACTTCTGTAAAGATTGTGTAAGTATTTTTTTTACTTTACTTTAGTGAATGTAAGAATCACTATGCCTTTTGAGAATTTGGAAGGTGTGTGGTTATTTTATATGCAGAAGCACAAGCTTGGGCTTGTCAAATAATTCAAATTTGATTTTAATTAAAAATGTAGAGTCATGCGAAAATTTTTCATCAGTAAATTTACTAGTGCTTGCTCTTTATATGTGAAAAATGCAACTGCTATACTAAGATAAATAAAAAGCCATGCTTACACCTCAACATTGTCTTTTGTGATAGCTCCTTATTCTTCAGAATTTCCATTGTTGAGGGAAAACGCTATTTGCTTCTATACTTTCAGATTAAGAGATAGGAGGGTGTCATTGTTATTGAAGATGGTTTTATGCTTATTATTGAACAATTGTGAATTTGTTTAGAAGAAAGATTTTATCGCTCTAAATATCAACTTTGTTAAATTTATCTTTAGACTCTAAACCTAAATATGAATGCTTGACAGTATTGTGGAAATTCTTTTAATATTTCTTATTACCTTTTGTGTTAGGCACAACTCATATAGAATACCATAGATTTGATTTGAGAAAGTTATTTATTCTAATAGCCAAACAAAATTAAAAAAAATCAGTATTTAAATTGAATAAATATTTTTGTGCTAATTTGAATAATTAGAGTTTCATGTAATGAAATATTGATATAATATAATATAATTAAAATTTTCCTTTAGTTACTGTGCCTCAAAATATTTTGTGTTATCCTCATTTTTAGCAATAATGTAAAGGGTAGGAATTTACAGATGCCAAGAACTTTTCTGACATTCCATATCACGGTGTGATTTTTGATTTAAATGAAAATGAATATGAAACATCCTGTCCTGTGTTAATTTCCTTCATGCTTTGTGTTTACTGATGCTTATGTGAAATAGACATACTGGAACCAGATCATTAGATGGAAAGTATGACTTCTCAGGAGGTTTTAAAGGTAGTTTTATAAATTTAATATTAATAGCGGGCTATCTTCTATCAAAGTAGAAGATAGCCCGCTGTTAATACCATCAGAAGCAGATATTGTTTCATCATTATTATTTTAAAATTTATCAAACCCTAGTCGTCCCTATTGTAATTTTAATAAGAACAAATTTTTACAATGTCTTCAGGCTGCTCGACCATCATTGATACCCTCATTATTTGAGAGAATAACTTGTTTGGCTTCAGAACTGCGTCTAGAGAAGGAGCAAATAGTTTTTAAACAATCATTTATCTTACCATCCTGGTAAATTTCATTGTATCCAATACTTGAATCCTTTTCAACATTTTGATAAACAAAACACTGCAGATATCTTTGCTGACCATCGTCAAAAATATCGTCAATTTAAACCTATTTTTACAGATGGCTCTAGAGGTTCCGATCATACTTCTTCCGCTTGTATTGTTTCAAAATTCCACAATAGCTTACAGAATTAATTCATTTTGTTCCATTTTTACAGCAGAAGTAACTGCCATTTTAAAAGCTTTATCGGTTATTTCCGATTGTTCCGCAGATAACTATATAATATACACTGATTTACTGAGCGCTTTGGAATCTCTATCATCTTTACATGCTCGCGGCCATCCTTTGCTTTTCAACATTTTAAACTTGTATGACAAACTTATCTAAAAGGGCTTTCAAATTATTTTATGCTGGGTCCCTGCACATGTGGGAATTCTAGGAAATGAAAATGCTGATATGGCAGCTAAATTTGCTACTACTTTCTTGCCAACATAGATTCCGCTTTATGATTATGAGACACTGATGTGTATATATGAATATGTCACATTTTGCATTCCAAATGGCAAACTGAAGGGGATGCACAGATTCGCCATTAACTCCATCATACAATTAAGCCTACAATAGATTTCTGGCCCACTTTACACAGCAGAAAACACTGGCCCACTTTACACAGACACAATTTTAACTAAGTTGAGGATTGAACAAATTGGATTCACACACCGACATCTGTTGATGGGGGACCCAACACCCTTTTGCTCAATATATAATAGTCATATGTCTATTTTACATATTGTAGAATTTCCATGTTTTTCTATCCAGCGTCTTGCATGTTTTCAGAAATCTCGACCTGAATTGGGCGAGTTGATTTCTAAAACCCTACATGTTGACCTTTTTAGATTTTTAAAAATTATTGGTTTTTATAATCACATCTGAACATTAACTGCCCTTTTTGGCACAGTCCCATACATCATTGCTACACTTTTTCATGACTCTGTGGTGAATAGCATATAAACTAGTTAACTGCCCTGCTACCAGAGCAATTGTTTTGGTATCATGGTTATGTTACTGGATTGCGAACTACAAGGTCCCAGGTTCTATCCTCGCGCATCTCATATCGCTAAATTGGTGACCTCGGACGATGAACCTTCAACCTTCGTGCAGCTGTTGTGGCACCATCTACCCACAGCAAACCAAAGTCGTCAGACTCACGTGACGCAGCACTACAAAAAGGCCGCAGCAACCCAAAGCCGTCAGACTCACTTGACGCATCAGCAACCACAAACGCTCGCCATAACGCTTGGCGCTACTCAATTGGGTACAGGCCCATTAGACAACAGCTAAAAATACATCACCACTTAACAGTCATATCATTCGACTCACTGGAGTTAGAGTCTGTGGTGAATAGCATATAAGCCAGTTAACAGCCCTGCTACCAGAGCAATTGTTTTGGTATCATGGTTATGTTACTGGACTGCGAACCACAAGGTCCCAGGTTCTATCCTCGCGCATCACATATCGCTAAAACTCACAGATTTATGCTTTTAGACATTTGGATTGTGTAAGCATTCCATATTTTGATTTTATTAGCAATTGATATAAATATTTTGTTCAAGAATCTGGCACAGCTTAGCCAAAGATGGCTTTTGTGCCATAAAAAACAAACTCAACTCAACTTTATCAAAGTAAATTAATTGAGTTGAATGTTTGCGAATGTTCAGGTACTAATTAAAATTTACGCCTATTTATCCTAGGTTAATAATTTATATGAATGAAAAAAGGATTTTTGTTCTTTTTTTATTTTCTCTTCTGTGTTGTTCATAAAGTTTTGTTATTTTCATGTCAGTGTTAATTATTTTATTGTTTTTGTGATTTCAGGTGGAACCATCTGAAGTCTTGTTCATTGTTGCCCTTGTAGCTAGTTTCTTAGTTGTGCTGAGTTTGGTAAGTAATTTTTTTTTCTTTCATGTTGTGATTATTTAGCTCTGTTGCTTGCAGAAATCTTTAAAAATTATAATGCTCTGCTTTTGATTATTTTGTTGAATTTAGATCTTTCCATGTTTAGCAGTTCATATTTAGTCTAGTTGATTTCGTTTGTTTTCTAATTAAAGAAAATTAATCATTGTTAATGATAAATTCATTTTTTTCAGGTTCATTACTTAATGTGCTTGTCAGCAAACTATGCTCGCATAAAAGACAATGAGAAATTTCAAGAGTTACAGGAATTACAATATTTACAAGATACTGAAATGGGTACCTTGTCAAAAGATCGTTTTTAATGTTGCTATGTTTGAAACTTTTAATATTTGCAGAAGCCATTTAAATTCTCTTTAAAAGAAAGAGAATAGTTTTAAGCTCTCTAAGATATTTTACTACTTAAAAGTTTGTATGGCAAATTTGAGTCTACAGAATTCAGAACAACTTTGCTTACTTGAAAATGAATTGTTAATATAAACAAGATGTTTTGATATCTGAATTTTAGCCATGGATAATTGTTTCTCTTGGTGTTTGTATGTAATGTTAGTTTTGGTGGGGATTACTGTTTACTGTATTTTTAGTGTACAGCAGATTTATAAAATGTTGACTATGTGTTTTAGATTTCAAGTGAATGTTTATGTGTTCTAAATATTTGTATTTCGATGCATTCCATTTTTATTTGCTTAGGATTTTTATTGTATTGATTATCTGGCACATGAATTTTTAAATTCAAGCTTTGTATTAGAATGACAATACATGATTTTTTACCATTTATACTTTACTAGTCTTGCTAGTATGTTTTTCTGCCGTAATATTATTATTATTTGACATTTGAATATTTAGCTATAAAGCACTCTAAGAGCATTTAATCATTGAAAAGTCATAACTTATTTTTCGCTTTGTCGAAGTATAACATAATTACTTCGACAATACATAATTTACATTATAGACAGACAATTCATTTTGTGTTATGGTCATTTTGCATATTATTCATAAAATTTGCGTCGCATTTTAGTTTAATAAATTTTTTTATCATGTTGGTTTTATCATTTTGTTCTAAATACCATGATCCACAAAAATGTGTGGATGATTTCAAAAGAAATATAGTGACATTCCAAAAATATTGCAAGGCATTTTACAATGCTGCTGTAAGATGTCTACGCAAAAACTAAATAGTAGTCAGTGAAACTTTTTCAGTCTTTAAAAATATGGAAGCTTCTCAGAATTAAAAAAGAAATAAAATGCTTCATTAGTGCGAAAAAATAATGCATATTTAATAGAAGAACAGTATTTATACATTCCATCTTTCTAAGAATGACTATATCATACCTTAATAATTAGTAATATTTTTATATTCATCTTTAAAACATGATTTATATATTTTGTGTTCAAAGGTACTGACAAGCAGTTTTTTTTAAAACAATGTTAAGTATTACGAAATTTGCAACCAATTTTACTTTTATATCTGAATTAAATAAACTTTAAATCAAATATTGGTTTAGTGTTTTTTCGTATTGTAGTTACGACAGATATTATATATTTGTATTAAAATTTTCTCATAATTTATGTTTCTGAAATAATATTGCAGCTTGGAAATCCTAAAACACAAAAATATTGTGATAGTATGTCATGCATTCAGTTAGAACAATGCATTGGGGATAATAAATTTACATTGAGATTTAACCCTTTATATCGCAACTCCGATTCGAATATATATATATATATCCTGACTCAGAAGTTAGTATACAGTATTTTAAGTTTATAAAAATTATTAAGTTTAGAACATTGAAATAAAAATTTGTTGATTTAAAGGTTTGCTGATATCTGGAATATCATACAAAATAGTGTGAGTATTAAACATTTGTTAGAATTCAATTAAGGTGTTAATTTTTAATCAACTATTGTTTTTGTTGTAACAAGAACTTTTCTCACAGTTTGTACAAATTCTGTGCATTTTGGATGTCTGCAATTTATTTTTTTATCTGCTGAGTTTCGTCTTGATTCATTGCTGTTGGTGGAATATGCTGAGCAGGACCTCGTGCAATTCTTCTTGTATTCCACTTTTACATTGCTTTGTCGTCTTTTTGTTACCCTTGACCAGGGCTTTCATTTTATTATTTAAGGTTTTAGCATCTTCAAGATAGAAAACAGCAAAGTGTAGCATCTTTTTCCCCCCTTCAACTTGCTTTATATTTGTATAATGAAGTATTAGTCAAAATTAAATCTAAAGAATGATAAAGATTCGAATCTACTATCTTCTACTTCTCTACTATCTTCCTATAATACCCATTTGCCTGTTATACTTAGAACAAAAGTTCAGTATGCTTTTCAATATGAGTTTTTGCAGATTTATTACAGAAAAGGAAGATATTAAATTAATAGTTTTGTCTTTCCATGATGCCATTGATATGTTAACTCCATTAACTATTGCATATTATTCATGAAAATGTCTATGATCTTTTTCTTCATTTATCCTTAGGTTAGATTTTATAAGTAAATCTTGGTTCATCACTCAAAAGTTGAATTTCATATTCATTATATGGCTCTTTCGGATTATATTTCTTCATAAAATTTAGAAACTTCTTTAAACAAATTTGTTCATCTACATATAAATATTCAGCAGACAGAACTTTTTAATATTGCCATTTATTTTTTCCAGAATAGGTCTTATTTTGAAAATTCTATCTCGATTAGATCGAGAAAGGTTTTGAAAATTGACATTGAAATCATTGAAGCTTATTCAGAAGCATATGTTTTTGATTAACTGGTACACCAATAAAACTAAACATAAAATTTTGTAGATTTTTTTGGCACAAACATTTTAATGTACGTTTGTGGAAAATATTTTTATTCGTATTTCCGTGGGTGTTTTTTTTTCCCCCATCTTATTAAATTCAAAGATTTACAGAACTAATCATGCAAAGCTATGTAAACGATGAATGAATTCTTGTTTTGAAAAATCGAGTGTGGATGACTATACAGATAGTTTATGGTTACTATAATATTGCTACAGCCAATAAAATCGTTTTTCAAAGCTTGCTTTGAAAGAGATATTGATTTTTTGTGTTTATTGCTGGAATGCAACTTGGTGATATAGAGGGTTAAACAGAAAAAAAAAGAAAATTGTCCAATTAAGCAAGTTTTGTTATGCAATATTAGAAGAAAAAGTACTATACAATGCTATTATTTCACAGTGTCCATCTATAATTATTGTTTATTTTCTATTATCATGAAGATTTTATTAGTTTCACTACATTGCATTAGGTTCTTTTACTTTTTTTCTGTTAGAGATAAACTAAGAATGAATTATATTCAGTCATCTAAAATTCTTCAAGTTTTTTCTAAATTGATTAAAAAACAACTGTTCTATGAAGTTGACTGGATTATCATTGCCACTTTGTTTCATATCAACTGAATCTCAGCTACATGGTCAGAAAGTTATGAATTATATTATTATCAATTATGTTGTCTGAAGAACTTGATGTTGGTATGTGTAAAAAACCATACTCCTGTGGGTGTGGGGGTTTCGAAAGCGAAACAAGGTTTTAGATGTTTTTGTCATTAATAACTTTGTAAATTTGTGAAATCGCCCCCTGATGGTTCATTATATTACTTCAAAAGACCTGTTGTTTTAATAAATTCATGCTAAATTAAATATTTAATAACTAATACAATTGCTTAAAATGTTACTTTTATCATAGAGCCTTTAGGATTTTCTGCTCTACTTGATAGGATATCTTGTATTAATATATAGCTTTATGAAACCATTTTTTTTAAAAATTAGTATCCCTGATTAATCTATTATTAATATACTTTTAATATCATTGCAAAGTTGCTCATGAGAAACATAAATATATGTTATGACATCAGTATTAATTGCAAATCCTGCAAAATCCTTAATTAAGGAAAAATCTTTTTTTTTATAATATTGTTTTAAAGCACTTTTGATATAAAGACTGTAAACGTTATTAGATGTTATCCACTTTATTTAATTTTCCAATTGATCTGATCTTTGAAAGATTGTGAATCCTTTTTATGCTGATATACTTCACTTTATTCTGTTTTTAAATTATTTTTACCATTGACAGTCAATTTTAATCTTCTCACTTTAAAAAAAAATTTATAAGATGTTGAATTATTAACTAAAGAAAGTGTAAAATCTTCTAAAGTTTCTTCTCTTTATAATTCTGCAATTTCGATATAACTATTTTTACATTCCATTTTTTTTTTTTTTTTTTTTTTTTTTTTTGCTGAGACTAGCAGATTTTAAAATTATTAGTTTAAAATTCATTTTTAATGAATTTCTCTTTAAATAATTTTATACTGCAAAATTTTTAGTTATGATATGTATTTCAAATTACCAAAAAGCTTTTTTTACATGTTTTTGATTACTGTGCAATACTGTTCATGATTAATGCACTAGCATCTGTATATAATTAATTAGTGCTTATTGAAAGTATTCTGACAATATTACCTATACATTTACTTCAGGAATGAACTTGGAAATGCACATTTTTCGAAATTTACCTCTGAATTCTAGTCTTAGATATATGTGCATAAAGTTTTACTACATTATCACATCCTCTGGAAAATAATTAACCAAACTTTTATCTACCCTTTTCTTTTGTCAAAAGATATTAGGTTGCACAGGAATAGACTAAATGGCAGCGTTGATTATATTTATGCACAGTAATTATATGGCTTTAATTATGGAATTGAGTAATTTTTTGTTGTTTCTTTGATATTAATTGTAAATGAGATAAATGCTAATCTTGTGCTTTAAATTGATTTATTTGTGATAAATGCTAATCTTCCTGCTTCAGTTGCATTCTTATATAACTCGTTTTCTTTATATGTTTTTTATTTTATATTGAATCCTTATTTGACTTTTATTATATTTTAATGATTATTTATTTCATTGAAACAACATTTTATTTTTTAGAAAATTGAAATAATTCTATTTACTTGTTTATTATTGTAGTTGAAGATGATTATAAAATTATTAAACAAAAATTACTTTGTGTTTTCCTCAGAAAGACACTTGTTTCATTTAACGGAACTATTGCAAACGAAGTAATATGACTTCTTTAAATATATAAATGCTTAAAATTTCCTTTTAAGTTAATGTATTATATATATTTGTTACTTCATTATAGCATCAAGAAATCAAAATTTCTCGATTTTTCACAGAAATATGAATATGATTTATTTAAGTTATTTTATCAAGGCTGCATAAAATTTTTTTTTGCTCAAAAAATTATAGTATCTAAGAGAATTATCTAAGTATCTAAGAGAATTATAGCTTTCAATCTATAAATAATTTTATAGTGAAAAATACATTTAGGATTATCACGATGCCATAAAGTGATCAGGTTTGTGCAGTTATGAAATCATTTGTATGACGCATCATTTTATGTTGAGTCTGAAAGTAACTCGAGTATTGAGATACACACATTTTTCCTTTTATATATATATATATATATATATATATATATATATTAGCCTTTCTACATCCATTATTTGTACATCATTTTTTGTAGAATTAAGCAGCTGTTATCTTCAAATCCCAGTAAAGTCCATTAAGGTTATTGAAGGCCTTTTTTTTCTGTTATTTTCTGTAACACTATATATAAATTCTGCTTTCTTAATTATTGCAGTTTTGCTTTTATTCAATTTGCAGCTTATTATATCTTACTCATTATAGAAACTTTACATGGTTTATTTACATTACATTTCCAAAATTTCAGGAATTTTTTTATATATTTAATGCCATTAAATGTACTGTAAAATCTCTCGTGTTTCATACTAATGTTTTTAATATTTCTATAATGACTTCGTCTATAATTCCGTCCTATCTTGATGCATGCTGGCCCGTTTTATATCTGCATTGTTTTGTAAATGCAATTGTTTTAAAAATTTGCTTTTGTAATCGTGGGACTTTATTTTTACTTGGCTAATTTATAAACAGCTTTTTAATAATGATTATTTTTCTATGTTGTTTTATTTTTGTATACTGTTAAATTAATATTGAAATTAGCTAGTGATGCCAAAACCGTGTACCATTTCATGGATACAGTTGATTGGCGCACAATTTACACAAAATTTAATTTCTTATAAGGCAAAACAAAACAAAAAAAAATCGAACTCTGTTCATAGTTTTCACATGCAACTTGAATCCTGACATTACTTATTTTCTAGTAGATTTTCAAATCTTTTAAAAAATTTTAGTTTATCACATTAAATATTATTCTTATTGTTGTTGAATATAAAGTAATTTTTATTTTATAAGTAATGTCACTAAAAGCTTGATAATAGAAATATAAATACATTTTCATCATTAATATTTTATTTTAAATCTGGCTTGTTCATTTTTTATTACTCTCAGTGTTATCTCCTCTTATAAAATATAGGGTGTACCTGTATTCCGTCCATGCTTTTAAAGTTCTAGATATATATCTAATTAGAAAGTTGCAATTTTTGAATTTGTGTATTATGCTTGCTAATGTTATGTATGACTTTATTTTTTGATCACTAAAGCATATAATGATTTTATGGATATCTATCATAAGTTATAAATAATTATCATTGATATAAATATTCATTATCCTACGGTTTACTTTTTTGTAATATTTATTCTTACTGTATGTAAGAAAATGTATTGTGTCTGATGCCTTATTGAAGTTCATATTGTATTAGAAAACTTTCCTTTGTATTAAAAGTAATTAAAAATTCAAATACATTGTAATTAATTCACAGTTCTTAAATTCAAACAAACTTCTACCAGTAGTGCATCTTTCTACATTATCCAAAAAGTGCCTTTCCTTATCGATTTCTAAAAAGCTGATAAATCTTATTTTACAATGGAGCATCCATTTCTAGAATTATTTTTGTGCATTTTAAATGTGTAGGATGATTATAATTGAAATTGGTCCATTCAAACGTTGATTGTCTGTTTGATGTTAAAGAGTGTGTATAGATTGCAATTTTGAAAATAAATAATAATAATATTAAGGTATAAAAATATATTGAAGGAATCGATTGAAAGTAGTTATGTAATTAGAAACCAATTTCCAATTTATGAATGTATTTTTTACAGTTGAAAACCTCGTAAAAGTACGATTTCGTTTGAAAAAATGTAATATTAGAATTTTTTTATGTAATATCTTGTGAAAATAACTATATCTCAGAGTAAACATTTAGTGTTTGATTCCGAATTACATAAATACGTCCATATGACTAGTTGTTATCTACTGAACATTTTAGGAATTGTCTTATAATTATAGAATTCTTTTATTGAGTTTTAAACTATATGAAATCTCTTTATGCAGAAATTAGCAGCTATCTTGTCTCTGGTTGCCCTCAATATCTTTGAATTGATTTTTATTTATAAGCGCCTCGTTCTCACTATTGGAATTTTCGTACTTCTTTCCCTTGTGTTTTAAAATTACTAGAATCAGACGATAAAAAATTTTTTTACAATAACTTCAACCGGTTTAAAAGCTTGTATCAGCCTCTTTCTGTCTTGCCAATATTAAAATTAAATGCATTTTAACAGAAAAAATTTTCTTAAGATCGAATTGGAATATTTGATAAAAGTTTATTGGACTCTTCTCGAACTATACAGCAATTCTCGTATTCAAAAAAAAAAAAAAAAAAGTGTACAGGGCGATCGATTAGTCTTTTAGATTCAAAATTTCGTCTCGTATAGCCAGGGAAGTAAAGTGTACCTATAATTAAATGATTAGGTTGAATGTACGCTATACCATAATAAAAAACACAAAGTGAATACATTTGAAAAATGTATTCTCCGGTTTATCATAGTTTTTTCCGAATTAAGCTACAGCGAAATAAAATTTAAGCAACAACAACAACAAAAAAAAAGTTTAAAAAAATTAAATCTGAAAAATTCAATTGGGTGTTGGGAATCTGAGGATAAATTTTCAAGTTGTGGGAAGTCCATAATTTTAATCGCAAATATCTCCTCCAGTTTTATAGATAACTGCATAAAACTTTTTCCTGTGTTTTTATTATGGTATAGCGTTTATTTTTGTAATAGGATTTTTTTGGGCCAATTTACTTTATTTTTCGAATTATTTTTTAACTTTCTTATTTCGTCGCTAAGGGCGCTGTAATCCTGTCGATACTGCTTGGTTCAGTGGTGGCGGGGTGGTCGGCTGTACACAAGAAGGGTGCTGTAACTTTTCTCAATAAATTCAGCATAGTCGCTTTACTATAGGTACACGGTACTCCCCTGGCTTACCAGATGTCGTTTCGAATTTTAAGAGCTTGAAATTACTTTTCCCTCGCCCTGTATAAATTTACAGTGAATTATGATTTGAAAAGTAATATACTCGTCAAAACTCTTAATTCCTTTTATTTGTTTTATATGCTTCAAATGCGCAATATTTAAGGAGCTTTTATTGTTATTACATTTTCAGTGCTTCATTGTTGATATGAGGTGATAGATGAAATTGAGAAAAGTCGTCAATGATATGATGGCAAACAAAGTTTGCACTCTTTAGGCTCTGCTTTTTGAGCTATTGTTTGTCTTAATAGAAAGTGGTTAGTTATAATCTTATCAAATTCTTCCTTAACTTTTTTTTAAAGAAAAACCTTGTATTAATAGTATTTTACTAGAGAAGTAAGTCAAATATTTTAGGCTTTTTTTTTAGTATAAACTATGATGGCCTGTCAATTACAAATCTAAGAGTGCTATAAAAGATAATTATTCGAAACTTATTCTTTCAATAGCTCTGTACAGACAAGCTTTCGTTGCGGGATACATTTTCAGTTTAACTTCATAGTACAGGGTGTTCATTAATTATTGTCGGGGTTTCCGTACCTCATAACTTTCGAATAAAAAATATTACGCAAAAACCGATTACGTGCTCGTAAATTGCAACTCAAATAATTTTATTAATAATATTAAAGTGTAAAGCTTGCACAATTTGCACTTTGTAGGCATTCAGCTGAAGGCGATTATGTATACGTAAATTACAACTCAAAAAATTTTACGTGGCAACAATGCGAAGAGGTGGACCAATCCCATGGCCTCCGAGATCACCAGATATAACACCGCTGGACTTCTTTCTATGGGGGTTTATCAAGAACATTGTGTACAAGAACCCTGTGCCCTCCCTTGATGAACTGAAGCATAGAATTGTTACTGCGATCCAAAATGTTACCCCACAAATGCTGGAGAACACTTGGAGGGAAATCGAATTTCGTCTCGATATGTTACGAGCCACGAAGGGCAGCCATGTGCAAATTCATTAATCTTTTTAATATCATGAATAAAATTCTTTGAGGTGTAATTTACGAATACATAATCGCCTTCAGCTGAATGCCTACAAAGTGCAAATTGTGCAAGCTTTACACTTTAATATCATTAATAAAATTATTTGAGTTGTAATTTACGAATGCGTAATCGGTTTTTGCTTAATATTTTTTATTCGAAAGTTATGAGGTACGGAAACCGCGACAATAATTAATGAACACCCTGTATAATGAAGAGAACTGAGTGTGCATTTCAGAATTGACGGTTTCGTTGTGAAGACCACGTATCAAAATTCATTTATCGTTGTTGTTGTTTCTAATGGCACTTGTCATATACAAGCCCACTGATTTTAGAAGTCAGTGATTTTAAGCCAAGGGTGCGTCTCTTGTTTTTTCAGTAGCGTCATCTAGGGCCAAGAATGCGACTTAGCTACACACACGTCACAACCCTTTTTACGGAGCGGACTTCATTCATGCATTTCATTCACTCATCCACAGATCGTAATTTAGACCTGAATCAGAGAACGATCACCCTTGATCCAGTACCCCCAGTGGTATTACTCTCGACGTGGAGGACTTTGTGACCATGACAGATTTATACGTGCGCCAGCCACCACACAAACGAACAGTCTTCGGTCGGTCATTTATCGTGCTAATTGTATGGGTGTTGTGGTAATGAAGTTTACATACACACGAACAGTTTATTGATAAATGGATATGTTTCAAAGTTAGATATTTGCCGGATGTACCAAAAAATCCCTGATGGATTTTAAAAATCAGTTAAAAGAAACTACAGAACGCGATAAAAATGACAGCGTTTGGAATGAAATTACGTTTTGGAATCAAGGAATTTTATACCACCAAACTGTAAATTTAGTTAACATTGCTTCCGACAGGTGACCCTCCTGGCTATCTCCAAATGATATTGTTAAAATAAAATATTAGAAATTTCCATTCCATACTTCGTCGTCAAGCTGATAGCATGTGCCGTTCAGATTGCAATTTTACTGTGGCAAAGCGATTTTTTTTTTTTTTTTTTCACTGGAACAGCGTTTACTTCTTGTTTTAGAGTTCCACCGCTTGGGACAGAGTTTTGTTCAAACAAGGCGCATTTTTTAAAGGGAATTTGATCTGAGGTAAAGACCTCAGACAATGCAATAAAAATTCCATTCCAAAATTTCGAACGTCATTGATGACCATATTGGAAATATCGGCCCCTCTGCGCGTTTCAATTACAGAGTTGAATGCTGAAGCGGTGGTGCAGATTATCCTACAGCGGTCCTGGATTTTTGTTCGATGTAGTGCATCTCGTGCTGAATTTCGAAGAATGACCACGTAACGTCACATGCACCGCAGACTTCAAATGTTCCCATACAAGATCCAGAATTTCCAACCCCAGAGTCCAAATGTCATTAATGCAGGTTATAATTTCGCGGATGCTATGCTGCAGCTTGTGGATGATAGTGAGCTCGATGTTAGAAATATATGATTCTCGGACGAAGCATATTTCAGCCTCGACGGTTGTGTCAATAAGTAGTAGAACTCGCGAATTTGGGAAATCGAAAATCCTCATATTGCTGAACTTTCATCTCTGTATTATCCCTAAATAATGGTCTGGGCCGCGGTTTCTTCCAAAGAAATAATTGATTCATTTTTTTGAGAGCAACCTATGAATACTGCACGATACCTTGGGATTCTGGAAGAATTTATCGCGATTCATACTGCTGTGAAGGATCGGCCGCCGAAATACTCCTGGCTCAAGCAAGACGGTGTTCGTCCACATCGAAAGACCTAAGTATTTGATTTCTTCAGAGAATATTTCAATGATTGTGCAATTGCCTTAGATAACAACATATGTATAGCAAGTGACATGACATGGCCTTCATATTCACCAGACTTGATGCCATGTGATTTTTTTTTTCCTCTGGGGTACCTTAAAGACCTGATATACCGCCAAATTCCACAAACGATTTCGGAAATAAAACAATTCATTTGTACTGCATGTGAGACAATTCAAACTGACAAATTTGTGCGGATGTTTTGGAAATTTTCTGCCACAAACTGCGCCAAATTGTATCTGCAAATGGGGGTTATATTGAAAAACATCGTTGTTTAATTTTTTGCAACATTTTCAAACTTGCTATTTTGCAGCGCCACTTCTCAGTGGCAGTCTCTTGATCAAGACATTACCCGCAGTTTTAAAGAAAGATATAGAGTCCTTCTTCTTAGACATGTTCTTTCACGAATTTCTTCTTGTAAATTTAATGAAAAGTTAGCCAAATCTGTGTCCATTTTGGATGCAGCTTCATGGATTACGTCAGCTCTTAACAAGGCGGAATCTTAGAGCGTCCTAAAAATGTTTTTAAAAAGCTGGACTTGTAAGTGCTAGCGATATGGTGCCTGATAATGCAACAAATGAAAATGAAAAGAAATAAAAGCTTTTGTGTGATTTATTGGCACAAGAGCCATATCTGGCTATACTGCGCCTTCCGACGGTGATAAAAATGATTTTCCTGTGAATAAAGTCGATGTGTGTAAAATTAAAGACTTTTTGGAAGCACTAAGATACAGCGTAGAACTGAATTTTTTTTTTCTGCTAGGGGCCCTTGCAAAAGTAAACGATTTAAATATTCATATTAAGAAACATGTTTTCAATGTAAAAAAATTTAGTTTGGTTTAGTTATATTAACGTCCCATTTTTTTAGAGCAACACGAGGGCTATTTTTCAATGCAAAAAAGAAATGTCAAACTTCGTTAAATCATAATTTAGTTAATTAAATCAATTTTCTATGTAATTAAGATTGCTATTATTTTAAATCAAACAAACGAGTTATGATTAACTTAAAAAGGAATTTAGTAAATACTTTGCAATTGTTCATATTCTGTTATAGCGTAATGATAATTGTAGAAATTTAATTAATTTTAATTTTTCATTAGATGGTATGCTATTAGCTAAAAAACGAAAAAGAAAAAAGATACTCCTTCCTGACACAGGACACTTCCTTATGATGAGCGAAACTTCCGGACCCGTGACTGTCCGTCATTCGGTGGTAACACTTCCATGCAAGAGTACACACTACAAAGAAACCGTAAATCAATAGAATAGTAGGTTGAAACCGACTACATCTTAAACTCAAACGCGCAGAAAGTTTATCAAAGATATGCGAGTCTTTTAGAAAGTTGGTTTTAGGAAGAGATATACATGACATTCCCCACTCTCCTTCCACCTTTGAATTTGAATATTTGAAATCGATCGACATCTATGAACTATTCAAAGATATAAGAATGAGGTATTCCAGCCACATATTGGAATTTTCAGGAGCACAGTTGGCATTCGATTCATTCTTAAGAACGCGAAAGACTCGCCTTGTCTGTGAATATCTTGAAAATGAGGATAGTCGCCAGATGAATTAGCTGTTCAGATCTCCAGACTTAAATTTTATTGAACAGGTCTTGGATGCTCTAGGGATGGCAATTGTATTTCTCCGTCTTTCAAAAATTGAAAACTGCTTTGTTATAGGAGTGGGAATAACTGCCTCTAGGAATCATCAATTCATTTCCAATATAACTTAGGACTGTGAGAGGGACCATACTCCATGTCAGAGTCATTATATGTTCTATTTTAATCATATATTTAAAATATTTCTGTATCAGTGAGCCTTATTGACGATGATAGGTACTGTGACTGTTGTATGATATAATTCTTTTTTATAACAATGTATGTATCCATCCAAATTTCATTAAAATGAACCACAAATTTTCCAGTAATTTTGCAAAATGTGCAAGTTACTTTCATACTGAACACCAACGTATTTTAATTTAATGATGTTTTTGATAATCTTTTAATAAAACTGTTTTTAAATTAGTTATCTTTTTACTTATAATAGCGCTTTCCGAAGGAATGTCTATTTACTTATTACTATTCCTCCCGCTACTGAGTAAATACAGGAAGTCGATGCACAGTATATATCGATTTTAATCAATATATAGAGATAGTACGTCTCTAAACAAAAAGAAAGGGAGAGCATCACGGCGTTGTAAATTTGTAAATAATGATAACAAAGTACACGTTTTTTTTCTTTTTTTTTTTTTTTTAATTTAGATGATTTATGGAATAATTTATGTGTAGTGAAACAATTTTACTGCAATCTCTCTTCGTTTCACGCAATTTCAACTGTCTAAAAGGGTTGTCCGCTCTGAAGGATTTTCATTTTTGAAGGTAATATGCTTATTGAAATAAGTCTTTATTCATTTTTTTCTGATGCATTAAAATTCGAGGCTTTACGTAAGAAAAAACATGATTTTATTTAGAATAGAATTAGAATTTTTTTAGATAGTTTTTTAATGTTGACGTTTACTTGGATTTTTCAGTTTTCAATGAAATTAATGTGAACTTTTTTAAAAATTATTTTTTATATAGAAAACTAAATTCCTAATCGATAATAGTTAGTAAAATAAGAGGGGCAAAAATATCAGCTTTTCCTAATGTCTGATTAATTTAATTTAATGATTTATGATTTTGTTTATTTGCTCTTACTCACAACTGAAAAATTCTAATAATTTCCTTGTCAATTTTCCATTTTCATACTGATGAAATACTTTCCATACGCTGATCTAAATAAAAAAAAAAACATACTTGGACATTGTTCAAAAATCAGATGGCTATGCCTGTGGAGAAAATGGCTTCTTGCTGTGTGTTTAGTAACTATGGCCATTTGCATCTCCCATCTCAACAAAGAGCGAATATCAGTTTTCACTTCATGTTAAAAATGGGATGACTAATTTTGGTTTGATTCCTGATGTTGTGTTTAATACCCATCACTTCTAAAACGGAAGCAGGAGCCTGAAACCGACCTATTTGGAGGTTAAGGCAAAATTCCCAAAGCGCCTCACTGGAAGTGATAGGGTTGGTTGTGTGTGTGTGTGTGTGTGTGTGTGTGTGTGTGTGTGTGTGTGTGTGTGTGTGTGTGTGTGTGTGTGTGTGTGTGTGTGTGTGTGTGTGTGTGTGTGTGTGATTTCCTTTAATTAAGTCTCTCAATTTCAGGAAAATGGAAGCACTGCGTCTCATTGAAGCTGAACGGGCGATTACTCCTACCATTAGGATAAATGTCCATTTCTAGGCTCTGTTTTAACCTTGTGTCTACAGGTCAACATTTTCGAGCTAAAAAAATGGCTGTTGATATGACTGATCATTATATTGAGGTAATTGCTTTGAAAAAATTCACTTTATAAATAGAAATCGAAAGTTATTAACAATGAAAACAACTTCTAACAATGAAACTTCAATAAACGTATGCTTATCCATTTATTTTCCATAACGTAAATAATTTGAAAGAATTGTACAAAAATACTAACTTTTTGATATCTTGCAATAATATATTATTTATATTTTTTCCCTTAATATATAATATGGTTTATTTAGACATCTAAATATAAGAATACTGGTTTTAAATTCTGTTTTTAATGAAGAATTTTTCGATGCCATTTGAAGAAAAAAACAATTATTATATGGCCAGTGATATATCTGTTCGTTTCTACAGCTATAGTTAATTTCGGTAGTTTCATATTTAAAGGGCTTGAAATTTTGCTTTTATATTTTTTATTCACGGGATGATATATGATGTGCTCCTTTTGAAAAGAAAAAAAAACTTAACGGAAAATATAAATTAATATTTTATGTAAAATTATACATATGATAGATTTGATCATTCCCTAAATTAAAAAAAAAGGATACTCAAATAGCATAAGATGCTCTATATTATAGCTACGATGTCATCACGCTATAATATAGCATTCAGAATATCGTGTTATATCTTTGTGCGAATAAGACACACTTGCCCATAAGTAAATAGCATTCCTATTCCCCTTAAGAATGAAATATTTTCTTAATATTCAGAAAAGTCATTATTTTTCAAGCGGTTTCTTTGCATTTTATTGTAGAACAGTTCTATGGCAATAGCTATTTAATGACATATTATCTTAAATCGAAAAATTATATTGGATTGCGAATTGGATTTTAAAAAGAAATTAAGAAATCAAATACTAATTATGAGCTAAATTTGTTTCTATCCAATGTGATAAATTAAAGAAACAGCTTAGAAAAAACGCACCTTTACTACTTCTACAGTGATGAGTTATCTTTTTTAAACGATGATGAACAGCTTAAACATTTCCAAGAAACAAAATACATTTAAAGAACGCAAACAGGGATCATTTTTCAATTTATAACAGCAATGAAAAGGAAAGAATCGCGAAGTTCTCTCTTATAAATGTAGGCAAACGTGTTGTTAAATCCGCTATTTCTTTGTCGAGGTTGGAGATAAAAATATTCTTTTCGTGATAATATGCATTCGCGAAAAGTATCCTATAATATTTCTTTCTTTGTAAAGCAATTTTATTAGCTTCTAAAAATCTCAAATTTTAATCAGAATTAATTTTAGCTATGCTAAAACTATTTAACTATACTGAGTACTTTTAAACCTTTCGGCTTCATTTATGGAATGATATGTACGTCATTATTTTATGTATCACTCAGTATGAAGAGTAATCGTCTACGTACATATTTGGTACAGATGTACATATTTGGTGTATATCTGTAGAATTTAGAAATTAGCAAATTGAAAAGGAATATATTGGCCCAAACTAGACTGCAGCGTCAAAACTGTATTTTTTATCATTACCGTACAAATATACACCAAATATGTATATCTGTACGTAGACGATATGTATATCTTTAGACAATTACTCATCATATCTGGGTGATACATAAAATATGACGTACGTCTCATTCCATAAAGGTTTTAAAATATTCAGTATGATTAAATAGTTTTAGCTAAATTAAAAATAATTAGTTAAGTTTAAAACAGTTTAAAAATTGATTAATTATGTCTAGTATAGTTAAAAATATTTAGTTTCGTTAAAAAAGCATTTAGTAAAATTATCTAGTATTAAAAAGTTTCAAAGTTCAAACTCTTTTCAAAGTGCTATTTGAATAAATCCTAAACATTTATTTTTCTTATTAGTTTATACCCACTGATTTTAAGTAGGCGTAACATCCTTGAGTAAAATAGAGCGAACGCTTGTCTTTTTCTTGTTCCCGTTAAAATATTAAATCGTATTTCATGAAAGTAGCTTCCAATTTTGGTATCCTACGTTGTTATGTGTCTAAGAAAAAGAAAATTGCGAATTATTTCCCATTACACTCAAGTAGGTGGATCAAAAGGGTGCATTAACACGTTTTGTCCCGCATCTGTTTCGGAAAAGGCGTACTTTTACGTGACCGGGGCAAAATTTGTTAAGTTAACTGTATAATGCATTGCCTAACATAGAAAGACTCAGTTCGAACGAAGATTCGGATCTGTAATGAAATGAAAAGATCGCGGTTAAGTGTTGATATCTTTTTGAAAAACGCATTAAAGAACTGGCCACCTTTGGGACAAGTTGGGTTGCTAAAAATTTCAATTAAATATTTTGTGTAATTTGGTCTTAAAGGCTTCCTCAACAATATGTTTTTGAATTTTATAGATATATAATTCATACTATTTTCGAAGCCTTAAACAATTCTGTACATTTCGCTGTGCATTTTTCTGCCCATATATATTCAATTATATTTCAGGAAAAAGCAGAAGTGTTTAAAAATGGGGTATTTTAAAAAATTTTCACCATCGCCTAATTTTGAAGCTAAGCCTTGATTGTAAGTACAAGATTTCAAATTTTTTTTCTTAAAGCATACTTTATATTGAAACTTATTTAACAAGGAAAAATAAGCCGAATCTTCCTATCTTGATCATCAAAACTGGTTTTAAAAAAAAGCCCGGATGTGAAAAAAATTAGGCTTCAAAAATTGAAAATATTTTTTCGAATTTTAAGATCATGTGAAAATGATTTTTGTGCTGTAATATTTTTGGGAACTATTGCAGAAAAATAAAATTTTATTTAATTTTTAATTAATTGAAGTTCTAACTCATTTTTTTAAAAAACACTCCGAAGTGCATATTCTCACTGTCCAAAAATATATGTTCTATGTTGGTAAATCTAGGGCAAGCGGTCTGGCCTGTGCAGCGCAAACATACACACAGACATACAAATTTTCATCTTTATTATTAACTGAGCTAACATTCAATCCATTTTCAATTCATTAATATCAAACAAAATTTTCAACCATTGGATATGCCAGCAATTTTCCATTCATTCTCGCCTGTTGAAATTCAGAGATTGGGTTTTCTAAATTAATAACAATTAATAAAATTAATGTTTCAAAACACTAAGAAGCCCGCAATCGTCACATCGTGCTTCTATTGATATCTCTTGTTGCATTTTAAAGACTTAATTTTTGTCTTGATTCTTATTAAATTATAAAATCGAAGTCAAGCAGTTATTTTCAACTTATTCTATTGTATGCTTTCCCCAGGTCTATAGTATTCTCAGATAAATAGAAAGGAATCTCCGCCAAACGCAAAAATAAGTTTTTCAAGTTTAATTGGTTTTTAACAAGTGCCTACAGCAATACTTTGTGATTCGTTTACCAACAAACAATGCTATCGAAAAGACATGATTTATGACAGGTTAAAAGCAAGCTCGAAAATTGACACAGAAATCCTTTCACATGGATGAGTTTATCACGAATTATCTTAAAAACCACCTAAAAGCGAATGCCAAATTTTAATGATAGATAAACTTTAAGAAAAAAAAAGTAAGTATATCGTTGTATGCCTCTAATGTTTTATGAACTTTTCATATTTCTCGCAAATATCAATCTTGTTGAGAATCTGAAGCTTCAATCTACGCATTTTCAAGAATTTTTAGTAAGCACTTTTAGGGGTACTAAAAAAAAATATATTAAAACTAGCCGCCTGTGGCGACCAGCTAGTTCGTCAATCTTAATGCTCGTTAAAATTTTAATAATTAAATATTTTATGTAACTCCTATTTTAATAGCTTCTTCATCAAAATATTTTAAAACTTCAAATTTTGATAGTCATATAATTCATTCATAATATTATAAAGGCCTTCAACCATAACGTAATATGTATCTCACTAATTTTCTGTTAGCTCCCGTAGAATTTATGCTTTAAACTAAAGTGGAAATGGTTAAATTGCAATTAATATAAGAACATTTTTTTTTACTGAAACGAAGCATTTTTTTTAATATGAGTACTAAGAACGGAGTCGCTGAGTATTTAAACCTTATTGTCAGCAAAGAATATCTTTCTTAATTTATGTAATATCTCAAGAAGTTTTCTACAAAATTTTCTCAGATTCATCATGAGCAGATCAATTAATTAACAATGTTTAGTTTTAAATGCATGAAACTCTAAGAAAATAAACAGAGTCGTTGGAATTAATCGGTCGGAAACATGTTAAGCCTTCAAAACCAAGTCCGTATCCGTTGAAAATAGAGTTGTCAACAATTAGAACACAATGTGCATGCGTGAATTTTAAATGCCAATTATGGTAACACAAATGCGTGAATTTTCTACGCCAGTTGAGGTAACGCTACGCAGATTACAAATTTTTAATTTCCTTTATTCTGTTTTATTTTAATTCAAAAGTATTTCAGAATGAATCTGAAAGATCGATTAATTAAAAATGTTTTATTTTAAATGCATCAAACACTAAGAAAATAAACAGAATAGTTTGAAATAATCTGTCGAAAATAATTTAAGCCTATCCTCGTTAGAGTGGGGAAAAAAACTGAAGCCTTACTCATTTGGCGGTGGGGAAATGAAAATATTTTTTGGCGGGAAAGTTATTTCTCCCAACTTAACCACTTTTTTTTTCCTTTAATTATGGTTAACCCTTTTTTAGACAGAGTCCTTATAATAAGACTACCTATTGCTATGATTCTAATGATAAGACTTTGGGAAATTTTGCAATTCTTCATCAATCATGGACCCTAAAACCGAAAACCACTCTCAGTTCAAAAGTTTATTATATATATTTAATGTAAACGCATAGTTTTTAAATAGAGCGTGGCCAAAGAGAGAGAAGACAATTTGAATTTTTAAACTTCGTTTTCATTCCATCCCGGGAGGCATAATTTATGTACAAGATAGAAGCGGCAAGCTACATCTGTTCACAGCGCGATACAAGAGTGAAAAAGGACAAAAATATTTTTCCCCGATGAATTTATACTGTGAGATTCTGATAGGGATTTCTTTACACGTGTCAATTTACGTAAGGGAAATATAGGTATCTTTTAAAAGAATTCGCATAGCTTGACAGATTTTTATCCCTTCACTTGGAGCGTGTTTAAGTACAGATTAAAGCAGTTTTACATAGCTTGTTAAGCATTAAAAAATTAAGAAATTAATTAAGTTTAAATTAAATTTAACAATATATATATATATATATATATATATATATATATATATATATATATATATATATATATATATATATATATATATATTCCCATGCTATCTTGCTAACAAGATAATTAGAGTAATTTTATTTTGATTTTAACCGTTTTGGAATATATTGTAAAGAATGCAAAAACCTAGGAAGAGTTCGTAGATGGGTCATCTAGCCAAAGGTTGTTTTTGTTTTTTATTTTCAATTAATTATAATTTCCTTAATATTGAGGATAGAATATTGAATGAAAAATATTTAAGGTATTCGCGGCCTTATCCAGGATCTACAATTTTGTTGCTGGGAAAGGGGGGGGGAGAAGGTTTCAGGGGAAACCATTCCTATTTTTTGCGATTGAAAGGAATTTGAAGACAGTAACTTAGATGATGAGAAATATATGTTTGCCTTCCAACTTACCGAGAGGAATTTTTTACATTCTTTAAATAAGGATCTTTTATTTAATATTTATATATAAAGCCTCTATATAATTTTATCGAACGAAAATGTATTCGATAAACCTATTACTGATGCGTGCTATAATACGTTATTTTTTTATTTCTGGTAAGTCAAAAAGAATATTATATGAGAAAACATTTGATGTCATGCAAAGAAAGCACAATATGAAGCAAGTGCAATGTAATTAAGGTTACATATTTGCTAGCATGTTATTCGGTATATATAATTTTTACAAAGTAAAAATTTCTGTTTTTAATTTTTAAGGAAACTATTCCTTAAAAATGCATTCCTTGTTAGTTATTTTATCAGTATTAATTTTTGAGTTTGCTTTTATATTTTTATTTGATTAAAAACAAATTTTATTTCTAATTAGATGACTAATTTCTCAGCCGAAAAGTGAAAACATAACAATCAATAGCGAAGTTTAATTAAATCTATTTTTTTTTAAATCTTCCATATAAAAAAATTGGTGTGTGTGTGTGTGCATGAGTGCGTAAGAGAGAGACAAAGAGAGCTTAACAACAAAGGTTATTGTCAAAGGCTTTTCTTTTTCTGTCAATGCTTTTGCTAAACCTTTTCATTTCAGTAGCCAACGCAATCATGAAACGGCCGCGGTGGCCTGGTGGTAAGGTCTCGGCTTCGGAACCGGAGGGTTTCAGGTTCGCGACCCGATTCCACCGAAGAACCGTCGTGTAAGGGGGTCTGCTGTTGCACGTTAAATACGTCATGACCAAACGTCCTCCCGCTGGTGTGGTGTGGTGTGGAGAGAGGGCTACTAACTCAGGTGTCGTCCTCGTCATCTGGCCGCGGTTCAAAATTACGAGGTCCGTCTCAAAATAGCCCTAGTGTTGCTTTAAACGGGACGGAAAATAACTAAACCAAAAAAACTAAAAGCAATCATGAAACACATATCAACTTTCTTTTTTCTGATACAGTCGTCTTTCGTTTTCGGAAATGCATGCCATTTTTTTTTTTAATGTTACATACTTGTAAAAATACAAAAATTTATACATTTTGATCGGAAGCAGCATTTAAAACACATTGTTTATAAGTGTGCTAAAAAAATATTTTTTATTTTGATTATTTTCCATTTTCTAATCTTGCAATAAAAAATTTTGCAAACTCATTACAAAATAGGCCAATGGTATGGCATAAAAATTTAAGAATGAAGTGGTAGATAAATTCAGAAAATATTAAAATAGTGTATTCTCATCAAAAAAATGTATGTGTATAAATTTTCTAAATTTTTTGCATATTCGGAAATGAGTGCAAAATCAATTACAAAATTACTCTTTTACTGTTATGAAACTAATTAACTAAAAGAATTCATATCATGAACTGGTTTACATTTAAAAAAATGTTAAATGCTGTAGTAAAAATCAGAGTAAGTGCTTTTCCTTCAATTTTTGCATGCGAAGCCACAATATGGCGATCTTTGAATTTAACTTCGTCGTTTAATGAAAAGAATCGGAGATGCTGTTTGGAGTTTTTTCCGTTAACAGATTAGGTCCAAAATTTATTAATCTTTGTAAAAACTAAATACCAAATTGTAGTTATGTTGCTTGTTTCATTTTGAACTATTGCCTTCAGATCACAAAAATTCACAGAACGTGAAATAGTTAACTAGATGGTGGAGTTGGTCCAAATTTTGATTCAGGTCTATTATTCCGCTCATAATATGCCATTTATCAAATTTCATATCCAGCTAAAATATCATAAGCCAACTTTAATTAATCTAGTTTGTAACGTTTATGAGTTAATTATCTTATTCAGAGACAAGCATAATTGAAGAAAAAAAATTTCGTACTTAGGCAGTTCTAAAACATGGAGATTCAGACAAATATCAAGGTCAAATTGTTGATGATTACAATATTTTCTCTTACTGTGTAAACGAGAAATAAATAAATAAACGAAAGAAAAAAATGAAAGAAATAAACGAGAATAAAATAACAAAATGAACGAAAACGAATAGCTAAAACTAAACGAATAGCTCAAGAAAAAGTTAACATCACTGACTGTTTTTAAAATTACAAAAGCACTTTTTCCAGTCGGATAGGCATGCAAGGTAATTTTAGGCAAAATCTTTAGATTTCAATTTTTTATAATTTTAATATTTAAAAATCGCAAAGAGAAATCGTAAAGTGTTATTTTTGCAAACATCTGCCAGGAGAGAATACATTTATAAACATTTCTAATAAACGAGATTCACGAACGAAATAAACGAAAACAAAACCATTCATTTTTAGAAAAAATAAATTATTTCATCTTAACGATTTTAAAAGTACATTAGTAACATCGGTACAAATCCACCACAGGAAATGGAATAAGAAGTCTTTCGAAATAGCAACCAACACTTCGCCAAGATTAGTAATAGATCAAAATACTAAATTAATGAATGTTATCATGAAGCAACCGGAGGTATACCGTTCCAAAAAATGTTACGTCACTCGTACCGCGATAAGGCACGAGGAGGCTCTGCTCAGAATCGCTAAACGATTACGTCATTCGTTTATAAGTGACAGCACGTCACGAAAAACAGTCGGAGTTTCGCAAAACATTTGTTCTTTACTGATTTTTTTTTTTTTTTTTAAATTCTCGGTATCAGTTTGCTGTCGAAATGAAGGCTTTTCTATAAATTTCAAAGACTGATATTTATATTTGATGATGTTTTTTTATAGTGCCTCAATACGTCAGTGCGCTTTGAAGCGATTTAAATTTTATATGACTTTGACTTTAAAAAATTTTAAACCCGATCTTTAAAATTTCATTTATAAATTCTTGCTTCAGTTGTCAGCTGTCGATAAGTTAAATAACAGTCGGTTTTATGCATATAAGTATGTATATAGGAAATGGAAAGTTTGTACTAAATAGCGATATTTGAATTATTTTCATTTAAATAATATTTCAGCTGAATGAATAATTCGAATACAAAAGAGTTTTTTTTATTTCTAGAAGAGTGTCACTTTCATTACTTACGCTGAATGACACTCGTTCTTGAATTGTGGGCTTGAACTCGTTCTTGAATAAGTGAAAAAATTATTTATACAAATCAAAATGCATCAGTAAGTTGTGTGTGCTGCCATGGTGAAAGTTGATGCATTGTCTGATAGAATGAATTTTTGTCGTTCACAACGATGTGAGTTGTTTTATTATGAGTGAATAAATTGTTTTATTATAAAAAAAACTTTTTTGTAATAAAAAAATACTAATTTTGAAGCTGTGAAATGATGGAATTATTTATCCCCCCTCCCCTGTAGAAAAGAATTTATTGAAGTATTTTTTTTCTTATTATTTTGAATAATGTTTTATATAAATATTCGAACTGAATGCTCTTTTTTTTTTCATTTTTTATAATAAAAAACTAGAAACTAGGGTTTTTACTTTCTTTACAATCATGTGCCTTAAAGAGTTAAACGATGCTTAATTTTATGAAAGAGTTCACACGCACGAATCGTGTAAATAAAATGAAAGCATAAATTGTGGTTATCCTGAAAATAAAGCAGGGGGGGGGGAATCATAGGACCCATAAATTTACATAGCTTTTAGACACTGTCTACTTTTCATATTTTATATTCTGGTCCTGGAGATAATTTGCTTAGATAAATTATACATCACCTACTCTAATGCTTAACATTTCTAGAAAATTTATTTTAACGCTTGAATGAGTCTCTGCATAATTTGAAGAAAATTAGTTACTTGCAGTAATCTACCTTATGAAAATAAGAAAATATTGAAAACACAATTGCAATTTTTGCTAATTTATAAACTGGTATATTCTGTTTCAGTCGTTTCCTTTAATTCTGAATAGGTTTTTTTAAACATTGTTATTTTGTAACCCTAGGCAGTGCAAATAATTTAATAAAAAATCTATTAAAAATGTTGAAGTAGTTTTTAAAAACTCATTAAAGCTTTAAAATGATATCTAAAAAAGAAATTTTCAGTCGCTTCTAAAAAAATCGAACGGGTTCTCCGTTTCTCCGCCATTTTCTTAACTAATATTATTTAGCACGTTTTGAGTTTAGTTTCATAAAATTGACTAATTGGTATGCATTAGCCAATTATTAAAAATATTGTTATGCATTAGCTAATAATTAAACCAATTGATATGTATTTTAGAATTCTTCCAATCTGCCGATTAAAACCAAAATTTAATACAAATTTACAATTTTGATGACAAGACTATTTTCCAAATAACATTTATCTAGTTTACAATTTTTTTGAATTATTGCTGTCATATACACCTGGATATACAAATGAGCATACTATCTCCCCACTGACAAATAATTTCTTTAAATTTAGATCCATATCTATAATTTTAATTTTAAAATCACAAATTAAAATTCAATCGAGTTATTGCGCTCACATACCCACGAATTGACTGACAGTCACGCTGACATATTTATCCTAAAATTTGACTCAGCTCTTCATTATATTTTGTTTATAAAATCATATGCCAAATTTCATCCAAGTAGTTCTGTTGTTATATGAGATATCGTACTCACATGTAGGCGGGCGGACAGACATACTTCCCGTTGACAAATTTCATTCAAAATATGATAAAAATCTATAATTTTGATGTACCAATTTTGTGTACCCTATTACAGACTTGAGTTGTCTTTTTTGTTCGGTTTTCTAGATTATTGAGTTCCTGTTTACAAACAGACATAATTTCAAAAATTTATATGCGGATTCGTGGAGGACTTAAAGGAAAAGATTCGTCAATTTTTTTTTATACATGTATACTATATATTAGAAAATAAAAATATTAAATTGGCAAATTTTTACCTTAAAAATAATTCTTTTTATTCATCATTTTTTGCCAAAATAAGTAATAATATATACGAGTTATATACGTTATTACCCGTTATATTAAGTATAATATAACGGGTAATCACATATATTATCAATTAAAATAAATTTCATTTATCTTTGCTGAAAATTTTTTTATCAAAGAAATTCAACTTTTCTAAATAACAGAATTTTTATTTTTACCGTTTTTACACGAAACACTTATTCAGTTTTTAAATTTAGTAAATCCGGTCAGAATGTGCTAGATCATTCGAGGAGATTCAGAGACAATAGATATCTTTCCTAAGTAAGATCTATTTTCCGACTGAGCTCAATAGAGATATCTATCTTTATTTTGTTTCCTTTATTGAAGATGAAGAGAGAGGAAATATACTTTTAGCTCTTCTTTGTGGTTTCATTGTGGATAGAAAGTAATGACCTCGAATTGCTGCATGCTTTGTTCAAGCCATTGTCACACCGAAATTACGATGTTTTTGATTTTTCAATAAATCAAGCTTTCTTAAATCGTGAATTGCAAAATTCTTATCAAGATTTCCAATATTAATAAATATTTTTTAATGTTTATTCGCACTCACGTGATACGCATCGAATGCGTCTGTCTAATTAACTTTTGTTGCACATCTTGAGGAGAAGAATGCAAGGTAAAATGATGTTCATTTGGATGTTGCAAGGCATGCGTTTGTCATCTGAACAGTTATATCACGTGATTCGCCTCCATTAAGAAAATAAAGTTTATTTAAAAATAGTGACCCACTGACTTCTATTCTTCGGACGAGAAATGGGATATTGAATCCGTTTTTATTTATTTACTTTGACAAAATAATCTTTTTGAAATTAATGCTGTGTTTTTTTTAATTTTGTCACTATATTACTTATTCAAATATATTTTTTAACGTTATCATATATTGAAATACTCTATAAGATTAATATACCGACTAGTCATGAAATCAAGACAATGGTTACATTAAATGCACGAAAAAATTGTGTTTGTTTTTTATTTATAACTAATAAATGCTTAATATATGCATTTTTTTCCGTGAATGAGATCTCAAAAAAATACTCTTAAGCTTGCTTTTATTTATTCATTCATTTATTATTAATATTATTATTATTATTAAATGGGAAAGAAATCACGTGCAGAAAAATTGCACGATTTTCCGTTTTAAGTGACTCATTTGCTTTGTTGAAATACCAGCTGCTCCTTCCACCTGATTCTGTATAAGAAATGACTGAGACAATCGATAGCGAAATGCAATATTATCATATCAAATTGAATTATATTTTTCTTCAAAAGTTATTCAAATACCATTCCACTCCCCCCCCCCTCTCTTTTTTTCTTTATCATTAGGATTATTAATGAATGAAGAGGAAATATACAGAATGTTTTTGTTCCTTTTAGATATTTGTTTTTTTAAAAAAAAAACTTTTTTTACGATAATTGTTTATGCTTATGTGCTTTGTTTTCTTTATTAAATTTTCAGTATTTTAATATTTTCATAAAAAATTATGTATAGGAGGGTTTTTTAGTATTAAAATCATTTGTCAAAATAAATAAAAATTAACTAATATGTTCTTTTACATATTCGTTAATTTTTGGTGCAGAAATAAGGTAGAGGTAGAGAGAAATAAGGTGAATGAAATATATTATAAATAATTATATATATTATAAATAATTATATATATTATAAATAAATTATAAATATTATAAATAAAATACCGTGACTAAATTACAATAGATATGAATAAATACTTATAGATAAAAGTAAAAGCAATGATATATATATATATATAGCTTAGATAGATATTAGATTATAACAACAGCAGTAAGAAAAATTCATTTGTATTTCAAAATTTATTAAAAAAAACTTATCGAATTATAGAACGATGAATTATATATTTGGCTATAATATATTTCACCAAAATTTTAGGAAAGGAGAATTTATTTTTTTAATTTCTCTAAATTTAAATTTGTTACACAGAAGCTAATTTTTTTAATTTTAATATGACGTGAAAAGATTTTATGCCCTCAAGTTATTGGGAGAAATTGAGAAATTTTGATTAATTTTTAATTAATCAAAAATCTAATTAAAATTTGGAAAATTCTTTTCTTAATGAACACCTGTTACCCAAAAAATAACTACGGACCGAATTCGATGACTCAAGGTCCATTGGTCTGATGTATGGAGCGTCACATTTTGTGCGTACGATTTTTACATCATGCAGTTTACAGAGCGAATACCAGCCTAAAAACATTATCATGTTAAAAATATAGAGCTGAAACAGTCATTAAAAATTTAATAAATTTATCATAAGTCAGCATGAATTGTAGATAATGATTGCAAAAATGAATGTAATTTGACGCTGAATTCTCACGAATTCTCACGTTTGTTGATTTTTATTAAAAGAATTAAAGAATTGTTCAATTTTTTATTCGAAATAAAATAATCTTTTCTTTAAAATTTTAGATACAGTATCTGATAGTTTTTTTAAATTCATATGAACGACTGAAAAGTTGGGTATTCTTAGTTTACTTTATTCCTTGCTAAGGCTAAAGAAAATAAAATAACTTTAATGATATCTTTAAGAATCAAAAAGTGACTGTAAAACAGAATTTCAGAAATGTGAAAAGCATCAATCCCATGTACGATGTATTTATCGAAAAATACAGCATTGCATAACGAAATTTAGATGGATTTTTCCTTTTTAAAGCAATCATGATATATAATCGTCCACCGCCGTCTGTAATGCTGGGCGGAATTAAAAATATATCCATCCTTTTACTCTGCGCCATTATCGGAAGCATAAATTCCACCTTCTGTTTTGGCATCAAGCAACGCAGACGGTTGCCATTTTTAATATTTAAGTCGACTGATTTACGGGTGTGCGAATAAAACTAAGCATATATTTTAAAAAATCAGCTAAGGGATCGTCAAATTCACATTTTATTTCTATTCTTTTATGCTGGATTGTTGCAAAGGTCAATAAGTTGATGTCTGCAATTTCTATTATTCATTATATTCTCGCTTCAAAGTCAATTAAAGATTATTGCTAATATTTTCTTTCGACATTTTTTTATTTTATATTCAGCATGACATTTTCTTCTGTTACTGGATAACTATTTTGTATTATTTGTTTCAATTCATTTTTAGTGACTTAATTAGTTCACTTTAATTAATTAGTTTAAATCTCAGAATCTGTTGCTACTTATACTGATGTAAAAGTACAAACTGGAGAATGTTTTTTTTAATCCTTTGCTTAAGTGTTATTTTTAATAACACTTAACATGCGTTTTTAACGCATTTTATTAAAGGTGTTATTGTATAACAAACTGAAAAAAATTAATTTAAAAATGTTCTAAAAACTAATTTAATTAAAATACTGGAAATCGAAAATGTCAGCCAAAAGACAGTTTTTCTATCAAGCTCAAATATAACAATATTTACCAAAGTCAGAATAAATAAATTTATTGAAAAATCATTAAGAATTTTAAATTACAAAATTAAAATTTATAATTTGTAATTTAAATCTATACAGATAGAGAAATTACCACTGAAACTCTTTATTCTATTTTTATCAAAAATAAGTAGAATTAAAAATTAATTTATAATGTTAAACCTCTAAGCGACCAAATCGACTTTTTCCGTTTTTCAAGTTCTGAAAAAAATATAATTCATGTTTGCGTATAAAAATTGTTTTCTTTGGTTGTTGTAATTTCGTTAGCTAGTACAGCTAAATAATAGTTACATTACGAAGATTGAGAAAAAGAATATTTTGTACTATGAATAATATTTTTTTTTCCCCTTAAGTACTCTGCCATTGCGCATGAGGAGGTTCTCTACTGTAACTTTCGTTAGTTAGTCTCTGATAATCAGATCGATATTGTTAACTAGATAACAGCCTGTCTAGACGGTCAGATCTTCTAGTCTTACTATATTTATTGAGGGGAGGATATATTCGGAAATAAAGACCTGTGTAAAAAATGAGGGAAGAGGAAAAAGGAAAATTACCAACAAAAGAAATAAAAAGAAAAAAGAAAAAAAAAATGTTAAAACAGTGATAAATAAATAAAAATTAAAAACGCTACACTTAAATGTCTACTTTTCTAATGTGCTCAATATTTTAAACATTTGCTCTTGATATATTTGCTTACAACGTATCTATTTCGATGAAACCGAATTTTCGATCAAGACGGAATGAATTCATTTTTATTATGGGTTGTTTTTTTAACTGTCATCGAAAATAATCATGAATCGATTACAATGAACTAACTGGTCGAAGGCTAACTAATGTATTTTTTGATACTCCTAACAATGCTTCTTGAAAGCCTCGATATTCGAAAGCCAATTCTGAAAACAACCTAACTCCATTCTTTCCAAACATTAACATTTGTTTGATGGTTGTAGCTATAGCAAATTCTTTTTCCTTCCACATTTTCCATTCTTCTTTTTTTCTTTCTTTTTTTTTCTGTGTGATTTTCCCTTCGATTCTTTTGCAAATACATTGAGTCTAATTATCTTTTCGATTTAGTTTTTTATTTCCCGTTTTATTTCTATCGTGTTTTAGTTTAAATTATATAGTTATAAATTCCGCTGCGATGTTTTTTCTTTAAAACTTCAGAGCAATGTTTTTCTTTCGCCAAATTTAAGTTATATAAAGCTCGATATCGAAGATTATTATATGATTTCGCTTAAATTTTATTTATTTACTCTAATTGATTTGTAATTTAGTTCAGTTTTAATTAATTAGTTTAAACTCGCAGATTTTTTCGCTATTTATATTGATGTAGAAGCACAAACTGGAGAATGTTTTTTTTATTTTTTTTATTCTTCGGTTAAGAATTGTGTCTGATTAAAAACATATTTTATTAAATACGTTGTTTGACAAAATGAAAAAAAAATTAACATAAAAAATGTTCTAAAAATCGAATTTAATTAAAATATTGGAAATGGAAAAAATGTCAAATCCAAAACAGCCAAAAGTCAGGTTTTCCTATCAAGCTCAAATATAGCAATATATATCAAAGTCAGAATAAATAAATTTAATTTAAAAAAATAACTCATTATAAATTTTAAATTATAAAATTAAAATTTATAGCAGATACAGATAGAGAAATTACTATTGAAACTCTTTGTTCCATTTTTACTAAAAATAAGTAGAATTAAAAATTAATTTTTAATATTTAATATCTAATCGATCAAATCGACTTTTTCCATTAAAAGATTTCTGAAAAGCATATAATTCAAGTTTGCATATAAAAACAGTTATTTGATAAATATAATTTTGTTAATATAGTTAAATAATAGTTTGTTTGTAACTATATATTTTCCTAACATTTTAAATATAAAATATTCATAATCTTTTAGAAATTGAATGAAAGAAAAAAACTGGTTTATTCACAATAAAAAGCTAAGTTTTCGAACTTTTAAACTATTAAATCGAAATAATTGGGCGTTTTGAGATAAAATCATTTTAAAGTATATAATTATTAACTATTTAAATATTAAAATTTATAATATTATTCTATTGAAACATTATATTCTTTGTTAAATTTTATCTTCGATAAATAATTTCTTATATCGATATTTTGAGAATTATCAGTGAATTTTAGACGCTAAAACGCAATGTACCTATGTTGAAATCTTATCATGAAATCCTGATCGATGCTTAAATATGGCCGTCGTCTAAATCTGCTGATCGGATGTTTTTCTTTCTAACACGATTTTATTAATTCGTCTGTTTGTCTGTTAGGTACAAATTTTGCAATCGACTTTAAACTACTTCCCGATGAGCTAGAAACTTAACATAGCTCATAATTCCACGAGAATGCAATATTAACTCGCTTTCTTGTCTGTTCAATACACGTTTTGACATCGGGTATAGCTCGTGGGGAAGTTAGTTTAAAATCGATTACAAAATTTCACGTACACACCCGACAAAAAAGTAGAAAATAATTATTTAAATCAAAAAAATTAATATACTATTTTTTTAAAACGGACTAAAAAGTATAAAATAGTTTCTTTTTGTCCCATACAGATAGTCCTGAAAATTTGTGATTAAAAATTTTTAAATTTTACAATCGCAAATTTTCAGGACGATCTGTAAGAGGTTGGAAATCTATATAGGGCTAGGAGAAATTATATTATACCTTTTATGCTGTTTTAAAAATGTAATATAATAAAATAATTATTTGTTTTTATAGAAGATTATTATGCAGAAAATTTGTTCATACAAAAGTAGTGTGAATCTATATATTTACTTTTAAAATAGTATTTTTATTTACAGTTGCAAGCATAAAAAATACAGAAGAAGAATGCGCTTTACGGAATTATAACAGTAATAATATCTGATATTTTCGCGAATTGTCCCAATTAACTTCTGAAACTATGGACACTTAGCATTTTGGAGAACATCGCGTTGTGGTCCACTTTCCTTTTGTAGCGAGACAAAAATCACAGCATTGTAAATGATAATAAGAGATATCCAAATCTGCATTGTTTAAATTTATATTTCATTGATAATAAATTTATCTTTTATATTCTCTGTATATTTTTGATTTGTAATAGTTTATTTTCATTCCTCACTATTTAAAAAGAAATTGTTTTTACTTACGTTAAGGGCAACACTAGTCGAATAAAACAAAATGAACTCTGGAAAATGTTAACACGTGAAAGAAATAATTTAACAACAAGAGTTGATAGATTCTTCTAAATTCTGATGAGGATATTCTTATATTTAACATTTGAAATATTTACTTAATATATTTCTGATGTAAATACCACTTCCGGAAGGTGAAAATGAAAACACAGAATAAATATATTATAAGCTCTTAAAATATGATTACTTATTAATATTATATAAGACTTAAACAGCTACAATATCCCATTTCCAAGATAAACTTCATGGAAGAGTTCCAAAGCATTTAACTAAAAGTTTTCTGAAAGCAGTGAAGGGGTAAGTGATATACTGATGGATGAAGAATTGCTCATATAACAAATAATGTAGAATTGTTTGCTCAAATGATCCTGCATAATCATCTTTATACTTTCTCGTCTACGAATTAAGCATAGATGAAGAATTCGTCATGTAACAAATGATTTGGAATTCTTTGCTCAATTGATCCTTCATAATCATCTTTATAATTTCTCGTATACGAATTAAGCAAAGATAAAACATACTTATCTAAAAGTTCGAAGTCAGTATTTTGACGATATTCTGACTTTCGTAAGTCCCTTAATCCGAAAAATACATTTTTGAATTACGTTTGTTTACGAATGCAGTAATTCATTAACGCTTTGAGCAAGAAAAAAAGTTTGTAATCCTCATACCAAATTTACAGATTTCTATCAAATTTTGAACGAAATCCATTCATAGGAAATTTGTCTGTCTGTCTGTCCGATTGCAAGTGAACACGATAATTACAAAAAATAAAGAGCTAAATAAAAAAAAAAATAAAACAAATGGCACATAGTTTTATTATTTAAGGTAAGGTATTATAGATCTGTATCGAATTTTGAAGGAAATTCGTCAAGGAGTTGACTATCTATTGGCTTATATGTAATCGCGATGGCTGAATTACGAGGGTAAATATAGGCCTTTTAATTTTCTATATGAATAACTAACTGAACTAATTGAAATTTGCTATGTGAATTTGTTACTAAAATCATAGTTCTATTATAAATTTTCGTTTTAATTGGTCGACGAAAAGGTGCCAAAATTGCATACTCGGTTTTCTTTATTGCACCACAAGGCACAAAATACTCAGATGTGGGGCTCTGAACACAAAAATCTGGACATTTGTGATGTTTACGGACTTACTTATGGTCCAAAATTTGTATGCGGTTGAAGGGGAAGAACACTTTTATTAGGGAGAGTGTTAGAAAGTTTCGAAGAGACCATTTTCCCTGGTTGTATTTAGCTTTGCCAACCATATTAAGTGAATATCTGATTTGGACATACCTTCTCGAAATGAATCAAATTTTGGTGGCAATCAAATTGAATAAATTTTTAATTTTTACGCCGAAAAATTTCTCAAATTATAAACATTAATTTTCATTAAATTGAATGTTTCTATCAAGGGGGATAAATATAGGCCTTTTGATTTTTACTTTTTGATCTCAGAATTAAATGCTGATATCTATATCGTTTTACATTTTTAAACAGAAAGAGTCTTTTTAGGGGGACTTTCTTGTTTAGCCTGTGAAATACATATTATTTTATTTTTTATTCATAAAATAATATTTTAACTAATTTTCCTTATTATCTTAACCTTGTTGGTGTGTCTGTTGAGAGCTTTTGAGAGATTGTTGCTGAACTTAACTGTCTGTAAAAGTCTTATAACGCGTTCTGCATTGTTCGAGGATTTTAATAGGCTTTTGTCGCTTTGAAGTATATTTTATATACCTTGCAGAGTCAAAAATAAACATTAAATTTGATTCAAAGCCTGACTGAATTCATTCAATGTTCACATGTAACGAAAGGCACTCCGAAATGGGCCAATTTTACAAGAAAAGATAAAGACTAACCTAGTTATCCACGGTGGGTCACTTTCATAGTTGACTGTTGGTATCCGCTAATTGTTAGTAAAATGTTCTCTTTATAATAAACTTACACAAAGAAATATTAACTTTTGCATAGTTTAGGTTGTGTGTTAAAATTAATGGTGGATTGACAAATTTTGGTTTTTCTTGGCCATTTAATTTAATTTATTAATTTCTATCCAGCGAATTATCTTTATAACACATGTGGAATGATGAGATTTCATAAAACAAAGACGCGACTGCATTTACATGATATTTAAAGAAAACTACTGCAAAGAAGTTTTCAAACACTTGTGATCGTTTCGCATCATATGTATGGAAAATAAAGAAAGTTTAATGGTAAAGGTTTAAAGCCAAGAATGCATAGTACATAGTAATATCAGTCTGTTGATTTGTAGTAGAAAAATTCTTCTCTTCTTCTTTTAAAATAGGAGTTTTAATACTTTTACACTTTTCAAGATTATATTTAACCATTTATAAAGCAATATATTCAGATTGTGACAATCTGATGCCACTTCCACTTTTGCAATCTGCATGCCTAAAAACTTACCAGTTTTATTCTCAGGCATTTCAAATACATTTTTAATCTTGGTTACAATTTCATGACACATTTCGTTATTGTCACAGAAAATTCCTAAATCATCTACACTGCTTGACAATTGCTAAGGAACAGTTACGTTTTTCGGAATAATTAAGCACAAACAATGATTGAAGAAATGAAACTAATTAAATATTTAGTAAGAAGGACGTGCATTTATTATAGTGCAAAATGGTGCAGATATCGATACATCGGTGAATTAAAAACTTGAAAATAGAAAAGATGCTCCTTGGGTGATTTCCAAACATCCCCACAAAAATTGATCTTCAGGTCAAAATGATGCAGACATGAGTACCTTAGTAAGATGTGTGATGGCCACGCCCACTAATGCACATTTTGCATCTGTTCTCCATGCTCTCCACTAAACTATCGAGGAGTTCTTGGGGGATATTGTCCCACTCCTCTCTCAAGGCGATTTTGAGCTCTTGCACTGTTCGGTGAGGGATGGTTCTTTGTGAAACACGTCTTCCAAGAGTATCCCAGGCATGTTCAATTGGATTTAAGTCGGGAGAGTAAGCAGGCCATTTCATACGGACAATATTTTCACTTTGCAGTGTGTCCAATACCTCAACGCTTATGTGTGGCCGCGCATTATCCTCCATAAATAAAAAGTCTGGACCTACAGCACCCCTAAAAAGACGAACATGATCCAAAATAACCTCTCTGCAATACCGTTGCGATTTAATGCTTCCTCGCTCAAAGATGTGAAGTGGTGTTCTGCCATTGTGCATGAAGCCTGCCCACACTATCACGCCTGGGCCGTACCGATCACGTTCACTAACAGACTATTGCATAACGTGTTCCACGCTCTCTCCACAGTAATTGGTGGCCAGAATCACTTGTCACACTGAAACGAGATTCGTCTGAAAACATCACTCCAGACCATTTTTGGATATCCCAACCAACACGTTCCTTACACCAGTGTAATCTCTCGCGACGATGGTGTGGTTGAAGCGGGATGCAACGAACAAGCTTCCGTGCATACAAACCAACTTGATTTAATCGTCGTGAGATGGTTCTTGCAGAAACATGCGTACCAGTAACGGTTGCAAGGTTTGCAACTATCTGGCCAGGAGTTAAATTTCTGTTCCTTTTTGCCACGAGGGCTATATAGCGATCCTCTAAAGGTGTGGTGTTCCTACCACGATCACCGGCATGCTTTTGCAAAGCATTTCCACCTTCAACGGCCTTCTTTAATCGCGAGATGATACTCTTTGATACAGCCATTGCAGCAGCTGCAGTGGTGACACTTTGACCTACTTCCAGTTGTCCAACTGCTCGTCCACGATCGTAGACCCTCAAATGATGTCTTTCTGGCATTTTGCTCTTAATTATTACAAGAACCAAACAGAATTTCAGAGAAAAAACTTTTATAACATCCTGCACTACTTTGGGTCAAACATCAAACAGCATGAATTTTCGTATGAATAATGAGCTTGTATGTATGTCTTTTATAACGATAACGAGTCCTGGTCTACCATGCCCTCTCAACTTGAATTTATTTTTATTGGTCAGTTGTCTGAGACGCAATTTTGCATAAATCACTTGTTTCTTAGCAATTGTCAAGCAGTGTACATACATACATAAAACAAAGGTAATTTTGAACATCATTCTTAATGAAAACGAAATTGTCAGAAGCAATTACATTAATCCAAATTTTTCTAATTCATCTTTTATATTTATGTACTAATTTCTACCCAATTGTGGGATGCCATAAATATTCTTTTTCAATTTACGAAACATTTTCCTCTTCAATTAATCTTTTATAATCATGTGGAGGTTAAACAGTTTCTTCTAGATTGCTATACAAATGTGTAGATTTTACATCAAAGAATTTAACAAACATATTTCATTTT
This sequence comes from Argiope bruennichi, assembly GCF_947563725.1. Lineage (NCBI taxonomy): Eukaryota > Metazoa > Arthropoda > Arachnida > Araneae > Araneidae > Argiope > Argiope bruennichi. The sequence goes on from NC_079162.1 coordinate 108,218,961, forward strand.
TATGCATGTGTAATCAATAATAATCGGAAAGATTCTGTTTTTGAAAGCTTACCTATTCGGTCTTATCAAATAAAAAATGATGCATTCCACGCTAATATTTAACAGCACAAAAAGTCAATAACCTGGGAGAACAAGTTGTCGCCAAAAGTCGCTAGTACATAGGAAAGACGAATAAAAGATCACACAGCATTTTTAGAAGGTCAGTATTATAAGCACATACAGCTAATAAAATTTCGTTTCAAGGTATTTCGAGATATGTGCTCAAGAATCATATGAGAAACAACAGTTAAGCTCCTACAATTACGGTTACAGAGACAAAATTTCAAATTTTTTAAATCGAAACACCAATTTTTTTTAATTGGAAAGTGTTCTTAATTAAAACTAAAAAAATTTTTAAAAAAACTCAAAATGATACATTGTGCTCTTTACATTGAAATCTTGATTTTAATATTAACCTCTTTAATTACAATAAGAAAATCCTTATCAATGTATTTGCAGATATTTAAAAAAAAGATAAACTCTAATTAAATTTTTTTTAATTAGTTAAAGTTGCTCTAACTAATTTGAATGAAAGATACATAGGTTTACATTACAGCAATTTTCATGAAAGATACACTGGTTTACTATTCGTTTTGAAAGCTTAGGTTATAGTTTAAGCATTAATCTGAATCAAATTCAGATATTTCAGAGTCAGACTCAGAGTTTTAACTTCAGACGAATAGCATAAATTATAATTTTCTGGATTGTTTTCCTCCTTGTAAATAATTATCGATTTTCTTATTCTTTGTTTTCTTGTGTTGTATTTTCTTCGTTCGGTAAATCTGGATTCTATTTCTTTTGTTTCCTCATAGTGCAGAAATATCTAATTATATGGTACATATATGAGCTTAACTGCTTTTTCAGATGTCAAATGTTTTTTTTTTTTTTTTTTTTTTTTTTTTTACTATAAATCTAACAGTTTTTTCTGTTGCAACAAATGTACCAAGTTCCCTTAAAATTCAGAAAGCCACTAAATAATAATACTAGAACAACGCAAATTTTTTCACTATAGTAGTGGATTTATATTCCTTAATCCTTTCCAAAAAACTTATTGTTTATTATAGTCTGTCCTTTCATCAGTAATGAAAAAGATTCATTCTTCAACTGAATACCATCTTACTTTATTTGCTACCCGACATCATAAACGAAAGTTAAATCGTCAAATCGACTAGGCAGTTTTAAACGATTTTCTGGTGTCACTGAATTTAAAATATCTGGAATTTAACCCATACCAAATTCTTTTCTTCTCTTATGTCAGATTTTTGTGAAGGAGATATAGGGAAAAACTCAACAAAATATTCTAACTGCCAACTGGGCAGATGAATACGTAATTCATTGAATTCAAGGCACATAATTAACTTTACTATCGATTCAAAAAAGCAAAAAAGTTTTTCAATATAATATAAAGAATTCTAAAAATTATTATTTCATTGAAAGTGTCGTAGCTTCAAACAGAGACAGATTATGCTCAGTAGTGGTCCTTAGACGATGCAGTTTTTGGGAGGCCTCTTTACATCCTCAACTTTCCAAATCAGAAAATTTCTTTTAATAATTTTTTTTTATTTAATCCTCATATAAGCATTTTTAAGAAACAAATACTGAAATAACAAAAAATTGAATTAAGGTTTACTTTCCAGATCACAGAGTTCAGTAAAAAAAATTTAAATTTAAAATAACTGGAAACAGAATGACAAAAAATTATAATTTTTATAGCCTAATTTAAATACTCTTAATGTTTTACAAAGCTATTAACCCACTAATCAGTTGGAGAGTTTGAAAACGAAAAAAGTTTGACCCGAAAAAAGTATTCAAAGATATTACAATCATCTTTAAAATGACATGTGACTTTGATTTTTAAATACTCTTAATGTTTTACAAAGCTATTAACCCACTAATCAGTTGGAGAGTTTGAAAACGAAAAAAGTTTGACCCGAAAAAAGTATTCAAAGATATTACAATCATCTTTAAAATGACATGTGACTTTGATTTTTATCTACTTATCCCCTGAGTATTCCAATTCTGTTTTTTTTTCCGAATGAAGATGAAAATTTGCTTCATAAAATTTCTATTCTTTCCTTAAATTCTTATATCTTGAAATATTAAATTTTTTTCTCTTATAAAAAATTTCAAAATTTTTAAAAATTTCTGTTCAGAAATTAATACTTGAAAATGGCATATCGTCCTCTTCACGGTAAAACCGGCTAAGGAAAGCGGTAATGTGCTCTCTTTCATATCCGTAGTGTGCGAATCACTGCGAATGTTCCTGAACTTTCTTTTTATGGTCAAAGTTGTAGGTGTGACATCACTTCTTTCAGTGTCTTTGCTTTCCTTTGAATTTTGTGAACTGTGATAGTTCGATAGTGTTTATAGTTTCAGTCCTGAATCGAGATTCTCCAAGATGTCTGTAATTGGTATTGATATTGGAAATGAAAACTGTTACATTGCTGTTGCTAGAGCTGGAGGTATTGAGACCATCGCTAATGAATACAGTCAGCGATCGACCCCGTAAGTTTTTTTAAAGACTATTTCTATAATTTTTGTCATCATAACTATGTAAATATAATTAATTAGATTATACATATTACTGATATTGTTTCGGTTAGTATTTAAAGCTTTCTTTTATGCTTCTTTGTAAATGGCATTTTGTGATGACCTGCATTTATTTTTTATATTAATAGAAAGTCAGTATTGTTTAATTTAAATTTCTTCATTCTTAATGCACCGTGTTTTATTTCCCATGATTTGCAATTTTTAATTTGTTTCCGCGATTTTGAAAAAAAAAAAAAAAAAAAAAACGTGTGCAGTGTTTTAATAGCATCTGATTTTTTAAATCGTTATGAAAAAATTAAATTTTAGTAAAAAATTGAAGTTTACTATTCTTTTAGTTTAAAATTTATATAAAATTTTTTGATAGCTTGATTGAGATTTCGGGTTTTTTTATTTGTGTGATGGTAATATTGATTTTACATACTCTATATGCTGTAAAGGGAGATTTTCGATGAAATATTTTTTTAAAAAAATGTATTAGTTTTACATTTTTTTCCCCAAATTTTAAGAATTATCTTGCAGAGCAGCGTTTTATTTATGATTAACTTTGAAATTAATTGGCAATATTTTATTCAGTATATTTTTATTAATTGATGTGTCATATAGAAATTGAATTGAGTCTTGGATATTAAATATTCTAAACATATATTCTGTTTTTTAAGTTGTTTTGAAAATTTTCAGTGATGGTAATTTATTTCAGTATTTAGTCAGAAGAGCCAGTTTTAAATGGCATATTTATGAATCTAATTGCAGACTATCTTTCATGTCTTAATTTCGCAAAATGCCTCTAGTTTTGAAATTACATAACCTGACAAATGCTGTTTGATGCAATTTTTAAATCTTTCCTAAATCCATTTTGATTACTGAACATTTTCTGGTCTGAGCTATATTAACTGTCTTTGTGTGGATTGAGGGTTTTTGAGGCTATTCGTGATTTTTTTTTTCTTTATTTTTAAATATTTGTAGCATATGTATCTTATAAACTTCACTTTTTATTCATAATATAGTAAGCATTTAATGGTATTTAGAATTACTGCTTAAGGATAAATAATGAAAAAAAAATTAAGGAAAAGGTCTTACAAAAAAATAATTAAACATGAGCAAAAATTAATGACATCTGTATTTGATAAAATGCGAAAGTCATTTGAAAACCCATGAGTGAGATATCGTAAAATACTGTAATAAGTGATTGTCTAATAAAAGCCTATCTTATATATTCAATATTTGAAAGAAGTGCAAGCATATGCAATAGGAAATTTTATAGTTCATAAAGTTAAAATTTAACCCTGAGAGTCACTTCAGATTAAATATTGTTTCACTGAAAACAGCTCATTGAGCTATACTCTGGTTTAGAATGTAAAATGTTAATTATTTGGCTCAAAACATTTTTGAAGGATAAATTAAAAAAATTAAATAAATTTTATGAAAAATTTTTTTTTCTAAGCTCATCAATTATTATTTTAAAAATTTTCTAATATTAAGAAAATAGTCTTTTATTTAATGTATTTTTTGTGCTTTTTATTTCCTTTTCAGGACATATGTTGCATTTGGTGAAAAAACCAGAGATCTAGGAGTGACAGCAAAAAATAAGCAGATTACAAATTTAAAGAATACAATCTTTAGTTTCAAACGGTTAATTGGACGCAAGTATAAAGATCCAGTTATACAACAAGAGTTGCAATATGTACCATTTCAGACATGTGAATTGCCTAATGGCGAGGTTGGATTACAGGTATTTGCATTTTTTTTTTTAAATTTTTATTTATTGTTGTGTCTACCATTAATTTTAACACACAACTGTATTTTTGAATGTTAACATATTTCAATGTATAAAATTTATGGCTATTATATTAAATTATTGTTTTTCAGTATCTGTTAAGGCAATAAAATATTTTTTTATGTTGTAATTTTATTTTGATGAATTATATGTTGCTGATTTTTTTTATTTATACCCACATGGTCAGATTTGTTTTTTAGGGCAACTAGTGTTTTTCAATGCTTTATTTTTTAAAAATTGTGCTCTTTTTTTATTTTATTTGACTAAGCAGTACATAAGATTTGTGTATGGAACAGGAGAGGAAGACATTTGCAATATTAAGCAATTGGAGTAAGCTCCAGAACATAGTTTCTTTTCCTTAAATATTTTTTTATTTAAAAGGCTTGCTGCAAATTATTCCTTTGTAATAATTAACTATAATTAAAGTAGTTGTCAAAATTTAATTTTTCTTGAGGAGGAGGAAAAAAAAAAGCTGTCAATATTTTATTTTTTAAAATTCAAGAATGTATAAAGAAATTAAGAAAATTGTGTAATGGGATTATTTTAAAGTTAAATCATTAAGATTAAAAAAAAATAAAAATTACATTAATGAATGCACATTTTGTTTGTATAAAAGTATTAAGGTTTTTTAGTCATAAAATTCATCCAATATGTGATATTATTAGAAGTTAATGCTTTTTATGTGGAAGTATCTTTATTATAAAGTATTGCTGCTACAAATTGCTGTATTAACCTTGTCTTAAATTTTAGTTGAGCTTATTTAAAATATAATAAATGAACAAGATGTGTAAATATTCCTGTGAAGTTTTTCTGATGTTGCATTTTTCCCTCTTCAAGAATTTTATATTTGTAAACTTTTTTACAGGTTAATTATTTACAAGAACAGCATGTATTCACTGTACCTCAAGTAATGGCCATGATGTTTACAAAACTAAAAGAAATATCTGAGAGCAATTTAAAAATCAAAGTTCAAGATTGTGTTGTATCTGTAAGTTCTTATTCATTCAATTCTCTTGTTGAAAAGTTATATTTTATTGGAATCTTGTATTCATATATGAAATTTTCATATTTATATTTCTTATTTCATCTTCTTTTTTTATAAGCTTTTATTTATTTATTTGATTATTTTAATTTTACCTGTAATTGCTATTGACCATTTAAAGGATACTTGTAAAACTTATAGCTTGATCAGATTTTTCCAATTAATTTGAACAGCATCAAAATGTATGGTAAGAAAACTGAGAAGTACTTGTAATTTTAATGCATAGGTGTTAAAGATTTTCCAAAATACTTTTCTTAATTGAAATTGTGCTTGAAGTGGTAGGAAAAATAATTTTCTTTTAATATCAAAAAGATTTTTATTGAAGTTCTGTTGCTATTATGAAATGAGGGAATGGTAAACCATATCTCACTCTTTTATGGAAGGGTTTGGTATTTTCCTGGTAAGGAATATTCTATATCTTGTAAAAATGCAGAAAAAGAATTTTCTTGTATTCTCCTAAAGAAATATGGATCTTTGTATTTAAATTGTTTGACATTATGTGTTCTTAATTTTAAATGGATATCTTTTAACCAGCCTTAAATTTTTGGATTTAGTAAATTTTATGGTTTCATTTTATTGCTTATGAATAACATTGCATATCTCAGTTTCTAAGTTTAATAAGAGAAATAAAGTATTGATTTTTTCTAAGTAATAATGAGTAGTTCTGCCCCTCCCCCCTCCCATTTCTGTCATGGGCATGTAATCTGATATTCATACCAGCTATGTAAAAAGATCAGAAATATTTGTTATTAGTTGGAAAAAATTCAGATCTTCCTTACTTTTGTAGAGCTTGGTAAATTGTGATAGTGGTGTTGCTTACTATAGTCTGTGTAATTTCTGTAGGCATTTCAAAGACACTAATTTTCCCTATCTTCACTCTTTCTCCTTCTCTGTTGCCATGGTTTTGACAAATCTTGTTTTTTTTCCGTGCCAGTATGTTTCGGGAATATCTTTTCTTCAGAATACCTTAACAGCTGTGTAAAAAAAAAAAGAAAGGAAAAAAAAGTGACACTGTTATCTGCCTCAGCATTGCGAGACAGACTACTGGTTACGAGGTAGAAAATATGACCTTCAACCGCCTACAGAAAATACAGACTATAAGTAATAATTTAATGGTTTTAACATAATTTCCATAATTTTGAGAAGTTACATGCTCAGTCCTGACATAAAGTTATCTAATAAATGTGAAAAGTTTCACTAATATATAGAAGAAATAAATGCAATTAATTTTACTGAGCAACTCTCCCTTTTGTCTGAAATAAAAATTAATATATTGTGGAAATTTCAATGATATTACCAAGAAATAATGAAGTTAAATTTCATTACCTATTATCTTTTGGCTGATAGAATGTTGCTCTTAAGAATTATCCTTTCTTAGACAGTATCAAGGGGGGAGAAATGAACCCTACATGGTCACTGGACAGAAAAATGGATAAATAGAAACAAGAATTATTCATTATCCTTTTCATTTGTAAATAGTTCACTATTGTATTATGTGTGTTCATTATTATTATTTCTGACTAAAAAGTTAAATGATCTTTCAAGGTTCCCGTATATTATACTGATGTTGAGAGACGAGCAATTTTGGATTCTGCTGAAATAGCTGGTTTGAATGTTCTTAGGCTTATGAACGAACCAACTGCCGGTAATTTGTTACTTAGTTTTTAAAAAATTGGTTACATATTTGTATTTTTGTTCTCTTATGCATCCTATTGTTTTTATTTTGAATAACATGGTAAAATAACTTTTCTTAAAATAATCGAATGTAATGTTCCTAATTAAGTACTATAATTTTGAAATAAACAAACCCAATTTTAAATTCTTGTTTTACTTAGAGATCAAAAGGCATTTACTTCAAATGAGCATTTAGCTTTATATTTTTTATGCTAAATTTCTTTCACCTTAGGAGTTCCACTGATTATTTATTGGAATAGGAGGGATCTTAAATTGTAATTGTGTGAACAATGAAATAACTTTTTTAAATAAGGAATAACAAGTATTTTTGGCAAAACATAATTTGATATTATGAAAAAAAAAAATATTTACTATTTTATAACTGCAAAAAAGGATATTGTTCTATGATACATCAAAATTATATTAAAGTTATTAAATAATTTTTTTAGATGCCGTTTTTGATCTACTTTAATTCATTCAATTTACTTCCATTCATATTACTATTCCCGAGCAAGTCATTTCCTCTATTATACTGGCAATTGCATGTCATAATTAATTTATTGCTTGAAATGTTTAAAATGAGTATAAAAATTGTTTGAGTTTCCTTTTTTGTTTGATTTTTCAGTTCATTATAAATTGAAAGTTCTTATTTTCAGTGGCTTTGGCATATGGCTTCTATAAACAGGACCTGCCTGAGGACAAACCTAAGAATGTAGTATTTGTTGATTTAGGGAATTCCTCAATACAAGCAACAGCATGTGCCTTCACCAAAGGAAAATTAAAGGTATGTTGCATTGTTAGCTTATAATTTTTAATTAACCCGTGTAGTCATAAAAGATTACCAGATTCTAAGTTTTTTTCCTACTCTTTCAGATTTTAGGCAGTGCATGGAATCGTAATCTAGGTGGGAGAGATTTCGATAATACTCTAGTAAGGCATTTTGTTGAAGATTTTAACCAAAGATATAAGCTTGATATTCTAAGTAATAGAAGAGCTGTAATTCGGTTGTTACAAGAATGTGAAAAATTGAAGAAACAAATGAGTGCAAATTCTTTGGAACTTCCTATAAATATTGAATGTTTTATGGAAGACAAAGATGTTAGTGGAAGAATGAAAAGGTAAATTGAATATTAAATTTTTTCATTTTATTTTCTCTTGTCATATTTAATTCTTTGCATTTTGTAGACGATGTTTTCCCTATTGTTTTGGCATGCTGAATGAAACTGGAATTGTTAAAATAAAATATAATAACCAAATTATAAGTTCGTAGTTTCTAAATCTTAAAAAAGTTTAAAAGGACAGTTACTACAATGGAACCACTGTTAACAAGCATGATCTGTTCCTGAATCTGACTCATATTGAGAGACATTAGTTAGGCTAAACAATTTTTTTCCATAGGAATCCATGTAAAATAGGACTGACTATACTTCGCCATTTCAAAAAACAACAACTAATTAATTAAAAATAATATGATTTATTATTTATAATCCATATTTTCTTTTGTAAAAAATTATATAGAGATATTTATCTTTGGTTATATTTCGAAATTTGTTGAAAATGAGATATAGCATTATTGTTGACCCTTTCGCTACGAGTGGATTGCTGGAAATGGAATTCATGGGACGGTGATGCATGTGTGCATTTTATACTGGAACAATTTTGAAATGCCACTAGATGGCTACCGTGTCCATTATTTTTGAAATTAATATAGTTTTAGTATCCTGACCAGTTTGCTCATATTTATCCTGACTTTGATATTTTACTCATCAGCTGTTGTGGGGAAGGGGGTAAGAGTAATGCAATGGGCTGGGTTGTGTAACTTTCCAATTGATAGAATAATTCGCATTTCTGGTCTCCCTCCAAATTCTTTTTTTTTGTTGTTGTTGTTGTTATTACTGTGTAACTGTAATTAGTTTTTTTAGGTTTTACCATCACTTCTGTTGTATTTTGTGTAGCTTTCAGATACATTTAGTGCACTTCTTTTTTTATTACGGGAAGCTTTGGGTTTGATTTATTATGGCCAGAAAATGTTATTTTTCAGAGGAAGAATGTGCTCATATTATGATTGAACTAATAATTTAAAAAGGTAGCAAAAATGACAACATTAGGACTTAAAACTTTATTTTTTGTGATTTTTTTTTCTTCCAAAGCTAGGTTTAGCGATGCAAAACCCTGTCTTGTGGGATGATTCCTTTCGCGAATGCTCCATCCTGTACGTGCGTCTAAGATAGAGACCTTCCGTCCCGAAAGGGTTAAATGAATTTATAATATGCATTGTTACTGCCTTATTAGAGTAATGCTTCTTAATATATGCTTCAATAATTTCCCATGTTTTTACAATCTTCCTTATATCACTGGAAGATTGTTGTTTTGTTGAATCTATTATTTCTTCCTTTCCTAGCCAAATCTTCTCTGCAGCTTTTTGCTTCTCCTCTCCCTGCAGCTCATCAATGTTATCTACTTTTTAGCCCCATAATGAAACAATCTCGTAGATTAAGTTTCCATGAACAGTTGTTCGTATCTCTCAAAATCTTGTACAAAAACACTATCTGAACAAAGCTGCTTCCATCTTGATGTATGGATTCTCTTCCAGCAAGTTTCAGATGGATACAAGCCAGTTTAGCATGTGGCATTATGTTGTCTCCTTGCTACTCATTTTGAGAAACAGCGCTCTTTAAGCTAGTATTTTTTTTTCTTCCATTTTGTTTTACTTATGCAAATTACTCGTTGTGCAAGGTGCTTGACTGTATTTTCTTTTCATATTTTAAAATATATAGAATTTGCAGAAAGGTTAACCTATCAGCATGCACATGGGGTCTTTTTGATCCCATCCTTTCTGTTTTGTTTAGAAAGATGAATTTACAAGAGTTTATACCTCTTACTTTCTATACCTTTGTAAGGGAGCCAGAAGATTAGAAGAGCAGAAATCAATGAAACAATGTATCTCATTTTTTACTGATGGATTGAGGTAAAATTAACCCCATGAACTGTTATTTCAGGTTCTTTTTAATGTTATGGATTTTAAAGCTTAGAACGTGAGCAATAGAGATTCAGAGATCTTCTCACTACCGATACTGAAAAGGGTGATGGCTCAGATTTATCAGATACTGATGGAATTTTGGGAATTTAATTATTTATTTATTTAATTTTGGAAAGTGATCAGGATGCAGAATCGGAACAAAACACTGGTTTTGAAATCTAGAAAATCCTATCAAAGGTGTTTTCCAATTTATGAAAAAATAGCAAATTCTTATATAATATGTATTCTCTTATGATATGATTAAATTGTCTTGGAAATTTTGTTAAAAATTAATTTTATTTGGAATGAGGAATAAGTGTATTTTGAGTATGTATATAAAAATGAAGGGAAAATGTTCTGAATTTTCAAAGTTGCATGTTTAAACTTTTTTCTAAAAAATTTCAAATGTAAACTATATACAAAATATTGCAATCTTAAATGAAGAGAAGGGGGGGGGAGAATTGGAAACAGAAGTTTTGGAGGGAAAAAAAGGATTAAATCCACTTTTGATCTTTTTTTTTTTAAATTAAAAATTATATTTTTATTTTAAAGGGCATTATTTTTGTATGGGGAAAAAGAAATTTCATGTATTCTGACCATTTTATGTTTTTACAAATACCGATAAGATAAAGTGTCTGACAATTAAGGGTCAAAATGACCCCATGCAAGTGCTAATATTTAAAAAATGGATATGAGCGTTGAAGAGTTAAAATGTAAATATTGAAAAATGTCATTTTGCAACCATTTAATTTCAGCATTTAAAATGAACTACTATTTAAAACTTATGAAGACAAGAATATAGAATTCCTTTAATTTATAGACTGAATTTATTTAACTTGCAGGCTGATAATCTAAATCAGTAAAAAATTGGAATTTCTCTTTTGTTGAACTAATCCCTCTCTGCTCTGATTGTTTTGGATTAAGGGAAAATATAAATAATATTCATAAAGGGAATTCTGAGAAATCTTTACAGGCCTTATCTTCTACTTACTTAAATAGAAGGAATTTCTTTTTCTGTATCTTAACCAAAAATATGACTAAAAAATGTCATGGAATTTTTCAGCTCATACCAACTGCACTATATCAGTATCGTACAAATTGTTTTATACTGCCTTTAACAATTTTAATGTGAAATACGTTTTAATTTGGGTATTTGTAGAATTCTTTTGAATCTAGCATTGTAGTTTGTATTTATCTATACTTCTAAACAAAGCTCAGTGTGTGTGTGTTGGCGATCTACAGGCCAGACCGTTTGACCTACAGCTACCAAATTTGGTACATGTATACCTTGGAGGTCAGGAATGTGCACCTGGGGTCCCTTTTTTTGAATTTTGAATTAGAATTTTAATTATTAATTAAAAACTAACTTTCCCGCCAAAAAAATCTTTTCATTTTTCCCACCGCCAAATGAGTAAGGCTTCAGTTTTTTTCCCCCAACAGTAATGAGGCTAGGGTTAAGATTTTTCGGCCGATTATTTCAAACGATTCTGTTTATTTTTTTAATGTTTGATGCATTTAAAATTAAACATTGTTAATTAATCCATGTTTCAGATTCATTCTGAAGTACTTTTGAATTAAAATAAAACAGAATAAAGGAAATTAAAAATTTCTAATCTGCATAGCGTTATACTCCAACTGGCGTAGAAAAACTCACGCATTGGCGTTACCCTAACTGGCGTTGAAAATTCACGCATGCGCATTGTGTTCTGATTGTTGACATGACAACCATTATCAACGGATGATTTAAATTATTTTTAGGTTAGTTGCATGCTTTTGTAATTAAATTGTATTTATGTTAGTTATATATTTTTTGTATATGCTTATAGTTTTAAGTCCATCGTTTTTTAAGTAGTTTTTTTTAACCTGTTTTCAACCGATTATTTTAAACGATTCGTTTTATTTTCTTAGTGTTTGATGCATTTAAAATTAAACATTGTTAAGTAATCGATCTGGTCATGATGAACCTGAGAAAATTTTGTTGGCAAATTCTTGAAATATTACATAAATTAAGAAAGATATTCTTTAGTGCCCATAAAGTTTAAACGCTCAGTGACTGTTTTCAGTAATCATATTACAAAAAAAATACTTTGTTTCAGTAACAAATATTATTATATTAATTGCAGATTAATCCTTTCCACTTTAATTTAAAATATAAATTCTACGGGAGCTAACAGAAAATTAGAGATACATATTACGTTATGACTGAGGGCGTTTATAATATTATGAGTGAATTATATGATTATCAAAATTTGAAGTTTTAAAATATTTTGATGAAGAAGCTATTAAAATAGGAATTGCATAAAATATTTAATTATTAAAATTTTAACGAACATTAAGATTGGCAAACCGGCTGGTTGCCAAAGGCGGCTAGTATTGAATAAAAATTACTCTGCTATTTGCTTAAATCTTTTCTAATTGAAAAAGCAAGTAGATGCTTAAGTATTCACTGAATACAAGGATTCATTTTATTGCTTTGAGGTATTAAAAATAGTTTTTCCTTCCTATATTAAATATTTTTTTCTCTAGAGTAATTTTTAAATTTTTTTTTTTTTTGAAATTAAGAAATGTCAAATTGATGTTCTATCTAGAAAAGTGTTGAAGTTGGGTTATCCTTTAAATTTTAAAGTCTAACACGAAAAACATTTGTAAATAACCTGTTTAGGCTTATGGGAGTGCACAGATTAAATTTCGTGAAGATTGTATTTATTGTTTTGATTTTGGGTGTGTGCAATCAACTAGAACACTGTGCTGCTAGTGCGACTAAGCATTGCAGTGAATTGCGAAAATGAGTAAAATCTCTAGCATTTGAATAAAAAAGACTACTTTATTCCTGTGTAGCAGATTTAGCATAATCTAACGTGCACCACAAAGAGCCTTTCTCAGATTTGTTATTGGAGGGCCATGATTGAAACATTTTTAGTGTTTCGGAAAGAGTTGATCACTACATATCATTTTCAGTACAATTTGCTGTACAAAAATTTACAGTTTTATTTAAAATAAGCTATAATATATATGTAATTAAAATATTTACACTATTATATAAAAGGAGCATTAGCAAAACTCAAAGAGCAGAAAACTCTATTTAGCTTTAGTAAAGATGATCAAAACTATTAATACAAAGTAAAATCACAAAATTTCAGACCCAAAGTTGGGCTCGGTCATTTCCAAGAATTCTGACCCCTCCAAATAATACTCCTTGAACTGAGTTTATCTTCCATGAAAAAGGAAGAACAGGAAACCAAGACACGGTTGTTCTCTTTCCAGGGTCCTGCTAAGTAATATGCTCAGCACAGTGTTCCAGTTGATGGAATATCTAATTTTATCCAATGATTATATATATGCTTACTCTATGAAAAATTTAGAAATATATAGAATAATAGTTTAGGATGCAGCCAACAAAATACTATTGAAATTATTTTTGCAACAATTATCTTTTTTATTAGAAAAATTAATAAAATTCCCTGGAGAAAAATAAGCTTTTGTAAAATGGTCTACAGCTGAAATTTATGGATCAACTTAAATTATCATCTGTTATTAAAAATGGATCTATAATTAGAAACTATTATTATTTATAGTTGAATTTAATGATTTTAGAAGCGAACAAAGTTAGGTGTTCAATATAGTGGAACACTGTGTTGCAAAGGGTTGTAAAAGTGCAAATAATTTGTCTTTCATGCATAAAACCTTACAGTCCTCTTTTTAAAATTCAGATCTTGGATTCTGTTAAATAATAATCAAAAATTTAATGTAATTGTAAAACTGCAGTCTTATTTCTAATAAAATAGATTTTCGAGGTGGAATGTCTAGAAATTGTCTTGAAACAATTCTACTTTCTGTTGCTCTTTCAGAGTTAGCATGTAGCCTTGCTGATCAGTATCACTCCCCTTACACTTCCAGTATTTTGTATCTTTTTTTTTTTTTACCCTCTTATTTTAATTTGGTAGAATTATAAACTTCAATTGTTGATATGTAATTGTGTTGAAGTTCAAAAAAATAGTTCTAAAATATTTTAATCTTCCGCAAATGGTGAATTAATTGATGTGAGCATTTTTCAGTGTGAATTTTTCAGAACATGGAACCTTCTGCATATTATTCTGGCTTATTTTTCCTTCTCACTTCATCCTTTTTATATGAATTTAAAATTTATTTGCAGGGAAACTTTTGAAAAATTATCTGCTAATCTGTTGCAACTAATAGAGTATACTCTAGTTAAGCTGCTTCGTGATACAGGTACAGTTTCTCTTTTAATATTTATCTTTTCATGTGTATTTCTGTTATTTATGTAATGATGTGTTAAAGTATTCTTTGTACAAATTTTCGGAACTTTCAGGCCTTAAAACCGAAGATATTGATTCTGTTCAAGTTGTTGGTGGGTCTTCTAGAATACCTGCATTTAAATCCTTAATACAGAAAGTATTTGGTAAAGAACCTAGTACTACGTTAAATCAAGATGAAGCTGTTGCGAGAGGATGTGCATTGCAAGTGAGTTTCCCCCCCACACACACCTCTAATAAATGTACTTTTTTTTTCTTTTTATTATTTTAAATGTTAACAATAACTTGATTAATCATACATATGTAGTTTTTGTTTAATTTATTTTCACTTATGCTCATTTTTGAGATATACATCCCACAATAGTTCGCATGGAGTACTCATTGTCAATGTGTAAATGCACCAGATTTTTCTTGAATTGTCTTTTGAGTGACAATTGGTAGCACAAAACTGTAAATGTTCAGCACTTTTACCCAGGCAAGCAGGTTTTGTTCAGTTGATTTTCTTCAAACGATTATTTTTTCTTTCTCATTGCTGAATAACTTTTCAACTTTGCTTTAACACGAGAAATGTTTTATTACTGTTTAATTTTTCCGTTTTACAATAGGGTTGATTCATGAATTGTTTAAATGGCTTGTGTTGCTTGCTTTCAGTTATGTTACTGCTTATCTCTATAATCATGTTTATCTGTGAAAATGAAAATGCAAATGTAAAATATGTAGCTTATCAGGTAAATATAATACATTGTACATTATAAATTGTTGGAAAAAATTATTCAAAAATTAATAGTAAATAAAGCATTGCTGTAATTTGCACAAATATGATCAGAGGACCATTGAATTCTTACATGTTTAAAAATTCCAAAACTGTAAGTGGCATAATCACACATCATATTGAGATGATTTATGTAAAACAAGTTAGCAATAAAATTGGCAGGAAATGGATTCGTCATTCTATTCCAAAAGCATGCTATTGTTTGCCATATCATTTATGGTTAAACTTTTCCACAAGAATGATGAATCCACTATTAATATATTGCTAAAGTTTTGCATAGAGAAAAGGCTGAAGCGTTAAAAAAGAAAACGAAAAACAAACTATTTTATTGAATGGGGTTTTGAATATTTTTGAGGAAATAGGGAGTTTGGAGGATTTTCCATGAAGAGGCAGACTGTCCTTGAAAGGAATGTGCCTATGTTGTATAAAGTGTCATGGGAAAAATAGCATCTGAGACATTGATGGGGAATGATAGTGCTTGTGAAGCTTGGATGAATAACTGAGATTTTTTAACAGCCTGTTCAATGTATTCTGCACAGAATCCTTGTGCATCCATATAAGATACAAGCATTTCAACAGTTATTACCATAGTTACAGGCAAAAGACTAAACTTTGCTACATAGATCCTGGCCCAAGTGGAATATGAGCCACAATAATTATTGAATGTCATGTATACAGATGAAGCCCACTTTGCATTGTATCGTGACATTAATTGTTTTGAACAGATTACACTCAGTTATGATAGGCATAGTAATGCTTCTCACTTGACTAATATCTTGCAGTGTTTGCTTTATTAAACATCTTTTACATTAAAATAATTGAACATTGTAATGTCATTGTTTTGCCTGATTTTCATAAAACATATACAACATGTGAGAGCTTCTTTCATTTACTTTTGGATTTTTTTTTTTCAAATGAAAAGTCAATTTTATTCTGATCATATTTGAAGAAATTGAAATTTTTTTGATCGTTACTTTTATTATAAGTTTTTTTTTTTAAGTTCGTGCAATATGAAGCACTTGTAATAGCCAGTAGTAATTTCAAAGAGAATGTAGCATGCAGGAACAAGCAGTTTGGTTTTATCAATGTTTGCTAGCATCTACTTTTTCCACCAAATTAAACTCCCTTTTATGTTGTTCATAGATTTTGAATTTAAATTTTCGTTTGTTGAAAACATTTGAATCTTTGTGATGTATGTATCAAAGGAATACAATAGTATTATATAAACTTTCTCGGATATTAGCAGTTAAGTTTAATGCACTCTAATTGTGAGAGTGCTGTAACTCATATAACGTTGCTACACTGCTCAATCCTGCGTTTCAGCATAATTCTATTTAAATTGAAATTGTAAATTAGTAAATAAAGATACTCATAATACTACTGTATTAATATTGGCATGGTTTAATATATTTTATTTGTATATTGGCATAAGTTTTTAATAAAAGAAACTTTGTTCAAGTAATTAATAATTTTTAATAACTTAAATTTAGTTATTTAATTTTTCAAAATATTTAGTAATATGTATTTTATTGCCCCCCCCCATCCCAGCCAATGAAATGAAGAATCATGCAGTTTTTCTCTGAATTTCTCGTCTGCTTAGTTTTATTCTTGATTTAAAAAAATATGCAAAATTAAATGGTGTTCAGAATTTAAACTGGAAGTGTATAAATTATAGTATACTTTTTTCTATATATATTTTATATTAGGAGTGCTGTTTTCCCTTTTTACTTTTATACTAGCTATAACTTCAGTATCTTTATAAATACAACTTACCTTGTAAAAAAAGTGCTGCAGTTTCATTAGATTTTAAGCATTAAGGTTCTAAAGCAGTGCTTAACATGTTTTTGAATTCTTATTTAATTTTGTTGGAAAAATTCTGCATTTCATGATATTTCATTCTTTATACTTTGTTCTACTTTTGAGAGGAAACTTTATCTGTAACATTTAATTATGTAAGATACTTTTCACATCAATTCTTTCTAAAATTCAATTGCATGTTCATTTATGTGTTTCAATTTCTTTTTTTAAGATTGATTTTTTTTGTTGTTTTGTTTCAGTGTGCTATGCTTTCCCCTACATTTAAAGTAAGAGACTTCTCAATCACTGACATCCAGCCATATCCAATCAAAATTGTTTATAAAGCAGTAAAAACTGAAGAAGAAAGGTATGCCTCGATTAGTTTACTCAGATAAATAGTTTGATATTTTTGGAAATTTGAATAAGAATGATCAATGTAAATTAATCTGTTAATACTAGTGTCCTATTTATAGGATACTTAATTTTTCTTCCAGAGTTAAAATGATTTCATTTCATTGTTTCTTTTTTGTTTTGTCAATTTGCATTTCCATACCCATAAACAATTTTCAATTGGATTACATTGCTTGTTAGCCAGATATTGACATCAAAATCGTATCACTAAATTTTTTAGAGGTAACGTGATGAGTTTGAAATTCCTTTATTTCTTAATATTTTGTTGTATTTTCTAAATATTTATCTATTAAATTAGCCAATTTTTTCTGCGATTCCATGCTTTTAAAAAATGCATAGAAATGAGGCTACTTTTTCATAAGACTTGTAACATGTTTGTAGTTTGAAAGAAATGTTTTAATGTTACTGTTTTACAGTTTATTTGCACATCATTAATGGTTGCTAAAACGTAAAATATCTGTAACAACAAAACGATATGTATAGCAATCTTCTATAGGTTTTATTTTAGTTGTTACTGAAAAAAAAATCCATTAGGGGAAAAAAAATTCCAGCAAATTAATATGTTAACATTCGTTTTAAAGAACTGTTGCATTATGAAAATAATTTTTGCTATGCTATTCAAGTTATTATGGGATGTGAAAATTATAGTATAGTTATATATCTTTAAATGTCAACATTTCCGGAAATAATGTTGTGTAAATAATATTCTATATAAATTGACTATGAAACACCTATCTCATTAATTTTTAACTGATGCTAATGTTTTGAATATGAAACTATATCTCATTTTTTATTAAGTTGATTTGTGCTCTTAATTTAAAAAGATCCCTTGATTGGGCTACTAGTGTATAAAGCTTATATTTGAGTCATATATCCTTAAAGTTCCTTTCAATATTTTTCAAGTTTACATTTTTAGAACATTAATTATGGAAAAAGTATAAATATTCATTAAATTTTTTTTTTCTTTTCAGTGAAACAGAAATTTTCCCAGCATTCCATGCAGTTCCTTACACTAGACTACTCACATTCTTTAGAACTGAACCTTTCACTTTAGATGTTTTGTACTCAGACAAAACAGGATCTGTTGGTGTCCCCAAAATAGGTAATGTCAAATTTCTAATTTTTATTCCTTGTAAAATTCAATTGGATTTGCTATTTTTTCCAGTGATTTGTTAAATTGCTATTCTATAATTCATGCAAATGATAGTGGAATTCTAAATAATTAAACTATGTCATTTAAAATATTTTCTCCTGTCTTGACCCTTTTGGATTTAGTTAGGAGGTGGATAAAATTTGGGGAGTAATCTCAATGTTTTGCAATAAATTTGTTTAGTTTGCAACTTGATAACTTATAGATCAAATATGTAAATTCTCAATCAGCATTTGAACAGTTTATCATTTGGGAAGTGTTTTTTTCATGGCTTAATTATATTGGAAAGTTATAGATTAATGGATATGTCTATTGTCTTTTCTCGATCATTTTGGATTTTAAAAGAACTAGATTTCATAGGGTTAAATTAGTTCAATGACTTTGAGTCTAACCCTGTGAAGTGGGACAATTTAAAGCAACATTCCATATATTTAATTTCCCTTTGAGCATAGTGAACTAAACCTCTAACACAGAGTACCTTAAAATGCTAAATTATTTAAGGTATTTGAGTAAAAATATTTGACTTGCTGTTTTAAATTGTTGATAAGCCGTACTTAAAAAAAATTTGAACTTAGAAAATTTGTAATCATTCCAAAAAAAAAAAAAAAACGTGGAGAATATTGAATGTGGAACACTGTGAATGAGCTGGTTATTGAGCCTTTTATTATGATTTATGACATTTAATCATTTTCATGCAGAGGATAGAGTACAACTGCTTCTTGTATCATGCTTATTTTACAGAATTTGCGTACAATTTGTTGCCAGCAAACAGAATCTGCTGGGATACTATTTAGTGTTATCAAATAAAATAATATCAGTCTTGTGTAATGTATGGATGGTTTTAAAAACTGGCTTTCAGCATTTCTTCTAGAATCCATTAGATTTTATCATAAATGCCATTTTTTGCAGTAGTAATGTCTCATTTTAAAATTTTACAATTATATTTTGGGCTAAAACTATTTTCTATAAAAGACAAATGCATGTGCAAAATCATTTAAGGGATTAGTGCAGTTAAATTTGTAAATTATTCATCCAAACTCTGAGTATAGTAACAGATTAGTTTTTGTATAATTTGACTCTAAAATATGTAATTATCTTCCAGAAAATTTATTAATGCAGAATGGTATGCATGAAGTGCTTAATTGTATTTTTTAAATAAATAATTCATTATGAATCATGATTTAAAAGTAATGAATAATTTGAATTTTGCTATTAATAGGCACTTTCACTGTGATGAATGTCACTCCAACTCCTGAAGGAGAAAGTTCTAAAGTCAAAGTTAAAGCACGCATCAACATACATGGCATTTTCTCGATTTCATCAGCCACCATGGTTGAAAAAGTAACTGCTGCCCCTAATGAACAAGAAAATGCACAGACTTCAGAAATCTCAAATAGCGTTCCTGAAAACAAAAAATCGGAAGACGCAATGGAGTCTGATAATGCTGGTCCACCTAATGGGGATATTAGTTCAGAAGAAATGAATGATGGGAAATCATCTGAGAAGCAGGTAATTACTTATTGTTTTAACTTCAGTGCTCTGTATAATACAATTTGTGCTTTTATGTTGTAAAATTTTCCGTAACTGATAATTTCATTCTGTAATTTTTCGGAAAAAAAATTAGAAAACGAATGATAATTATGAGAATTCTCTCATGAACCGTCGTGTGTGTGTGTGTATTTATATATGCATAACAAATTATTTTTCTTACAGGACAATGATAAAAAGGAACCTGAGCAAAAGAAGTCTAAAAATCAGGTGAAATATATAGATCTCCCCATTAAATCTGAAGTTCCAAGCTTAACAAAAGACACCTTAAATCTCTTAATTGAGAAGGAGGTATGTGTCATTGTTGTGTAATTATTTTGATTAATATGAAAATTTGAGTTTTGTCCCTATAATTTTATTAATTGCTTTTGTTTTCTAAAACACAAAAGCAATAAAAAAAACACTTCATTTGGTAATCAAAGACTTTTAACATTTATATCCCGATTTTTTAATGACATATATCAATTACAACAATACTTTATTTTTCAACGTTTTAAAATTGAAATAATTGTTTATAAAATTAGATTTTTTGAAAAATTGAATCCAAAGAATGAAGTTGTTTTACATATCTAAGAAGCAATGTTCTCTCGGTGTCGAATCTGGTCTATTGATGAATGAAAAATATCCCAACATAACTATTTCAAAATCTCTTTGGTGCATCTAATGGAGTATTATGACATTATTGAGAATTAGTACTGCCCCCCCCCCCACTCCACTTAATTCTGCATGCTCTGAAGTTTGGTTTGGTTGATTCATCTGGAGTTCTTAAATAACAATTTAGGGTGAATTGCAGATTTTGCTGACAAAATCATATTGCTCCATGAATTTTAAGATTTGTTGGATTTTCTATTTTGGCATTCATTTTTAGCTGCAAACAGTGTCACTGGACTGGAATAGTATTGCTATCTCTACCTATTTCCTTACATGTGAAAATACAGCCTGCGTTTTGAATTTATGCCATAAAATCTTTTATCAAGTTAAAAGAATATTTTATGAGATATGAAAGTTGTGCGTTGTCATTAGTTAATTACATAGTTTTAAAAGAATGTATTACTTTTCTTTTGGTAATAATAGAAAATGTCTATAAAATGATGATTGAAATTTTCTAATATCATGGTTTTATTTTTATAGAGTAAAATGATCCAGCAGGACAAGATGGAAAAAGAAAAGGCAGACGCCAAGAATGCAGTTGAAGAGTATGTGTATGAATTCAGAGGAAAACTTGGAGAAGAGTTGGAAAAATTTGTTACTGATCAGGTATTTAAAAATAAAGCTGTTTCCACTATACATTTACTTAAAAATATTAATGGAATTCGGATATATACCAATAATTCGTATTTATTAACAAGAAATATTTTATATTATTGAATTCAAGATTTTAATTTTGCATCCTAAATAAGTCGTCATGGTTCCAAGGAACATGATAATCGTTTTTATAATATGATAACCAGTCTTGCCATATTACCATCTATGTTATAATAAGCAAGATGCGATTGAAATTAAAATTCGTTTTTATTATTAACCAATTGTGTTATTTTTAAAATGGCATCGATATTTTTGGTGGAATTAACTATGCTGACTTGCAAATTTACAATTTTTCATATTGTTCTTCATGCATTTGAGTGAATTATCTCAACTATAGCATTCAGTAGGGAAGCAATTTCCCTATAAAATGAGAAGTAACATACATATATTGATTTAATTTGTACATAACTAACCTGTTTAAGGTGGATTTCAGTTCTCAGACTAAATATAATTCTTTCGAACGACAGCATTTTATGCTTATGAATTGCAGTGCAATCTTCACACCAATATTTGTTTAATTCTAAAAAAATTCCAAGAATGTTTAATTAATTTGGCTGTTCCTTTGTTTTGTATCGCTGTGAAGTATATGTAATGCATATTCAAGACAAATTGGTCATCACATCATTGATTTCTATGCGTGAATAATTATGTTTATATATATCTTAAAATCAGATTATATATTTAAGGATTGATCCCTGTAATAATTACCATTATATGATTAATCTTTTTTGTCTTAACAATTTCCTTAAATTTTTGAGGATGTCATGGTGTGGCCTGGTCGTTTTTTAGATTTTTTTTTTCCATTGTGATTTTATTATAATACAGTTTGGTGACAGATATAGTGAAAATATAATCGCGGTATCTTTTTATGGATCTGTGTGATAAAATTAAAGTTTGTTGAATAATAATAAAAAGTTGCTGTTTTTTTTTTATATTTGTATTTTAGTATAATATGAAAGATTTGATTATATGTTATGTAATTGCAAGTTACATTATGTTCAGTTATTGTTATCACCCTTATTTAGTTTGAGTAAGGGCCACAATGACCTGGTATTTATGACTTGGTTTCTTGGTTGTAGTGATCCTGGCTTGAAACCCAGTTTTACCAAAGAACCTCTATGTAAGTGATTTTAGTGCATGTTTAATTCACCAGTGTCAAATGTCCTGCTGTTGGCTTGTATGGCACAGCTGAAAAGAAGCGGTTTGTACCAAAATAACCGAATGTTGTTTTAAATCAGGATGTTGATAAAATTGAACTTCAACACGATTTATAAATCGAATAACATTAATGTAAATCGGAAATTCTCAGCCTCTTTTTTTTTTTTTTTTTTTCTTCTTCTTCTTCTTCTCCTTCTCCTCCTATCCCCAGCCGTTTCTGATGTTGCATATTCTACTATAGAAAAAATTTCAAAAAATTGGCAAATGCCAAGAAACTATTAATTCCGATATAAAAAGTACTCTTTTTCAGACCAAAAGCAATTATGTTGAAAGTTTACAAAGGGACTTGCTTCTATTATGGAAGTTTTTCAACTGTATAATGAATGTTATCAGACTTCAGGAATGAGATGTTATTGTATTGATAAAATTCCAAATTAAGTCACATTTTACATAATTTTGAGGAGTATGCCAGTGAAAATTTTAAAATCAGTTCTATTTAATTACTTATAATTACTCACATCTTGTTAAGTATTAATGACTATTAGTATTAATAATGCTATGCTTTATTTTATAGGAGAGGGATGACATCAGGCAGTATCTGGATGAAACAGAAAATTGGTTGTATGATGAAGGTGAAGATCAACAGAAAAGTGTATATGTAGAAAGGCTAAATAAATTAAAAGTATGTTCATTTTTCCAAATAGAAATCTTTTATGATTCTGAAATAGATCACCACTAACTAATTTAATTGTTTTTTATTGCAGAAACATGGTGATCCTGTTATGTTCAGGTACTCGGAGTGGGAACAGAGGCCAGGAGCAATGAATGCACTAGGTTCTTCTTTGCAAATGGTTCATAAGGCATTACAGTCATATGAAACGAAAGAAGAAACATATGCTCATATTGAAAAAGAAGATATGATGAAGGTATTATTACTGTTTCTGAAAGTATTAGTGGTTCTTAAATGACTAAAAATATTCTGCATAGTTTGTGGCTTGATAAATCTATTAAAGTTTAGATTTAATTTTTTGGTTTGAATTCCATTTTTGGTTAAATGGATTCTTAATTTAGATACTCTGCTGAAAATTGTATGCAATGTTATGTGGTGATGCATTTGATATGTAAGTAGACTTCAGATAAGTTTAACACTATGCCGCCTGGCGACACCACAATGATGTACGTAAATTATCGCTCAACGGCTGGCGACACCACAGTGGTGTCGTACGTAAAGTATTAGTAAAACTTGACTGTTTATAATCTCCCGATAACCTCATAAATTGTCGGTGACAAGCGAAGTAATCTTAATTAGTGCTGCCGGCGCCAAACGAAGAAATTTTGCGAGACAATCGGTGGTCAAAGTATTAAAATTTTCTATTTTAGAAATAGAAATTTTGTAAGCATTCCATGAATTACAATTTAATGAATTATTAAAATATAAGTGATTTTCAATGAGTAGTTGATTAATGCCATGAGTACTTTTAAATTTTGTTGCAAATTCCCTTGCAGATCGCAGAAATGGCAGAAGTAAGAAAAAGTGAGAAACATAATAGTCAAGTTGTATAGATTTAAAAAGTGGGATACTTTCTATTTATGGAATGCAGTATTTAAAACAATTTGTTAGTTCAGCATTTGGAAATTGCTCACCAAGCAGTTGAAGGCATGATACAGTTCCACAAAAACAGGGATTTCATCGTTTTTGTATTCGAATTTCATCATTGTTTGAGATCATTTCATTTTCTTTTCTGCAAAAATTCTGCAATAATTTTATTATTGCAAACACTTCCTTTAATCATCATGTTTAATTAATCATACTTATTTTATTTCCAAGTGTTTTCATAATCCATTATTTTGTGAAGTTCAATTTTTTTTTAAATTCCAAGTCTGTCATGTTTAGAATTAAAAGTACTTCCTTTTTATAATTATAATATTTTTGTAGGTTAAGAGTATATGGGAACAGAAGGAACAGTGGTATGGGCAATATCTACATTCTTTGGCTAACTTGCAACCTTATCAAAATCCTCCTGTTACTGTATCACAAATAATGAAAGAAAGAGAGGCAAGTATATTCAATTAGCATATAAAAGAAAAATTTTCAACATTTTAGACTAAGCAACTTGAAACTTTAATTCCATTCTTCTGATCAATGTTCCTGAATTTAACTAAATGCTAAGAAGTTTTGGAATTTCTCTTTAATTAAGTTTTTAAAAATTGTTTATTCTCAATGGTCCATTTATAAGGACCTTAAAAATGCTTATTTTTTAAAATTTGAATACTTACATTTTTTTCTGTTGAAGTAAAAGAAAGCAGTTTTTCCTTATACTCAGGTCTGTTGAATTATATGTATTTTACTTGGTTTGAAGATTAGTGTAAATTCATACCCCTCAGCTTATGGAAATACTGATAATGGAAGAAAATATATCTCTATCATTGACTTGACTTTGCCCCTTTTACTTGTCTTGGTAAGGAAAGAATTGTAGCTTTTCAGGGATAATTTTGTGTTCTCGGAAATGATAAATTTGTTTATAAATGACTAGCTGCTTTTCTGCAAGTGATTACAATTTTAATGAATAGAAAGCTAGAAAGTGATTCCTTCTCAGAAAGGATAATTTTAGGAAAGAAAATTTCTGATCAAGCCAGGTATATTGCATTTGAAAAGCTACTTGTGAGGGCGGGGATGAAGAATTGGAATAGGTACATAGCAAAATTTCTCGAAAGAAATAGAAAACCCTTATTTTGTTAATAACTTTTCCTAATTTTATAACCTTGATTTTTTTTCTTTAACCTCCTTTATATCTTTTATGGAATTAATATGCAAATGAACTTTCTATAATTTTTTTTCTCAATATTATCAAATTTGTCATAAGACACTTGCGGAAAAAAAATATCAAAGGAGCTTGAATAGTGCTGATTGTTCAAGATGAAATTTGACTACTCGCCTTGTGTCAGTTTTCTGAGATCTTAGTATTCCTCCTAATTATAGTATAATTTGATATATAAAATACAGAAAAGAAGTATTGACGTATTCGATAATTTTGAAATCTTGACCTTTTTTCCTCGTATCTACTGATTGCCTAATTTTTTACTATTTTTTTTTACTTCCAGGATTTGGAAAGGCAAGTTTACCCAATTTTAAATAAACCAAAGCCTAAAGTAGAACCACCTCCTGAAGATAAAAATGTAAATGGGCAACCACAGACTGATAGTGAAATGCAAGACACTAACAATACATCAGAGAAGGCTGATAAACCAGCACAACAATCAGGTGAAAAGGGTAGCAATGCAGGACATTCTGAAAATATGGAGACAAATTAAACTTTTTACTACTAACTTTGGATCTGTGATTATAATGCTTAAGAATCCACTTTCATTAGATCTAAAGGGTGCAGAATGCAGGTTGTAACTGATATCTAAATAGATGGGAAGCATATTTTTAATTGTAAAGCAAAATTTAGGAAGCTTTAGTTTTGAGATTAAAATTATATTTAAGAATTCTAAATAGGAAGTTTTGCATTACTTGCATTCTAAAAATTATTTGCCCAAACCGCTATTTATACATTGACTTATACATAAATTGAACTTGACTTGTGTGAATTAAATTTGCACACTGATTGTTCCAAGAATACTTTTTTGTACTTAAATTTTTTCAATTGTTATGTTTACAGTTTGCATTTATAGCTGCTGTGGGCTTCATCCATGTGATGAGAAGTATTTATATTCACTTTTAACGCTAAAAAATATTCCAAACCAAATAATATGTGAACGTCCTGTTTTGTTCAAAAAAATTTTCAAAGCTTTATCACAAGCGAAATTCTTGGGAGATTTGTGGTGAAAGCTGTCGCCTTATTTATTTATTGTAAATAAATATTTTTTGATAAATTTTTAGACGGTTAATATTTATTGATGTCTTCGTTTGTAACAGTGCTTTTCCTTGGCAATAAAAAAGTGTCTAATTTTTACTTGAATGTAAATTAATAATAAATTAGCAATAATTATTTTTGTTGTGAACGCCTTAATTTTCACTTGAATGTAAATTAATAATTAGCAATAATCATTTTGTTGTGAATGTCGAATTTTCACTTGAATGTAAATTAATAATGAATTAGCAATAATCATTTTTATTGTGAATGTCGAATTTTCACTTGAATGTAAATTAATAATGAATTAGCGATAATCATTTTTATTGTGAATGTCGAATTTTCACTTGAATGTAAATTAAAAATGAATTAGCAATAATCGTTTTTATTGTGAATGTCGAATTTTCACTTGAATGTAAATTAATAATGAATTAGCAATTATCATTTTTGTTGTGTATAGTGATGCTAAAATAAAAAAAAATGTCATTTTTTTTCGGATTGAAACTGAGATATTGTTATTGTTGATTATGTTGATATTTCATAAAAAAAATGGGATAAGCTGTTTCTAGTGTATTAAAGTTTTTGTTTTTAAAAATTTGGAAATCTTATTGTTCAGCCTTTTCAATCTGATTATAGCAACTATTTTTTGTACATAGTAACTATTGGCTAGAATGAATTGTTTGTAGAAAGAAAAATTTCTGATCTGTTATTAATTTTGATCTTGGTTACACTCTGTATTAATATACATCTGTGATTCATACTATATGAATGGTTGGTACTTTATAGTTCCAACGGAATGTATATTTTTGCTTCATAAATTTCAGTTTGATGCATTCCTCATTGCCTCATATTTATTAACATATGATTCACCCACTAGTTTTTCATAATTACCATATTCTTCCATTAAGCTCTAGAATCAATTTGGAGTACTCCATTTAATTTTCTAACAAAATTGTGTTTTGCAGTTAATATATATTCAGAAATGATTTTAGAGTGGTACACAATATAGCCTGGTGCTTTAAATTTGGTTCTGAGCTTTGTGGAGACACTTCAAATAATGAGTTTCATTGTTTAAACGAAACACTCCTTTTCCAAACAAATTGTTATACCCCTCTTCAGTTTGACAGGTTTTTTAGTTCTTAAGTTTTATGAGAAATTCTGGCAGCTTATAAGTTGTGAGAAATTATACAAGCATCTCCTATGGATGAAGCTATATTTACAATAGTATGTGTTTACATACCTTTATAACAGTTGTATTTATTGCTGTCGGAAATGCGTAAATAAATGTACAAGAGAAAAAGAAATGTTTGATTTCTTTCCACATTACTTACACTTATATTTTTTTCTTGGTAAGTTCTTTCATTAAATACATATTTCTTCTTAAAGCTTAAACCCTTCTGTTAGAATCCAGGGTTGCTTAATATGAAATTTCAAAAAAAAAAAAAAAAAAAGTTACCAGAAGTTGAAAGGCATTAAAGTATATTCTTTTTTGCAATACTGATAGGCGATGGGAATCGAGGTGGCCAGTTGACCAAGAATTGGCAGGGAATTCCGAGAGATCGAAAAAAGTCAGGAAAATGTATTATAAGACTAGATTTTTTTAAAAAAAATAAATAAATCAGTAATTCTTATCAAACATCTTTCGCTTGTATTTTTTTTCGTAAGTAGAATGAAACATTGATGGCAACTAATGAAAATCAAACATTTACGGATAGACTGAAATAGAGACCATACGTGTTTTTGCCTATGCTACCAGGCTGCGAAAGATTTGTAGTTACATTTCTGAGGAATCGAAAGTTCGAGTATGAATGTACCGTCAATGCTATATTTGGGAAATTCCTTCAATTCTGAAGAACAACTTTCATGCATCAAATAATGGATTCTGATTCAGGCTGTGCTGGCTGTTTTGTGTCTATTAACAAATTTATTATTTGCTTTACTTTTATATTCTATATACTTATCTTTAAAAAATGCAATTCTGTATCTCGTTTTTTGCATTATTTATGGTATTGCAATGATAATTTGATGGTATTGTAATTCGTTAATTCATCGTTTTAGATCGAGTTGCAGTTGAAGCTAGGTTTAGCATTAGCCAAAAAAATTTAGGTCGAGTAAAATTGGTTAAATTGACATTTGAATCTGCAATGATTTAAAATAAAATAACAGAAGGCATATTATGTACAAGAAGCGATGATGAAACTGACGTCCGTTTCATCGCGACAGAAAAGAGACCGAAATTTTCCCCTCGGTGGTCTTTACAATGAGATCTTGATAGGAATTTACTTACTAAAATATTTTATAAAAATTTTCCTGGAAGTTTTTGTTTGCTTTCTTTTCAGAACATGAAGTTATCGTCATAATGAGCTAAAAGGGTTTTAAGGGGATAGGCAGCCTAACTAAAGCCCAACTCCTGTTCCTGTGATGATTTTAAGTTTTAATCAACACAGTTCTATTTTATTTAAAAAGAAATATAGCTCCTTATATACATAATGTGTACTGGTGTTTTTAAAATCTAATTTAAATCTTAATTCATTTCCAAATTTTTATCTTAATTTAGCCAAATTGACTTCATTCTAGAATGTTCTTTTATTTCCTAGTCCAATTTCACCTTTTTTATTCAATTAATTCTACATGCGCTGTATAAAAAAAATGCTTACTACTGCATTTTCTCACTCTCTGAGTGAAAGGATATGCTTTTATGCTTGCCGCATTTTTTTTGGGGGGGGATACCTAGATATTCTATCCCAGATCTACCCGAGTTAATTAATTTCCTATCAAGATCTCATTATAAAGACCACCGAGGGGAAAATTTCGGTCTATTATCTGTCGCGATGAAACGGACGTCAGTTTCATCATCGCTTCTTGTACATAATATGCCTTCTGTTAGTAAAATTATTGTTCACTTCCGATATGTGTCAGTAAACAGTATGGATGTGGGAGAACTCACTGGAAGGAATCAAATCATTTTATTCTTAGCACTCTGCCAATGTGCATATGTTTTTCTATTGCATTTTTCGTTAGTAAATTTGACAGTTCTGAGATATGACTGGTTGGCTAAAAGTCAGTCTATTAAATATGTATCTTCTAGTTTTGATTAATATAGTCAGTAAAAAAAATGGAAGATTTTTACTTAAGTTTATCAGAAATTTAATAAGTGAAAATGTTTTCGTTTTTTTTTTTTTTTTTTTTTTTTTTTTTTTTTTTTTCCTTCTGAGCATTCAATTTTATTTTACATTTGATTTTAGTTAAAAGAGTAGAAAAAATACAACCAAGAACATATTGTGCAATAATTAAATAAAATAAAGCGATATTCTGAGGATATTAGATACGCCCGAAAAAGTCGAGGAAATTTCTTTTTAAAAAAAAGAACCTGGAAATTCAAACAGCAGAAATGATGACCACCCTGATAATGACTTTGTAAATTTTTGATAAAACATATCTCTATTTGCCTTAGATGTTATATTTGTAATCTTGCTACTTTTTCTGCTGGTATTTAAATTTTTAGTGGTTCCTATTTATATTCATAAATGGTTAAATTTTGATGTATTTTTAATATTTAATGCCTTATTATGCAATTCAGATTTTCTCTGTTAAATCCATAAACACACTTAGAATTAAGATATTTTGATATAATTGTCTATTAGGAGATCAATACTCAGTGCCTATTTTTTCTTTAATATAAACATTAGATTAACTGACCTGCTGCTTTGCTAGTATTTAAATGTTATCTAAATAATCACATATTGTGATATTTTAGATAACATATTAGATAAGTGTGTAAGTTTTCTGTTTTTTGAAAGATAATTGTATTATTGAACCCAATTTAAGATTTGCCTAAAATTGATCTTGGTTATTTTTAGCAAATTCTAATCTAAGTTGGATTTTTGTAACTTAAATTTACTTATGGTCATTTGTGATGTTAAGCATTTCTTATTGTGGAAAATGAGCCTTCTAATCGAAATAATTATCATTATAACATATAAGATTCGCATTTACATTAGTTAGATTCATCTGATGACAAATATATTTTACTCCCAAGACAGTTGGAAGATAGTGACCAATTCTTGAAATAAAAAAATTTGCCCTCAAATTATTTTCAGAAATATCTCTTCAGTTCATTGTAAACTGACTCGTCTTTGAACGACAAAGAATTATTTTACTGTAATAGCAGCGGGTGTTCAAGGTGGGTTTGGTCGAGGGTTAATGTTATTTGACTGATAAGTAGACGTTCTTCTGCAGATTTTTGATTTACATTCAGTGTAATCTCTCTCGGCTACCACTCCCCCGTTTCGAGAAAATTTAGTGTAGTGGGTGTATGATGAAACGGTCCACCCAGCTCAATAACAAGTAACGATGTTTATTCAACACGAATGCACAGGCGAGCACATACAAGAAAAATAACAGCAGCACTCTAGTAACAATTGCAACAGCCCAAAGCGGTACTCATCAGGTAGGCAGACTTCACACAACTATTCACGTCCCTCCGACGTCTGCTATTCTCCATTTTCTCGCTTTAGCTGTACTCAACAACCGACTCACTACTGATTCGACTATATGAATAGCTGCTCAGCACATGATTCGATGCTGCTTCATACTTGACTCCAATACTCGGCACATAGTTCATTACTCGACTCGCTAATCGCTTGAGCTTCACTCAAAGTATGCATGATTAATTCCACTAACGCTTGGTCTCTAGGCCTTTTATAGCTTCCGAGACAGGACAGAGAAAGTTTTCGAAAGATTATCTTAAATCACTTCCTAATGGACCAATCGCCAAAATTCCTGAAAATTCTAGAATCTGCCATTTTGTCGCAAGTCTGTAGGCTATAGATCAGCCGTCAATTCAGCCTACCTCAGAGTTGATCATAAAACTGTCTTTCTTACTATGGAACTAATTGCGTTGGGAAGCAACATCACAGATGCTTAACAATATTCATTTAGATATATTGAAGTAATTTAAAAGGACTTGCTGTAATTTAGAATGGTTAGAAGCTTCTATCTTTAAAAAAACAGCAAGTAAAAAAGAAAAGGTCCTTCTTTTCAAGATTTAATTAAATCTTGCATAGCAGCATTTTGATTAAAAATCCTGCTAGCCTTCTTTTATAACTGTTTCTTCTTCATTAATACTTGAATGTTTGAAACTTGCATTTGCCTCTCCAGAAATTTGCTGGGATGGGAGATGTATTTTCCATCGGATTTATCTCCAAACCGGAGCATGAGTATTTAAATATAAATCCTGTAGTCAAAATAAATAAATAAAAAAGGATCATTAACTTATGAACTGCATAATAGCCTTCGATTTGGTAAGAATAATTTCTTATCTAGTTTGTTTTTCTAGTGTAATAAAGTGTTAAGTAATTTCTTTTCAAAAAATTCAAAGCAACTTCCCTCTCTGTTTACCTAGTATTACAAGCATTTTGTTATGATTGGAGATAGAAATGATAATATCCGGTCAATAGGATAAGAAAGTTAAATTGTTAGCAAATGCTGCATGTTTTTTAAGCACGTAAACAAACTTTCAGAAATGGACGTTACACGTATACTGAATTAGATGTTTGATCAGTACATGGAACGAAGCCTGTTATTGGATATGTTTATAAACCCCAAAATGTCACCCGATTAATAGCTGAAAAATCTTTATGCAATTGTCTTAGACAGTTTTGACTATCGATTAAAATATTAAAGCTATTTGATTCAAAATATTAAAACCTTTTTTAGAATTTGATAACAATTTATATTCAATTATTTATCGGAATTCTTCCCTTTAATATGTAAAATCATCTTTACTTCATATCAGTCTGATAACTAAATTACTGAAAATTTCCTTATGATGCTACGGAGAATAACGAATTTTTAGCTGAAAATTGGTGCATTTTTATTTAAAATAAAATGCATTTGTATCTATATAAGAACATGCAGGAACACCAGAACCAACTACTTCGACTTGCTGTCTAAACCAAATATTATTTATTTGATCAAGAGATTAAAAAAAAAAAAAATGGCGAAACTGTCTGAGATGTAGTATACTATACTACATTACATTACTATATATTGTATCTGTGGTGTTTAGGTCCGGTCAGGCGACATTATTGATTAACAGGAAAACTTATATTGCGGTATTTTATTCCATTTTAATGCGGACACTCCTCATTACCTGCTTCTTATGCATTCTCATATTTTCTGAAAACACTCCTTGTAACATTTTGGAGTCCCTTTTAAAATTATTTTTTGTAACACTCTCATTTGTATTTCTTTACTCGCATCCTTTAAATAGTTTTGATGCAATTCACACTCTGAGACAGCTTGGAGGAGACATAATATTTTGCGGCATCCAGAACAAGTATTTTTTTAGCTGTAGGAATATACAGAATTTTTGCTGTATTATCATATTAAACTAATGGTTAAAATACACATTATGCTTAGAAATAAGACACTTAACAAAAATTTAGCAACAAAGAAAATGCATACCATTTGCGTTTCTCTTGACCCAGATTATATTGTTTTTGCACATAATTTGGCTTTTCAAATCTTGAAAAACGAAGTGATTCTTCTTCTTATTAAAGAAAATGACGTCTGAAGATTTGGAAAATGATCAATGGGCATTTTTCTGCCAAAAACTAAATCTGCTTCTACTGAAACAGTTTTAGTTGGCGAAGAAAGTCTTCAAATTTAAAAGATCGTTGGCATACAATTGAAGTCAAATGTGTATCTTCTCTCCCTCCATACACTTATACAAAACTGAAGCAATATCTAGATCGGTCAGCGGTACTGTATCTTTTAAAATAAATACATTTAGAATGAAAATATTGCACATTTATTTAAAATAAAATTTTAAGATTGATACAGCTAAAATAAAAACTTTATCGAATATTATTCATTAGTGCTTTAAAATTAATCGAAATGTAATGTGCATCATTTTGTTTCGAATTGAAGAATTAGTAACTTTACTTTATTTTATTTGTAAAAAAGTAGAGTTTCATCAGTTGCCATAATATCAAGTGACTTTTGATCCTGTATTGGCTTATAACTCTTTTCTGAAAATATTTCATTCTTTTTAATTTTGGAAAAAGGAATAACAATAACGTTCCGACTTTAATGAAATAATAGAATTTATCAGGAGAATTAGAATGAAAACTGCAATTTCTGTAAGAAGACAGCCTAAATCTGCTATGCATTTTAATTTGGTAGTTTATTTATAAAATGCCTAAATTTTGGAAAACGAGGCTATCCAAAATCCATTTCATTCCTGTTAATTTTTAATTATTGATTATATAATTCGCGAGCTTTATAGGGTCTTAAGTTAAAAAAAATTAAATCGATTTTTATAGCAAAATTTGATTTTTGAGAAACCTATAATAAAGAAAGAAAATGTATTAAATATCTGTGATTTGCATTTTCTGGAATATGCAAATTTATCTACTGAAATTTTAAAACTTATCCAAAACTTTTAAATATATTTTTGGTATGTTTAATCAAGTTCAATAGCTGAATTTTCGGAAGAAAGAGTCCTTTAATCGGTTTCGAGGCTCAGTTCCATAAGAAGGTTTCTCAAATTCATAAACGAATTACGATAAGAGATTCTATAAGATGGCCTTCAAAAGCCTGTCGTTGACATTCAAAAAATAAAATAAAATTATGAAAAATTCTACATCTGTACGTATCAGAACAATATTTGAAGATCTCATTATTTTGGACTTTGCCGTGTCACTGCATTTTCGTTGATCAACAATTTCTCGTTCACAAATTCACGTTACTTTTAAACGATGAGGAATAAACAGGAGAATGAAAATTTTGAAACTGAGGACTTGAAAATGACACATGCCGATAGTTAAGAATTTCGACTACAGATGGCGCTCTAACAATTTCCATTGTGGAGACGGCTGTGACGGCTATGGATAAATGAATAAAACTGTAGACAGTCCAGGAGAAGATCTGTCTAGAAAACATTTATAATTATATGACAGAAAATACGAAAATAACAGTTCAGACATCGCAATGAAGCGATAATTTTATAACAAATTCGCCTATATTCGATAATTTTATAGTAAATCACCAAAATTCCGTAAAAAGAGCAGGCTTATAACATTAATTACTTTGGCGTAATTTTCGCGTCCGAATACTTCCCTTCCTCGACAGGAAGTAATTAAAATTGAAGCAACTTATTTTATTTTATGAAAAACTAACTACACTGTTTTCATAAATTTAAGAAAAATTCTTAAAAATAGTAATACCTTAAAAATGCCTCAGTAACGAAACTTGAAAGCAAAGTTTGTAATATTTAAAAAGGTGTTAAATAACTGGAAACAAATTACTACACGAAAAGTTTATTTTAGAAATTAGCACATGAGATAAAAAGAATGTCAATGTATATAAATTTGGCACAAGAAAATTATCTTCAGTTTTGGGTATGATCCCGTAATATAACGGCGTGTGAAGCCATCCATGGAATCATTAGCGTAACGCTTCAATCACATTCAGAAGCTCTGAAGGACACCAATATTTTCAGATTTATTTTTACGATATTTTCAGATAAATTTAATTTATATAGTTCGTGCACTTGAACTTATTCAAATAAAATCAATTTTGGAACATTATTCTAACAGCATTAAAAATTAATTATTGAATACGATTATTAAATACAGACCGCAGTGGCCTGGTGGTAAGGTCACGGCTTCGAAATTGGAGGGTTTCACGTTCGAGACCATATTGCACCGAAGAACCGTCGTGTAAGTGGGACTGGTGCACGTTAAATCCATCGAGGCTAAACTTTCTACTGGTGGTGTGGTGTGGAAGCTTGAAGAAGGGGGGGGGTCAGCTCAGGTGTCGATCTCATCATTTGACTGCGGTTCAAAATTACGAAGTCCGTCCCAAAATAGCTCTAGTGTTGCTTTAAAATGGAACGTTAATATAACTAAACTAAGCCTAGGCTGTTTCATAATTCTAACACGATATGTTGCTTCATAATTTAAAAGCTGATTAGATGATTAAATAATATTTAGACTGTATTTAAAAGTTTTTCATTTTATTAAAACTTTAAAAAATGAATTTAAATTTTGAATTTGTTTTTATAGATGACACACTGGAAATAACTTTCCTGAACATAGCCTGAAGTTATATGCTTTGTTATTTCAGTTTGTTAAAATTTACTACTTGAAACTGCGTTTATAAAGTTTAAAATTAATGAAAAATTATTTGGCTTTGGAAGCTGGGGAAGGGAAACGGAGCTTCATGACTTGCATCGCTTAAAGTTCCCTAGTGAGCATAATCCAAAACCCATTTCTAACTATTTAAGTTCAAACTTAACATCATTGTCATTTTGGTTTGTGAGATAAGAGGGTTTCCTTTTTTTTCATACGCATCTCTGGGTTTAATTTGTTTCAAGATATTTTGAAATATCTTAGAAAACTTTCTGATATTCCTTTTTAATTTACTAAGGCTGAACATTCCAACTGTTTAATGCTGAAATGCCGTATCAAGTCAAATCACACGTCTAAATTTCGGGAAAAGTCCCATTTCGAACGCATAAAATTCCCAAATACGTTTCCACGGCCTCTTTTTCTGTCTTAGCATCGATGCAGAGGGAATGCTAAATACAATCCTTTACATGATTCGATAAAAAAATCTTTATTATCAAAGATTAAACTTTTTGCTTGATATCTATATCTATATCCCTCTCTCTCTATATATATAATCGTAAAACAAAAATGAATTAAAATATGTAACTCGGCAATCGACGCATCAATCACTCTTCAGGGTATGGAATTAATGTGGAATGCAAAAGAAATTTTAGCATTTTCTGTAAAAGGTATCGTAAGCAGTGAAACTCTCTAACGATAACCTAAGTAGTGTCGTAAATCGAAAACAGTATCTGAAACAGTTAAACCCCTTTGTTTGCTGACAATGGCATAGTTTTCAAATCAGAAATATAGATTTTTATTACATTTTGGGCGAAATTCATTTATGGCAAGTTATTCTATCTGTCAGTTTCTGTGAAAGGAAGCTTCATAACTCGGAGAGTGTAGAGATCTAGATAAATTAAATTTAGCATATATTGTTATTACCAGAATAGTAGATTTATGTAAATTTTTCGACGACTGCCTGCCGATCTGTTCATTCGTTTGTAAGTAAGTGAAAGCTATAACTTAAACATGCAACAAGTTACATAAATGAATTCGGTCATCTTGTTACCAAGATTTCAGATATGTATCAAATTTTGGACCGAATAGGAAGGAAAAAAAAAAAGAGAGAGAGAGAGAGAGAAGATTTAAAATGCAGAATCGATTTTTTTTTTCACTTCACGAAGAAACCTCCGGGGGGCACCTCGGAAAGAGGATGAGATGCTTCCAGTATGGTGGTTGGATCTCGCCACCCTGGAGGGTACGCAAAAAGGGATATGGCTCCTCCAATCGATGACGGGACGTACTTCCTTCGGGAAAGGTTTACCGTGGCCGGTGATGGCCCTTAGAACTCAACCACAGTTCTCGCCAGTGTTGCTGTTGCGGTGGTCCGGCCATTCAGTTTTCTTTATGTGTGTGCCTTCGGGCGGGTCGGAGAGTCAGTGATATGACTTCACTTCACGAAGAAGCTAAACTCAAAACTTCTCATATTATGCAAAGTATACGAGAAAGTCGAAGGGAATACACTCCCGTTAGTGTTTTATTTCTTTTACTGGTGATAAATTTAGAATTCAATGATACGCTATGACTTCCAGTTGCACGATGAATGCAAAACTAAGATAGCTGGCTGGCAATGACCCAGCCGATATCAATTTAAGAATGGCAATAAAGCATGATTATTTTTGACTAAATGCCAGTGAAATAGAAAATTGTAACAAGAATGCTGTGTTATGGTTTATATTGCTATGTTTTGAGACTGTTAAAAATTATGAAGTTATGCTTTAGAAAAACATTAAACAAAATGCCGAGTTAATTACCAAATGTGAAAATAAAATATACACTTTATTTTCTGAAAATGTAAAATATAATGCACTTACATAATCAGAAATCAAATGTGTCATCTTTTGGAATCTAAAAGGAATTGAAATCAGTTAATTGGATGTTTATTATAGAAAGGTTTATGAGATTACATCATTAGCTAAGGTTTTTCTTTTAATATTTACGCAGATTTTTAAAGACTCTAAAATTTCAGATAACTTCATTTTTATAATGCTGAGATTTTAGTGAACGAACAACCGCTTATCTTATTACTTAATTAATCTGTCAAATTTTAATAATGGTTCCATTTTTGCTGTAAGATCTCAGTATTTTCTTAGAGATGCAAAGTGCTCTGAATGTTACGCCTGTATTGTTATCTTTAACTATCTAAATTCTCTTAAATTTTATTTATTTATTATTTTTTTATTGATTAACATTTAAAAAAAAATTCAATTTGGATTTATTATTGGTTTTGTAAGCTTGCATTGCATATTGATTAAGATGTTTTAATGATGACAAATTCAATTTGACGGTTTGTAGGTCGATTTTATTGTTCTGTTCAGTTGTCGATTGTAAGATATTTGCATGCATAAAGCGTTTCAGCCAGCTGACTAATAAAAGAGCAGTGGATGAATACTTTAGAAGAAAGCAGTTGCTATGGGAATAGATGCATTGAATGTGCCTTAGACAAGAAGAATAAATAATCAAATTTGTTTAAAATGTGAATTCACAGCAATTCTACCATTATTAATGAGACCTTTTACAAAAAGGCATAGAACGGAATAGTAGAGAGCTATTAGCAATATAGTTTGGTGAAATTTTAATAAAAATGCCGAGGCAGGAAAAAAGAACTATATTTTAAGTCAAATTTAATCTACTTACATCAAGTATAATCTATAATTTTCTTTCTATATATATCTTGAATGCTTGATATTTTACGGCATTGGGATGTTTCTACTGAATACCAGAACCAGCCAATTCGGGCAATCCAAGTTAACTCTTTCCTCTTTGGAAAGATTACTCTTTATCTTCAAGACTTTCAGAATATATGATATTGAGCTGCACGATGTGGTATTTCCCAATTTCTTTAGTAATATTTTGAGGAATCTGAAATCCAGATGCTTAGCCCTGGTCAACAGTCCTCAAATGCTTGGATACTATTGTTGTACATCACGTAGTAGTTGATTAATATAATACTGTCATTGATCAGCCGTTTTTCTGTTTTCTTTTTGGTTTGAGGAAAATTAGTAGAACACTTTTTCTTTCATAACATTTTTATGGATGGTGAAATTAAAGTAATTCGAGAAATAAATCTTTCCTCCAATATATTGTGATGGTCTTTTAATATCGCCAAGCGGTATTAATTATTTTAAAAACATCTTACAACTATGTACGTCATTGGACTGTTTGGGAGGGAAACATTGATTTTCGTCTTTTGGTCATTCGTACAATATGCAGAATAAAATATTATGGAATTAAAACTATGTCCTTTTACTGTATATCGTGATAAATGTGTTATGTAAATCGATTAAAAACTCTTATGTAAAGAAAGACAACATAATCACTAAATGGAACATGTTTCTACTTATCATGCAACAGATGAACGATCTGTTGTTTAAAGCACAATTAGGAGCTTACAGCTTGGGTGCAGAATTAGGTCTAGAAATTTCCACTTTTAACCTTCCACGTGGATAATGGCATGTAAGAAAATTTTAGCCATTGCATCGATTTGCATCAAGAAAACTTTTTATGGCTGTCGTTATTCGATTTTGAAATATAAATATTCTGTTTGTTTAGATTTTAATTAAATAATATATTTTAATTTTAACTGCCACAATAAGCAAGACTAAATGCTTTCAATCCATATGATCTCTTGGGCTTTTTAGAGGCAGGTACAATTTTGAGAAGACTCTAATTTAAAATAAATAACATTTTAAAAACAATTGCCAAAACTCCTCGCGTTTTTGTCACCATTTGCGGAAACTCAAAAACTCCATAACATTATGTTAGTGAAGGGACTGTTTACAGCATTATGAAAAAAAACAAAAAAAAAAACCCACGGAATTTACTGAATATACATAGGGTCAGCAAGGTAATTGGGAATCATTACTACAGTACGTGTAGATGAAACCTTAACAAGCTAGGAAGTATATGTCTTCTTTAAGGCACTCGAGAGGGTAACGAACGGCAATTTTTCACAGCTTATTTTCTAACGTGTATTTATTTTAGTTGCAGCCGTATTCAAGAAAAGTAAAACCGAAACGTTCCTAAACGTCATTATACATTCTCTAAACCGGTAATTTTCTGGATTTGTCGGATATAATGGTTCCGAGTAAGAACTCTTATAATAATAAAACCCTGTATTTTTAATGCATTTAGAATAACTGATTACACGATAGAAAATGATATTAAATTTAAGGATGCGATGGCCAATAATGTTCATTATTGTATGTCATATTAATAACTGACATTTTAAAGGAATCTACCATGTGATCTACATACATATTATTTTTTATATATGAAAGTTGATTATTAATAACAGTTTGATTCTATTTGACGTCAAGTATACAAGAAAAAAATGATATCGAGAAAGGAAAAAAAAAGTGATGTTGAGGGAGGAATCTGAAGACGAAATGACTGACTCTTTTCAATAAAAAATGGAGGCTGTGGAGATGGAGGAATTAATTATCTCGAATCATCCATGATTGAGTTTTCAACAAATATATATATTTTAATCGATTATGTTGAAGGTACTAAAATGCAGATCCGTTATTTGTATGTTTGAGGTTAATAGAATTGCTCTAGAATGCTACAAATTTGAAGGGCACCACTTTGACCAATTAATTTTGGTGCTTCAGGATATTTCCAAAAGTTAGATAAAAATTATTCTAACAGATCTTATTACTTCAGTAGATTTTTCAGGCAGCGTTAATGTCAGAGAAAAATGAGTACTACTCATAGTGATAATTATACTTTCTACTACTAAATTGTGCTATTAATTCTTAGTCATTTCAAAATTCATTTCTATGTCTTAAATATTTCCGTCTCGTATCTCATAAAACTCAATCATTTTTTTTAATGTTTGTTTTCCAACTTTTACCAACAACATAGGTGATATAATAATTAAAAATTACTCTAAATTGAAGGTATTAAATACAGGGTAATTATAAATGAATATCTCAACATTGCAGGGCTATTAAAAGAAAATACAACAAAGCATAGCCTTTTTGTTCGACGGAAATTACAAATGATAGTTGAAAATTTAAATTCAACACAATTTTAAGCCCCTCCAAAAAATACGAGAGATATCAAGGCGATGCTATAACTCATTCCATATTTATTCAACATCTCTACTGAAAAAGTATGGGTAAAGCATGCAGTTATGCATGTCTTAAGTTCGTCAACATCAATCGGAAATGGTGAAACATACACCTGCTGTTTAATGCATCCCAGAAAAAATATTTTTATACATGCATATCTGCAACCTTTCAAAGCTTTACATCAAGCCAACAGAAAAAGTTGTGGAATGAGTTATCCTACCACTTCAATATATTTCATATTTCCGATGAGGCTCATATTGAGCAC
Organism: Argiope bruennichi; assembly: GCF_947563725.1. Classification (NCBI taxonomy): domain Eukaryota; kingdom Metazoa; phylum Arthropoda; class Arachnida; order Araneae; family Araneidae; genus Argiope; species Argiope bruennichi. The sequence goes on from NC_079162.1 coordinate 108,259,847, forward strand.
TTATAACTAAGCTGAATTTAAACTTTTAACTATTATTTTTGATTTCCAATATACAACAAGATTATACTTTATTTTATTTTCTTTAAGCAGACCCTGCAAATTTATAGTCTCCCTGTAGTTATGATAGTTTATATGCTAATTCCATGAAATAGAATACAATTTTTTAAAAAACAGTAAAAAAGCAGTACTTGGAGGTAATTAAGAACGGCGAGTAAAATGAATTCTGAAGCAATAAGCAATAGTTTCTTATCATTTTAAATATATTCTCTAAAAACAGTTCGTTAGTGTAGCAATAATAAATGCCGCGTTGACTGAGATTAATTAATTAATTAGGGAAAAGAATAAATTGCTGAGTGAGCCTTTTAGAACATGATTATGCACTTACATAAATTATAGGTCGTCTCGGACGATCATTTTTAAAACGAAAAAAAATGACAAAGATTGCAAAATTTGTTCCCAATCAACCTAGCTCATTCTATTTTAAGTAAAGACTAACTTGCCTGCATATTTTAATACTAAGTTTATTGAGATGTTGGCTTGGCTGATGCAGCTATGAGGTGCTCAGAGTAGAGGCTATTAGATGACAGACATTATATTTTACAAAAATCACCAATTTTTTTAATAATAAAGCAAGTATATTATGATACTATATTGCACCATTGTTGGTAGCTATATCTAAGCTATCAGTATGCTCAAGTCACTTTTTGATAATGCAGCCACGGGACTAACATCTACTGTTAAATAAACGTTACTCTGTTTTTCATTTCTTAGAGTACTAAGAAGTAGAGTACTTAGAGTATTTTTTTCTTTTTCGTAAATTCTATCTAGATCCGACAGTGAATGACATAATATGAATGAATTTTAAGAAAATTTTACTTAAATGAATTGAATTGACACTGAAATTTAGCCGTCTGGCTCCAATTTCAAAAAAATGGCAAAAAAAAAAAAAAAAACTTTGCAATATAAATATCTTGTTTTCCTGAGATTTAAACATAAGTTTCTTTTAATAAAAATACTATATATTTTTTTTCTTGTTGGGAGATTTTTTCGAGCCATCGATGGACTACAGAAAACATCCTAAACATTGAAACATTAAAACAGGAATTGATATAAACGCAATAACATGGGATGGAATACTGATTTTATATTTATAAAACATGATTCAATAATTTCTATAAAGCATTAAACATCGATTTTTCTAGAAATGTTTCAGTCGTTCAGAACGGAACACGCTTTCGGTAAAGATGTTATGACATTCTATTCCGGATTGATGGGAATTGCCCACTTATCCAGCCTTTTTGCATCGAATGGTAACTGTTTCCAAATGATTTTTGTAAGCAAACATAAAGTAATCGCCTTTGATAGTACAAATTATCGACCCACGTAAAACAGATAGAAGGTATTGAAAAGCAATGGGCGCGCTCAATTACTCTTTTATCCATCTTTAATTTATGATGCGTCTGTTTCGTGAACGTTTTGTTGCTTCGACTTACCAATTCCGTTGCCCTGCGGTATACTGGTGATAATTATATACTTGAGACGCTTTCAACAGCAAGGAGTGATTGCACGAGTTCACCTTCACACCATAATGTATGCATTTTACGGTTTGATGAAAAGTCAATTCTCGGCTAGAGAACCATATGGATTCCAATGCCGTTTTCAGTTAATTAATTAGTCATTGCTTGATGAGGTCATTATCCCTTTTCTTTTATCTTTTGTGAAAAAATATATTAGTTGTGAATCCCAAAGATGAGATTTAACGGCTACCATAGGTAGCGATATTTTTTTATATTTTTTCTTTTAATTTTGCATATATTAATTGAGGTTTGGAAGTTGCAAATTTACAGGTAAAATCAAATATTCTAGTCTTTTTTCTATATGTTGATTAAATTTGTTCTTTTTAAAAAAAATGTCTGGTTTATTCTAAATAAAAAAAAACATCGTCTTTTTTTATATTTTCGATGTATTAGTACAAATGATTAAGTAAGAAGTTCATTTAATGAATAAGTTTAATTGTCTTGATAGAGTTTCTAAAATAAATCCTTCAAAATCATTCAGAGTATAAAAATATCTAGATTAATTTAGTTTTCTTAAAGTGATTGCTTAAAATCCATTAAATTGTAAGGTGTTTTTTTTTTTTAATCTATTTGCTTCTACAAATATGCATTTCGATATTCTTTCAGAAAAATGAATAATTAACTTTATGTTATAAAGCTCACTCTTGTAATTCTTTGTTTTTTTAGCTGGAGGCAGTGGTGTGAGAAATTTTTATTGCATTATTACATATTACAGCCTTTACAATTTTTGCATTCTCGCATAGGAAATATAGGGAAATTATTGTAATTCTCAAAAAAATCCGAACTCAAGGTTTTGGCGAATTTCCACGTTTCAGACCTCTGTGAGTTCCAAAAACACACTTTTTGCATTATGTTCTGTCTGTCTGTGAAGACGATAATTCAAAAACACTTTTCAGCTAGACATCTTAATTTGGTATACGGAATTACGACCAAATTTGTAAATTTTTATCAAATGAGTGAAATTCATTTATAGACTGTCTATCTGGTTATTCGAGTATAAATGAGCTCTATAACTACAAAACGTGAAGATCAAGGTAGATAAAATTTGATACTCAGGTTTAGCATCAAAAGTGTAGATTCTTATGAAGCTTTCAACTAGATCTGTCAAAGCTTTGATTGTCTGTCTGTCTCTACTTTCGTATACATATAAATGCAATAACTCAAAACCGCAATGACTTAAAAAGATTCGGTATGTGATCTTGTAAATAGAACTGTAGTTCCGTGTCACATTTTGGTTTCAATCGGTCGAAAAAATACCATCCAAAATATATATTCGCACGATAGATTTAATAAAAATATTCGCCAAAGATGCATAATTTGTAATTATTTTTCGCCAATGCTATGCAAGATATTCGCGGGCTTACCCCATGTCTACAGTTTAATGAGGGGGAAGGAGAATAAAGTCTTTATTGGAGAAAATTTAGAGGCGATCACTTCTGCTGGTTAAGTCTTAAGGAAAATTGTTGCATGCAATATTCTACTGGTCTGCTGGCTATAACTGATTTTTAAAATATTCCTTTGTACAACCATAATACATCTTTTTTTTTGGAAAAATTTTATAGTATTTTATATACCGTTATTTTGATGCCTTAAGATTACGATTAAGAGAATAGTAATCATTTTCAAACTGATTTATTGTATTCATTTTCCACAATGCTGATCTATATCATTCTGAATGATTTCACCACTTTAAAATGATATAAGCCGGCGTCTTGGTATAGGGGTAGCGCGTCTTCCCCGTGGTTGGGGTGTCCTGGGTTCGAGTCCCTGTTCGGGCATGGTTGTTCTTCGTCTGTTCTATCTATGAGATGTGTGAATGTGCACCCCTGTAAAAAGGGGTTGTGCAAGCGAATGTGATGCGTGAGTAGCTAAGACGTACTCTTGGCCCTAGTTGGCGCTACTGAAACAAGAGGCGCTTCCTTGGCTTAAAATCGTTGACTTCGTCAGCGAGCTTGTCCATGGCAAGTGCCATTATAAACAACAACAACAATGATATAGGAATGGAAAATTCTTCCACCAATAAACAGTAAGTTCTTTTCATTTAAAATACTACCTACCTACAAGTCAAGAAATATATTATTACTATTTTAAAAAATATGGATTATTTAGATTATTTTTCAATGAGTTTCTCAGCAAAATTAGTTAACACTAATGCCCTTTTTGTAAAAATAAAAACTGTGAAACTTTTGAAAAATGAGAAAATAACAAATGTAGCATATAATTAAAATATTCATCATTAATTCGTGGAACACATAAAAGTACACTGAACAGTCAATTGATTATGGATGCTTAGTTGTTTTCTACGAACACTTCCCACGGATTTCTTGAAAAGATTATCACAATACAATTAACTTGTCAAAATTTTGTAAGATTACAGATATTTCCAGCAATTTGATGTAATTCAGTTATTTTCGCTATAAATGACCGATATGTCTTTACCTCAATTATCGTGGTATCCCAAAGATGATGAATGAGTTTGAATCGAAACTTAGCTGGACAGGATTTTGAAGAGAGTTTAGCAGATTGATCATGAAAGTTGACACTCAGAAAATATAAAAATAAAAAAGCCTATTGAAAATACTTTTTCCCAATAATATCCAAAAGGCTCATGAACTGATGAGTGGACCTACGCATCGAGGTCTACTGAAGGATGCTGTTTCTGTTGCTAATATTACTTGGTTAACTCTCACAGTGAGAAATAATGCACGAAATCCACTATTCATGAGAAAAAAAAGGCAGCTTTCGATTAATGACATGTGATTTGAAGTCCCACATAGGCAGAAGAGTGAATTAATCTTAGAAATACAAGAGGTTACTTTTGAAAAGAAAAAAAGGCCCATATTCACATATTACGAATGATGAAAAGCAAGAAAATCTCAGACAGTTAGTGGATTAGCTGGAAAATAATTCTTCAAAGAGCACTGAGGATTTGCAATTTTTTAATCTACAATGATTAAAAAAAATATTAGATTTGGGAAGGCGATTTTCTTGGAGACGATTGAAGTTTCACTTACTGAGTTCTCACCTTGTGTTTATGCATGTACAGCAGATCTTGATGATTTTCAAGAAATAATACACCTGAAACTATCAGTGAATTAACATTATTTTGAAATAATTGAAACATGATATAGAGGATCATAGGTTTATGGCTCTAAGAGTATACTCTTCATTTCTAATGGCGTGAAATAGTTAATTTCGGACGCATTACATCAAGCTATTCTTTTCCAGTCGCCAATACTCTTTTGTATACACAAAGTTCACACTGAACGAAATACGAAATGTATATGCACGTATACGAAAGGTGTAGAAAATATAATTTTGTGTCTTATCCACTTTTGAAATCCATATTATGAAATGAACCCCTACAAGATCGCTTATTGATTGATTTTCCCACATAGTATATAGCAAAATGGAAATAGCAATATATAATTGTGATATATAATTACGATAATCAAATATTATAAATGCTTTTTTATTCGATTTTTCTGCATTTGTTGTCTCATCCATGCATCCTATTTATACATTAATTTTTATAATACATACTTGAAGTCATCACCATTTTATTTTTTGACAGGTGTCTCGAATGCAAAAAGGTTAAGAAGTTGCGATCTAAACCAATATCGGCATTTTCCGTAGGTCACCTGTAGGTTCGAAGGTTTAGTTTTGTAAGACGTCATTTATCAGCATTTTAAGGAAGAATGAATGTTTCCGAATGGTTAGACTAACTCCATAAGCATAAATTAAATAAAAACTTTATATTCTTTTGTATTTTCTTTCGTCAACGACAAGTGTGCAAGGTAGTCTTTTTCAAATACTTCTGCTGTGATGATCGTAGATTTTCTTTTCTCTCTTTTTTTTAAATGTTTGAATTGAAAAAACAACTTTATATTCATTGGTATTTTTATTCTTCAAGGACTTGTGCAAGACAATCTTTTATGATTTCTTTCAACTGCTATTACTGCTGCTGCGATGATTGTAGTTTTTCGTTTTAAATGCCTATTTACAAGTTATAATATTCGCGGTAATTTGTAAAGGATTTTTTTTTTCTTATTAAAGACTCTCACAGGATAAAATGTGTCAACTGCAAGCCGAATTTCAAAAGAAGAAGAAAGCGGAGAAAATATTATGTTCCAAAAAATTGATCTTCCATTTAATATGATAAAATAAATCTATTGACTTACGTACTGAAAGAGATTTTAGAACTGCAATAATAATTCGGTGAACAAAGGTTTACATTGTTCGCTGACATCTATATGCTGGCGTACCAGCTGCGTTTGACAAGCACTTGGTGGGAGTGGCCAAATGCTTTTTGTCAAATGTCTTTCTTATTTTTATCAGATGAGACTTAAAAGCAAAAGATATCAAAGAGTATTAAAGAATGTTTTAATGATATTTTTGGGAATTTTTTTAATAAAAAGAATCTAAATATTTCTTCATTAAATATAGGAAATATATAATATATATATATACATAAAATATAGGAATATATAAAATAAATTATATAAAATATAGGAAGATGTGAGAGCAATCTAACAGCTTAGAATATTGAGTGTACGAATATGATGTTTAACCAATGTTTAAATTCCAAAGAACAGAAAAACTGACAGTTCAAAACGCGTTATTTAAAAGTGGAATTGAAAGCACGTTGTTCTATTAACAGAATGAGTTTCGTCTTCAGTATTTATAGTTATCAACTCTCTGTAACTGAAATATTATTTGTCAATAAAAAAATAATAAATATTGAGAAACAATTTAGAAATATTTCATGTTCAAAATTATTCATCTCAATCAGAATAAAATTAATTAATCTCACATAAATGAATTAATTTAAACTAATCATCCATTATTCATTTGTATCCAGATCATTATGTAATCAGCAATATCTAAATGCAAAATATGAGAGTGATGATATCTGTTGAATATTAAAAGTAGATTACTCCGTTGATGACAAATAGCATTACTGGAAGAAAAGGATGAAATGAATTACTGGTATTAGTAACATTGCACTTTTAACAATCAAAAGTTGAAACCAGATGTGTTTTAATAACAGAGATTAAAAGCATCTGTATATTGTATTATATTGTTTGAAAAATTGAAATAAATGGTAATTTAAACATGATTGGTTAAAAAAAGTTCTCCTGCAATGAGACCAGATCCTCCCCCTACCCCCCCAAAAAAAAAAATTAATCTATTCAATCCAGTGGGGGATACAGTGACGTAAAAAAAGAAATAAACAAAATGCAGTGAATTCTCTTTAGTTCTTTCAAGGAACTGTTTCAAAATGATGCATTGACCCGCTGAATTTCCAATCAATTTTCTTATAACTTAAAAAAAAAAAAATTAGCTTTAAAAGTGAATGAATCGAATATTTTTGTATTTACTCTTGTCTAAAATTTTAAGAATATTAAATCTGTTTGTGTTTCAAAAAATATGCGTAAAAATACAAATAATCTGCTTTTGAACTGAACATGGAAAACCAAAATTGCCGGTTCTTCCAGTCAGAAGGTTAATGAAAATGTCGTATTATAGAATCTAGATTCAAAGTAAGATAAACTGTTTACTTTACATGTGTAATATGTTGATATAAGGCTAATTTTAAATGAGATTTCTTAATCGTTTTAATAATTTTTTATCTTCTCTTTTCAGGAAAAAAAAACTTATAATAATAAAATATTAACATTTAAAAGTTTTAGCTTTTTAAAAATAATTAAACAACGCTTAGTAATAATTTCATAATTTTGTGGCGATAACGTTTTTGAATCATCATTTACAGGCAATTCTTCGTTAAAGAATTTTTCTCATGAAACATATAAGAAATTTTAATTCTCATTACTGAATATATTGCAATATTTCAGATCTTTTTTTTTATAATAAATGGAAATCAAATAATTTTTATTGCCATAATCCTTCTTGACTTCCTTTCTTGTTAGAGAAATTAGCAATGGAGTAATCCATTTTAACCCTGTTTCGAAAGAAGAAAATCTTTTTGACGACGGTTGGCTTATTTTTTGATGTTAACTGAATCAATGAGTAATGAAAATATAACCTTAAAAGCTCTTTGCCCTGTTTTTTTATTTGATGTACTTACTATAAATGCCCGCGAGTTATAAAAATATTTTTAACTCTGGAACGAATAGGCTCCAAGGCAAAACAATGTTTTGACTAGCGATACCCTAAACAAGATTCGCAGCAATGTCGAATAAATAAAAACGAACGAATGACCTTTATTCGAATTTTGAATAAGCAATTCTTTGAATGTTTGATTAACGATGAAAATTTCATTAAGCAGATGTCTCTTATTTATATTCTTCAGTAATAAAGCAGATGTCTCTTATTTATATTCTTCAGTAATAAGCCTATCTTCTTAACTATTATTGAAACATTTATTGAAAAACTTTTACTTTATTTTGATCATCGGAAACTTTTATTTTATTTTTATCATTACTTATTCGGGAATACTATACTCCAAATTCTTAATAAATGTTCGAATAGTTTCAGTACGTCATTAATATCAGTTGTGATTATGGCGCCAAAAGATATAAAACATAAACTTAAACCTAATCTGTATCTTAATTTTTTACTTTCTGGCATATGAACTATACGAGAATGAAGTTCTGTAGTCGTCAAAATATTCGAATTCGAAATTTTGACTATATATTTCAGTCCTCTCTGAGTCCGAAAAACACATTTTTGGAATTATGTCTATCTATCGCTCTATCTCTCTGTCTGTGAACACAATAACTCTAAGGAAGTCTGTCTGTCCGGCTGCATGAGAATAAGTGAACATGATTACTGCAAAATATAATCAGTTAGGTAGATAAAATTTGGTACACAGATTTAGCATCTAAAATATAGGCTAATATCAAATTTTGAACCAAATTTGCTGAAGTGTCTGTTTACCGTTTGTACTTTCGAAATGACTTAAATAAACGAAATTTGTATGTGATCTTATGACTTCAAATAAAGTTCTATGCCACATTTTGGTTTCAATCGATCGTAAAAAAAGAAGCGTCAAAATATATATCCGATTCTTTCACCAAAAAAAGATTCACCACTCTCCAAAGATAGTTCTCTAGATGCACACCAAAGATTGATATTTCGTAACTTTATTCACCAATGTCATGCAATTAATAAACAAGTACCGTTTATTTTTTTTTTTTCACTATACTATGAAGTACACATACCTTATATGTACAGGTCTCCGGAAATAAAAATCTTTCACGGACTTTCCCATTTTACAATTTCTTTATTGGGGTGGGGGATAACGCCTTTAATAGAGAGTCTATCAGAAAATTTCGAGGATACTATTTCCGTGGGTTTTCAAAGTGACTTTAAGGACCGAGAGGAAAAATTAGCTTCAGAAGCCTTGTTAGGATAAGTAGGATCTGGGATATATTCGTTCCCTGACGTTATCAATGGTTTTGTAAGGATCAATGAATACTCGTCATCTTATCCTTATCCTTAGGAAGGATAAGGTCCTATCCTTATTCTTCGAAAGGATAAGGATAGGATGACGAGTATCCCCTAACGGCGCCCGGTGCATGATATTTTTTTCCGCTCAACATGTTTGATATTTTAAAGTGTCATAAAATAGTCTAATGATTAGTCATCGTAGTGTCTTCTAAGCCCAGTGTCAGGCATTTATAACCCCTTGTATCCAATAATACCCCAGAAAAATCTGGGTTTCTTATGGAATAATCATTATCTAATATTATCTATTGCTTGTCTCGTTTCTAAAGATTTTGTTTTATGCTTTTTCTATCATTTATCGATTTTGTAAGTTAAACTTACAAAGTTCTTAATTGCATTTTAAAATATTCTTTTTCATTTTTAAGCCTTATTTTGAAATTATAATTTATTTTGAATAATATGATTTTGAAATTATAAATTTTCAGTTATTTACATATTGAATGTATTAAGAGGGCCTCATTCATAAAAAAAACCGATTATCACAAAAGCAGTAAGCGCAAGTATATTACTGACGATTGAAATTTTTTCAATCTACTTTGTAAATTTAATTCTTGAATTATAAGTAATGTGTGATTCCCAAAAGACGTTTAACCATTTATAGTAAAAAAAAGTGTTAAAATCCTTTCATATTTAACAATTTTTAAATACAACATTAAAAAAAATTGCCGAAAGCTATTGATATAGATCACACAACGGTTTTAACGGAGTTACTGGAGAATGACGCAACGCGATTATTTTTATTTCTGTCAATCCGAAGACATATTTTTATCACTTTTCTCAACAGCTTCGAATCAAGTTAGTTGAACAATTTCAATTCTTTTCGCCAGCCTTGCGTGAGTAATTTGAAAAGCGAACAGTTGGGTAAGTGTGAAGAATCAACACTTAATCCTACCGCCCCTTTTAAGGTATGTACAACTTCATTTCACCTGAACCGTCAGACGTACAACCAGTTTCATTCATCCGTCAAGTAAACAACTCGAAATCCTTGCATGAGGTTTTAATGGATAGGTCCTTCTCTTTTGCTTGCTTTTTTGCTTTTTCCTTCGGATCGAAGTGTTAAGACATCAGTTTTTCAGACTTCCAGCGGATTTGCGTTTTAAGGTAATGTGATAGCTTTGCGCTCTTTTTCAGGGTCAGTGGAATAAAAAGGGAAAGTAATCGTTCGTGAAGTAGGCGAAAAAAAAGACATAGTTATATGGAAGTAAATAGAAATTAAAGAGATGATTTTCTTTTAAATGTAAATAAACATCTTTGAACCTTAAATGCATGATTATTTGTTTTGAATTTTAAAAAAATCGTATATTATTGGAAAATAGTCATAGGTTATGTAAAAAATAAATTTTAAAAAATCTAGGTAATAATATGGTATATTTATTTTGAAAAAAATTGCATGTTGACTTTTGGCAACATACAGTATTTCCCCCGAATCTAGCTTGTATTTAATATAATTTTCAAATACAATATCAAACATGGATATATCTGACAACAGATGAAAAATAATCTTTTAACAATTAAATAGATCACTCCTTTATAGGGAATTCGACAATAGAAACTATCTCTTCAGGTAACACACCGAACTTCATCACTCGCCAATGTAAAAAAAAAAAAAAAAAAAAAAAAAAAAACTATATAAATTACCCGCCAAAAGTAATGTCAACTTTTTCTTTCACACATGGTATATTGTCAATGGTTATCAACATGCGTTCGGAAACGGACACACTCAAGTTTTTGAATTAAATTATATGGAACTGGATGTTGACAATTGGCAACAATATACATTTAAGGGTTAATGGTGGTATTTTTATATGTAAAAAAATGCAAAAAGCTGACGTTATAATGAATAAAAATTCAATCCCGAAAATCTCCATTATTTAGCCTTTCTGAGACCAAAATATTTTTTTTTTCCAAAAATTATGTTTGTCTGTTTTTGCGCATGGTAAATCAAAAAGACAATAAGTGGGGCAAATAAAATTTGGTAAGCTGTCTTTACACAAAATACATATATTTTTGATCAAAAAGTTATCCACGGAAAATCCAGTCGTGTCTATACGAATACGAAAATTAAAAAAACATTGTAACATAGAAAATTAAAATTTAGTACAGAGATTTCTAACTAGAATTGACAATTTATATCAAATTTTTGGCTGAATCTATTCATAGGTTTGCCATTTGTTGGTTTATCTTGTTGCAACAACAACGTGACAAATTATATGAGTGAATTGTTCTACAGGATCTTAACAACAAAATTCTAGATATATGACTAGATTTGGACGGAATCTGCCAAAAGGTAAACTGTCTGTTTATTTATTTGTCTGTATACATGTGAAATGATAACTCAAAAATACAAGAAGCAAGAAAAATGAAATTTGGTATGAGATTTTGACACCAAAAATGTAGACTTAAAAAAAATTTTGGACCTAATTTAATTAGATAAGGGTTTTTTTTTTTTTTTTTTTTTTTTTTTTTTGCTATGCTGCTAAATTAAACATAAAACATTTCGTCACATATATTTTACAACGGCGTTATATTGTACAATTGTACAAAAAAAATTTGATTCTTGGGTTCAGCAATATGGAGCAGTGTTTTGTATAAGAGGAAATTTAATTCCAGGTGCAGGAGTATGGAGTAGTGCTTTGCATAAGAGGAAATTTAATTCCAAGTGCAGGACTATGGAGTGGTTTTCTGTATAAGAAGAATTTTAATTTTCCAACTGCCGGAGCACAGAGGGGTGTTCTGTATAAAAAGAAATTTAATTCCAAATGCAGGAGTATAGAATGGCGTTCGGTATGAGGAAATTTGATTCTAGCTGCAGTAATATGAAGGGGTATTCCATATACGAAAAAATTTAATTCCAGCTGCAGGAATATGGAACAGGCCGGGATAGGTTGGTAGGGTGTTGGATTTGCATCCATTAGATTGTGCGTTCGAACCCCGCCGGCCGACGACTCCCCTTGTGTGTGTGGTGGCTGGTGCACGCATAAATCTGTCGTGGCCACAAAGTCCTCCAAGGCGAGACAATCCCACTGGGGGTACTGGATCAAAGATAATCGTTCGCTGATTCAGGTCAAAATTACGATCTGTGGAAGAGTGAAGGAAATGTATGAATGAAGTCCGCCCCGTAAAAATGGGTTGTGAAGCTAGAGTAGCTAAGTTGTACTCTTAGCCCTAGATGGCGTTACTGAAACAAGGGACGCTCTCTCGGCTTAAAATCACTGACATTTCGTCAGTGGGTTTGTCCATGATAAGTGCCATAAGAAACAACAACAGGAGTATGGAGTGGTCCTCTATATAAGAGGAAGTTTGATTCCAGATGTAGGGATATGGAGTGATTGGTGCTCTATACAAGAAAAAAAATTAATTCCAGATACAGGCGTACGGAGTGGTGTACTCTATATGAGGAAGTCGAGGGAGAAAATGAGAGTTAATTACTATGCAAGAACGGTTTGTTCTACAATGAGACATTATGGTAAAAATATCGACTGTTCATGACATTTAAAAGTAAATTAAAGTATTAGTAAATGCTATTATAATGTTTGCAACAAATCGGAACTTATTAAACGATGATTTTGAACTCCGCTTAGTGCCATGTTCTTAAATTTTAGAGCTTCAGATATCATTGAGGGAGGTAGCTTTTGCAGTATTTTTCAAATTCAGAAACGAAAATAAATTTAAAATTCATCTTGCTGTCAAAGATTTGAATAAATTAATTTTTGATATATGCATATTTAATAAATTTCTTTTTGTTTCTCATCAACTGTACTTTAAAAAAATTAAAATCTCCAAATGAATATATTTCCTAATTTTTATTTTATTTCTTTCTAATACGGTGCCTCATTATCATATTTTCTTTCTTTAGGTAGCTGTACAATGAGTGTCTCGGAGAAAAAAAAGTCTTCGCACATTATCGATTTAAAAAAAAAAGTTGGCAAAGGTTTATGATTACAAAAAAGCTAAAGAGGCTCCGAATTAACTAACCGGTAGGAAAGTGGGAACTGGAACAACGGGTTGTTCCATCATTTAATGGCAGCCTTGATGTTGTTAATAGACTCTATTAAAGAAAAACATTGTTGCTTTTGTGTAAAATATGATCAAGATTTACAATTGTCACACTAGTCACAAAGGCTTCTGCACTGTGAAAGAAATTTAAGCTTCTAAGTTCGAGAAAATTTGCTTGAAATGACCAGGAACCGATTGAATTTTTTTGTCGATTATGCTTGATTTAAAAAAAAAATTACTAGATTTATAACTCTTGCTTTTTAATATAAGCATACTTCTGATTCTTCTATTTTTTCTGATTCTTGGAGAAAATATAAACGATTTCCAGGTTAAATTAAATTGAAAATAATCATATTGATCCGAAATTTTGAGGAAAAGCTCATGAAGATGCACACTTCTAGATATATTATTAAAGCTTTAAGGAAAAATGATTTAAATGTTATTCCTTGATGGAAGCTTAGATACTTTAATCAAGGGAAATACTTTTCTACTTTTTGATTTGAAAACCTCGTCTGAATTTTTTTCTGTTTTATAGTTTGCAGCTTTTGTAAAAAATCATGGGTTACTTATAAGGCGAATAATTAATTGAAAGAATGAAGAAAAAAGGGAAGAGGAAAAATTTTTCTGAATGGAAATGTTTTAGATTTTTCTTCTTAATAGTTATAATTTTTAGAGTTCCCGTATATTTTTAAAAATGAATCACATTCTTCACAATTGTGCTTTTTTTTTAATCCTTATCAAATAAGTGAATGACCTTTAATACATTGAGTCATAGCAATTTTCAGAGCACTTTTGGAAGATCTTAGAAAATTTGTGCTCAGGGAAAGGAAATGTTTCAGACAATCGTTCAAGCAACGATAATTAATTTTCATTTTATGTAGGTAAAAACGAATGGATCATAATTCAATAAAAATCTTTGAACTATTCAATAATTTCTATAATTGCAAATTTGGTTTACTTTCTTTCCCCAGTCCCCCTTCGTCAAATTAGTATATAGATTTCATGATACCAAACATTTTTACAACTTTAAAAGAATTTCTAGTATTTGAACATAATCAATTCCAGGAACTGAGGCTGAAAAATTCTCTCTAAGCTTACTGAATAATACATTACTGAATTTACTTATACTTATTACTAAACTTACTGAATTATCCTACTGGTTGCATAATTCTTGTGAACAAGTAGAACTTGAACACAAGGATCAATTAAAGGTTGATAAGAATCTATATTTTGGATGCTAAACCTGTGTTTCAAATTTTATATACCTTGCTCTTTGCGTATGTATTTAAAGAATTCACTTGTACTCGAACAGACAGACAAACAGACTTCTGATGAATGAATTTTGTTATAATTTTGAAGAAATCTACTAATTTGATTGCAAGTCCATATACCAGATCCTAATTTGATTGCAAGTCCATATACCAGATCCTAATTTGATTGCAAATCCATATATCCATATATTTGGTTTAAGTGTTTTTGAGTTACCTTATTCACAGACAGTTAGAGATAAATAATGCCAAAAATGTGTTTCTCAGAGAGGCTTGAGACGTGGAAATTAATTATATCTCGAGTTCGAATTTTTTGACCGTTATAATATTTTGTTTACATTTTATATACGAAAGAGTAAAAGTAAGATTACCTTCAGTAATTTATTATGCTTCCTATACTCCATTACACTTCTGTTAAAATTTTTAATGTTAATCGAATCAGTCATATTATGATAGTTAGAATGTAATTTATAATAATTCAAAGTTTTAAATATGCGCGAATGAATTGATACTTTTTGTTGCTTTATCTCATACGAAGTATACTAATTAAATATTTAATTGTCCAGAATTTCGAAGAAATTTTGACGAATTTCCACCTTTTAGACCTCTCTGAAAAACACATTTTTGGAATTCTGTCTGTCTATCTATCCATCTGCCCATCTGTATGCGAACACGATAACTCAAAGATGCTTTGAGCTAGACTGGTGAAATTTGGTATATGATCTCTTCTCCAAATTTGTAGATTTCTGTGGAATTTTAAACGAAATCCATTCAGAAGAAATCTGTTTGTCCTGTTAGAGCTATAAAATGAAGAGAGCTAAAGAGATAATATTTGGTGCACAGACTTATATCTAAAATGTAGATTTGCTTCAAATTTGGAAAAATATCCGTAAAGCACCTGTCTGTAAGTCTGTTTTTTTCGCAAGTATATAAATACATAAAAACTCAAAAACATGCTGACTAAAATATATGAAATTTAATATTTGATTTTGTGATTACAATTGTAGCTTTATATCAAATTTTAATTTTAATCGGCTGGAAAAAAGACGTCCAAAATACACATTCAGTGTTCTGGTGCTTGTGTGTTAACATCATCTAAGCGATTAATTGTCAAAAAATCTCGCCAAAGATCGCACGCTATTAATCTCTTTCGTAACTTCTGTTCTTCGCCAGTGGCATACAATGTATAATAAACAAGTGCCTTCATTAAAGAATATTGGGAAAGTTTCGGTGAAAATACTACCCATGGTTGATATTAGAAATTTAATCGCCATTTTAATAAAACACTAAAAATTGCTCAAGTGTGCACTAACGTAAATTAAACGCTTTCGATACCTTTTCATGGACATTAGAAATGGTCACCATGATCGTCGATTTATAAGCTTTAAGGTTATAACCTGAAGAATTTAGAACATACTGAAATTGTTGAATATCTTTTAGGGAATATAAGTATAAATTTATGTTAGAAAATATGTAGACTTTCAAAATAAAAATTCTAGATTTACAGCTGTCATGGAAGATTTAAACGCAAAGAGGAAACCAAAATCTCTCCTTTCATCGAGTTTGGGATTTTTTTTTTTTTTTAATTTTTTTTATGGAATTCATCTTGTATATGAATTTTGTACATGAAATCCTGTATATGAATTTTGGTTTCAACTCATTGGTTAGTTTTAATTACAGATACCTCCAAACAAGACAGTTGTCTTATTTTCAGTCTGTAAAGAATAAAATAACTCTCAGGAAACCAAAGAATCCTTTTCCCAGATAACATTAATGGAAATGAAGCTAACCAAAATATGAACTATTACTAAATTATTGAACACTTATTACAGGCTATCAGATACTTTTTTGAAATATTCAACACATTTCCTTGTCTCATTCATTCAAGAGAGAGAAAAAGGAGTAGAAATTATCCTAACTGCCAAGTTAAAAAAATTATTTATAAAAAAAAAATCTAGTCCAATTTGAATTCAAGTCATTACTCTCCTGCAAATGGAGGTTGTCCTGCTTCCGACATCATGGATCAATTCATATCAACTTTTCTTATCGTGTCCTCTCCAAGAAATTATTGAAAATCACGTAATGAATAAAACTCGCTATTTGGAGACTTTCAATACTAGAGAAACTATAGGTCCTTGAAGCTTGGGTTATTCAGTTTCAGAAATTATTCAAGATTAGAGGTTTTTTCATTTCACAGTATCAAGTGTCCGGAAAGAGTACACGGACAGTGACAAAGAATGAGTAATCAGACTAACTGTAAAATGGCAAGCAGTTTTGACTGATCATGATCGAAAAAAGACTCAGCCGTAGCCTACATATTATACGACATTGAATCTTAGCTCAAGCGATCAACTAATTGAATCAGGGGTCCGTTTTCACAGTCTGACCAACACTCAGTTCACTGCGTGAATTTCAGAAGTTGAAGATCCAAGAATTTCATTTTTCTTTGCACGCACGCCATTGCATGAGTCACTCAGCATCGTGATTGAACCATAGATGATTGGTATTGAGAGATAACTCTGATTACGTCAATTGATGGTAGGCGAAGAATATGATGCTAGTTATTTTCATTATTATTTAAAAAGAATATGACTTTTTTTAAAATTAGGCTTGTAGCTGATCTGATAAGTTTTATAAAAGACAAAGAAAAAGATTTAATTTCAAAATATGGATAATAGTTTCTTTTGGCAACATTATTTTCTGAATTTAAGTTTCCTGAAAAGGTTGGTTTTATGATTTTGCGATTGAAAAGTTAACTGCTTATTCAGAACTATATTAATTTATTTAATTTTCAATATTCATAAAAATTCCTCTAATACGATCGTAGTTATTTTGTGAAATAAAAATAATAGCACAAAAACAAACACCGCTTTTTCGTCGTCAACGATTACGTCAATTGATGGTAGGCTAGGAATTTGATGCCAGGCATTATTATTATTATTTAACATAAATATGACTTTTGTTGGTGTTTTTTTTAAATTAGGCTTGTAGGTAAATAAGTTTTTTAAAAGACAAAGAAAAAGATTTAATTTCAAAATATTAATAATAGTTATTTTGGCAACATTATTTTCAGAATTTAAGTTTCCTGAAAAGATTGGCTTTCCGATTTGGCGATTTAAAAGTCAAATACTTATTCAAAACTATATTAATTTATTTAATATTCAATTTTCATACAAAATACTCCAATACGATCATAGTTTTTTTTTGTGTGAAATAAAAATAATCATCCTCAGTTTAAAAACTTTAATAAGCTGAAACGTTTCAAAATAGGTATTAATATTTACTTTTCAAACAAAACAAAAAAAATACAAACTCAGATGAATACAAAAAGTGTGTTCATCTTTGACAGAAATAAAAGATCACTTAATAGTAAAAAAAAAGAAAAGAAAAAAAAAAAGGAAAACCGGTTATGAATCCTTTATTGAACATGGTTACTATGCTAAAATACCAAATGCTGAAAAGCATTATAAAATCCTTAAAAAAATAAAAATAAATCCCTCACCCGTGGCAAGAAAGCACAGTTTCTCAAAATGTGAAGTGAATCACTAACAATCAAAATTCGTCTTAACTCATAAAGGATTGTGCAAACAAAAATAAATAAATAGTTTAAAAAATATTTCAGGCTAGTTTCAAGAGGAAGTGGCAATATGAGAGCAAAAAAAAAATCTGAATTTAGCCAAAGTTTAGCCTCAAATTTCACATGAAACATTTAAAAACCTACTGAGTATAAAAGAAATAGAACAAATATTAACAACTTGTAAAGAAATCAGCTGCAAAATTTCTAGGAAGTTTGTTATAATAAATAATGCTCCCCAAAAAGTAGGGAAAGAAATAAGGAACAGAAACTGAAGAACAAACCATCAGGAAAACAAAGAATTAAATTTATGAGAATTGAAAATTTAGTAGAAAAGTTGCATAAGGAAAGAGAAAAAAAAGTGATTTATAAGAAACAGTTTTTCGGTATGCAAAATAAAAAATATTTTTTTAAATAAAAAACAAAAAACAAACACACATTCTGTATGATTTTAAAGTCGTAAGCATAAAAATTACCATTCATTCGAAAACCACCTTAAATTAGGTTTAAAAAGTGTTACAATGTGTTTTAAAACAAGTAGAGATACTTAAAACAGAAATATTCTATTCCTATTTCCTTCTATATGCTTTTATTCTTTTTCATATACTTATATTAATTTAATTACACTGATTTAATTGTAGATCACAGAATTAATCAGCAAATGGGTAAACCACTACTTGATAAATCTTTCTTCCTAATACTTCTTTCGTGTTAATATGATGATATAGAAACATTGTTGCACAAAATAAAGCATTTTATTCAATATTAAGTCATATCACTGACTCTCCGACCCCCCCCCCCCTACCGAAGGCACACGGATAAAGAAAACTGAATTACGGTACCGTCGCAACAGCAACACTGGCGGGAACTGTGGTTGAGTCCTAATGACCATCACCGGTCACGGTATAACCCTTCCCGAAGGAAGTACGTCCCGTCATCGATGGGAGGAGCCAGATCCCACACCTTTTTGTGTACCCTCCAGAGTGGCGAGATCCAATCACCATACCGGAAGCATCTCTTCCTCTTTTCGAGGTGTCCCTTCCCCGGGGGTCTTTATTCAATATTAAAGAAAACCTCAAAAGTCGTATTTGTTAATTACTTTTTCTGCAAATGAACGTTAACATTGTTACGGGTTTTAAGTGCATACTTGACAAAATATTAGATCTGATTTCGATGACTTAATGAAGCTTTTTCTAAACAATTGCTTTAATTTGACATTCGTGTCTTTTTTAATTCCAAATTGTTAATTTATCTTATATTGCATAAGCATTGTTTTCTCTATATCGGAAAACCCTTTGGCCTCGAATATGCTGCTTTCAAGCAGTTAAATATTCCTTGCTGAAAAGCACTTTTTATTGATCGAATCTTCCTTTCATTATTTATTTCTGGAAATGGAAACTGACAGAAGAATCCAAATATCTTTATTTGAGAGACTTTTAAATAACTATAACAGATGCAAAAATTACAAAAACTTTAAAAAACTGTAGAAATTTCTTAGCAAATCCTTAATAAAATCGATAATAAAATGCCAGTGAAATTTCCAGTCAAATGATTTGCAGAAGTTTAGATTCCTGTCATAGCCACAGATATATTACGGCAATAGTATTGCTATTTTCTTATTCATAAGAATTAGTCTTTTAATTCATCTGAATTAGTCTTCTAATTCATCTGAATTAGTCTTCTACTTCTAATTCATTTAAATTAGTATTCTACTTCTAATTCATCTGAATTAGTCTTCTAATTCTAATTCATCTGAATTAGTCTTCTAATTCTAATTCATCTGAATTAGTCTTCTAATTCATCTAAATTAGTATTCTACTTCTAATTCATCTGAATTAGTCTTCTATTTGATTTAATAGTAGTTTCATCTTTCTAGAAAATGTGATCAACTACGCCTGTTGTCCCTTCATTCTCTGAATAAATTTTTGTTTTTGAGTTTTGGTGGCTCTCCTTTTCTTTTCCATAATTTTCAAGCTTGTAGTTTTGAATATTCTTTATTTCGTCAAAACGATTCTTAAAATTTCAACGGCAATGTCCGGAAAGTGAGAAAATTTGAGTTCAAAAACTTCATGATCCTTCCCGCATATCGGCACAAAATTTATGCAAATGCTCAGCTATAAAAAGTGAGTTATTTATCAAAATATTGTTCACTGACTTTCAAAATATTGTTCACTGAATTTTTATGCACATACACACACACATTGCATGTGCGCGCACACACACATTGCATGTGCGCACACACACACATAAAACCCACCCTAATTTTTTTTTTTTTTTCATTTTTGTTCCTGACATTTATCGAAATAGAGGGAAAACACGTTCGTCTCGAAATTGCAAATTAGTTATCAAATTACTTTTTTGAAGATTGGTGTCTAAAAATTCAATTTACTGGGACAGTTTCGGCAATCATGTAAAAAGTTAGCACTAATGTTTAAGAAAATTTGGCCGTATATAGATTGAAGGATGTGAAATGTAAACATATAATGCCTGTTAAACAAATGAAAGGGTATGTTTTTTTAAAGAGAATATGAAAGATATCATTTTTCAAATATGTGAATTTCGTCAAAAGAATTGCGTTTCTTACAAGAAAAATAAGAGGGGAACTCTATAAATTAGTTCTTGGAATCCTTTGGATATGTTGGATAGCGATGGATATCCATTGCTGAACTTGGAACTGCATCGTCTCAGCTCTACCATAGCTCTAGATTGTGTCTAATAATGGAATTGAGAATACGGCGTTCCAAATACAAATTTCAGCTCTCGTCACAAAGAACAGTGGAAAAGAGTCATGACAACAGAACAGAACGCCGTCTCATACCCCCGTATCCGTGACCATTCTGGTCACTGAACGGTTTGGTAGGCAAGTTACGGGAATTTTATTTAATTAACAAAATATTTACAGTAGAAAAACTGAACAAAAACAGCAGAAATTGGATATGCGGCATCGGATGCATGAAATTACCAAAAGAAAAGGTTAGAAATCTTTCTTTGCCGTTGTATATGTGGTATCGATTTCTATGCAGATGCCAAATGGAGAAAATTGCCCAACATTATTGTGCCTCCCTCGACCCATCTTAGGGACAATCGGTATTTTATAAAACCAGAAAGATTTTTCTAGGAAACAGCAAGATTTGAACCATGTTCTCTTCAATAATGAATCGAGATTCAGTGCTCAGAATAATTTGTAACATATCTTCCTTTGGAGCGAGTCTTGCAACTCAAGAGGATTAGCTCTTCTATGCAACTGAAATCCTTTTATTTGAAAGCATTATTACAAATGACCGTGTATCACTTCATGACTTTTAAATGTGGATATTGTGGCCATAATACATTGTAAGGATGATATTGTACAAATTTCATGGCGTTCTTCAAATAACATTCTTTGTATGATCAATAATGGGAGGTTACATTGAGTTTAGTATGTGAAAGAATTTCTGAGTGAAAAGGATATTCGTTGAATATAGTGACCAGCATAATCACTGGACTTAAATGTCCGTTTAAGCCTTAAAATCCTCATCTTTAAAAGTGAAGAATTTTTCCCATTTCATTCAAAGATTGACTTGAAATAACTTACAGGGCGGTAGTAACTATATAGTCGAGATGGATTTTGAAACTGGAGATGTCAGTTTTTGATCCTTTTTTCTTTGTGAAAAAAAAATTTTCATGAAAAAAAATTTACTTGAATTAAATTAATTTTATTTAAAAATTAAGCTTAATTAATTCGAATTAATTAAATTAATTTAAAAATTAATTAATTTAATTAATCAAATTAAAATTAATTAATGTTAATTAAATTAATTTTAATTACTTTAATTTTAAAATTTTACTTGCAAAAATAGAAAAAAATTACTCCTGTTTATTTTTCTATGTTATTTTGTTTCAAAATAATGATATGCTTAAGCAAAATTTCAATGCAATAAACCAATAATTGCATGAAGGACTTTAATACGCTTTAATTTCTTTAATCTTAAGGACTTTAATTTCTTTTAATAAAAAATAATATAGAAAAAATAACATGTTCATTGTGTGAGGTATTCCTTAAAAGCACATAAATTCAAAAACTGATCTGAAAGACTCAAGTCTGCAATAGTTTTTTTGTATTTTTATGATGACTGAATTAAAATTTTTAATGATGTAACTATATTATTGTTTTTTTTTCTGCAAAAAGTTTCTTGAATTATTATGAATTTTAGTTTTTGTGTTCTAGAATCTTCACTTTTCACTGGTGATGCAATTGCATTTATCTGGTTGATCCACAATCTTCTTGATCATTTAAACTTTCCCTTGAAATTCTTTACAATTCCCTTTCCTTCAGCTCTTTCATCAGTTGTTGCGGCGAACTTTTTCTTTATGAAAAGTTATTCTAATCATTATTTCTATCAGGAAGCCTCAAAAGTTCCCCATGTTTGGAATGTTAATTAATTATCTATTGTTGCTTGAAATAACTTAGAATGTTAAGATGAAAACTGTAGGATTCATGCATAAATTATTAGTTTTACAGTTGTTATAAAAAAATTCCTCAATTTTGCAATTTTAATCCAATGTTTTTAAACGATGTAAAGTTCAGTGATATTACTAAATACTAATAGTATATATATCACGTATATATATTGTTTAAATTTCTTTTTCAGATACTTAAAAATTGGTTGTAATAAAATGTTACTTTCCAAATAAATCAAATGTAAGATGTGTTATTATAATAGAGCATAATTATGCGATTTTAATTGATCCGACATCACTGGTGAATTTCATAACTAAAAAGTATAAATCGAAAAGAAGAGAGAATACTTTATAGATTTTCCTATCGTTAGTTGGACCGATGTTAGGTTATAAACAAGTTGTGTCTGGGAATCTACATAGTTACTAATCCTGGCGATTCCAAGCTGATTATAATGAATATGATGATGAATATCATCGTACATCTTAACTTAGTTTTTGTGAATGTTTATGCATTAATCATTTGTAGTTTCATTTGTGCTTTCATACAAGACTGTTTTTTTTTAATTGAATGGGAGGATGTTTAAATGGAAGATGTTTCTGAAGGGTCAGGAAAAATATGAAGCGAAGGAAAATGGAATTATCCGGCTGATGAGCAATGTATGGATTAACTTTATGAAAATAGCCAAATAAAGTCTTTTAGCTTAAAAATCACTTATAAAGATGGATTAAATCCTATAAAGCAGTTATGAAATTCATTAGCAAAAAGTTGATACTAATTGCGGAGGTGATATACATAAGATTGTACGATATTGCTGCTGAAAAAATTAATTATCTAAAGATGAGTAACTTATTCTCACAAACTTTTTGAAAACATAAATGTTCTGCCATTATAAAATTATTTTTACTTTGTTATGCATTTCTTTATTAAGATATACTCGACCTGATCTGTTAGTTTGTTAAATACTTCACTTTGTTTTTTTTTTTTACCTTAACATATGAAGGACCGGACACTCTTTTTCTAACTTGCTCAAGTTGCCGGTTATTTTTTCTGACAGGTATGCAATGATTCTGCAAAATACAAAAAATGAAATCAAAAGCAGCAAATAAGAAGGCAGGATCACGCTCTCTAGAAATCTTTAGGCAATGCAATTCTTGTAGCCTTCCTTTCTTCTTTATAACTTTCTATACCAGATGTTCATTTTTATTGATTTGAATTCTCTCTCTATGAGTATTTTAATGTTGCAAATTTTAATATCCAGATAAAATATTTAATTACTCTTCAGAGAGAGTTTTAAAATTCAAGATTCAAATTTTATAAATTTTTAACGAGATAGTAAAAAAAATCCATATTTTTGAACACAATCTATTATTTAAATATAGAATAGGACATTTTTTTTTAAAATTGTAAAACAAGATGCTTTTTTACAGTTTTTAAAAAAAAACATTATATGAAATTTTAAAAAGAAAATTAGTTAAGAATATTAGAATAATGTTCTAACATTGAAATGATATTTAAATTCAATTTGAAACAGTTCAAGTGCACAGAGATTGTACCTACCTTAAATTTAAGCACAGAATTAATATACATTGAAAATATCGCAAAAAATATATTGAAATTTTGGAGGACCCCAATGAAGTTCCCTACTTAGCTTATTTGATAATTAGGCCTTAGAAATAAGAAGAATAACAAACATGAAAGAAATCGAGTTTTATTTATTTATTAGTAATATAAGCTTATAAATAAGAAAAGATTGTATATTAATATTATAATAATAATATAATAATATCATTGATTATCAATAAAATCACATAAATAAACAAAACTATTACAATAAATCACAACATATAACAGTACAGACCATGTGCAGAAAACACGAGTTATCTCGTGATTCGTTCGTAACATAAAGCACACAGAACACGACAAAACTCGTGATCAATCCGCATTCTGTTAAAATACGGGGCATTATAGCAGTTAAATACATCAGGACATTTTCCATGAAGAGAGCTCCCTATATTGCCATGTTAACTATTTAAAATAATTCAATCATGATTATTCTACGCAAATCTCGGAATCTGGCATCACGAGTTATCTCGTGATTCCAAAACGACTATTCTCGTTATTTATGTTGAACAATTGATTTTCTATTCCATTTAAAATAATTCAAGCTTAATTAGACATCAAAGTCTAAATTTATATCGAACAATAATATGGCGTCAAAATTTATTATAACTTTGATTTAAAATATGAATTTTGAAGGCAGCTACTAATATTTTAGTCCGTCTTTCTAAGGCAACGTATATAGATCATTTTGTTCGATACAATTTATTGGAGCTTTATTTGTTTTTAAATGAAATAGTAGATGGAGAAGAATCTCCTCTTCTTTGGGCTTGCTTAAGAGAAAGGCCGTGATGATGATTTAATGCGACATAAATTAGGATTAGTTGCATGCTATCACGATTTTGCGTAGTAACTTAGCTAAAAATTCGTTGTCATTTGTTGCATGATCGAAAAGGTTATTACGCTTCTACCTTCCGCCATTTTCAGAAACAAAAATAGAGTTGCCGTTATTTAGTATTACATCTATATATTCTTTGAAGAGTATAGTTTTACTTGAATAAAAAATCATATTAGTGATATAAAAAAAATTGATATTATTTTCGACGTTAGAATTCATTTAGCAAAATTTTAAGATATTTAAAACTTCGTATATTTAAAATTTTTTATATTTATCAAAAGTTATTTAACTTATGAAAAAAGTAGTTTAAATTATCCTAAAATTCCATCATTAAATAATATATTTATGTAGTCAAAATTTTCATTATTAAATAAAATTAAAGTAACCAAAAATTTAGTCATTAAATAACACATGTAAATAGCCAGAAATTCCATCATTAAATTGTATATTTAAGTAGTCAAAAATTACATAAATAAAATTGAAGTAACCGAAAGCTGAATCATTAAATATTGCATGTAAGTAGCCCAGAATTATATTATTAAATAAAATTGAAGCAATCGAAAATTGAGTCATTAAATAATACATTTTAATAACCAAAAACTATTTAATTTAAAAAAAATCATAGTGATAATAATTATCCCTTTTTCAGTCGGTTGCATGTTATAAATTTTTTTTGTTAAAATTATCATTAAGAAACGATGCCAAATTTCATGTTAGATTTATTTTGTGTTAATACTATACCTGTAGTTCCGAATTTATTAAGACAAGTCAATCAGTTAGAAATTTCAAAAGAATTTTGAAACTGGGTGATAATTTGAGCAACTTAGCAAAAAAATTCATTTTAAAACTTTTTGTGGATTTTTCTAGTAAATTAAATATGTAAATTTACTCTTAATGTGAAAAGAATCATGCGCGAAATTGTGAAACAGAAACAAAATTTTAATGATTTGGATGCATTTCGGGATTGCTTTTGAGGTTTCGTCATTACAAACTGGTGAATAGTTTTTTTAGTTGATATTTTGTGTTACTTGAACTAACCAAAGAAGTAAAATCTTAAAATAATTTAAATTTAGGCTTTTTAATTTCTGTGTTAGGAGTCCAGATGGAGTTGAGAAATATTAACAAGGCATGTTGTTACATTTTTCAGAGTTAGTAAACAAAATTTTTATGAAGAAAATCGTTTTGAAAGAAAAAAAAAATGTCGTTAAAATTTCCTTTAAAACTTTATTATAATGAATTCGACGGATAATTTCTTAATGGGCGCAATTTCTTTTTCTACGCTTTAAATAATTTTTATTTTTTTTAAAAAAATATTTTATACGTATTCAAGAGTTTTCTTCTTTTTGAAGAGATACTGAAGTGGAAATGTTTGATCCTAGAATGCATGAGCTTTTATTTTTTTTACAAAAAAAAAAAAAAAAAAAAAAAACGTCTTTTGAATAATTGCATATAATTTAAGAAAATTATTACAAAAATTTTTGGTTTATTTATTCTGGTGAAATTTTAACAAAATAATTAAAATGTGCCAATTGGCTACATTATGAAAACAATATGCCAGCGACACAAATTACATTGCAACAATTCTGCAATAAAAATTAAAGTCTCTTTTTCCCAATATATTTTTTCAATAGAATTAAAACATTTTTAGAGTATTTTTAATGGTAGAATTATTCATATAACCACCATTTTGGGATTTTTCTAAGTTTTCAGTTTAAATCTGATTCTAGTTCCATTCTTGCCATATATCGATGTGTCCTGCTAATGTTATCAAACATTTAAGGATTATCAAACACTCATTGTTATCTTTTGAAACAGTTACGTGAATTTTTAATGGAATTAAAGACGTGCAACCAAATGGCTACACTATGCATTGTAGGGTTAACGATATTTTATTTAAATGCTGCTGCTTCAAAATAATTTGATTGTTCTGTATGTAATTTTGATCAATAAATTCTTCAATTTTGTCGCTATTTTTTCAAATCAAATGATTATCTTATGTTTTACTTAAAATTAATTTGCATCAGTATATCCATATTGTGGATAAAAATACTTCACATCTAATTATTTAAGTTATTCAGTTTTCTTTTACTTCATTCTATTTCTTTTATTCACAAATATTTTATTAATTCTTTGTATAAACACGAATCCTTATTTGCCAGATTTAGCTACTTTCGTGTTTATGACTGCTTAATCATTCTGTGTACAAATACGAGCTTGCTACTTCGAAGGATCAAAAATCCGCTTTTGCTTTCCTTTTCTAGCATAAAGAATGCTGCAATAGTAAAAGCTCCGTTTTCACTGATCATTTGACGGCCATCAAGGGAAAGTTAGGTCATAGGGGAAAGAGCACATCTGGGGAAAATCGTTCAGTTAGAAGGGGAAAAACTTTCGACGAACCTGTTGCTCAGAAAGTTTTTCGGCCGAACATCCATACGTACTCAACCATCAACGATAGCCGCAACCGCGTGTAGGAAGCTCTGCTTCAGAGCAACGTTTTTTTTTTTCTTTGGTTTTTTTGGAAACCGTCTGACTGGTTCTTACCAAAAAACGTAGGAGCTCCCTTTGGGAAAAAGATTTTGTTTATGTTTTGACATCTTTCGTGTAAGAAAAACCTGCGGATTAAATTAACGTCGGAGGTTCTGCCGGTAAGCTGTGTTTTGTTTCAGCGCTCACAGACTTTTACAGACGTAATGCGGTAAGTCATGAATTAGCACATTTTATTGATGAAAAAAATTTTATTCTAAAATTATTTTTTTTAAAAGTATAAATTTAATGAAAAGTCTTATTTTTGGAAAAAAATTTGTTAGAATGTATGAATGTAGGAGCCAAATTTTTTTCTTTTCCATTAGTGACGGTAATCAGGAAATGAACATAAATATTATTTCATTTTTTTCTTTCATATATTTCCACTTATATTTGTAGTAGTTAGCATCAATTCTAGACATTGGCAGCAATTTTATTATGTAGCAAAAACTCTAAATAAGAATAAAAATTGATAAAATTGCACATTGAGGAATATGTATACTCAAATGTAAGAAAATTTTATTTTTCAAAGCTTTAAATATTTATTCATTATTTTGTTTTTTTTTATTGTAAAAACTTCAAAAATTTGGAATTTGAAACTATTAAATAGTAAAAATGGCAAAAAAAAAAAAAAAAAATGCAAGGAATGTGACTCGGAATTAATATATAAAAAAGTTATCTTTAACCTTAAAGAAAAATTGTCTATCCTTATTATTTAAAATTCAAAATTTTTGAAAACATTTTATTTATTTTTAAGCACGACAATGTCAAAAGTAATCTGTTTAAAGAATAAGGAATTTTTTTAGCCTTACATTGTTAAGTAAAAAATAACATTTATAGAAAATTTTAAATGCATAGTTTAAAATTAATCTAATTATTTTAAAGTTAAACCATTTGAAAAGCTATGAATAATAGCTGCTAAAATGTTGTATCATTAAAATTTCAAACAATTGCACAAAAATGAAATGATTTTGTTTTAAGTCTGAAATCATGTGTAAGATTTAAGTCGTTAAAATTATTACTATTAATGATAAGAACCTCTAGAATTCACTTTTTTCATATCAATATTTTCTGTTTCTATTATCATAAAATAAGAACATTTATTTTGTGGATCATGGAATTCTTTATTACAAATAAAAAAATTCAAGTTTACATACTATTGGAATGAATCTCTTAGATTAAAAATGTAAGATTCAAAAGTTACATTAATTCCAGAATTCTCCTTTTTTGTTTTTTTCTCCCTAATTTTTATATATGTGTTAAGTTGTAATTTTCGAACTTTTTAACTATTGAATACACACAAATGAAGTCAAAACGTTGCAACATTTCCAAACCATAAAATATAGCTCAAACTCTCCATGCATCATCTAATTGAATCAGCAGTTAAAGAAGGGAAATAACACCAAAACTTTTTTCTTTGTTGGAAAAAAAACAGCTTCCTACATTTTTAATCTATTATTTTTGCTTAACCAAACCTTTATATCAGATTCCTTGCATTCGAGGCTTATTTTGTGTTTTTTTTCTTTTTCTTTTTTGCAACCAACTATGGATGTTTATATAATAACATCCGCTTGGAGCAATTGAAAGAAAAACCTCCATCGAATTTTTATATGTTATTTTTTGCGCCTATTCGTTTCATCAAACTGCAGCTGCAATTAGTCTTTTAACAGTATTTCTAAACATTCCGCTAATTCTTTTTATCTTATGAAGCATAGCATTATCATTATTCATGCCAAGATGCTTTTTCATACTGCGTTTGATGCATTTTCTCTTGGGATCTATAAATCTTTCTTGGGATTTTTCAATCAACACAACTTTTATCAATCTCAAGCTTTTTCCGAACTTGACTTCATCGAAGAGACCTCAGTAGTAAATTTATTTCATTTCTCCGTTAAATTTATTTTGGAATATAATCGTATTATTTAGTAACCCTCTTCCATTTATTAAAAGTATAGTTTTTCCATTTATTAAAAATATAGTTTCAATTTTTTTTATTATTATTATTACAATTATTTTGTATTATCAATTTTATTTGGGGAACCATTTAGGATTCTACCAATTTTTAATGTATCCTGAAACAAAGAAATATTTTTACTTTTACTCGTATAAAATTGCGCATTTGCTATTGTTATGTTTTAGTCGTACGGACAATTGTAAAAAGATACTGGAACATTTTTTTCTCTTGATATATTTTAGATTTATTTTGGTATTTTTTAGTATATGGATTTTTTTATTGTTAAAAAACATCATTGAATAAAAAAAATGAGCTTTTAAATGAAATCATTCGAAATTTGATTCTTAAGGGGTAGGGGAATTCAAAATTTGTACTTTTTCTTTCAGAAGTCTATAAATAGTATGCGCAGGAATTTTAATCAAAATAAAGCTGCGTATTCAATTAATTTTTAAAACGAAAAAAAATCGTAAAAATAAAAATTAACTATATTACGGAAAGAGGAGTTTTTGAAGATATGTGTCATGTAGTTTTTTCTCTTTTCTCTTTATATGAAAATGGACATTTTTCTGTGAAGAAAAAAATCTTTATTGAGAAAGAAGAAAGCTCTATTAATGAAGAAAATATCTATCAAACAATACAAATGAAAAAAAAAAATAAAGCTTACACTTTTCTCCACGTATTAACAGTCGAAATTCTAGTAAAACTACGATTAAATAACAAGATTAAAAGATTATTCAAAATACATCACAATATTAACATTTTGCATTTTCAAATACGTAGGGTATGTAGTGAATTGTCGTTCAGTAACAAAGCATTCAAATCATAAAGAAAAAACGAAATGCCGCAACATTTTGCTTTTACAGCAAAATTTGCAAAATTCCTTTGAAATACGAAAGAAAAGAAAAATATAGATATATTTTTTTAAGAAAGCATAAAGACAGTCGTCTGATATTTTTTTAAATATTAAGCAGGATGTTTTATGTCAAATACAAAGCATCTTTTTGTGATAACACATACAGATTCTTGGAAAAGTTATTGCTTGACTTTCTCATGTTTAGTTTTGAGATTCACTACAGTTACTGATTCTCTTCTTTGAAGGCAGACACCCGTAACATGATGTGATCGGTATACAGATGGGCTCTTCATACAGATAATCTTACGGAGTGAGTAGGCTGCTTGGTTATGTTATGACACACGAATTATATTCGGCCATGTGTTGCGTTGTTGCGTCAACACATTCTAACAGTTAAATTTACGAGCCATTTAAAATTAATCATAAGAATATACAAACAGAAATACTCAGAGAACGTTGAGAACTTCGTTAAGTTGTTTAAGCATATAAATAAATTTGCGCAAACGGATATTATAGGTTTAAGGTCAAAATCAATGTCCAAAATGAAAGAATAAACAATTTTGTGATTTTTAGTTTTTTAATCATTTAATTTCGTGAGGCAGAGAGTAGTCCTCCGATTACATTAGTATTTACTGCAATCATAAAAAAAATATCGTGCAGTCATAAAAAAAATATCGTGTGTAATCATAAAAAAATATCGTTTGCAATTTGGCATTATTAAACAATCTTATATTTCTGTCAATCTAGAAAAATAATAATAAAAAATCAAAAATAAAAAAAAACCCGGAAAATATGAATTAACAGAGAACTGAAGATTAAAATCTTTGCAATTTTTATTTATTTACGACTTTGTAAGACGGAGATCATATATGCACTTTAGATTCATTTTTTTAATGGGTATGTGCGCGAACTTCGCATAAGATGTGTTTTTGAAATTTTCATGTTAAAATCTAAGAAATTGTAAAGTGAATAATTTCGATTTTTTTTCAAAGAATTGGAAAGATAATTTTTGTTGAAAAGAAGACGTTTGCGCAATTCGTCTGTTTTTTACTAAAAATGACAAAAAAAAAAAAAAAAATGAAAATCAGGTTTTTATTGAATAGTTTCAAAAGGAAACATAGATAAAATAATTCGCACATACATCAACGGCTTCCAATATGTGTAACAAGTCAATTTAACATGTTGACTGCCTACTACGAGAGTAGATTTGTAGTCTTGTAGACTACGTAGTTAATAATCTTGTTATGACTAATGCTGTATAACTGGATGAGCGTAACGTGCGAATTAAATATACATTGTTTTGGAGACCTGCATTCTAACCTGACACCAACTTCAAATTGAGTCCTTGAAAAATGTTGGATTTATTTACCTTTCTTGAAAATTCAGCTTATTGAGAATTATAATCTTTAATAAAGCTCATTATTGGTATAGGAGTTATGTGCCGACAATTGATCTAATAAATGGGTTTCTTTATTTTATGAAGTAACAAGAAGCAAGTTTATGAAGTAACAATTGTGCAGACAAGCAAATTATTTAGAATCCTTCATTACATTTAATTTTATTTATAAATTAGTGGATGTTATTTTTCAGTTATTAAAGAGTTTGGATTGATGACAATCGATGATTCAGCAAATTAAATAAATTTGATTTTTTTTGCCGTGATGATTATACCGCTAATCAAGATTTCTAATTAGTACATTTATCTTTGGAAGAAATGCATTGCTTAAGATTTAACACTTTTAATGGATTTTGGATTATATTGCAATCAAATTAAAGCACGAGTGAAAACTTAAATATAACTCGCTTTTAAATTCTAATTTGATGGACAATAAAAGCTTTCTAGCCACATTTTTCGGCTAAAAAATTGGGAGGTTTTCTCTTCTACATTTTTATATACTTCTCCATAGAACGCCATCAGTGAAGAGAATCGATGTGTTATATTATAAAGACTGCATACCAAACTTCACTTGTCAATTTTATTTTCTGTTATTTGTATTTCCAGACAATAGATAACCGGGTACCGCACTTGAATGAAGTTAGTCTAAAACTTGATGTTGATCGACATTTTGGATATACATGTCCCATAAAGAATTTTCATCCGTCTAAACGAATTATTGTATTCATGTATGTAAAGACGAACTGACACATAATTCCAAAAATATAAGCACTAAGAGTGATCCAAATTTAAATATCTAGGTAAAATTTTTTAAGTAAGAATAGTACATTTGTATTAAATTATGAAATCCAGTTTTGATAACATTGCTTTCGTTTTTTTTTAATTCCTAAGACAACAAACAATGATGAAGCATTTAATTAGGCGTCATAAATTTATTTGAATGAACAGAAGCGTTTACAAGCCTTTCAAGAAAAAGAGTCCAATTGCAAAAGCGTGTTTTTAACTCTTCATAAATAATATAATGAAATTCTGCAAAAACGAAATATTCAAAATTATTATTAATTAACCGCAACATTTTTTAGCAGATAATTCTAACTTTTCTTCTTTATGCATGAATAATATTATAAATTTTCAAAGCAATATGTCTATATTACTTACAGCAGAGACTGAATTGCTTTTATTATATACAAACGCGTGTTAAAAATGGGCAATATATGTATTTGATATCAAACTTTAAATCAAGAAATCTTTGCAGAATTACAGAAATCGTTGAAATAATTTAAAACTTAGGGATGTAACACAATTTCTTAAAATTTAACTCATCAGATATAGCAATGATCTCTTTTTATCAATTGTGAGGCAATTTTTCCCATCACAAATTTAAACTGGAACGGAAGTTTGATAAATGCGTATGTGCTGAAAGCGGCATTCTTTAAATGGCTCTTAAAAGCAATTTAATTTGCATTATTTAAACAAACAAATAATTTTTAAATTTATTTTTAACAAGATTGCATCATTCATATGTTTATTATCTAAAGATGCTTATACTTGGAAGATAATCTCTGATTGAACGCTTGTAGTTTTGAAAGAACATGAGAACATTTGAAAGAACATTCATGTTTTTATTGCTCATTATCACACATAAAAATCCGGCGAAGGTGCAGTTTGTTTACATCATTTATTGATATTTCGACACGTCTTGTTACAGAAACAAATTCATTACTAAAGCTATAAAAATTTCACTTAAAGGCTAAAATAAAGCGATGCTGAAAACTGAAAGAATGAACAAATTTGGACGAATTTTTGAAAAACAAATGGAAACGTACTTACTGATAAGCATTTAAGCAAAAGAAAAATGTACATTTTATTAAAGCCATGGGACGCAATCAGAATACTCAAATAAAACTCATTACCAGAGGTATTATCCCTTTCACTGTTCCAAAGATCTCACAAAGTAGCAACACACTGCAAAAGGAATCAGTTGGTAGAGACCATGGGAAATTAATTCCATTTCAATTAATTAATTCCATGCAGCAACGAATCTTTCAGCTCTTGGATGAATCTCGGAGTATGTGGTAGTTGCAACTGTCCTTCTAAGAGCTTTGTATCCATGATCAATTGGGATATGATCTAGGCATCTAGCTGGCCAGATAATTCTAGCGAATATCCTTACTCTCAAGATAATTCACTACAACATGAGGCCTACATTGGAGAGCATTCACAAAAATGAATCGAGTAGCAACTTGGGCTGCAGATATTTCCAATATAAGGTCTAGATATCTAGATGGCCAACTAATCCATCTGGCGAATATCCTCACCCTCAAGAAAATTCACTACAATACGAGGCCAATATTGAACAGCATTCACAAAAATTGACCTTATTACCAATTTACGCTACAGATATTCGACAACTGAGTCTGCTGTCAGAATTTCTCTACCCGTCCTATGTTGGGGAGATTGGAAAAAAAATTCCCAGGTGAAGGTATGTCGAATATCAGAGTCTAGACTGAATTACAACTCCTCTTTGACGAGTTATGGTAGCGGAAGTGTCATGGTCTAGACTGATATCGTGTTCAATAACCGTACAGTTCTCAATATATTTGACGGAGGCTTTTGAATTGCTCAGAGGTTGAGAGATGAGATCTTACAGAATTCAATTTTTCTCTGTTGCCGTTGCATAAATTTTTGTCTATGCAAATGACATTTCCTGATCAACGTGGAGCTGGGAGATTTCTTCGCTGTTTAACTCAGTGAGTGAGTCATGATTCTTATAAAGTATAATTAGTATTAAAAACTAATCGAGTTCAATCAAATTAACTTTAACTTTCAGAAAATTTCTATTTTTCTTACTTGTGAGTTTTGAACAACAAACCGTATCTTTTCCAAATAGCTTAATATGTTGTATAATATTTGTGCGATATTTTAAAAACATCCAACATTATGGAAATTGTTAAAATATTGCGCTGTTTGTTATCCATGCCAAAACCAAACGAAAATCCAGATTTTTTTTTTTTTTTTTTTTTTTTTTTGCCATTAGCCTACACACATAACGTCTCTTTTAAAATTTCTTAGAATATGCTAACACCCTTATCCTAAATCAAGAACATCACTAGATGATGTTACATTAACGGCTGTTATGTCATTAATCTTCGTTTCTTCATACCATTAGACATTGAAAAAATACATCGATCATTTGACTCGCTCGACCTTTTGGAAAAGTACTGGATGAAAATATTTAGTAAGATCATTTTCATTAAGTGTTTTTAAATAATATTGTATAAAAAAGGAATTTTTGTACGAAATTAAAAAAATATGTAACAAGAGATTTTGATAAATAATCCAAATATGATTTAAGAGAGCCCTGTTTCGATGTAATTTATAATCTTCGTACTTTGCAAATTTTGCTGCAATTGTAAATTTTCATTTTACCTCGTTTCTTTCGTTTTCAAGTAATTATGAACACGTTAGTTGATTCATATATATTTTTGCTTCATTTTTACTTCGTACAGAGATGTTTTAGTCATACTTTTGAAGTAATGTGCAGTTTTCAGAAGTTCTTGTTGATTCAGAATTTTTTTTTTGTCTGAAATAACTGCGATTGTTTAATTTCCATAATTTAAACAGTGCAACAGGAAAAGTGAAATTTGATATCTGATATAATGCTTATTGATTGATCGCTTTCTGTTGCCGGAGTTTCTGAAATTAATTGGAAAAGACGATAAAGCCTCAGAATATGTAGGAAGTTCGTAATAAGTTGCTCTGATTTTTCTTCGAGTGCGTATTGCAAAAGGGCTTGGCGACTGTCTCTTATAGAATTACACTCATTTTTTAGCATTTTTCTATTCCACTTATTTTCTTTTATTTTTAAAGCTTTATCTGTAGAAGGCTTTATTAAGATCAACAAGAATAATGCTAATAATTGAACATTCTAGATATTCTTCGTGCTGAAATTTCATTTATTTCCGGAGTGTTTTCACATTATTTAACATATAATTTACGAAGAAATTTCTACTTATTAAACAATTTATGAACATTTTATCATAAAATTAAAAGTTTAAGTTTTGCTGAAATAGAGAAATGTTAAGATGAATGGATAGATACTAGACAAATAATGGTACGCATAATTCATTGTTACGACAAGAAAGTAAAAAAGCACTGAATGCGGTATATTATTCGATTTGAAGTAAAGCCAACAACAATTTTAAGTTAAGTGCAAAAATATCAATTTGCTTTGTATAAGACTTTCTAAATGAATGCTTTATATCGCTTTAGTTTGTAAACGCATTAATACGTTTCCTTTTGATGATTTTTATTTTTATTAATTAAAATTGTATATAAAACCTGTTTACAAATATTTTGATGTCTATAGTGCTATAAAAATCTTTCTACCTTAAAATTTTGCCATAGATCTTCAAAAATCGATTCTTGTAAGAATGAAGGGTTTTTCGTAACAAATTGAGGACGGAAAACAGTAAGAATTAACTCCTCCAAAATATGAATTATCTTTTTTTTTTATAACTTAAGCATAATAATGGTAAATGGAATAATTATATAAAAAAATCATTCATATTTTGGAGGAGTTAATTCCTACTGTTTTCCGTCCTCAATTTGTTACGAAAAATATACTCAGCAGGGGGGCGAAGAATATTCAAAACATACCTCCTTCGTTATTCGATGAAAATTATCCTCCTCGCTTATGAGTATTCCATCCTTTTTATTTCAGTATTCAAGGTTTAACCACTCCTTATCTTCTTGGGGTTCTTTAAAATAAACATGTATAGAATCGGCCTTCGTGTTTATTCGAGTAGGTTTATTTCAATAAGTTGTTTGCGTTCAAAACTGCTCTTTTTCCTGGTTTTATAAGAAATAAAATCTGGATGGAATAATTGAGCAGCATGAGCGAATGCGCACAACTCTAACTACGCATAAACATATTCCTTACGCAATAGCATATTTTAACAAATATGAGTATCAAATATATAAAAAACCACCAAGGGGTTTAAAATTTTATTTACTAGATGACAAAATAAAGATCATTTTTAAATTTTTGATTTCGGAGGGTTGTATTTTCCTTTTTCAACTTTTAGCTTGATTTTAAAATCCAACAAAATGTTTATTTCACTGAATGCTATTGTGAGGTAATTCAGTATTTCAAACATTCGTAACCTGGCATTTTTCTTTAAAAAGTTCAGTAAATTATTAAAATATCACATAGTTTTTAGTATTTTTGTGGTTCCTAATGTGCACTGTTAAGTAATACTAAAATTATCCAGTTAGTTGTTTCGATCTCTTCGGAAAATGCTTATCTAAATTGTCATAAGCAAATATATATTATATAAATATAATAAATAATTAATTATAAATATAATAATTAAACAATTATTATATAAATATAATAATTGTCATTGAATAAAATCGTCATAACGCAGAATGTTGTATTTTTTCCATGACAAGTATACTCGTCCAAAACAGTTAACTGGTTAATACTTTACATACCAAATAAAGTAAAATAATTTCTTAATAAAAATTGTAAAAAAATTTAGCATTGAGTTCAGTTTAGAATTAGTTCCATTATAATTTCTCTACAATCATAACTGTCACCTTAAAAGATGTATGCGCACTTTAAATAAATTTTGATGCATTAGACTTCTTCCAAACACTAAATCAGGTGTTAATCAATTAATTCATTGTTAAATTAATCACTTACACGCTTTACAATACACGAGTTGCATTAATCATTTAATCAGTCTGTCAAAGCTGGAATGCTCTTTATCAGTTAGAGAGGTTCTGATTTTCATCAATCAGAAAATCGAGGCAGTCTGATACTGAAAGCTCAGACTTATTTGCTTACTGTTTTATTCTTCATTCGGTATTCCTTTCTCTGCCTCACTTCTTTCTTAATTATTTCTTTCTTAATTTCTTACTCTGCTTTCTTAATTTTGACTTGAAGAATAATTTATGCATTGGCGAATTTTTTTAAAAGTAATATTGATTGTTTCATCTCGGAATTTATTGTAGTTCTTCTTAAACTGTGGAGAGTGACAACTAATCTGATTGCAAAGTATAATATTAGGGTTACAAATTTTCTTTAAATATTTGAAAAATCAAATAAGTTCAGAAAATCGTCTTGATTCAATAATAGTCACTCTTAATTAAATTTGTGTCCATTAATAATTGGTTAGTATGACATTTCTATATTATTTAACTATTTTCGGAACCTCAAAAAATTTTCTGTACCTAAAATGTGTCAAAATTGAAGAAGATCCAAGAAACCCCAATCAAGAGAATCGCTTGATTTAAAACTGTAGGTCGCATATTTTAATGTAAGGAGAGATTATTACTGATAACCAATTTTGGCCCTTTTTTTTTCTGTTTCTACTGATCTAAAGCTCAGGGATTTAAATATGCTTCGAACTTTGGATTTAACGGATTAATTAATAAATCATGAATTGAGTCCTAGACAATATTTAAAATAGGATATTACGTTTGAAATTGGGCTATATATTGTAAGTTTTAAATATTTAATGCACTTATATTAGCAAAAAGGATCTTTTAACAGTTACACATTTGTAAGGCGAAAAAAAAAAAAAAAGCTTCAAACTTAAATTGCTGTTCAGAAAGTGCTGTTTCTACAATGGCTACTATAATAAAATTCTGTCCGTTAAATACGAAGTCTGTCCGATTTCCCGATCCGAAATTCATTCATTCGCGTTCGGTTAAACTAAGAGTTTACTGCATTTTAGAGTTTTAATTGAGAAATTTCCTTTTTTTAACAATTTTATTTAATCTAGCGAGAAGTTAATGTGTTAATTAAATTTCACAAATGACTCATTAGCTATTAGAATATTTTTAAGTGCTAGGATTCATGAACTGATGACAAATTAATTTACACCCCAGGAAAATACATCCTTTTTAAATAAATTAAAGTCAGTAAATTCTTAGTTGAACGGAAGTAAATTTTTATTCGGAAAAAGGCCATACTTCTTTCAATCTTTTATTTCAAATTCCGAGTCATCGCTTTCCACACATTTGATTAATACACGCTCGTATTCGACAACTGTGTGTGTGTTTTTTTGGAAATTAAAATGTTCCCATGAACATTTCATTTTATCAGTTTGAGATTTTCTACTAAGTTTTTTTTGTGTGCGTTTTGTAATTAGAGCAAAAACTTCAAACAAAATCATTAGCTTTATAAGTTACAGTTTTCATTTTTTACTCCTCAGATATATGCCTCATCAGTGTTTAGTGTATTAACTAACCAATAAATACTACACGCATGCCCCTTAAATCACATATAGACAATAATTTTTATTTTACCGAAATGCGTTATGACTTGCAATTTTGCATGTAGATATTCTAAAACTACAATATTCTTCCAAGTCGAGTATAGCAAGAATGAATTGTTAAATGGTGTTTTTAAATAGAGCATACAATAAAAGAACACCAGAAACGTGTCATAAAAAGTGGAAATGCAGTAACCTTGCAAGGTAGAATTACAGCACTCATTTAATAAATAACAATTGGCGTATCAAACTTGTCCTCAAATCAAGTATTTAATTAAATTATTTTAATTCACTCGCTTCAAAAGTTTTCAAGGTCGTCATACTGCTGGCGTGGTAGCACATTCAAGTGGGTGTGTCATTAATATTCATACAACATGACAGTATTGCGGCGTTCACATTGACTATTTTTGCGTTTTGGCCAGGTGTTTGGATTATCGCTAAGATTTGCGAAATTTATATGCAACAGCTTATACAGGAAAGCAAAAAAATCTATTTAAATGCAAAAGAACACTAAATTTCGTGTCTAAAAAGCTAGTTATCATGAAATTCATTCAGTTACTACAAATAAGTAAAATTTTATGTAATAATGCAATGCAGTTTCTCATAATTCCTAAAATAAAAGTGTTCTATTAACTCATCTTTTAATAATTATGTAATTATGAAGCGTTTTTAATCTAAGTGGTGAGAATATGCATAATTTGTTGCAAAGTTACATTTTTGAGTTCATTTTTTAAAACTTTGATGACGAATGTTTGAAATTACGAACAAAACGAGCAAAAATAAAACGAAGCATAGTGATGATGTTAAATTACGAGCAAAGTATGCAAAATACCCAAAATTTTTGAGTGTATAGAAAATATATTATATTCATAGTCGTATTATATCTTGTAAATGCTGATGCATAATTTATTTTCTAGATCTTTTTATTTGTAATCTTATATATTGTTCCTGTTTGTATCCAGGAAATTCCTTGTTATTTTTAAGCCATCATTTCCAATCCGAAAATATTTTTAACCCTGTCTTTTTGGTTTTACTGAGCGGCGTTTTGGTATCTTGAGTATGAAAAACGAATATCACGAATTTTTAGATAAGATTATATTGTATGCTTTTATTTCTAGTTCTGATATTTTACAGCTTTTTTTTAAATGTTTCGAAGCACTATATAGCCCCTAAAACCAGACAATTATTTTAAACTTCCAAAAACTTCAAAATTAGCAAAATGGCATATTAGAGATTTGTTATACTTTTTCCCTATCATTATAACACTTCATCAGCTGGTGGAATTATACTGGCGCATTTTTATTACTGTTGTTAAAAAAATTTAAAAAATGTAATCTAGCGAAAGTTTAATATGACGGAAAGTCTAATATGGCGGATATACACCAATGGGTGATATATCCGCATCTCGGTATTTTTCTTTTTTCTTTTTTGTTGCATTATTGGTGATAAATGCTTGCCATAGATACTGTCTGTTTTCAGTTACTGAAATCATCCGCGCATTTGCGCATGCTCCACTTGGTTTTGATTTTATCGAAATATCGGCTGGAGGGAAGATAGAGGGGAAAATGTTTACTTCTTACTAAATAACACATAGACGCTTTTATTCAAGTTTATGCAAACTAATAAGACTGAAAAGAGTAGCTAAAAGAAAAATACGTCTAACAAAGAACACCGTAAAATCGCTGCTCCTGCTCACTGCTCATTTCCCCATTCAAAGTAGAATCGTCCAAAATTGATTAGCGGAGGTTTCTGTAACGAAAATTAATGAAATGCGTTAATATTCTATCTATATCTTTCGTTCAACGTATTAATACACTTGCACAAAGAGAAAGCAAAACTATTAAATTATGGAACTGTTTTAACATTCTGCTATGAAATACAAATGTCCCTTTATGTTTAACAAAGTTTTATAAAAAAAACACCCCCAAAATTATCAAAGCATTATTATAACCAAAAGATCGATAAATTTAATTCTTTTGAGTCGAATAATTACTATTTGTAATAGAAAATTTGAAGCTAAGATAATTGACAAACTACAAGTAATTTTTTACACTTGCGTTTACTGCATTTCTTATAGGTACGGGAAACCCAACGTATTTAAAATAGGATAAATAATTTTTAGTATTATTTCCATAAATATATAAATAGTACTTATTTCTATAAAATATTCAGAAACGAAGACATAGACAAGCAAGTACACTTCACTCATAAATGAACTCAAGACGAAAATCGGGAGTAAAGTACTCTATTTCCGAATCGATTCAAGACTTATCAGAAGAATACAAACTGGTGGTTAGATTTTAGCGTCAGTTTGATCTATTTGACTTCCGCGTTTAAATTTTTTAATGAAAATGAAACTTCGCAAAGCTTCTAGTTTCAAATACTTATGACTAAAAACGTCAAGCTACAAAATCTAAAAGTTATTTTAATTTTTTAAAATAAACAACTTCCTTAACTAAACATCAATGTGATAAGTTAAAAATAACATTTCGTTCAGAAAAAATATCATCAATAATTTAAAGTATCAAAAGATTTGCAATGTGTCAAAAAATCATCTGCTTAACATTATTTTTAGAAATAGATGTTTTTTTTTTATCATTTTCCTCAGAAATTTACTATTTTCGAATGTCATTTATACCAAATGTCAATCAATTGCAATTTTAAAGAAATGCTCAGTGTTTCGGAGATTGATAAAAGTATTTTTAATTGCAACTTAAAAGACGCCTTTTTTTATTGAACTGCTAGTAAAACGAGAAAAGATTTTTTTAAAGCGTAATACTATATAGTGTGCTGTATTTTAAATTAAAAAAATTGATCCATAAAATATAATAAAATAAACATTTTTTAAGTGCATTGTTTCATATTTTATTATTAAAAGCAAACAAAGCATGCTATTAGAAACTTACATACACTATTTACTGACATGAAACAATTGCATTAACGCAAATGCCTTTTTTTATTAAACTATTCGTAAAAAGAGAGCAAAATGATCTTTCTGATGCGTAATACTTTAAAGTATGTGATATTTTAAATAAACCATTCTTTAATAAAACCATAGTAAAATAAACCATTCTTAATCTATTATTTTTATATTTTATTATTAAAAGAAAATAAGGCATGTTATTAGAAGCTTGTATTTACAAGATATATTTGCTGAAACAATACAGTAATGCAAAATTAATGGATCTTCGACCAGCGAGATTTGCACAATTCCGAATTAAAAAAGCAGTGGGAGAAAAACATTCCACAAACTTAGGCGTTGTATTACATCACATGATTAAATTACTTTGCAAATCTGTTATGCAAACTTAACTTGCAATGCATTGGGTCATGACCTTTCAAATTAATGCTGATTCTAACTTGTCACTGCGACATCTGCGGTAAGGATATGCATCAGCTGCAAATTAATGCGGATTGCACACACAACAATAACAAGATATGCAGGTGTGGGAAGTGATTCATTACTTTTGATGCCTTTAGGGTTATTTAATAAGTAAATGATTTGAAATCAAACTAAATTATAAATATTAATAGAATGAAATAAATTTTGATAGGTGTTATGCAATATGTGTACATGAAATAATTATTGCTGTAAATCAAGCAAAGTTTTTTTTTTATTATTATTCTCTGGTTTGATTAAAATCCTTGATTGCTTTTGCGATACATGCTTTAGGCAAAAAGCGCTTATCTGTGAGCCTTTTCAATTTACTTAATTGATTAGAAAGCAAATATTTGA
Source organism: Argiope bruennichi (assembly GCF_947563725.1). Lineage (NCBI taxonomy): Eukaryota > Metazoa > Arthropoda > Arachnida > Araneae > Araneidae > Argiope > Argiope bruennichi. The sequence goes on from NC_079162.1 coordinate 108,302,373, forward strand.
AATCTAATTAGTTCGTATCGACGACGAATTATGGATTTGTTCCTAACATTATCGCTCTGGTTATATGCAATATGATTAAGATATTCTTACGTTCTAAACAACTTGTTATTTTTCTTAATTATTAAATTTCAGAAAAAAATTGTGATTTTGAAATTTTTATGGAGCCAAAACTTCGATACATGTGTCACAAAAATTACTTTGAATCGAAGAGAAGAAAAATTCTTGAAATTCTTTCAGCAAATTTTCCAAACCTAATAAATTTATTGCGACAGCTTATTACGGACGTATTCTCACCCATTTCACTCTTGTTATAATTACTACGATTAAGATATTGAATATTGCAAGCAATTTTCACTTTCCAAACAGCTTGTTATTATTATGTTTCTTAAATAATTAATTTCAGAGAAAAAATCACGATTGTGAAACGTATGAGGAGTTGAGACTCATAAATACTAAAATTAACCGAGATCAATCTTATATATTTATTGAAGATATCTATGATTTCATTTGTCGATAAAAATTTTTGCAGGATGACTATTCGTATATCCAAAAAGGCAATAAGACAGACGGCCTTGGTTCTCTGTTCCAGATTTCTAACAGTCAATTAACAAATGTCTGTCATATAAGCTACTCTTTCTATTTTATTAATCAACTATTATAGTCTGTCTGATCAACTTCTCTAGATCAACTAAAAAAGAGAAAAACAGTAGAGAAGTGTATTTGAACTCTTCGAGATTTTACAATCCATTTGTTCAAATGAAACATGATATCGCGTTTATTCACTTACAGTTACGCCTCAAAGAATAGACAGTGTTTGTATTCAGTATAATAACCTTTATATTTTTTGTGCGTTTTTTATTATATTGTCAAAATGGAGATAATGTGCTTCCTAAGGTCGTTAATCGCGTTTGCCTGTTTTAATATGTCTTGACTGTTAAACTACGATTTGATTTAGTAAAAAAAAAAAAAAAAAAAAATTCAAAATTCATGCTGCAATTTTATTTTACATCAAAATAGTGTCATAGTATTGATAAATATTCTGTATATTAATTTTTAATTGGTTCTATCTTTTCTGATTACTCGATGATTTATTTTTAAATAATTCGAATTATAATGTGCGAGATATAATATTATTTCACTTTGTATTCAGGAATTTGAATACCTTTTCCCTCGTTTTAATTGAAGATTGATTAATGGAGTAAGTTGACTAATTTAGATCAAAATAATTATTTACACTTTTTTTTATAATAAGTATAAATTAACGTCTAATAGACGGTGAACCTCTTATATGTAAAGTTCTGATATAAATTATAAATGTTCTATGTTTTACAAAATGAAATACTGGTATGAACAGAACTTTTCATTTTACCCCAAAGAACTGATTGAACTGATCATTAAAAAATGATCCAAATTCTTTTATTTATGGTTTCCACGAAGCTGAAATATCATTACGATAGCGTTTGTGATTGCAATAGAACTCCAGCTATACAAATTAAATGGGGTTCGGAACGATTCGGTATTTATGGAAATTCGGATGATTGATTAAAGCTTGGAAATTAAGTAAAAAAGATGTCATATAAAAAAAAACTTTAATTCATGAAATTAAGTTCAGGTAATATAAGGTACACAAAGCTGAAATTACTATATGATTGAAATAAAAAAATATATATTACAAATTAAATTTTGTATGAAGGTTCATTACATACATATGTATATACTGTACATCCTTTTTCTTCCAAAATCAATTCGAACAATTGATTTTCAGACTCAATATTGGTTCGGATAGCAGAAGTTTGACTGTACTGTGATATTGATATGTAATTTTCATTGAAAAACATTTGGTCTTTTGATTATATAGTTAAAGATAAATATCAAAACATTTGATAAAATATTAATAAGTAGAATTTTATGCATTGCTTAACCCAACTGCGAATAACTCAACCCACATATATGGTGGAAAAAAACGTCTATGGTTATGTCTGTAAGTAATGACTCATCAAATATTTGCAAAGTATGCGAAAAGAGAGAAATGACTGAATATGTATTTTGGGTTAAAATTGCACTTATTGCATATTCTATTACTAGCTAAATAATGACAGATTGTTCAGTGTTCCTAATAATAAGAATGAGCTAACTGTATACCAGTTGGTAAAATAGTTATGAAGCATGTTAAGGACTCCTTTCTCATATTCATAAGCAAGCCACTCATCAAAATATCTGCATGACAGAACCACAGTTTTCGAGTAAATCCCCCTCCCACTCTGCAGAGTAGAAACTGATTATCCTCACCCCATTTTGGTTAAAGGAGTTCCAACTAATATTTGAGGTGACACATCTCCTAGCTAACGTAGGCGTTTCATATTTTTACTCCCCCTTTCCCCCTGCGAAATACCACACGCCGTCGAATCTACGTCCTTACTTCTGACACAGCGCGCTCAAGGTCACAAAAAAGATCATCGAATTTTATTTATTTATTTCATTATTTCTTTTCACTTTTTTTTATCTGTGCCATCTGAAAAAGTAAACATTTTTTTCGCACAGTGCCATTTTTTTCATGTAAACGAGGAACCCACCATGCTTTCACGAAAGTCAAAATATTACGTTGAATTTTTTTGCAGATGGTAAAACGGGGCTTTTGCAGGGATATGCGGCGAAAAGATTATTTGCTTTTATTATTGTTGCTGTTGAGCTATTATCATTCCACGATGATTAAACGTCGGCCGAACCCTGTGATGATGAAAAAGTAATCTCCTTCTCTAGCACTTTCGTTTTCGTAATTTTCTGCGATTTCAACAACTGCTTTGTGGAGGAATCAATGCAAATGGTGCCAACTAAAAGGTGGGACATCTACTAGATCCCTTATTGTAGAGGAACCCTTTATTTTTTACAGTCAGAATTGACTTCTGCCTCTTCACGACCTGCACAAGGTGAAGTAATAAATATCACTTCTCTTTTTTCAAATGGGTGTAGTTAAAAACTTACCCACGGAGGCAAGGAGTGGCGAAAATTATTTAAATAAGGTGGCGACGACAAATTCATAACTGTTGAGGATGGTGAGCTCGTCCTTTGAAGAAACTCCAGGGTTTCTACTTTATTTCTGAATATCCCTGCTGGATATGACCCTGTTACTAAGGACACATTACAAAGTATTAAGTTTAGAATAATTATAATACCGAACTGATTTGAGAGAATGGTAAATACCGAACGGTGTGATAAGAGTGGGATGCAGCTTTAGGTGTAATTGGTGGAGGGGTGTGCTGTAGGATCCATTTAAAACTTAAGGAAGTAAAATCAGCCGTTCAATGTTAGCGAGTGTTTGTGTCCATGGGCTGTCTACTTTGTGCGTAAAATCGGCGAGGTCAGTATGATTAATATTGCTCAAACAATTAACGTAGAATTCTGTCTTTTATTTATAAATTTAGGAAAATTTTGAAATTATCCATATTTTCTAAGTAATTTGTCGCAAGGATTTTGTTATGGCATTCGAAAATGGTTGATAATTCAACTAGATTCTGATAGAAAATTTAAATACAACAAGGCCGAAGTAACAGTATATAAATGTTGTTTAATGGTTTTGGCGTTTTTTATAGTTCATATCAGTTTTTTTTAACAGTAACAGTTTTTAACAGTTCATAACATTTTTCATTAACAAAAATGTTAAGGATGTAAGATACTCAACGTGACAAATCAGCAAAAACGTTTCTATTGTGTACAGTTCTTTATAGATTACATTAAAAATATTAAATTACTTGAACACAGCATAAAAGGGGCTGAAATATTTTATATTAAGAGCTAATGCTATTAACGTGAAAGACGTTTTGATACGGAATTTAGTAAACTGGTAAAAATTTTTTCGAAAACTTCATACTTTAAAAACATTTATGTTCATAGATAACTGACTGATTTTCGTACATGCAGTGAAAAAATTTGCATTTTTTGGTATATAATAATTTGCTGCAGAAGATAATGTATGAAGAGTAATTCTGAAAAGTAATTGATTTCAGAATAATTCTATTTTCTACCCAGGTAGCACAGAATTAGGAATTACAATATCGGACCAAATGTTCAAAACCGGTATTCGATATTTTTTAGATCTTAATACCGGGATACCGGTTTTAATACTGGTAATAGAAATTTTAGAAAAAGAAAGAAAACACAGGCGTTTCTTTGTTTTATTTGCCAATTTTATTAGAGTGTGTAAATATCACAAGAAATAATTTGTAACTTATAAATTATAGCAGTATATAAAGAATTACAAAAAAGTAAAGAAACATCTTATTTATTTCAATCGCAAAAAAGTGTAAATATCACTATTCAGTCTGTGGTACTATTACAAATTTTTGACATGTGATCTTAAAAAACATAATGCATCAATTGTAATGTCATTAAATCTGGAACGTAATTTTGTGCAAAAATTACCAGCTGTCGAAAACGCTCTTTCGGCATCTACACTAGTTGGTGGTACTCTTAACAATGCGCGATATACTTTTTCCAAGTATTTGCCTCTAAATCCCTCATCTTCAAATAAATCGATTTCTCGTCGGATGGTTTTGGATATAGTGATTTCTGTATTGTATTTTGGTTTGTTGATTTTTTTTTATTTATCGCTAATTCTAATTCTTGTTCAAGAAGCAATTCCTTTTCACTATCGATATTAGTGTCATCATAATCTTCGATAACTGTACCGAATTCTTTTGAATGTGGATAGGTTTGTGGGTAAAAAAATGTAAGAAAATTTACTATAAACTTGTTCAGATTTGAATTGGTTAGTCTCTTTTCTTCTTTTTCATTTTCATTTTTAAAATCATTATAATCATTAAATGCCGTAAGACATTTTCTATTTCGGCATGCTGTTCTTCTGTGCGATTTTTCAATGTAGTATATAATTCTTCAGATAGTGATGTGCCGCTGTTTCAGTGACTGCAACCTGAAATTTTTTGTTGCATTAGCTGTTAATAAATTAGAATCTCTCTGACGTAATGCCTCAACAGCCAGTTGGTTTATTGTAACAGTTTTATTGGAAATAGAGCTGATACAATTCTGGATACTAAGTCGAATTCACTATCTGAAAAATTAATTTGCAGATTTAAGTTAGTTATTGCTTTTCGGACTGGGTTTCTCAGTTTCAAAATTTCGTACTGATATGTGTAGCCAAAGGTGATAAAAAAGCTTTCAGGAATGATACGAAGAAAATTTTACATAATATCATTAAATATTGTGACCAAGAAGCAGAAAACGGGGAATTAAAATATTCCTGAAAAAATTTAATAACATAGAAAAAAGAAACGTTTTAATATAAAAAAGATCGTTAATATTTTATAAAAATGTAATTACCAAATTTTAAGAGCAGAAATTTTCCATTTATTCTTCATAATTTAATGTTTATGTTCCTTATATTAAATAAAAATTGCTCTGAAATATTTTACAGTGCTTTAGTACCTTTCTCCTTCTGTATTACTAATTATCTGTAATGTTTACGTCTCACAAAACCGCGAGTCTTCATTATTAAATGTAAACATCTCCCCCTTCCATCTTTCCTCTCACCCCTATTTTGTCGAATTAAACCATCCTAACGTATGCGCAAAAGCGCGGGGGATTTTACAATCCGTTGTCAAACAGTATTTTATCACTTCTCTTGATTGTACGATGCAACTTTGTATTCACAGTTTAATTAATTTCGCCCGTTAGGGAGACATAAAAACAAAAACGTATACTATTCTGTTGTGTTGGCGATCCCTGAACATACAGTGGAGACAATTTAAAAAAATTCTAGTAAATACCTAAAAAACGGCATTTAAAAATGTGAATACCGGTATTACAAAATTGTACAAATGGCTCAAAATACCGGTATTCGGTATCCTGTAATACCAGTATTGCAATCCCTACACAGAATGTTACATACTATTGTATAATATTGTTCGATATTATATTATATTATATTATCAAATATTTAACAATATTATACAATATTATGAATATAGTTTAATATCTTATGGTATTGTACAATATACATGTGCTATTGGGGAATTAAAGTATATGCTAATTACTTATTTTTAGCTTATTTACAAGCTTGCTGTTTCACGAGAAATGTCCTTTGTTCCTTCTTTCGATGCAGAATTTCTTTTTTACTTCATGAATTATTTGAAAATTGAGAGATTAACGAAATTTAACGTTTGTTGATTGCAATAGTATTTTTAATTTTGTTTTCATTTATTATCTGCATGTAAAACATTTTCTGAATATTCACGCCGTAATATTACTGGAGACATTAGAATTATTTATGTATGTTATGTTATGTAGACAATAACATTAGAATTATTTATGTATGTTATGTTATGTAGACAATAACATTAGAATTATTTATGTATGTTACTTTCTGCAAAAACGTAATTTTTCAAAAAAATTCGGTCGAAGGTTCTACTTTTTATAAATCAGATCTCCTCTAGATACTTCTTCCAGTGATGACTTTTAAAAATTTTTGTTTATCGTAATTTAAATTTTCGATATTAACCTTAGGATGAACTCGTTTCCTGTCTGTACTTTTTGGATTAATGAGCACCTTAAGCTAGATAACATGGCGCTCAAAAATTTTGCTGCTAATTTTTAACACTGCTTCCTTCCAGATATTTGCATAATTTGCCGGCAATCTCTATCTCTCTAATGAGCTACTCTTAACGATGTCGTAAACGAAGCATTTCCTCACCACTTCTCAGAAATTTTCTTTTACCCAGCGTTGAAATATTCGGAGACTTACAGAATGAATCTTCCTGCATTGGATACCACGGCAGCAAATTGTGAAGATTCATGATTACGAATTTTAAATAAATTTGTCATGACTTACATTTGTTTCCAGTAATTTTACAAAACTTCCTCTCCCAACATGCTTTGATCTTCCCACGAATTTGTTTGCTAAACTTTTGTTTACCAGATTAACATTCTGATTCACATTTCATGTAAAGTTTGTAATTATATGCCTAGATTAACGAAAGTACATGGGGCTATTAGAAAAGCCAGTGAAATATGAAACCGTGATTGATAAGGATTACAACAGCTTTTTCAAACTTTTACATCACAGTGGTGGGAGTTTGCTTCTTTAAGCGATAGATATTCTACTCTCAAACACTGAAACAATTTTAACTAGCTCTTTGTGTTTCATGTTTTAAGAGTAATTTTCAATCAGCATACATCAGTTGTTGAATATTAATATTCCTGTTCCCGCATTTGAAAGCTTTGTTTTTCAGCACTGAAAGATATGACTTTAAAATTTCCATAAGAGGCTGAATTTCTCTATTAAGATCATGTCAATTCTGTAGAAACAAAAGAAGTAATCAATGCTGTAGAAAATATTACTAATGAAACATATCTGTTAATTTTCTACATTATTCAGATTTTATTCAACACCTCCAAAAGGGACATGTTTTTGGAAAATTATCAATGCAATTGTGGGCACAAAAGTTTCTATTTATGCAAAAAAAATTTCGTAAGTTCCAAATAATATTGCTTTGTTTAAACTATAATATCAGACGAATTTGTTTGAAATATTTTAATGCTGGTATAGTCAACCTTATTTAACTGAATCTGCATTCATATAGTAATTCTGTTATTTTCTGTTTTGGTTTTAATTATTCTATTTCTACACATATAACCACAATTTTTCAAGCTATTCTACATTTTTTAAATATTGGTCTTTCAGATCTTTCTTAATGCTAAAAAAAAAGAGTTTCAAAATTTGTGTATTTTTTATAAAATTAAAAAAAAAATATTTATTAATATTACATTTTCAATTGAAAAATATTAATCGAAGTATTAGAAGGAATATCCGATTCTTTTTATAATGATTAAAAATTTCATTTCATTATTTATAAATAAAAATCAAAAATAGTTGGTCGAATTTTTTTCACATGCACCTTCTAAAATGCCGAGATCCTTAGAAAAAAAGTTTTTTATTTCTTCGTTTTCTTTGTACGAAGAAAATGATGTGTCGATTAGATTCCAGAGAACAATTTGTATTTCTGTTTAAACAGCTTAGTTACACAGGGTGTTCCTAAAGGTCGTTTACATTCTTTAAAGAAAAGTCATACCGAAACAAGTCGTTTTCATAATAGATAAAGAGGTCGCAAATGAAAATTTTGACCACTATAGACGATTTTTTTACTGTGAATTAAGAGAAGAAAAGAATACACCAAGTGAGACTTAGATTTAATGAAATACAAATAGCACAACAACAAATTGTCAGTTTTCAGATACGGAAACGTTCCGAGCTTTTGCGCATGCGCTAATCGAATTTTTTCAATCGCAAAAACAGAGGTGAGTGGAAAAATAAAGAGGAAATATTTATTTTTTGCTAAGCAAAATATAAAAATGTTACACAAGCTTTGAATTAAAATGAAACAGCTTGATTCAAAAAGAAAATGAATATCAACATTTCAAAAGAAAGGTCTAAAGAAAGGCAGACCTAACAAAAATTCACACTTCTTACTCACTGTGTATCATCACTTAGCGGAGTAAAATCGTTCAAAAGTAATAGACAAGGATTTCTGAAACGAAGAGATGTAGCATGAATAGTAACATAAGTAGCGTGTATAGCTACGGACGGGTAGCTGTTTGAACATTATATTGATATTGCAGTTTTAGATACTCTTGCCATCGCATCTCACATGCTGCGTGCACCATTTGTAATGTTATTATGTACGCAACTGTTGGTTGTGTTATTGTGACTTTATATTCCATTAAAACTGTATTATACCCATTTTATCTTATATTTTCTTTTCTCTTACATAATTCATTGGCATTGAGGCCCTTTTAGCGAAAAGAAGGGCAGAAAAATTCTTCTGCTTTTCGTAGCAAATCCTCCAATTTTCCAACTCATTTATTATTACTGTTGTTGGACTTAACGTGATGAAATTTAAAAACTTACAACTTGTTCATTTCCAAATTTACTTTCAAGTACATAATTTTTTAAGACTTCAGTCTCAGACATTTTCTTTTAAAAATTATTTGTCTATGTATTATTTTTTTAAATTTCTTAAAAGCTGCAGTTAACACTATGCCGTCCACAAGTCTAATCAGAATTCTTTTGCTTGGCGCCATTAGGACTTTTGATGGTTTTACGAGGTTTTAAGGAGATCATAATTTTCATTTTCATAAAACAAATAAATAATTAGTTAAAATAATAATAATTTTCATTATATAAATAATAATTTATAGTAAATAATTAAAATAAATTTAAAAAATTCATAAAATAAATAAAAATTTGTGCGTCACTTATGTGGTGCCAGCGGCATTTGCTTCATATTTTCCATATGACACTAATGTGGTGCCACTGGACGGCATAGTGGTAATACATCAGCATTTCGAATATTTTCGTCAAAACAAATGCGCATAGATATTTTTGTAATATATAGTGCTTTCAAAATATCACGCAAATTGTATTTTTCATTTCAATAATGTTTATTGCGATTTTGTGGATTATTCATAGTTCTGCTATATGTATTATATTTTACGTGCAATTATATGTTTTATATGAAAAGATATTATGCATAGGAGAAATACGCATAGCATAAATATAAATCACCGCTATTGATCAGTAAATATTTCGGACGGACAAAATATTGCAGCGTAACAATGATTGTTTGAGTCGATTTATCGGTTTTCGTAACGAAAATCGTCTTATTTTTGCAGAAAAATTAATCATCCTTTTCCCTTTTAAAGAAAGTCATTAAGTTCTTCATGAAAATGTCACAAAAGTGCGATTAACGCTCTTTAACATCTCATCTTTCCAGCTAAATACCACAAATGTCCTTCCGCAGCAGTTCCCTCCCTTTTATTCCCAACCGCTAGCTATCTTCTGTGGTGTACAAATACTCACACACCGCGAAACAAAGTCTCTACTATGCTACTTCCGTTTCAGTAACACGTCCTGTTTTTCTGCCCCTTTACAAACTAAAAAGAAAAAAAAAAGTTAACTAACGGATTTGAAATGATCGTCATTACAAGAACCGTTTCATTTAACTGAGAAAGGCGGAAAATAAAAAGATAAACAGTGCAGCTTATTAGACAAAAACTTAATTGTTATGGCACGAATTCGGACGGTTTGAAACAGCGAGAAACGATAGGGTTAGTTGTTCTTCTTGGTGTTTTATTCCTTGTAAGATCAAGATTTTAACTCGCTTTCCTTTCATCCAGGTGAACAAACATTTATCACTTCGAGCCGAAACTTAATGACTTCATTTCGCTGAAAAACTTCCGCTAAGATGCGTAACCTTGCAGTTTTTATTGGTTTGAGAATGGACAAATTTCCCTTTTGGACGTTGGAGCTTAGGAAATAATAATTCTGGAAAGAATGCTGAAAGCCCATTCTTGTTTTCAGAAGTAAAACATTCTGTATCATCTAGTGTTTTTCATAACTCATGGATTTTGGGATTCTTTGTGTCAAAATAACTTAGTCCTAACTGTGAGAAAATTCGACAACTTCGAGCAATAGTTCCGAAAGATTTGTTCGGGAGTTTTGGTTCCAGAAATGTATATTTTAAGTTCCTCTCACCCAATTTAACCATATAGTTTTATGTGGTTATTAAAAGGGAAAAAACCAAAATCCTCGGTCGTCATTAGTATTATTTCTTGACATTGCGAGGAATTTTGTAGTAGTTAAATTTCCAAATAGTGCAGTTTTATAAAACGAACTTCTCTAACTTACCTCTAGATTTTTTCAAAAGGCTATAAAAGTTTTAACTCAAAGATTTCTATCAAAAGTATACTTTTCAAGCTCATCCATATGTTATCATGCCATATTTATATGTCATATACAATTCTGCCTTTTGTCATTATAAAAATTGACCTAAAGATTCCATAGACGTTTTCTGCAGGAGAGAGGATTGGATTTAAAATGGTAGTCTTTAACTTTCACGCAAATCGTTAAGTTACTTATTGATGGATTTAAGGTAAGAAGATTCCGATAAGTTGAAAAGCAACAGATCATGATGACAAAAAATATCTTTAAGTCTGAAACAAATGATCGTAATCAGATAAATCGTGGCTAGTAAGATTCTAGGTTACTAAAGAATCCGGAAAGTACAGAACAGTGCCAGTTCTTTCGTATTAACAGAACCTGTATCGATTTCACATTCTTCACGCTCTAAACAATTTAATTAAATAAACCTCTTTATAATGTTAATAAACATAAAGATATATAGAACGAATTCTGTAAATCGTTATGCCTCCTCAATTTTCAATTGAAAATAATCTCAGATGGTCAGTTTAGCATTAGTTAACATAACTCAACTTTAGTAAGTGGGAAAATTTTCGAAAAAAATTGTTTTCAAGGTTTTTTTAGCTCAACCTTTTATTCCAGCTTATATCCTGACTAGTAATGTATGTATTAGAAGGATATCTTTCTTAACCAAAATAAGTTTATCTCATTCAGTGTCTATTTGTCAGTCTGCTTTTGCATTATTCATGACATAAGGTTTTGGCAAAGATATTCACTTTACTGATATGTAAGAGAGTATCTAGAGACTTGATGGTCGTTCAGTAGAATCAAAATTTCAGCAATTGATTCAGCGTAGAGTAGTTTCTTACTTAAGTAATAATTGAAAATTGCGTTTTAGGGCAAAAATGTTGTGCTAAAAGAATACATTTTTTTCTTTGCAGATTTTTGACCAGCTGCCGCGCTTTATGCGGCAATTGGAGTCAGTATCCATTATGAGAGCTATTTTTCTTCAGCTGTATACGGTAGAACAAGAAGAACGTCTTTAAAATTCCAGGTAAGTGTATATCTTAAGTTTTCTACTGTTCAGACAGCGATAATAGCTTTTGAGGATGTATTTTACTGACAAAATATTTGTTTGTCTATAGGATTCTACTATTTCAATAACAGAAAAAAATTATTAATAGCATTCTATTTGAAAAATTATGAGAGAATGCATTTAATTTCTTCAAAAACTGATGCAATTAACTTTTAATTTAATTAATAACTGATTTGAAAAAAAAAGAGAGAAAAAAATTCAAAGACGGTTTTAAAATACTGGTTTTTAAATATTGTATTGAAACTAGTGGCATTTTTCAAAGGCGTATTGTTTTCAAATGAAAACAATGCCATCAATATGTACTCAGAAACAAAAATATCAATAATTATTATATTTAGACAGCTTTCAGTGTGTCTTTGAAGAAGTTGAATGACAAATTAATTACAACCAACGTCACTCATACATCAACAAATCAAAACTTGAGCGATTGAAGGCTTGTCCAATTACATTTTTACATTTTATTTTTTTTATTTGTTTAAGCTATTATTTTTTGAGTGCACGCGTGTGTGTATTATTGAATATCCCACGATATTCCAAGTAATTATGTAGCTTTGAACAAAATAAATCTTCCTTTTTTTCATATATTGTTGAATATTTTATAAAAAAAGATAACTTTATTTTTATTTTATTTTCTATCCAATCTAGATCCAAAATAAAACAAATCTTTTATCAATCGTTAATTGCTTGAATACGTTATCAAATATAAAAAAATAATTAAAAATACGATTTTTTTTTAAAATTTTTATTTCTGGAATTCTTGTTTTTAGATAATTACTCTATTTATTAAAATTTCGTTCTAAAATATTTACTTGTAAAGCAGTACGTTATTTAAAATAAATTTCTACAAATTTTATGTTTTAGATCGTACTGTACCGGATAAATTATTATGAACTTTTTTGGATAGAAATTGGTTTAAAAGTTTTTTTACATGGTTTATTCGATTTAAAGAATAGTTAAATATCTTATCAAGAGTTTGATTATGCAGATTTCATACGAAAAACATGCAGCCGTAATGCATTTGAGGCATGTCATATTATCATTATTTCCATCTAGTGGCTATATTTCCATAATATTGTACAAATGTTGCTAACGTAGTAAATTTTATATTCCTTCAGAGTACCATTAAAGAATCATATCTATTTATTTAAAAAAATTTCATACATATACTAGCTGCCTTTGGCGACCAGCTGATTTGACGGATATATTGGTGGTGTTAAATTTAAATTAAATCTCTAATACATTATTTAATGTTCATAATTCTCTATGCAAAGGAGTTTGCCTAGTAAAGTCGGTACCCATGACATCATAGCGGCGTTAAAAATTTAATCGTTTAGACAATTTATTTCAAATTGCTAGTTGCCTTGAGTTCTAATGTAACTTCTTTCTGGATTCCTCGTGTGGAAATCTTGTATAATTAGCAGGATCTTTTTTTCCTTATCTCTTAATAACTGAAGAAAACAACGAAAGTGATTTGAGCAGTTTCATTGTACCTATGGAATCTGTTGATAAAAATATTTTTGCAAAAAATACTTTTAAAAAAAAATCCGAAATTTAGAGAAAATATCACTGCAAATTTGACTTCATTAGAAACACAATTTTTTAAATTTTAAAATTGATGAAACATTCATTAAATTTGCTTAATTATATTTTCGAATTTTATGACGGAAGAGCGCCGGAATTTTGCTTCATTTTTAATAAATTAAATTTAAAAAAATCGCTTCGAGTTGCAAATACTCAGCTTCTAAAGTATAACGCCGAACGTGGTAGCTTTAAGTCTAATGGTCTGTTCTATATAGCGCTGATACACACTACACACACACACTTCCTGTTATAAGTATAGATGAAAACAAATGAGACGTAACATTAATTAACTATAAATGAAAATATTTACATAGTACTTTTATTTCTCAGATGGCAATTAAATGTTTTTAAATCACTATTAATCATTAATTGTTTTTTAATTATTTTAAAAAATTTCGTAGATGCACCAAATGTCTTTGTTTTTTCGACATATTGTTTGTATCAAAGTTTCCAAAGCTAGCATCACTACTCTTATTGGATTACGAAAATTGTCTCAAATTTTTCTTGTTCCAGATTCTTCAATATTTGTTGGCAAAAACAATTATAAATATTTCAGTAAAATGTCCTAAATCAGCATCTTTAATTAAGTTTTCCTCCAAATAAACATTAATTAGTATTGAACTTTCTTTTTAATTTTCTTACTAGGTCTCTTACTGTAGCAAAATGTAACAGAAAGAAAGAGGGGCGCGAAAGAAAAACATTTTACAAGCCCTTGCCTAGAAAATCAATTATGTTGTCACAACACCTTTATTATTTTAAATTTTTCAGAAATTTAAACAAAGAAGATTAGAAAGATGTTTTTGACTTAACTCTGTGAAGCGCTGAGAAATATATTAACCAAGAAACTCATCAATTTTTGTATGCAATTATATTGTAGGTCGTTATAAGTTTTCACTAAACTTTTCAATGAAACAAAAATCTCGATGCTTTATTTTCTTATACCATATAGAAGTGCCTTAAAATGTTAATTAATTACTAATTAAACATCAAATAAACTTCTTCATATATTTTTACTCATCTGTAATTAATGTTATGTTTTTTTACATTTTGGTGACCCGAATAGCAGAAAAAAGAATAAGAATCATTGGTTCCTTTAATAACATTTAGAATTAGGAAATCCATGGTTTTAAGAAACCCTTGAATTAGAAATAAAGAATAAAAAAACCGAGATTCAAGTTTTTCTTGAGACTGAATTCTTCACGAGTCTTGAAATGGAATAAAACTCCATTTTTCTGTGACAAGCTGTCAACATAGCAATCGGCTTTTTCATCCTAATCCCCATTACTCTTTTCAGTTCTTTTAACCGCTTACTTGGTAGAAACATGTAATTTGTCTAAGCAAAAGGGCCGACAAAAGATAAATTGAAATGATCCATATGTCTCACATATGGGTTAGGAATTACTTTTTTTTCTTTGAATGAATTTTCGTGTGTTGGACCTTTCGTTCTAAAGTAATTTTTCAACCGTTTTATCATTGCAACACAAACTCTTTCTTTTAACTCAAGGAAGTTTCAGGATGTATTGGCTTCAACTTATTAAAATAAGAAAACAACCGCTTTGAAATAGTACAGTCCTGTCAACAAGTGGGACAGCTCTAAATTTATTGCGGTAAAAAATATATTTTGTACAGAATCAAGATTTTCCAGATGTGAAACAGCAGCTAGAATAAAAAAAAATTACCGAGGAAACCACTTAAATCGGTTAAAAATGGTGTACAACAAAATATACAATGAAACTACAAAATTGTAGAGAAGTTGTTAGATATCTTATATCAACAAAATCATTCCAAATATAATTTCTCTATATTCTTTTATATAATATAGTAGGTTTGAATACGCATGTAAGATCTGATTATTTTCGAATCTTTCACGATGTAAATCTTTTCTTGCTTCCTAAAAATGTCTGTAAGATAGTGTATATATATATATGCATTATTTTAATGTTATAAAGTTTATAAGTTGGATACTTCTATAAATTGCATAAATGTGATCTGTAGGAAGCAAAAGAAAAAAAAATCTTTCAAAATGTCTTCTAGGGGCAAATGTTGGACCTACAGCCATCTAATTTAGAAGGTAATTAGTTTACTTTGTTGTGAGCTTTTTTATATCAAGGAAATTATTTCAAATATAATTTTTTTACATTCTTTTATATAATGTAGTAGGTTGGATATGTATGTAAGGTCCGATTATTTTCGAATCTCTCACAATGTGATTTTTTTCTTGTTTCGTAAAAGTATCTGTAAGACAGTGTATATATTTATATATTCTTTCATTTAATTCTTTATATACATTGTTTTAATGTTATAATGTTTATAAGCTGGATGCTATCGGTAAATTGGATAATGCGACACGTAGGAAGCAAAAATTCGTTCAAAACGACTTCTAAGGGCAAATGTTGCTAAAAGCTAACTAATTTAGATGGTAATTAATTTGCTTTGTTAGTGAGTGCCTACTTCTTGGGTAGTAGGCATCACTAGCAAAGTCTTTTCCTAAATTTTGATTAGTTTTGATATAAAGTTAATCGGAATTTTTACTTTATTTTCTCAATATCTCAGGAGCTTAGTTGTGCAAAAGCCATTTTTAAAATTCAAAATATTTGCTCTTCAGTGATACCAGTTTATTTCTGTACCAGAATTTTTACAATTTTAATAAATTTTTAAGAAACACTTTGGCTGTATTTTTCAAAAATACTTTTCAATCAAATTTACAGACTATATTTTGCAATGTTACTTAAGGATTATACATTGAGCTTTCCAACAAAATTAAATATAGTTTTATGTGTACGTTATCGTTGTAATAAGAGTATGTTTTTTAAAACAATATAGAGGTGGTAGGTGAATTTAGCCTAAAACATTATTAGAACAATATTTCGGACTAGAGTTTTGAACATATATATATGTATGTCAGTGTTAAATATTTTAAGCACTCTTTAAGTGTATTTGGAGACATCGATCAAAGCATTGCGCCATCACAGTTGGATGATGATTTAATTCACTTTTGGTAAAATTTAATTTAGTTAGATCAACATTGCGTAACGTAACGTAACGTTGTATCTGTGTGAAGGCTAACTTGGGATGAACTTAATAACTCTGAACCGTGGTCATATGTCGAGAACGATATCTGAGATAGTACCTTTCTCTCCAAACTTCTGTGTTCCTGTCCAGAAGCAAAAGCTTAAGCACCAGGAAGGAGTCCAGACTTCCTACCCCTCCTCCCATTCATACTCAAAACCCTTCGAACAAAATAAATTTTAGCTGAAAAAAAATTATCTTATTTCTTTTGTTTTTTTTTGTTGTTAATAAGAGAAATTGAAACATTTCAAACAGCAAATTCATCTAGTTTCTTTTTTTTCGTTGTTTATAAGCGAAATTGAAACATTTCAAACAGCAAATTCATCTAATTTCGTTTTTCTTTCATTGTTAATAAGCACAGAGTATTGAGACTACTTTCATTTGTATGTACATGAAATATATTTTTGAAAAATTATATTGGAACTATCTAGAAAATGTGGACGGTTTTAAAAGCTTAATTTCCACTAAAGTTCGGGAGAGGTACACCATAAGAACATGGATTAGAAGATATCCGAATCAGTATACAGGTTTTCGCCTCTCCTGGAGATAGATACAATAATGGTAATGGTTGCTGGTTAACGGTTCTATGTACCATGACAGGACGTACTTCCTGAGGGAAATATTTGTATATATGTTGTTTTTAACGGATACCATTTTGCACAGATCACAGTATTCATATTTTTATTTGTTGTGGTTCAATCATTCAGATAAACCGAAAGGCTTAATGATACAGCGAGATGATTTAATTATGTATTAATTTATATTTAGAGACAGTATGGGTATTATTGTATTTCAACTAAGAAATTTTGAGTACATACAACGTCTTTCTTAATCATATCATAATTATTGCATGCGTAGACCATGTAGTTTATTGCATTGAACTGATTGTCCGCGGAGATTAGACTGTCATATATTTGTGTTACTATCAAGCGAAAACAGAATTTCAGCCTTTTATAGAATTCCTATCCAGCCTTTTATATTATATATAAAAGACTAGCCTTTTATATTATTCCTATAAATGATATTATTCCAATCATAACTATGAATGGTTTTAGCATTTAACTTTATCTCTAGATGGTTATTTAAAAGCTATGCTATTTCTAGAATTAAATACATGCAAAATTTTGCAAGTATAATTTTTAGCTCTTTTCTAAACTCTAAAAATGCCTCTACATATTTCAAAACTTATCAGAAAATTTATTTTTCCAACTAAAAGACAGAGGGTTGATTGAAATATTATCACATGTTTTCAAATGTTTTTATCATTTGCTTTAAAAGTTATATTTAGTTTATCCATTCTTCAGTGAAAATTAATAGTTTTTATTTATAATGGAGCGTCCTCCCAGGGAAGCATCATGACTACGCTGATGAGAAATGACCCGACTCACGTTGCCACTTTCTGAGGATATAAAATTAATGGTAAAATTATCACCGATGATGGGATTTAGCCTCCCCCCCCACAGAAAAGATCCTATGTTTAGTTCGGTGATAGCTGTTTTGTAAAGACCATAGTACTCATGTTTCCTAGTATTCTCGACAACCCAATCATTAAGATACACTGTAGTGTCCAAGCTAAATCAGATTCATCATTTAATGAAAAATTGCTTGATTATAGGTTTACTAAAAAATTTTTTAACATGACCAATATACTTCCTTACAATGATTTTTGGCAGACATTACGGATTATTTGTACTTATTTCTGTACAGAAAAGCTATAAATATTGCAAGAGATAGTACTGAAATATCAATAACAAGTTGCTTGTTGTCTCCTAGCATTCTTTATTACTTTGATGATCTGAAAGTGGTTTCTCAGCTCGGAAGAATCGAGGATTTGTGAACAAATTCCACCGAAAATTGTACTTTATGTCTTGTGCGTGCAATCTGAATAATGTATGTTGAAAAATTTCGATACATATTAAATCTATCAAGCAACAACAACAACAATAAAAATTGCCTTAAATTTCTGTTGTAAATAAACGGTAATTTTCTCTAGCAAAATCCAATATCTGATAGAAAATTTAGGGTAAAATATAGAAAAATATATTTATTTTAATCATAAAAGAGTAGAAAAATATTTACTTCTAAAAGTATTTGTTTTTAATGGCAAATTGAATATGTGTGGTGATGCGATAGTTTTCAAGTTCATTACCAAAAAGCGGTACTCTGTGAAAAAAATAATTCTGAGTAAAATTACTCCAAAATTAGCATAATATATGAGCGTAGGTTTAATAATTAGTGTAAACTTATTTTCATTTAAATATGCTTATAATAAGTATTTCAAAAATAATGAATGTCGTTTAACTTGGAAATCTAAAAAAAAATATATGATATTTTACGTGATGAGTAACCTCTAAAGATTAATATTATTGCCCAGCAAAAATAAAAATATGTTAAATTGATGCATAATGTTTGCAAATATTATTGTATAAAATTTCATACGATTGTAATAATAGAATTCATTCTATGCACACCGAAATTTGAAGAAAACGTGTTTAGAGAAAAAGGAAAAAAAAAAAAAAAAAAAAAGAAAGAAAAAAAACTCATATTTCTAACATAGGGGCTCCTGTTACTTTCATTGTTAATGGATAATTTAGGAACTTTCGAATTTTCAAACCTATATAAATTATACATGTCTGTAATCAGTGAAATATTCCTATTTTAAAATTGAAAAATCAATTTTTGAAAGTACAAATGTTCCCAATTCCCATTAAACTAGTGATCCTAGGAATATCGGCGTTAGATATATCCTCGTTAGATAATTGCTCTCTGAAAGCACTCGTCGATACAAACATAATTGAAAATGATGGACAGAATGGAACTCAAAATTTAGTATCAAAAACAAACAATCCTAACAACAACATAAAAAAAAACACCCCGGAAAACTCAAGTTTCAACTGAGAGAAAATTCTCGCTTAAACGATTATTTTTTTAATTCTGAATCTCTCTAAAAATATCTACTTACATTCC
Source organism: Argiope bruennichi (assembly GCF_947563725.1). NCBI lineage: Eukaryota > Metazoa > Arthropoda > Arachnida > Araneae > Araneidae > Argiope > Argiope bruennichi. The sequence continues at coordinate 108,321,794 of NC_079162.1, forward strand.
TTCCTAATTATTTATAGATGAAATTATGTAGATTTTATGTATAACGTTCCTTTTTAATTATTTATAGATAAAATGACGTAGATTTTCTGTATAGAATTGTACAACAGTTGTATACAAATTGTAGCGGGAAGGTTTTCAGAAGTTTTGCTTTTACCTGCAGAGATTTCTGTTAATTTATTTTAAATTATGTGGAAAACATTAAAATTACAGCTGTGAAAAAAAATTTCGTAAAAAAGATTTTTTTGTTTGTTTTAATCTTTAATTTTTTTAGAAAGATCATCGAAAAATTGACAAAAACTCAATTCGAACTCAATCAAACCTTTTTGTTGATAAATATTCAAAACATTTTTTAAATATAGTAAAATATTGAAAAATAACGATTACTTTCGAATTCTCTGCATTATCTTAAAAATAAATCGAATCGAAAGAAATCAAACTGATGACAGAAATAGTTTAATAGTTTATTGACTTGAAAATAGTTTAAGAGTTTGGGAATACATATACACTTTTTTGAAAAAACAAAAGAGAAAAAATGGATTGTGTTCGGATTAGTCAGGAAAAGGAAATAACTCTGTTCTATTAATATAATATTTGACGTCAACGAATTAAATTAAAATTTAACTTAAAACTTGCAGTTTTATAATACTTATTACCGAAATTTCTATTTTGTAAAAAACAGCGTAAAAATCCTGAAGCGCAGCATTTTTCTAACATTTTTCACCTAAATATTCCCCTACGTCTTCGAAAATAATAATGTCTTCCTTATAGCCATGAGCAAATCATTTATAATTTAAAATCGTTCACATCCATTTGAAGAAAGCGTCGGGAAAATTCACATTCTTCAGCAAGTCCACAAATGTAAAACTCAATTAGATTGCCGGAAAACTTCACCATCCGTAAATATTTGGGATAACAAATAATATAATTCACATGCTCAAGGTTTAATTCTCATGAATTTGAAGGATACAGGCGGCGATGTTTATTGTTCTAAAGTGACTGAAAAATTTACTACCGATGACGACCAGAACTTCCTCGCTATAAACAACATGATGAAATCGCATGATGACATCTAGAAGAAGTGTCTTTTGGAATTGTGTGTCAAGAAATTTTACATGTTTGTCGAATTATCATTTTGGTTCCTGCTTCATCGACTGTCTTCTAGAAAACAATTGAATTATGATTAAATATATTGATGATTAATTTGAATAGCTAATTATTTATAGATAAAATGATGTATATTTTATATTTAACATTCCTTGGTAATTATTTATAGATAAAATGATGTAGATTTTATATTTAACATTCATTCCTAATTATTTATAGATAAAATGATGTAGATTTGATTTATATCTCATTGAACATTCCTTGTATAGAATATTTCATGAAGTTATCACTGAATGAAATAAAAATCACGTAAGAATGTAGAAAAAGTTCTTTCTTTTTACATTTTCGAAAAGCGCAGTCTACAAAAAGAAAGTATTATAATCGTCAAAAAATTCGAATTCTTTTCTTTGCATATCAGAATTCTGAGTAATAAAAAAATACATTTTTGGAATTATATCTGTCTGTCTATGAGCCCAGTGATTCGAAAACATTTTGAGCTAGAGGATGAAATTTTTTGCATGATATCTATTCCGAAATTGTAGGTATCTATCAAATTTTGAACGAAATATATTCTAAGGCAGATTATCTATCCAATTATTGAAATATAATTAAACTCAATAACTACAAAACAAATATAATAAATGGATACAATTTAGAACACATATTTAACATCTAAAGTATAGCCATGTATCACATTTTGAGCCACAGCTGTCAAAAAGTAGATAGTCCGCTTTTATACATTTTCACAAACGTGTAAACGCGATTACTTATAAACATGACTTAAAAATATGATTTTGTGACTAAAATCTACAATTACAGATTTAAAAAAAATAGACCATAGAAAAGATTTTGTGACTATAATTGTAATTCTGTATTAAATTTTGGTTTTTAATCCGTTGGAAAAAAGCATTCAAAATACACATTTGATTTTCTGGTTCCTGTGTATTAATCGCATCCCAGCGGTTAATCGCCAAAGATTTCACTTAAGAACTCTTGTTATTTTACTGGAAAAATTATTTAACCTTTTCAGTTGCTTTGATTACCCAACAGGAAATTTTTTCGAGTTTACGAATTGTCCATCTGATCAATTTGTAAATTGTTTATATTCAATTTTTTTGCAATTTTTATGCATTGTTTATATGCAGTAGCCGGAATCAAACGTAGATATGCAATAAAAAGGCAGCTTCAAACTACATTGTTAGATAACTGCTTGAAAAGTAGCCAAATAATTCATTCTTATACTATCTTTTTCGAAAATTTATTGCGGAATTTTCAGTAGTCTATTGTTAAACGAATTGCAGTTGGTTCGTTTTGGATAATAAAATACAAGCACCTAGGTGCCGTTATAGACGAGAATCCGAGAAACTTTTGTGAATCCGAAATCCATAAAATAGTAGCTGATTCCTAATTGCATAAGTACATCCAATTTGTGAATACTAGCTGTAAAAATGAAGTTAGAGCTTCTGTTTTCTCTTAATTTTTTCAAATTCTCAGTATGGCTCATAGATTAAATAGTTCGATTTCATGCGATCTGTCAAGAAGCTAAAACAGTAAAAAGTTTGTTTATTTTTGCATAAAAATTTAATTGATCTATAGAAATTTAATGAATGCATTCTAGCCCGTATTGAAGACAGAGAGGTATATATAAATTTTCTGAAAAAAACTGATAAAGATGTATAATCTGATTGTGTATATTTGCTGCACAAAAGTTATTTTCCATAATGAACAATTAAGTTAAATAGATTTTAACTTTACCTGTCAAGCGGTAAGCGCATAATTGGTATTTGCGTGTAGTGAAAATGAGTTATTTGAGCTGTTTCCTGTTATAGGTTTAACACTAACTGACATTTTAATTTTGTAAATAATACTTTCAGAGTTAATTTTCCTTTTGTGCAAATAAATTGTTTTATGTCAGATTAGCACATACACTATGAAGACTAATCCAGATGCACAACAGACTATGCGTTCCTGTTGAAATTCTAAAGAAATTAACTAATATGCTACTGCCACCAAGCGAGATGGTTAGTCTAAAGTTTATGTATATGGAAAGAACATAGGGTTGAAAACGTTCCGAAAAACATATTTCCTTCGATTTTGAATGTGGGATTATTTAAACTCTAAATCTTTGATCGGGAACCAACGTACAACAACGAAAAAGGTGTTGTTACTCAGTCATGAATTAAGTAGATTTCTAGTCAAACAAACAATAATTAAATAAATAAATTCATCTCTAAGTATAACTTCGGCACTTGCGTGTGTGTATATCAGTCATCATATACTGAATGCTGGGGCTGGAATATCCAACCAAAAAAAGAAGCAACAGTCTAACGAATTGCACCAGATCTTAATCATAGGCCATCTATAAAGGTTTCTGAATATACGTAGGCTGGTGGATAATTTTCTTGATTGAGCATTTTCATCTGCAACTATCAGTCAGTTCATCTACTTTTAGATAATGAGCCATGATGCATCCAGGTGTATTCATGGTATTTCCTGTAATTCGTGGCGTTTTATTTTCTGGAAAAGTGTGATATTACGGCGAAATAGTCCTGTTATTTTTATCATGATATTGGCTGTAAAAAATAATTAGTTAAAAACTCTTTTCAATAACTTCTGAAGGTTATTACTTCTTGTATATATGTGGTATTTGTGGTTAGAAGGAAATAGGAAGGAATATGCGTGGTGTAAGTCAAATCGGGTCACGATGTAAAAAAAAAAAAAAATGTTGTTGCATACCGCAAACTATATATAAACTAAAAAAAATTATAATTTTATGTAGGGGACTCAAGGTTTATACTTATTAATAGCTTGTAAAAGTTTATATAACTATTTAAAAGTGCACAAGCCGCTATTTTAGCTTGTTGCGTATTAATTAACTGTTAATAAAGCGAATACTTTTAATCAATGCTATAAGAAGTGCTACAAATATTAATTTATTTATTTCTATGCAAAGATAAGTAGTCGTAAGAATTGAAATAAAACATCTTCCAAGTCTTTGTTGTGAAAAAACAATAAAAATTGGTTTAAAGATTAATTGTGGAGTACGAACAAGAATGTTAAATATATCTTCAGAAAAGCGATTTCACTGCCGTTGGATATACTTTAACTCTTTGGCTTAGCGGGGCTAGTTCGTTTTGTATTTATCTAATGATTAAAATTGTCAGGTATTTCAAGTTTAGTTTGTTAAACTTAGCGTAACAGATACAAAGAAGTTAGCATTTAGCATATTTAAAAAGTCGATGACCAGTTGAAACAAATTTTGACAGTGTATATTTCAGATAATTTAAAATACCGCAGCTATGAATAGAAGAGCGACCTGATTTGACTATTTTTAAGTTACATTGTATAGAGAATAAGTTGTGAAAAAAATATAGAAACATGAATTCTTCCCCGATATCTTTCTATCTATTGGTGGCAGTGCTATGTTTTTGAGCTTGGTTTAGGTTTCAAGTAAAAACTTTAAGACTTTAATCACATGAATTTTTGATTGGGAGAACAAGCATGTAGTAGGAATAATGGATTTTCATCTTTCAGTTCCGTATTCAAAAATTTTGAGGGCTAAAATGCTTTTTAGAAATCAGTTTTAATTTCTTTAATTTGGTTATTAATTTTTTATTGTTTCTTGTGTTATTTTTTAAATTTTCTTGAAATTTTCAGTAAAATTGCTACAATTTATAGTATATAATTAAAGCACAATTTGAGATCCTATCATATTAGTATGGTTTTCAATGCAGGTCGATTTATATTATACAAGAACTTCTAATTGTTGCAAAATATGTCTTAAAAATCGGAAATCCGTTAAATCTTGAATTGTGCCATGAACAATATTTAAAACTTTACAAGAAATTGCGCTATATGGTGGAAATATAAGATATTTTATATACTTACTATATTCGTAACAAGAAAATTCATATAGCAGTGTAAGAAAGAATACAAATTAGTCTAAATCTCAAGTTATGACTTTTCTCAATTTGCTGCATGAGTTTAATACCGTCTCTGAAATTTAAAATTCCTTGATTCGAAATCCGTTTAATAAAGTGTGTATTTGATTAACATTACAAATCAAGGAGCTTTTGAATAACTCAAGCAAATTTCTCTATATTTATGAGCATTTTGTAATTAAAAAATAAAGACGATATGAAAAATCATTTGTTAAGAGTGTTATTTTCCTAGAGGTTCATGATAAACCGAAGCTTCCTCATTGAGTGTCAAGTATTTGTTTTATGTAGGTACCATAATGGTCTATTGGGAAAAAGCAGAAATTTAGTCTTTTAGATTTATTATATGGGACGAACCTAGGTAGCCTAAGAACAAAGATTAAAGTGAAAAAAGACTGTTCATTAGTTCAAACAAGAAAAATTTAAAAGGTGACTTCTATATATATATATATATATATATATATATATATATTAATTAATTTTCTATTTTTTTATTTTAAATTAGTCCATGTTACTTTACTGTAAAATTTTCTTTTGTTTCCTGATCCAAATTCTACTTTTTTTATTTAATTATTTCTAACATGTACTCTAAAAAATTAATGACCATTGCAGTTGCCGCAGTAGTGAGGGATAAAAGTCTGAAACTCCCAAGAATTTCATTCAAAAATACCAAAAATTCCCATTCCTAAATTGACAGAAAGAAATCTATCAGAATCTCTTAGTAAATCCGAAGGACATATATATTCTATTAATTTGTACATAAAAAGGATAGGAATGTAGAATTTTGTGTAGTGCGTCACTCTGAGAATATGGAAGTCTTTCAAAACATAAGCGAAGAATGCAAGCCAGATGAATCACCGCCTCCTTCCTCTAGAAGTCGACACCCATCTCGCCTCTTATTTACAAGATGCAATCTTTCTTGGCTGGAAGATGGCTCCCAACATCGTAATGAAATTGTAATATCAGTACTAATAACTCCTTTTATCTATCCTAAACAGATACATTCAAGACTCAAAAAATTGAATTATGATGACCATTTGCAGATGATTTGTGAGGGTTTGGATGTTTTCAAATTTTTTCTTAGTGACAGAGATTATATTAGTTGAATACAACTGGAAATACAACTTTAGTTTCAATATTTTTTTACAAGAAATGTATTAGCTACAGTTGACCTTTAGGTACCGTGCGTCATGATTTTTATGCTCCATATTCTGTTGTATGAAAATAATTGAAAGCAAGATCCATTTCATTCCTGTTGATTTTTTTTTTTGCTATTTATATTGTCCACATGTATTGCAGAGTTAGTACCTTTGTTTTCTCTTATCAGATATCAATATTCAATGTACCTTTAGGTTCTGTACGAAACCAATTGAAATTGATTAAAACCAACGGAAATTGATTAAAACCAGTTTCCATTTCTTTCCTATTGATTTTTATTTGCCATTGGCATTATTAAAGTACATTGCAGATTTTTAAGTTTGAGATACATTAAATTTCTGCATATACAAAGCCTAGGGTGATTCAGAAAAAAATGAATGCATTAATTTAATTCGCATATCTTAAATGTGCAAAATCTGTTAATGAACCGAAAAAAATTTTCCGAAAATTTTGGTAAATCTGAGTAATTAAACGTGATTACTAATTTTTCTCATATCATGTGATACTTGAAATTTACGAATACTGCTTAAATATATTTTTAAGAATTCAATACATTATTTCTTTTTCAAATATATTTTCAATAAAATCGTAAATCATTTGTTTCAAAGTCTCCCGAACTTATATAAATGTGAATGAAACGTTTTATTGATATTAAAAAGAAAATTTTATTACTCATAAATCATAGAACTACACACTCATGACTCAATATTTTTACTTTCACTACATATATCAAATTTTCTTTTGTATTGTTTTATATCCGAACGTTTCAAATCATAAAAGAGGTTTCATATGTTAAAATCATTCTCTGAGGTATTTGGGATGTTTTTATAATAATCGTTCGCTTTATAATAGTGATTGGTTTGGAATTATACAACTACACATTCATGACTCAAAATTTTTACTTTCTCTACATATATCAAATTTTCTTTTGTATTGTTTTATATTTAATTTTTTCGAACCATTAAAGATATTTCATATGTTAAACCATCCTATGGGTTACTTGGGGGGCTTATTTTCATAATAAATGTTCTGTTTATAATACTGATTGCTTTGGAAAGGTAATCACGGTGGAATTTCCGCCGCCCTGCGCAAGCGTCCGGGTAAACTGAATAATCATCGGCGCGGCGACATGGAAACAGGAACTAAGGTTAGTAGTTATTGCCAGTCACAGTATAAACCCTCCGTCGGAGGCACGTCCCATCATGGAAGTAGAGACCACTTGGCCTCAAAACTTTCATGTACCCCTCGGGACATTTATAGACAATGGTCTTCCTGGAAGTGTCTTATCCCCATAACTGAGGTGTTTACTTTCCAGTGGGATGATTTGGAAAGAAAACGTCTTAAAAGTGGTTTTTCTTTTTTTTTTTTTTAATTTGAAAACTTCTTATTGTTCTTTCTCAATTAGACCTCGCGTCTACGGTGGCCTGGTGGTAAGGTCCCGGCTTGTGTGCCGTAGGGTTTCAGGTTCGAGCCCCGATTCCACCGAAGAACCGTCGTGTCTATTGCACGTTAAATCCGTCATGCCAAACGTCCTCCCGATGGTGTGGTGTGGCGGGGAGAGGGAGGTGCCAGATCAGGTGTCGTCCTCATCATCTGATCGCGGCTCAAAATTACGAGGTCCGTTCTAAAATAGCCCTAATGTCGCTTTGCAACGGGACGTTAATATAACAAAATTAAACTCAATTAGATATCAGTTTTGAAAGTATTCATGCATAATAATTATCTCTATTTCCTTTAAAGTTCATTACGAACCTTATTTTTAAAGCTCAATAAGAATTCAAAATTTCCCCCTTCATTTCATTCTTCTCTCCTCGCATAAAAGTAAAATATTTTTCACTGCGCTATTATGATTTAATAACACTTTCATTATGTTGCCCCCTTCGTATCTGGCTTAATTTTTATAACTGTGAAAGAAATGAAAAATCTGGAGGCAAATATGCAATATAAAATTTACATAAACTACACGAGAAAATATATGAAAGTCAGTATTGCTTGAAGTCCTTCATTCAATATAAAATCAGTTTAACTAACTATATTTAAACTAAAAGTATATAATCTTAATTGCAGCCCTATCCAGAAAATGTTTTGAGTAATCAGATCCTGATTCGGTTTTTGCCCGAGAAATTATCTATGTTTTATAATTCTGCAGTAACCAGACTTCTGAGATTATCAGGGACTGTCCCAAATTTTGACTGCTTATCGTGGATTATTTTACCTGCTTATCTGTTCCAAATTATATAGGAAAACAAATATTTTATCATAAAAATATTTACTAGAATCCGTAATAAAAAAAAGTAGTTCTAAATAATTAATTACAGTGAAGAACTGTTTTTTGAGATTTCTCTAAAAAAAGGAGAGTATTGGTGCAGGGGATCATTAATGTCATATCCAGGGGGCCTGTGTTTTTTTACAAAATAAAAATTGGCGAAATCGGGCCAGTGATTAGGGGTAAGGGACAGGTTCTTTGATGTTTGCAATCTCTTTAAATATATAGTTTGCAAAATTAAAGTAAAATGAACCTCCTTTTTATTATATGTAGAAAAGGGTTATCTTAATTTTGTTGTAGAAAGAATTACAGTTTTCTTCTCCGAAAGTAGCCCTGATTAAGCTTAGTGGTGTCGTCTTTCGGCTTTTCGTGACCGATTACAAAAAATGTCCCGGATTCATCCAGATTTGAATTCAGCGTGTTCCGTTTTTAACAGAAAATAATGCACATTAGCGAAAGATATAATACTTTAAATTTTAAAAGCATTATTTTCTGAAAGATTATATCAGTAAAGAAAGATCGTCGTTCTCTTTACTGATTCTTGCTGCAAGTAGAACGTTCACCCAAATAATTGAAGTAGCTTGAAAAAAATATAATAAAATTTAAATATCAAAATATGCTAATGTTTCTTTATATATTCTTCCTCTTTTAATTTTTAAAAAAATATTTTATTTTTTTCTTAAATTTTATTTAATGTTATCTCCTCCAGCTAGCATCCCGCACCAAAGTTCAGAAAATCTGGTCAGTTAAAGAATACCAATGACAAATGTCCTACTTAATAAACATGAAGAATCCCACTGGATACAAGATTAATGACTTTCCCACAAATCTAATTCAATAAGCATCCAATACACATTTACAAGAATCATTCATCAACAAATACGATTCTAAAAAAGTTTCAATGTTTTGTTATTTATCAAATCGATAATTTCTTAGTACAAAATTGAATATATTTTTTCTCCACAGGATTCCATTTCGCCGCAGCTATACTGAGAAATATTGTGGTCAGGATCTGGAATCTCTTATCTTTCCTGTAAATATCGACACGACGACTCATATCGACCTACGACTCTCAACAGTCTTCGAGACTCTCTTTTTCGGTTGAGACCTTGACGAGAAGCCCTGTTGGGCAAATTATTCCGAACGCCTGCTACCTCTGGAATGTGTTGGTGAGATGGATGTCAACATGGACTTACGAATGAACTTGGATTATATTGTAGAGAACCCGGATTATACGAAGAAACTAGCTGGTGGTAAGTAATGAGTTTGCTCGTTATTTTACTGCGCATTCATCAATATCCCGTCGTTAATTTCAGCAGTAGAAGGAATTTTTAATGTTTTTTTTTAATTTTTTTCTATTTTGAGGTGAATTTAATAGATTCAGCCTCGTCGATGTAATGGAAGACTTGTTTGAAAGCACGCCTATTTGGGAGGTCTCCGTGGTTTCGTTGCTTCACTACATTAATTGCAAAATATACAGAAGTGTAAAAAAATGAAAGAAACAGTAGCTTAATTAATTCACTGGAATTAAAATATAATTTTCTGATTTACATATAAATTAACTAATTTTTGCTTGCATGTTGATATAATATATGTCTTTCTGATTTGAATACTAATTTTTTCAAAAGTATAACTGCATATTTGTTTGTATTAGAATTGGTAGCATAAATTAGCAACTGTTTCATAAGAAAAACATTGCATTGAATTATTATAATTCATCATTAAATCCGAAAACATGCAAAAACTTTACACATACTTAAGAAATATTTGCTTAGAACTAATTATAATACCTTAAAAACGATGGAAATTCTTAGTGTATCAATTTTCCCAAATGAATTAACAATCACTAGATTGAAATAAACGATTCTAAGCTCTTTAAATATCTCTCTAGTGAGTTCTAAAATAATTCTATGAATATTTTTCAAATAAATTATATGAATAATTCTTCAAATTCTATGAATATTATTAAAATTTTAATAATAATTTCAAATAAATTTCCCTAATCCTTTAAAAATTATTTCTACTAGAAGCTCGCACTCAACAAGGTTTAATCGATTCAGAAAACAATTTTTTCTTTTTGCTGTGTTAATAAATACCTTATAGCTTATACTTCCACTGAGGTAATTTCTCAAATAAGGTATATGAATAATTCTTCAAATTATAGGCATTTTTTTAATTCTACTAATATTTTCAAATAAATGTCGCTAATCCCATTAAAATGTTTTCTGCTAAAGGCGCGCACTCAACTAAGCTTAACCGATTCCTTTAAAAACAATATTTTTTAAAAAAAAATTTGTTACAGAGTTTTCAACTGCGTTAATAAATATCTTTTTTCCTTAACTACCACTGAGTTTTAAAAAGGGACTGCGCTTTATTCCAAAAGTCTTTTCTAAGTGTTCAGGTCTTTAAAAGGGTGATGTTGGAGATATTGTTTCTTACTAAAAAAAGAGTCTTAACTTGATAAACTAAGTAGCTTCTTATCTACGAACAAAATGCATTTAATGGCTCTTTATCATGTTCCATGAAGCATTTTGTAGCAGAAGCAAACGAGTTGGTTTTTATAAATCACTGAAGAAACGCAGTTTAATTTTCTTCCGTACTTAAAAAGATAACTGCAAGAGGAATTTATTTTACTCTGTCTTTCTTTTTAATCCAGTTAAAACTTTTCAGCTGCTTCAAAGAGGATTTCCCTTTATTTATTTTTGGTTTTAAATTTATTTTTTGACAGATACTTATTTAAAAAAATGTACATTTAAAATCTGTTGTCAATTCTATTTATAAATTATTTTAATGGCTCTTTTTACTGTAATAACAAATAATTTTTCTTTGTTTTTGTTAGAAAAATTACTTTTGGAAATCGTATAAATAATAAACACCACTTAATTTGAACTAGTTTGAAGAGAAGGGCTTCTATATTAAAAGCAAACAATTTTATGTAAAATTAGGAAAAAAAATATCGTCTGCGCATATAAATTATATTTCGTCAAACGAATTACTCATTTCCTGTTAAATCTTCTTTAACCATTTGCAAACAAGCGTCCTCTATTTTTTTTTTTTAATTTCACTGACTGCACACTGACAATGGAGGTTGAAAGAAATTTTCACCTCTTTCTCTTTCGTTGCCTGTGAACATAAAAGTCAAAGCAAAATTTGGTGATGTCGAAATTTCCTTCAGTAATTGATGATATACTTTCCTTAAATCAGACGAGGAAAGCTTTGTTGCTACTCATCATTTAGGTAAGTCGTTCGTTATTAGGTAAGTCGCTTTAGATTTTCGTCTTCATTAAAAGTCAAATGAAGGCATGAAAAGGAATGCATGCTTAATTTAAGGGTAAGTAAATTCAAATTAAATATTTTATGCGATATTCTGGCAACACAGAGAAGGTATGGATTATCAGTAATTAATGCAATAGTATCTCATTTAATTTACCAATTTTATTTATGCAGACGATATGAAAATAAAGAGCAATCTGGCAACGAATAAATTAAAGTCTGTAATTCAGCTGTCTTTTTCAATGCTGTGATAGTATAGTGTTAAATAGGCAGATGTTATCAGTACATTTTTATGTTTATGCTTTTGGCTGAAAATCGGAAACACTTTCATAGCTATTAATTTCAATTTTTAAGTGACTTGAATTGATTGCTTTAAACTGAAAATCACTTAAATAAATTTTATTATTAAATACTTATAATATATTCTTATACGACTTTATTCTTTGCTTGTAAATGCAATATATTTAGTTATTACTGCATTATTATGAAATATTTTTTACATTATTATTATTGTTCTCTTTGAAGAAGAACAGTTAGTAAAAACATTAACACAATATACTTTCTTTCAGTTCTTTCTTTTAAATCAATCGCATTTTTATATTTATTGTTTTTCATTAGTTTGAGATTATATTCATTTCTGGTAACTTACAAAATCACTTTGTTTGATTTATAACTAAAACAATAGTAATAAACAACTATTGTAAGAAAATAAAAAAAATCAAATATTATTTTTTTACCCATATCGATACTGTCTATCGGGAAGATATAAAGTATTCATACAATAATGGCTTTAGAATTTGAAAATAATGGGTATAATTAAGTTCTTGAAATATATCAGTACAGATAATAATTGTATACATTTCCATTCGGTTGTAAATGCCAAGGATTTGCGCTTCTGTTCATATGATTTGCGATATTTATCAAATCAATTATTCTTTTGCTGCACTTACTAATATGTTTTTAGAAACTTTAAATATAGAGAAAGTTAGAGTCTTTTTATTATATAATTCAAATTTTTATTATTTACATAATTTAATTATAAAATTCATTTATTTCTTATAAATTATATAATTCAAAACGTGTAAAAATTTGAAAGAAATACTTTCTTGTCTGATTTTTTTAAAGTAAATTGCTTTTAATGAGTAAACGAAGTCCGAAAGGGCTGGTTATTAGATATCTTTAAAGGAATTTTCTGATTTTAGAATAAATAAAAATACTTATTATTGTATTTCATTTATCAGGTATCGTATTAAAAAATGTTGTAATTACGAACATTTTTGAAACATTATATACTCAATGATTTAAAAAAAATTCCCAATAAAAAATCTTGGAAAATTCTTTAAAAAAATTAAAACTTTGATTTAATTTAATATATATTAAGTGTAATTGAGTTAACCCATCAATGATTGTCTTTTAAATATCAAAATTAAAAAAGTGTTTTGGCCTGGGAAGTTTACATAAAACCATAGAAAAATACACACGCGTGCGCACGCTCGCGCGCACACCACACACTCATATTTAGAGAATTTTTAAAATAATTCCTATTCAAAAAAAATTCTATTCTGAAATTTATCCTAAATTTTTAATTTAAAATCCGAAAAAGATTTTATATTCCCCCCAAAAAAAATCTGTTAATTATTTACTTGAAAGCGAATTATGTATCAAATTTGATACAGTAAGCATTGAATGGTTAGGTTAAAATTTTTAAGAAAGAATAAGTATGCATTTATTGTTCCTGCAAAGTTTGAAAATGAGAACAAAACAGTCTATAAATATGTCATTCGCAAATTTTATTTTCTTCGAATCTAGAAGAGGTTATAGGAAAAGTAACTTTTAAGAAAAAATAACTCTCAAAACAAAAAAGAGTGAAAAGAATTAATAATCCGATGTGTTTATTTTCAATGTTTTCGAGTATCAATACGTCCTACAACAATAAACCTTCTGTACAATAGTTAAACAATCGTTATCGCATCCACTTTCCACTTGCGGTCTCTAATGTCTATTCGTGAGAAATATCTTTAAAAAATTCTAACCTTGTAACAGGAATACAAGGTCAAATATTTCCAAGCTAAAATAAAAGTATTCCCAGAATACACCCGAGAAAGTGGAGAATCATCGAAAAAATACTTTTAATTCGCCTTAAATGTCTTTGTCTCTCGGCTATTGCGGAAGAAGTTTTTAAATTTCTGTTCTTTCGTCCATAGTTATAAATCATCCCTTTTCGTAATCATGTTTTTGTTCTTCCGAGGTTTTTAATGTCTTTATTTGCCGGAATAGAAGTTAGCCTTCGCAAGACTAAATGGAACGCCCTCTCATATTGCGAAAGTAACGTTGGTCGCATTTGATAGTCGTCAGTGTTCATCCCTTATTGCAGTAGACTGACTTTCAGAAAACTGATATTGCGTATGGAAAGAATAACTTACATGTCACGAATTCTGTGAATAACAATTTCCAATTATAATGAGAACTTGAATTAAAAGACAATAGATATGCAAATTAGGTTAATATTGTCTGTATATTGGAGTTCACGATTATAAATAATTTGCTATAGACATTTTATTTTGAAAGAGCAGTTGAATATCTTTAATATCCATTAAAAATACAATTAAAGGGAATTTTCAATTTTTTACACTAATTTCAGAACTACTGGTGTATTTTAATAAAATCTGCATGCACATAATTTGGCAATACAAAAATAAAAATACTAAATTACTTTAAACATTAAAATGTTAAATGAATTCAAAAATTTGCGAACATAATTCTGTATAAGATACATCATCGCAGGAAGGTCTGAAGCAGAAGTTACAAATCTGAAGAAAGGGGGGGGGGGTATTTTCATTTGTTATATTTAAAAATATCTCACAATATGAATTCATCTTGAAATAGAGTTTATGAGTTCCTATGGCAGTCAGACCCACTCCTCAGAGCGTTGTTTTCAGGCCCTGGATTGTTCTGAAAGGATAAAGGCAATTGCAATTATCCTTCTAAAATAGGATTTAAGTCTCGAGATATAGCTGGCCCTATTTTATTTAGTCACAATAAATCATTAATTGCGTTTTTAGTTTACTGTAAAAGCATGGAATTTAAGTACGTTTGATCCATATTTTTTGGAATTTTCATTCACGCATAATGATTTGTTGCAAAAATTGTTTGCAGTATTGATATCATGAATAACTAGTAAAAGTAATTTAGCAACTCTTCTTATATTTCCAATAATTCCTCTTTCGTTGTAATAAAATGCATTGTTTAGACTCAATAGCAATTATGAAAAGATGAATTTTCTGATGATTACACTAAAAGACACACACACACACACACACACACACACACACACACACACACACACACACACACACACACACACACACACACACACACACACACACACACACACTATTAAATGCTATTCTATAATTTGTTTTGCAATATGCTTTATAATTATACAATTTTTATTTGCGTACACTTCTTTGTGGGACAAGATTCTGAGCAATAAATTAAACAAAACTGAGCAACAAATTAAACAAAATTGAGCAACAAATTAAAGAAAATTATAGCCTTTATTCGGATTGCTCTTTAAAAGAAGTTTATATATGTATTTTTCGCACATCTTCATTACTAAGTTCAGTAATGAATTAAAAAAAACTTTAAAAAAAGAAAAGGTGAATAAAATAATTCATCTATGATGTGCTAATTTCTTATTATAGAAAAATTTAATCACTCATATTTCCATATCCCGTTTATTCTCATTTTAATTGTTATATATTGTATTTCTAATAGGCACATTAATATAAATATTAATTATTCGAATCATATAAGATAAAAACAGATAGTTGTAAGTTTAAATTTCGTCTAATGGGGATATATTATATCGAAAAGCTGAAAAGCTAGAAATGAGTGCGAAATATTTATTTCATAATACTGATTTATGACTGTTTGCATTGAAGTTTTCTTCTATTTCTAGTCTTTTTTCTTACTGTTATTTTGAACCGGCTCTATAAATAAATTATTCGATTTTTGTTTAATATTTATTTGACATTAAGTTTCGATATTAAGTCCCTGCACCTTCCTCCAATTTTTTTGGATTTTAATTGCAGATTCAATAATTTATAATGGAAGAATGTATCATTGCAGGAAGAATTTCTTTAAGGGGAATTCCTATTCTTTGTTGAAATTCCAACTGAAAATGATGAGAAAATTGGATCGATTCGACATTCATCGAAATATTTTCTTAAAACTTGATTTATTCAAAAAAGATGTTATTGAAACATCTAGATTCGTGGGGAATCATCAAGGCATGTGAAAAAAGATGACAAAGGTGGTAAATATGATAAAAAGCTCAGAAAGCATTTTCAGTGATTGGGAGTGACCCAGATCTCTAGTTCTTCGATTTCTATTTATTTCTAAATATTTCTTCTATCAGCGATAATACAGGCTCTTTAAATTACAATGAAATATAGTGAAAATATTATTAATATTACGCATACTATTACTTCATTATTCTTACTCTCTTACTCTCGTTTCATTATTGTTCTTTGAAATACCCAGTCCAAAAATCAAAACTGGCTCATTGCAACGACGAATGTCCCGAAATACTTTTTAGAAGGAATTTTCTTTATCTCAATAAATGGCAAAATGTTAAATAATATGTATATAATATTGCAGACATCTAAAATAATGTATAACGATTTATTATTCATTTTTGTTGAATTGTATTGAATATGCAGCTGCAAATTGCTCATTAAATATTGAAAATGAAATTGTAGACATGAAAGTTCTTTTTCAGCATATAAGTAGTTGCTTTTAAAGTTAAAGCTTTTACATTAAAAACACAATTTTTATTTTTTCATGAGACGCGTCTTGATTTTAATATCTCTTTATCTAGTTCTTAAAATTGAAATATATTTCTTGAACTTTTTTATTTGCGTTCTTTTATTGGAAATGGTGAAGACTTCTGGGTTGCTTGATTGAGTTTTATGGAGCAAAAACTGGTTTCGGTAAAGTTGACTCAAACAAACTGATTTATGAAATTATCTTATAACAGTTGAAACTCCTACTCATTCACCATATTTTTCATGACCATGTTTAAAATAAAAAACTGATATATAATCTAAGGACTGAATACATACGTATATAGAAAGGCCTTTGGGAGATGACGCCAGTAAGATAATCAGAAAAAGAGTATAACTTAAATGTTTTATGCTTTAATTTATAAATCTACTAACATTTATGATGCTTATTAACTCTCGAAATATTGTTTTTTGTAATGTCTGTCTCAAGCATCGTGCTTGAATTCCCTCATAAAATGACTATTTGCTGGTACACTTTTATTAGAATTGTTTCAATCATCAGAAGAAGCTGATTAGCGTATTTTGTAATAAATTATTATTTTGTCCAGATATTTTTATAAGATAATTTGAAACCTACATTGAGCAGTGATTCGCATTTCTCGTATTACCATTTTGCTTTCTATCTATAACATTGAATTTAATAATTAATACAATGGCTAACTTAATATTTCATGAGTTGAGAAAGATTTTAAAAGCAATAATATTATTTAAAAAATTATTTAAATTAAGTATTTTAATTAAAATAAATAACTACAAAATTAAATGTTTAAGTTAATTTTGCCTACATATTTTACACTCACTTATCCACGCATACGAAACTACGGGTGAAAAATAAAAAATCATGTAATGTAAAGTTAAACTATTTTCTGTCTCTTCAAATATCAAAGGCAATGGTTTTAGCGCAGTTTATTTACACAAATGTCTTATATGGTACTTTCCCATTGGTAGTATTGATCGATCGATTAATTGAACCAATAGAATAGGAAACTAGTTAATCTGACAAATGATTCTTTTAAAACTATAATGGCTTCTTTTAATAGTGTGTGATGAATGGCTAAATAGGAATTCAAAATAATTTTCTTCTACATTAATATATATTTTAAATAACTTTGAAATATATGGAGTAATATAATTTCAACATGTGATAACCTGAATGATATATCTGAAAATTATACGATGTATATAAATTCTAATCTTTGTATTTTGTGTTTTATCGAATTTCAGCATGATTTTTCAATGGAATGGTATTAATGGTAGCATGTGGGAGCATCCTGTGTGAATTTAAATAGTGAATCATAAAATTAACATTTTAATTTCTTATTATAGTTACAGTAAAAATTAATTTAATTAGTTATATCTAAATCTCTTTGACCTTTGAAATACTTACTTTCTTGCATTTCTAAAAAGTAAAAATGCCTAAATTTTAAGGTAATAGAACCATAGTTTGAGTCATTTCTGACATGGCTGTCCCCTTCACTAAATTAGCTAAACTGAGAGATGACCAAATATCATTATTTATTTTCCATTCTTCTTTTATAGAGCTGAGAAAAATTAATTTGTGAGGATATAAATAATTTTTTATGACTTGTCAAACAAATGAAGCTAAACATATATTTCATATTATTGTTTCTGAAAATTTTTCCCAGATCTTGGAACTTTCATTTTATAATTAACAGAGAAGTAGCATGCGTTGTAGAAAAAAAATCTCAAGTTAGCATGAAAATGTTTTCAAAATTCTTGAAGAAAACACTTTTATTTTCTATTTGAAAGCTTAGGCTTACATTTAAATTCCTTCCTTTTTTATGGAAGAAATCCTTATTTTTCCAACTATCAACATTGATAGACCACTAGGGAAAACCCTTTTTTTCTAAGTTCGATTATGTAATTTTCATTGATAATTTTTAATCCTTTGAAAATGCAAAAATAATTATGTTTATGCCATTCTTTTGCACTTCTAGAAAATTAATTATTTTAATAATTATTACTGTAAACTGAAAAATAAGATAATTAATCAATTACTAAACAAAATTAAATGTTCATTTATAATAAAAAATCAGTTATTTAAATCGAATCAAAACTGTGCATTAATTTAATTAAATTAATCAGTTAAATCATGTAGTAGTTAATTAAATATAGTAATATAACGTCTCAGTTTTATTAATGTTATAAAACAGAAAGATAACACTTTTTTCTCCTGTACTAGGGCAACAAACTGCATAGAAATGGCCTTGACCGTGGATTCTACCAATTTGACGTGTAGGCTGCTTTGATGGACACTAAATCTATAAAAGCTCAAATGACCTCACGTTGGTGTCAAAGTTTGGAGAATACCGTGTCAATTATAGTCTTCATCTGACCGCGGGTTAAAATGACGAGGTTTGTCATCGGTATTATCTGCCATAACCTTACAGCTGTAACGCTGAACTTTTTAAAGTATAATCAAATAATATTAAGAAAAATATTGGGCGAAAGATCAAGCTAGGCGATATTCATTTTGCAGTCTGTGCAAATCAGATATATTTTTCATTATTCACTTTGTTTTTAGATATGAGTCTATAAGAATTTTAAATTAGCATGCAGTGTCACTCTTATATCAAAGTGCTGTATGATAGTTTTGAAAATGCATTTTATTGATGCGAAACAGTTGAACAGGTTATCCACATCTTATCTCAAAGTGCTTCATATGAATCGCATTGTTTTAGGTTGTCACAAAATACTACATATCGCTAGTGGTTTCAGCTGTTGCATCAAAAATTCGCATGTTTTGCTGTGTACGATTTTTGATTGACGGCATTTTGATATAACAACGACGAAAATTAATGTTTTTTAATTAATAAACAGTTTGGAAATTTTTGGATTTTTTTTATATGGATAGGAAATGAGCTTTTTATTGTCAGAAATCTCGCAGGAATCTGCTTAATTTATTAATTTCTCCAAAAAGCTCGCCAACATTTTTTTTATTTAGAATAAATCAAAAAACCGATCAAATCATGATGTAAAACTGTTATTAAATGTATGAGTATATTTAAACATTCATGAAGATATGGGCCAGCTCAGTTTTCTAATAATACTAAAAAATCATTTCAGTTCAAATTATTAGTATTTATTATCTGTTATTCATAGTTTACATGATAATAAAATAACTTATTTTTCAAGCTTATTTAGAAGAAATACTTGATTAATCTGGAATTATTAAGGGTTAAACGTTTTTCAAATTTCAATTACAAGACGAAGAATTTAAAAAATGTATTTAAGAAATACTGTAACTAATATATTTAAAAAAGCTATGAAAAATGATTTTATTAAATTAATTTATTAAATTAATGAAAATATTTTACTTATTAAGAAACAGTTTTCATAGTTATAGTATCTTTTTTCAAAAGCCTAAAAACAGTTAAGATCTTTGTTTTTGAAATGTTGTTGAATCTTGAAATAGAAATCTAATATTAAAATTAGTTCAAAAACATGTGATGTAGCAACTCTCATTAAGAAAAATAAGAAATGTGTTTCCAACAAATGCAATTCTTTTTGGGTCAGTTTCTAGTTACACCTTTTACAAGACGTTTAATTTATGTATAAACTTTGAATCAGGTCTGAAAATTAACACCTTTCTCTCCGAGTTCCTTGACCCATTGTTAAGAATAACAAGCAATAGTGTCACGATGAGTTTCAATAGCCTTGGAATCTGACTTGCTGGTCTATTCATTGATATTATAAATGATTTTTTAATTCAGGTATTTTCATTCATTTTTGTTGGATTACAGAATGAAAGAGCTTAAAAAATATGATTAACACATTAACTGAATAAAAGTTAATTTTCTCTTGGAATATGACTTGGTATATTTATTGCATTTAGTGCTTACACATTTTTTTCAAGAAGTAAAGGATTTTTTTTTATGGTTGATCGTTTTTTCAATGCTGGTATATAATTCAGGGCGTCAACTGAATGAATTTTCCATTTAATGAAATCGAAAATATTCTCTGGGAGACATAAAGAGAATTAAAAAAAATAAATAGGGCTGAAACTTTTCAGGGGCAAATTTGTTTTTCAAAATGGATTATAATCTATGTAATCAAAATGGCCAATAATTTATGGAGTTAAAATGGTTTATTATATGTAAAACAAAATAGGAAATTCTACATTGCTGTAATCTGAAATCTAGGCATTGATATAAGAATTAAATCTCGTCTAAGAATTTTTTTGTTAAAATTCAATTATGTAATTTTGTTCTCAATAATCTGTAGCAATTTTTTTTTTTCTTTTAGTTTAACACCCTAACGAAACTTTTCCTTTGATTTATCTATGGTTTTTAAAAGTAGAGTTACGGAAATAATTCATTTTATTAAGAAAATATGCGCTTGAACTAATAAAAACTTTTTCGTTACTCGTCGTCATTCTTCGGCAGATTTTAAAAATCGATTCAAAAAGCCAATGCAAACTTAAATGAACGTATAATACAGTTACTAATACCATATTTGGATTAATGGTAACATGATTATAATATGGATTTATGGTTACATTTTCACTGAATGATTATTGTATGAATTTATAGTAACATTTTCACTAAATGATTATAGTATGGATTTATGGGAACATTTTATTAAATGGTTATGGTATGGATTTGTGGTAACATTTTCACAATGATTATGATATGGATTTATGGTAACATTTTCACTAAATGATTATGGAATGGATTTATGGGAACATTTTATTAAATGGTTATGGCATGGATTTGTGGTAACATTTTCACAATGATTATGATATGGATTTATGGTAACATTTTCACTAAATGATTATGGAATGGATTTATGGGAGCATTTTCAATAAAGGATTATGGAATGGATTTATGGGAACATTTTCAATAAATGATTGTGGTATTCATTTATAGTAACATTCTCACTAAACTGCTAAAATTTCAGTAAATTTAAGTGCATGGATAACTTAACAATAAATAAAGCTGCCATCTGAAGCTTGGTATCGTTTTTTAAATAAAGAAACCATTACAAAACGCAGGTAATCCGAGTAATATGTTCGGCTATCGCTTTGGAATCTATACATGAGCAAAAAAAATAAAAACAGCTATCTCATTTGGGGTCATAAATTCAGGAGTCCGACTTTACCAACGAGTACCGGATGTGTTCGTTTCAGAACGTGGGGTTGATTTATGGAACAGGTTGGTTCACCATTTTCGGGTGTAAATTCGTGTGCTTGTCACATTGCTTAGATTTGTGAGCTTAGGCACGCGTTCTGGATTGAGTTATTTTACTCGACAGTTTGCTTAAACTCTGGGCGAGGCTCATACTCATTCAACTATTGTTGTATTTCATGGAATGTCATTTCTTTAAGAAGTATCGCCAAAATGTTTATATTTGTCAGCTCCTGGATAGTTATATTTGCTCGAGGAGATTCCTTAACACATAAACATCAGAATTTACTATCTAATTAGATGGCACATTCCTTTTTGGGAATGCTTTGAAATTTTTAGCCAATTAAGAATTTATAGGATCCATTTATTAATATGGCATGCATATTAAAAGGACGTAAATTATTAAATATTTAACAAATATCTTACTTCCAGCCATAACGGTTCTGAATGATTCAGTTTCAGTTATTATGTTTTAAAAAATACAATAATTTGATGCGCCAGTATGACTCGTTGAAAGATGTCAGACTTCTGCAAGTCAGTTATCTGCATAGAATTCGCTTTTATTTCCTCTGTTATTTTTACATATTGTTAGTGTGA
The DNA here is from genome assembly GCF_947563725.1 of Argiope bruennichi. Taxonomy (NCBI): domain Eukaryota; kingdom Metazoa; phylum Arthropoda; class Arachnida; order Araneae; family Araneidae; genus Argiope; species Argiope bruennichi. Next base: position 108,344,124 of record NC_079162.1, read on the forward strand.
TATAGTGACGTACAACATATTAACGAAGAAACTTCTTCTATTTTTTAATATTCAGAGCTTTACAATTTTATTCATTGGAACACATGGCGCCGAAATGTTTTTAGGAAATATGAATCATGCCCCAGATCCTATTAACATATATGGCCTACGAACTCTTAACTGATGTAAGTTTATTAGAGGCTGAAAAATTTATTACTGAAATAAAAAGAAAAATTTATTAAAGCTGCATATTCAAGTATAACATTTTACATTTATAAATTGTTATTATTTGGCAAATTATGTATATTTATTTATTATTTTTCAATAAGGCAAGTTTTGTATTTATAATTGTAATAATTGCAATTACTGTGATTTCATAATAAAAATTATAAAACTAAGATGTATATCTACAAAAATATAGCCATTAATAACGATAGCCTAAATTTTAAGCTCATTATTTTGTTTAAGGAGCACACAAATTGCATTTTATATACAACAGTTTATAACAATTCTTTAACAAAGAAAGCTCTCTAAAATCTTATCTTAAAAATTCAAATACTGTGAATTTTTTGAGAGCTTTGAACTTAGTTGAAAAAGGTAAACAAAATTTTTGCTATGAATTTTTTTTTCAGCAGCAATATAGAGAAAAAAAAATCATAAATATAAAAATGCCCAACTCATAAGAGTGAAATATTTAAATTGTTATTTAGTTAAACCACTATTTCTCGATCTGTGAGGTGGAATTTCTTAGACAGAGCCGTAGAGAAAGAAATAATAATAATTATTACCGGAACCAAAACTGGAATATAAATACTATTATTTAAAAATGAGATATTACCTTTTGAAAGAAAGGTTAATACATCGGATTTTTTTGTTTTAATTATTTGAAATTCCACACGTTTATGGCTTCCGTTTTAAATTTTGGCTTAGTTTTAAAGTTACAAGAAAGCTATCTGAAAAAGGATCTTGTTATTTTGTCAAAAAGTGACACCTAACACAATGAATGTGCACTAGCTTCTCATACAGTGGAGATCTTTCATGGAATTAGATCTGGTACCTGATTTCATTAGGCTACCTTGAATCTAATTTATTATTTTTATACGAATCTTTTAATATTTCAGATAAACAATAAGCTAGTTTTCTATGTCTATTTTTTGTTAAGGGTTGATAATTTTGCTAAAAAAGAATACAATATATATTTTTAAACTTTCTATTATATTCTGGACGCAAAAGAGGTTTCAACCAATGAAATATTTTATTAGTCTATCTGTGATTAAAAAAAAATAGGACTAGTATGAAAGTGATTAAAGTAAGTCGACATATCTTACATAATCTTTGAAAGAGCTACGTCAAACAATAAAATTCCTCTCTATAAGAGAAGAAAAATATTTAAAACAGGAATCAATTACTTGGAAAATAACTTCCGAAATTTTAAGCTGCTTTTTTGATCAAAACATAGTAAATTGTTTAATATCAAAATTCATAAAGTTAATTACCGCTCAGGAGCAAGGCCATTGAACGAAATAAGGAAATTAACTGAATGCAATATCGTGTGCTGAAGTTATTAGAAAATGAGATTCATTTAGACCCAGCTCTTGTAGGAAATCTCTCGAAACAATATTTTAATCATTTAATCACATCAGATTTGGCTTATTCTCACCTTCAGTGGTAGACGATTTAAATCTTAAACGCTGAGTATTCTGAAATCCCATCCTCGAATTTGTAAAGGTCCATCACCGTGATAATATATAGACTATTCAGTATTCTATATGTAAATTTTGCATTTGTTTATATTAAATAATATACATATTTCGCTAAAGACTTTGTAATATTTCCATTATGTTTTTAAAGAAGTTGTTTTTATCCTAATTAGCTTTTCGGACCTTTGTAAAGAAAGCATGAAATTTTTTCCACTATTATGAGCTCCGAAATCCTGAAATTTAAAGCTATAACATTGCTAATTTTGATGTTTTATTGCTAGGTGATGGCAGATATCGATTTATCTAGTATTTTGTTTTTGCTGTTTTCTGACATTATAATTTTATCATTATTCCTTAAAATCAATATTATATTTTTATATAAGTCATAACTGATAGCATTTTAAATTTTTCAAAAAAAAAAAATTCTTTTATTATTTTAACCTTTAATTACTTTTTACTAACACAAAATTGCAAAGAATTCATTGTATTTTTAATAGTTATATTATAAATAAATAGTGTATTTTTTTTTACGTGTGATTGCAAATCTTTGCCACGCGTCTTAAGGAACCATTTATATCCGGATTGCTGAAAGAGCATCCGAAGAACCATTTTTCAAGAAAGAAAACTTTGAACGCAAGAAAGAAAAAGAGAAATTCCACTCAGTAGACATTCTACAGGATTCAAAATAGTTGAAGTCTCGGAATCTACCGCTGCATTGTAAAGCAAGGAGAAATGCGGGGGTTAAACGGTAGGCGGCGATATGCGGTTCAACCACCCTTTTTTGTCATACTTCTGGCCCCGTAAATCATTAGTTTTCGGTAAATGCTTAGTGTAGGTTTCACTTCTGAATAAAAATTTGACACGTGACGTAGTTATTGACGTAAAACCGAAGTTTCATCGTAGCACAGAAATATCTGTCATCTTATTCTGCCACTGGGCTTAAGTGGCAGCTTGTAGGAGGCTCATCTGATTCACCGGGTCGGCCGCTTCTGATGGCACCGAAATTGACTATAACAGATCTTGACTGATAAGGCAATTTTCTGCAGTCAACGCAGCAAGTGTCATCTCTCGTCAAAGGTTCAGTAATTGGAATCCTACTCGTTTTAGCAACCGTAAGACTATACTTTTGAGGCTATAGCAATTATAATAACAAAACAAAACAAAAAAAAAAGCAATATCGGGACAAGAAACACCAAATAATTAAAACGAATCTGTCATCAAGATACGATTTTAACGAGTTTTAGAAACTAGTTTTGACAATCAGAAATTTTTACATGAAATAAAAGGGTATGCTAATTGCATAATATGTTCAAACCATTTAGAAACTGTTCATCAAATTTTTAGTTGCATTGGACGCACTTAAGTTGATAAAGATATCTTAAATTAAGAAAGGCAGAGTTAGTAGTGGTTAAACAGTTCAATATGATTAAAATAAAATGCAATATAACACCACATTTACAATTTTACAGCAAAATAGTAATTTTCAGGAAACCAACTTAAATGCCATTTAAATTTAATATGGGAAGTTCTATACAATAAGCAAAAAGTATTATAAATTTCTTTAAAACGTTAAAGATGGGAATGTAAAAGCAGGACAGTGCTTTTTTTTAGCACAATCTTTGGCCAGTTATTTTTAATCTATTGATTGCAAGTTCAAAATAGAATAACATACAAGGATTGTTATGTCTTTTAAATATTGACATCACTTATATCAGACTTCAATGTTCGGTAATAAAAATTTATGAAATTTAAGATTCATCTGTATTTAATAAAATTTAACTAATTTACCTCATAATTGTTTGAATTAGAATGTATGAAGCTCCTTATTGACTATTTATTCGTGCTTAATTTTCTAATTTCATTCCTTATTTTTGTGATTTGAAAATAGCATTCTTCAGCTTACTGAGTCGTGAAAATTTCTTTCTTTCAATTATGAAAAGTTTAAAAGATTTTGTCCTAGAATATAAAAGATTTCGACTCAATTTTAAACACAAAGCCTGATTATTTGCTTGACTGTTACAAATAAGACATGCATACCTTATTTTTGGTAATATACCTTTGGTAGACAATATATATAATTTTTTTTCAAATGTGCGTTAGTAAGTGAAAACTATTCATTATTCATTGTACGCTAATGAACAAATAAGAAAATATTTTGCTCTTGTTACAACAAAAAGAGTTTTGCATGAAAGTTATATGTTGACTTCAGCTTCGCACTCTAAAATAAGCTAGAAAATCAAATATAGACTTTATCTGTCCAAAAGACTATCAATAAATTATTCTGACTCTCAGCGGAGTATTTTATCAGTAGTCAGTAATTTCAGTGAAACTGGCATTTCTTATCTGAGGAAAAAGTCACCATGATCATGCAAATTAAGGAATGCCAATTTTTCAAAATTTGCACAAGTATAGTTTTTATGTGATCTTTTTCGAAAACAGTAGCCAAATTTTATTAATTTTTATGTGCTATGTGTTCAAACAGAAAATAAAATTCCTTATTTACCACAAACTATGTAATTATATACGATAATTTCAGAGAGACTAGATAGATTGTTCGTATCATTATGAGACATCATTATCTTGTAAAGTTTTTTCCAAGGTTGTGGTATATATTTTTACCATTAAACTTTTCAATTTTTCAATGTCCCTAATAAGCTATTTTACTAACAAACATTGTAGCTGCTATCAATCAATAACTCTAGAAACCACATAAAATATTAATAAATACTTAGACCACAAAATGCGGTTTTTAACGACAAAATTAATTATTATTTTGAGATAGTGATAAGTTAAATATCTAATATTGAAAAGTGGGATGGCTGTTCTTATTGATGATGATGATGCCGTGTCCGCGTTACCACATAAAGGGGGTGCAGTAGCTTCTGAGAGTAAAGACCCCTGAGCACCCGAGGGCTGACTTCTAGCTCATATGAAGATGAAACTCGCACATTCTCTTGTGCAACTCCTTTTTACAGGGGGGCACATTCACACACCTCACAGATAGAATACAGATGACGAACAACCCTGCCCGAATCGGGATTCGGGCCCGGGACGCCCAGATCACGGGGAAGACGCGCTACCCCTCTGCCAGGGCTCCGGCGGCTATTTTTATTAAATCTATAAATAAAATAAAAACCTCAATTTTCCAATTTCTTATCCCAGACCACAATGAGGCGCATTACTTTTCAATTGTTAATATATCAACTGAAATATTAAATTTAAATAATATTATCTACTATAATTTGAATATTATAGAAAATTTTTTAGCAACTTTGATCTGATCTTTGTACAAAATCCTCTTTAAAGCGCATATTTGTCATTTGATTCTTCTGAATGGCACTTGTTAACGCAGACAGATTTGAATCTACATCATTCCTGTACGGGGCGACAGGATATCTTCACGCTGTTTCTTAAACGATCATACATACATCAAAATTTTCATATGATTACTAGTCAATGAGAAATCGAGGTAAACTACAGTGCAATTCATTATGACCAATTAAATATTTCTGATTATAAAATTGATATTTGAAAAATAATTCATGTATAGTACTTTTAAATACTAATGATCGATGTTATGTATAAATGCAAATCTATATTTAAAATTAAAACAACGTAATTTCATTTAATTCTTTCTATAACTTTAAAACTTAATAGCATGCGTAATGCTAATAACTTTTCGGTGTTACGAATGCGCGTAATTTTTTACGCATTGCAATCTTAAACTGTCTCTTATCATAGGCATGCAAACAGCATGCAAAATTAAGTTTTAAACATTAAAAATCATTATTATTTCCATTACAAATATATATTATCCATTAGCGCAGCTTTATTTCATTTATTTATTTCTATTGCATTGAGGTTTAGTAACGTACGAAATGTCATTCATCGGTGAAGCGCTGTTCGTAACATTCTACGTACTGTCATCTTGAATTGTCGCTCATTACAGACAATTAAACATCATGAAAAATTTAGTTTTAGGCACAAATAATTGTCAATACGCTCAATAAAAATATATATTACACATTAAAGCAGCTTTATTGTATGTACCTATTTCTATTGCTTTGAGATTTAGTAGCGTGTGTAATGGCATTCATCGGTGATGCAACTGGTCTAACATTCTGCGTACTGCCATCTTGAGTTGTCGCTCATAACAGTCAAACATCATGCAAAATTTAATTTTAAGTATTAATAATCGTCATTATGCTCAATACAAATATATATTACACATTAAAGCAGCTTTATTTTATTTACTTACTTTTATAGTTTTTAGATTTAGCAGCGTGTGTAATGTCATTCATAGGTGATGCAGCTGTTTGTAACTTTCTGCCTATGATCATCTTAAGTTGTAGCTTATTATAAACAGGAAACTTTATGATCTGACAATGGGTTCAACATCTTTCCGTAAAATAGTTCATGATCATTTAAAAATATTTTCTTGCAAAAGAAAACTTTTACTAAAAGCAGGTCGGAATCTGGAATAAATTGCATAGAATCTACATGACAACAGTCTGGCACAAGGCTTTTCATAAAAAAACAATTTTTCTCCCCGTTAAATGTGAATAATTCACTGGCATGAGGACGAAAAGTTTCTAAATAATGTGAAACTAAAATAAAACGCCAGTTCAAACAAGAAAAACAGGAACCGCCTGAACACAAAGATAACAATTATTGGAACAATAAAAGGGACGTTTGAATTAATTTTCATGTAAATTATGGAAGATAAATTGCTCTGCAAAAACAAAAGAATCTAAATTCGCCCTTCTTTTATGATGTGATAAAATCAAAAACCTATAATACTTAGAGACCACACACTTTGCTTTGAGCATTCATTTTATTGCTGGGCTGTTAGTAGTGAAATATTATCTGACCTTCGAAACTACAATATTTTTGTTTTGTATACAAACATTCAAGAAGTGCTACATCTATATTATTATATTTTCGCTTCTCTGATTCCTATTATTAATGCAAGTGACTGGGTTTGCCTTCTTATATTTTGAATAATATAGTCATCAACGAAGCATTAGATGGTAATTTATTGCTGTAAATGAAATAAAAAAAAAGCTCAATGATCATAATATTCGCAAGAAATCATTGCCGAATCGAAAATTATTTCACATCGCTAAACGCATTCATGTCTGACTCACCTAATTTAATCAAAGGAGATGAATTTTTTTCTCAGCTCTTAAAAGAATTATTTAACTTATGCTGATTTAAAGTTGGCGGCATCAACGTGTTTTAAACATTTAACTTGTTTTATGTTTGCAAAGAAGAAATTTTGTAAATGATTTTGCACTTTTTTCCTAATTTGCCATAATTTTGAAATTTTGTATATTTGTGCGTTTTAATGTCAGTACACTATTTTAATATTTCCACACGGTTAAGCTTTAAATTTAATTAAATTTTGATTCCATACCAGTGGTGCCACCTTGTGAATTAAAAAAAATTGCATTGAAGGTAACAAGATATTTATAATAATTAATTATGAGTTAAAAATTTAAAAGAAGAAAATAATTGCAATGAAATAATTTCCTCCTTTTGCTTAATAAAAGTATTTGCTTAAAATATTGTTTTTATCAAGTTTGTTACTATTGTCAATGTATTTTATATATGGTCAAAAGTGTGGAAGAAAAAAAAAGCACGAATCCAGCAAACCAATGTGGTAAACCCATCTTATAGGTGCCACATATAGGTAACATATTCAGAAAAATCGCTCTTGTGGTTTTTCTAAATGTGTTAATTTTTTTTTTAAATCTTGAAGGGTTTTTAACTGTTCTTCTGAAGAAAATTGCTTTTAAACAAAAGCAAACTGCTCATAAATAATATTATTAGAAAAATTGCAATGAAAAAATAAAGGCTTTACACTTTGATCGGGCACAATGTTTGAAGTGAGTACATCTAATACGTCCGAAGTAAAATTAATTATATGTTCTGCAATTAATATTACAAATCAAAAGAGATGATTAATCAGAATACAAACATCTAGCAAAATTAGAAAGGGTTATAACTAGCATTCTTATAGTAAGCGTATAGTGAAAAAAATTTAAAGAGAGAAAGGTGAAAATTGGCACCAAAATGTTTGGTGCGTGAAGCATAATATATGCCTATTATTCTGTATATTATTCTGTATTCTGTATATTCTTAATGCTATTAAGCATCTGAAAAGATCCGAAATAATGAAATTATTGCAGTAGTAGCATATTTTTAGATATTTTAATTTAATGAAAAATATCTAAAAAGTACCATTTAATAAATATATGGACAAAAGAAATCTTTTTTTTCTTTTTCAAAAGGGCAAAACAGATAACATTGCTGAAACTTTTCAAAAACTGAAACATTTTCTTTTTCTGATTTGCCTAATTACAGAGAAAAACTGTCTGAAGTAGTATTGGAGAGTTGAAAAGTTAATTTCGTTCACAGATGGAACGAAGAAAGTCTATTTTAATATTAAAAGATTTAGGCTTATATTTTTTAATAATAATAAATTTGTATCCGTAGCTTTAAGAATTTTTGTTTTCCTAGATACGATATGAGGATTCAAAATGCTCTGTATGATTTTTTAAAGTAAAATGGAAGATTCAAAACTAACTATATTTACTTTGATTCCAAACAAAATACCACGTATGACGGAAGTATGACTCTGTTCTAGAAATTCCACAAGAAATTCGTCCACTCGTAATGCATTCTGATAAGGACTACTTGTTATTCTTGGAAGACAACTTCATCAACAAAATTGGCATAACAGCACTTATGCCCACAAAAGGCCATGTACCTAGAAAAAAAAATCGAATATCAATGCGTCGTAGCCTTTAAGTACGCTTTGCTATTAATGGTCTGAACTGTGAGCACCTGTTGTGATGTGTATCTATCACTACGCCAAACTGATAAAATAAGCTAGATATTTTTTTAACCTTTTATTACCTTGGTTTTCATTAATTCAATGCATCGTCTTTCTATGTATCATTAAGATCGTTTATTGCCATACGTTATTACCGACTGTGTTTAGTTTTTATATTCTGCATTTCCATTCAAAGTTTGTGCTGACAGAAAAAAGTGCGTCAAACATCTTTTAAAGGTGTTATGTAGTTGATACTCGGTGCTTCAACACTGAGAGGCAAAGGTCAAAACAACCTTTCTTACATAGGCTGTTTCATTACTATATATGTAATTGTGGGTGCACGCTGGCGTCCTTCCAAGGTTGTTATTCTTCCCATATTGAGATGAACATTTAAGGCTGGTCAATGCATGTGTTTGACCTCTGATCAATTCCATATCAGTTTGTAGAGAAGGCTAAAGCTCAGTGACCGAACTCATTGCTGTGGTATCGATTGCTTTCGTAAAAGCGTTTGGAGCTTTCACACCAACCTTGACACCTGAACGATTAACGGCAATTCTGGGTGCCAAAAAAGGTATCAAAACCCGAATGGCAAGGGCAAGCCGTAGTAGTACTTCAATCCATAAAACCCTTGACCATTTTGCTTCTGCATACGAAATGAAAAGAAGCCTTCCTCTAAGTGACATAACTGTACAAGTAACCCAGATCCTGATCTGATCTCCATTAGACTCAAAGGCGTCGAATGGGTGAACATTACCTTGAAGTTTGCTTTCCCAGATTTTAACTATGCATATTGCTTTTTGACCTTCGACTGTTTTTGAATCGCTTTGCTACTCTCGACATCCCGTAAATCGTAAACTGGTGGTTATGAGAAATTTATTTACTCTCGTTAGAATGCTACGTGGCTAAGGATGTTTGGGTTTGAAAATTTTTGGAATTAATACAATGCATTATTCAAAGAGAGAATTTATGATAATCGTTAAAACGCATTCAATGATTTGATTGTTTTTTTAGTGACTTGTTGCTACACTATAAAAGTTACTCCAGCATTTTTAAGAACCTCATAACCTAGAAATTGATGGAAAGATTTCAACTATTTTTTTTATTTGAATACTGACATTTACATGACATTTTTTTCTGCTAATATCGAAGTTTAAGAATTCATCGTGCGTCTTGAAGAAGCTTCATTTCGGGAAGTTTTTAAAAATAAAATGTATCAACAGAAAAGGTTTTTAATTATTTTGTCATCTGATTGGCATTAATCATTTTGCTTAATTATGACAGCTCACTTCCTTGTAGTTTTTTCATAATCTTCTGATAAATTTATGTTCGAAAAACATATTTATGCCATGAATTTGAAAGTAATTTTTTTTTCGTCTTCGTTCCCATTGGATTCATTTATATTCACTGCAATTCCCAGCTGATGCACTTCATATTTAGCTTGGCATTGAATTGCTGTCGTGATTTGAAATTTATTTCAAGCGTTAAGAAACTGTAGCTGCAATAAATAAAAATGAAACGAGTGGAGCAAATGTATGTTTTCTGGAGAAGTCTAAGATTATCATAAAGTCTTAAGTTTCAAAGTCATTCAGTTTAAAAAAACACACACAAAAACAAATTAAGTTTTTTTAAAACAATAATATTGTAAGGATTTCCAAATAAAATATTTATTGATATATAATATTTTATAATTTATTTATTTTTCATAACCCATGATTGAGTGGCATTCACATTTATATATAATTATTTTTAAGTAGATACTTGGTGTTTGCATTAAACTATTTAGAAAAGAAACTAATTAAAAATATTTAACAGTATTAATATTATTCTAATAATTCCTAACTCATAGAATTTGTATATTTTTCAAATTTATTTATTTAGCACTTATGATAACATCATTTTTTAAGCCCTAAGGCAGCTTCTAATCGTCCTAATTGTAAATCCACCGCTGTGTCCTGGGTACTACTTTTGGAATATAATATGGGGATAAAACAATGTCGCGTTGTGCTCAGTGTCGGATTTCCGAATATACAGACAAGGAAACTATCTATGGCCGCCAGGCTGAGGGAGTCCGTAGGTAGATCAATTAAAAAATGTTTATTAAATAGATTATTAAATGCTTTTTAATGTTCATTGATTAAAAATGTTTATATCAGCATAAATGACAATCAAATATTTTTAATACAATTTTTTATTATAAAATATTAAGATAATATAAATAGTTAGTCAAGTATAAATGGCCAAATTCCTATCTGTTTCCTTAATTCACTTTGTTATTACATCGAATATCTGTTTAAATAATATGTTTATAAAGTAAATGGCATGTAGTCTTGGATCATAATAAATAAACAAATATTAATATATAAATTTTCACAAAATTACTTAAAATAAAAACTTAAAATAAAGCATTTGTATGTTATTTAAGCTAAAAATGTGCTGAAAAGGGAAACTAATTGGATCAATTTGTTAAAAGGGAGAGCCTCGTTATGCTCATTGCCCCTGGGCCGTGAAAGCCCTAAATCCGCCATTGGTTTGCTGTTTTTAAAAGTGAAATTTGATGAAGGGGCGAACAAATAATAACAAGCCCCTGACATCACTTTACCTATACTGCACCACTGATTTCTTAAATATTTTCCATTGTCGCACGATGAAGTTACTTAAGCCACTTTTAATTTGTTAATGCGTTTTTCTATAACACACTAACTTTGTTTTAGAGGACAAAAAGTTCTATGAAATTGTACTATTGTGCAATTTCATATCAGTTGCAATTGTATCTCACTATGGATTGGTATGAAATTGTACTATTAAAGTTAGAAATTCTATTATTTAAAATTCTATAATATTAAAAAAAAATGCTGCAAGAAATTCAGTCTTAAAATTTTCATGGTTTAATTTTTGCTTGGAAGAGAGTCTAATAATAACTAGAATTATCATTCAAAAATATCGAATTGATTCATTATCACATAGCCTTCAAAACTCAGACATTATTATTTGCTATTTATCTTTGTCACAGGAAATTGAAGTTTTTAATTGAAAATATCAAAGTAATAAAATTGTTTCAAATTAATAAAAAAATTTACTTACTTAAAATTTTAAAAAAATTTTTTAAAACCTCACTTAGAAATAAACTTTCACTCTAAATAAAAAACACTCACTCAAAATTTCACACCTATAAAAGAATCTTAAAGTGAATCATTTCATTTCAGCATAGTTGAAGAATAAATTCACATTCTCAAAAAACTTTAAAATTAAAATTTATTCTGCATATTTTTGTTAACAAAACCCCACTTAGTAACTACACTAATTTTCACCCATCTGTGTCCATCTTCCAATGTCTACAAGCCAGACATGTAGAAGACTGGAACGAAAATGCGTTTTTGGTGACCATATATGGGGAAGGGGTTCGAATCGAGAGAAAGTCGGGCCAAGGCCAGAAACCCATTAACTCCAGAGGCAGGTATACGGACATCATCCGTACGACCTTGAAACTTCTCTGCGATCCGAAGGAAGGAGCGTCCGCTGTCTCAAAAGAATGAAAAGATTAAAAAGCTGTTTCACGGCACTGGTGATGTAGATCTCATCGCTTAGGCAGCAGAAAGGGGGAGTCCTAAATCTGTCAAGATGATATTTTCAATAAATGGGGTTGTTGCGGATCATTTTGAAAGCTAATTGGTGGGCGGTTGGTCAGAGTGAAATACTGCAGTTAATAGTTCAGTCGTCGAAAAATTGGATTGAAAATGTCTTCGAAAATGTTCATAATTGATTATGATATTATGCAGTTAAAAATTGGAATTTTCGACGTCATTTATTTATCATGGCGTACTGCCGGTATGCATGGAAAAAAAAAGAAAAAGGAGAAAGGGTATATCTAGTTTGACAAGCGATGATGAATTAAATAGGCTTAAAAAATTCAAATCATACCTACCATATGCTTTGGGTATATTTAAATGAGCATCTTTCTTTTCTTTCTTTTTCTTACAAGTGCACAGAAAATAATTTATAATTGTGTATTGAGGTATAAGTCAAACTGCAATACTGTAAAGTCCCAATTATTTGCGAAATTGGATGGTACTGCAGCAGTAATAAGATAATTCAAGGAATAATGATTGTTCATAATTGATTATGATATTATGCAGCTAAAAATTGGAATTTTCGACGGCATTTATTTATCATGCCGTGCTGCCGGTATGCATGGAAAAAAAAAGAAAAAGGAGAAAGGGTATATCTAGTTTGACAAGCGATGATGAATTAAATAGGCTTAAAAAATTCAAATCATACCTACCATATGCTTTGGGTATATTTAAATGAGCATCTTTCTTTTCTTTCTTTTTCTTACAAGTGCACAGAAAATAATTTATAATTGTGTATTGAGGTATAAGTCAAACTGCAATACTGTAAAGTCCCAATTATTTGCGAAATTGGATGGTACTGCAGCAGTAAAAAGATAATTCAAGGAATAATGATTGTTCATAATTGATTATGATATTATGCAGCTAAAAATTGGAATTTTCGACGGCATTTATTTATCATGCCGTGCTGCCAGTATGCATGGAAAAAAAAAGAAAAAAGAGAAAGGGTATATCTAGTTTGACAAGCGATGATGAATTAAATAGGCTTAAAAAATTCAAATCATACCTACCATATGCTTTGGGTATATTTAAATGAGCATCTTTCTTTTCTTTCTTTTTCTTACAAGTGCACAGAAAAGAATTTATAATTGTGTATTGAGGTATAAGTCAAACTGCAATACTGTAAAGTCCCAATTATTTGCGAAATTGGATGGTACTGCAGCAGTAATAAGATAATTCAAGGAATAATGATTGTTCATAATTGATTATGATATTATGCAGCTAAAAATTGGAATTTTCGACGGCATTTGTTCATCATTCCTTTATTTTGTCTGAAAAAGAAAAAAAAAAAAAAAAAAAAACGGTATATCTAGTTTGACAAGAGATGATGAATGAAATTGACTTACAAACTTCAAAGTATGCCTACCATCTGTTTTATGCGTATCTAATTGTGCATCCTTTCTTATCTTTCGTTTTTCTCGCAAGTGCACAGAAAATAACTTATAATTGTATATTGAGGTATATGTCAAACTGCAATACTGTACAACTACCAATTATTTGAGAAATTGGATGGTACTGTAACAGTAACAGGATAATTCAAGGAATAGTTTGCAAAATGACCGAAAAGAGAGTCAAGTCAGCACGAAAATGCTTTTGAAAAACCGTAAGGGCTTCTCAAAAGTTTTTACGGTTTTACGGTTTACGGTTTTTATTTACCGTAAGGGTCTTACATATTTAATTATGACTTATAAACACAAGAGGAGACATTTACTTTTAAACTGTTAATCTGCTACTTTATATATAAAAAAACTATTTTTTTTTGTATTAAATCATTTCTTTTTTTAAATTTATGATTGAAGTATTTTATCAACATTTGGAGATTTGCAATAAAATTGAATCAATATTTTATTGTAATTTATTTTGTACTAACATAATGATTTTATCTTCTTTACTGCTTGTACTTCAAAAGTTACTTATTTGCTTTTTTAATTATCAATACAAAATTCTGTATTTTCTAAATTCCTTTTTATAAAATTTGAATCACTGAATAATTAGAACGTTTATTCTTTACCACTATCTGAAATATCGAGAAATATGCCATTATTTTAAATAATATAGTAATAAACATAAACAGAAGTAACAGGGGATGTATTTTCGAATGAGACAAATATTGTGCTTCTGAACTAATTTAAATTGAAACAATTAAAATAAGCATTACAATTCTTTCTTAACGAATATCAAACATCATAAAATGATTTAATACTAATCTTTAACCCTTTCTAAAGCCGTGGGAAGTATGCTTCCCACCAAATTTATCAATCTTTGTATGAATTATGTAGGTTGGCATAAGTTCTGACAAATTTTTTTAGAAAGACAGAAACTTAGATGCTTCAGTTCTTTATCTCACACGAAATGATGTATCTTGATTTGTTACTGAATTAGTAATTAACCAAATTAATTAATTAATCAAATTAAATTTATCTAATAAGCTAAATGAATCCCTTTTCTTATTCTAATTTTAAGCCTAAAAATATTTTAACATAATATGACTAGAAAAAAATGGCCCTTTAAAGGTTTAACATAAAAGCATTATTATTCACTTTTTGTTTGCTGTTTGTGCTTGTTCCGAAAACCATTTATTGCGGAAAAACTACAGAAATCTAAATCTATGTTCATTTTAAAAAGTGCATTTCACTTCTATTTAGTTATAACCTTGTTCACATAACACATGAGACCATTTTTAAAAATATAACCGGAAGGTTTTAATGTCCGTAACGAATTTTATTAAAAGTACTCATCATTTTTTTATTTTTATTCTTTAATAAACGGATGAAGAAATGAAAAGTTTTGCAACGCAAATATTTTCACCTTGTAATGTGAAAAAATATTTCAGTATTGTTATTTCCGAATTATTAATGCTACTTTATTCTCTACAAAAGGAACTATTAAGGTGAATGTGAGTGTTGGAGATTCTCCTTTCATTCATTCGCAAGCGATTAAGCAATTGTATGACCATAAAAGGCTTAACCGCAGTGCATTTATCTGCGGTTTCAAACGTCTTGACCGAGCAACTCGTAATTTACAATGAAAGGTGTAATGCAGATAAAGGTTTTTCCCTCTCAATATGATTGATGCAATACATTAAACTGTGGTATATTTGAATTCGACTTTTTTGGTCTCAATTGGATAGTTAATGAAAATAATTTTCTTTATACTTTTTCCTTGGAAAAATAATCGGTTGGTTTGAAATTTCACACTCATCTTTAAAAAAATATTTATATTTTAAGCAAAATGACATAACATCCTAGATTAGCTGGGATAGACCTGGATTTGAGTGTTTGTCCTAGATTTGTTTCGAATTTAAATAAGAAATGTCAAATTTGTCGCATATTTAATTCGACTTTTTTGGTCTAAGCCTAACAATCATCGAAAATAATTTTCTTAGTACTTTCTCCCTCGAAAAATAATCGGTCTTACAATTCCACAATCATCTTTAAAAAAATATTTATATTTCAAGCAAAGTGACTTAACATCCTAGATTAATTCGGAAAGTCCTGGATCTGAATGTTTGTCCAAGATTTGTCGGAATTTAAATAAGGAATATCAGATTTGTCACATATTTAAATTAAATGTCACGGATTATTCAATGTTAAAAGATTAAATAGGTTTTATTTTTTAAAAGTATATTATTGTTAAAAGTAAGTTGCAGCTCTCTTTGTTTTTCATGATACCGGCCTTTCTGGTTTAGCTAGAACAATACTCCGGTTTTGAGGCAACAAATCCGACATCTGTTGGAGCGCACCTCTTTATTTCGAAACGTTATCAGAGGTCGAGGCCGACTTTAGGGCCAACATCTTTCTCTTAAGTTCCATATCATACCTGGTTAGAGGATGTTTACTCCTTCGATTTCAGATTTTTAAGCACTGCATGACGAATCATAACTAGTCGGTTATAGAATAGAGTTTCGAATCTTATTCCCTATGGATTTGAGGTGCGATCATTATCACCTGGCCACTGCGGCATCAAACATCGGATTAAGCCGAAGAATTACCTGTTTTCAACATTTTGTTTGAGATGAAGAAAGTGTCCTGGATTGGAATTAAGTGTCCTTAATTGTCTCATTTTTTGCGTATTAGTAAATAGTTCATTTATAAAAAAAAATGATATCGTGGATCTGAACTTTTAAAGATTTCACTACCTGAAAAATTCTCTCTCTCAACTTGTAGCATTCGTAGAACAGAGGAAAATATCATTTTCCTTCTTTCCCTGCTTTATTTTTCAAATGAATTAATAATTATGCACTGCTGCTATTTTTTTGAAAAGTTTGTTTATTTATTTTCAAGTATTTTGAATTTTGTCGAGTTATTTTTTTCTCTTTATAAGATTAAAGCTCTGAAAATCTGGTCACGTTATTGCATTATTAATAAATTGTATAAAAATGTCATCAAATTTGTGCAATTTTTGATGTGATATTTATTTGTTATGAATATTACACCCTTCAAAATAAATATTTTGATCATTTATTTAAAAAAAGAAAAATACTGCAATATATTATGTTTTTACTCATTAACATAAAAGCGATTAAGATTTTTTTAAAAAAATGGTTTTATTATAAGACGCACGTTCTTTTGGGTTAAATTTGAAACAGAGTATCTTCATATTTGTTTTTAAGTCTATCTATTTAAATATGGATAACTTACTTATGGAATTTACAAGACTGAATTATCGAATTCAATTGCATGAGTCAACAAAGATATAATAAAATTCCATTTGTCTTAAACATATAAAACAAATGAATTTGAAAAAAAAATCAGTTTTTTTTTTCGGTATTGAAATTACATTATTCGAAATGAATAATTTCACTTGAATATACGTAATTTTGAATTTATAGCATTGCAGGATATTTCATAAAATTTTTTGAGACGTTCTAACAGGCAAGTCTAAAGCTCGAGAAATTCCCCATGCAATGGACGTTCCCAAAACACTGCTTGACATTTCCTGCAGTGTTGTAGCCACATCCTCCACTGACGTTGAATTAATTGCTTTCCTCCCTTTGCTGCATCTCACGTCAAATGAAACCGTCTCTTCAAATTTATCAGCCCTCTTCTTCAGACTGATTGCATCTATTGGACCAGTCACTTCTTAAATCCTTTAATGTCTGGAATTTCTTCAATGCAATTGCCGCACAATCACCATTCTTTAAAAAAAACTACACAAGCAGACTCCGATCCTTCAGTGAATAAAGTCATGACTACCATCTCAAACGCAGAATGCCAGGAACTGCATGTTCCCCTCCTATTTATCACAAGAATTATGTGCGGTGAGCATGTCATGTCTTTTAGTTAGCAACTTAAAGTCAACATATTTGTTTACAATTGTTTTTTTAACATCCTATGACCAGTACGCCACCATCTGTTGGTCAACTTTTGAACTTTTCTTTCTTCCTCTAAGCAAATTCCCATCGTTTCATGTATGACCAGGTGAAGTATCAGGTCATTTTGACCAATGGTTATTTTTTACAGACTTTTGAAATTTCAACTTTAATTATAATCATCCGTATACATAAAAGGATTCCATGTCCAGTTGGTACAGAAGATGAAAGGCATAGCAACTTAAAACGAAAACCGAAAGTATTCGAATGATCAAATATATTATTGATTCGATTATTCGGAGGTTTGCTGTCAAGACTATTAACTGTTGCGTTACGATTTGTATGCTATATCTTTTTAAACCAAAGTTCAGATTCTAATTCTCTTCGAGTTGCCCCGATTTTATAAATGGACCGATTCTCCGGATGTAGTTAATTTAGCATGGTTTAGTAGTAGTTACATCCTGTTTCAGAGCAACACTAGGATTATATTGGAACGGATACCATAATTTTGAACTATTGTCAGATAAGGACAACGATATCTGAGCTGGTACTCCTTCTCAAATTCCCGCGCCTTATCAGCGGGATCATTTCACTAATGCTTTTACTAAACGTCGTGAGAGATGTTTAACAATTAAAAACAATTTTTTCGGGAATATTTTATTTTAATTATGCTAATCAATAAAGGCTTTGAAAGTCTTTTTCTGTTATCTAACTTTATTATTTAGTGTCAAACAGTTAATTCACAAACATAAGCTAGTTCTGAGAGGGATATTTGCGTATTTTAAATATCAAACATTTTCAAATTTTTAAAAAGTGGGTACGAAATATTTATAAATAAAAGTATATCTCTTAATCACCTAGATTTATACCATTTATAATGAAATTATTAAATCAATTTCTAATTTATGTTTTATCTGTTTCTAGAGCAATTCGCTTTTCTTTTCTTTATGTATATATTCTTACATTTATTAACTATTTTTCTTTCGATAACACAAATATTGCGTCTTAATGAGTCAATACAATTTAACAAGAGAAACAATAATAATATTGCTTATAATTGGAGATTACAAATAACACGTGATTATATCAGTAAAAGTTAAAGTTATCAATAGTTGAAAAGTTAAATCTTTCTTGAATAACTCCAATAAATCAACACATAATGTAAATCCATACATTTCAAAAGTCGGATTCAGAAGTTATATTTTTCTTTCAAGCGATTCAAATTCCAATACTATCTTGCATTGTTACTGATTTGCTTTTTCAGATAAAATTGTTCGTTGTATGTCAGGATCTGTGACACTAATTGAGTGTCAGCTTTCTTTTATGGATTCATTCATTACTTAAACGCTGCATTTCATTTCCCGAGTCGTTTCTTGTACCCAGATCAATAAACCCATAAACAATCTGCTAAACGAGCATTTTTTTAAGTAAATGCCTCTTAGACGCACTATCAGCTTAGGAGTAAGTTTCTCATAAGCTCTGTTCCTTGTCCATTTTCATTATTTATTTGAGTGATTGCACTACAGTGGATTCATTCGTGCTTGTCTATACAGTTAACATCTATTCTCTATAGTGTGATGTAACATTCCTTCAAACAGGAATCGCAACCCTGAAAGGCACCATATGATAGCAATTATATTTGCTGTTCCGGAGAGGTTAATAGCATTTCCTTCTGTTAGGCATTTCTTTAGATGTAACGAAAATCATCCATCGTGCCAATGTTCATCAAAATTTACACATGCATGTTTTGAGTTAATATGATTTTCATTTGTCATTAATTAATTTGTGTCCATATATATTTCTCTGTTTGGGGTGGATTAACCCTCCTGGCGGCGGCTTTCAGATTGCTATCCTTACCGAAAGCGGCACGGCGGAATAACAGGTTCAACCTGAAAAATGTCGCGGTTTGGTCAAAAGAATTGCTTTCCCCTTTTGCGGTCAGTTCAGCGCTGCAGGTGGGAAGTGATTAGCAAATTTCATGCTGTGAGTAGCAGGTGTTTCTTATCGTAGTCTTTCGATTTCTAAGAGCATTTTTCTTTCAGTGCTTAGGAAGAGATTGACAATAACATCGATTGAAAATGCGAAAATGTGATTGGTTTTTTTAGAGGTTTTTCGATTATTTTATAACACAATACATAAAATTTATGTTAGGAATAAGTTATTATCATGTTTATTTTGATACTAGTCTGGTTTTTATAAAATGAAAGTCCTCGTCTAATATTTTTTTCATTGCAATATCTTTCGCAAATTATTTTATTCCGTAGTACTGTGAAATTATTTCTCGACATTACCTGCAAGTGATTTAATTTTTTAAAAAAACCCTTTCAGCGCATTGCCAATTTATTTTAATATTTTAAAATGCGTGTTTAAAACATTAATTGTGATAAGTAACACTACGTTATAACTTTGTTTCTTCATAATTCAAAAAAATAATTGTGTAATTAGGAAATTTCATGCAATGTTTCACTTTCAAATATATCGATTTTCAGTATTTATCTGCATGATTAAAATTTTATAATTAAATATACTGTACAATATTTAATTGGCCAGTTATTCAGTAATGCTGAAATAACTGGTCGATGCGCCTTATGACTGTAACAAATAAGAATAATTGTCAAAATATTTCTTTGTAATATTCATGATACAAATTTGGGCTGGAAAAATGACTCAAATAATACAGATTATTTAGACTCATAATTAACCATTTGCAACTGGAATTTTTTGAATACCTGCAAATCAAGTTCCTACAGAATATTAAGTACTGTTTTAAAATAAATTACAATTTTTGAAAAATCTCAGTTTTAAGTTTTTCGGGTTAGAATCAAAGCTCTTACTATTTTGCAATCGGATAACGACAAACCGTGGGGTAACGAATCATTAAAAAGAAAAATCTGAATTTAAAAGCTTTGCAAATACAGTTGCATTGATCTTTTTTACTTATTACTTTTACATTATTTATTGCTTTTGGTGATCAGCACATGTGTTACGTCGAGGTTACTAGCCAATATAAAATTTTTAATTAAATGTTTTCTTCAGCAAAACATCTTGAAATTTCAAATTTTGATAGTCATATAATTCATACTATTGCAGACTCATTGTAATATTCTGTATTGCAGATATTTTTAATTTTCTGTCAGCTCCTTGACAGTAATTCCTTAATTTAAAACGGGTGTGAATAAACTTCAATTAATGCAAAACCTTTTTTGTTGAAACCAATCAGGCTTATTAAATTTCTAAATACAGGGAATAGAATCATTCAGCAATAAAGTTTTATGTATATACTGAATATTTATTTTTAATTTTTGAAATGACTTTGAATGATCTCTTATTCAATAAAAATTTCCAAAAATTCCTTCTTATTCTGCAATAATTTTGAAAGTTATGATGGAATACACTTCAAAATCTCATTTTATTTTTAATTCATAATTTTAAAAAAAAATTCAGAAAAAAAAAAACATTTTACACGTTTTCATTTTCTAAGATGCATATTCCACTAAGATATATATAGAAGATCTAATGCACGCCACGCACAAACATTCGTCTAAGTTAATAATAAAGATGGACGAGTGTGTGTCATTACTTGTCTGGTTGTATTGGTACTTTTCAGACCAGACAATTTGAAATAGAATTACCAAAATCTGCACCTACATACTTTGGACAGTGGGAATCATTTCTTTAAAATTTTAATTAACCCTTTCAAGGGACAAGGGAAGTATGCTCATCACCAAATTCAACAATTTTTGAATAAAGTTATGTAAGTTGGCATAAATTCTTACGAATTTTTCAGTAAGGTTTCAATTGTAGGTTAGAGGTTTCAATTATTTATCTCAAATAAAATGAAGTGTCTTGATTTATTTCTTAGTTATTAATTGGAAAAATTAATTAATAAATCAGATTAAACTGATCTAATAAGTTGAATGAATTACTTTTCCTAGGCCAATCTTAATTTTAAAAACATTTTACTCTAACATGACTAGGAAAAAAAGGCCCTTTAAAGGGTTAATAAAAATTATTAAAATTTTAAAGTTCATTCGAAAATATCACAGTAGAAAAATAATTTGTACATTAATTGTGAATTCAAATTTTTCCCCCACTTTTAATTAAATTAAAAATATTTTAAAAATATATTTTATTTTTGAATTGAAACTAAACGTTTTCATTGTTATCCTTATATTTCATTCCGGCTTTTTACCCATTGATGATGATTTAGTTAAAAGGTTAAAAAGATCTAAGCTAAAAGCAAAGGGGTAAAAATTTCTTTACTGAAATACAAATAAACCATGTGGCTGAAGAGAATGCTCCATAATTAGCATCTCAATAAATAAGACACTAAAAGTTCAAGATCTTAATTTTACCTCAAAGAATGATTTTTCTTGGTGATACATTCAAATCTATAAATGACACATTGTATAAATTATATTAGAATAATTTCGTATTTTATCGCTGATAAATGGTAAAAGTTTAAATAATTTTTAATTAACAGAAATTTTAATTAAAATTTTGAAAATTTCCTCTCGAGGTGAACGTTAACAGTTTTCTAATTATTTAATGGCGAAGTGCGTTCGCTCTAAGTCAAACAGTTTGATCTGGAGATCGCCAATACGAACATTCATATTCATTATAATTAGAGATATTCGCTACTTTAATAGAAATATTCGCAAACGACCTTCATGTCTGACACCGTTGTTCAAACTAGTTCTGTTTTTAAAAAATGAAAATGTGAGACTAAAGGTTATTAAGAATAAAGAATTTCAAACTACATGGAAGTGGGAGTTTCCGAATTTTTTTTACTCTCGTGATCAAAAATAAAATAAAACAAAGATCATATCCCGTCTTGTTTGTTAAAAATCACATCCAGTGAACTCGAACTGAACAAACAGAAGAAGAAAATAGTCTAAATGCCAGTTGTAAGCATTAAAAATTTTTAAATGCTAAAATATGAGATAAAATTAGATCAAGGAGTTAAAATAATGGCAACAATTTTAAAATTATTAATTCTCACATTTAACTCACAGATTCACTCACTTTCAAGTGGATTAAAATTCGTGGATTAAATTACTCAGCATTAAGAGTAAAAATGTCAATATAAACCACTTTCATATAAACAGAATCGTGCGATGTATATATAAGATTGTACAGTGAAATAAGATTAATATTTCGATACAAAAAATAGAACCTTTAAAAACTGCGCTTATATTAACTTTGAAAATATTATTAAAAACCAGAGGAAAAATATAAAAGCAATAAAACTTATATCTCTACAATTCTTACATTTTTGTTCCAATTCGTCAAAGAGTGTGAAATTCTATAAGGTTTAAAGAATGAAACAAATATTCAATTTTCATATATAGTTTATTTCGTTATAAAAATAATTATTTAATGTAACGAATACTAATCTTTCCGAAAAATCGCACTTTAATATATTGGTTCTATATATCTCCCCGTTTTGAAATACACTTATTAATGAACACTAAAAAAAATACTTCATTAAAAGTTAAAAAGTTTCGTTCGTTAAGTAAATTCTGTAAATAAGTTTAGTGTCTTATTTCCAAAAATAAGTTGCATAAGCAATGTCAATTATAAAACCCTTAAATGAAAGCACGCAAAAAAAATGAAACTTGTCAAATTTTAATTATATATTTTTTATTTATTTTTTACATTAACTATTTTCTTATGCTAGAAAGCTTTAAAATCTTATGTTTCAAATTATTAATAATAATACGTTTATGTATGTATTCATTCCAGGTATATATTTTCATACTTTCAATTTTATTCTCGTTATTTAAATTTCATTTTGGATACGTAATTATTATCAAAATCTCAAAAGTAACGAACGCCTCAGAACGTAAGCGAGATTTTAAAATGCTTAAAAGGGCGCGAGCAGGAAGACATCGATCATATCGTCCACTGAGAACGATTCACTTTTCCTTATCTCACATTCCCTTCTCATTATCTCACAGCTTGAGATTGGGGGTAGGGAAAAACTGGAACCCGTAAAAATACGGGCAGTGACAGTTTTAAGGGAGTTTTTGTTTCCGTCTATAGACGGGTCCGCCGTTTTGAAGGGAGAAAAGATTCCGTCTTTTTCCGGGGTTGCCGCTTGGAGGGTTAAGAGGAAAGATCAGAAGTCAATAAATGCTGCGATTTTTTTTTCAGTCGATAAGGGGTTTCAACTAAAAAAGAAAGGTGTAATTCAGTTTATTAAATATTGATGGGATAATATTCAATTAAAGGTTTTCTTTTGTATGTGAAAACTCGTGAGTTGGGATAATATTCAAGTAAAGATTTTCTTTTGCATGTGAAAACTCGTGAATTGTTTTTAAATTATATCAAGAATTTATTATTGGGGAGAAAAGTTTAATATAGCTCAGGAAAATTTTCATAGTAAACATACAAATTCACTTTGAAAAATTATTTTTAAGAAAAGCAATAAATTCTTGTTGAAAAGCAAAAATAAAAGGATATTTAGTAAAGGAATTTATAATATATTGGTGCGGATAATTTTATTATAATTTTACTGGCTGTATTTTCAGAAACAACTGATGGAAATTTGCCTGATTTTTTATTGTTATAATCTCTAATTTCTTTATATCTGAAACTTGATATAATTTTTTCAGATTAATGCTCAATTTTGGAACTATACTACAGCTATTAAGATAAATAATGAACCTTTACTAAGATAATTTTGGGCTTTTACTGATGCCTACAATGGTACTTCCTCTTCAAGTTTCCCCTATGCGTTGGGATGATGTTGGAGGCACCCCGAATTATCTTATACCAGATTCATATAACAGGTAGACCTTTAGTCGCTTTGGGGCTAGAATTAGGAATTTTATAACGATATTCTAATACCTTTTCTTTATTTGAAAACTTGTACCTATCTTATAATTCAATTCTTTAAAAAGCTTTTTATTTATTTAGTTAATTATATGGTGCAAACACTATTTTCTAATAAAATTTAGCAAAACTCTTTTTTTGTGTGTGTGTGTGTGCTTAGGTCTAAAATGTGAAACCTAATGTCAAATAATTGTTTGTTTTTTTTAATTTTTATATTTAACTCAACTGGTTTCATGTTTTTGAAGACATACTATTTTAATATAATATGCGATCAAAATATATCATTTTAATATTTTCTAAACTGATTAATTAATTAATCAATTAATTTAATTAGATTTTGATTCTATGACATGTGGCGCCACCTGATATTTAATTTCAGAAAAATTTTACTCTCGAAGGCCATGAGATTTATAATAATGAATAAGAAATTAAAGAATCGGAAAAAGAAAATAATTAATATTTTTATTTTAATTTTTGATATTCTAACAAAAGTTTGTCATTAAAAGCAGTTTTTATCAAATTTATTTTAATATTGAAGAACTTTTTCAATGTTCAAAATCTTCTTTTACGAAAAAAATTATTTTCTTCTCGTCATTATATTTAGAAAAACGTAGCCACGAGTTATAATTTATTTTTTGGGATACATCAAATGAAACGAAGATTTCTTAAGTTAACGGCAACTTCTACCAAGATAGAATGCAAACTGAACCGGAAGTAAAAACCTCCGCATTCTGGATTGCCATTTAAATCTTTGGAGCGCATTCGTAGACTTTTTTTTTATTTTATTTAACCACTACGAACGTACTAAACAATCTTGAGATTAGTAAAATTATGTTTGTCTGCCGGATTGTCATTCATTATCTACTTAGCTTCCAAGTCAGTCGTCTGTTGATTACTGACTGTTACTTTTTTATTTCTATTTTGAACATTAAGTGTAGTCGAATGCTTTCCAGATTCTTGGAAAACTAGGCGTATCTCAATATTTGTCATTCACCCAAATCACAACCGAAGGAAGACATCATTACGAAATGTTACTAATCTGCAATGGCTGTCTGATTGAGGAAATAGTTGAATTAATAACGAAATGATGTCAGATTTTTAGGTCTTTGGAGTTTATGTAACTACAATATGTTGCATTACCGAATATACATATTTGTTATTCGATTTTTTGAGTTTTTTATTTCATTTAACTTGATTTGTTTCATGTTTGCAAACATGAAATTTTATAATCGATTTCACACTCCTTTCTTAATGTGCTAGAAAATTTAATATTTTATACACTCGATGCATTCTCGGTGATTATAAACTGTTTTTATATTTTCAGAGCTCAATTATTTGTATTATAAGTATTCAGATCTTAGTTTTGTTATTAGAATATGTTAGTAAATTATTAGTATAGTATATTTGATAATTTAATTGAATTTTGAAAAATGACGCACATGGTACCATATAGATGTAAATTTCAGAAAAATCCGTTTCAGGAAATCATAATATTTATAATAACGAATTATAAATGAAAGATTAAAAATTATTCAAGTTCTTTTTAAGGGTACTTCTAAAAGTGTGTTGTTAAAAGCCATTTTTCTTAAATTTATTTATCTACCAATCTCAAGCCATAACTTATACCATCGTCTGAAAATTATCTATTATTTTAAAAAATCTAGAAACTATCTGCGAAAGCTTCTTCATCATCACTTATATACATATTTCTTTTTTTTTGTATATTTCTAGATATTTTAAGCATTTCTTGATTATAGAAAATGCCAAATTTTTATAAGGTATGACATGTTACTTTTTGTTCGTCCTTTAACAAATAGCTTTTAAGGATTTTTATGCCATCTCAAAAGAGCCTTTTAAAAGAATACGGCATTTTTTACCATTTATAAGTATAAAATTGGTACATTTATATATTTGGATAATTTAGGCAATTTTTATATAACATCTGCAGTACTGTCAAATGATGTGGCATGTTACCAAGGGCTTTTGATAGACTTTTATGCCGTCTCAGAAAAATCATTTTCCATTTTTTTTTCCTCTTTTCGCTATTTTTAGAAATGTATGAATAAATGTGTAAAGAAATCTATGGATAATATTTTTCTTTACATATTCTGTGGATTTCTAAAAACGTATAAATAATGTTATTAAATTATATGTATGGATAATTTAGGCTTTCATTGGATAATGATAAATGCTAAAATTTAAGATGTGGCATAATACTTTTATCCTTCATCTAAAAAAGACATTTAGAGGACTTTGATACCATCTCAAAAAAAAAACCTTTTCGTATTTTCTCCCCATTTACTATGGACAATTTAGGCGTTTTTCAGATTACGATAATTAAAAAGCTTTATTTAAGAACTCCGTTAAAAGAAGTGGCTTTAATTGAACAGTGACATTGCGAATTTGAGGAAAATCTGTTTTATGAGGAAAGTATTAGAAAGAGGACATATTTAACTAGAAATTTGATTCAAATCAAAGCAATCAACACATTTCGATAGTTCATCAAAAATTTGTTTAATTGCCATTTTTTTCTGGTTCATGCAAATGAAACTGTTACTTAACTTTTTCTGCTGGTGTGATTTTTGATGAATTAATTTTTTTCCATCGTTTTTTTTTTCATTCATGTTATCTGAAATGAAATACTGATCCCATAACCATTACATAAAGCATATTTTAAAAAGTATGAAATGTTTTCGTTTTCTATGATGTAAATAAATTAGAAAAATCTTTTTTTCTCCGACAAGAAAAGAAATGATATTATGTCAGAAGGGATTCAGGGTTGTCAAAATAAACATCATTCAAAATAAATATCTGGTACAAATTCTAAGATAAATATTTACTTATTTCTGTGTTTATATATACACCAGTCCCATTTTGTGTCATTTGAAATAAACAGCTAATTGCTTCCCTTGAAATAAACAGCTAATTGCTTCCGCATTTAGGGTGTTCATGAATATTCATTTATTCCATGCGCATAATTTGACAGTTATTGCGCCATTATAATTCTTGCTTTCCGCCCACTTTCTATCATTTTTTTGGCAAAAATGATATGCGCGACCTTTCTTTAGCTTACTATGATATATTAACTACGATACTTTTCTTCGTGGTACCATGCCCAAAATTATTCTGGAAGTTAAAATGTCGCAGAATTTACTGAAACGTATCGCCGGATTGCACAGTGAATCCTTTTTTAATCTTATTATGATGGTTCGGGCGTTTTCAGACGATTAGATGTTTATCATTTTACAGTGAGGAAAGTAGTTTCGCTGTTAATATGTTATATCATGCAGAAATATTATAAAAGCATCATTTGTTTCTTTCAGCAAGGTTTTTTAAATCTTTAATGAAAAGTCGCGAAGGCCTTCTGGCAAGGTATTTCTCGGCTTCGGAACTTGAGGGCTTCAGGCTCAAAACATGATTCCACCAAAAATCTTCCATCCATGTGGGCCTGATATCTGCAGTTGTCGATCAAACGTTCTGCCGTTGGTATGGATTGGAAAAGTAAGAAGGATTTGTGGTGGATTGTTATGAGAGAAGGATAGAACCTGGGACCTTGTGATTCGCAGCCTAGTAACATGACCACAATACAAAAGCAATTGCTCGTGTAGCGTAGCTGTTAATTGGCTTATAAGCAATTGCTTTTGTATTGTGGTCATGTTACTGAGTTGCGAACCACAAGGTCCCAGGTTCTATCCTCGCTCATAACAATCCGCTGCATTGATGACCTCGGACGATGAACCTTCAACCTTCGTACAGCTGTTGTGGCGCCATCTACCCGCAACCCAAAAGTCGTCAGATTCACTTGACGCAGCAACGCAAAAAGACCGCAGCAACCCAAAGTTGTCAGACTCACTTGACGCAGCAACAGCAACCACTCACCCACACACGCTCACCATAACGCTCGGCGCTACTCAAATGGGTACAGGCGCATTAGAATCAACAGCTAAATACATCACCACTCATCAGCCATATCGTTCGTCTCACCTCCGACTCACTGGAGAAAGAGTCTGTGGTGAAAGCTTATAAGCCAGTTAACAGCTACGCTACACGAGCAGTTGCTTTTGTATTGTGGTCATGTTACTGGGCTGCGAACCACAAGGTCCCAGGTTCTATCCTTCACAAATAACAATTCACTGCAGATTTCTGCTTCTTGTCCTCGTCATCTAATAAGGATTCTAAATTACAAGGTATATTCGGAAATATCCCTAATGTCGTTTCTAAACTGGGCATGCGCATAAATGAACTAAAGTGAATTGTCTCCATAGACATCTACTAGATCAGTGCATTTCGAAATATTTTGTCTTTATAACAAAATAAACAAAACCAGTTGGAGGGGTCTTTCCGAAATTTTCTTGCAGACTGTACAATAAAGCTCTTATTACTTTCTATACGCATAAAATTGTGGATTTTGGATAAGACCGTTAATACCTTGCCTGGCAATGACAAACAATAGTTAGTAATATAGATCTTTGGCGTGAACTAGCAATATATACTGTGCGAAAATGGATGTTAGACTATTTTTTCCAACAGGTTGAATTCAAAATCTGTCACGGAACTACAGTTATAGTCACAAGATGACATACCGAATTTCATTGATTTAAATCATTGCGTTTACATGCTTACAAAAGTAACAGACCCACAGACGGTCGATTCTTTGATCGATTCAAAATTTGCTAAGAATCTACATTTTAGACGTTAAACGTGTGTACCAAATTTTAGCTATCTAGCCCTTTATGCTTTGTAGTTATGGAGTTCATTTGTATTAAAAAGACTACACAAATAGACGTCTTGTGAAGGGATTTTTTTCAAAGTTTGATACAAAGTTGCAAATTTGGTTTTAAGTCCATATACCAAATTTCATCCGTATACCTCAAAGTGTTCTGTAGTTGTCATGTTCAAGAAATACAGACGGACAAACATACAGAAATAATTCCAAAAATTTCTTTTTCGAAATTGGGGAGATCTGAAACGGGAAGATTCCTCAAATTTTTCGACAACGACAATATTTTCTCTATACTTCGTATGTAAGAAGTAAAACTTGAAAAAAATAATTAAAACTCAATTTAATATCGTATAGGTCAAAATATATTAATGGAATGTCTGAAATCAATGTGATTATCATAACTAATTTATTCACAATATAATTTTACTGTAAGATGATTGAAAAATGAGTAAGGAAAAGGGGCCTTGAAAGTTTTCACGACCCTATTATGAGGCGACACAACTATCTCTGCCTTAGACGGTAAGAAATAAACCAAAATTGGTTTATGACACTTCCCTGTTGATATTTTTTCTTAGTTTTGATTTCTAGATTAGATACAAACGTTGTGCTCTAAATTTGCAACCAGACCTCCTCATATCAAAATCTCAATCAAAAATCGTGATGCATAAAAGTTAATTTGGATTTCTTAGTTAATGATGTCTCGACCCCAAATTATTTTCCACCAAGCCCAATCTAAGATTTACCACCAACTTGAGTAACCATACTTCTGCAAATTGTGTCAGAGAAAATATGTATGCTTCACTCACAAACTGATTGGTTTCTGTTATCGATTAACAAGCAATTCCAATCGATCATTCTTCATTTATCTTGACACCCGTTCTTCATTTTCAGTTTCTCTCGACACTGTTTATGAGAATCAGTTTCAGATAGATAAAAAAGCAATCGAGTGAAAAAAAAAATTACCTATCCTTCCGAATAGTATGAAGACATTTTCGGAGCTTGCTGGGAGGTAACTGAATCAACACTCGATCAATCATTTTGAAATTGCTCTTCCTCGCATAAAATGAAAAATGAATTATATTTCCACATAAGATATGATTTATTTATTCGAAATTATTATTATGAAATTGAGTCTATTATAACTGAACTAAAAAATACAGTATTACCTGACTTCTACACTTTTTGAAAAATAATAAGAAATCAGGAGAAAGTATAAGTCAAGAAATCGGGACCAAGGAAAGTGAAAATCACAGTGAAGTTTTTTTTTTAATGATTTGTAAACACAGGGAATCTGAAAGAACCAACAAAAAATGCAATAAATGAAGAAAAAACGCAAAAAAATGAGGATGTAAATACATTATTATGCAGTATTTATTATTTTATCCTAATCCTGGTGTATTTAATATAATAATACCTTAATTATGTATATGAGCTTCTTATATTATAATAGTTGTTTCATCAGTCTCGAAGATTTGAATTATATAATCAATCCTAACATTTACTTTTCGTCATTGGCAATATTATGAGGAAATGATTCTTTAGAATTTCACAGCCTTCACGTAGCTAATTCGGGTGGCTCTTAATCACTCGGCAGATTGTTTTGCCCCCCCCCGCTTTATTGAACTTGCCATATATGCTAACTAGACTTAATTCACATAAGAAAAAACAAGAGTAAGTAAAGGAAATCAGATCTGATCTATGGTATTTGGGAGTTAATGAACAAGAGCCTCATTACACAATGCTGCACTAAACACATGCCAGGTTTATTCTATGAATAGCTTGACAATTATTTTTTTTTTAATTCAAAACTCTCGCTTTAAAAAAAAGATATTTTATTCATTGTCTAATCTAATGATTAAAAAAGTGTGTACTGTGGCGTCCTGGGGAGTCTAGATATCTCCACGGAGCAAAGTGAGATATTATGTAATTTTCATAATTTTATTTACAATTTCATACGTTACACCATTTTTGCTGGACGCTTAGCACAGCATATCATTTGGATTGAGAAATATGTTTGCAAAATAATCATTCGATAATTTTATATAGACTCAAGATCAAGATTAATATCACTGCTCCATCTGCATTTACCGTCGCAGAAAAAGTTGATCTGATTCAGTTAACTTACTCTACTTCATTAAAATAAAATTTAATACCGTGGAATTAGTTACACTTTGGTCGTCAGTAAAATATGAATATCCGGCTCTAAGTGCTAAAGGTCACATAATTTTTGTCCTATTTGTTACTTCTTAATTATGCGGAATCTGATTTTAAAAATTGTGGTAACAAAAGGCTATCGCATACACTTAAATTCCACGATCTGAGAAAATATGTAGTGACCAATCAGCTCATTCAAATTATTTATTATTATATTTATTAAAATTTTTTCAATAAATTTTTATTACTTAGAATGCAATTTATTTATTTTTAGTCAAATCTTGATGAAAATATATATTTACTGTGAATATTCTATGATTCAGAATGTAGCCAGAAATATTTAGTAAAGGGCATTTTAATATAAAGCAAACAGCGCGGGAACTTGATATTTCCTGGATGAAAGAAAGTTTTCTTTAGTGGTGATAATCTTTTTAATTTTGAGTCTCTTTTGCCACAATTCGTGTGATTAAATTTCGAGTAAGTTAAGCAGACGCATATGGCTTGAAATTTATCGATAAAGATTAATTGATGTTTTTGTTTTGAGAAATATTACGATGAAAAGTTTTAAAGAATTTCAAGTACTGGGTGTTAATGCTGTAGCCAATTTATCTTCCTGATGAATTGCAAGTATTGGGTACTGATATTGTACCAATCTTTACGGCTCAGGTACCGGGCATTACACTGCACGTAATTTTTCTTCATAGCCATTTATCTCGTGAAATCATTTGTATTAACACTAATAAATGTTATGCTCTATCAGGTTGCTGTAAACGCGTTGGATGTGTATATGTTTATTTTGTGAATCAAAAATCCTGTGAAGTCAACGAAGCAGACTAGACCATATACAAATTATCCATATTACCGCACTCTTAGTCCATTGAATATTCTTCGGCAGATCTTACTGGTAATTTTCACATTTAGCAGTGACAACACTGACTTTGCCCTCTTCTGTGCAATGCAATAAA
Source organism: Argiope bruennichi (assembly GCF_947563725.1). Taxonomy (NCBI): domain Eukaryota; kingdom Metazoa; phylum Arthropoda; class Arachnida; order Araneae; family Araneidae; genus Argiope; species Argiope bruennichi. Next base: position 108,376,257 of record NC_079162.1, read on the forward strand.
TTTTATTTTTTATATCTTTGTGACTTTACACTTCAATAAGACGGTAGCATTTTAGAAAATTGTTGATTTTATTCTTACCATAGATATTTTCCTTCAAATTCTACAGCTCAATATTATATAATCACGGTTTTTTTCTTCGTGAAATGATGAAAACAATATTTGAGTTAAATCAATTGGCATAAACGATTGATTAAAATTGATAATGATCAATTGGCATAAATGATAAGTTCTGCAATTGAGTATCATTCGATCTTAAATATAAAATGATAATGATAATAAAAATCTCAGAAGCTCGATAGTTTTCGATACAATTTTTGTTGCATAGACAACATAAGTATACGCTTTTTAGAAAACGTTCGGAAGCGATTCTGAGTATTATAATCATCTCATAACATGTAAAATGTATTATTGTTATAATGTAAAAATTTATTATTATATGTTGTTAATAAATAAATAAAAAATTTTTTAATCATGAATGGTCATAAAAAATAAAACAAAATTCATCAAGTTATAATCAAAACCTTATTCTAGATCACTAATATCAAAATAAGGTTGTAAATTTTTAAATATTTTTCAAATTATTCTACTTTTGGTTACTTAAATGTAGTCACACATTTAAATGTTACTATTTTATTTTCTTCATTTTTGAATTTTTTTTAAATTTAAATCTTTATTAATTTTGATAGAAAAAAAAGGAAGAAATGCGAAAGCAAGAAAAGAAGCTAAAGAATTTAATATCTTGCATTGGCAATATCAAGTTGAAAACTGCAATTAAGTTAAAAAATTTTTTTAATTCGGAGTGGTAAAAATGTAATATACTTGAAAATTGAAATCGAACTAAGTTTGCCTTCAAAATTGGACCATAGTCATAATATTTTTTTTAAAAGAGTGACGATTTTAAATTGTTAATTTAAAATAAATTTCCTTTCTTGATATTAAAATAGTAGATGAAATAGATTAGTTTTTTTAAATTTTTTTTGTGAAACGATCGCTATTCTCTGAAGTAAGAATTTAATGTTTTATTGATATTTTACATATGTATCAATATGAATGCTTAATAGTTCATTATATATTTTGCATTTATATAACGATGAATTTTTAATATTTGTCTATACATTAACATGGATCCTTAATATGTACGTATACATTTAGATGAATAATAATTAATTGTAAAGCAATTGGGTCATTTTTTTCACATTAATACTTCTATAAATTAGTATCTTTTAACTCAAGAAAATGGACCAATGCTTAAGGTTTGCGTTTCTGATGGATCTGGATAAATAATTATCCAACCTTATAATTGAAAACTGAAGTTTCTCAATGCAAATCAGAGTGCAAGAAACGGATCTACGAAATTCGTGGGTGAACAAAGATACAGCATTTATCATTTATCCAGACAGTGTAATTAACCGAGGAAACACCTTACGGATCTATAACTTACCGGGTTGTTGTCTCATTAATATTCTTCCGTGTTATTATCTTGCGCAGTTCACTCCTTTAAGCCGCTCTAATGAGATCGCATTCACACTTTAAATTATTAATTGTTTCCCTTCTTATCAGATGAACTTAAAGCAGATTATTGTTACTGCGGTAAAAGAACAATAGGTTCAGATTTTCTAAAATTTTATAACAAAGGGTTCGTGTCAATCAAAAATTTTTCAAACTGTTAAAAGTTATTGGATTATTCAAAAATATTAAATTTGAAATGAATTAAAAATTTAAAATAATAGATGATTGGGGTTTGATAATTTACCTTATTCATGATTTTAAAATTTTGGCAAAAAATACTACATTAATAATTATATTTTTTGTTTTACTTCGTGTCTTGTTATGATATTGTTTTCCCTCATGGCTATTAGAGTTTATATAGAACTGAAGAACTGAATTTATGCTATTATTATATAAACTTAGATATCAGAAACGCAAGTATTTCCCTAAAATTGAAATTAGAAACGTTAATAAGTCTTAAAAATTAATTTTTTAAGACAAATACAAATCGATTCTTAATAGAGTTTATCTTAAGTTACCTTGTAAATTCTCTGTATTGTTTTTATGCTATATATATTGAAATGAACGGATTGTTTAGGCCGAGGTTCGTCTTTAAACGGAAAATTGATAGTAAATGATTTTATAAACGCCTTCAGTGCTTTGATATGATTATTTTATTTTGCACTAAAACATATATCTGGGAATGTAATAATCCTTTAATGATACCTGAAAATTTTTTAAATCACAAAATTCTAAAAATTCAAATTATTTCTGATTTTGATAGACAACGACATTTAAAATAATACTTACTTCTCTATAAGTATACATATTAAACTTTTTCCTCGGTATCTTTTTTTGATATACTACGAACTAGTTAATTCAGATCAGTGCCCTGTAAATTAACTACAGTTGCACGAATACAGTATTTAAATGCATACTTAGAATACGCAAGATGCTTCAATACGAAGTTACAAACTTCAAAAAGAGGTACGTTGCTGAAAGACAAATCAAAATAGTATATCAAAGGAGGGTTGAACACTTCATCCTCATATGTTAGCGACACAAAATGAGAGAAATAAACACAAAGAATAAAAAATGCGTTTTATTAAAAACAATAAATACGTTTGAAAAAGGCGTAGAGGTACCAGGTAGAATTTCAGTTGTCAGAGAATTCTGTCATCGCCTATCAATCGCACGACCATTATGCCAACTATGGATATGTATGTGAAAGGACCCTTGCTAACCATGGGAACATGATTCACCAGATATTTCAAGTGACCATATAAAAGTAATTAGGTCATTATAGGTCTGTCGATCATATTAGCCAATGTATGGGATCACTGCAGTGCAAATGTCACATTTAAGAGTTGACAGAGGCTATGGCTTAAATGAAAGCCTTCCGTGCTGGAGCCTTTCATGGAGCTGTAACTGCTGAACATCTTTTTCAATCGAAAGTTCCGGCAAACTTCTTCCTGTGATATTCAGTTACTCCATTCGTCTAGCTGTTCGGTCATGGAGTCTACTAAGTTACATATGGAAATGCCAACAAAACATTTACTGCAAAAATTTTCTTGTAACATGAGAGTCTTCCGAAACTTTGTACCTCATCCTTGGAGTAGGCTAGGTCAACGTTATATTTAAATGGAATATATTTTAAGTGTTATAAATATATGAATGAAAAATATTTTAGACTTAATAATGTTTTTTTCTAGAAATTTCTATACAAGGATTCTGAAATAACTTTATATTCAAAACCTCTTGGTTTGAAACTTTTTAATTAGAGTTTAACAACATAAATCAATTAGATTTTATGTAATTTGCTTTTTATTTACATCAGAAAACTTCAGTAAACAGAAAGCATACTAATCATATTCAAGCGTACTAAATACTTTTAATAAGTTGAAGAATTGTATAAAGCAAAATATTAAAGGCACTTATGTAACAAAATATGAACGCTGCAAAGATTTTTGTGACTAATAACATAAATTTTTATTAATCTCATGAATTGTTATATAGAAGTCCATTTCTTTCTATTAGATCATTCAATAAACTTTATTTTAGTGCCGTCAAAATTACGAGACAGTTGGTCGGATTTTTTTTATTGGCAGACAGTCATCTGACACCAATAGGCAACCGCAGAAAAATGAAGGGGTGATAACAAGGGAAGGATTTGAGAGATATTCTGTTATATAAGGGTGTCTTGATGGATGATGAATTTTCGTGAGAAAGCATATCGTTAGCAGGAATAGTAATTTTCCATCTGATGCCTAGTTGAGCTGTTGTGCGAATGAATTTTGTCTGCTGAAGCTAGGCCTTAAGCAGTTACGTTCTCTTTTTCTTTGTTGTCGTTACCACCTCTTGTATGTTTTGTCTTCCATTTTTATACTCTCAAACCCAAACTGTACAAAACCTTCATTATTGGGAGAAAGAAAAAAAACAAACATCTCTTTTTACAACTCAACATCTCCCCTTTGTTAAAAAATAACTTCAGTAAAGCAATAAATTTATAGGCATACAATAAAGAAATGACCCTTTTACATCAATCTCTTTCATCATTTTATATCAAAATGTCATTTGTCAAATTTGCCAAGCATTTTATTGATGCAAAACCATTTGTGAGATTTACTACATTTTCTCTCATATTGTTGTATGCGATATATAATTGTTGTATGCTGTTACATGCCGCTAGTGGTTTCAGTTGTTAAATCAAAATTTTGCATGTTTTACTTCGTGAGGATTTTGGCATGCGCTATTTTTATATAAAAGTGACGATTCGATTTATTATATTCGATTCTAACTAACCTCCGTAATAACAAGATAATAGCAACAACGGTAATTGTCTAAAGACATGCATGATAAACAAACAGTATAATTGTTTAAATTGTTCTTCGATTCAGTAGTTTATAATAAATGGCAAAAATATGCATGCAATTAAAAAATATGTTAAAAACTATTTTTAGTTCATATAACAAGGTTACTTATATTTTTCTTTGGACGAAAGAAGAAGACGATATTATTTTCAGAATGATAAGGGACTCATTAAAATAAGTTAAGAAACCTTTTAAAGACTTTATTCTTTTATTAAATTTAACAACATTTTAAATACCGCGCCCTCAGGAAATATAAATTGTACAATTTAAGATAGCTTTTGACAACTTTAAACGGTAGGGAAAAGCAAAAGGAATATAAAGTAGTTAGAAATGCTAATTTTAGAGATACCTGTGAGACTGCGCTTTCTAAAATAGAAGTAATATCTTTCGACATTCTGTTAGAAGAAATTTGATCTGATTTTTCTGTAAAGGGATAGTTCTTGTTTATTTTTATTTTTTATTATTTGTTTTCTTAAATAAATGATTTGAATCAACCAATGAAATAGTTTGCAGTAAATTTATATTTATTGTAAATTGCAAAAAGAGGAAAGAATTATGAACATTATTTTTTGAACTGGCGTTGTCTATACATTTTCTAATTAATTAATTAATCAGACGTTATTTTAAAAAAAAAATATTTAAATTTATGATTATGATTTATTTATATCATAGACAGTCAATCATTTACGTATTTCGTTATCTTCATTATCAGAATTTTTTTTTTGTGGAGTTAACTTAAAAGAGATGATTTAAAAAGAGGAAAAGAAACTAAACATTTGTTTAAACGCAATCACCAATGTGCGAATTTTGCAAATCAGTTTAAATATAAATTATTTAATGGAAGGATATATTAAAACAAAAATTCCGTTTATATGTACCACAAGTGTGATTTGATTTGTTTGGTAAACACTTGTTTCAAAACTGTATTATAAGTTATCAGGAAAGTAATATGAAACTAAAATCTTAGAGAAAAGCGAACTCCAATCTTCCCACTACATCATTCCAAGACAAAACGTTTTGATTTGCAATCAGTTTAATGTGTCTCATCCACCATTCGCTGTGGGTCTTTACAATTGGATTCTTTATAAATATGAAATTTTACAGATAATTGTATTTTGAGATCGTGGATTAGGGTTATGATAAAATAATAATGTAAAAATAAGAAAAGCGCATTTCAAAAGAAAACATTTTCTTTATTGAGCGATTGTTACTTTGTAGCGCTTCGGTGGCAAAAGTTTCCTTTTACAGCCCAGAAATATAAAACTATGCATATTCATATCAATCACAACATTTAAATAACGTGTTTAATGCCTGATTTGTCCATGAAACTTTCAGAATGAACAGTTTTTCTGCCTTTTTTATGTCATTATTTTATTTTCAAAGTGTATTCATTTTCATATTCAAGTGAATCATAAACTTTTATTTGCCAGCAGATGTTTTCGAAGGTGATTATAAAATATCTCTTATATTTATTTTGCTTCTAGTTTTTCTTTTCAGTAATTCTGCAGGTGCACTTGCGTATTTTTACACATTTAAATACAATCAAAAATAAAAAGTCTGTATCGAGAATTACTAAACAGTTTCATAAGTGGCATATGTATCAAGAATTACGACTTTTTAATCTTAACATATAGGACAATGCAATGTTATTTTTTGAGCTGAATTATTCTTCCCAATTCTGACTTCTGCGGGATTCTTAATGTGCCGTATACATTACTAAAACCAACATATGATAATGCTTTTACCGCAGGAAAAAAATACATTAGATACGCCATTTGCAATTAAAAACGGAAACTGGGTGCTTCTTAGATTTCTTTGGTTCCGCATGCTTGAAGGCATATTCATGAATGAAAATGCTTTGAGATGGAAGCTTTTATCTTGAACAACTTTATTTCGGCCAACAAATTTTTGAATTTAGCAACACTTATCATTAGAGAGAAAAAAAATAGAATATTTTTATTCGTCTATATTTTAATAATTATTCAAATCTCATTCATTTGGTGATAATTTGATGATTTAATATATTATGATATGTGGTAAGGAGGTTAACAAGACAGTTACATGAATTGATCAGAAATCTCTATTCTGTCAAAATGTGTTGTTTGCAAAACTTTTTTCCTTTGCAACAAATGTATTATATATTAATTCAATTCGATTATTCAGTTAGATTTTGTTTCATTTGTTAATCCTTTATATCCAAATTTATTTACTTGTAAGTTTATAATTTATTTTTGCGTAATCAGAAGTTTTGGTGCAGAATTACTCCAGGAACAAAGAAAAGGTTTTTAATTAATTAAAGTAAATGATTTAATTGACAATTAAAAATAATTACTTCATGTTCGAATTACATCATTCGTGATTTTTCTGAAACTGTCAAAAAAATGGTCATATATTAAACATATAAGTGTGATTAAGCAGCACATTAAGTTGAAACATAAAGAGTTAATTCGAAATTCTTTCGAAAAAAAAGGAGTGCTAAAAATAGGAGTTTATAAATGCAGAAATTGTATAGAAGATTAAATAATGTTATTTCGGTTTATGTTTATTAATTAATTAATGTAACAATTTATAATCTTGTATATTGTTCTAGATTAAATAATATTGCATTTTCCTGTATATTATGAATTAAAAAATTTGGCAATACTGACGCTATGTATGGCTAAAAGAAAAGTGCATTTGTTTTTATTGTCCTCGAGTTATAATTTAATAAATAGCATAACATTAAATCAGCCCAACTTTAAAATAAATGTAAAAAAGTACTTCTGTTTGTATTCTTTAGCAATTTCAAAATGCCGTGTTAAACATTTTTTATTGGAGCTTAATCTTTATTGATTTTTATTATGAAGAAGCTGCTCTTTGCTAAACACTTTAATGAGAATTCTTTTCTGACTATTAAATCTGTTTGTAAATCGTAAAATCTATTTAAGTTTGCTTTCGAAATATCTTTTTGCATAAATAAATGCTGACAGTTGAAATAATTCAATTATTTATTTGGAACTGATTTTCTTTATTGAATTAAATTCGAAGGTTTTTTTTTTTTAGACAAATCTCTGAATTTAGGTGAAATTTGTTTTGAAATTAAATGAAAATTTAATTTGAACAATTTCACTTTGCTTTGAAATTTAATACTATCTGGAGCTGTTTGTTTAATCAAATGAGAAATTTTTTTTCAGCCTTTTTAATTTTTGATCGAGTTAAATTCTCCAAGATGAATGATAATTTTAAAATTAAATTTACTGTCAATATTAAACTGTTCTAAACTTAACCAATTTATTAATAATTTTGATATAGTATTAAATTTCATATTTAAAATAAGAGTTAATAAAAATTATGTAAAAACCTTCCCTTTTTTAGATTATTTTAAATATTCAATGACAGATTATGCTGATTTTTGGGCAATATAATATAAATAAGCGATTTTATTTAATCTTTTTCGCTTTCCATACCAAGCAATAATTTTATTTTTTTATTCTTTACTTGATTGTAGCAATTAATATTTAACGATATAACTTTATTCCAAAACTTTGTTGAACCTGGAAATCTCTGAACACTTTATAAAACTTCTTTTAACGGCATGCAACAATATTCGTCCCAACAACAAAGATACATGCAACTCCAACAACAATCGAATACCTTCTTCTACGTATAAAAAATTGAAAAGAGTATATTTTGATTTTTTTGCACATAATGCTCTTACAAAAGGTTGAAAATTTTTCATCATCCATTCTCAAAGATAATTTTCATAATTTGATGAAATGAAGTGTATCTTAGTAAATAAAAATTAATTCATTCCGCTGAGTAGCAGTAATATCATCGACCTAATGATTTGTATAGGTTTCAAATCAAAATCCTTAATTTTTAAAATGATTTAATCTTTAACCATTGAAATGCCAACATAAAGCTTTATATTAGACTAGAAAATGCTGAAAATTTTGAAGTGTTCCATGGTATACTCTTCAGTATTTATGTATATGATTTTTAATCTATACTCTATACTTATAATAAAGCTCAATGTGTGTGTGTGTGTGTGTGTGTGTGTGTGTTGGCGCTCTACAGGCCAGGTCATTTGACATACAGCTATCAAATTTGGTACATGTATACCTTAGAGGTAGGGAATGTGCACCTGGGGTCCCTTTTTTTGAAATTTTAATTAGAATTTTAATTATTAATTAAAAACTAACTTTCCCGCCAAAAGAATCTTCCATTTTCCCCACCGCCAACTTTTCCGCCAAAAAAATCTTCCATTATCCCCAGCGCCAAACGAGAAAGGCTTCCGTTGTTTTTTTCTCCCAACAGTAATGAGGCTAGGGTTAAAATTTTTCGGCGGATTATTTCAATCGGTTCTGCTTATTTTCTTAATGTTTGATGCATTTAAAATTAAACATTGTTAATGAATCAATCTTTCAGATTCATTCTGAAGTACTTTTGAATTAAAATAAAACAGAATAAAGGAAATTAAAAATTTCTAATCCGCATAGCGTTACCCCAACTGGCGTAGAAAAAATCACGTATTTGCGTTACGTAACCGGCGAAGAAAATTCACGCATGCGCATTCTGTTCTGATTGTTGCCATGACAACATGTATATGCTTATAGTTTTAAGTACAACGTTTTTTAAGTAGTTTTTTTAAAACCTGTTTTCAACCGTTTATTTTAAACGATTCGTTTTATTTTCTTAGTGTTTGATGCATTTAAATTTAAACATTGTTAATGAATCGATCTGCTCATAATGAATCTAAGAAAATTTTGTTGACCAACTCTTGAGATATTACATAAATTTAAAAAAATATTCTTTAGTGCCCATAAAGTTTAAACGCTGAGTGACTCTATTTTCAGTAATCAGATTATAAAAAAATGCTTTGTTTCAGTAAAAAATATTATTATATTAATTGAAGATAAATTCTTTCCACTTTAATTTAAAGCATAAATTCTACGGGTGCTAACAGAAAATGAGAGAGATACATATTACGTTATGACTGAAGGCCTTTATAATATTATGAATGAATTATATGATAATCAAAATTTGAAGTTTTAAAATATTTTGATGAAGAAGCTATTAAAGGAGAAATTGCATAAAATATTTAATTATTAAAATTTTAACGAACATTAAGATTGGCGAACCGGCTGGTCGCCAAAGGCGGCTAGTATTTATATATATGCAAAAAAAAAAAATCGTTTGTGTAAGATAACCGAAATATGAAGTCTTTCATCATTCATAGGCAGCTCGGCGCTTAGAAATATTTATATTATAAAGAAGACAATTTTTTCGCGTATGTCACTGACACCCACCCATTCTTTATCTATGAGACGGAAGAATTCTCTTTTGTCTTATTATAACGGTGTCTTTGTTCTTTTGGATTTATGGGTAATCCTTCAATCCATCACTTTTTTCTTCAAATAACCGCCCCCCCCCCTGTAAACAGAACAACGCTTTTGTGCCTCCCCGTACAGAAAAGTAAATGTTGAGAGCAAATGAAACAGTAACTACATTTTGTCAAGACTGCGCCTCTAGATCCTATTATCTGCAAAACTTACTATTCTTTAAAAGATAATTCTTCTTTATAAGACTATTCTTTATAAGATTTTAGGATTCTATTTATTCTCTTTTATAAGTTTAAATAATTCAGAATTTCAATAGACCTATTATCTACTGTATTAATTAATTAAGAATCAGATTCTATTTGTTTCCTTTACTTCGCTTTGTAAGTTTAAAGAATTAAAAAAATATATCATTTTTATCATTGCAACATTTCATTTAATTCAGTTTTATGTTTCACATCAATTTCTTTTCTGTTTTGGTACAGAAACAACGTACCAAACAATCGTACAATGAAAATAAATTATTTAAAAAGAATTTTCGTGCAATCGCAAAAACATGTAAAATTTTATAATGAATTATATTCTCTAAAAGGTGATTTAATAATAATATTAATTATATTAGTGAATAAAAATATATGGTCATTAAACCAAATCTTTAAAATTTGAAATCCATTAAGGTTCATTCAATTATATTATGTATGTGCCGATAACTGTTTATATATTTTATTTTCTTTAAACGATTTTTTATTAAATTGATAAGATTTTAACTATCACTATAATGACAAAATAAATTTCTCTAAAATTAAATAACAGCCTACATGTATTTATAGAATTAATGAACATAAAAGAAAGCTACACTTTTCTTACTCAGTTAAGTGAATTATTTACTAGATTTAAAAACCAAATAACTATTTTAAAAAGTGTTTCTATGAGAATCATTTCAAATTCTAACGGTAATGTTTCAGCCAAGTGAAAGCTATATTGGTTTGTTTTATTTGTTAAAGAATTAAATAATAAACACTTGTTAGGCAATTTCAACAATGAAATCAAAATTTCGAAAATTCTCGTTTATTTTTAAATTTTATTTTTATTTAGATGATTCGTATAAAAAAATCAAAGTAGTCAATAATCTTGTGGTTTATTTAGATCAAAAATTTTTGATGATGAGCAAATATTATACTTTTTACACTTTTTAGATACAATTTTTTGGTCTAAAAAAACCATACCGCAACTAATTCGAGCTATGTTTAAATTACTTTTGAATTAAAGCTTCTTTGTTTGTTCTAAATCTGAAGCCCATTTTGTTAAGTCAATCTTAAATTCTCCAATAATATAAAGACAAATCACCAATACACATATATACAGCAAGTTTGGGACAAGTTTCACGTAAAAACCATGACTAACACATTGAAACTAAAATAGGTTCTAAAACAACTTGAAAAATTAAAAATGTCACGTTTGTCTTTTCTATAACCTCTCTCAATGTCACAAATAATTTAAAAGTATGTCATTCTTTTCCTTTTCCCATCTCAATGACACAAACCATTTGAAGTGTGTCATTTTTAGTTTTAATTTTAATCTATTTGCGAAATAAATTATGAAATGTGAAAAATATATTTTTGTTTGTAAGTTTACTGATTGATTTAACATCGTTTAGTTATTTTCAGGAAACAAGATGACTATATTTATGAGGTCTGGATGGATTTCAAAATATTGTTAGAATTGCATTAATTATATTTTATGCATGTATTTCTGAAAAGTTATCTCTAAAAACAAAACTGAAAAGACTAATCTTTTAAATGTATTATTCTGTGAAAAGAGTTCCACGTATATTTTTAAAAAATTATCTTTCCCATTGCCCTTGATATTAATAATGTAACGCCATTTGTTGTATCAATACAGAGGGTAGTTGAGTTATGTAAACGCTACAATGCCCTAAAATCAGCAAAAACTTATTTGATGGAGAACAGAAGTTCTTCATTGTCGTCAAATAAAAGTATTATTTGATGCTTAGGCAATTTTTTAAACAAAGAAAATAAATTGCTACAACAGCCGTTTGACAAACTGTTGTTTTTTTTTATAGAGAACTTCTAATAAAAATAAATTTAAGCTCGTAATCTACCGCAAGAGTAATATGTGATGCGATAGAAATCGTTTCGGCATCCTACGTTCGAAGCTTAGTGTAAATGAATGGGAAACGTCAGCTCTCCTCCCCCTTCCCCCTGTTACGTTTAAAGTACACCAGGAATAATAAAAACAAAGACCGTAGCGTGCGGTGAATACGTTTATTAAAAATGTGAATGAATACTTTATCTTCTTAACAAAGTCGTAGTTCTTTTTTATTCTTTTTCTTTCTTTTTTGGCAACAAAAACAGGAGTAGAGCGATATCTCTTTCCAAACGTATGCTACTTTCACGACCTCAGTGGGAGGCATCTCTAGCGCCAGTCCGGCGACGTTTCAAACGTGCATTGCATACGTTTCAAATACATAACGTTGACTAGCCCAAAGGGTAATAAGACACACGCCAAGAAGATTGTAAAAAGAATAGAGATAAGTATTACTAATGCGCATAGATTACGAAAAAAGCTCAAACCTTAGGGCTATAATTCGTGGTGGTACCTTATACTGTGGATGGAGTTTAGATGATATAGTGCGAAAGTATGTTGATTCATTGATGATGCTATTAACGGAAACTTAATTTTAAAGCATGTTTTCCGAAGTATTAAATAACAGTAATTAAACACGAAAATGCTCTCTAAATGGGTGTGTTAAATCTTCATTTTCTTAAAATATACTACATATTGACAAGACTTGCGGACCTTAGACTGAGTGTTTGGCTAATAAGTATCTTCACTGTTAGCTGTTGTAAGTACCACCCAAACAGATTACAGTGACTTTCCAATCATTGGATAGGACGAGTTATTAGACAACGCTCGTGTTCGACTGAATTAATATGAATGGAATGCATAAATCGAATAACTTAACGTGTAGATAAATTTTTGTTGAATAAAAAATAAAAGTAGAAGCTAGTTTTTACGAATCGTCGCAGTAGACTTCGTTTTCGTCTGGTTAGCAATATTTTAAAGGGCAACGAATTTCAAGAGTTATTTTGACAAGCTTCGTTAAAGGAAAATCAAGTTCTATTTTTTTTTCTAATAAGAAGAGGGGCATAAAATTGTTAATGTTTGACAAGAGAACGTGTTGGAGAAAGATATCATCAGAGGATGCTTAAATGACACGAATTATGGAGAATGTTTTCATGGCCTATATGTCATATGTCTCAACACTATTTTCCTGCTAGATGGTCATTTTTGTTTAGCAAGCTTAATAACAAATCTAGTATGCTCGAAATCCTCCGTAAGATTACGTACAAATATCGTATTGGCATGATGTTGCGAATTCATGACATAGAAATGATGCACAAATTAGCTAAAGTGATTAAAATATATTTCAGATGCATAATAACAATTACCTGTCTACTAAATTTAACACCTTTTTCACTAGCACTTTTTAAAACTGTAATTAGACAAAGATAAATATCCTTTTCAAAAAAAATGAAATTAACTTTCTCTTCATATCTTCTATGAACTGATAATATTTTCAACATTATAGATTTTTTAATATTGCATATTTGTTGTGCATATCATATTCAATGTGTTTTATGAATCGAGTCTTTCTATATGTCCAAACGCATAATCTTCTTTAGTTAACCCTTTCTAGGACCGTGGGAAGTATGCTTCCCACCAAATTTATCAATCTTTGTATGAAATTATGTAGGTTGGCATAAGTTCTGACAAAGTTTTTTAGTAAGTCAGAAACTTAGATGCTTAAGTTCTTTATCTGAGATAAAATGATGTGTCTTGATTTGTTACTTAATTATTAATGAATCAAAGCTTATTAGATAAATGAATCAAATTAAATTTATCTAATAAGCTAAACGAATCCCTTTTCTTATTCTAATTCAAGTCTAAAAATATTTTAACATAATATGACTAGAAGAAAATGGCCCTTTAAAGGATTAAAATATCCTACAATAATGACTCAGAAAAATAAGCATAGCAAGATAATATTGCAACAAGTATGTACTATGATTACACTTTTCTAATAACAAACAGCAAAACAAAATCGCGTTTGGTAGACTTTTTTTCTTCGAATAGTCAAGTTTCACATTATGTAGTTACCATCAAATATAACATTACATCTCACACTTTCAAAGGCTAACATTTAAAATGCATCTCAGTGACTTTATTTGGTATTTTGTATTATCTCACAAAACTTGTCCATTCATTATCATTATTTATCAAAAGCGCTTTATATTTTCGAAGGAATTGTATTAAGCATCATTTTTCTTTATTAACACTTAAAAAATATTATTTGGGCAATGTACGTAAGTTTCAATTTTTTAACAGTTTTTTTTTTCAAGAATGTCGTAATTTTTTTGCAAATGTGATAGATTAAATGATAAAATACTTTATTCTCTTTGGTTTTGAAAATATAATTTGATAATCACATTTATAAAGCCAAGATAACATGCATCATGATATTGTATGAATTGAACAGTGCTTATTATCTTGTTTGTTTCCTCAATATTCTAATGTACATTAAAACGTCATAACCTGTCCAAAATATGATGCAATTTCCAAAGTGACGTGCATACAATTGGAATATAAAATTAAAAATTTAATTTTGTGCATCAATAATTAATAAAGTAATAATAATTTAATAAAGTAAACTGCGTTATTAATAATTGGTGTTTTGAAATGTCATTCAACCAAATGCAGTTGTAAAAGCAACACTTAGACAAATATTCGATAGAGTAATGATATCCGGGGATTTTTCTCAAATTTAATAATGCAAATAGAAATAAAACACTTTGGCCAAATATTTTATGCCATTTGAAAGAGAATTATTATTAGATAATATTTTTAAATTTTTTAATAAAATTTTGTGTATTTTCAAATAATTGAAATAAAATGTCTTGTTGACAAAAGAGGTCATTTACGCCACCATTTGCACTTTGCATTTAATGAGGCGTTGAGATTCTTGAAGCATCTCACGAGGTGTTTCTGAGAAGGAATTTAGAGAAGGAATTGTGCCTCAATGTACAGCCGCCGTTCAATTTTCACGCTTCAAAAAAATGAAGTGCCATTAAATTGCCTTTTACGTCAAATAGCCAAAGGAAATTTTTAAAAATAAGAAGTGTGAAATAAAATAGAAAACCATTTATGAATTATTATTCAATATAATACAATGAGCATTTTTTTTTCAAAAATAAATGTACGATTCAAATTGTCGAATGGTCGACGTTTCGGAATTATTAACTCACGAAAGCGTTAAAACAAAGCGAATTTTACTGAAAATGGAGAAGTCAGAGGAAACTTCCAAACTTAATCATGCTTTTTGAATTGCGGAAACAGTGATATTCTTTATGTTATTACAATATTTGTTGGTAATGCTGACTGTTTCGGAAAAAAAAACCCGTTTTTTTGTTACCATTATTAAATGGGCTTATCATAAATAAAATTATTTATTTATTGTAAAGTGATCTCTAAAAATGTTTTTTTTCATTCTCGTTTCCCTTAAGGTAAAAAAAAAAATGTTACAAAAGTTCGTCACATAAATAACTACAATTAATCTTATCCATAAATAATTTATTAACTTTTCAATCTACAGTATCTTGAAAGCTGTTGCAAATGCTTTGTATGCAGAAACGTTGAGTAACATGCTCTAGTTTGATTTAAAATTTATTCTCAATTAAGGTTCTCTATCTGAATGCCAATGCTATGAAATGCCAATTTTTTTAAAAATATATGTTGCAATTTTTCAACTGTACTATTATCTGTCACCTGTATTTGAAATCTCTCATTTATTCAGATAACTGAAATTTCTTTTATGGTATGATTTTAGAACAAACAGTAAACTATTTCTTTTTACAATGGCAAATAAAGTTTTAAAAATTTTTTAAAAAATTATGGCACTCGAATATGCATTTAACATAATTTGCATATTTATTGCACAGAAGCTATATTTCATTCGCATCCTTTACTATTATTCATTTATTTTATTGATAGGATTGACCATAATTAACACATTTAGGTTAAATATCCATTATTCAATGACTGTAATTTAAATGATGAAATAAAACCTCCTACTCCCTTATTACCATGCAGACCTTACAGTACAGTTTCCGGGATTAGGCATAAAAAGTGGAGGTTGACATTTGCATAAAAAAAACCGCTACTCCCAGAGAAATAAGACGCTTTTAAATGAGTAATGAAACCACTGTGTGGTTTTTAAAATCACACCAAGTCCTTAATAATTAATCAGTAAACTGTGTGTCAGTATATTCTGGAATTTTAAATTCATGAAACGGAGTTCAATTAAATTTAAAGATCCATGAATCTAAATGATGTATTCCTTTATGAGCTCTGGTGCAATGGATAAAATGCAATTTCGAGTAATGTCACAATGTAGTTAGCTATTGTCGAAATCAATCGCTTCTTGATCCGAAAGATTACTAAACCATCACAAAAACTCGAAAGAATAGTACTCTACTATTCTTTAATGTCTATCGGAAAATGCATCACAAGCATAAAATCAAAAGCTACTTTCGATAAGATGTTGGGCTGGGTTTTATGACAGCCAGATATGGCCATGGTGTGCCAAACGTATGCCATTTCCTGCATGAAGAATGAGGCACAGGAAATCAATTTGTGGATAAAACAACGTCGACGTAGTAAAGATCTTGTTCCTTTTAGCTTCAATGCAGTTGCGTTGGAAATAAGATAATAATAAAAAAAATGGTCCATTAAATATCGCGGAAATTGCTTCTCGTGATGATTATGACACTATGTAATGTCAGTGGGAGCATAGCTCCATAATGAAATGTTTGGGTGAGAAAAGTGTTATGCTGAATACCAATTCATTCTCATTTTCTTTTATTTTAATTTGAAATGGCATTTTTACCTCCTTTTCAGAAACATCCAAACGCATTTCTTTGCCTAATTAATTACGCCAGTTTATACATACTTTAAAAGAAGGAAATTAAATGTAAAAGGCAAAAAAATTAAAAAGTAATCAGCAGAAACAATTTTTTGGTAATGCTTTTGGTGTTTTTTTAAAGATAATATGTGATGTTTTGAAAGTTAAGCTTTTTTTTCTGTCTTCAATCGAAACTGCTTTTATAAACACATACAAATTAACATCAAAATGAACAAACAGTGTGGTCTCGATGGAAAAAAAAAAAAAAAA
Organism: Argiope bruennichi; assembly: GCF_947563725.1. Taxonomy (NCBI): domain Eukaryota; kingdom Metazoa; phylum Arthropoda; class Arachnida; order Araneae; family Araneidae; genus Argiope; species Argiope bruennichi. Next base: position 108,393,185 of record NC_079162.1, read on the forward strand.
AAAAAAAAAAAAAAACGAAAATAAAGAACTGAAATGAAATACCAAATGAAAACGAAGTTTAAAAGACAGAATGAAAAGATTTGCCTTAAAATCCTATTTAAGATACAGAAAGTTATCTATAATACATAAAAGACAACATTCTTTAGCTTTTTAAATGGATAAATAAAGGCTCCAGACGCAAGGTGTTTTTTCTGTCTATTAATGTCACTTTCTTTGATCCAGTTAGAAAAATCAGGAATTGGGGAGAGACAAAAGGCATTTTTATTTTCAAATTAGAATTAAAAGTTTTGCTTTAAAATAAGAATCAGAAATTATTTTATCTTGTAGTTAATTAAAGCAATTCACGAAAATGCCTTTTTTATGAATACGTGGACTACTGATTCCTTTTCCATAATTTTAATAATAGGACTCTTTTTTTTAATTCTTACTTTATCTGTCTTCTATTAGATTCAATTATATGACGCACTTAAAATCCAAGTTTTTTTTATAATTTAGTTTAGTTTATGCTAGAATACTTAAATATATATATTTAACAAAGTTTTTTTTTTAAAAAAAGCTTTGTCCATAATAATTTTTAATCATATAAAATATTAAATATAAAGACTGATTAATTTTAAGACATTTAGAGACAAATAACCTTCGATTGATAATTTCGAATTGATTGATTTCGATTGATAATTTCGAATTCATTGATTTCGATTGATAATTTCGAATTCATTGATTTTGATTGATAATTTCAAAAATAATCTTCGATTGATAATTATAAATAATTTTCGAGTGATTAAGGATATATATTCCTAATTAATTCCTTCTGGATTATTTTTAATATATTTATATTTATAATTTTAGGTTTAGATACAACGAATGCAGCTCACAAGAAACAGATATTTGAACTCCTGAGTGCTCTTTGCGTCTACAATAGCGATGGTTACCAAAGAGCTCTCGATACTTTGGAACATTATCGAGTAAGTTTGCTTTATTTTATTTTATTTATAATTTTAAATTTATTCTAAAATATTCATGGTGAAAGGATATAATTCATTCTTTAATAAAAAAGAAGAGCTTATAAAGTTTTCTAAAAAATATTTGAAATATAAGTATTTTTAGCATATTTAATGTGCTACTAATCGCTATTGTTTATGCATATTGAGTTACGAGTTTCATTTTCAATTTTTTAATGTATTTATAAAACATATTCTGTGTTAAAAAATATTCTGCAATTTTTATATGCGGCTGCTAGAAATATCCGCGAGTATCATCTGTATCTGATGTCACATTTAAATGTTTTTCAAATTTAAAGAAGTTACCCTCATATAGCAACTATTTTTGCCTTTAAACAATTGCTACATGTGTGGATCTTGTTTCAGATTAGACAACAAAAATATATTCTAGAGTTAAAGCAAATTTCTGAAATTAAAATCCTTAAGGAATCCACCTTATCTTCCTCTGAAGCAAGCGATTTTTCAGAAATAGTAGCATGTTTAATGACTTGAATGTTCTCGGTTTATCTGTATTCATATCTAAAATATCGGAACAATTTATTATACAATTTTCGCTACGTTTAAAACTCAACAAAAAGAAAAATTCTGTATTACTACCATGCCTAGCATATAAATCGACAAGGCCCAACCCAATGATTAATTAATCACCTCGGTGTTTTAGATAACTTAATTCATCAAATCATGTTATCGAAGCGATCTTAACACCTTTTCAAATTAAAAACTTCTTACTTCTAGATGTTTCATTATTCAACATGAACTTTTTTTGTGAGCCAGATATCGAGTTTTTGCATAAAAACTTCTAACCTTTCTGCACTCTGTAGTATCTTTTTTACTTCCATTTACCATTAATTGTATTAAAAAAAGAGAGTAAATAGTTGGTTCTGACCTCAGATGTGATTTCATGATATTATTTGAGGCCATTAATATTTCTTCAATATTTTCTTAAAAAATAGCTACGAAAACTATCTTAATTAAGATATTTCAATAAAATTCTAAAAGCCATTAATTTAAATTGATGTATATTTTCCATTCATCATTTAGTCGCGCTTCATCTGCATGCTTTGTTTTTCAATGATAATGCGCATAAATGATCACGGGAAAAGGTTTCAACTATTGTAAATACAGGATTATGAAAGATTTTTTTTTTTTGGACCGAAGAAGGAGTTGCACATGCCAAAAGATTGAGACATGCTACAATAAAATAAGGCAATACACAAATAAAAAATAAAAGTAAAAATGTAGAATACTTTCTTTTTAGATATTCTCATTAAAACAGATTCGACTATAAATCATGATAAACACTTAAAGATAACTTTATAACATACATTAACTTAAAAAGAAAAATGAATTACTTACAAAGGGAATCAGCTGCAAATTCCAGCTGTTTCCCCATTGGCATTTCTTTCCTCCTCAGCTCTGTACGGCTCTGTCAACAGGCGGCAAAGTAAAAGGGGGCCCAGTAAAGTGAATCGAGATGAATCGATATACCACAACAGCAGATCTTCATATTTTTTTTTCAAACTGGCCTACGATTAATACGAGTTTTATTTGTTATTGTCAAAACAAGCGTTGACAGAGTTTTAATTTCATATATAATGTGTAATGAATTATTTTAAATATACATTTAAAACTTTGGTTTGCATAAGAATCACAAGAATCGCATTCCTCTCTTATTCGTATACATAGTGCCAATAAATAGTCATATCCTTACATCTGATGGCACGTGCAGTAATTAATATGGAGTTTTTAATTTTTTTCTGAGCTAGCATGATTTAAATCTGTGAAATAAAATAAAATCTTAAATCTTCAAAGCTCTTAAATACTTTAAAAGAGTGAAAGTAGCTTAGCGAAAGTCTTTGGCGCCCGTAGAATGAATTCTTAGAATGATCGGTATGAGTGGCTTAGCAAGTATAAATGGTTCCCAGGATATATCATTTTTTTACCCCTTCATATTTGACTTTAAATATTAGCATAAAGGCATTAATGTTTTGTTGTTGTTCTTTTCATTAGACTTCTATGAAGTGAGTTCCTATTCCTGTGATACCGATAAAATACTACATGGAAAACAATTTTTCAAGCTACAGGATATCTTTCAAAACAAAAAAGCACACGACATCACAACATAACACGACATGCAGTTAGTTGATAGATGATATCTCTATGACTTTCATTATGAAAACAGTAAGGGCTTGATTCCACTTTCCAATGTGATATTCCACTGATCTGACGTAGTGTAAACGCTAATCTACATAGTTATAATAATTCTTAATTATTTCTAATGCTTAAGGTGTTAATATATACAGAAAATAACAGCAGATACTCTTATGTTTGAACACCACTCTTTCCTGGCAAAGGTATATTTCTTAAAACAGTGTCTGCTGAAAAGTACGCGTGACACGGATGCATCATATAAATGAAAATATGCCTGTTCTAAGAATTGAATCGGTTTTCGGTTTGTAGTAGCCAGTAAAGAATTTAGCATTCGAGAACAATTTTTACGTCTGGGCATAAAAATTGAAACAAAGCACTTTGATTGAGAATATTATTACTAGTTTCTCTTACTCTCTATAATTCCAGATTTGCATAACATGAACATCACACGTCATTGTATTCTTGCTGAAATTAATTAACGCAAAATTCCAAAACGAGAACATTATTTGTATCGATTAATGCAGAACTCGATATGGAAATTTGAAATGGAATTATTTCATCCTTGCATGATGCACGTCAAACGCGCCATTCTAGTTTTGAATATTTTACATATTTAAAAAAAAATCATGCCATGACATCATTACACAATGTAAAACATAATGCAGTTAGATGTTGGGTTGCCATTCACGTTTGTCATGCAACTATGACGTCATGTGAATTCACTTCATTCGTTTAGAAGTGTAAATTTCAATCCTCAAAGAAGAGTATTATAATATTAGTTTAATACTCTTTAGAAGAAAGGAATATTTTTGAAAATATAGAAATTTATTCAAATATTTGGCTTTTAATGTTTTTTATGTATCCTTATCCTTTTTATTTTCGAAGCATATCCTTTTTATAAATTAACAACAAAATTTATAATGATTGCTTTTTTACATTTGTAATAATTGCATTACTTTTTTAATTATTGCATTTATGCCTAATTATTGCTTCAAGACTACAATCTCATCTGGCTTGATAAAAAGCGTAGTCATCTGAAAATGATGGTAAATGCATTCTTCGAAACATCTGTATGCAGACAAGATTATAGTAGGATGGCATTCAAATATTAAATCAGATTGATTTGAAACTGAAGTTAAAATTATAAATTTTCAAGAAATTTTCAATTAGCAAAGCAATTATCTTTTCCATGTGACTAGTTTTTTTATAATCTGACTACCTAATTCGGAGATTTTTACCTTTGTTCGTTTGTAAACCTAACTAAACATTTGTAGGACAAAAACCCTGGTAAACCGTGTATTAACAAATGGTTAATGAAAAATTCTTAATTTATATAGTGTTTGATTAATTTTACTGATATTTTTATATGATAGTTTTCTTAATTTTTGAATTTTAAAATTAGAGATATGACAAAATAGTGTTCTCATTCGGTATAGAAGTTCGTAATTTAGGAAGATCAACTTTGAGTTGTAGCTTTCTATTTTCGTTATTTTTTTTTCTATTCTTTAGTTTGCTTTGATACATCATTTTTGCTTTCTTACTTCATTTTTCTTAATTAATTAAGTTCATTAATCTTTTGAATAATTTAGAATTTCATTATTTTTTCACATTATTTTTCAAAACTCGCATTTTTTAAATGTGCGAAATCATGTTGGAAACTCCATTTTAAAATATTTAGATCACTATACAAATCAAGTTAGCACAGTACATAAGTGCATTTCTATTCGTATTAAGTTAGTACGCTAGATTGGGGATGGGTCTGTAATTGTTTTGAGTTAATAAAAAACGGAAGAGTTAATTCAAAAATTTAGTCTAGATTTTGCACTTTAATTAAAAATAATTATTAAAAATAAATTGCTAAAACTCAACATTTAATTGTTATTCATTGAAACATGAATCAGGTGCCAAAGTTAAAACGTCCGCAATTTTTTTTTCTTTTTCTTTCCAGGCTAGCAAGAAAGAAAGGTACCGTTTCAAGGTCGTAGTGGACGAATTGCGCAGTTCCTCTGATTTGGATTACCTCTCGGCTGTAGTCGCTTTTGTCAACTGCACCATCATATCATCTAAGTCATTGAAAGACAGGATTCGTATTCGGAATGAATTCATCGGTCAGTAAATTTATATGTCACGTCATTTCCAGCAGATTCGCTCTTGTTTCAGTTCAATAATAGCAAGGAAACCAGGAAACTGAATCGATCACGGGATTGTTTGTAGTCTCAAGGAAACATTTGCGAAAGTAATATACTAAAAACAGTTCCAACTTTGATATTTAAGAAACGTGTGAGAGTTTGTTGATGATGTTCAATGCCGATAATGTATATATTAAACTTAAATCAATCTATGATTTATTTATTATTTTGAGAAGAACTTTCGATGTCCATTGGAAAACAAATTTGTCATTCAGTGATTCAGTTATCAAATACAATATTTCGCTTTTTCATTTGAGAAAAGAATTATACTTATTTTCTCAAGTTTTACGATAAAAATGTACTAAAAAACGTTTTTGATTTGAAATGGAAATGATTAGTAGGGAAATGACAATGGTAATTTCCCATTTAGTAAAATAACACTATTAAAGTAGTCCTTGTACGTTATTTTAAGGAATACGTAACTTGAAAATTCGAATTTACGAATTCGAAATTTACGAATTTTGCCTATTAATCACTGTTAAACGTATTCCGCTTTTAAAAATATTAAAGCCGGAGCCCTGGCATATGAGTAGCGCGTCTTTCCCGTTATCTGGGCGTCCCGGTTCGGGCATGGTTGTCACAAGTTACGCATGAAGTAGCGAAGTCGTACTCTTGGCCCTAGTTGGCGCTACTGAAAAACTAGAGACGCTCACTCGGCTTAAATCGCTGACAGATCTGTCAACAGGCTTGTAAAGTGCCATAAGTAATAACAACAAAAACATTAAACTTGACTTCCTTGGGACTGTCAAACTGCCATAACTGAACATCTGAAGTAAATATTTAATTTACTTCATAAAAAATTTAAAGCTGGATGCAACAATTTAAAGAGAATTTAAGCTCTTATTATAATAATATATACTTTTTTATAGATAACAAATGGTATTAATTTCTTTTCTTTTTCGATAGAAATATTTTTTTATTTCTTGGGATTCTCTTGTCGGGTATTTGTTTGTTTTTCAAAAGCATGTAATCGCTTTTTTCTTGCTCAGGCAATTGAAAGACTGAATCAAAGAAAAGTTTATGTGTCAAATCTGTAATATCGAGACATTCAACTTACAATATTTTTTAGCTGAGTTTTCTTATGTAGTCTTATGCCTTCACGCAGTATTTTCCTCTTCTGTTAGCTACTAAATGATTCTGTCTATGAGTATTGATATTCTTTAGCACGGCAGTTTACCAATCTCGGAATTTAAACAAATATCACACATATAAACCTCACTCTCCTAACTCTTTCATTTGGCACTTCGATTATTTCCGAGTCAAATGAACTGATATACGAAGAAAGATCTTTAAAAAACTTATTTGTGATACTTCAAGAGAAATAACTCATCTTTGTAATATATATGATAAATCAGAATAATCTTTTTTTTATTTGTCAAGATTAAATTTTTACTTGCCTAGTTTAAATTTTAAGGAATGACATTCATTAATAACTGCACAATAAGAAGGGGGGGGGGAATGGTATAGATTTCTGTTGCAAATTCGGAAATAAATTCAGTTTGATCACCAAATTCTTCGAAATAGCGCCAATATGATGTGAGAGATATTTTATTTAAAAGAAATAATTTGAAAAATTAATATGCTTTTAAGTAAAAGTTGGTTTATCAGACAAAAAAGATGCAAGTATAAAGTCTACATTGAAGAAAAACAATGTTGTGTATGTATTATTTGAAGATAGGATAAGTAGCATTTCCTTTCAATAACTGTTTGAAACTCCATTCTTAACGAAATTTTTGAGTATCACCTGTGATAAAAATGATTTACGTTTGGTCTTCATAATAAGAGACTTTATGGCGGTACCCCTTCCTGAAATGGATAAACAGGATATAACTACTTTCCCCCATTGTTAATATTTTTAAGAACATGAAACTGTTGTAGTTCATATCTACACCAAGAAATTTTACTTAAAAGTGTGACAGTTGTTGATTAAAGTATTTAAGCTTCCAAAATGCAATATATATAATCATAATATATATTTATATATATTTAGAGTTCGGTGAATTAACTTTATTTTACAATTTTCAATAGGTTTGAAGATTTTGGATGCTATAAGCAGACTAAGGTAAATTTTTTTTGTGTTATTTACATCGCTTATTTTAAACAGTACATTTGTTTCGAAAAAATTTATTTATAATATATAGAAATTTGCACATCAAGCAAGCACAGTTTGCGAGTGCAACCACACAAATGTTCAGTGTACACATATATTTATTGCTAGTCTACAGATAAGTTAAAGTGATGCATGTTTTTTTTCTGGCAGAACTACTTTTGCAGAGAGTACAGATAGCGAGTTGTTTGTGCAATTGGATATTTTTGATGAGCATAGAATATCCGATGAATGCCAATCTACTGGTCCTAATGGAGTTGATTTAAATAGCCATCAAGATGTGTTTTATGCTATACTGAGACAGGTAAGTAGTGTAACTAACATTCTTTCAATTGCTTTAATGCTTTTTTTTTTTTTTTACTGATAATGCATTTTTTGGGGGTTATCTTAAATCATTTTATTTCATTCAAAAAATTTAATAGAAATTTTTTTGAAAAATTTCTCTGTTTTCAGTTATAAAAAGTGGCTTGCATCTAATTTTTAATCTGATCAGGAATCAAACTAAACTTTTTATGTTTAATGTTACTAAAGTTTCGTAGGTATTGCAAAAAGTTTTCTGAATATTACCAAAATTTTAATAAAAGAACTGGACTAGTCTAATATATTTTAAAATTTTCTAACGTCACAAAAAACAGATAAATATAAATTATAGTGAATTCTTTTGTGCATTGTAAAATATTCGAGAATCCAGGAGCAGAACACTTAAATTTAAGTTTTTGGGGCAAATGATAATTTAAATATTATATTTTTGTGAGGATATATATGTACTTAAGATATAAATTAAAGTAATATTATACATCTAAATATTGGAAATAATTATTTGTTCTAATTTCAGTTGGCTAAATCCTTCCTAACATAATATTAATTGAGAGGCATAAGTATAAAGCAACATACTTATCATGTTATATCAATCTTTGAAGAACTGCAAGAGTGTAAATGTTGGGAGAGAACAAAATAATAAGTTTGCGTGGTATATTATTTCAGAGTTAAGTCGTATAAATATAAGGTTGCCTAGCTTATTAAGAACACGGAGGAACATAACAGGCAACGCTTACTAGATAGTTGCCTTTCCGGAATAGCTGAAAAATCATTTTAGTATACTTTTAAAAAGTTTCGGTTTCCAAACGTTATTGCTTTTTTGTTCTTTTTCATGAACCTCATCCTATATTATTTCATATAATAAAATGAGGTATTAGAAAAATCTTTATATTTATAGTTGTACATGTTAAACGGTTTTAACTATTTATTTCGTTATAAGTAATTATTATAAGAAAAACTTGAAATTTACTAATCAAATAATAGCTAAAAATCTAACCAATAAAAATATTTACAGGTTGCTGAGACTCCACAAGAAGTTCCTTTCCTGAGTATTTTGCAGCACCTACTTCGTGTAGACACATCCTTACCAATATCTGACATTATTTGGGACACTGCCGAAAAACTCGTTCATCGAGCCACTCTCTGTGAAACAAAAGAAGACTCGGAGAAACTTTTAAGAGCTCCAAGTTATCATCACAGTTTGAACAAATTACTCCGGGGACTTCAGGAAAGTGGAGGGCGCTGTCTATGTTCTTGCCATAACAATGGAGATATTTCAGGCGCTCCAGCAGATAGCAGAACACGAAAACGGACTCCTCTACAGTTATCCTTTGGAGCACCTGAAGGTTCCAAAACTCCTGGTATACTTAGCCCTACAAATTCCTCAATGGCTTTTAGTCCAGAACTATTAGCAACATTGTCCAGAGCAATTTCACCGCCACCGAAACTCACCACTACTCCTGCTCCTCCATCTAGCGGTGGCGCTCCGCCTCCACCACCACCAGCGGCACCTCCACCACCTCCTCCGCCACCAGGTGGTGGAGGACCACCACCTCCTCCGCCACCGCCACCACCACCTCTTTTAGGAGGGCCTCCGCCTCCACCTCCACCTCCTGGATCACCTCGTGCTGTTTTTACGAAGCCTTTGACTCCCACTGCCGAAGTGCCTGAAGTAAAACTACCCCAGCAAGCTACCCCCAAGCCGAAAAATAAGATGAAGTCTCTGAACTGGACAAAGATACCAAGTAACAAGGTGAGAATCATGATACTTTTGCAACTTTTAATAATCATTGAAATTATGCTTCAGTTTTATAAAAATGATACATAGAATTATCGAATCAATTTTGTTATTTCTGTAAAAGTTAAATTCAAAGCAACCAATTTCAAGAATGAAAATATTAATTTAGAAAAAAATGTATTGTTTCATGCATTATAGATTGTTTTCAATCCAAAGAAATCTACAATATTATCTATTAATGTGCAGTGAATTAACCTTCCTAAAAGTTAAAAGGCAATGCTAGCATGATTATGAGATTGCGTTTCTATCACTGAATGCTAAACACACACACACATGATGTAAAAGGAATTAATTTACTACGTAGATGATAATAACTAAGCAATTTATGAGTTATAAGTATTCATATATACAAAATAAAGGACGTGACGGCGTGTGGGTAAAATCTCGAGTTCGGATCTGAAGGAATCCTGTTTTACAATTCGATTCCACCAAAGAGCTGCCGTTGATGTGAGGTCTGTACATGCCAAATCACCACAGAGCTGTTGTTGATGTGGGGTCTGTACATGCCAAATCACCACAGAGCTGTCGTTGATGTGGAGTCTGTACATGCCAAATCCTTTGGGATCAAATACTCCTCACTAGGAAAGCGCACAAGGAAGGCCTGCAGAAGGAAGGCCTGGCTTGGCACCACTCTGCCGTCCGATCAAATTGCGAAATTCGTACTGAAATAGTATTTGTGTTGTTTCAAAATGGATCTTAAATATAACCAACTAAACTAAGCGACTTAATTCTGCCATTTTCTCTATTATCCAATTAGATTGGCTCTTTTGTGTTGAAAATAGGTCGTACTTTTATCTCTTGCGATATAGATTCTCTTTTCTCGATACAGTGCGTTGTACTTGCACTTATTCGTTCTTTAGATAATAATTTTTATTTATTGCTTTGTCAGAATTTCTTTACACATATATAATTTCATTTGTTTTATCGTTTTCACTTTAAACATGAGTAAAAGCTAATTTTCAATAGAATACACTTTAATTTCGAATGTTTAAAAATCCAGTCATTCAACGCATTCTATAAAATTATTCCTAAACTAATTCATTTCTTAATATACGATGCTTTTGATTTCTCGAGATTAATGAAATTACGTTGCAAGGTATTAAAATTGCTTTATTAAGATTGAATGGATTAAGATTCCATTTGCATTTTGAAGTATTTATCTAAACGAATAATTATTTAACTGAATGTCAATAGTAAATTGTTTACAATTTTCGAAACAAACTCCAATATATAACTTATCCATTAACATCGTATTTAAATATAAAATTGACTCTTAAATTAAATAAAAATAGATAGTCATTTGTAATAATAGTTTAAATTCATATTATAGCCCATAGCTTTTTTTTTCATTCGCAACATCCTTTTCGGAGAAAATATAAGGTTCCTTTGTTGTACTTTTATACGAAGAATAGTGCCGCGACTCCAAAATTCGATATCAAATAAGAAATTCGATAACAAATAGGTAACGATAAATAAAAAATAAATTAAAATTGCTGTTTAGTTGAAAGGTTTCATAGAAAATGGTTTTATTTATAATTTTTGAATACAAAAATTTAAGAATTTGAATAAAGCAAGCATTGTAATATCTTTTGCAAACCGGATTTTATCTGAAACGACCCCTTTCAGAAAATAGCATTCACTTTAAGAATTTTTTTATACTTTTCAATTTATGATGATGAGACAAATAATTATCCTCTTAACTATTTTCTTTTTCAAAGTGCCTTTATAGCAGCGCTTCTTAAAAAACTGCCGGCCGCTATCCCCAAAAGAGGCTTGCAGTAGAATATTAAGTTCGCGAAATTTCATACGGGATGTTTTCTTTTCAGATGCTTCCAAAATTTGGAATCAAAAGTAATAAAGAAAAAAAAAAGAGTTTCAACTTGGAAAATTTCATTAAAATTTTATAAATAATATTTTTGGTCCAATTTCCTTGTTAGCAACTTTGAAGTCACGTCGAAAAGTTTCAGAAGGATATCTAATTACTAAGTTTTCTCCAACCAAAAGTGGATCGTAAATTAAGAAAATTTAAAAAGTTTATGCTCTGCGGCATAATTTAATAAACTTTAGATTTGTAATTTTGTTAATTCATCCCATTTTTTTTTTCCTTTGTAGGTTGTCGGACGTACCAACTTGTGGTCCCTCATCGCTAAAGCTCATGATGGTAGCCCTAACAATTTGGATTTTGAGACAATGGAAGGCTTGTTTTGCCAGCAAAGTATGCTAAACGGTCAACAATCACCAAGGCTCGGTACCCGAAATGACAAGAATGGAAGGGACAGTCTTGACAGAAAAAAGAGAGAATCCTCAGAGGTGAGTGACTGGAAAATAATTGCAAATCGCAGAACCAGACGAACCGGAAGGAAAATTTCTTAATTTGTGACATTATTTAACATGAGTTTTGACGCTGGCGAGGACAAATTTCTGAGAAACGTGTCAAAATGGACAGAATGAGGAAGTTTAGTGTAAAGAGAAAGCTGTCTATGAGAATTGGTTTCCGCAGCTTCATTGTGACACAAACGTGACAACCACTGCTGAAATTCTTTCCGCTGACAGAATCAGAATGACATTTTTGAAAATTATTTTCAATAACATCTTTTAGTAATTTTTACTTACCACAACGTGGTAAAATACTTATTACTTTGAAGAAACTTTACATTACGAGTTTCGAAGGGAAAGCGTAAGTTAAAAGGTCACATGCAAATACCGTCGGCGAATGCAATAGAAAGTTAATTGTAGAAATTAACATTCACGTTAATGATCAGTTGCTATGATTAAGCAAATTTTCCCCTTACTTAATTATAGTTTAGCTACTAAAATAGTAAATTTGTTGTTTTGTCAAATTATAAATGGATATCGCACTTAAAAATGTTATCGCTCATATAAATTCAACGATTATTTTTTATTTACTAGGCTTGACGTAAAAGGAACATTGATCGAGATTTTAAGCACTTATATGAAGATTTATTAAAACACTTTTGTATTGTAATTTTTAGCACAGATATGCGCAGATATGATAAACAGTGTGATAAAAAAATTCCGAACTACTTACCTTTGTTATTTAAGTTATTTTATGTTGTATTTACCTCTAGATTTCAAGATATGGGAGGGTTATTTTGGAATAAACTTTGCAGTTTTGAACTGCAATCGTATAACGAAGACAGTACGTGAGGTTGTACTCCATTCTCCAAATTTCTATGCCACGTTCGGTGTGAAAATGTTAGACCTTCGATGCCGAATTTGAGTACATCAACCTCACATGTACGGCGAATTTTTACTGGAATTGGTTTATCGAATCTCAAGTATCCCAGAAAGTGACTTAAATGTTCTTTTGCATGCTACCTTCACTTTTGTGACACTACGATATTGAATCGTAGGCGCTTAATCATCGCAAAACGCGCTCGCAATTCCTTGAAATGCACGCAGTAATTTTTACAACTACTATTTCAAATAGCGTCTTATATGTAAGTACCACTGTTCCTGTTTATATATAAACTTATTGTTTTGCACCAGCTTTTCTTAATATCAGTTATAAGAGGTATGGTTCTTTGGACCTAATGTACTCAGATCGATGATTCTTCTCCACAATTTGTCTGGAGATATCCAGATACAGTGCATAATAGAAAGGATCGTGCTGAAGTTTTCGATCTACATTTTTCATTAAAACTTGTTTTGCCTTAGCTTAACCAAATCTGGCTCTTATGCATTTGAAAGCTAAACGAGCAACAACCCAACTATATCTTTGTAAGAAATTTGTGAACATTTCCTATTTTACTTACCAGGATGCTTTACAAGAGCTTTCAATAAGGAATTTCTTTGACAAGAACAGAAGTTAACAATGATGCTTCTGACCTGCTTCTATACCTGCTCACATGACCATATTCACTCAGAAGTAGTTTTGGTCAAAAGTGTTCGACGTCCGGCTGTCCAGCTTTTTGACAGACAAAGTTTCAATATTGATTAGTTTTTATTTTATTAGTTTCCGAACAGTGCTTGAAAACTTTAACGACTGTAAGACCAATATTAAACGAATTAAAAGTTTTATTGTACTCAAAAGTTTTTTTTTTTTTTTTTTTTTTTTTTTTTGTGAGTGTGGATGTTTGTGAGTTGAAGCAAAACCGAGAATAAATGAATTAGACTTTATGAATGCTAATGAACAGCCCGTTTCGGACTATTATATTTATGCTCTAAGCTGCTATGTGTAATAATAGCTTTTAATGGCTGTTAGCTATAATTTATCTCACGATCTAGAACAAATATTTTTAATACGCACTTGTTTCTTTTTCTGAAATTTGGGTCGGAATTTCAGATTGTATATACTGAATAGAAAGCGTATTAGTTATACTATCATTTAATGTGTCAACTGCTGCGACTGTAGCGCAAAGGCATCTGCACGTAACAAAAAGAATGCTTGCTGTGTACATCGAGTGTATTCACGGCGCCCTCTCATGGGAAAATGAGGAACTAAGATTTTCTATCTCAAAAGTTATAAGAAGTATCGAAAAAAGAATTAGAAATTAGAATGTTATACAGCATTACCGATTCAGAAAGGGATGATATTCTATGCACGTGCCTAACCTTAAGGAAAGATTGGGGATTTTCATTCGTGCCATATTATTCTGGCAGGAGAAAAATGTATTCGAGTACTGAATATTACTTTTTTGCAATAAAAATAACACTATCACTGACAGAATCTGGTATTTAATCATTAAATTAACTGAGGTTATAATAATAATTTATCATTTTCCTGTACCTTTTTCCGAAGTTAGTGAAAAATTTTATCGTTCCGTACGTATCTTTGAAATATAAAATTGTTGTATGTGGGTATAAGAAAAAATTAGAAAAAGAATCTTATAACGTAATAGTCTATGATTTTTTTTATTGTGGAAATTATGATTAGCTAATGAACTCAATGGATTTTATTTTAATTGTTGAAATCTAAACTTTTGCAACTGCCCCTCCTAATAAAAATATTTGTTACAAAAAAAAAGCACTACAAAGCAGAGGGCAGAAAAATTGCACTGAATGGATAATCACAGTGAATATTAAGGTTTTATTAGTTTATTTGTTAGAAAATTGAGTTTTATAATTGGTATGATTTCCGCATTCCCTACTAGTATTATTTGGAAGAAAAAATTACTGTCATTAAATAAAAATTGCAGCTTTCAAGGAATATGAAGAATTAGCAGTATATGATGGAAGAATTTATATTATTAAGTAGAATACTTGTAACATATGGGGAAATTAAGTAGAATGCTTGTAACATATGGGGAAATATTTTTTATATATAAATTTATCTATTAAAGAGCCTGGAAAAAATTTAGGACGTTATATCATCGGTAAATAAATATTTCTGAAAGAATGACTGTTTTTTTGACTTGCGAAGCAAATATTATCTATGCATCCACTTCAAAAAGCTTACCAATTAAAGCACTTTAAGGAGGAGTTTCTTTACAAACTTATTTGGCAAAGAAAAATGCAGGCGTACATGATAATTGGCTGAAATTAAGGTCGGAACCACCTGGAGCCATGACTCACAATTATTATATATTTAATAAGAGAATGTGTCAACCTCCCACTAAAGATAGCTTGTATCGAGTTGCCAGCAAAAGACGACGTGACAGGAATCTCAAGACGAAGGATGAATGCTGGCTGACACATACTCTCTCACCCAGCAGGCTGAAATCAAATATGATTCAGGTTTGGGAGAAGTTTATAGAAAGTTTCCCAGTTGGTAAACTTCTAGCCGATGTATAAAAAAAGATTCTAGGTTTGATACTGAATTATGTAATTGCTTTTGACGTGAGCACATAAACGATAAAAATATTAATTTTTCTAAGTCTATCTGTCAAAAGGGTATGCCTTCAGTAATAACAAGAATACTAAGAAACTCTATTCGAGCTTCCAATTATTGATTGAATATAAAAACAGGGTTAGATTTATCCCCTTTTTTAATGTCATGTGAATTTTGTTATATTATTTTGAACTAAACATTTTTTAAGCTTGTTTTTGTGAAGTTTTATATATTATAAAATCTTGAAGAATACCTACCTACTATAACTGGCTGAAATAATTATATTTGTTTTGATTATTCTCAAAGATACATAGAATACTCTTTTTTTGTGAGCGAATTTTTCTAGTGATTATTCTGAAAAAGTATTTTTCTTCATGGCAGTTTTCTTAACATTTGCTTACCATTTTTAGTGTTCTACTTGTATTTTTATTTGGTAGACTTTAGGTACTTTATAGGAATAATGTTTATAGCGAAATAATATTGAAAATAAATGTTTTCAATTCATTCATATGTAATCTATAAGCATTCATCTTTTATTTGGATAGATTTTAGTTTCGTAAACTCATATGAAGCAATTAAGAGACTGCTTTCATTGATCTTCATTGATAATTCAAAAATAATCTTATCAATATGCACAAATTATATGACTGTTGACCTTTATATGATTTAGAAAAAAAGTCTCTTATATCTTGATCGAAAGTAAGTTGTCGTAGGTAAAAGAGGTATATGAACTTTCAATGACTTTTATTAATGCAAAACATAAAAGTCTGCAATTGATAGGATCTAACTGTTCTGTAATAAAACAAGGTGTGTACTCTCTTGTGGTTGGTTGCATAATCATAAGCAACCAACCCACTCTGCACAATGTTTATCAAGTTTATGCTTATATAATTATCAATCTTTTTTATGAACATATAGAAACTTTTTTCAATATCAAAATTATAATATTGTTATGGCATTTTAAAATGTCTGTATACGTTCTTCCAAAAACAAATGAAAATATGACAACTTTCCAACTGTTTTATTGCGATTCTTCACAAATTTTGTTAGTTCTTCATATTTCAAAATGTAAACATATTTCTTCATATTTCGCAGTGAACAGTGCATTTGAAATAAAATATACGTTTGTAGCTACGATCGCTCCTTTGTACTAGATGCAATCTTATTTTATCTAAACTTTTTGCATAATCCCAATGAAATGAACTAAAAAAGTTTCATTCTTTTATTGAAGAAACGTATATGCAATATTTCTCTTAACCATAAAGTAGACTCATTTGTATTCGATTCGATTTTTATCGTTTTCGTCTATTTTGTTTAAATATAGAATTAGAATATCTTTCATTTCTTCGTTGAACCAAAAATAAAAATCAGCAAACACTCTTTTTTCATTGCGACATTGTTTTGATTACGTTATGGACGAGCACTCTTCATAGTGCATAGCTTGGAATTGCTGACGTGGTATTTTATGAGGCGTGTGCCATAAAATACTATGAAGAAATTAACGGTGTAAGCTATATTTTAATCGTATGTAATATAAAGCAATATGACAGATGTTTCTTCCGATCTTTAATATATGTTCGCAGTTACATTAAAATGCCGTTAATTGAAGACTTTGTGCTGCAAAACTGCCAAATCTTGATGCAACAGCTGAAACCATTTGTGACATGACAAAATAAACAACAATCACGTATCATACTCAACAATCTGAGAACAGATGCTAGCTAACCAATGCAAATGTTTTTCGTCAATAAAATGTTTTTGATAATCGCATATAAAACATTTTATTATAACACTGACAATATGCTATTATTTATTAATTAATTTATCATATGCAGAGGGCAATTTAGAATTTTGAAGGGAAGTTGAAGGCCCATTTTAGATATTCCTGAAGAGCATCGTGTGCGCATATTGGTTATTTCTATTCTACTTAATTATGTTTGAAATTCATCTCTTTCTTTCATATGATTTCGAAATTTCAAGAAAACGGTTTACTAAGCTGTAGCCATCGTCATTTTACTTCAGCTCAAAATAATCCATGTGAGAACTGTCCATAGGAGAAAATGAAGCTAGGAATTCAAGACTATACTAAGGCAAAAAATTATCGGGTTGATCAAATAGTCCTGAAGCTGTAAATTAAGTAGTGTATCCTAAGTGAAAAAAGTAATTCCTCTTTCAGTTTTATTTCTGAAAAATAATCTTTCAATGAGATACAACTTAAATCAGATACATTTAAGTGAGATGCAACTTAAGTATTTAGGACTCATACAAATATGTTTATTAAATCCATCTTTTTTTAGTTATTTTTTTCTTACTTTAAAGCAAAATTAACTACTTTAGAAACATCTAAAGCTAAAGAACGCATTTTTTTAATTCCGATAGTATATCATATTTACATGAAGAGGAAATAAGTATAAATCTTAACATAGATAATGCATAATCCCAGACCTTTCCCTGTTGTTTTTTTTGTGTTGTGTGTATGTAGTTCAGAAAACAGTGTTTTTTTTGGGGTTTTTTTTAAGAATTACTTATGTTATTCAGAACTATCTCTTTTTTCTCCACAGCTTCTATCAGATCAACAAATACCAGTAAAAAAAATCCTATCATTTTCAATTAATAGATAATCGAAGCATAAATATTACGTGAAAATTTTATTTATGAATTTATAAAATTTATTTTGGCATTTATAATCTATCAGAATCTGTAATCTATCAGCTTTGAATTTAAAGTCTACGTTTTTAAAATCTGAAACCCTGGAATAGAAATAATTTTTCTGCAAGGTCAGTCTTTATCTTAAACATTCTACTGAAACCCTTTTAGGGAATAGGTTATCATGCTTTATAGAGTGCATAGGCATTGCCCCATAAATTCGCCATATGACGGCGTATTCTTTTAAAGCCAACCATTTGAGCTAATTCTAAGACCTGTGGTATATACATAAGATCTCAAAACCATGTCGATAACAGGATATTTATATTCTATCTGCTCGTTCCAAACACTTTTGCTAAATGTTTTTATAAGTATTTAGTTTTTTTTTGAAGAGTTCTCTGCATTCTAATCATTGCATAACCGAATCCATTTCAGCTTCAGCAGATAAAAATTCGTTACATTTATTCGCAAGATACCTAACCACACTCTCTTATCAATATCAGCGAAACAACCACCGCAAAGCTTAGATGTCAACAACGTACTTTTATTTATTTTGTTAAAATCTATACTTGAATTGGAGGAAGAAGCTATCTCCGTACTAATGCATATCCTCTGATAATTTTCAGCGAATGTCTTCTAAAAACACATTCCTCTGAGAATGGATCGGGAAAAGACATTTTGCAGAGTTAAGTGCATTGTGGTATTCAAGACGATTGCAATAAATAAGCTAAAAACCCGTTTTGTGTACAATGTACGTGTTTCTATATCTTTAGCAATATCATGCTCATAAATAGTCCTGCCAATGACCTCCGTGTCAATTTCCTTCAAAAAACTGAATGACGTCCAGAGTGTGAAAACTCATTTCATGACTTTGGCTAAGATGTTTTGCTCATTAACTTCCATGAAGAATCTGCAAGTGAAGTCGTGAAGCAGACACCTGCTGTCGGGGAACACCTACGAATCCTTGAAAAATGTCCTCCGACTTCGGCGCCAAGGGTAATAGTCCCCAGTTCGTGTCTGCATTTGGCCATCCGATGATAATGTCTCGGCTCGACTTCTGTGAACTCCCACGGACCAATTTTCACCGTCTTATCATTTCCTTGATTGTCTTCTGGTAATGAAATGAACCCGTCTTGTTTGTTTTAGCTGATTTCTTTGGACAACAAATATGGATGGTGTTCCTATGTGGGATTCATTGATCTAGTGTCTATTCCAATGAGATATCGTTGCTGACAGATAAATGTAACAAAGAGGTAAAAAAATCAAAAAAGCCATTTAGTTTGTCCATGCGCTGATTTCAATATTTCTGATAATGGATATTCAACACATTGTTTTTTTTTAGTGAAATGTCTCTATCTTGTTTATTTCAGCTGGTTTATTTGACCAATAAATATGAATGACGTTTAAATGTGGGATTTATTGATTCTAATTTTTCTATCTTATAAGAAATTGCAGCAGATAAATAAATACGGAAGTAACATAAGTAAAAAGAGTACGAAGAGTACCAGGATAAAAAAAATCAATAATCCTGGTACTGGATATAAGAAAAAGTCTGCATTTTGTTGTGTAAGGATTCTATGCTGTTTTGTTGAAATGGTTTATTTGGATAACAAATGTGCATGATGCTTATAAGTGGAATTAATTTAATCTTGGAACTAATTACAATTATATCGAAGCCAACAGATGACTGAAAACCCTTCAGTCGTTTTTAAAAAGCAAATTAATTTGTTAGTGCGTTGATGTCAGTGATTCCAGTGCTTGGTATATGTACGCAGGCTATCTCCAAAAGTATTCACACTTTGAATCATTCAATATGTCTTAAAGTTTCATTACTCAAATTAATACGTTCAGAATCTTGTAAGTTGTCGAAAGTTTAATAAATTCCTAATTAATTTTAAAAATAATATCTCTTATCTTTTACAATTGCAAATGTTTTGCAATTAAAGCGATGCATATTCATAATTAGTAGTCAGCCAACCGTTGTAATTACACTATCCAGCAACTTGCATTCCTTGCATGACAGTGAAACATCATGCAAGCTGAATAAATATTAATTGTGCAAGGTGGCTAATCAGCATATGAAGTAATTAGACCTTTCTTTGAGAATATTATGTTTCACGATGTTTACAACAGAAATGTATTTTGTCACACTTTCAAGAGATATTTGAGAATGAATAATATTGTTTCCAGTTGAATGAAGGAAGCATCTCCTCATTAGTATTTTGACTTAAGATCCTATTTTGACTGAATTTTAATGAAGAGATGTTTAAAAAGAAAAGGCAGCATCCTATCCTACACTCTCTGAATTTATTTTTGCGGAGACATATAAAACATAATTAACTGTTACAAGCAACAAGGCATTCATTGAAAGATAACGCACCAGAATACCATCTGGTAACTTAGCGTCGTAGTTCAATGTTGGTAACGTGGCTTGATCACTTAGCGTTCTCTAA
Organism: Argiope bruennichi; assembly: GCF_947563725.1. Taxonomy (NCBI): domain Eukaryota; kingdom Metazoa; phylum Arthropoda; class Arachnida; order Araneae; family Araneidae; genus Argiope; species Argiope bruennichi. The sequence continues at coordinate 108,413,639 of NC_079162.1, forward strand.
AATTCTGTCGGTTTTATCAGCAGTGCCTGAACTATAATGTCGTCCTTTAACGAGCAGTATCACTTGTCTCTATTACCAAATTTTACAAGAGGAAAATAAAATTTAATTTTTCATAACCGGTAACATTTTTTTTTTTCACTTTAGATATGACTGTGCGATGTCATGTTCATGTTGCGAAAAGTTTAGCATTTCTTTCTTGTTCTATAACTTGGAAAATTGTTAGTTGATGATCATTGTTATGAATTAATTATTGGGGATGTTGTTAGTTATGTGAAGCAATTCGGCAACTATAATACTTTTGATCAAAAAAAAGAAAAAAAGATTTCATTTGCGTAAATTAATTTAAATTATGAGGTTTTGAGTTTTGTTATTAGTTTTAATTTTATTTATGTTATAGTTATTCAAAATGTATTTTATTCTGCTTTAGTGCATTTAATAACGGTCCTCAAAATTATTATTCAACTATTAATATGTGTTATTAACTATTTTATATTATATATTACTATTTAATAAGATATAAGGGAGCATTATTATGCTTATATTTTCTAGATCAACTGCACGAAATTTTAGCAAATAAATGCTATTTTTTTTTTATCAAAGCAGCATTTATTATTCATGATAAGAATTTACGTATATGTTATTAATTTAGTCATTTGCTTTTAAATTGATGAGAATAGTTTTAATTTTAACTGAAATATAGAAATCCGGAGTCATTTGTGTTTCGATAAGTAATCAACGTGAAATAAATTTTGTCAATAACTAATTGAATACATTTTATAAAATCTAAATAAAGCACGCATGACAAAATTGCTATCCCTTGTCTCCTTTTTTTTGAATTCTTTGGGAGGAAAAAGTGACTAGGTTTCCCTTTTTTCATAATGAATTCTTTAATACTTCCTTAATACAACATGTACTTAATAATGCAGGCTTATCTATATAGAGAAAGATAGATGAATTTCTTAAAGTAGTGTAGAGGTTGGATACATGCACAATCATTTACTATTAATTGAAAAAACATTAAAGTGTGATTAATCTTTTGTTTCGAAATGTACGTACTTTTTATAGAGAATGCATTTTTCAGTCAAAAATTACTTCTGAATGGAAAGTTGCATAAAGTGTTAATAAAATTGATAGTTGGAATAACAGGATTAATAAGGTTAAATATAATTCGGATACAAGAATGTTAAATGTATAAAGATGTTAAATATTATTTGAGTCATAAAAATTGATCACCATATTTTTCGTATTCCACAATAGCTCCATCCTTTAAATTATTTATATATCAGCTCTTTCTTCTAAATTAATAACATTAATAATATAACAATCTTTCAGTTATTGATGCTAAATTATAACAATCTTTCAGTTAAGAGTGCTGAAATAGTATAGATGTTGGATACGTGAGCAAGCAAACTTACTTTCAATTGAATAATGTATGTGTAATCTTTTGTTTCAAAATATATCTATTTGCCACAGAGAAAGTATTTTTTTCACTCAAAATTTACTTCTGAATGGAAAGTTGTAAATTATTCTGATAGATACAAAATAGTCATTTTTTTCTTATATATATGCAAAGGATAGCAAAACTTACTATTCGTATAGGTGGATAAATGACATTTTTTTTAAGCATGAAAGATTAAAAATCCCGAATAAATAAAGATTATATAATAACTTCAAAAAATATTAACTGAGAATTCGAAACTACTTCCTGATTAATAGTTTCGAATGAGTAAAAAAATCTTTATGATTAATAGTTTCTGAATCTCTTAATTGAAAATCCTACACAAGATTGGATAGCTAATCCAGATGAATGATTCTTTCTGAATTATTTTTCTCGGGTTTTTTTTATCGCTGTTATTTTTTTATGTAATAATCACTTGTTGTGAAATGGTATATAAAAAAATATAAGGCCAAATTTCATTTTTGATGCATTCACTGTTTTTAAAAAATGGCTTCAGTACGAATGGCTGAAGTACGAACTGATCTGAATGTTTCAATGTTTATTATTCGAAATGCAGCTAATTTTAGTAATAAATATTTTTATTAACATCAAGAATAATACGAATCCGTTGCTTAGGAGCTTGCTGAGTATCATTTTCTTCTGTAGCAGGACCTGATCATAGTAATTTTTTTTAACGACCTTTCAAAACATTCCACCTTAATTTGAATGCAATAATCAATTTGATTTGTTCTTGTCTACATTTTTAAAATTCTATAACAAAGTTCCGTATGACGTTTTCAAAATTATATGACAAATTCTATTCTTGCAGAAGCCACTTTTACATTTATTCGTCTTTATCAATATGCCTTGATTATGCATCTATTAAATACTATTTAAAATTCCAAATACTATTTAGATTTTACGAATGAATTCTTTGTGAAGTTTTTAATGATATATCCCCTTTAGAGATTTTAGGAGGCCAATTTGTTTCCTTTCTTTAAAATTATACCAAACCCATGACCTAATTGCCATTTGATGGCTAAAATAGGAACACAGAGCTCTCATTAACTCATTTCTAATTTTTATGTATATTTATATACGACTTTCATATTCCAAACAATTCCAAATCATATTCATTTTTAGAAAAAGTCTACATTTTAAAAACTTTTATAAAACTATAATAGAATTTTTCCACAATTTTTTTTAAAATCATTTTTTATTCATATTAAATTTTCTCTTTAATTATTTAAATGTTTTCCTCTGAAATTAGTTCATTTAAAGTGAACTATAACTCAGCAAAAGATTTTTCATAGTTCTAATTTAAAATGCCTCCATAATTGTTATTAAAGCTATAGCGATCTCTATTTTATTCTAAAAAGCATTTAATGTTTTAATGCTGAAAACATACAGAAAAAAATATATTATTTCAGTGACATTTTTAAAATTTTTCAATTAGTTTGAAATAATTGCAAAAAGTTTATAAATAAGTGAAATACGACTGATTTTCTTTCTTATCCTTTTAGATCAATCTTTTGGACGGAAAACGAAGTTTGAATGTCAATATTTTTTTGAAACAATTTCGAAGGTAAGTACTAGTATGAAGACAAGTATTATCTTTTTAGAAATGAATATCATTCATTAGGAATATGTTTTCAAAAGATAAAGTAAAATTTTACCTTTATGATTCATTTCAAACCATTAAAGCAATATTTTGCAGTTTCTTGATTACGGAATTATTCAAATCAATCATACTTTTTTTTTTAAAGTACCTTGCTATCATTGAATATATTGTGATCAATTCCGAAATTTTTCATACTACTTTTTTTAAAAAAAACCATGCTTTAACGTTTCGAAGATTTAGGCTTGGTTGTCTAAACTGTGTTTCTTTAGTGCAATGCATTACCCATACAAAATCACTGCAAATATCAGCTTTTTAAAAATCGAAATAGATTTCAGAGTGTAGGAGTTTGAAAGATATTTAAAACAAGATTCGCCGTCGTATGAAATTTTTTTAGCATCTTTGAGAAAAAAAAAAAAAAAAAGCGATAGAATCAAAAAACGAAAAGAAAAAAATGCAGGTAAAAGTTGCATTTAAAAAAAAAAAATACACATGAATCTGTATAAGCTGATTGCAATGCAAATCATGTAAAATATGGGACAAAACCTTTTAAACTTACTTAATGAATCAACAAAAACTAAAAAAGAAAAGAGAATAATCTTGTTTCCTTTACCAAAACCACAAAAATCTGTTAGTTTATTTTTCTTCAAGAAGAGACATGTTCTCATGGCCATCAGCAGCAAAGTAAAGAAATTAGCTTTATTAGCTTCTGAAACATAAAAGGTTTCCATTATACGTTTCCCCTTAGGGGTAATCCGACTGCATATCTTTCTCCGTAATAAGGTCCCTGATCTTTATGAGAAAAAGAGAAAGCTACCAACAGTCTGTACTACAAAGGCCGCAATAAAAGGAGCTACAGCTAACTCTACTGCTTTTATGACTCCAGATCAGCTGTTGGATCTTTTAAACAAACTATTAAAATGATTGATGGTCGGAGATAATAAACCCAATTCGCTTAGTGCTTTTGCTGCTTCCGTTACTTGTTTGACTCGACCACACGGCCACTTTTCTTTAAAAGCCGTTTCTTGGCTTTTCGACCTCACTCTTCGAGTGCTAAAACGAAGAACCAGTAAGCGAATCTCTTCGGCTTAAAGAACAAAAATAACGTTCTTTCTAAACAATGAAACTATCTCGTGTTTAAGTATCACGAGTTTCGTTTGAAGTAACTGCAAATGAGCTACTTTTCAGAAGCCCCTTTTTAATGGTCGTTATGGGTGTTTATGGCCCTACCATTTGCTCATGTGAAACTGAATGGATGTCTGTGCATTTGACAGCCCTTCATATGACAGCTTCTAAAACGTTGCTGTGCTAATATTTGTAGATACATACAAAGCTGTCGAATTTCACTTTTTACGAGCTTCAATTTTTATTGCCTGAGCTTTTCTCAGGGTATCATCTTACCCATTATTGGAAGCTTCTCTTTAAAATGAATATTCCAGAGAAAATGACTTTAGAAAGTATTGATACTCGAAACTTGGATGGAATCTGTGTTAATATTTTTCTTCTTTTTAATGGAAGAAAAGATATGCAATCTAAGGAGCGTAAGTTACGAAACTAAACTTTTCACTACCGGGCCTTTAGCTTAAATTCGACTACTAAAGCTGAAATTCTTTATTTCATAGTTATTATCAAATTTTATGGGATGAATTTTTAATGTTTCAAATAAATAATTGTACATATTGATATAATAGTATATGAGGGATTTCTGCGCTGTAAGTAAAAATTTTATTTGATATTCCGTAAATCTCATGCATCTGGAATACATTTAATTAAAAGAAGATTACTTAGATCGGAATTTCAAAAATATATAAACAATTTTCAAGTATTTTCTATCAAAATGAAACAAAGTTAAAAATTACAATGGTTTTAACACATTTTATCCATAAAATTTATTTGATATTCCATCAATCTTGTGCATCTGGAATACATTTAATTAAAAGAAGATTACTTAGATCGGAATTTCAAAAATATGTAAACATTTTTCAAATATTTTCGATCCTTAAAATTAAACAAAGTTGAAAATTACTTTGGTTTGAACGTATTTTATCCATAAAATTTATTTGATATTCCGTCAATCTCATGCATCTGGAATACATTTAATTAAAATAAGATTACTTAGATTGGAATTTCAAAAATATGTAAACATTTTTCAAATATTTTCGATCCTTAAAATTAACAAAGTTGAAAATTACTTTGGTTTGAACGTATTTTATCCATAAAATTTATTTGATATTCCGTCAATCTCATGCATCTGGAATACATTTAATTAAAATAAGATTACTTAGATTGGAATTTCAAAAATATGTAAACCTTTTTCAAATATTTTCGATCCTTAAAATTAAACAAAGTTGAAAATTACTTTGGTTTGAACGTATTTTATCCATAAAATTTATTTGATATTCCGTCAGTCTCATGCATCTGGAATACATTTAATTAAAAGAAGATTACTTAGATTGGAATTTCAAAAATATGTAAACATTTTTCAAATATTTTCGATCCTTAAAATTAACAAAGTTGAAAATTACTATGTTTCAACCTATTTTATCCATAAAATTTATTTGATATTCCGTCAATCTCGCTCATCGGGAATACATTCAATTAAAAGACGATTACTTGATCGGAATTTCAAAAATATTTAAATATTTTTCAAATATTTTCGATCCTTAAAATTAAACAATTACAATGGTTTTAACATATTTTATCCATAAAATTCATTTGATGTTTCGTCAATCTCTTGTATCTGGAATACATTTAATTGAAAAAAGATTACTTAGATCGGAATTTCAAAAATATGTAAACATTTTTCAAATATTTTCGATCCTTAAAATTAAAAAATTACAATGGTTTTAACATATTTTATCCTTAAAATTTATTTGATATTCCGTCAGTCTCGCGCATCTGGAATACATTTAATTAAAAGAAGATTACTTAGATTGGAATTTCAAAAATATGTAAACATTTTTCAAATATTTTCGATCCTTAAAATTAACAAAGTTGAAAATTACTATGTTTCAACCTATTTTATCCATAAAATTTATTTGATATTCCGTCAATCTCGCTCATCGGGAATACATTCAATTAAAAGACGATTACTTGATCGGAATTTCAAAAATATTTAAATATTTTTCAAATATTTTCGATCCTTAAAATTAAACAATTACAATGGTTTTAACATATTTTATCCATAAAATTCATTTGATGTTCCGTCAATCTCGTGTATCTGGAATACATTTAATTAAAAGAAGATTGCTTAGATCGGAATTTTAGAAATAGGTAAACATTTTTCAAATAACTTCGATCCTTAAAATGTAACAAAGTTGATAATCACAATGGTTTTAACATGTTTTTGATATTTCTTCTCAATACTTACACTACTGAACTGAGAATTTCAGCTGCCATTTAGAAACTAAAAGAAATGTAATTATTTTCAAACCAATTACATCCAGTATTTAATTTATCGTTTTTTAACTTGATCCATCTGCCTGCAGCACGATTTGGCGCAAGCAATTATCATAAACAGATAATGAACATGAGTCACATATATTTGCGACGCCTTCTTTGGTGCAAGAATTGGCCCGTCTCATCTCATTTGATAATCACGCCTTTTAGGAAACGTGCCAATGCCACATCATCCTCTTCTTAGAGTACTAACGTTTATCATTCAAGTTTTGCCTAAAATTCTATTTTCGCACATGAGACTTGAAAATTAGTTTCTAATTTAGTTTGACTCTTTTACATACGCATATCACAACCGTTTATTGCACAACTTCTGAAACTTTCATTATCGGTCTCAATGCGCAAATTTGTGTTTTTGATAAATTGACTAGATCGGCCCAAGAGTAATTGGGGCATCATTTAACTGATGTATTTTGGTTACATTGATGTTTTTTTAATATATTTTGAGCAAATTTTTTTTAATGTTAAAATTTTACAGAGTTTTTCAAAAATTCATCCCGAACGTAGTCATATATCTTAAAATCTCTATATAGCTTAACATCTATATCTATTTTTAAGTAATGGATATTATGATAAACTGAAATAATGAAACACTTAATCCCCTTCAAGAGAGTACATAAAAAACATTAATTTAAATTTAGAAGTAATTTGAAAAAGCATTGTAAAAATTATTATAAAACTTTTGAGCACAATCTAAATATTTTCACTGTTTTGCTTGCGAAAGGTATTGACTTGTATTGTTTGCCAATGGATTCTAAAACCCTCCGCGCTTTTGCGCATGCGTTAGAGTGGGTTTAATTCAACAAAATAGAGGTGAGAAGAAAGATGAAAGAAGGTGATATTTATATTTAACAATAAAGCAAATTCAAGAAATGTGCACATCTTCGCACGTCTCACCCCTTAGTGAGATAGATTCGTCGAAAAGTGGTCGTGTCAGGATACTGAAACGGACAGTAAGTCAATCATCCAACTGAAAAAATAAACCCAGACAGCATTGAGCTGCAATTTTGAAAACATAAAAAATATTTTTTAGTATTATGTTCTGAAATGTAACACTTTAATTTAAATAAGTTCGACTACAAAGCCCTAATAAATAAAAAGTAAGCACCGAATACAGCAAAAATAAATCCTGCAGCCCCCTTAACTTAATTAAATAAACTACATTTATTTTAATTTTTAATATGAGTTATTTTCGCATTGATAAAAAAATGAATTTATTGAGGATCTTTTATCCAAATCGGTACAGTCTTGGCTAATCCAGGGCAGATGATTACTTTACCTATTAGAAAACTCTATACTTAGATGCTCTGTGGCAACGGGGAGTGAAGTGGGAGATGCTTCGAAAATTAACAAGTTCATATCCGTCGACGCAGGCGATGAGTTAGTAAAACAGACAGTCGTCATGCTAGAAATGCGGTGATCTTTGAAGTGTTATCGTATCTTTTACACCATGGTCTTTATCATTCAGCCATGATTTTTTTTCATTGGATCTTCTGTTGTAATTTTCTCTCTTTTTAAATCTCAAAACCTTTTAATGGCGGAACTTTTTCTCATATCTTTAAAAGTAGAATATTTAAGAAAGTTTCCATTGTCATGGCGGAAATTAATTTCTCTCTATGAACATTCTGTCGTTATCTAACTTCTATTTTTTCAGTAAAAAATGGTGTTCTTTAATTTTCTTTTTATTTGCTTTCATTTTTCAAAACATTTTGCTTTTCTTAGGATTCTGAATTCACGTGATTTTGAATTCCCCCCCCCCCATTCTTTTTCTGCTTTGCTTTCAACTATATGAAGCAGCAATATAGCTGAAATTGCTTTGGTGCAATACATAAATTAATTGATGAAAAATGAAAAAAACTATGAAATAATTCCATGACATTTTTCTCCTGAGAAGAATTTCTCCTCCCATTTAAGCCTAAGGAATTAAATCTTAAGCCTTAAATCATTTAAGCCTAAGGCTTTTAAATCTGGGTCATACAAACGAATAATGAGAGGCAAAGACATTTATTAAGTCTTTTTCTTTCAAATTATTTAATATTTATGATTTCTTACTATAATCAATTTAAAAGCTTTTAATAAAATGTGTTGAAATATTTTAAATTGATCTTTTTCATTTATATTAGTTAACGTTACAGACTTTTAATTTGATTTTCAATTACGTGTTCGTGACAACACTTTTCAAGTGAAATTGGAGTGTCGAATTGTAAAAAAGTTTAATAATCCAATATGATGAACTGTTTTTACGAGAATAGTAAAATATTTCTCAAAGCATTTCATAGAATAAATCTCTATCCAAAATAGAGATATCCACATGAACTACTGATATTAAACTCTCTCCAATATTATTTTTATTGGCCATTTTAATTTTTAAATAAAAATTAAGTACTTCTGAATATATTCGGAAACAATTTATTTTCATCAAAGTTTTTATATGGCATGGAAATCTATTCCACGCCGATTATTCTTTATAATATTACTTTTTGTTTAAATGCTTACGATAAATCACCATTGTGTCAATTAAATAAATGTTAATCAAAGGATGTATGGATTGTTAAGAAATTTTATGAATAATATAATTATGAACTTTTTACTTTATACACTTTTGAACAAAGTGTTTTATGTTAACCTAGAATATCTCTATTTTTACTCACTGAGGATACAACTTTACTCATAACGCTTCTTTTTCCCTTCACAAATGACTCGAAATCACGCCCAAAACTAGTTCAAAAAATAGTTCAATTTTAAAACAAAGAATGTGAAACTGAATACTTTGAAAAAAATATTGTTTTCAAACTGCTTCAAAAAATTGTAAATAATCAATGGCCATAAAAGAAAAGCAATGGAGAAAGAAGCTCTATCATGGTTAGAATATTCATATAGAATATTAGTCAGACAAATTGGAGGGATGTACTATCTATCTCTAAAGTTAAGTTTTCTAGTTCCCTTTAATTAATATTAAAAGATTCTGCTTGAATTTTATATGGTGCTCATTATTAGAATATAATATTTGTAAAAAGATATATTCTAGTCTGTATGTTCAACTAGTTTCTGCAATTGAATTCTTATCTATTCCCCAATTCAAAACTGTATTATCTCTAAAGTTCTATGATCATACAAGAATGTTTATGCTTAATGTCATTTTCCGTTTTAATTTCTTTTGAAACGACGTGATTGTTAATTTTGATTAATTCTGAGTAGTGTTAAATGGGCGACATTTTTAATTTCCAATTTCAGCGTCATATTAGTACGAGGGCCTTTAAGATTTAACATGCAGCAGTCCCATGAATATGACAGATCGCTAGCTCGCCAGCTGCGCATCTTGCTATTTTCGTAGGTTGGAAATAATTCTGTTTTCTTCGAACTCCAAGATTTATATGCGCTCATAGTTCAGCTTATACTGTTATAGAATTAAATCATTATTATTTTATAATTTTTAACTATCACAGCATTAAATAGCAATTTATTTCGTTGTAAAAGTATTTGAACCTACTGCAAGCATTGCATATGATAAAGGAATTTTTAAAAATTGACGCTAGATGTTATTAGAATTGAGCAAGATTCAAATGCAACATCATTTGACAGCAAAACCTAAACTGAGTCAGCGTGCCATAGCTGCATTAAATATCCTGGTTTTAACAACTATTACTGCATTACCTTTTTGTTAGAGTTTTAAAAGTAGTTTTAATTCCTTGTTGGTTTGGTTTTCGACTTTTTCTACTGAATGATTTAAGAACAGAATGAATGAAATAATTCTTCAAATATTTCAATAAATCACGCCATGTTTATATTAAAATATTTATTTAGTTTTTTTTTTTTTGTAGTGTTGTGTTATTGTATTCTCGGTAGCTTCTCGACAAAAATTAATTCAAAAATTGACTTCAGCATTTTCTTCTCAAGTGAACACTGATTAAAAAGATAGCATATTTTATTATCAGATTTCCCTTTAATTTTTCCTTCAATCCTGTTAGATTTCATTCAATCGTTTTTAATAATATTTAACTCGTCGTCAAAGGTACGATGATAGCTTTTTTACTTTCTTCCATAATTCGCAACTAAATTTTTTAATTGAAAAATATTGAGTTTGATGTAGTTTAATTCAGTTATATTGACACCCCATTTGAAAGTAACATTGAAATATTGAAAAAACGGGCATGGGGTGAAAGAAGATTTTTTTTAATAAAATAGTTTATCTGGTATGTCTAATGGTTTTCTCAGGCCTAAAGCCAATATTAACATGGAAAATATTTCTAATCACTCATTACATGATTAAAGCAAGCGATCAGGACATCGTTTGATTTTTTATCCAAAAGCAAAATCTTTCTCTAGTCTCAAAACTTTCGTACGAAATCAAATACAGTTAAATCAAAGATCTGGATCAAAATACTTTGGTTTTATACATTTACAGTGCTACTTTAAATTTTCGTGTAAGGATAATCATTGTAAATAATATTAATTTTATGAACTTTCTTTATCAGGAACAAAATATGTTTTTGGTAATAAACTTAAATATTTTTCTTATAACCATCAACGATTGCAGTTAATAGCATTTCGAATTCATTCAAAATTGATTTTTAACCACTTTTATCATTTCATTCATAGTCATTTCACTAGTAATTATTTTCATTTATTTCATTCATTTTATTTTTTTAAGATGCTTTCATGTGATCGAAGCATCTTAAAAATTATTTCTTATAATTTTAATTCATTTCCTATCATAATTCATCTTCTTAAATGACATTAAAGTAAATGGGATGAAAGGAAATATTTTTATTCATTTATGTGAAAAACATTTTTAACGTTTTCGTTTTTTTTCTTTTTCTTTCTTTTTTTTCCTTCAAATATTATAGTTCCAACGATGAAATAATCGACATTTTAAAACGAGGAGCCCACGAAGAAATTGGAGCTGAGAAATTGCGTGGCCTTTTGAAAATCCTTCCGGAATCTGACGAAGTAAGCATTTTCTTGCAACTTTTTACAATAGAAAAATTCCAGCCTTTGATGCTGATTCAAAAGAATGTGATAAATTAATATATTGATTGCATATTTTGTTTACCCTAATAGCAGCTGCCTTCCAATTCGCAATCAAATGCTGTTGAAAAAGTTGATATACTATATAAAGCTATAAAAAGCGCCCCTCTCTCTTACTTTAGAATTCTTCACTGCAATGTAGATGTTTCATAATTCAATATATTAACGATTTCTCTATATTTGAATAATTAACAAATTATTAAAAAAAAGAAAAGGCTTAATTAAATAAGCCTAATGTGTTCACGTTTACATGAACACAGTTATGATAAGAATTTAATTAATAAGGTTTTTAAATTTTAACTTTTATTTCCGAAATAAATAGCAGATTTTTCATTTTAATTATTTTTCTAGATTTTAAGTATTGATATCTATTGTTTCTTGAACTCAATACCAGCTGATGCCACAAGTACGAAATCAAAATTAAATTATATTGATGATAAAATTTGGAAATATGAAATAATGTATTATCATCAAGAACACAAGTATACAAAATTTTTCCCTGTATACACCAGGAAGTGAGTGAAAAATCGATTGCAAAATTTCGCCTTTATAAACATGAAACAAATCATAAGTTATCATTATCAAGTCATTTATTTAGTTGTATAAAAACTAAATAGAATCTCAATTAAAAATATTCTACATTATATTATTCTCTAAACTTGCTTACAGATTGAGATGAAATAAATATAGGAAAAATTAACAAAATTTTTCTTAACAGAAATTACATTTTCCTGTGTACAATAACAGACTATATAGTACAGTCTCAATCCTGTACTAAGCTGTTGGCTGCGCAGATATATATTTTTTCTTCATGCATTAAGTTTTTTCTGCCTATAAAGTTGGATAAAATAAAATTATAATAAAATATATCAAAATAAAATTTTTGAAATTGAATATTGAAAATTTTCAGATCGAACTCTTACGAAATTACAGTGGGGATAGACCCAAGCTTGGGAATGCTGAAAAATTTCTTCTACAGCTCATAGAATTGCCAAAGTAAGAAAATCAGATCAAATATTTGATTACTTAGAGAAGTATAGTTATTTTGTATGTCTCACAATCGATATCGATTTTTATTTTCAGTTATAAACTTCGATGCGAAGGAATGCTTCTTAAAGAAGAATTCACATCAAATATGGCTTATCTGGAACCAGCAATCGAAAGCATAGAATCTGCTGTGGAGGGTTCGTACTTATAGATGAAAATAAATTGAATGATCAGCATTTGTTTGCAGCTTACCAATTATTGCTACTGAATGTTAATGTTTTAATATTAATAATGCAAAGTTTATTTATATTTTTAATACAATTTGAAAAATTTAATTTACATAATCTCAATGGCACTGTGGTATAATTTTTGTTAAACTATGGGCTTATTTATATTAATTTTTTTCCTGCAAACATTATGTGAGCCATTTTATAATTTAAAATGTTTTATAATTTCTTCTTTTATTTGAGACTTTTCCCTACACTTTGAATTTATTTCGTCTACATTTTTGCTTCTTTTAATAGAAGTTATCTCTGGTTGCTAAAATCATGATTATAAAATCAAAATTTTTGTATATTGATGCTAAATATAAATGTTCTGTTAAAATTATGGAAATATTTTTATTTTTTACCATCCTAACCAGTTATTTTGAAGATATTTTTTCCTTTAAAATTACTATTTAACTTCAATAAATAAACCAAAAGAATGATTTCTTTTGAATATTTTGAAATTTTTTTGTAATATTTCTAGTATAAAGCAATATTAAATTTTAAATCTTTGCTTGCAAAATCTTAGTGTTTCTCAATTCTTAGTATATGTGATTACAACTGTTGATCTAATAATTTTTAACAGAACTGAAGCATTGTAGAGCACTTCATGAAATTCTGTACATGCTGCTGGTAGCGGGGAATTTTCTCAATTCTGTAAGTTTTCTTTGGTTGAGATGTTATTTTTTTATTAGTATTGCCGTCAATGAACTAAATTTTACATATCTTTTTATAGGGAGGATATGCTGGAGATGCAGCAGGATTTAAAATGATGTCTTTGCTCAAGATAGCTGAAATTAGAGCCAATAAACCAGGAATGAACTTAATCCATTACGTAGCTCAAGTAAGGCTTAAGAATTAAATGCTTAATTTATGCTTGTTTTCAAGATGAAGTTAAAAGATTAATTGCGATTGTTTAACATCTTTTAGATAGGATAAATTTCAATTACAACAATATTATGTTTGAAAAACTATTGAAATATTTTAACTATCCTTTATGAGATATATTTTTGTTTAGTTTTATTAAAGCAATCACTTTAAAATTGATTTTAACAACATAAATTCAAACATTTTATATAATATGAAACCTTGTATCCGTATTATTTAGATTCAAGAATGTTTATAGTTTTAACATTCCTCGTTCTCAATTGTTGGGTTTAACCCTCCAAATGCGCAATTTTTTAAATCGATTTTCAAATGCATCACTTATATAAAAAAAAATTAAAAGCTAATTGTTATTTATATGCAATACTATTGTGGTGAAAGCTTATAAGCCAGATAACAGCTACGAAACACGGGCAATTGCTTTTATCTTGTGGTCTTGTTACTCGGCTGCGAACCAGAAGGTTCCAGGTTCTATCCTCGCTCATAACAATCCGCTACACTATAATCATATAATGCTCTTCGGATCTATAATTTTAAGAGGTAGACACGTTAACTAGCGTAAATCGCTGGATGCGCCATTGGAGGGTTAATGTGTGAAATTATGTCATGCTTTAATAGAGCAGTAGAGAACAACTAAAACTCTTCGCTCTTTTTTATTAAAACCTGACAATATTCCGTTCATAAAGAAGAATTATTTATTGGAAAAACAGCTGCCTTAAGTAAGTTTGTCTATAAGTAAGTCTATCCTTTTTCCTCTACCTGTCTAAGTCTTCTAACATATTCTCATTTTATTTATTATTTTTACATCACAGGAAGCAGAAAACAAATTTCCAGAGTTGTTGAAATTTCCGGAGTATTTGCCCAGTTTAGAAGAAGCTTCAAAGTAATGTCATGTTTATGAAAATCTATGTAAAAATGTCATTCATTTTAGAAGCTAGTGACTAATTGCTTTCTTTATCCACAGGCTTTCCATTGACAACTTGAAATCGGAAATCACTAATTTAAACAACAAAGTATCGAAAATCTCTCAACAAGTTTCAATTTCCGGCGAAGATGTGAAAGAGCAAATGGGAGAATTTTTGGACGTAAATGTCATTAATTTATATTCTTTTAATTCTATAAATTAGCATTTTTAAAATTTTGTCTTCACAAAACTATGGTGTTTTCATTTGTTATGTGAACTTAAGATTGTAATGCGTTATTTATGAAGCAAATTATATGCTTGGACTCCATCCGAAGTAAATCCTATTGTTTCCCTTTTTTAAAAGCTGGAAGTGAGGGTAAAACCATTAAATGGAATTTAAAATATTTTATATTAATATATTAGCATTGTCTATTAATTGGGTTTCGAAAATAATTAATTAAAAAACAACTTGATAAATTTTTATGGTATGATTTTGGGCGTATTATATTTGTGCAATTATAATAGAGAGAAACCTTAAATGTAGATATATTATTTTTGTTTTATGAACTGCTTAATGAGTTTTGGCGGACAAACTTTCTTTATCGATTCTTTTCTTGTATGCTCCGGACAACATATATATCAAATTTCTTCCAAAAACAAAGGTTCATTGTTAGCACATGAAGTAGATTTTTAATTAATTGATACAAGAAATTCCTCTGGCATAGGCACATCAATTTTGTGCCATAAGATTGTCTTTTGACTTAAGTGCAACAAATTTATCTTGGAACCATTCGTTACTGCGTTCATCAGAGGAATTACTCATGACAATAGTTCCAAATTCAATCAATAAATATGAACACCCAGTCATCTTGACAGCCATACTAAGTGCACAATATCAGCTATCTACATGATAAATGATTGTGCAAGTACACCGAGTGAACTGAAATACTAGCCGAGGACAAGATAATGAATTAAATTTGAAGTGTATGTAATCACTGTTCTAGGAAAATTGACCCATCCACTATAACACGTCATGTCCTTATACAGTAACATACCATTTCATAATCCATTAAAACACTAATAAAATTCCCTGGCTTTCAAATCTCATCCCAAATCCCCATACTACTTTATAGAATTCATCCAATCCAATGAGCAACTGCTTAGATGTTCAAACCTAATTATCGTATCATTATACAAATACCACTCTGATAGAAGGTTGAACTTCTATAGATGATGCTCCTTATTTTTAAATCTAGTTTAGTCGTAAATAATTCTCCCAGAATTTTTTTTCTTATATATATTAGGTTTCGATTATTTAGTTCTAAGCTAATTTTAAATTTCCTAGAGTACATATAAATTAGAGTAGCTATCCCACTGTTATACTTTGCACCAGAACAACTTTTTACTTATGCTTGCATTTTCAAGAATTACTACTATTTCCTCTTCTGCAAGAACTTTTTTTGTTGCTTTGTAATGGTGTTTCTTATTACATTTATATGGTAGTGGTATGTTTTTACATAATACGCCTTACTTTTATTTTTATCTACCACTTAATATTTATCTACCTGCTTTTTTATTTGAGTTTTCAAATTTGATTTTACATTTCAAGTTATTTTATAAAATATATTTAATTTACGAGTGAAACGTTTGTATTTGTATGTATTTATGCGTGTCGGGATTCCTCTGCCACCTGAAAACTCAATGATATCTCTTTTCCATTCACTAAATGGCAGTTCTTCAAAAGAAAAGGGATGATGTGAAATACTAGTTCAGCAATAATGTTTTTATTGAAATTAACAATTCCTTCCTTCTAAATTTTATTTCATGCAATTTAAAAAACCTCATCCCTTATTTTCTGATCATAATATTTTTAAAAAATAATTTTCCACACTTTTTCATTTCACTTGTATCTATACCAAATTGACCTGGATCAATCGACGCTCTTGGAACAAGGATATGATGCGATATATTATTAATGTATATGATCTGAATCGAAAAGTTACAGGATATAATATTAATAGTGATTTAGATTCTTTTCAAATGCAGTCACTTACGTTCGATCCAATTCTCATAAAAATGTTAAGATAGGATGAGTTCAAATTTTTAAGAAAGGATGAGTTCAAATCTTTGCGAAAGGAGGAGTTCAAATCTTTAAGAAAAGATGAGTTCGAATCTTTCTTCATCAAATGAAGATTTCGAAGCTTGAGCTTCATTCCCGCTTTGAAATTCAACAGCGCATTCAAATGGTAATTTTGCAGTAATATTCTTTCCATATAAACCATGAATCTTTCGTATATTCGAGATGTGAGCACGAAATCATTCTATTATAATTACCAGACTTCTCCCCAGGTTCATTATAGCTCCATATTTTTGATTGTCTAGACAGAAAGAACAAGGAAATAAAGGAAAAGCAAGTGTGATTAGAATTTTCGTGGACTCCATCATGGGAATTGCTTTCCCCTGATTGAGGAATTCAGAGCTTGTCCATTAGAAAGCATCTGATTGAAATATGTATAATTTGACAGAAGGAAGAATAATTAATTTATTGATGTTACACTTTCCTTTACTTAGATTTTTAAATAAAATTTGTAATTTCGTAATATGCGAGACCTTCAAGTTCTTGCTTTCAACTCCTTCATCCATAGTTCATTAAAGACTTCCAAAGCAAGATAGCTTACGAGGAAAGATTACTAAAATTGAAAAAAGGTTAATTAAGCATTGCAAAAACATACATCATTAATGTACAAGAATAAAGACATGAAAAATTCTTACCCTGTGAAAATGCACCATGGAATTGCATACTTTTGATCAAAAAATCAATTTGAGCTTTATGAAGAGTAATTCAAAGGTATAAAAAAAGCCATCTTTTTGATAAAAAAAAAATGTTTTTCATACGTATTTTTCAAATATTTCAAATGTTATTTTTAGTTATATACTTTGTACCTACAACACATGCTCTATCTTTTAATATTTTTAGGCATTTTGTTCGAAATTAATTTTTGCACATATTTCACTCTTGATGTCATCTGCTTTAAATTTATTTTTTCTTATATTCATCGTCTTTGACTAAATTCTATGCCAAAAGAAATTATTTATGATCGCTGCTATATTAAAATGTCATATGTCAAGAGCAATACAGAAGTAAAATATGCGGGATTTCAACAACTGGAGCATGTACGACATTTTGTTTAACCCACATATCACAAGCAGCAATTTGACAGCAGAAGTAGCTAGCTCATACAAGTACAGTACTGTGCAAATTAATTGGGACAAACACAAAAATTTTCGCAAATGTGGTTTAATTAGTATAGGTTAACTTACATGCACGGTATAGCAATCTAGTACAAAATATGTCCTCCTCTAGCTTGAATGAGATCCTGCACACGGTTTGGCATGGATTCCACTAAATTAGAACATAAATTTTTGATCTCGTCTTCACGAAACCAAACTTTTATAGCGTTCTCAATCATTGTATTTTTTGTTGAGCAGTCCATTTTACTCAGATGTCTCTTTACAATGCTCTACAAATTTTCGATGGGATTTACATCAGGAGAATTATCAGGCCAATCCAAAACTATTATTTTCTGTTTTTGAAAAAAAAATCGTTATTAGCGTAGAAGGATGGCATGGAGCAAGATCTTGTTGAAAGATACCAACCCTACCAGCGAACGTTTGCATCATAGGCACAATTTTACTTTCTATTATAGAAATGTATTGCTTAAAGTTCATCATCCCTTCAACTAGTACTAAGCTGCCAGGTCTTTCAGAAGTAAAATAACTGCAAAACATCTGTTTCTGAGGGTGCTTAACTGTTTGAATAAGATGTTGTTCCCTGATGGGTTCTCCACCACTTCGCCTGACAAATCTTGGTCGAAACTCTTGCCCTAGAAAATGCGTTTTGTCGCTGAATACAACCTTCTTCCAATCTTGTGCAGTCCAGGATTGATATTTCCTATCCCAATCCAAATGTTTTTTCTTCATTGCAGGTGTTAATAACAGTTTTTCAATTAGTTTTCTTGCAAATCTCCCAGCTTCACTAAGCCTTCATCGAACTGTCGATGAATCCACGCTCACATCAGTAACTAATAATTCTCTCTGAAGATCTCTACTTGTTTTGTAAGGATGCATTGTACTATTTCGTACAAGAAATTTCTCTGTTCGAAGTGTAGTCTTGCTTTTGCGTCCACATTTACTCTTTAATTTTGGAGACACTGTCTCAAAATTCTTTTGCTGATTAATAGTCCTAGAAACACTGGACTTTCCAACTCCAATTACTGCAGCAATATCCCTCACAGCCCTAGAAGTATGCTGACTAAGGGTAACAATTCTAGTCCTTTTCCTGGGAGTGGTATCCATTTTTTAATACATGTCAGAAAGAGACAATTCACACAAGCTACCACTTTTTACAGCAACTGAAGGTAAAAAATTTCGACATGTCATGATCACCGGGTCAGATCGGTTTAGACTAGTCAAGAGCAGTCACACGTTCTAAGAAAATGCAGTTGAAAACGGTTTGAGACAGAAAATCCCCGAAAAAGGAACAATTTTCTTAAAAAATCTGTTTGTCCCAATTAATTTGCACAGTACTGTATTTTGAATCAAAACATGTTTTGGAAAATTTGACATAAGACATTTTTATATAGCAAAGATGATAAGAAATAGGATAAATTTTAAATTATTAACTTTGGTGAATTTTCAGTTCGCTCGTCGAGAAGTGATGGCTCTCCAGAAAGAAATCGATGGACTGGAGAAGAAGCGAGAAGATATGGCTGAGTTTTTATGTGAAGATCTACAATCTTTCAAACTTGAAGATTGTTTTAAAATTTTTCAGAACTTCTGTCAAAAATTTAAAGCTTCAATAGAGGTAACCTCCTGATGAATGATATTAATATCTTAAAAATGGGTACATTTTGTCTTTATTTTAATGGCGTTTGAACTTCTAAGGAATAATCTAAAGATTTTTATTTTTTCTATAAATTTAATCAAAAGGATTATTTGAATTTGTATGATGTCATACGATTAAAGATATACACGAACGTATTTTGCTCTTTGCTTTTTTGCTCTATTTGTCGTTACTTATTATTTCCTATTGTTATTGTATTCAATAATGCAAAACTCTTTGGAAGATATTTTTATTTAATGGAGATAAAATCGGACAGATTCGAAAGGAACTTTACTACAAGTTATTATGAATAAAGACATAGTTTTCAAAACATTTGGAAAAAAATGACAGTATATTAAACCGATAATTTCTGTTACAGTCATAAATTTTTAATTGAAAAATCAAAATCTTCTCTGAACAATAGCAAACATGAAAACAAATATTTGATTTGGGTAATTAGATTAAATACAAGCTAAAGAGCTTGATGACGAAGGTATTCAATAAATACAAGGTTCGTGTAAATCGGTAAGATATATTCATTTTATTGTCAACAACATTATTGTTACTAGCATGTTTTATAGAAACTTTCACGAAAATTGAAAGGTAATTTCTAAAAGAGGAATAGAAGTAGTTATATTTCTTACATGTTATTTATCATCTTCATATTTTGAAAAAACAAAACAGCTGCATTTTTAGAATATTAATACTTTAAATAATCGTTTTTAGAAGCCTTTATTATATATGCCTATCTATTTGCCATCTTCTTTTAAGTAAAATATTTTTTAAGGAAAAATACAAAATACAGTACTCAAAAGAGCTGATTTAAAATAAATTGTTAAATTCTGGAAAGAAATTGATGAGATTAGTTTAATAAATATTTTCAGTATTTGACCTAATGAAATAAATGTGTAATCTTCAAATACTTTCACTCTAAACTACTTACATATTCATAAACTTATATAAATATATATAGGGAGTAACAACGCTTTTTACATTTTGTTGGAGTTAACTCTTCTGTAAAACTCTTCATGATACTGCTTGTACCTGTCGAGTTATTTTTCACTAATCCTTATTATTTTTTTTTGTTTACTATTAGATCCATGCTATCACTGCTCTTAAAAGATCTAATTGATTATCCATGATTATTGATGATTCATTCATGAAATCATTTCAAAAAAGATATCATGGTATTGTCACTTTTGACTTTGATATTAGATTTCTCAATATTTTTCCGAATAACATAGCAGTCTAGAAAGGGTTATACAATACAACGTATTGCCAAGTGTGAAATATGCTGTTAAAATGTGCAATATATTTCTAGCAAAATTTAGCACGGCTATTTTCTGTTTGTTGTGGATATTAAAATGTAATTTATTTTCACCATTGAAATTGTCGATGTAAAGGTACCATATTCAGTTTTTGGAAGATTAGTAATTTCAGTCACCAGCTTAATTATTTTTACACTGATATTCTATCTTTACTTATCATGACCAATATTACATCTTGGATATTTGCTTAACTAATACGAATTCTATCAGCCTGTATCCAAAATCACAAATTATATTAAGTTATATGGTTAAAAAAATCGTCTCTCATTTTAACTATGGCTTTTTTCTTTATTATGCACCTTCTCGAGTATTCTTTGTTGAACCAAATAAAAAATTATTTTCAATTAACTATTAGTTAAAAATAAATGTAAATTCATAAAAAATATAAAAATAAAATCCTTTGTATAAAAAGAAAAGGATATTTGTCATATGAAATGTGAAATTTTGAGAAATCAAAATAGTATAATACAGGATTGTTAAATTATAAATTATTATTATATACCCTGATATAATTTACATAATAATTTAACTCTAGTATTTCCTAGGTAATGTCACTTTAGAATCAATGATGATAACACTCTTTATAACATTAACAGATGAAAAAATGCAAAGGTATTGTTTTATAACCCTTGAAATAAAGATGTTATGAAGAGTTTCATCTTTTACGGCAGGGAAGAAGAAATTTTAACTCCAAAAGTTGAGACTTCTAGAAAGGAAGAAGGGGTGGGGGAGTTTATTTTAAGAGAAAATGAGAATTGTTGTATTTTAATTTTTTCAGCCTTGTAATGCTATAAATTCCCGCCATCCCGATACGTTATGTGTGTTTGCTTTCCATCACACAACAGATGTAAAAGATGATAACGCTTTTATTCTTTTCAAAATGTCGAAAACTGAAAAGTTCATGGAAGAAAGAGGGAGTGGTTATTTATAATGAATATTCATAAACTCTTATTTAAGATTTCCTATGGAAATAATAGTCAGAAATGAACTTTTGAAAATAGCCTGCCTGGATTATTATAGTTAATTTAAAACGAATAAAAAATATTAGTTTCATTGAACTGAAATATTATGTTGTCCTATTTTAGGAAAATGTAAAGCGCCGCCAGCAAGAAAAGAGAGCAGAAGAACGAAGAAAGCAAAGAGAAGAACAATTAGCTCTAAAGAAGAAAATTTCTGGAGGTAAAATTTTTCGTTTTCTTTTAAAATTGCTTACATTTTAGTCTAATGCTTTAATTTTAAAAGCATTGTGCGTGCCCCAAACCGTCTGTATGTTGTCTTTTGTAATCAGTATCCGAAATGAAGACTTCAAAAAAATGATTTTTTTAAAAGCTTTTCTTAAAAAGGAAATGTAAATTGATAACATTACAGTAATCAAGTTTATAAGAGGTTCTTCTTGATAAAATTAATGTTCAATCTTTAGGCTCCAAAATTAAATAATTTAAAATTTTGTAACTATTTTAACGTAATTACTTTTTTTATAATTTTTCTTTTTGAGATTAAGATGGAATAAAATATGAAACAGTGCATTTTATTTACCTAGGTTAAAATTGAACTCATATCCTTCTCCTCTGCGTTAGAAGGGGGAAGCCTGGAAACTTCGTGTTTTCTTGAAATTTCGTCAGTACTCTTTAATCTATTCTCATTATCTTCCTTCATTGTGTTAAATTTCGTCTAATTTATAAGATATTCATATCTTGAAGATTTAAAGAAAGGAAAGCAACATACAAACTACTGGTTAAATTATTTATAAATACTAGACATCTTTGTCGCCAGATTATTGAATTTTTAAACGATTAATATGCAATAGTTAAGTTATAGCGGTTATCCATTTGGCTATGGTTAAGCCTATTTTAGTGGTTGGTAAACTTTTGGTTTGATGTCTATTTCTTTTACATCTTTCTTCCTCGTGCTTAATGTAATGCCAGCTCTTTCCAAAGCATTTCTAATAAAATTTTGCAACTCCATCAATTAGCGAAACATTGAATCAAGTGCAGCTGTAAAAACATTCAATGAAGCGATCTGAAACGTTCAAATAATGATTTGTTTACATTTCACTGGTCACATTCAGCAATAACTAATAAAAGCGATTTCTGTGACG
Source organism: Argiope bruennichi (assembly GCF_947563725.1). NCBI lineage: Eukaryota > Metazoa > Arthropoda > Arachnida > Araneae > Araneidae > Argiope > Argiope bruennichi. Next base: position 108,436,529 of record NC_079162.1, read on the forward strand.
TACTTTTTTTTGTAACTAGATTAGAATTTTTTCGAATATAAAAGCATAGCGAAGCAGTAAGGATCTTCAGAGCACTAGTGCGATTCTCATATTCAACTAAAATCACTATGTAAATGCTAATATTTTGTAAAATGTTCCGTGATGAGTTTATTTGTACTTTTAACAGATACAAGACCTTCGTCCTTTTCTGGAAGTGAAAGTGACAACGTCATTGACATGCTTCTGGGTGATATTCGTGGTGGATTCAACCGTTTTGTCGACAATGGCAAGTCAGCCCGCGGGTCAGGAAAAGCAAAACGTTCATCTCCTGATGGATCTGCTACTGCCATAGAGCTGTGTCGAATGAATAGTCTCACATCTAGTGTGCCTTCTGAGGATGATCCTACAGCTTCACCAAGGGTCATACGCCGCAGAATTGGATCTTCTAACTCTGTTGCAAATGGTTCTGGAGGTGACTTAGATGGATTCGACACTCAGTCACCAGATGTCACGCCTAACAGTACACTACAACGACGGAGACAAAGACTGTCTTCAGAAGACAAAGATGACAGTTTGATCGATTTCTTGAGGCAAACCGCTGATGCCGATGCTGCCAGAGCCGAAAAATACAAAGGTCCAGATAGTGGGTCATTGGACAGATCAATGATTAGAAGGTCATCAAGAAGGTTAGTAAGAAAAGGCTTTTGTCTGAATAATTTTATGAAAACATTTAATAAATTACTACATTTATCACTTTTTCACATTTGAGATTTTATCCAATATTGCAAACATCCATTATGAAATATAGATCTGTATGAATTGAAAATATTAAAAAAGGCTTTTGTCTTTGAAAACTTCCAATCCTTTTTTAAGATAACCTTTTTTAACAGCATTTGTAATAATGGTATTACTGACGAATTAATTTCTTTTTATTATGATATACCGGACGGCTCCTATATTTTAAAGTCTTTCTTTTCTGATTTTGTTATTTTGTATTTTTTTCATACAATTAAATATTTGTTTGCTTGCGGTTTATATATTATATTAGGATGCTAAATTGTTGAGTTGAGTCTTTATGCACTCGATTTCATATATTATAATTCTGTATGTATTGTTAATTCTCAGATCCTTGAATTATTAATCTATGTATTCTGTATAATATGCATTGCTAATTTTTTGGATACCCTGAATTGCTTCTTTGACAATAAAAAGCATTTCTTTCAGATAATGAAATAGGCCGATAATAGTTTGAATTTTATTTTCCATCAAAATCTAAAAATAATAACTTAGTTCTAAAATAAGAGTATGATGTACACCTGTTGAAAACTTACTGAAAATTTAATCATAAAACTATGATATGCCCTCATATCTTATTTCGTAATTGCATTATAATAAACTATTTTTAGTATATACTGTCGCATACATTGTAAATAATAATATATAAATGAATTTTCAGATTAGATATAGAATATATTTTTAATTTACTGATGCTTATTCATTTGTTTACAATATTATAAATGTTTTAGGTTCCAATCTTTAATGTTTTTCCGTTGTTTATGGCACTTTTTATCGGTCCTCTAAGATTAAGTGGTAATTAATACAAGTGTTTCTCGCAATTTGTGCTATTACCCCTGATATATGCTAGTGTTCCCCATATCCCTCGAAAAGGTAAAAACAAGTTAATATTGTATTTCCAGTATATCGTATATTGCAAAAATTATAATTGGATCTTTTTGTTCCAACTCGTGTATTATTTTCTTAAATCTATCTTTAATCTTTAAAAATCATTATGAAAACTAAATGATAATGTTGTACAAGGGAGGGGTCCCCAATTAGCTCCTGGCAACTAGTATTTTCAAACACGATACCCTTGTATCTAAAACTTCCTACATTCACTTAGCCATTTCTGCTGTATTTTAAAAATAATTATATTTTAAATTTTCCTTTAATAATTCATACACATTTCTTTATTATTAGGAGAAGACCTGAGTTAGCTGCAGTTGAGTTGATCGACAGAGAGCGTCCAGCATCTCCTGGGCCTTCACCGTTATTAGAAAGGAAGCCGATGACTCTAGATTCAGAGGCTAATAAGCCTAAGCAGTGGCGTATTAAAATCGAAGAATGGCTGCAAGAAAACGAAAAAGAACAAGCAAGAGAAAGAAAACTGAGAGAGAAAATTGCCATGGAACGCTGGAAACGTCAAGAAATGGAACAACGGGAAGCAGATTTGTCTTCCTCCCCCATAGATAAAACTGATGAAATTAAATCTTCTGCTAAGAATTTAGAGACACTTCATGAAGCCAAAACTGATTCTGAAGTGTATGCTAATAAGAAGAAGGTCACTGAAAAATCAAACACTAAAAAGTGTCCTGACGCGGAGGGAGGTTCGCCTTTAAAAGATAAATCAAAATGGCGCAAGAGTAATCTAAATGTTGCAAACAGTAGTGAATCGATTGATGATGAACGCAGGAGGAATAGAAGCAGAAAGCCGAAATCGGATGCAGAAGAGGAAGAAACTATCTCATTCTACATTCGAAGTCCAGAAGTTGTAGAAATCGTGAATGAGTGTGATTCGAAAGAATTCTTCCCACAAAAGCCACCTTTAGAAACTTCAACTGTTTCAGCCTCGCCCATCTCGGTCGCAAATTTCTCTAGTTCCGATAACACACCGATAAAAACTCAAAATATGCAAGAAAAAATCAATGAAGCAGATGAAAAAGAACAGTCGCAGACCTCTCAGAACTTGAATGGACCCAAAAATGTTGTTTTGAATGATGACAACGCTGGAATATCAATTGGGCGAAGCCGCTTTTATCAAAGTATGAAAGAGCCGTCTCTAAATAGGGAAGATCACATAGTTAATAAAAGTGCTGCGTTGGACGATCAAATGCTTAATAATGCAACAGCACAAAAATCAGCAAATAAATATTTTGGGGATAATAATGAGAAACTGACAACGGAAGAAGATACAAAAATTCATCCTTTGGAAAAAGACGAAGAAGGAAACTTTGATAGGTTTTCATTTATGAGAAAAACAACACGGCGAACTAAACCAAGGCACAAAATATCAGATCCCGAAGTCAAAAATTCTGAAAATAATGAAAATCAAAGCATAAGCAGTGACGTTCCAGAACCTAAGGAAATAATAGAATCTTTAGAGCAACAGTGTAAATCAGATGCAGCTTTGAAGACTGATAAAGAGAACATTAAAGAAATCGCAACAACTGGCAAAGAAGCCCAAACTGTAAGCGAAGAAAAAAGTAAGAATCGAGGATTATTTACCAAAAATATTACTGATAGTAATAGAATACCAGAAAACAATGAAGATACGAAACGAAAAGATAAATCTTCGACTTCCTTAAAAGCTCGACTTTCAAAACGATTGCTTTCTCTAACAGAAAATCTTAAAGTCGGAACAAAAAATGCTGAACCAACTGATAACAGTACTTCAAATCCGTCAACACCGAGTATCAAATCAACTGTGGAGGATAGGAGAATATATTTACAAGAGCCTCCTTGTCCTAGAATAGAAAAAGTACTGAATGAAAGACGAGCTAGTTTGAAAGAAGAAAAACCAAATCCTATTATGGAACATAGAGAGAAAGTTTTGTCGCGTCCTCGGCAAGATATAATTCAATTACCTCATAAAAATAAACAAAATCAATACAATCCTCTTATCTCAGAACCTAAGATGTTAAGAGAAAGTTATATAGCCGATACAAGCAACATTAAGGTTGTTCATGCTATGCCTGTAAATCATGATTTCAAAACATTTGAAACTTGTCCTGCTCAAAATAAAGGAAAAGATGAATCTGAGAAAGATGAAGGGTTCGAAGAAACCCAGTCTCAGCTTTCCGAAGTAGCATCTCAGGAAGCAGGTTCCAATTATGATACTGATTTGGCCGACTCTCCAAGAAGTATAAGGCAAACAAAAAGCACTAGACCAGACAATCTACCAATAAGCCAAGAAAGCACTTCACCTGAAACTTCCCTTGAAATTGAAAAAAGCGATGAAGAAAAAAGCAAATTGAAAGAAAGTACAATTACAGTGAGTTCTCCTAAGGATAGAACTATTGGTAAACGAAATTCCTTCTCTAGATCAACACTGCCTAACACGAGATCTCTACCGGTTCGTCAGAATATGCAGGAAAAGCAAACTAATTTGTCTCGAAAATTACCCCAGAATTCTACTCCTATGAGATCTAATTCAATCCGTTCGCGAAATACCTCTAATGATAAAATCGCTTCAAGACAAAACAGCCCTCTTATTAAATCCCCAATTGTAAATAAATTTCCTTTAACAAGGGAACAAAAATATAGCAGTGCTAGAAAGAATTCGCAGGAAAGTGTGTACAGCTCAGGAAGCAGAAGTCCTTCATTAAGGGGTTCAAGGTTAACCAAAAAGGACTCCAGCCCAAAGATTGGCCGCAGAGTCGCGGGATATACAAAGGCCATAAACTCCATGACTAACAATTTGAGAGGTGGAAAGCCATTTGAAAATTATGATGTTACTCAATCTATGCCACCTACTCCGTCTGATGAACATAAAACTTTTATGTCTAGTCTGAAAGCTTCCGATAATGTAAAAAAGACTCGCTCAAGCTCATCCGTTCATAGCCCTCGATCTCAGAGTAGGCGTTCCAGCGAAAGATCTTTAAATGGATCTATTGGACTTTCAAGCAGAAAGGGAAGTGAAAAATCCTTGTCTAGAAGGTCAAGCGACAGAAGTTTAAATTTATCTAGGAAATCAAGCGAAACATCTGTTATTACAGTCAAGAGTGCAAATAGGAGAACTCCAGTAAGGCCAAAACCAACTCCCTCACCTCAGACTAATGCCAAATCAGCCACAACTAGTCTTCGAGCAAATGTATCTAAGACTAGACCTTTAAACTCAAGAAGCCCAAACCAAACAAAGCAGCTGCCTATTCCTACATCAACTAATAAACCGATTGCTAGATCAAATTCTAGTACAAAGCCAACCTCAAATATTAAATCCAACGCGGCCGTTCGCCGGACATCTAGCGACAAATCTTGCAGTTTTATGAAAGCCACATCTGCATCAACTGCAAAATCAGCACCTACGAAGTCCAACCTTGATTCAACCACGAATAGAATGCCATCAAGATCACCTTCCATTAAAGTTGAGATGTCTGCTAAATAAAAGAGAACGGAGGAAAAGTATTATCCAAAACTGAGTGAAAGGTTGTAAACCAAAAATGTATCCTTATTTTGACAATTATTCACAAACTTTATTCTTACAAAATGACACTTATCCATCATCCAAATGTATTCAAGATACAACTTTGCTTTATTTCAACTGTTTGTTATATGATGTTTTTAAGCCTCCTCAGCCATCTGTAAAATTATCAGGATCTTAACATCCATAAATTTTATGTATTTTCACAACTGAATAAAACAAAGCTTATTTCACAAAAGTTTCCTCATTTTCTCTTATATACAATGTATCAAGAGCAAAATTTTCCGCGGATATGCATACTTGTTAGGGCCGCGGTGGCCTGGTGGTAAGGTCTCGGCTTTGGAACTAGAGGGTTTCAGGTTCGAGACCCGATTCCACCGAAGAACCGTCGTGTAAGGGGGTCTGTTGCACGTTAAATCCGTCATGACCAAACGTCCTCCCGCTGGTGTGGTGTGGAGAGGGGGGTGCCAGCTCAAGTGTCGTCCTCGTTATCTGACCGCGGTTCAAAATGACGAGGTCCGTCCCAAAATAGCCCTAGTGTTGCTTCAAACGGGACGTTAATATAACCAAAACCAAACCATGCATACATGGTTCTCTGTTCTCTTATTACAAACACCGACATTAGGATATCTCACAAAAATGCGGCATCTATGAAATAAAAAAGACTGTATATCACACATATTCTTTTGTATCCATTGATGTGAAAGAATATTCTTGTTTTACAGTCTTCTAATGTCTTAACCCAATTGGCAATTTTTGCAAGTTAAACTTGAAAGGACAAAATCATATTAATCATTCAGTTATTTTTTTGTTTTTGAAACAGGCACGCTCAATTCTCTCTTTATTTAATGGAGTTCTTTTTTATCTTTACAGGTGTCTTTTAATTAAAGAAATCTGTTGTATTTATAAAGATATCTTTCTACCCACCCAAAAAAGACATGAAGAAATAATAAAGCTTTTTAAAGCAATGATGAGAAACAATCTTTTAGCAATCATATATAACTATGTTTTTTAAGGGAAATGAGGGAATCTATCGAATAATGTCCCAGAGATTTAAAAAAATATTTATTATTTTTTTTCTCTCATAAGAAATGTAGAAAGAGGAGGTATTGCATATTCAGTCATGAATTTTGAGGAATTTCCACGTTTTAAACTTCTGAATCGACAAAATAACTAAATAAGCTTGTAGGAAATTATGATTGTCTGTCGGTCTGACAAATGTCAACTTCTTTTGTCAATGAATAAACGTTAACATAAAAAAGAGCTCTGACCATCCGTCATATTAGGAATCCTTTATTACCCATATCCCGAGATTCGCTGAGCCGCTGTTTTCGACATAATAGAAACGCACTACTCATTTGGACAGCCAGCTGCTCAGCCCGATGGCATTGTTGTAGCACTCTTATCTGTATCTCTTGGAGTGGCGAAGGTAAATGATTGCTTATAGTTAGAGTGTTACAAGATTTATTTCATTCCTTCGACGTATTTAGCTATAAAAAATGGCAAATGAATAAGGCTACATTGATTTCCTGGTCTTTACTAAGACTAATGTTCGGGCACCTATACCGTTTTTCTCTCATTGCAACGCCATGGGCTGATAGTTGGCTGTTTCCATGTCACTTTTTGTGATGGTGCTATATTACCATTCTGCATATACTTAAATAAAGACAGAAAATGGCATTTCTGAAACTGTACAGATTCGAAAATGCTGTCATCCTTGTTCCTCTATGGTTATATCTGTGTATTTCGCCGTTAATATGTCATATATTATACCCATATGGTCGAAAATAGTAGTCTTTATGTGTAGTACAATCAAATGTATTGATTTCCGTCAATAAAAGCCTCTTAAATACAGACAAAATGAAGTTTTCAGTTAAGTTTTACACAGTTACGTTTCGATTTTGTAATTTTTATCATACCCGATAAAAATATTACTAAGGCCACTTTAATTGTCGAACTATTTATGAATATGAAATGTCACATTCCAAATATCATGCATCTGTTGTTTTTTTTCCGTGTGTGTCTTTGATCTGTCTTGTTGACATTCGCTTGAAAACATACAATTCCAAAAACGTTTTTTAACAAATTTAGAAAGATATTCATTAAAATTAAGATCTAAGTTTTCTATGATTAAATTTATTTTTATTTTTTCCTGTACGATAAAGTAATCATATTTGTTATCAGGTTTTGAAATTAATATTATTAAGATCGATTAATTTACTATCCAAAAAAACTTCAGGATCAGGACTACAGTCGGTGATTGCTAATTTCATGCGATATGATACTGCATCTATTGCTACTTAATCCTCTGCAATTTTTAATTAATTAAAAACTAATTAATTGTCATTAAACCTTTCTTGCCCTTCATACTATATGCGAACAAAATTTTAAAGAAATCGATTGAATTGTTTACATTTCTCGAGTACAAACTATTTATGTGTTCCACTTTTATGTAAAACGATTTAATTTAGAAAGCAAATATTTTCCGAACAATTATAACCGTAATTTAACAGAAACGTGAAAAAAAATATGAAATGACATAAATTCTTCACGAAATATACCGTTCAAAGAATATATTTCGGAGCACTTTTTGATTCTATCAATTTTAGGCAAGATACAAGATATTTATACCCATGTTTTTAAAGTACATATTACCCCTTCCATGCCTAAAATATACCAACTAGCGCCAACTGCCATTTTCAAGGCACATGTATATTACTGGGATTCACTCAATTTCTCAAAAGTTTTCAATTGAATTCATAAAACTTTTAAAAACACAGATTTTGAATAAGGAAAACAGTTTTCGAGATTAGAAACTGATGTACAAAGATATATATTTTAACAAAAAATATTAGCGTGATTTATAATATGCGTTGGGACAAGAGAAGTTACACCACAACTTAGAAATAATCTCTTTTGACAATAATTCCTCTTTAGTTTTCGTTTATTTAAATTGTTTCTGTTCCAACTTTCCTCTCTTACTACAATATAATCAACCAATTTTTCTTCAAGAATTTGTATGCACCTGCATTACTATTTTCCTCTCATTCCACTCTTGTTACAACTTGCTATTCGTTCAATTAATTTCCTTTACACAAATTAACATTTCAAATGGTTTCATTGAATTCAATATTTGCAATGGGTTTTTTTTCAGTGATCATACATAATCTTGCTTTAAAAAGTTAATTTATAAAACTGAGAATAATTTATTTTGAATTAATTATAAATTTTGAGAAATCCTGTTTCATTTTTAATTGTTTTTCTAGTAAAATTATTGAAGATTATTTAACAAGAAGTTTGAGTTCTTCGTTTTTATGCTTTTAACACCAATATACCTTAAGGCAGGTGATAATTTTTCAATGAATTGTCCTAAAAATGATTGAAAGTTTATATTTTTATTTATTTCAAAACGAACTATTTAATGCAATTTCAATTATCAAGTAATTAGAGAAAAATAATTGAATTTAATTCTCTTATCATAAAATATAAATTAAAAAAATTCAATTAAAAAACAAAATGTGTATTTTTTTATTTTTAACTAAAAAGAAATTGCCATAACCATTGAAACTTGAAAATTTAACCACTTCGACAATATACATAATGCAAAATTCCAATATGAAATATAAATAATGTCGATTTATATCAAATATTCTAAGGTTACTTAATAAAGTCCTCAAACAGAATTAAAAATATTTTTTAATTTTCATGAGGATTTAAAACCAATCGATTGTACATTACAGTGAGATTGCTAAGTCTTGCTTTATTTATTTATGAATTTGAAAGGGTGGAATCCTTACCCTGTCGAATTCTGATTGAAAAATATTTCTTTTTCTCTCCTTTCAGCATATAAATAATAATTACTGTTACCCTGTCAAATCGTAAAGAAACTTTTTTAGAGACATATTTTAAATTCAATCTGCTTTAAGTGAACAGGTATTAAAAGATGACAATTAGAAAAATGTTTACTTTTTTTGTTAACAATTTTCGTAGTTCTTTGTTCCATAATTTATGAAATTTAAATTATTCCACTCATACTACAAAACGTCTAATATGTTGACTAAAAAGTGTATGGGTAGCAAATGTTTAATTTTTGCCTTTTTTAATGATTAATTTCAACTTTATGTAAGAAATTCTTTATTTCTGAATTTATACAATGAATATCCAGTCATAAAAACATTGTTGACTCAAATAGTAAATTTATCATCAAAAGTTCAAAACAATATCAAAAAAATCTGGAACTCAAAAGAGTAGGTTCGAAGTACATAATAAATGTCGTAACAAAACGTTGTATACTTTTTATCCACAATCTTTGCTGTACATTTCAAACATGCTAGCAAATACAAAATGGAATGAAGGTCATATTACACAATTTTAAAAACATTCATTTTAAAATTTTGGACCTCAAAAAATATTATAGTACAATACATAAAAAATTATTTGAATAATTGTTAAGGTCTTCAGATGAAATACATTCCCTTGTATGTTTTATTCAAAGAAGAGAAATAATGCAACTAAAGCACAAAAAGAATGAATGAAGAAAGTATTGCAATGTGAACTTTAATACATGTTTAAGTAAGAATATTAAAGACAGACATATTATGATACACTTAAGAAATAGAAACCAATATAATTTACAAAACTGTCAGGATTGTGCATAAGCTCAGTAACTCCACATACATAAAATTGCAATTATTTAGAATTGGTAAAAGAGCATTTTTTCTGAGTATTCACTTAAATAAATGAAATTACTGTTACAGATTCTTGTCACTATAATCCTGACAGACCATCGAAAAGTAGATACTGTATTGAATATTGTTCATATCAAATGTTACCAATTATTATAAGAAAATGCAAATATTTTACTCGAAGTTGTATTTAAAAAATCATGAGAAAATTACTTTATAAAATAATGTTATCGGAAGTAATTGATACAACGTTTATTTTATGCATATGATTCTATTTCTGAAAAAATAGCTAAAACAGTATAAAATTTTTGTCAGATTATATAGAATTCAAAAATTTAGATGACAGTGACTTACAGCATAAAGAGTAGACTGAACGGTTTAAATATGAAATAAGAAATGGATTTTTTTTTCGATAAAATACTATTATTACCTTTAATATTCAAACATTTTTAAAAGAAAATTTTCTTATCGCAGAATATTTAAAATTTTGTCAACCAGATCAGCTAAATGTTAACTCCATTAAATTTTTACCTAGCTGTCCGGCGAGATCTATAAAAATGTTTCTTTGGCAAAAAGAAATGCAACATATGCAAAAGAGTAGATAGATTGTTTAATTTAAATGTGATAATCAAAATTAAATGGCAAAAAAATTTAAAATATATAAAAAACCTTTCCTTTAACAGGTATATTGCTATTTTTTACCAAAGCTATACAAACTATCACTGCATTAAGTCTACGATATCAATTAACACATATATTTACAACTATACACACAATTTGTATAAAAGCGCTCTCATTGTAATTCACCTTACAGACAAAAATGAGAGGGAAGCAAAATGTTTTGTCCACTAAGACAATTCTACAAGTGACATTAAAAGTATTTTATTACTTAACACATTAAAAGATTAGAATTTTTATAATTTAAGTTTAACTTGATGTTCTGATTGAGTATTTACGATGAGAACCAAATAGATTATTAATCTCTCTCTACCTCAATCATCAAACCCAACATATGAATTAAAAATAATATGTAAAGGATTTAATGTGTATACAACGATATTTGAATACAATAATTGTATATGGCACAATAATTGTTTATTTAGAAAATAAATTTCAGAGCAAAGTGCTTATGAAGTATATCATATGTCTCACAATTCAGAAATAGTGAATATATTAGAACATATTCAAAGAAAATGCAGTGATATAAAACCGACTAGTTATAGAGATAGGGGAAATCAACATGCAGAATGCAATTATAATTATAGTAATACATCAAGGCTAAAAACTGTTAACAACCTGTTCAGTATATTGCAAAGTGCACTGAATACAACAATACAATATAACTTTGTATATAAGTGAGCATTCATCTTTGAACATCAGCTGTCACACAACTTTCGAAGGTAAACAAACCTTTCAAATATGTACTTTGATTTAGTTCTTAATATACCTAAGTGTTGAAAGGAAACATTGAAACCGTTAAGTTGTTTGTACACATTTACAAATACAACTACATCTTTTTTTTCTTTATCTGAAATTCTTATGGTGCAGAATAATTGCTGGCATACATCTACATGGCATAAAAATATACCATTAATACTTAATTTCGTATATCAGACCAACAAAGAAACAGTATAGATTAAACTGCACTCTGAGCAACAGACTAAATCGTTTCATAACAATGATATATTTTAGTCTCATAAATCGTTTGAAGGAAATAAAGTTCAGTGTTTGCAAATTCAATTCAGAATAAACAAATATATTATACTATAAATTATTCTGATCTGTACAATGGAAGATGTAGATAATTTATACATGATTTTGGAAAATTTGTGTAGAGCAGAAAACACATCAGCAAGCCTATAAAAGATTTAAAAAAATCTTTAGAAAATCAGATCTATAATATGCATTATGCAATTATTTATTATGTAATTTTTAACAACAATAAAAAAATATATATTAGCAACAATAAAAAAGTTTTTTTAAAAAAAAAATCAATTATTGTCTTAAGCTCAAGAATAAATCCCTAAAACCATTCGCATAATGCAAATATTTTCACAATAAACAGTGAATCTATTATGATCATTTCAAATAATTTTAAATAAAAGAAATCAAATTAAATACGAGTTAAAAGTTTTTAAAACATTTTCAAAAATCATTTGCCAAACCTCTCAGAAAAACAGAAAAATTTTCAATGAAATAAAGTTACTTACATTTTTGGAAAGGTCTAAAAATATATTACATTAATCATTTCAAGAATAAAATAAACTAATGCCTATTTATGTTTAGAAACACTAAGTATAATAAAACGGATACTGAAAATAATGTTTGTAATAAACATATTTTAAACAAAAAATTTTCAACAATAATCAATAAACAAATTTTACAAAAAGCTTTAAAAAACACAGAAAAGGTAAGCTTATATTTTAAACAGCTGCTAATTGTTTAACCTACCTAATCAGCTGTGAAACAATTAGGGCAATATAGTTGATTATTTTTCACTTGTACATCTGTGCCGCAAGTTCCATTGCCTAACTGCATTAGACATACACAGCATCGAAAACATTGTATATGAAAATACAAATGTAACGCTTCAATACCCATAGCAGAGCCTTCACCTGAAAGATTTACATTTGAGTAAAATTAATATTTTTAATTACAACGGCCTATGAAAAATTAAATGAATTTTGAAAAATGAAAAGTATTTGATAATGAAAAATCGGTGCAAAGTTTATCGAAGAGTTTCAATAGCTACTTACATAGACCTTTTCCACAAGAGGAACATTTATGAGCCTCTGACTCAAGAATATCGGAATCAAAATTAACTTCTCCATGACCATCATAGCTATGTGTGCGCATAAGGTCTTGCTTACGAGAATATGTGTCATACATGTCTCCACTAGCAGCTGTTGTATTCCATACAGCTGATCTAGGTCTTTGTTTTTGAAATTCATACTCTCTGTCTCCCCATGTACGAACTGTAACATCAGGATGAGAAGTTTGGCATGGTGGCATAGAGTACCTTCTATCAATCAAATGTTCGCCAGTTTGAATGCTTCGTTTTCTCTCGTCATCTTGTGTCAGCCAATAATTTTGGTTGTAAGTGGTTTGGCGAAAAACAGGCTCAATTGACTTTTTGCTAAGAGGTGTAACCTAAAAGGAAATTGAAGAATGTAAAACTCATTAAAAATAAATTTTACAATAGAAAATATAAGGACAGAATGTATGTATAATACAGAAATGTATAAGTTTCCCACTGCTTTAAAAATTCTTCCGCAAGCTCAAATTGATACTGCTTTTACTGTGATACTATTTTTAAAAACTATAAATTCCAGCAGCCTCTCTTCACACGCTTTAACATTCAGACAAATTTATTCGGCATAATTTCAATCACTATTTTTTGCTTATTAGAAATAAATCAGATTTTCTTTCATATGATAACAATAAAACAGTTAGCTCGTTCCTTTGACCTAAAATCAGAGAATGGGATAGTATTTCACACTAATAGTAATGTCAAGTCACTGGCAAGCGGTGGCGGAAAAGGGTTAAAAATATTAAAGCTATAAATATTAAAATGTATTTTTTTATGATTCTAGAAATTCATAGCATTTTCTAACATTATATATAGATTCTAATGTGAAAATTTTATGATATCAGATGATACTATTAATCCAAATTCGCCAGTTGGTCTACATTTCGCTCTTCATAACACAAATTTAATAATAATGCTTTGTAGAAAAGTAAGAAAAAGATGCACCAATTGTATTTATTTATTACAACTGTATTATTTTGCTGTGATTTGCTCTCTATTTTTTAAATATTTTTATTCGCCTCAGCAAATGTGCTGATGCAGAAGATCAGATATCAGACACTATATTTACCCATGCCATGATTTTAAACTGAAATTATTTAATTTTAGCATAATTTGAAATTAACATACATTTAAAAACTTTTCTTAACGTTTTATTACATTTATAATTTGAACTACTAATTAAGCTAATGTTTGATAAAAACAAAACAAAATATAACTATAAAATATACCTTGTATCATTGGTAACATATTATAATTTCACCCCTTTAATATCCAGAAGAAATACATAAGCATTTTAAATTTAAAAAAATAATAATATTTTATTATGAAGTCATTTCCCGCATACTTTCATTTTCTCTATAACTTGCTCCATTGTGAGCCTCACCTACCCCTTAACAATACCCAGGCCCAGCTCCAAGGGTATCCACCAGTGCCGCAGTACAGTCAGGCCGCAGTGAGTGAGTGAATCCTACACATAAACTAGAAAATTCGCGAGGGTTCTATAGCTGCCGGCTGGAACACAATAGAAAGAAAAGAGAATGGAACCCAATTTTGGAAAAAGAAGTAAATACGATAGATTAAGAAAAATTTTGAAGTCGTGATGAACAAGTTTCAATGCAAACACCTGAAGAGAAATTTAAAAAATAATTTTTAACCCTCTATAAAATTACGCATTCAGTTACTTGAGATTTTCTTTATAAAATAAACACTTGACCAAACAGAAAAGAACTTAAAAAAACAATGTTCAGATCTTCATTTACCTTCAACTGTCAACATCGAAGGAACATACAGACAGGATGAATTCTCTTGATGTTTTACGCTTTATATATATATATATATATATATATATATATATATATATATATATATATATATATATATATATATATATATATAAAGAAATTAGAAGGCCTTTATCCAAACTTAAGGGATTTACTGACAATCTTACTAACCCACCTACATTCTATTGCGAGTGGCCAAAGAAGTTTTTCCGAATTACAATTGATCAAAATATTTTTAAGGGCAATTATGGGGAAAATTAATCCAAGCACATTAGTCACTCATAACAGAAAACAAAATAGATCAGAGTCTAAAATTTTCTGAATGCCTGAAAAATAGGTAAGAGAGAAAGCCATCTCTTAAATTAAGTCTGTACTACAACTGAATGATTGTAAATGTAATCGACTGAAATATTGTTTCCTAATATATAGATCATTGTGAAATAAATAATGAAGAAGTATTATAATCGGAATGTCTTTATAACACAGTTAAATCTATCACCAACATTGGTCCAGTATTTAAAAAAAAATTAAAACCAAAAATTATGCATGTGCAGTTGTATGGTTTTTTCCTTCATAAAATGCTTATCTATTTAAAATGTATCTATTTCTGAATATTTCGAAACAAATTTTATCATTTTTTATTTCTTAATTATAATTTGCACTAATACTGGGCACTGGCCTAATATGCTCAAATGACATAAAACAGAAGTACGCCATCAATCATTTTTTATTCCATGCTTTTTTGAAAATCTTGCATTGCATTTAAAAAATACTTTACATCGAAAAGAACACTTGTGTATTTTGATTTTACTGAGAGCTAAGCATATACACTGATATATGATATACAAAAAAAAAGGGTAACCCCCAAACATTCCACACAGAGAGATGAATACTCTAAAGGTGGTCTAGAAATACCACACAAGTCAGAGCATTGAGTGCTGCTTAAGTAATGACTACAACATTGCCTGTAATGATACAATATTATATTCATTATATGGCTTAATATTTAAATAACTTTTAAAACATTAGTGAAGGATTACATATCTCTACCAACAGAATGGATATTATTTTACGATTTACACAAAGGTACATAAAAACCACTGTATAGTGGACTTAATGCTCATTTTCAATTACAATAACACAGTATCTTTTTCCCTTTACCATTATCTATGCACACTTGCTACTAAATTTAAAGATGCAATTCTTAAGCTTTTAATATAGTATATTATCACCTCTGGTGTAACAGAAAAGTGTGGAAAAAGTGAAATGAAGTATACATAATACAGATAAAATTCATCAACTCATGAACATAGTGAAAACACAGGAATGCATGGACAATATTGTTTTTTATTCAAGGACACTTGTTTGAAATTTAAGAATTTTTTTTTAAGCCACATTATTCCATCACGCTTTGAAAATGAGGATTAGAAACTATGCTAAGAAACTATTGTTTGACAACAGATTCTAAAACCCTCCGCGCTTTTGCGCATGCGTTAGGATGGGTTTTATTCGTCAAAATAGGGGTGAGAGGAAAAATGAAAGAAGGGGATGTTTTCATTTAACAATAAAATAAAATCGGGTTACTCACAGATTGAATTAAAATAATGTGGTCAGAAACGACACGATATTCACATACACGTGAAAAAAAAATTGAACAAAAAAGAATCTAATAGGGCGAAAATCAAAGTCAAACAATAACGAAGAATTCAGGAAATTCGCTCATCCTTCCGCGTTTCTCCCCTTAATACGATAGAATCGTCAAAAAGTGTCTCAGAATACTGAAACGAACAGTACATCATTATTATTTATTTTCAGTAAAGACCTCAAATAAAAAGAATGAGCAGACATTTTTTGAAAGAAAGCTGTCTCTAATTTTGCAATAAACATAAAAAAATATATATGATTTCATTCATATTCTTACCTTTTCCGTAATCCATTTATTACTATCCATAATTTTTGCTTTTGGTGCAGCCCCAAGGTCGTAGAGGTTCTGTTTTGCTTTGTGCTGAGGACTTTCATTAGTTTTCTGGTTTTCTTCTGTATAATTTGAATATATTATATTATAATTATGTATCATTTGAAATTACATGAAATAAAATGCAAAAAATATATTTTGAAATATTTTTAAACAACATATAAACTTTATTCGAAAAGAAAATAAGAAGAAATAAAAATAAAAGAGCAATAAGAAGAGGTGAATACCTGAAGGAGGAATTGCCATGTCTGGTGGATTATAGTGTAATTCCGTAGGTTCAAAAGATTGATCTCCCTAAAAATAGTAAAAAAAAGAAAACTTTATTTTTTTGCACAAAATCAAATTTACACAAAATAATTATTTGCACACTCAAGAGCCCTTTTATTAACTAATTTCAATAGTTCAGATTTTAAAAAAAAATCCTGTTTACAAATAAATAAGAATACTGTGAAAAACTACCAAGAGATGAATCACATACATGATTGATTGATATTATAAATCAAACATGAATTGCAATGAATGATTCATTTGAAGTAAAAATGACATTTATCACTTATTTAAGAATCAAAGGGGCAATTGTATTGATGCCTTACTTTGAAATTAAAATACTGGTTTTTAAAGACAAGAAATACTTTATTTGAATGTACAACATGATTGACAAAATCAGAACATTTCCCGATGATGCTATGTAGATATTTACTTGAAATGAATTTTTTAAATTGTTTAATTTATTAAATCTGATGCAACTTACATTCTTGAATGTATGAATAATCTAAACTGTAAGAAAAATAGTCTATATAATTAGTCATATACTTTTAGATTGGAAAACTGAAAAAATACAAGTGATTCAAAAGTATTCCATTAATTTATGTATGGATAAATAATAATAATAACAATAACAATACACTTTAGCCTAAAACTGGAAATAATCATCAGCTTTAGAAGTTAATTCTTCAAAAAATGTTCAAAATTAAGATAAAAATTTATTTGAAAATTTATTAAATTGAAAGAGTGCAGAAAAGATATATTACATGTTCTTTCCATTGTTCATTATTAGAATCACCAGAAACTGCTGAAACACCATCATTGTCTTCGACATAGTAATCAGAACTATACTCATCTATAATTAAAAACAAAAAGATCTGGTAAGATGAAAAACTAAATTGCAATTAATATAAATTATTATAAAAATTAAACCAAAGACTATATTATAAATATATCAAAATTTGTTACAACTCAAAAAATAATCAGTAGCTGAAAGAAACCCCTTTTAAAATGCGTATATAAAAATGATGTTTTATTTAATTAGAAAGGACTCTCTAGTTTCCTATAACAGAAGTGTTTATCTTTGTCCGAATTATACTGATAAAGATTTTTGAAAGCGAAATTAAATACCAAATTTGCAGATATAAAAAAATTAAGTAGTATTAGTACATAGTAGCAGCATTTGTAAAATTGAAAAAAAAAAAAAGGTTGATATTATTTTCTTGAATAACAATTAATCTTTAAGATCATTCTTATTTATTAGCTTCTTTTTACATATATTAGAAACGTCTGTTAGTTTACAAAATATAAATTACTTTCCAAAATCTCAGTTTACTGGAAACTTTCTGACCAGAAATTATTTTGATTAATCAAGATAGCTATAACAAATGCACTACAGACACTAAATGTAAGCAAGGTATTAATTCTTTATATAATATTTCATATCAACAACATACGATCAAAATATTCCTTTTGTTTTAAAAACTCCATAGATCATCCAAAAATTTTGTGTTTGCAGAAACATCAAGATTTACAAAAAAAAAAAAAAAAAAAAAAAAAAAAATACTTAAAATATTCGGTTAAATAGATGAGAAAGAAATAACTAGCGCATTGTTCTTGGAATTCATAAAATTAGAATAATGGTTAGACAAATAATTTTTTTTTAATTTCAGTCAAAATAAATGTTTATAAATATTAAATTAAATAGACATTAAGATGCAAATGTTTAGAAAAGATTGTATTTCAGAATGAATAATTTTAACATGTTAGCCAGGTATGATGAAATACAACTCCAATTGGTATCACAAATTTTTCCGCCATGGAAATTTTTTAAAGTAATACGTGGATTGAATTACATTTTATATCGTTTTACACATTAAAACCTAGCATGGCTATATGGAAGCACGCCAGATTTGCAACTTAGTTTCGAAGGCCACTATAACGTATTTTATAAAATAGCTGATGCATATTCTGTCATGTGCATTGAATATTTTGCTTTCTAGTAATACTATGATTTTCCTGAAGTGTATTTGAGTATTTTGATAAAAGAGTGCCCGATCGGGTATGTAAAAGATGTCGAATTATAAGCAGTACCAGTTCAAAAGAAAGCGAAGATTTTTTGATGAATTGGTCAGATGAGGCAAAAACATATGTATTAAACTGTGTGTAATGGCTGCCCTAATAGTAGTGTTGCTTTGTATATACTTGATTGTTTCAAAAAAATATAATTATTTTAACATTTAATCAACTCTTTGTAATTGAAAATATTTGATTTATATATTGTCTAAATAAGTCATTTGTTAAAATAAAGAATCCAGAATTGAAAAGCGATTTCCTGTTATTACTTTAAGCATAAACTTCATTGCAAAAAAAGTCTCAATTATGAAACGAGTATAACAACAGTTAATTCCAGAGTTAACAGGTTAAATAATGAACAAAAAATTTTTAAATAATGACTTTAAATGCATTTAGAAAAAATTAGTAATTGCACAAACAATATCAAATAAATTTTTAATGATGAACTGCAAAATTTAAAAGAAAAAACTTACTTTGCACAAAATCTTGAGATTCCATGCCTACAGAATCATTAATATACAAAGGTGCAGAAATGTCAGTCTCTGCTAAAGATAATCTCTTTTCTAACCACTGTGTTTGTTCTCGCTCTTGCTTTAAAATTTCCTCTAATGCAGGTGGAGGCGGTAAAATTTTATCTGAAAATTGAAAATAAACTCATTATTGCACAGAATCATTATATTTAACATGAAAGAAAAATATACTGCATAGTGGGAAAGAAGAAGCAGAAAAACAGAAGGAAAAAAAAAATGCTGCAGAAAATTAATTATAAAATCAGATGCTACATTTGAAATTTTAAAAATTACTTATAATTTCAATTTTTCGAGATAATATAATAAAAAAATTGTCATTTAAAATAATTTTATCAAATGTGCATCAAATAAATAAAATGTAGATTTTATCAAATAAAAAAAATGCAACTTCTCAAGGTAATATTAACTTTTCAGAACTTGAAAGTACTCTTAAACCATCTCATAAAAGACCGATAGAATTAACATATGGGAAATGCAACTAAGAAAAACATATTATCCATAATCATAACGCGAAGATGCAATTTATCTTTTGAAAAGAATTTTATTACTCTAAAATCATGTTTTTAAGGTGCAATTAATTAACAGAAAATCAATCAGGGCAATGAGGCCTTTAAAATATTTTCTTTTCATGACGCTTTATGTTTGACCCAACAACTATACATAAATCAATTTCATTCTAGTTCACTAGATACTAATCGATGTTTCTAAAAGCTCATCTGCGTAACAAGTACTTTCGCAAAGATATATCAATACTAGATCATTTGTTACATCACCATATAAAATTTTTTTTAAAAAATTGTGCAATTGCTTTATCTCTTACGTTATATGTTAATCTTATTTTAAATATCAATATTGAATTAATCAACAAGAAAATTTTCATAACATTTTTTAAATGAATCAAAATGTTTTCTGTGATTGATTATTACTAAGATTAACCATTTTTAATAATCCAATCTCTCTAACAATTAGTAAATGTTTTAATTAATTCATTTGTTTTATTCTAATTTCCTATGTGAGTAGAATGCCCAAAAACATTCAAGTTTTACTTTTCCTAATCACTTTACGATGACTGACTGCCTACAATGAAAATGGCATTTTTTAAAATTATTATCTAGGTCAAAACCGGTTTTTAGCAAAATCTTGTAAATTAAACATTTTTTTTTTGTTTTGTTTTAGTTTTCCTTTTCATTTACTATTGTTTAGAAGCCGAAGTATAGCTAATTAAAAAAGTGTCAACTGCTGCTAAATTAGCCAGATGCCTCTCAATCTGCAACAGGTAGTCGCTGTAAAATATGCCGGTTTTAACTATCTTTTAACATCCTTCTTAATTTTAAGTTAAAAATAATGTTTTTATGATATTGCTAGTGCACAATTAAAAATTTTCAGCATCAATTTTCTTAATTTCTTGATACTAATTGGCAATATGTTCACATTGCAGTCATTCTTTCGTTTCGAAGTTAAGAAAATACTTGTACAAAACAATTCTTTTACCCACAATTATTTTTTCGAAATAAATTATTAAATATTAACATAATAATCCACCACAAATTAAAATTTTTCAGCGAAATTTTCAAAGAACGTTATTATTACATATTATTAATAAATTGAACTAAACGATTCGATATAAAATATATTCTAATTTACTTATAGCTTCTTTAAAAGAAATTTTTGGAAAATGTAGAACAATGTCTATATAGTAATATGTATAGCTTTACAAAAGTTTTATATCTCATGATCGTTCAGATTTTAGTTCATTTTGAAGACAAATATGTTATGTGTCAGAAATTACCTTTTAAATTTTTTATTATTTTTATGAACTATTTAACTAGAAAATACCAAACAAAACTTTGAAGACAGCTTTTTTTTTTTTACAAATAAATGGTCTCATACATAGGCAACATTCTTAAAATCAATTTAAACTCCATCGCAAATTTAATGCCGTTGCTCAAAATTATTTTAGCACTAAGAAAAAACTTTACAAATTGTTAAACTGTTTTGAAAACCTCCAATATGCTTTAAGGCTCATGTATATTTTAATATACATATATATTTATATATATTTTTAAATTTTGCCAGATTAAAGAAAATTTAACTTTATCAAAATCTGATCTTATGCTTAATTAGTCATTCAAATATAGTAAAAGTAATGTAAAACTGAAAAAATACCATTAAAGATATTTAAATATCACATAAACTTAGATTAACAGCAAAGTTTCAATGAAACAAAGAAAAAGAAAAATTGAAGTGCTATATTTCCTGCAATTATTTTACATATTTGAGTGAAATTAAGAAAACAGATTTTCGTAAAAAATTTCAACTAATAATAATAATAATAAATTATAATTTGAGCTTGAAACGAAACAAAAATCGTCTGAAAATAAATTGTAACGAAAACAATTAAAAATAACGTGGACAGAGACCGAAAAACATCAAAACCCATGATTAAATCTAAATCTAATACCATACAAGAAAAAAGTCTTAGTTAATTTAAAGATAAAAACTATTACAGTATTTGTTCTAAAGCAAATATATTTAGCAGTAATGAAGATCAATACATATTATTGTAACTTTGTAAACAGGGAAAAAAAAGAAGAAAACTTACCAACATCTATTCCTTCAGGGGAATCAAGGCCTAAGAAATCAGATCTACGACGCCACAGTTCTTTTTTTATTCTTTTGGTTGAATTAGTTCGAGTAAACAGCTGAAAAATGATTTTTAACAATAAATGATAGCTTAAAACGGCCCTTTGATATATGTTGTTAATTTGAACTACATATGGCAAACAATGGCTGCATTATTAAATTATTATATTATTAAATTTAAAATAGAAAAGATATGGTAAAATGCTTGCCTGTTTCGAAAAATTAAAGGAGATGCTAACTTAAAATTAGACAGTAGTAAATTATATGAATTTTCAGAAAATTAAGATTTAAGATATATTTTATAAAACTAATTTGGAAATCTAAAATACAATTTCAAGAATAGAAAAAAAAATCAGAAAATTATATGTATACACAGATACGATAATGAGAGTTTTTGTACATCAATAAAAAACCAATTTATGAACAAAAGAAAAAAACCTTAATAATTCGAATTAAAAAGAAACAAATGACATTAACATCCCTATTACAAATTCGGGTATTTTAAATTTTATCAATCTATACCAAAATCCTTACCATTGCTGCTTGTAATGATATTTCCATTGTTTATTTTTATAAAAATTTTCCATTACACATTTAATAATGGCATTTTATAAAATACTCTGACTTACATTTAGGGAAAAATTCTTTTTCGTTGGATTCATTAGTACAAAACATTTTAAGCGTTTTTTAAAAAAACCTTTCTGGAGCTAGATGAGTTAAAAACTGTCCCACTTTTTGTTTAGATTTCTATGCATGGTGATATATATTTCAACCCAGATGAAGTTAACTCATAGTAATACAGTTTAATATTTCATTTAAAAATTTCATTCAGTCGGTAATGCTATGCATCAAGGGTAAATGTATAAATAACTGTAAAAAATTTAAGCAAATCAAAACACATCAGTAAGTTGTGAGTTCTGCTGTATTAAGTTTGTGTGACGCATTGTGTGATGCAGTGAATTTTTGTCGTTTATAGAGGTGTGTGTTGTTTTATTATATGTGAATAAATTTTTTATAACTAAAAACATGTTATTTTAAGTTTGTAATAACATTATTATATAATAAAAAAATGTGCAACTAGGGTTTTTATTTTTTTTAAAATCGTATGTTCCAAAGAGTTAAATACCTTTTTATCTGAAGTATCAGCCTCTGGAGGAGGCGGAGGTGGTGGTGGCTCTCTTGGAGGCTCAAGATTTCGAGGAGTTAAATCATCAAGCAATTCAGCTTCATCTGTGATATAAAGCCATTGCTTATTTATATCTTGCTCTAACTGGGCTGTTAAATCTTCATCCATCTCCTTACATAAAAAAAGAAAGACAAATCAATCAATATGATGATGCTAATAAGATATTCAATAAAATTAATTCTATCAACAAATTTCCAATGCTGTTTTTGAACTTAAAAAAAGAATTTAATTATTAAGTTAAAAAGAATTTTTATGCAATTATTTTTCTATGAGTGATTTTTATAAGAATCCTATACATGTAGAAAATCTATATCCACAATCCTTTCATTATATGCACAGTTCATACATAAACTACCTTACGTAACACTAAATTAATTTCTTTTCCGTTTTAAAATATGAATTTTGAAGCAGTTTTGAAAGCAAACAGTAGTTTCATTTTAAATGACCTAGTAGAAACATCAATTTCTAACTCAACAACAATGTAAGACTTCATAGCATGCTGAGAGTAAATGAGGCACACTACCCGTTCCTATTATTTTGAAAATTTGAAAAGGAAAATCCAGATTTAATATAAAATTTCGTCACTTAACAAGCAACACCAACAAACTCAATTTTTCAAATTTTAAAAGAGGAAGTAAGAAACTTAATTTTTTTCAACCAATAATGAATATAAATCTGATACAAACATGAAAACGTATATAAGGTACCGGGGGATAACCCACCATATTCATCACTGATTGCAACAAATTCAAAATTAATTTCTCTCACAAAAGTGGGGCACATTGTGTTGCTTGTTAACCAGGAACTTTCTAACCGTTCAGGTCAGTTTAT
Source organism: Argiope bruennichi (assembly GCF_947563725.1). Classification (NCBI taxonomy): domain Eukaryota; kingdom Metazoa; phylum Arthropoda; class Arachnida; order Araneae; family Araneidae; genus Argiope; species Argiope bruennichi. The sequence continues at coordinate 108,460,485 of NC_079162.1, forward strand.
ATATATATATGTATATTTTTTACTTAATTTCTTTCTTTCTTTAATGGGTTCAGACAGTTACCTCAATTAGTGTTTCCCCCATAAAAAATTAATCTCGTGTATGTACAATATATATCTTGTATTTTTTATCACAAATATTACATAAAACAAATTCTTTCTGAATGGAAATGAGAAGAGCACTAATGTATATTTGCTATGCTTCTACCAATAAATAAAGCTGAAACACCTTAAACCTATTAAAATAATGTACGAATCATCCGTCACTTACCTCATATGTTTCACCCTGTTGCTCTAGTTGATGCATTAATTGTTGTTCAATTTCATCAATCACATCCAAAGATGTTATCTTATCAATACTTTCGTCTAATTCTCTACAATATTCATCATCTTGAATAATAGGATACCCACATTCATTACTTTCATAGATTTCGGAATTGTTAGGAGTAAAATCTTCTTGTATAGGAACATTATTATCGAAATTGTCTGCAAATTCTGAATTTTCTAAGCAACTCGGCTCAGTAGGATCATATGAAGGCGCTTCAGGAACAGGAGCTTCAGAAAGGTATTCCGTTTCTTTATCTTCACCGTTTAACAGTTTAGATGAATCTTCACCATTTGACTCATCATTTGGAAGAGGGGATAAATTCGATGGTAAAGTTTCAATAACAGTTTCGGTGTCTGGAGTCTCTGATGATGTTGTTGTGCTAGCTGATATCTGAGAAGGAGATAAAAATGAATAAAATAAATGTTAAAAAGTGATGGACAAAAATCAAAGTCTTATAAGAAAATTTAAGACATAGAATTTATACTTAAATTCGTCTTATGTATGTGGATTTTGTAATATGAGGGACAGAGACGAAACGCTAAGAAAATTTAAAAGTTTGAATTTTTTCCAAAACGGTTAAAGTAACGAAACAAACATTTATAAAAAGATATCAAAATTTTGATAAAAGTAAAAGCCCGAAAATGAGCTGTATGCCAAATTTTAATATCAAAAATCTAAATAACCATTGGTTCAAACCTTTTAGTTTAAATTGTTACGAAAGCATTGCCATCAGTATTTCTTTCTGACTGTGTACTATATCTATGAAATTATTCATTGATAATAAAGTATTGTGCTTTAATTAAAAAAAAAAAAAAACTTGGGAACCGCACGTCGTCAACGCAATTTTAAAAACTTTATAGGAAGGGTGTTTTGAATATTTTTTTATACAAAAATTCTGCCAAAATAAAACCTTATCACATAAGTCGGGTGACTAATTGATTAGGTTAACCACTTGCGGTGGAAATATGCGTAATGCACGCTGAGATGCTTTTGTCACAGAACCACCAATGATGTGCTACACATCTCAGCAGGTAAAGAAAAAATCACCTCAGAAGTTAAAAAAAAAAAAAAATGTTCGCGATCTGTTGACTGAAACAGTTTAAAGGAGCTCAATCTTAGATCGAAAGTTAATTCATTTAGAAGATAAAAGTATTTTTCCAATTTCTATAAGGTATCGTATACTTTGTGTGGCCTCGCTGCGTGTTACAGGGGACTATTCTGGCATGCGTACCTCTGAAATCTTGTCACCGCAAGTGGTTAACATCTTGTTCCAAAATTACATCAGTTATTTAAGATTTCGTAATTTTAATTAGTGATCAAATGATGAGGTCAATATCCCCTCTATAATTCTACACAAATGAACGATCATTTGAACCACACTGATTTGATGTTTATAAGGACCAAGGACATAACGTAAGCATGGAGGAAACTGATCTGGAATCCTCGATCCTCCAAATCAAGGAGCCGAAACTGTCATAAGACCAGAGCAACCCGTCAAACATGTCTAAATTGTATCGAATAACTTAAATTTATGGTCGTTAAAGAAGAATTTCATAATATTACAAAAATATTACTTACCACATCATCTTCATCAACTTTTTCTAATGGTAAGCACAATGGTGAAGTATTTATTTGATTATCAACATCTTCTGTGTTTTCAACAGGTGATGAACCTGCTTCATCCAACGAATAATCTTCAGTATTAGCAACTACGTTCTCCACTCCTTCACTATTATTTTCTAGGCTAATATTATTCATATTTATTGCAAGATCTAAGGCAGCATTATTGTCTTCTAAATCACACTGTTCTTGTTCTTCAGAAAGGTAGCACATGTCAGTCTGCAAAAAGTTGTTATCTAAGGGACTATTCTGTTCGTCAAAACACTCTTCATTTTTAATTACATCAAACTCGAAATCAAGTTTGATTGACTTCTCAGGAGAATCCAATTCGGCTCTACAAGAATCAGAGAGAATTGGTGCTGAAATGAAGCTGATAGATGTGAAAGATTCCGATTCTATTGCTTTTTCAGCGGAAGATAAAATTTCTTCAGTTTCATTCTCATTATCCAGTTCCTCATTCCTGAATTCTGGTGGAATAAAAGCATCCACATATTCGGGAAGAGAATTTTCAGTTAAATTGGTATCGCTAATATCAATTGACTTAAAATTTAATGTAGGTACGTCCACGTTTACAGCAAATTTTTGACTGTCACTTAATACTTCATATTTATGTCTTTGAAAATCTTCAGATGTGTCATTTTCGATGTAGGAAGCAGATCGTGAATTTTCATTTTCTTCGTTTATGATAATATTTGAAGGTTCGTTATTACTTTCATTATCATTATTTTCGAGACTTGAGTTTTCTGATTGAATTTCCTCATCACTTTTATTAGAAAGACACTCATCATTTGGAAGGTTTCCATGATTGGTAATATCAGAAGAAATAGTGTCAGATTTCTGAATAGAGCCATTAGAGTTCAAATATTCTAAATCATTACAACCGTTTGTCTTTGTAAATTCTGTTTTATGTAAGTCATGATGTATCTTTGGTTTCAATTTCGGCTTTACTGGCACTGGAGGAGGAGGTCCTTTCTTAACACTTCCATTCTCTGGTAAACTACATTGTGATAAATCAACTGACAATCGTTTTTCTAAATTATCAGAATTAACTTTCGAAATTCCCTGAGACAAACAAGATGATCTGCGATGGACAATATTACTTTCTTTTCTTCCATTTTCAAATGCTGATCTTCTTCTCAAAACGAGTGACTCACACTTGCCTTCACATGACTTTGAAGATGTTAGAGATGCTTTGCTTTCATCTAAATTTGGTGTTGCTGAATTAACACCAGAACTAAATAAAGCAAGCTTTTCAGCAAATGATGATTTTCTGCTAGTTGTCTTTTTTATTTCAGAAGACAAAGGAGCTGAAAAATGAAAAATTAATAATTTGAAATAGATCACAATATAAGTGTTGCAATTTTGGAAATAACAGTACTATAATTAAAAATAAATTTCAAAAATTAATCCAACATTCAAATGTAATAAATTTATGTAAACGAGACTAAAATCATTTCGAATATAATATTTTTAGTATAACATTTCATTAATTAACTGTAATGCAGTCAGTCAAAACCTCTTTGCTCATTTGTGGTTTAAAAAGATTGTAGATGAAAAAGTATTGCGTTTCAAGATGTCACCCGCTTCAATTTATAACTGATTAACATTTAGTATTCAGAATTGCACAAATTTCACTATAAAAATAATCCGGACTGATTGATGTGCTTTAGAAAACATGTTATTAGAGAAGTTGTAGCTTGTTGTAAGATGTAGTAGTCAGAATTAAGAAGCATTATTATTATGTAAATGTTTCTTTTAAAAAATAGATTTATAAAAAATTTTGAGAAAAAAAATATTTGTACAATTAGATTTCTTGCTTGGAAATGAATCAAAATTAATTCTTATTTCCATCAAAGTTTAAAAGAAATAAATTAAAACTATACCAGTCAATAAGAAAGCAAAGTTCTTAATTTGATATAATTCACAAAAGATTAATCAAAATCTATGTGTAAATTATTCTATACTATATTTGCACCTTTTACATGAACAAATTAAAAATCTTTTCTATGAAATAAATTTAAAATTGCAGCATTGCAATACCAAGCCTTCATCTTGTAATTTATTCATTTCGAGACAATAAAACCAAGATATTTTTAAGGTTTAATATTTGTAGACAATAACTTTTTGATTTAAATAACAAAGTAGACTGAATATGATCCACAAATAAGGAGAAAAACTAAAATAATTTAATCTTTAAAATAAATTTTTTTAATTTATAAATAATGGAAAACATAAAATATATAATTACATAAAACATATAAATCATAAATAATGAAAAATATAAATCATAAAATTATCGTAAAAAAATTTACAAAATTTATCGATAAATAACTAATTACGTCGAAGAAAATGTGTGCAATAAACAATTTTATAATAAACCACAACTTTTTACCAACTAAATAGTATACATACCATCTTTTTCTGAGCGAGAAATTATTATGTCCAGAATTCCAGCATAAACTGCTTGTTTGATAGAAAAAATCAGAGATGCATGACTATAATCAGATGCAAGTTCTCCATTTAAAGAAATTATTTTATCACCTTCCTTTAAACCCGCAACTTCTGCTGGGCTATCTGCAAAAGAAAAAGACGAATTTTATTTTATTGTAAAGAAAACCTTTAACAAGACATTGCAATAAAGTGCACATAATTATACATACTTATATATTTAAAAATACTCATATATTCTTTTTAAAGTGGTTCAAATTTTTAATAAAATGCAGGGAGAAAGGAGTTGAATAATAGTGAGTGCCATTTTGGTAGTGATTTATAAATTTTATAAATGACCCTATCAGCGAAATTGATTATATTTCATTAAAAGTTAATATGATAACAACCGCGATTTCTCTTAAAATTTGAATGATTGAAACTATAAAATTGAGGTCACAGATTAAAATTACAATTTTTAAATGTTTTCATTAAGTAGATTCAATACCAGCTAAACGAAAGAAGGCCCTGAAACCACTTTTTTTTTTATAAATTTAATATCTACATAATTTTAAATGAAAAGAATCAAGGAAGATTTTAACGATATTAATAAGACAGTAATACAGCACAACAGTGTTAAACTGTTCCTTTCAGTGCCTTAAAATAATTTCAATAATAAAAAATTTCAATTCAATTTGCAGTTACCTTTACGGCTCTAAAATACAGAACTGATACTCTTTTACCTGTATTTTATATTCACCATTATAGAAGAAGTCCAGTACTTTCCTTTCATATAAGAAAAATGTTTTTTTAAAATTTTCTTATAGAAGAAGTCTAGTACTTTCCTTTCATATAGGAGAAATATTTTTAAAATTTTGTTTTTATAACTTTTTTTTTTTTTTTTTTTTTTTTTTTTGCGAACTAAAGAATTAACCCATTTTCTATCAGCAATCGGTATATAAAAATCAAGAGCATCAATCGAAATTTGTTTGAGAGAAGCAATTTAATTTTCCTCTATTTCTAAAATTTCCAAAACAATCCCATACAAGAAGGTAGGATAGAAGAATAATTTTACAAAGACAAAATTATATTTATAACAATTACATTGTTGATCCATAAAAACATATTAACTTTATATAAGACTGTAAAAAATTGTAAGCACATTATTACAACAACAAAAGCTTCTAAACTAATTGAATTTTTACCATCTGGAATTGCTAGACAAATCTTACAGGTTTGAACTAAAGATAATTAAATTCTTATTTATTTTATTTTCTTACTGCATATGCAAACATTAAAAGAAAATTTATTAATTCGATGCATTTTCACGGAGAAATCGTCTGAAGTAAATTTAAACGTCTCAAATAGTTTTAATGATGAAATTGAAAAATAACAATTCCAATAACAACATGTTCATGTTCTACTAATAAAAACAGAAAACTACGATTAATTACAAAATTGCAATCAGAAGCAGTATATTGTTGCGAGCATTCAAATAATGGAAGATAAATATAATTAAAAGTATAAACTTACATTTAGTCACACTATCGATATAAGCTGTGCAACCTTGATCTTTTCCACCTTTCAGAGTGAATCCAAATCCTCTATTGTCTCCAGGTTTGATAGATATATTGAAAGAATATGTCTGCCTGTCAGAAGGCTGCAACATCATAAATAACTTTAGTATATATTGAGAAAAAATATAAAATATTCAATTAATCGTCAACCTATAACTATACAAGTGAAAATATTCTTGTAAATAACAATTTCTTAAATTTCTTTTTTTTTTTTTTTCTCTCCTTAAGATAGATGGCGCCATAACATAAGAATAATAAAATTTCGTATTTTAAAAACAATTTTATTTAAATCTGAATTTTAGTTACATAAATATGTCTGTGCATTTCAGCAACTGGCAGAGTGAGAGATGAAATCTGTAATAGCTAGGATTAACATTTGGACACAAGGAATTGTTAATATTCCAAACTGTTTAAGGTTGAATCAATCTTCTAATTTCTTTAATTGAGCATTTATTTTTGTGACTCAGATTTGCACTTTTTGTGAGATTAGGTAGTATCAACTTTTTCTTTGCTAAGTCTAATTTTAATAGGGTAACAATGTAATTCTTGTATCTTGTTTTTGTATGGAAGAATAATGGTACTACAGTTATATGTTTAACTGGTTTAAAGAGTTATGTATTTTTTTAGAGTACTGACTTTCTTTGATTATACTTCTTATCTTTATATATACTTATCTTTGATAATAATTTGATTATACTTATTATTATTATTTGATTATACTTTGATTATTATTATTATTGACTTATTTGATTACACAGAAAAAGAATTTCTTTCTGAGTACTTTTAATGAGTATATTTGCAATTTTATTAATACTTAACATAATTTTCCCATTTCGACTGCACTATTGTAAGGGATGTAAAGATAGGATTTTCTGCCATTTGTATGTATTTTTAAATTTCAATACTTCTTGTACTTTTCCCTTCTGCAGACACACTTACACCTTAAGAGAATATCATTTTTGTTTGTTTATTTATTTATTTATATATTATTATTATTTTAATATATTACTTAGAAGATATTCAGATCTACAGAAATCTTGTCTAACTTAATCAATTTAAAGCTCTTGGGAGTTTCATTATCTGGAGCAGTTCTCCCCCTGCCCCCTCCCTTTTTTTTTTTTTTTTTTTCATTTCTTGCAGGAAGTGCAAAAATATATTTATTTTGTTTACTTTGGTGCAATTTTCGAAAGAGTTTTTTGTGCTTTTTAGGATTATGAATATAAATTAATTAGTTAATGTTTTTACATAGTTTATTTACATTTATTGATACACTTGTTAATGATTCAAAACTTTTACCTTGAATAATGATTATTATATTAAGCTAGTATGGTATAATTTTACTAATGTATATGTGTAGTTTAAGGTTAGGATTTTGTTTGCCTTTTTTTGTTCCTTTATTCATATATATATATATATATATATATATATATATATATATATATATATATATATATATATATATATATATATATATATATATATTTTAATCTAATTTAAATTCTAATTAACTTTCTAATTTTTTATTTTAATTTAAGCCATATCAACTTAATTCTAATGTTCTTAATTCTAAAATGTTTTCTTATTTCCTGATCCAATTCCACCTTTTTTTATTTAATTAATGCTACACAAGCTCTATAAAACTACTTTCATTAGCACTTTCAAACACTCCAAGAGATAAAAATCTGCCAAAATAAGCAAATTATTTTATAAGTTATCTATAATTCCCTTTCCCAAGTCTACACGTATTAAAGAGTCCCTATCAGAATCTCATAGCATAAAATCACTGGGGAAAATATTTTGGCCCTCATTTTGCTCTAGTTTCACATCTCGTCGCTTCTTGCTTGTACAAAAATTCTGCTATATATATATATATATAGGGTGGCCTAAAAAGGTGCAATAAGTGTTTATTTTCTTAACTATTGAAACTAGACATATACTTCTAAATGCAATGTTCCATCAAATAAAGTACTCAAATGTATGAAAATACTTTGGCATCTTTACGGGGGGGGGGGGGATAAATAATTAGAAAAATGAAATTATACACTGTCCCCATAGGAAAAAAATCTCAATCAGTTAAATGTTTTCTTATATTCATCTATATGGAAACAAACTTATAGGCTTGTATCTGTAAAATTTGTTGAGATAGTAAAAAGCAAATTTATTAACTTGCGACCAATTTTCCAAACCTCTGACTGGTGTTTAAGCGAGATTTTCTATGTAAATTTCAGAGATAATATATATCACAAAAGTTTATTAAAAGAGCAGAATGAGAAATAATAATAAATTTATTAACTTTCATTAAATTTTAATAAATAGTCATAAACTGAAGGACTTAAAAACTTGGTCAAAATGAACACATTCAACATCCATATAAAGTTGTATTCTTTTAACAACACTTGTGTATAGGAGATCGAGTTCATCACTGGTAATTTAAAGACATGCTTTGTGAATTCGGCGATAAAGATCTATAGAAAGTATACTGTCAAATGCAATTCATCACTTAGTTCAGATATAATGCCGATCCAAACAAGCTGCATATATAAATCGCTATTCTGCATATTGCTTAAAAAAAGTAACCAACCAAAGTGTTTCTAAAATTGCCACAGCACACATTTATAGAAAACTGCCAGTGATGAACTTTTTGAGCTAAGAATGGATTTTTAACGTATCAAAAGTGATAGCTTTAAAGATTGTTTCTACCTCGATTAAAGCAACATTCGTCTGTCCAAATTGCATTTCTCAAAAGAGTTTTTTTTATAAGGTGGGGCAAAATTGTAAAATTCTATACGTCGAGGACGTAATTGTCCATGTAATTATTATATCTGCAGGTATTCCACGAATACTGTATGAATGATAGTTTTTACGTTAAAATATTATCTGCACTGTCGGTTTTGGAATGTCAAGTTCTGGACTGATTCTTCATACACTAGAATGAGAATAACTTGAAAAAGTAATACAAAAGTTCAAAATCGAAAGTATGTTCATCGATAAAACATACTTTCTAGAAAGATATCGTGAATTTGGAAAACGAAGCTTGTATTATACCACAACTAGGCTGGCATTACAATTACATATGGCATAGTCCTGGTTACTGAAATATGTCATTCTTTCAGAAAGCACACAAATGCGCGCAAAGAATTTTATTTTCTTGCTCGGCATTCCAGTACTTTGAGACATATTATATGTTCAACTTCTTAAATTTCTTTTCCCTTCTTTATAGTGAATGTTGCGGTTATCGGCCAATCAAAGTGAATAAATAATATTATGCATGATAAGCACAGTGTTCTGCACTGAATAAATACGCATTTCTTAAATTATTTTTTTATTTAAATTTTTGATTAGTCCCTCCAGGTTTAAAAATAAGCATATCTCTTCAAATTTTGTAGACAAAATTTTGAATATCTCTGTTATACATAGATGAATGTAAAAGACGCATTTTATTAATAGAGAGAGACTTTTATACTATGAGGGATGTATACAGTTGAAATTTTTTTTAACTTTTTACTATCAACATTACAAACCATTTTAATATGTTTTAATATATCATAAAAAGGACCAAATAAAATAAGATTAAATTTAAAACATATACTGCAAGCTTTAACTGCAACGAAATGTTTATTTTCGACATTTTGCCAAGAAAATAATTAAAGTGATAACTGAAAAACTAAATTCCCTGTGTTTCTATTCACAGACAAAACCAGCAAATAAGAAAATCCAAGTTGAATCAGTTCCATTACGAAGATATTAACTTAAATAACAAAAATATAGTTAAAACAATAAATTTCATACCTGGCCATTAACTTTATCTTCCAAAGTTTTCTTGGTTTCTTCAATTTCTTCATTTTTGTTTAAACTGATATTCCCATTTAAATTACCATTTCTGACAGAACTGTAATTTTCTTGCCTTTGATCACAAGTATTGTTGCTACTTAATTCTGATTTATGACCCTCTGCTATGTATGAAATATCTTCTTCAGAGGAAACAGTTTCACTATCTCCAGTGTGTCCTTCAATATCAGAAGGTTCAGCAGAAGAAAAATTATCAAAATCTCTTGCTGAATGATGAGTAGTGAAGTGATTTGCAGAAGTTAATGAATTATTAAATTCGTCAGATAATTTTTCTTTCAAGAGCCGCATCTGTGGTTTCTGAGGCACTTTGGGAGGCTCCTTTTCATGAACCTACAAATTTTTTTATCATAAGTGTTAGATGCATGCTTGTAATCAAGTACAACAATTATGAAGCTTTTTACACAAAATTTATAACACAATTAGTCAACATAATTATTACCCACTTCTTGATTAAAATTCTAACAGAAATTTGATTTTTCACTCCTTCTTCTAATTTAAAATTGTCAGCAACAAATATTTTTTGCTGGCTTATTATTAAAAGTAACCACATTATATTTAAACCTGATTAATTGAACAAATTCACAGTTATGTTTCAAATTTAAAAGAATTCTAATAAAAATACTCTAAACAGTTGCATACATATATTTAAAGTTGCAATGTATTTGGATACGTTTTTAAAGTTGTATCAACTGAAATCAAGATTGTGAATCGAGATCTTGCAAACTTTATCTATTTTTTAAATCCATGAAAGTATATGTATACTGGATTGACAGCAATTGATGAAAAAATTTTGAAATAAATAAAAGAAAAAAAATTGGCAGAATCGCGGAACTTTGCCACTAAAGTAGGGTTTTCACTGATTTGGAAGGTCATAAGAGAGATCAATTTTTTATTTATAATGATAACAAAGATTCTGAAATTTTTTTTTCACTCGCATTGATTTAAACCAGGACTAACTGAATATCCAATTCCAGCACTTGATTATTAAGTCTGTGATAAATATTCATTTTTTTTTTTTTTTTTTTTTTTTTTTTTGCATCGCGATGTTCAGTTTTTAATGCAAAACGAAAAGTTTCTATTAAATTCTATTAAATGCAAAACGAAAAGTGCTTAAAAGTGGTAATTATTACTGAGAAAAAATCATTTTTAGATTATATATATCTTGCTAGAAATTTATTTTTTTCAACAGAAACTAAGAATCTTCATTGAGGGAAAATAATAACAGGTATTTGGCATTCAAGTATAGATGGGGTATATGAGATTTTCGACATTACAAAATTCCGTTTAAAAAATATTTTTCATTATGCTTCTATCACAAAATCTGAAATAGATTTCAATGCTTTTATAAACAAATTGAAACATTTATTATTTAAGGGGCATTTATGTGTAAATTTATTTTTACAAGAAAATTAAAATGAGCTTGTTTAAAAAAAAATAAACTTTTAAATTACTTGTATTTCTGGCATTCGAAAAATATATTAGGTTTAAATTTTTTTTTAAACATGACATGCAGATTTCTTCTTTACAGTTATAAGAAACTGGATTGCTTGCAGTTTCCTACAAGATAATCGATAAAACAACTGAACAGAGTTTTTGTTTACGTACTTTGTCAGATTTATGTATATCACTATCAACACTTTCAGCTTCAGATGTCATTCCTTCACTTGTGTCTGAACGCAAAATAGAGCTTTGGCAATCAAGAGTATCATCTGGTTCAGGAGTTCCACCTAAGCCACTGTCATTTCCTTGGCCAATATACAAATCTAAATTGTATGTTCTTGTTGAAGACCTGGAAAAAAATTAATCCTTTAGAATAAATAATATCATATCTATAGTAAGTTACATCATAATAATGACATGGACTTCATCGGTGATATTGAAAATGAAATATATGATTTTACAGCCTGTAATGGAACTTAGACAAAAATAAATAGAAATTTAGTACATTATTTTTTAAAATGACGTACAAGTTTTAATTATTACCTTTTTTCTACTATTTCGGAAAATTTCTTTATTTTTCTTTGTTGTTGTAAGTACTGATCCTGTCTTAGTTGCTCTTCGGCTTCAATCTGTCTCATTTCCTCAGCTCTCTGAATGACCTTTTCGGACACTTTTCTCCTACGTGACTTCCAGTTATCTAGATTCTGCATAAAAAGTGACAAGAAGAAAATTAGAAGCAAGCATTACAAAACAAAGTGAATATAAAAGTGCTAACATATTAATTTTTTTCTCCTTCATTTTATGAATAACTCTTTTCTTGCAATAATGAATAGCTACTCCTGTAACTTAGCAAAACCTTCTACCACGAGTGCTTTAATTTGTAATTATATACTACACCGTCAGAAAATAAAATCCTTGCACCAGTAAGGCATTAAATGAGAAATTTACAAACGATACTGATTTTCCCTTTAGCCTATCTGAAGTACATAATGATATTTTAGAATTACAAATATTAGTTTAAACATACTGCGTCGATACCGAAGCGCGATAGACTGCAACGCGTGTCATGCAAGTAATTTACAAAATAAAATGAAAGGACATTAAAAACCCTGGCAAGTATATAGAATACTTCAAAAGAAACTGGGGGAATATTATATACAATTCAATGGATTTGAATGAGAAAGGACTGACAGGTCTGAAAGATGATAGATTTTTTCTTTCGCCATATTCCTGAAAGAAGTGATCGAGATGCTTCAGACCCGTACAATTATAAGCATGCCAATAATGTAAAAATAAAGGAGTCTGGTCAGCCGAGTGCCACAACAAAAAGGAAAATCTAATAATTCTAAGAACGACCATAGCCGTAGAAGAATGCATCGTAAGAGACAATTAGAGCTGCCACAGGTTTATGAATAGCATCATGGACAGTTAGGAATCATCTCTATAGCTGTGTCCTGTGACATGTTTACCACTTATACCAAGGTACCATCTGGAAGTCTGAATGGAATGTTCGTAGGTATATTTTCTCTCGATGTCAGATCCTAATTATCAAATAGATAATGCCGAGAAGCCCCATGATTCCAGGGGCCCAGTAGCCAAGAAAATGTGCTTGCATTGTTTTCATGATAATTTATTATTTATTTTGCTTTCATTTCATTTTCAAGCATGTCCTCGAAAATATTCAAATTAAAATCAAGTGTATCATTTAAATTTCAGAACATTCTTCTAAGAACTTTTTTTTTTCTTCCAAATTTTCAAATTCACGAGCTGTTACATCAGTGTGGCCCAATTTATGTACCAATTTTCTGATTGATTTAGATACAAAACTAGACATCTGATCACGGTTCAAAATTGCGAGGTCCTTTCCAAAGTAGTCCCCGTGCTACTTCGAAACTGAACGTAAATAAACTACATCACGTCGGGGATTGGATTAAAAAAAAAAAAAAAAAAAAAAGGTAGTCCACTTTCTTCGTTCTATATATGACATGAATGAATTCTGAATAAATTCGCTCACAATATGGAACTGCAACAGGCGAAGATTGGAAATTATTTTTTTTTCTCAGCTGCTCTGAAGCTTCCTGGATATATATACCAAACTTATAAATTATATAAGTAATCAATCAATAAGTAATTAATCAATAAATAATAATTGATTTGATCCTCATTCGACTATGTGAATAATAATTGATTTGATCCTCATTCGACTATGTGAATAATAACTGATTTGATCTTAAATCAAAGATGTGAATAATAAGTGATTTGATCCGTGATTACATAAAAAAACAGAACTTCAAGTATGGAATATATAAAACCGATAAATAAATCAAACAGGAAAAAAAAATAGGTTCTCCAAATTAATTCAGGACATATTACGACTCTAATAGACAGTTAGAAACTGTGTGCATTTAATATAAATTCAGATCAGAAGCAGGTGCGGACTATTAAATAAGCAACTGACTAGGTCTATGAGGCTCAATATTTTTCTTTGGTATCATTTTGAGGGTTGTCTAAATCATATTTTCATTTGATTTATAATAATAAAGTAAATGAACATGTTCAAATTAAAATAAAGTAACGTTTAAATGAGAGTGCATTATTCTTAACTTTTTTTATGCTCTTGAAGTCTCTACAGTGAGGTGTTTTTTTTTCTTCTCATTATATATATATATTTTATAACTTTATTGCAATTGCTTGACTGATTCATAAGACAACAATCCTAGCAAATTTTGTTTTAAACTAAAATGCGTTGTGTAATTTTTAAATTATTTTTTTAATTATTTTAAATTATTATTATTATTTTAATTTTCGACATACTGAAACGAACTCTCTTATAGGTCACAAATAAAAAGATATCTTATAGGTCACTCACTTATACCCACAAATCAAATACTTGTTAGTTCAGTTTGTTCCAATATGAGTTTCTTAAAAACTGTTTATATAGATATTAAATAAAAATCAATTAAAAACAACTGGTTTTAAAAGTTTGGAAGGAAAAAGAATGGCACCCAACAATAGCATTACCTAAGACCACTATAGAGCTTAGCCTGGCCCTGATTTGAAATGCCTGCCGGAGAATACCTCTAATCAAGAACATAGAAAGGAAGGTGCATGAAAATTAGCAGTAGTGAAGGCGCTCAGAGTATTGTATGTATTTTTCATTCCCATCCAAAGTGTCATTCACCGAGCTTTGGGTTTAAAATCTTTAAAAGAAATACTGTGTTCTCAGAACTTAAACATCTACATGGCCTTGGCCAAACCCTCTATGAAATGGTATCTTATTCAAATATGAAAAACTAACTAACAGTTTCATTCAAAAACGAAATTTTTTTTCATTGCATTATACCGCTTAGAGGAAAGTCAGTTTCATTTTTCACCTTAATTCATATTATCTTTAACTTTAATAAAAAATAAGAAATAAGAAGTAAGAAAAATTAAATTTTATAGAATATGAAAACTCTTATAACATGTGATTCTTCGATTAAGAATTTAAATAATCGTCGCTATCAATATGGTATGAAATTCCTTTTAAACTTGGATTGATATTTTCCTAAAATTAAACAAATTATTTTTTTCCCCTTCATTTCATGTGTAAAATAGAATCTCAAATAAAAAAAAGTTAACATTCCGACTCGATTTAATCCTGACAATATGAACTCTAAGCTTAGAATCAAATTTAAGCTATATTCCTCACAAAGGATTCATTTATGTAGTTCTCCAGAGAGATTTCTTTGACCCTGGTATACACTTTAAAGCTACAGGAAATGAATGCTTATGCTTCTATATATTAATATATATTATAGAAGCATAAGTATTCTATAATATATATTAACTGTGTAGTTTTCCAGATAGATTTCTTTGACCCTGTCATACACTTTAAAGCTACAGGGAATGCTTATGCTTCTATATATTAATATATATTTGCAATGAGCTTTTCTTCTAGAGTATAATTAAATCTAGGAACAAATAATTTTTTTCCAATATATTTAAAAAAATTTTTAAAAATACTGACCGACTGCCATTCTTCTTCTCCTTCTTTCAAGGCTTCCCTTGTTATTTTCACTTCTTTAGTTAATTTTATTTGCTGTTCGGCCTGAAAAAAAAAAAGAGATTTATATTATTTCAAGGATACTTACTTCTAAGTCAGTTAAATGCATAGTGGGGTTTTGGAGAGCTTCGTGGCTTAGATTTCAAGCAACAGATACAGTCTATACAAATGCAAATTATCGAATACATGGAATTAATCGATAAACAGAAAAATACAAAAGCATTTTAATAAGTTTTACAGAAGAGCTGTGGGAAAATGTTCAAGGAATCAGTAAGACACTTGAAGAACAGGTATTTGCAAGTAATCCATTAAAATAACACAGTAAATGGAGTTGTTTCAACAACTCCATTAACAGTCTGTTGGAGACAGAAAAGGTAAATGCACTCAGAATCCACTGGAAATGTAATTAAATTTATAATACTCTTAGCGTTATGTTGGAACTTGTTGGAATTGTATTCACTTAATCACCAGTACCTTAACTGTTAACTGTCATGTGGTTGTCGTACCGTATATAAACGTCAAGATGGAAATTCAAAATTCATTTTTCAAACTTTTGGAGCAGTGTTTCTCAGCTGTTTAGTGTTTAAAATCCAGTTTTATATATCGGCTAGATTTTTATATCAGTTGAATACCTTTTTCTAATATTTATTTGGTTTTGTTACTTTCCAAATAAGTTTTTTAAATAATAATTACTATTGTATTATTTACATGTAACCGTCTATTTTGAAGACTGAACATTTATTTTAAAAATATACGTTACTTCATTTATTGAATCTCTACTATTACTTTTAAAAATGTAAAAGCCACAATTGAAAAATCGTTTATTTTCTTATTTATATTTTATTCTATTCCGCTAATAAATATGGTAGAACAGAAATATAGAATTTTTCGAACATCTGATCTTCAAAAAAAAAAAAAAAAGTTGCATCTCAAAAAAACTTTATTTATTTTTGACTTATGGAGCGAATATTTTAAAATAAAATGTTCTTAAAAAAAATTAAAGGATATATCACTTTTGTACCAAGAATTATGCTTTGTTTCTGGAATAATATTTTATGAGCAATATCAAGTAATTAATATTAGTTTAAGTTTTATGCTTTTAGTTGACAAGTAATGACATCTACATAACAAATGTCTGCCGACCACACAAAAAATAGAACTGCATTTTTTTTTATTTTAAATGAACAAATTCTGTTCTATTTGTAAAACTGCATGAATTTAGTTAAAATTACGGTGAAGTAGCGAATAATTAGTGAAGTAAAAGTGTGCTGAAATTTCCCACAGTTTTCAACTGTACAATATTTTATATTTGGTATTAAAATATAGTTTGTAGGCATAATTTCCAAAGAGATTTTACGTTAAATATTGTTAGTATTGTCGTTTAAATTCATACCAATTAATTTCAATAGCTATTTTCATATATCATCGTTTATGTCAATTATTTTATCTATAGTCTGATATTATACTACTGACGGCAAAATTAAATGCAACAAATTAAAATTTCCTTTACAAGGTTGTAACTATGGCGGATAATAAGGAAAATGACGATTAACTAATGCAGAAATAAAGAGACGAAAAAATTTTTGCCTTTTCAAAACTATAGGGAAAAAAAAAATTATTATCTTGAAATTTTGAATATTTCATCGCTTTTCAAACAATATTATTCTTAGAATATGCTCTTTTTCCAAGCAATTATAGTTATTTTTTAACGTCGAAATACTGATATTTAAACTTAATTTAAAACTTTAATTAGAAATTTAGTTATTCATAACATGAAAAATTTAGAAACAATTTAACTGTCTTCCTCCTCAGAAATTAACTTAATACATATATATGTATATATTTCATTTCTATCGTGTATGGTATGTTTTTATTGAATAACAGTATCTTTCTTTTTATGAAAATATTACATATCTTATCGGTATGCCTCGGAGCATTTTTCGTTTTAAGCTACAAATGCATTTATTGTTTAAAAAAATCACAAAAAATGGAAATGCTATTTTAAAAAAACGAAGTTTATATCTTGTAACCTTATTTCCACTAAATTGTAAATTTAAAAATAAAAATTCCAAATATTATACATGATGTATAATTTTCAACTGAACACAGTTTCACAAAAAGCAGTTCGAATTCGAAACAGATGTCATAGCTGCCAGATGTTTCAAAGCCAAGAGAATAAATATCGCGTGATACTTTTATTTTATTGACACTGGGAGCGAAAGTTTACACATTTATTTTTTGGTCATAATTTATATTAGCATTTCTATGTGTACAATAGTGAATCACTTCAAAAATAACAGATCATAAAATTAACATAATTATCGCAACGAATGACTCATTACATACTCCCCATTTTTCCTTGTTTAAATGCTTACAGTCTTGTTTTACTATATGAAATGCATACATAGATTAATCATTTAAATTAATTAAAAAATTAAGAACAAGGAATTTTGCTCATTTTATACAAACATAAGAAATTAAAAATCGGAATTTTTTTAATTCGTTGATATAGAAAAACTAAACTGAGGTAATACATTCCAAATAATAGATCAAACACCTATGTGATATGAACAACAGAATACATTATAAACAATATATGCCTAAAAGAATTCAAAAGTTATGGTTACTAATTGCTTTGTTATTTGTTATGATTACTAATTGATAATTGTACAAGGAAAGGCAAACAAAAATTGTGAATCTGGAAGAACTGGACCTAATGACTGTCTTCATTTAGTGTATTTTAGGATATATTGCATGGGTTTCAACTTCTGATAGAGACACACAGTATCATTTAGAGTCAAGAAAGCATTAGCTGACACTTGCATTTTGTCAAAATCTTCACAATTTTTCAGGAAATTATTCTGATTACAACATATCTTAATAATTAAACAAGCAGTTGTGTCAAATACCTTTATTATTAATTAAAACTTTATTATTGACAAATGATTTTCAGTCGTTATAAACAAATTTCACCCTTTAACAATTTGTTTAATTTCTGATTAAGCATAAATAAATGCAAACTACATTTCTCACAACTGGATTATAATTGTAAAAAGTTTTTCGAGCTGAAAATAGGGTGGAAAAAATATATTTGAATTCAAAAGGACAACATTTTGAAAATTCTGAGTCAAAATTAATAAACTGCTCGATGGCACTAAATTCTTACATTACACATTTATCACTAAAATTTATTAAACAAATGGATGGATGGTCACTTCGGACATGCTTCCTAATTAAAGGAGAGGAATGTGAAGAATCAGAAATGACGACAATTGGGAAGTGACATTCCTTACGGAAGAGACTATTGATTGCTCTATTAGTCAACGTTGGTATGGTGCGGAAGTTTGAAGAGAGGGGTCCCGGCTAAGGTGTCTTCCTCGTCATCTGACTGGGGTTCAAAATTACGAGGTCCGTTCCGAAATAATCCTAGCGTTGTTTTCAAGAGGGATGTTAAAATAACTCAATTAAACTGTCTTGACAATTACCACTTTAAAAATACGCAAAAATATTATTTACTTTAAACAAAAAGACTGGCGAACGAAGACGAAAAAAGGATTACCGCAATTCTATAAGACACACAAATTTTTAGTCAGAGCACTCTCAGCTTTTGCTGATGTTAACGTTATTATTTTCTAGACAAACAAACTTAAATTCCCTTTATTTTAAATAATACTGTCAAAAGATAAAAAGAAATGTTCTTAACGAACAAGTATTTTGTTTATTTTCATTATTTGTGAACTCAGCAAATTCTAGATAGCAAAAATTCTTAAAGTTACTTTGTGCAACTTATTTATAATCGAAGAAAAAAACTAACAGCGAAACATCTCTAACACTTTAGAAGGCGATTTCTTTTAGCGAAGGCTTCTTTTACTCCTGTTATTACAGGTTAGTTTAAATATATTCATTGTTATAGACATATAAACAAACTCTTAATTTACAGAGTTATCTTCCCCATTAACATGTTTTGCTTCTTTTACACCTATTATTACAGGCTAGTTTAAAGATATTCATTGTTATAGACATATAAACAAACTCTTAAGTTGCGTAGTTATCTTCCACATTAGCATATTCTGCTTCTTTTACTCCTATTATTACAGGCTAGTTTAAAATTATTCATTGTTATAGACATATATAGACATATAAACAAACTCTTAAGGGGCGTAGTTATCTTCCCCATTAGCATATTCATATTTACGAAGCCTCTTTGAGACCAAACATAGAGTAATTATTTAACACATTCATCCGGGCTATGTCGAATTGAATAACTATACATTGTATTAAAAAATATGAAAATATTTAATGCTAATAGGACAAAGTAACTCGTCGCCAGAAGAGTATTCCAGGCTAAAGACATTTCTTGTCCACAATGATGAATGTGCCAGCCACCAACATTTTATCTAAACACAATATGAAATAGAAAATATGCAAATTTAGTTACCAACCTTTTTATACAAAGGCGATTGCACCTTCACGAATTGTAGTGGATTATGAGGAGGTAATTTCGCTATTTTCCCCACAGTCCTGGTTGGGATGTATTCAACTGCGGTGGAGTGTGGATTAGCAGAGCTACTTCCACCACCGGAACTGCTGCTTCCACTACTTTCCAAACTATCCATGGAACCGGAACGAGCATGCCAGTTCTCGCCGCCACTATTTGCCGATTGCCACGACTGAATTTGAACACTGGTGGTTCTTGGCGCAACTGGGGGTGGCTGTTTGCCCGACATGAGGGTGGGCTCCGGATTCTTGACAATCTCCTTGTCCTCTGCAGTAGATCCGAAAATGCTTGTGCTTCCCGGCATAGTATTCTCTCGCTCTCTTCTACAAAGAGTAACGGAGAATATCCGTTATCTTTCCCATCAGAACTACTTATTCAGTAGCCATATAGTTCTGCCAGGAAGAAAAACATATTTTAGCAGCTCATCAAAGTGTAGGTTAT
This sequence comes from Argiope bruennichi, assembly GCF_947563725.1. Lineage (NCBI taxonomy): Eukaryota > Metazoa > Arthropoda > Arachnida > Araneae > Araneidae > Argiope > Argiope bruennichi. Next base: position 108,480,707 of record NC_079162.1, read on the forward strand.
CAGTGCATTAATCCTGATTTGTTATATAAAGGATATTTTATAGCATGTTGAAAAATAAGTGGAAGCAGTAGATATTATATGTGTGTGTGTGTGTAAAATCTAATTTAAATCTTAATTAATTCCCTAAGTTTTATTTAATTTAATCCATATTAGCTTCATTCTAAAATGTTCTCTTATTTCCTGATCCAATTCCCACTTTTTTATTTAATTAATTCTACAGACGCTCTATAAAATTGCTTGAAATTAGCAGTTTCTCACGTTCTAAGTGAAGGAATAAAAATCCCTAACGTTTACAACATTTCTTTTAAAGATACTTAAGATTTCCTTTCCTAAGTCTAAACGTATCAAAGAAATATCAATCGAAATCTCAAACTAAAACCATTGAAGGGGGAAATTTCTGTCTCTTTCGTTCTTGTGTCGGGATGTAGACTAACGCGTCTTTTATGGCCGTATGTTTCTTGTACTAAGTCTACCTCCCGAGATGAAATAAAGCAAAGATAAAATTTCAAAAAAAAATTTCTATTCGTCCACGCAACTGCTAAAATATGTTTACATTTATATATTCACTACCGCATATGATTGCAACCACAGGCGAATTCTCAACATTTTAAAGTATATTTTTTCATTAAAAAAAGTCACATTCGCTCTACATTTCTCAGATAAGATCGTTACAAATAAATTAAAAGGAATCTTTATCATACATTTTCACATAATACGCTGTAAATTACAAAAAAAAAAAAAAAAAAAAAAAAAAAAAAATCTCCAAAACTTTAAAAAGAAACTGGTCAACAATTGAAGTATCTAGGGGGGGGATCCTGAAAGCTAACCACCTAGTCGATTTGACCATCCACATATGAGGTTTCTCGATACCTTATAAGCAATAATCATGAAGGCGAACGGCAAATTTGCTGAACGCAACAATATCTCCCACCATTATCATATAACATGCGAATTTTTTCGGGCGCAACGAACCTACAAGTTTCAGGCAGGTGTGTTAGAGCGCAACATGCAATCGCTTCAAAAACGTTAGATATTGATTTAATAACGGCTACAATCGCAGTTGCACTGTATTCACATAAGTCCTTTTAGTTATTAAGTAAATCGATTATGAAACATATTTTTAAAATATTCAATCGAATAGTTGGCATTATGAGAATACTAAACAAACTTTTGGAGATTAATATTTTGTTTAGCTAGATCTTCATTCAACATATAGTGAAAATAAGGTAATAGGTAATTTTAATTATAGCAGAAAGAAAACATAAGGAACTTTAACACAAGGAATTTAAAAATAAAAGCTAAAATTCAGAAGAATTTCGTGTTTGATTTTAAGGCATTATTTAAATCTTCACATTTTCGTATAAAAAACTTCTATTATGATATTCAGTTGAAAAGTTTAAAAATATTCAGTTGAATAGCTGCCATCATGAAAAAAAACTAAACAAAACTTTGGAGATTAATATTTCTTTTAGCTAGGTCTTTTTTTCAACATACACTGGAAATAAGATAATAGGTACAATTTTTTAATTACAGAAAAAATTAAAATTTAAGGAAAGCAAACATAAGCAATTTAATGATAAAAGCTAAAACTCAGAAGAATTTCGTGTTCGATTTTAAGGCATTATTTAAATATTCACATCTTCGTGTAAATTACTTCTAATAAAATAAATAATCCTCTGACGTATGATCGCAATTTGAATCACAATTCAACAATTTTCAGATCTGAAACTGATTCGACTCTTTTCAAAACTTTCATCTATTATTTCATAACAGATAAGATGTTGAAAATTAAATTTCATTTCCATATACATTCAAACATTGTTTCGAGCCTCCGCCTCAGAAACGACCTCGACACCGGTTGTTGAGATCGTTCCTTGCGCACAAAAGTTGAGGAATTCTGATATTAGCACACAATGGTCCACTGCTACCGTTAAACTAAAACCCTCTGATAAAAATCTAAACTCTAGCATTGTTGTTCCGCGGTACACGCGCGCAATAAAAAGAGTAGGTACTGACCCATACTACCCGGAAACCGCTGAAAGCGTTTGCTAGGATGAGCAAGCCCAGTCAATGAGTTCACGCTTTCGTTTTTGTCCAGTCCATTGTTGCCCTTATCATCCAATGGGGGGAAGGGGTATTGGTTAAGAGATGTGCGCGATGGATGAGTCATGCATATGTATTCGCACCTTTCAAAATCAGAAGTCACAAGAAAATTAATCACGACTGAAATATTAATGCATTTGCATTTATGTATTAACGACACCTAATCTGCTTGCCGAATCAATGTTTTGTGGTAAGGCGTTTAATTAAAGATATGAAAAACGCATATGGATAATAAAATCGTTCAGAGGTTTTGCCTTGATTTTGGAAGAAGAAGCTGACTAGTCTTAAAGAGATACTTTCAAAAATAATTTAGAAATAAAAAAATAATTTAGAAGAAAGACGATTGTGTAAAGCAGTGTATTTCGAAAATAAATCATCGAAATTATATAGAAAAGTGCAGTTTTTTCAGATATATAGTAGCTTGTTAATAAAATAAAAAATACCAATCCGCAGTATCGAACTTACTGATTGCCTTTACCAATACAAAACAAATTCAGAAGGGCTTTAATTTTCTCATTTGCTTTTGATATTGCAAAGGACTCAGAAATTTTTAATATATAATCACTGCACCTGTTTTATAGGTTTTGAATAAAGGTTTAATTGTTTTGTTTTCAATAATTAGCTTAATATTTACCAATACAGAACAAATTCAAAAGTGCTTTAATTTTCCCATTTGCTTTAGATACTGCAAAGGACTCAGGAATTTTTAATATATAATCACTGCAACTGTTTTATAGGTTTTGAATAAAAATTTAATTGTTTTGTTTTCAATAATTAATTTAATATTTAATAACACAGAACAAATTAAGAATTGCTTTAATTTTCTCGTTTGCTTTAGATACTGCAAAGGACTCAGGAATTTTTAATATATAAACATTGCAACTGTTTTATAGGTTTAGAATAAAGGTTTAATTGTTTTGTTTTCTATAATTAACTTAATATTTACCAATACAGAACAAATTAGGAATTGCTTTAATTCTCTCCTTTTTTTTTTGGTACTGCAAAGGATTCAGGCATTTTTAATTCTGTGATTGTAGAAGTGTGATGGGTTTTGAGTAAGGTTTTGTTTGTTTTGTTTTAATATTTTGGCTTATTTGCACAGCAATTCTGCGTTATACAAATTTGTAATATACAAAAGCAAATATAGGGGACAATCAATTTAAAAATAATAAATAATACGACTGTTTTCCAGCACTATCAAACACACCAATGAATATTCAGATGTAAAGCATTAGAATATTTTTCAACATTTCGTTTTATTGCAATGTGGAAAAAATAATATTTTTAAAATAATCCATGTACTTGCAGATAACGGATACACAAAAGTTTATAAATACCCTAATTAAATATATCCTTTACCGCAAATAATGAAACATGAAAATAAAATACATCGGCATATTTTTCATCTTTTCACATAACTGCAATGAGGGGAAAACATTATTATTAAATTAATTCCTGTACTTGTAAATAACAGATACACAAATGTTTATAAATTCCCTAAATTAAATCTATCCTTTACAGCAAATAATGAAACATGAAAATAAAATACATCAGCATATTTTTCATCTTTTTACATAACTGCAATGAGGGAAAAAATATTATTATCAAAGTAATCCCTGTATTTGCAGATAACAGATACACAAATGCTTATAAATTCCATGAATTAAGTATATTCTTCATCGCATATAATAGAATAATTAGTTATAAAAAAACATAGAAATTTAATTTTAAATAAATTAGAATACCAAGGTAATTTCTAGAAAAATTTAAAAACCAAAAAATGCAAATTTTGAAAATTAAGAAACGATTTGATTATACTTATTAAAGAAAGTTGAAAGAAAAGACCGATTAAAGAAAATTGAAAAAAAGAAAACTAAACAATTTTAATAGTCAGATATATACAGAAAATCAGAAATTAAATTAAGAATTAGAAAAATTAGAAATTAACTAAAATTAGAATAGATATAACTAATGACTTTTTGAATAGATATAACTAATGCCCTTTTGTTATTCTTTTATGTGCATTAAGAGAGGAAATCTGATTCGAGTTCGTAAAAATCTTTCATTATAAAAAAATGCAACAAAAAAAATTAATAACTTAAAATATCGCAAACAACAAACCAAACTAACATTTTTTTTAACTCCGTTAGAGAAAAAAAATCATTGTGTTTTGACAATGTAAACTCAACAATGCTCCAGATGAAAGACAATAATATTTCAATTCATAGAATTTCTAATTTGTTCGCTGCTTCCACTATGGCCTAGAAAATTATTCGAGCTTGGTGATGCCTTTTCATATGCTACACTCATTAACATTTTTCAGAGAAAAGAAATAATAGAACAAAAGACATAGGTGGGTATGCATATTCTTCCAAAATAACTCACCAGTAGATAGAAAACGATAGTGCCTGCAAACAATTTCTTAAACAAATTATTTTTAATCGGAAAAAAATGTCAAATAATCACCCTAGCAAACTTTCTTCTTACTTCTTAAATTCTTGATATAGTTTTTTAAAGCTTCCTAATGATCCAATATATTTTGCAACCTTCATATGTGAATGCATAAGACTTTTTGACACTAACATATTTTGATGGAATCGTTTTATACGCATTAGGCACTTTAATTCGGCATAATTGCATTAACTCTACGAAAGTTGCTTTTCTTTCAAATTTGTGAGTAGTTTTAACAGTCATAAAATTATAATCTAAATGAAGTCTGATTGGGATGAGGAAATGGAAAATTCAAGGAATCAAGCTAAGCTCTGCAATCTTTACATCTACATTTGTTAACTCAAAAGTCCTAGAAAAATACGCAATACATTTTTCCATGCACACTAGTCAAATACTTAAAATAAATAACTAAACACAATTTTTAAAGGCAAACTTTTATTTGGGTACAAAGCAGCAGAATATTTTATTTTAACAATTTTTTATTTCTTATATTACAAATATATAATTTCTATAATGGACTATCAGATGGCGCCACTGGAGAGGATGTAAATTTCAAATTAATAAATTCGGTTAATATCAAAATAGAGTATTTTTATAACGAATACACTAGTGTTCAAGATTTCAAACTTTTAGCATGCAAGAAGATGAATGCAAAATTGGTTTCAAAATTCCATCTATAGTAACATGAAACAGGTCAAGTGAGAAAATTGTGCTCAAAATTCTAATTTATTTTTATTAATGCGTAAGAATGGGTTATAAAAGGACAAACCATCACAGAAATATTTCTTTAAAAAGCAAATAACAAATTCAAAATTTTTTTAATTTATTCCAATGAGTAAATGAGTGAGTGAGAGTACTGTTGAAAAATTACGGGTATCTTGAAACAATTGAAATATTAGCATATTCCTTGACAGGACAAAAAAAAAAATGGTCGAAATAACAATTAATTAAAAATTTGACAAGGAAATTTTTTTACAAACATCAGCAAAAAATGAGAGTCTAGCACTTGAAGCCTGATGCATTGTGGGTTAGACTTCCTCATGCAGAAAGAGAAGTTTCTGAAGAGAGATTCTAGCCCAGTCTTCAGAATTACGGGTCAAAATCATGAAGTTGCCTACAACATACTTTGAGTAACTTGTAAAAGGGACACAAACTGACAAAAATCATTAAAAATATATCTAATATCAAGATAAAAAAATCAAGATAGTAGGCATATTTGATTTTTGCAATTGCTGTCAATTCATTTCATGCCCTACTAGGCTAACAAAAAAAAAAGTTTCTTCTCTACAAAAGAAAATGAAGTTTAACGTTAACAAATGCTAGTTTAAAAATGCTGAAAAGGAAAAGGAAATAAAATTTAGACAGTGAAGAATTGGATGAATTTTATATCGGTTATGGCTATGCACATTCTGAAAACGAATAAATACTGTTATGATATCCATTGAACCACGCATAAAAAATAGCAAAAGTCAACCGAGATGTTTGATAACACGGAAGAAAGGTTATGGAGAGTAACATGTTTTAAAAAAGAAATACGTCTAAATCAAGAAAAAGGAAAGTGTCAATAATAGCGTGAAGAAATCAATTTTAGTGTAACATATCGGTAACGGTTTTTCAGTGACGGTACACGACATCGTTTATGACAGAATTTTTCAAACTATGTGAAATTCTTCTAGATTTTTAAAACGTCTTTTTAACCCTTTCTAGGGCCGTGGGAAGTATGCTTCCCACCAAATTTATTAATCTTTGTATGAAATTATGTAGGTTGGCATCAGTTCTGACAAAATTTTTTAGAAAGGCAGAAACTTAGATGCTTTAGTTCTTTATCTTACACAAAATGACGTGTCTTGATTTGTTACTTAATTATTAGTTAACCAAATTAATTAATTAATCAAATAAAATTTATCTAATAAGCTAAATGAATCCCTTTTCTTATTCTTATTTCAAGCCTAAAAATATTTTAACATAATATGACTAGAAAAAAATGGCCCTTTAAAGGGTTAACTAACTGCTAAAATCCCTCCCCCCACCTTTCGTTCTTGTATTGTTTTTAACACGTTTTTGACGAGAGACACAAGTTGGCATCATTCGTTTTTTAACTATATGTAAAAGGCAAGTATTACTTGAATGTTTAGATAATTCAAGCAATAATTTATAAAAAAAAAGGTTAAGTTATCGATGTTCGGTAAAGTATAATAAAAATCATCTGAAATATATACACATGTATGTTTTTAGTCAATAGATAGAAGTTATTTTTAAATTATAATTTTATACTTCTTTTTTTATGGTTAGGCCAGATATTCAGTTTTTAGCGGCCTTTAAAAGTTCTTTGAAAAACGTGACCAGCATTAGAGGGACCCACATATGAGTGTATATAATTTTGCAGATATGTGGCCGGAAAGAAGATTTGGGACTTTAATTTCAATTTACTTTCCCACCGGACGTCATAATCACCGCAGGTCACAGGGAAGATAGATGATACACGCCTGTTTACATCGTGGCACAGAAGCAAAATGAGAGAAGTTTTTCCCTTGTTATTTTAATAAGAGAATATTTTAGATATTTCCTTCACATATGCCGATTTAGGAAAAGGAATCTTAGGTATCTTTAATAAAATATCGCGGACGTTAGGTTTTTTTTTCCTTCGCTCGGAGTGAGAGAAGACAAAACTCGGCAATGTTTTAGAGCGCATGTCAGAAATAATTAAACTAAAAAGTTAAATTTGGATCAGGAAATAAGAGAAAAATCTAGAATAAAATAACATGGTAAATTTAAGATAAAGAAAAAACTGGAAATTAAGATTTAAATTAAATTGGGTGATATCATGGAATATCATTACACACACACACACACACACACACACACATATATATATATATATATATATATATATATATATATATATATATATATAAATAGAAAATATTATTATTGTGTTTATTTTAAGATATTACGACACAGGTGAAATCTTTATTAATAAAAATAGCTAAAAATGGAAGATCTATCTTCCATAGACAAGGCTGTGTATGCATTTATAAACAAAGAAACAAACAAATAGGATCTGTCTACACTCAATATATTTGTAAATTTGTATGGTACCTTTTCACCAAGGAAATTATTTTCAAGCATATACACAAAAAATACATTACTAACAATGCAATTAAATGTTTTCATTATTTAAAAAATATTGCACTTTTCAGCAATTATATTTTACTATCAGGCGTAAAAAAAATGTGAAAATTAAGATCATATGCTTACTACAAAATTCTATTGTCAATGTATTAAACCTACAGTTAAGTTAGAAGCTGGGATATGTCATTTTTTTTTTTGTTATTATCTCAAAAAATATCGAAAACAAATAATATTTCTAACAAATGTTACCTTAAAGTAAAAAGAATCTATTCTCCATTTTCACAAACAATATATGAAAAATGAGTATGTTATTTTACTAATAATGGAGCATGTAATTTGAAATCAATCACCTAAGAAATACTTAAAAAAGAGATACGCAAATCCTCGGTCTTTCAATAACCTAGCTTATCAATTTTATCTTCTTTTCACATTGAATAATCAATTCTGTCATTATATGTAATAAAAGATCAAAAAGTTAACATCTTTAATCAATTTATCCCAAACACTATTTCAATACGAGCTCACCAGCTGTGTAAGATGATAGCAGAAAATCAAAACCTGTCTTCAAAAAGATCAGATACGAAATGCACAAAGAAATGAGATACATAACACCACACATGAGAAACCGATATTAAGATACTACAAACATTAATAACCTCAACTCGGAAATTATCAGTCGCATTATTCTTGCAGATGCGAGTTGCTAAGCGATACGCGAGATTATCATTCAGTTGCGGTGAGTTGATAAAATAAAACAACATCAACCCCAACGTAACCTAGGTTAGTGTTTTAATTACCTCACTTCACTCTGGTATCTGAATTCAGGAAGTAGAGAAGAATCGGAAGATAGAAGACCACATTGGAGAAATTAGCTTCAGGGCTGTAGAAGGTCAGGAAGATAATCTTTTCGACGGCCCTGCCCTACAATCATTGGTCATCAAGTCTAGAGCCTTTCATTAGGAGTGTGCCTCAGGCAGGACCTTCAGGCATATGTTTGCAAACTCTTCAGCCAGTTACAAATTGTTCCCCCTCCCCGTCTGAAATGTTTTCATAAAATAGACTTTGACGGCGCAGATAAGGACTCATTACATACATGCACGGCAGTAAATATGAGCAGTCGCGGCTGATGGATCGTTGGAGAACATGCCGAAACAACCAGGCAGACAAAAATCTGATTTTGTTATATTTGTTTGGTTGATACTACTTAAAGATAATAAATAAATGACACTGTAATATCATTTGAAAAATGTCGATCGCCAGATAAGGACTGGGATACGATCTCCTTAATTTCCATCATTTCTTCTTTAAATCTAGCATCTTTTATTAAAATAAAACGCTTTTCTTTTCAAATATTTTTCGCCTAGCAATTTCTATAATTTTTATAAAAAATGGCAATTTGCTTTAATTGCTCAGTTAAAGAAAAAGAAAACTATCTTGATTAAATAAATTCAGCATTTATTTTTAATGTTTCTAAAACTGTATGTTGTATATATATATATATAATTACAGCCAGTCATCCCATTACTACAGAGATTAATGTGCTGGCTGTTACGCTTATTAACTATCCAAATTTTTGCATAAGAAAACAACGGCCCACAAAAGTTCAAAGAATCTTCAAACTGTAGGTAAAAGGCTAGAAATCTTTTCCATCATTTCTTTTAACATTTTTTATATTTCCAGGATATTTTAATATCGTGTTAAAATTACTATTCATAATGAGTGTTCCTCGAATTTCTTTGAGTTCGACACATTCTGTTATGTAGTGATGGACTGAGCCTATTTCCCCACAAATACATGTGTTGTCTTACATCCTTCCGAATCTGTAGAAGTATTCGGGAAACCTTCCATATCCCGATATAATTTGCACTATCATCGGGTGAAATATTCTTTTTATAATTTTTGGTTCCGGTATGAATTCATATGTTATGCATCTTTTGCTCGAAAAGATCCATCTATCTTGCCACTGTAGTCAGCTCTCTTCTGTTGCATATTAACAATGGTTGAAAAAAAACCTGTCATATAATAAAAACCCTTTTATTGCTTTAGAAATAAATATATATATATATAAAAGCTGAATATACATGTTAACTAAGATTATTAAAAGGCAAAATTAAGTTTCTGAACTAATAATTCTAATTTAACATTCTATTCGAAAATTGGCTTAGTTTGAATATTTAACTGGAACTATCTCCATGCAATTTAACAGTAAAAAATTCTTTACCATCTCAATATTATATGCATTAGCAAAACAAAACAAAATAAATGCCTTTTTTTAAAAAAAACAGATTGTGAATGTCAGTAAGTTTTAATGATGACTTCGAAGATCATGATTCACATAAAATTAATATTAGTAATAAAATATACAAAAGAAACGGTAATTAGTCTTTGTGATAATAAATAACAAAAAGTGATACTCATTTCAAATTTTATGAATAAAATTTCCATCGCTCCGTAAATGACATGAGCGACATTTATTAGAGCTATTAATCAGCACAAAGTAATTTCAAAACCCGATTTTTTTTTTTTTAAAGTCTTTTAATGTACACATGGAATGTAAAAGCAATAGCATTGAATAAAAAAATATTGTGCTTTGAAAATAAAAATGCATTTTTCTAAATGCGTCAAAATAATCATAAGAGGAATTTGAGCATTTTAATTTATTTCTCTTAAATCTCTTAGCAATTCAAAATAATCATTTGTATTAAAATATAATAACCAAAAATAATGTGAAGTTTACCTTGAACTTTTTCTTTGCAGAAAAAGATGAAGGTTATACTTTTTAATGCAGACATATCACACACCTACCTGGTTCTTTTTTGTTGTTGTTGTTGCTGTTTACATTGTTTATTCTTTTGGTGGGAAAGTACTTTTCGAACTGCGAACGAAATTCTTACCTTAAATTTTGCGCCCCTCTTCTAATAGGTAAAATTCCTCCTTAAAAATTTATTGATTACTTACCTCTTTTTCTGACAATATCATGCTGTTTGAATCGAATATATGTGTGTGTGTGTGCGTGTTCTGTAATCTGTAAAAAAGACTAAAAATTTGAGGTAAAAAAAATTGCATAATTGTAATTAATACATACCTCCTATTACATACTTCTATGCTGAGCAGCTGGATGCTGTTAAATGCGGCAGATAATCAAATTGACAGAACCTACAATAAAAAAATAATCGTATAAACATTTTGAAGCCTGAATGTTACACACAAAAAATTAGCATGAAATAATAAAGAGAACAATTATACAGAATTAAATCACAATGTTATATGTGAAAAAACTGCTATCCAATTAAGGTAAAAGCATAATTCTATCAGAAAGTATTCAACAGCTCAAATATTTTCCAAAAGTTATGTTAAAATTCCACCGCACTCTTACTCTGACCTGAAAAATACATCATAACCCGATACCATAATTTTAACAGAATAGATATTTCTTTGTTTTCCAAGGTCAATTTATATTAAAGAGCCATTGTTATGTTTTATAACGAAACTGGTTAATGTTACCTGACCTTGCCCGACGTGAATTTTAAAAAATAATAATTTCTTTATTTCTTAAAAGCATATTTTTATCAGTTAACTAAAGTGTAGAAAATGTTTTTTTTTCTTGTTTTTTTTTTTCTTAAAAACATGTTTTTATTAGTGTACTAAAATATAGAAAATGTTTTTTATAAAAATCTATAAGTCAAAGCAGATATCGTAATACCGTAAAAGGTTTATAGAAATATTCGAAATAGATTTATTTCTTTGGATACTCATTGCGATTTAATTTTCTAATAATATTGCTTTTAGCATCTCACGATTTTACGATTTTTTTCACCTACAGATTTTAGATAAAAATAAGCCGGCGTCCTGGCATAGGGGTAGCGCGTCTTCCCAGTGATCGGGGCGTCCCGGGTTCGAGTCCCGGTTTGGGCATGGTTGTTCTTCTGTTGTTCTATCTGTGAGATGTGTGAATGTGCCCTCCTGTAAAAAGGGGTTGTGCAAGCGAATGAATGATGCCTGAGTGGCAAAGTCGTACTCTTGGCCCTAGTTGGCGCTGCTATAAAAAATAAGAGACGTTCCCCCTCAGGCTTAAATCGCTGTCTTCGTAACAGCGGGCTTGTCAGTGGCAAGTGCCATAAGAAACAAACAAGATAAAAATAATCATAATTTACATTTTTATTCAATAATAAAAGCATGCAGTTTTTTTTAAATTTTATTTTCATTGGCACCAATTTTTTTAGCATTCAATATTTTACATGATTCATTATTATAATTATTATAAATCAGATAATTAATTTTTTAAGTTTAACATTTTTCAGTTAATTTCAATCTAGTTTTGAAAACACTGAAATATTGCATTGTCACCGAGAATGCGCATTTTTTCATACATTGCAGAATTCTGGCACATGAAAGAAAGAGGACTTAAAATAAAATTTGCATTCATTTTTTGCATAGAATTCTCTTCAAAATTTATTTGAGAAGTCAATGATTTTATTTCGTTGTTCCTTTCCTTATATATAGAAATATAGATAGACAGATGGATGCTTTAAAATAGGAAATGCTTCCGTTTAGCTTTTTAGAAAATATACACTTATATAAACCAACTGTATACAAAATTTATTTTTTAATTAAAGAAATTTGTGTAAGGATCTTCAACATATAAGGGTGTAAGAAAAATTGTTATTTATAAATATTTCTTAATGAAGTGATTCTCCTTTAAATAATGAAAAATATTTTTAGCACAAAAAAAAGCACTTTTTAAATGGCTTAAACAAACAAATAAAAAGAGTGAGATAAAGCAAAAGCATGCATCCTCATCACCCACTTTTTTTTTTAGCACTGTAAAATGAATATTATAAGACCATTTGACTCTTAGACACGAAACTTAATCCCCATGGGCTGCTAATTTTGTAAAGGACTGGATTTTACCATGGGCATTTTTTTCCCCTTCGCTTGAACTCTTCCTCGTATTTTTTTTATTTCTTTCTGAATTTGATTTTGAAAATGTTTTTTAATTGTCATTTAACCTCCCCATTCAGCCGATATTTAGCATTCGATGTCAGTTTTCATTGTTTATATGCATATTTTTATCATTTTCCTGCATTATGTTTGTTATTTAACCCTTCCTATGATGGTAACTGAATGCACTAAGCTTTCATTTTCTAATTAAGAAATGCTCTGAGGCTATACATATATTTATCGACACTTTACATATATTTCCCCTTCAGCATTTCAACTATTTTTATGATTTTCTTTATTAGACATGACTTGCTTTTCTTTCTGTGTAAGCCCATTCCCACAGATTGGGAGTCTTCAAGATTCTTTGTGGAGGATATGTAATGGCGCTCATTCTGTAATTAAGATATATTCTCATGTCATATTTGTTGACAATGCAGATGCGGTTTTCTACTAATTTTTTTTCTGTATTTCAGTCCTTTTTCCAGTTTTCTATATCGAACATGGCTTGATTTTTCCATCCATGTATGCCCATTCTCACTGATTGGTAATCTTCAAGATTCTTTGTAAAGAATATGTAATAGCGCACATTCTGTAACTATTCTCAGGCCATGCCATATTTATTGACAATACAGATGCGGTCTTCTACCATCTTTCTCTCTCTATTTCTCTACTTCAGTCCCTTTCCCGGTTTTCTCTATCGAACATGGCTTGATTTTTTTCTTCCATGTATGTCCATTTCTACTGATTGGGAACCTTCAAGATTCTTTGTGCAGAATATGTAATGGCGCTCATTCTGTAATTAAGAAATATTCTCAGACCATGTCATATTTGTTGGCGATTCAGAGGCGATCTTCTACTAACTTTTTTTTCTGTACTTTTTTCAGTCCATTCCCCAGTTTCTCTACCGAACATCGCTCGATTTTTCCTCCCATGTATGCCCATTCATACTGATTGGGAATCTTCAAGATTCTTTGTGGAAGATATGTAATGGCGCTCATTCTGTAACTAAGAAATATTCTCAGGCCATGTCATATTTGTTGTCAATATATATGCGGTCTTCTACTAATTTTTTTTTTTCTGTACTACAATCCTTTTTCCGGTTTTCTATACCGAACATGGCTTGATTTTTCCATCCATGTATGCCCATTCCCATTGATTGGGAATTTTCACGATTCTTTGTAGAGGGATATGAAATGGGGTTGAGAAGTCTGCAGAACCTTGCTTCAAAACCAGCGGGACCTTTTTATGAATCTAACTTGGCAATGATTAAAAAATAGCCAGGATGCATGTTTCTGAAACAGCTAAGTTCTCTTACTAGCTTTAACACACAATTTTATAGCAAAAATTTTAAAAAAATTCTTGACAAAATAAACCTATTCTCTAAGAAATCATAGGAATTTGAAAATTTCATATGAACTTATATGCTTTTAGTAATGCAACCAAATTATATTAAATACCTATTATTTAAAATTGCATTTGTACATAAACAATACATTTTAAAAGACTTATTCAATAGTTCAACTTTTATTAGTTGTTTCCATTACATAAGACTATTTAATGTCTTTTATTAAAAGAATTACATGTTTCCAAAAAGATCAAAAGATTCAGAACTATGATGCATAAGTTGGAGACTCGTTGAATGAAACTGGTCGCTTAATTTATTATTATTATATGTAGCTTACTTGATTAGTTTAGTGAGAATTACCAAATTTAAATACTCGATAAAAACAACATTAAATCTAATTTTTTAGAATATCTCCCCGATTTTATAGAATTTATTGCGAACAGTGCTCATAAAGAATTCACTTCTGAGACTTTTAATATGCAAATTCCATTAAATATGCAAAAGTCAAACTGTAAGAAAAGGAATGCTTTTAGTGAGCAAATCAGATATGCATTTCATTATGAATAAATAATTTAATCAGTAAATGAATTCAGCTGTTCACTGAAATAGTTTCTCTCAATTTTAATTACATGAAACCTAAATTACAATGCGATTACGTTGTCAGCTCATAAATAAACCACATAAAGCCGAAGATCTTTTTAAAATCAAATAAATTCTAATCAAATTATAGCTAGAAAACTTTAATTAAATCTTGTAAAGCTTTATTCAAGTTTTCGCAATCAAGCATCCTTGAAAGTGGAGCAATTAAACAAAGAAAAAAAATACAGAGAATAGAAAAATCTGTAATAAAGAGTTCAGAGAAATGAAACAATTGAGAAAACAAAAGCTCAACCAAATCTGTTCAAAGTTGTGCAAGCAATAAACACATTTGGTAATAAAAATATCATTATACCTTTGAAAAACTCGCCATGTTAGTTGAATACATTTTTCAACACCAGTTTCACCCAATTGAATTGACTGCCAATTGCAGTCTCGTTGGAATAGCTACTGCAATCCAGTAGAAGAAAGAAGAGATAAAGCTATTTTTGGTGTTACAGATCTTACAGCAGTGGATTAATGATAGTACAAAACTCTCTTTGCATAATTAGCATTCCCCGACTCATTAAATTTGTGGGAAAAAAAGATCATATTTCACGGTCAATCGTTAACCTTTGACTGGAAACTCGTTATGCAAATCAAGCAACGGATAGGAAGCCATCTATTTGCTCGAAATTCATCATGAAGTATTATTTATTTTTGACGTACCTGGAAGACCAAAGGAGATGTGAATCAGATATAGTTCAAAGTATCGAAAAATGACAGATAGGTGAACGACTTCAGGAAGATGATGAATTCATTGATTTCAATAAAAAAAAACTGAATTTTATTTATGCAGCAGGCTTTCATTCGTCTAGGAAGAAATATCGTATAAATTCGATTGCAAAATTATGTATTCCCCGCGGTTTAAAATAAAGTAAAACGTTTTCGTAACCTAATATAATTGATAGTTAGGTTTCAAAAAACGAAAAATTTTAAAATAGAGAGTTATTGATCTTCTCTTCCGGTGATGCAAATTCAAAGAAATTGTAATGAATCTTAAAGTTGACGGAACAAGAACTGCCCATTTTAAAAACCTGTAGTATATATAGTATGTGGATAAGTATCGCATATCTAGTGTTATAACAGGCAGTTGATATTATTAATTTATATTTTTAATTTTCAAAAATTCTTAAATCGGAATGTTTACAACCTTTAAGGTCAGTTTATAGTTGGCATTTTGTAACAAAATTCTTTTAAAGACATAAAGCGGATTTTAATTAGTTTCGTATTTAAATGATTAGTTATCAATGAACTAATTGATTTTCCTTATTCCCCTTAATTATGACTGCCTGATAAAGAATATTTTCCATTTGTTTAGGTGCTAAATTAATCTAAATGATGCACATTGTTTAAATCTTTTTATAAGCCATATCAAGAATTTAAATGAACATTTTATAACAAAATGAATATTTTCTGAAATTACGACTTTTTTAATCAAGTATATAAAATATGAAAATAATTACAAGCAAAATATGATAAAGAAAAGAAGTATGATTATATTAATTCAACGTAGCATTACAGGAAATAAATCATTTGATAAAACTGAAAGTGGATTTACATTCTTTTCTAGAATAGTGTCTAAGAGTTTTTAAATTTGCAACTTTGTAACTAACCAGAATTCAACTCATTCAACTTTTTTCTAAACATGGTCGTTGTTTAGAACAGAGAGAGAAAAAGATAAACATCGTTTAGGATCTTCTGATCTAAGAATAAATGTTGCAAACTATTAAAATATATAAATGAAAGAAATACTTCGTGGGCTTTTGTAAGTTACAGTAAAGGCACTTTAATCTAATCAAGGGACATTCCAAAGGAATGCTAAATGATTTACAAAATAACGGAATAAAACAAAAAGAACACGTAAATTTGCATAAATACTTCGTAAAATATCAATTAAGACTTTAAAAAATTTATATAAAATAGTTAAAAAAAACAGTAACAGTATTCAAAAATATTACTGCTATACAGGAAAGATCATTTATACAGGAAAGATCATTTAGAACAAATAAAAACAAAATTTGCAACTATTTAGAAATTTCGTAATAACATTTGGCATTATCTTGACAATACTTCAAGATTGAAGGAAGCTTCCTGCTTCTAAGCTAGATGCGTAATATATTATCTTATTTTTGTTTTCCATCAAAATACCTCCACCCAAAGTCATTATGCTTAGTAAAGAAAGCGGCTTTCTAGAGATTCAGTAAAAAGAAAAGAAAAACAAATCGAAGGAACAGAACTAATTATTTTAAGCTCATAAACAATGTATGGATTCACTTAGGTTTAAAAAAGGAAAAGAAAAGAAAATCCCTACGTGAGCTGCCGTTTCTAAAAAGCATCAAAAGTTGCCTGGCGCATCTCTTCGTGAGTTGAAAAGCGTAAGAAAAGAAGTAAAAAAAATAAAGGATACATATCCCTTTTTTGCGAAAGTATTTTCGACATAAATCAATTTGATCAAAGGTAAGTAACGTTATTAAGGAATTTTTCAATTAATTAGTCTTATCGATCATCTTTCCTTTGACCATTGTATGTTTTGGAAAAGATAAGGGTAATTCATACAAGATTACTTTAAAATGGTCGTTGAAGAAAGAGTCAAGACTTGCCGCAAATATTGCACTTTCAATCAGATAAATGTATCAAAAGCTGCATTATCAGTATGGTGAAGACACTTGAATGTATTCTCTGCCTTAAAGTGAATAGATGATTAAAGAAAGAAGCGGAAAAGATCTACAAAAAGGAAAATTAAAATAAAAAAAATCACAAGGCAACCTTGATAATAAGTGGATTGATGTGGGGGGGAAAAATACAAACACGAAAATAATCAATAATATGGAACCAAATCAACGATTCATATAAAAAGCAGACGGCTTAATTAAAATAGTTGATACAAAATGAACAAAACTCAATTCTTTTTATCTTAATTTTTTTAACTATTAGTCCTCTTCCATTCATTAAAAATAATTTGCTCATTTTCATCAAACAAGATACCTTACACATTTTCCTTCTTTCTTTCTTTTCTTCTTTTTCCTTTCTTTGAATATTAAATCTATTGTATTTCTATATTCCGTAAATCTCAAAGCTTAAATATGTCACAGAATAAAAATTCATAGGTCTTAACAGTATGCTAAATTTCAGATAATCATTTGCATATCTAATGCTTTTTTTTTTTATACTTCAGCATAAAGAAAGGTAAATTTGGAAACTTAAAGTAGTCACTTCAAGTAAAATTATCAATATGCAAATGATTATCTGCCAAATTATCGGCAGATAATCATTTACATATTTAATACCTTTTTTACACTTTAGCATGAAGAGAAGTAAATTTAGAAAATATTTTTAAACTAAAAAAACCAACTGCTTAAAGTAGCAACTTTAAATAAAAGTGGATATTTTATTATTATTTGTGCTGCTATTTATGAATTCATTTTTTTCAAATTTCTTCATTAGTTGCACGGAGTTATTTACTAAGCGTCTTTTTTATATTCCAGCATAAAGACAGGTAAATTTCAAAGGTAAATCTCAGAAATGTTCTAAGAGTTAACTAAAAGAACTATTTAAAGTAGCAATTTCAAGTAAAAATTTATATTTTGTTATTTTTGCTTTTATTCATAATTTTTTTTCTTCAAATTTATATATTAGTTTTAGGAAATTTCAAAAAAAAAAAATGACTCTTGTCAACTCAAGTAAATAAGAAAGATTTCGGTTAATAAATGTTAAAAGGTAAGCTAGGGTTTTTCACTAGTTTAAATGTCTGCTTTTGAAAAAAATATTATAAAAATAATACCTTGGTTTCCTTGGATGAAGATTTCTAACCGGCTTGAACTAACGAAAATTCCTAAATTCAGGACTGAAATTCCTCAACCGACGTGATTATAGTAACAGAAAAATGAGTGGTTTACAAACTTCTGTACTAAATAGCACACAGTTTCAATGCTAAATGTGTGCGAAATTCATAGCTTTTGAGTTTGGCCCGCACTTATCTCAGTTTGTTCATTTTCTCGCCACCGTGTCGCCGAACGTCGGTCCGCAAAGCAAATGGCTTTTTATTATAGTTTCTCAAAGAGATTACACGGCGCCATGTTGATTTAGTCTTAGTATAGCAAGCAGACAGCGAACGGTAGCAGAGGTGCTTCATAATGGGTTGGGGTGTCACAAACCCGTTTGACTGTCCTTCAGAGGGGGAGATAGAGCTTCCTGATCTGGAAAAGGAGATTTTTCAACAGTTCTGACAACTTATATTAAAATGATACACATAGGAAAGAATTGTACCATCCAAACAGATATAGCGAGAAGAATGACGAAGCAGTAAATATATTCATTCCAAAACGATATCAAACATTTTAGTCAGTTCATTTACTTATATCACGGGTAATGTTTTATCAAATGATACATTCACAGTGAAATGTTACAGTTGATAAGGTTCACATGAGATAGAGGTGGAGGAATGAGAAACACAATTTGAAATTAAGAAAAAAAAGACTAAAGATTTTAGAAGTAACACGTATGGTTGTTTAAACGAAGATTCATCGGAATATTAATATTTAAAAGTTGAAAGAAGGAAATAACAATAAAAACTAGATAAAACCAAATTATTAATGGTCGGTAGTAAACGATTGACCAAAAAACAAGATAAAACCAAATCATTAATGGTCGGGAACAAGCGTTTGACCAAAAACTTGATCAACTATTTGCTGATAGATTAATGGTCAGGAACAAGCGTTTGACAAAAAAATTGATCAACTATTTGCTGGTAGATTAATGGTCAGGAACAAGCGTTTGACAAAAAAACTTGATCAACTATTTGCTGGTAGATTAATGGTCAGGAACAAGCGTTTGACAAAAAAACTTGATCAACTATTTGCTGGTAGATTGAAATGCAGGTAAAATACCAAATACTAGACTTTGGAAACATGACGGATTTAATGATATTATCTCTGAGGAAGTAAATATTTTGTATAAAAATACAATTTTCCATAACGCAAACTCCATCGTGAAGCAATAAATAAATTAAAAGTTGTATACTTCCAAAAATACATGGATCTTTCATATAAATCGTAAAACATGCTATGGGAAATAATCACCATTATATAGAGTATTGGATAATTACGGACACATCACTTAAAATAGCATAACTTCCCTCTGAACGTAAAATCTGTTGTAGGACCATTTTAAACGGTTATACTAATTATATCCTGGAAAAATTTAACTTAATTTAATGGATTCAATAAGGGGAAGGTAAGTTTGGATATGACTTGTTAGAAGGACACAGTTCTGATAACTGAGTTTATTTTGAAAGTTTAAGGAATATCAATTTCCCTGAATTTTCCAACCAAGTCAAACAAGGTTTAAAAAATATTTGCATGGACTTAATGAAATATTTCCATACCTATCTAAATAAATTTTGTTCTTTTGATGTAGGAAGATCAAAGAATAATTTTGTTTAGATCCAGAAAAATATTTACTTTGAAGGATAACGCTGCTGAAAAGGATAACAACACAATAGACCTTTTATGAAAGAAAAGAGAGAGAGAGAGTTGAGAGATTTTATTTAAGTGAAATGAAAGACCTTGAAAGTGCGTGGGATATCAGTTTTGGGATGTTTTGACAATGAAGAAAGAAGATCCAAAAATATTTTCATTGCAATCATCAAATGCCTCTGTTTGCATTACAGCGCATTTTTTAAGTTTAGATTCAGGAGGATCAAAGAATGATACACCGCCTTGCAAAGCAAACGCTACCGAAGACAAGGCACAAATAGATGATTTAAACAGCCAACAGAAGGAGGTGGGTATTTTCTTTTCACACTCTCAACATTCCTCTATGAATTGTGTCAAAACCACCCGGCAGTCAAGCACATTCTTTGCGATTGGGATATTAAAAAGAAGAGGGGGGGGGAAGTGAGAGAAAGGAGAGAAAAAATAACAGCGACAGTTTCAGACAACAAAAGGCAAAGGGCACTTTCAGCTAGCTATTCGGGCCACAGAAAGTAAGGGTTTCTATTAAATGCTGTTTCTTGTTTTTAGATAAGACGGACCCATTTAACCTATTCCGCATTTTCACAAAAGGGGCAATCTTTTCGAGAGTAGGTGAACCAGAGGGATTGTTTGGAAATAATGTGTGTCATTGCGGATGCCATGAGGAAGTTGAACTAAGACCATCATAAACCTAATAGACAATGGCAGGTTTTGTCACAGGTAATTTGAATGAGTTTATCGAACACGTAAAAAGAGGGAAAGCTTTTTTCAAACTTGTCGGAAGGAAATGTATTTTCTGAATGAGAGGATGTTTGCTTATACTCTCGATGGAAGGGGGGGGGCTAAAAAGCAATTTCAAACTATAATAAAGACTTAATGATAAAATAGAACAAATCTAAATTAAACAACTAAAACATAATAGTTAGATTTATCAAAATTGGACACAATGTGTATGTTTAGCTTTTTTTCAGTGTGAACAGGAAAAAAAAAAGTGGTAATTGCTTTTTCTTTCTACCCTTTTCAAATAATAATAATAATAATAAATAGTTGATTTTCCAAATAATAAAATAATTACTAATTTTGTGTTTTTCGCGGGAAAAAATCTATAAATAAAAGTTATAAACTATGAAAAAATTATACCTATTTTTTTCATCGTTTATTTTTTATTTGATAAAAAGACTCACCAATTACAAATAAAAAGCATAAAATATTTTTCTAAAAATTTCAAATTCGAAATATCCATACTACAGTTTTACGTAAAAGGGTAAATTTTACCCTTACGTAAAGGGTAGTCTAAACAATGGCGATCCACCCACCCCCCACCCACCCTTTCAGATTTCTACAACAAAACCTTTGATAACTTTTTTTTTAATTTTCGGAAGGGGGTGGGACTCGAGGATAATTTTTATAAAATCTTTATTCCCAAAAATGGGCACTGGATGATAAGAAGGAAAATTCGGAACTAATTAATGATAAATAAAAACATATGTTCACTTTAAAAAACATCATTTTCGATTTAAAAAACAAAACAAAACATTCTCTTTTTTACTCCTAAAATATTACGATCCGTTAGATCCTCTTAAACAGATTATAAAAGAAGAAGAAAATTATTAAAAACAAAAGCGGGAAAAATAATGAGGTTTTCAAAAGAATGATGCCACTAAATTTAAAGCTTCTTAAACTGCTTTTTTCCACTCGATTGTTTTCGTTTAAGAAATTTTCGTGGCTCCAAAATTACAGAATACAAACAGGAATTATTTATAAGTAAAAAAAAATAATAAATTCAATTTAAAATAATTTATCATTAAAATATTAGTGAAATGTTTTAAATAAAGATGCTCCACCTTAATTTTTGCTCATAAATGTTAAACATTTTAAAAGGAAAAAGCATAGTGGAAAATTTTACGATCTCAAATGGACTTGAAAGCCACAACTGTAGAAGCTTTATTCTGGAAGAAGATGCAGAACTTTAAAAAAAAAAAAAATCAAAGGAAAGCAATATAAAACTTCCTAGGTCTGTATGTAACGTAAACTTTGCATGAAATTTTTCACTTCTTGTACTCTGCAAAATAAATTTAGCCTTTTACAATTTTCATCGATTAGCTAGCAATTTCCAAAGTTGTCTGCAACGAAATCTCCTTTATTACATTATTTACATAATTAGTTAAAAGAAGCAGCATAAAATACGATATAAATACCTGAAATTTTAAATCACAACTCATAAAACTTCAAAAACCAACAACGAATTTGTCAGTTTGAAATGAACAAAAAAAAAATCACTCATACATAATACGTACATGACTAAACAATAACAGCCTTTTTGAACAAGCAACTAGACAGCTTCAACATTAAAGCTACATACTTGGTGATAAAATAATTTCCTTACAGATAAAATAAGAATGAATGATGCACTAAAAAGATAATAAGCTTAAACTGAAATATTATCTTGATACGTCACTAATGCGATCAACATTCCTTCTATCCAAACAAACCGAAAATTCTTGGAACAATGAAACAAAAAAGAATCTTTAGAACAAAGAAGAAAGCTATATAATTAGTCACGCCACTTAAAATATTAGAAGTCGGGGTAGCTTTAGATAAAAGAAAGGGGGGTGGGATTAATAGATGAAGTAAACTTTTAAATAATTTGTAAAAGTATAACAGAAGTAGAATAAACACAATTACAATTCGAGATACGCTAAAACAACAATGCAATTCTAGCATCACTTTTCAGATTCTGAAACTATTTAAATTAAACTAACAAAAAGTTATACATCACAACAGACTTAACAGACTTCATCTAATATCTGAAATTGCACTTTATCTTCAGCATATATAGCTGACACAATATCTTTTAAATCCTTTTATTTACCTTGATTTGTTTGAGGTTTGTAAAGAGGAACTTTGTAATCGATTTTTCACTAACTTCCGGGACTGATATTTAGTGCACTGTTATATTCTGGATGAAAGTTCTTATTTTAATATTTTCAGAACTTGATTATCAGTTAATCATTAAATAAATAAAATTTGTATTTCGCAAATGTGACGCCATCTGGTAGTAAGAGAGAGAAACAATAAATCTTAGGATTATAAAGTAGCAATAATTTTTAAAATGTTTACAATCTAGTAAAAGAGAAAAACTGTGTTTTTATTAATTTTTCATTGATTTATTATACAACTGAATTCATATGAAATTATGAGATAGGTTTTTATTTTATGGGCAGAGGAATTTTAAAGTGTAATAGAGTGCGCAAAAGCTTGAAGATTCTCCAAATATTAAAAACATTTTCCCTTATAATTAAATACTTTGTTTGGTGAATATTTAAAATAATTTTAATTGGATGAAATTTTTTTCAGCGCTTTACATTATATAACAAATCAGGTTTATATGTCAGAGCTCAGTCAATAAAAATTTTCAACCGAATTAAAAAAAAAAAAAAATTATCTAAAATGGTTTTTACAGAATATCTTTAGGTGAATTATTGAGTCCTAAGAGATAAGAAACGGGAACATGTGGTGAACTCGTCGACGAAAACGGTATCAAAACACAAAAGATAAGAACTAGTCGTCAAGGCTGTTTTGACTCCTATAACATCATACTAAAAACTGCACCAGATGTTTTTGTTCTGGTTGCCTCATAGACACGCTTAGAATCAAAATATGGAAGAAGGAAAATAAATTTATCCTTCTTATGAAACTAATAATTTACTTATGGAATCAGGCATTGCAAAATTGATGTCAAGGTGATTTAGTTTTATAATCTCATTTATATATTAAAAAAAAATTTGAAGTGATGCCATTAAAAAATCTCACCAGTTGAGGAAAATTTTTTAATATTTTCCATTTCTAACGGAACTTCTTTTGTTATCAAATCAGGACACTCAATTTTATTTTAATTAATTTATTTATTTTGTTTAGTTGGTTTCGTTCTGAAGCGTGCACATGAAACAAATACGTTTTTTTCTTCCATATGAAATCACCAATGGGTACAAGCGACTGTAAAAGAAATGGTTTTGGAAAGAAAACAAATTAATGAAGTTTTTATTAAAATGTGAATTTCAGCTTTTTTTTTTTTTGTGGTTTATTACAGGAATACTCAAATTTGATTAAAATTAATGCACACAACACAAACCAATTCATCAATTCACTGCTCTCTGATTAGTCATTTAACAGCAGCAGTGCAGTGTTTGGGTTTGCAAATCGTTGCGGAAACAGCGTAGTAATAATTCAAACTTTTTTAAGAATTGAATTTTTTCTTTTGTTATCTACATGCAAATACATTTTAAAAAAGCAAATATTTTCCAATACATGACGATTTCGTAGGTTTCCTATTTCCATTTAGTGCTTTATTATATTTTATTTTTAAAAAATTAGAAGAAATGGATACATCGTATTGCAATCATTTTCAAACGTTGCACACAGATGAAAAAGCGGGTATATTTCGCGAAAAAGAAAAGAAAAGAAATAATATTTCTTAAAAGCATTTATTTTGAGAAATCTTAAAAATAGTCGCAAACAGGCAGTAAATTATCAAAAGAGCATATCCTCAAAGGGTAAACTGATAGCAAAATGCAGAGTATATTACCATTATTGTTACACGTGATTATACTTGATGTTTATTCTCAAATTTCTCTTATATAAAATCATTACATAATACTATGATAGGGCAGTTTAAAACAGTTAATTTAGTTCGTTTATATTTTATTATTTTAATGTCTAAAAACGATTGTTGTAGATGGAAGACATAAGATGATAATGATAATGTCTAAAAGCTTGCACAATACTTTTCTGGGTAGTTTGTCAATAACACAAAGTAAATTCCTTCGCGATGCATTATGATTTTATAATGCTAAACCCTAATTATAAACAATTTATAGCATTTTAGATAATTCGTATTATTTTGTCAGATGGTGAGATGAATAATTTATGCATGCATAATTGCTCCCACAGCGCTTATCTTCAAAGAAAAGTACCACGTGATATCAAACCATAATTATGAAATAGTGCAATTTAATTTCATAAAAACACTGTTACAGAACTCAACTTGTTTCATTCTTATAGAGAGAGTGTTGTTCTCGATAACAATGCAACATTTCCATTTTCAGTTCATAATTTTCAGCTCATCATTAGTAAAATTAAATCTTGATTCCATTCCAGAGGTACCCGTTTTCATAAACAATAAATCTCCGGATTTAAAAGTAGAAAATAATTAATATTTTTTAAAAATCTGCCATTTAGAGCACTAATAAATGTGTGTTTT
The DNA here is from genome assembly GCF_947563725.1 of Argiope bruennichi. Classification (NCBI taxonomy): domain Eukaryota; kingdom Metazoa; phylum Arthropoda; class Arachnida; order Araneae; family Araneidae; genus Argiope; species Argiope bruennichi. The sequence continues at coordinate 108,506,049 of NC_079162.1, forward strand.
TAAAATATGGTTTAAATAAATATATTTGCTTCATTCTACGATTCTTAAGAATTTCAAAGAAGTAGAAAGTTCGCTTGCGTAAAAAATAGAGGGGTGGGGAGGGGACAAAGAGCATTTATCCAGCAAATAAAACAATAAGAAAGAAAAATAAAATTTTGATTCACAATCATATTTCTTTGCTTGTTTAGTATCTGATCAGTGATATATCTACTTTGTTCGTTTTCTAAATTACATAACCACTTTATTTTATTAGCCAATTTAAAAAATATAGATACTATCTTCTTTTCTTTTCTTTTTTTGCATTTTTACCATAACAAATATTCAGCTGTTCTTATACAAATTACGCGGAAACGTGTTTATTTTCTCGTATGCTAATGTGCAATGGTTCAGTTATGTAAGGGACGCGCATAAAAAGGCTGAAATGAGTTTGACAAATTTAAATAAAAATATCAACTTCGTGCATTGTGCAAGCCTGAATAAACCTTAAGAAGCATGCTTATCCAGCTGAAAAGAGCGGTGAACTCTTATCTGGAGCACAGATATTATCATAATATTGTAAACAATGACAGGATAAAGCATTAAAATCACTTTCTTTCAAAATATGCTCACGTCAAAACTGCCCTTAATATTATACAGCAGTTGAAATGGAAATAAGACACCTATTTGTGAAATACATGCGTATACGTACTGATTAAGAATTTTCCCATTCCCTTTACTTTCTTTTGCATCGGTTCTTTTTACTTTCTCGTATAAAAATTCAAATGCGATGTTTTGACAAATCTCCACGTTTTAGATATCCTTGGAATCTAATAACGCATTTTTGGCTATCTTTCTGTTCGCTAGACGGATAAAATTTAGTGTATGATTCTTTAACCCAAATTAGTAATTTTTTATCAAATTCTGAGCAAAATCCATTCAGAGGAAGTCTGTCTGTCTGGTTATTAAAATAAAAGTTAACAAGATAACAACAAAACGAACAGAGTTGGATGGGTAAAATTCAATATATCAAATTTGGCATGTGAGTTTATGGCTAGAATTGTAATTTTGTGTCAGATTTTTGGTTTCAATTTGCTGGGAAACATGCGTCTAAAATATAAATTCCATTTTCATATACTATTAACTGTATGACAGGAATTAATCGCCAAAAACTTACCAACTATACGATATATTCAGTAAAAATGCTAAATTCAAGCCAAAGATTAATATTTCATATCCATTCTACGCCAATGCTATCTATACAAAGCGTTCTCTGCCGTAACCAAGCTCCACAATTTTTTACGGGGTGAGGTATATACATTTATTAAAGAATATGCGAGAAAGTTTTAGGCAGACCAATTCTGCGGTTTTATATATTGCAAATTCTGCAATAAACTGTGGACTCCCGAGGTTTGAATATCATTCCCAACGCACTTGTTTATTATATTTGTTTTATCTTTGCAAAGAGGGAATTTTTTAGTCTATTTTTTTTTTTAAGTGTTGAAACTTTATTCAAGAATATATCTTGATGGCACTGCATTATTTTAATAAATTCAAGAAATAATTATCAGTTAAACTATTGATTTAATTAAATTTTTATCTCCTAGAAGCGTCGCCATTTGGTAGTCAATTTAAAAAAAACTGATTTTAAGATCCATAATATTTATAATAATATATTAAAATTTAAAGATTAAAAAATATTAAATAATTAAAATAAAACGATCTTTTTTACTTTTAAAACACTAATAAAAATGTTCAAAAGTCGGCTTAATATTTATTTAATAATTTTCCAATAAAATTGCATCATTTCGAGAATTTCACTCTCTAAAAAAAGTATTACATTTATCTATAATGATATTTTTACCAATTTTCAAAAAGTTTTGAATCTATTTATTAATAAATTATATATTAATAACTATTTATTAATAAATTATATTTTAATAACTATTTATTAATAAATTATATCAATAAAAATTAACAACGCAAAAATTATATCAATAACAATCGATGGCTGAAGTGACAATTCGAAAAAAATATTCATACTTTCTGTAAATTCGTAAAAGTTATATTTTAAAACACGTTTATTTAAATGAAGATAATTTCTTACCTTATCATGTAAAATTTTGCCTTCAGAAGTTAAGAAATATTCTTCTTGAGCACTGAGTCCATTTAACATTATAGTAAAAAACAATGAAGCACATAAGAAATGTAAACAATGCACCCGCATATTTCATAGTAGAAAACCGTAAAAACACCGTCAGAATAAAATCCAGAAAAAATATCAAAATCAGGCATGCCAAATTCAGTTATAAATTTTAACAAAAAGAAAAATTCTCTGAGAATGTAAGCCTAATATGGACTCCAAAGTTATTTATTAGCCGCTAAATATATCCGTAATGTAACTAAATAAATAGCTTATGCAAGATGTAGTAGACACATAACTGCGTTGACAGACAAAACAATAATGAATCAGATGCAATGTCTAACAAAATATGGGGGATATTGAACTCTGACGATCAACATTTCACATTTAAGTCTTTCCTTTTCAGAAATGTTTGCATTAATTAGGATTATAACTATCAATTACATCAATTCAGCTCGACACTACTAGCATTGCCTGGACGAACTAACCGCCATTTCCACCAATAAAGCATTTCTTTCAACTAGAGAAACTGAACATCTGCAGAGTAAATATGGAAGGAGCAAGTTCAACATCCGAGCTGACACAGACATTAATCATGTGGCTCGAAAGGTTTATTGTAACGTAGTGGACTTTTTGAACCTTACTGCAAGCAAAAGGAATTTTTGGTGTTGATTGAACGGGTGATATGAAACGTGGGAAGCAAATCTACTAGTGCAAAGACAAGAACCCACATCTAAAAAAGTTTTAGTTTTAAATCTTCCACGATTGACTTAACGTAGGAATAACCTACTTCCTACAGCTTTCATAAACCTCTCTAAAGGACATGAAATTCTCACACGTTTTTCGTTGTAAAACATGTTTCCCTATTCATAGAAATCGGCTTAACTGGTGTAAAATGAATATTAGATTCCGAAATTATTCCGTAGCTATGACAATCATGGTCAGTTAGTTCTCCCAGAAGAAACTCGTATAAGCATATCAAAATACGTGCAAGAGTATACCAACCATAAACTTCCCAAATTAAGGAAGGGATTTGGGAAGGTTACGGTTAATAAGATCATGAAGAGTAAAGCAATAAAAGTTTCATATAACTAGGAACAGGCTTTGTTGATATTCAGCAACAGCATTTACAGATATTCATGTTCTTGTCACACTTGCATCAACGTATCATGATCAATGTGATTAATTTGCTTAACTGGTGTAAAATGAATATTAGATTCTGAAATTATTCCGTAACTATGCAATCATGGTCAGTTGGTTGTCCCAGTAACTCATATAAGCATATCAAAATACTTGCAAAAGTATACCAACCGTAGCCTTATCATATCAAGGAAGGGATTGGGGAAGGTTAAGGTTAATATAATCATGAATAAAGCATTAAAATTTTCATATAACTAGGCACAGGCTTTGCAGATATTCAGTAGCACCATTTACAGATATTCATGTTCTTGCCACACTCGCATCAACGTATCACGATCAATATGAGTAACTACTCCAACTCAGGAAATCTGGAATTTTCTTGCATCGACTCCAACTGTGGTTGATTCCTGGACAACTCAGGAATCAACCACAGTTGGAGTCGATGCAAGCTCACATGTTAATGAGCTTGCATCGATTCAAATATCAAATGCACTGTGTCATTTTAATTTCGGAATATATAATGCATTTTGTAGGAAAAAGTAAGTAGTAAGAATGTAAGACTACATGCAGTTAAATGTTAGATGAAATGCGCAATTACATTCATCATGTGACAGTAATAGAGTAAAAGTAATTATGACAACCCAAACAAAATTATGAAACCTCTATATGCATGTTTGCAGCATTACATCGAAATATTAATTTGTTTTTAATTTTTTTTAAATTTGAATTCTTCCTATTTGTTTTCTCTTGAACAATTTTTATTTAACAATATATAATAAAAGAAAAATATGTTTTAAATGGAAAGAATATGAAACTAACGACCTGTATAATTAAAACAACTCATAAATGAGATGGATAGGTATGTTTGAAACTCTACTACTCTTTTCACAGGTCTGAACATAGATATCAAAGCTTTAGCTCTGTTTAATATTTAGGTAACCTCCTAAGAAACTTAAACAAGAAAATATTCATTGTTAGAAAGATTTTTTTTTATATTCTACGACATTACACAATAAAATAAATTCAATCATGCGTATATCTGCTAATACATCCGTGCATTTTATGACCTACTTATGCCAACGTTTAATTATGTTACGATCCAGCGAAACAATGAAGATTTACTAATAAATTTTATAGGCATTCATCAAAATGTAGATTGTTCAATATAACTGTAACACATATGCTTGAAGAAAATAAAGAAATTCATTTATTTTTGTATGCCAATAATTATGATTCAGTGCATAACAGAAATTAGCATTTGATTTTGGTGCCGAACATTAAAAAATATTTATATTTAGCTAAGAGTTTGAATTTAACATGATAATGTTTATATTATGAGATTACAATTCATTCTCGAAATTATACTTAGGAATTTTCTGATAAGCGAAGATAAAAAGAAAATTGTATTTCTAACAGCTTTTAAAAGTTGAGTTTAACTAAATGACATTTAGTCATATAAAGCGCAATAAAATTACTGCTGACTGTTTTCATAATCCCCTAAATTTATCTATTTTACCAAATTTGTAGTGATTATGAGAAATTAAAGAGCATCAGGCGTACAATAAGATATACTAAAAAGCATAAGAAATAATTGAAAGTTTCCAAATAAAATTGTAGTAATACGTAAAAATTTGAAAAGTTTTTTTTTTTTTTTCTTTTCATAGATGTAACAATTTTTATATATGAAATGTTGATTTATTCCAATAATTTCGTTTTCAATGTGACTTTCCACTATTCTTCTGCATTGTTTCTTTGCTTAGATCTCTTTAGAATGACACTTTTCTACGATTCGTAACTTTACTCAGTCAATTTTTCATGCTATCTGCCTTTTGTTAAAAAAATGTATTAAAATAATTCTGAAAAATGACCATTTTTAGAATGCTATTCAATGACCTCACATTCAAATAAACATTTTCGTACCTCCTCTGTCAAGCAAACGATCCTTTTACGTCCCTCTACCACCACCAATTAATCAAAATTTGTAGAAGGATCCAGAAGCACCAATTGTTCATTCAGCAGCTGTTCACCCGACATTTTTTCAATTCACAGGCAGCTGCAACGCATGTTCGACACCCCAACTGTTGTTATATGGCACGATCATAAAATATATTTTTATTCTCTCATACATCTGCTGAATTCTCTGGACCGTTATGTTACTTTTCATAACCACACTGAAAAGTATTATGCTACCGTTTCTACAAATAATATCAAAGTTGTTTCATAGTTTAAAATTAATCTAAAAAGAAGCTGAGAATAAAAAAACTATATTAAAAGCAAATCAAATGATAATTTATTTACTTTTTCACTACTGAAGAGCGAATTAACAGCTTTATTTGTTATGCGATATAATAATTATGTATAAATAAAAGTTAACAGTATTAAAATGAAAACAACTTAATAAAATTTCTTCAAACTTTCCTCAGGAATATTATGAAACACAGGAAGATTTCGTAAAAGTTAATTTAACAGTTATCTTTTTTTTCATTCATTGAAAACAGTTTTTCATGTATAGAAAACATTATTTTATCTTTAATTCTCAAATGAATGAAAATACTATTGATATTTTAAACCAATATTTTAATTTGCCATTGAGTTACCAGTCACGGTGTTTAATTAAAGTTTGTATAATATTTTTAAAATTATTAATAACGTAAAAGAAAATTAACTTTCGGGGTTTTTTAAAATTCCTTTGAAGGAAGTGATATTCTCATTTTAATTCAAAATGAAGCTGCAGACGATAAGAGGATTTTTTGTATTATAAAATTTTATATTAAAATATTTTTACATTAAGTAAACATAACATTACATAAATAAATTTTCAAAAAATGCGTTCCTTCACGTGCGTGTTGTCCTATAAAATATATGGAAATATTTTCATCTAGAGCAACGTAAGATGTCATTAATTTAGAAATGATATTCAAGAAGCCAATGACCACGAATCTTTTTTATAGTTTATATATAAAAAGAAACATACTTTAAAACTGCAGAGGAATGTTTATTCAGCAAATATTTTCCAGAATTTAGGGAAGTTACTTTCTTGTCACGACACAATATTCTACTTTAAAAAATACGGCAAAGAATTCTGCTAAGTTGGCTGAAAAAAAGAATTCCGCTTCTCCTGTTTTGCCTTACAAAATTTCTTTTCTTACTTTTTGGATATAAAAAAAGACACATTTTCTCCTCCCTCTGACCTAACCCCTACGATCTTGCTTATTGGGTCACGAAATTTATTGATGGGTGGATTGGGAATGGTGGCACGTGCACCTCTCACGAAAGGTGAGTAAAATACCACTGTGCTTGGGGAAGTACACGGGGGAAAAAACACCTCCCTAGAACCCTCATGCACTAAGAAGATGAACTTCCAACCAACTCATCAAATCACCCCCTTACAGTTTCACCGCAGGTTCAATTTATTAAGGGGCTGAATTAAGGGGCTCTGGAAACCACTATTTTAATTAAGATCTGAAATGCATCCACTGAACTCAAATCGAAAGCTGCATGTAGAAATTACAAAAAGGGAGGAGCTTTAAATTATCAAAATTGTCCTTAGCGCTCTAGTGCTTCCTTCATAATATTATTTTAAATACAAATCGTCGACAAATACCAACAACTCAGTACATGAAATAACCATGAATAAGACATCAATGGCAGATTCAACTTCAGAATCATTTCATGCCGGCTTTTAGAATAATAAGTGACTGAACAACTATTACTTATCATTTGCTTTGTTTACTGCCGACTAAAAAAATGCCACTGCATTAGCATTGAGCAAACAAACAAAACGAGAAATAAAACAATATTTTTGTAATGATTTAAATCACACTTTCAATTTTAACTTGTGACAAATGGTAAACGTACATTTCAAAATCGTCGAAATGCTAATTCTAAAAAATAAATATTCAAGTAAATACTGAGACAACAGCTAAAGGCAGCTAAAAAATTATACATTAAATATATATTTTTTGCTAAAAATTTGCAATTGGAAATATATCATATATTTTAAAATATATTTTTGAAGTTCTTCAAGAGCTATTAGGATGAACCTCGCAATTTCGAATAATATCGAAATTGAATAACAAGAGCCTTACTATGCATTTTTTTAAACGTTTGACAAGCGACCATTTTTAATGAACTTCCGCTCGCTTATGAAATAACTGCATGTACAGTCCAAACAACAAAATTTTTAAGCTTTTATATAAAGAACATAAAAACTAAAATAAATATACAGATAAACAGAATATAAAAAGTGAATATGGTTAAATTATTTTGACAGACGATGAAATGACAGAAACGCGAATATTGTTCTACAAGTGTATTTCAAATATTTTTAAATATATTAATTTAAAAGCTCTTTATAGTTTTATAACCTAGAAAATATATAAGGTGATAATTTTTTTTAGCTTTTCCTTTTTATTTCATTATTGAGCGAAGATTTTGAGCCCAGAATTAATATTTCGCACAAGAAAATTTTAGAAATGCGCATGATATAAGATAACCTATAAAACATTTGATCACTCAAAAAATGGGAGCAATTTTCTCAATACCGGATTTCAAAGAGATGAACAAAATAAACAAATCCGCATTCAGAATAATACGATGCGCACCCAGGTCGTTTCAGAAACAAGAGTAGAACTCATATCGATTTCAAAATAAATATTTCATTTCTTATTATAAAGTCAAATAACAAGAAGCTGGTTCTCGAGTAATTCAAGGCCATCACTAAAGTAGAAACAATAGCCAGTGATCTTGCTAAGCGAGATCTTAAATCATCTAAAAAAAGTTTCTGCGATGTTTGCCAGACTAGCTGATCTAAATTTTATGCATTCATAAATAACGGGTAAAGCGCAATTCTCGGAAGATAAAATGAATCATCTGATTGTTATAAAACGATGCAGAATGGACGTCAAGATGTTTAATCGGTTCAGAAAACTCGAGTGAGCAACAAAAAAACTTACATCAGCAATAATTTATTAGAAATAAATTTAGAAATATCGTTATAATACTTCATGTAATGTTGGAGATATTTGTTTTTTACTAAGGCGTATGTATTTAGACTATACGGCGGAAAGTGAATAAAAAACATCAATTATGCCTTTGTGAAATCTAGTAATATCATAATGTAGCTTCTAAAAAATATATACTACTATTGATAATAAAATTTTGGTCCTTTAGGGACAAAGGAAAATATTACATATGAATGCATTTAGTAGTATAGCATTCAAATATAGTATCAAAAACCATAAAAGTTGCAGGCTGTCTTCGCCATGTTTTTTTCCCCCAATTTTCATACTGACATAATGCATGGAAATAAAGGATTTCAATCTAATATTTTCTAATTGCTTATCATTTACAGTACATCTCAATTGTTTGCAGAAGCTATTCTATAATTGAAGCGCACATAGACAATCATGATTATTAAAAGTAAAGCTCCTGTTACGATTCGACCATTCATCCATACGATCGCTTAAACCAATATTTATAATTTGACTTAGATTTATTTTTTGACACTAACAATAAATAAACTATTAAGTAAATTTTTGAGAATATCTAGAAGGTATAAAAAGTATAATATCTAAAGCTCAATACGCAGAAAAATGTGCATGCAAAAATTATATAAAGGAAGGCGTTGGAGTGGCGTGCCTTCGGTTGTGAGCTCGAACCCAAGTCCTCCAAGTCAAAACAATACCACTGGAAGTACTGGATAAGAGGCGATCGTTCTCCAATAAAGGTCTAAATTACGATGTGTGAATGAAATGGGTGAATGAAGTCAGCCCCATCAAAAGGGCTGCGACGCGCGACGCATTCTTGGCTCTAGATGGCGCTACTGAAACAAGAGACGCCAAAACTACGCTTAAAATCGCTGACTTCGTCACCGGGCCTGTCTACGACAAGCGCCATAAGCAACAACAGCAAATATATTCAATAGGCATAGCTTCAGTGAGTAGCTTTGTCTGTAAGACCTTTGCGTAAAATAAGTTATAAACAACTAAAAGCGATTTAGTGCCTCTAAAAACATGAGAATTGCTATGTTCCAAGACAGGAACTCTAAAAGCGACAGAAAATTTTTATTTTGTGCCATTTTTTCCAGATTTGAAATGAATACTGAAGTAAGAAATGTCAGAAGCTATTTAAAAAGTAAGACGACTATGTTTTTCTTTTAAATGATTTTTCAGAATTGTGGAAATAATAAAACTGATATTACGTAAAACGAACCCATTCTTATAGTAATTTGCAAATATATATATATATATATATATATATATATATATATATATATATATATATATATATATATATATATATATATATATATATATATATATATAAAAGAATTATTTGAAATAAACGTGTGAAATACTCTTCTTTTGCTAAATTTTATCCCGTTTATTCGTCAGAAAATAAACTCAGTTAAAAATTAATAGCAATTAAATTCCGATAACATTTTTTCTAATTATTTTCTTCAGACCTTTTATGAAAAAGAATGCATAAATTAAAAGCAAGTTATTAATTTTCAAATTATTCACAAATTATACAGAAGTAAAACGCTACGGCATGTCAAAGAGCAAAACGAGACAAAAATTAACGGCAATTTAATGGGTTAGGGAAAAACAATAAAAACGAGTTCAAAAACACTTAAAATTCTGACAAATATTCATAATACTTCAAGTAAAAGGCTTCTGCTTTAAATAACTATGCCGGAAGGATATAATTATAATTTCAAGTTAGTACGAATGGAAATTAGACTAGGCGTCCTTGTCAGTAGCCGACGTCCTTGTTAGAGTGACAGAATTTCTAATACAAAGATGACTTGTAAACATTTTAACTTGAAATTCTTGGTGATTCATGAAACAATGTTTTAATTTCCATACAATTTATTTAATTGTAAAGAATTTCCAACAAAACAATCGTTTCAGAAAGCGCTTTGCTTTTACTGAAACAATGACATTCATTATCACTCAAGTCAATCAAATAGCTTGTGAAGGTTGAATAGCCAGTGTGCTTCAAACAATTATTTTATTTTCACACAAGAGATATATAAAAATAGAACGTAATAAATTTTAAAAGGAAATAACGGGGCGAGGGAGTGATGATGTTAAACATGCATTTCTTCAAACACATATAATAATGAATTTGGTATTTAATATTTAAAGAAATTTTCAAAAAAATATATATGAATTTAAAATGGGGAAAAAAATACAGAATTAAATTATTTCTTATTAGAAATATGAAATTAAAAAAATACTTCATATAAAACAATTTTTGGAGAATATATAGATACTTTTTCTTCTGGAAGTTATTGTAAAAAAATGCAATTATTATTTATGTTACAAACTTTTTGATTCATAATATTATATTACAACTTATCATTAGTAACTAATTTGATTTGGCTTAACTTCAGTAATATATATATCTTTAAAAAAGATTAAATGATATGCTAGCTAAATCAAATCATTATTTCACTAATTAAATTCTGAAATTGGTTGGCGATCTATTATTATAACACATATCAACACAATAAATTGTAAACATTAAATATATAAATATAAAATATAAAGTCGATTCAAATTGATGTAATGATCCGTATTTTTTCATTTGTTCATTTAAAATTAAATAATCAATCAATTCTTCCAATGGAATAGTTTTGGCCTTTGAAACTCGATCATTTAAAAAAATACCTCTTTTATTAAGAATCGTTTATCTTAGAGTACTATGTAAAGCAAAACAATACTTTCAAAAGAGAGTAAAATTACAGGCTATTGTTTTTTCTGCTGAATATTTCATGACATGATGACATGAAATAGCTTATTCATCTGACTCTAATTTTATAGGATAAAATACTTTCCTCCCTGAACATTCAGTTCATTTCCTCTACTAGAATATCCTGCACATAAATATGTATTATGGTTTTAAAATGATTGAAAACTCCTTTAAAAGAGCTTATAGCCGATCATGAATTTATGTGAAAAGTCTACGCATAAATGCGCATAAAATACCTTTTCTTCTTCTTCTTCTTTTTTTTTTTTTTTTTTTTTTTTTTTTTTGCGAAATAATAATTTAAAGGAGAACAAAAGTCCAATACGTGCATACAAAAAGTTCAACACAAGCAATAACACAATTATTACACAAGCAGTGGTAAGCATGAAAAAAAAATGCATTATTTCTTTTTAATTACTTTATAAACTAGATAAATGACTTATTTTTGAAATTTGTGGCTAAGATTTTTTTAGTGCTAATACCAAAGAAAGTTCATGATTTTAAATAAAAACTACTTACCGTTTCCTAAAACTAAATTAAAAAGTGAAACTCAGCAAAAACCAACTTAAAGCAAACTCAGCTTAAAGAACAAACAGCTGGTTGAAGCTCAGCATAGTATAAACGTACATTTGTTTGTTCAGCTTTAATCAAAGTTCTTTTTGTCACATTTGCATAATTTCAATCCATTGTATAACTTATCTATATCGTTTGACATATATTTTTCTCAACTTAGAGATTGCATCAATGGTTAGAAATGATTTCCAAAATAATCGTTGCATAAGAAGGTAGTGTCCAGTCTGAAAGAATAATCAAATGCAAAGCATTCTTTAGAAATGTTGTGTTCTAACTGCTTATTTAAGAACAGCAACTTTTAAGAGGGAATATTAAACTTAGAAAATCCCCAACTGCTTGTACAATAAATATTAAAGACGATTTGACATAGGATTTTGTGTCAAGAAATTTAAATGTACCAAAGAATATTAATAATTAAATTTTCATATGCTGCAAAAGAAATTAATTTTTACAGAATGCCAAGTCTTCGCATACGAATTATAGCCCAATAGGAGTCAATAATAGATTAAAATTATTATTACATATTGATAATTTTCTCGGCTTTATCTAAAACAAAATAATAAAAAAGTGAATTTAAACAGAATATTTATATAAGCAAATGTTAAATTTCATTTACATACATATATTAAACATCTGATTAACACTAGTTCACTGCTGCAAAATTCGAACTTTTTTGTTTACTTCATTATTTAAAAATATATTCATAGATATAATTGGAAATGCAAGGAAATTTCAGCAATAATTCAAAATTTTGAAGAAAATATTGCATTTTTTAAGTATTTTCATGAGCTAAAATTGCATCAAAAGATAAAAAACAGAACCGAGAAAGCTTTCTCATTTCACACTCTTATCTTTCATTACGTTAAAGAAAAATTCACAATATATCTACAAAGCAAAATAAAAAAAAAAATCTTGATATTCAAAGAGACAAGGAACAATCACTTCATTGAGTGTTTCACATCAATATATCTGAAGTATAATTAAACGTTACAGATAAAGTACTATTTCAAGCTTAAAAAGAGCTTGAGGGCATGCACTGCACGAAGAGCTTCGGAAGATTAAATAAAACATTTAATAAATAATACAAACGAAGTCGAATGAATGATGTTTGAATGAATCCAAGAACAATAAGCATTATGAAAAAAATTAACGATACCTTTGATTGACATGAAAGATAATGTTAGAGAAAATACAGAGATTGTTACATCAAGCAAAATTTGCCTGTATCTTTCCCAGATAAATACATAAGAAATCCTGCCGATGTTAACTGAAAGGAAAAGCTGCTTATAATTTTCATGGTATAAAATTTTGTAAGGCTTTATCAGCGATCAAATGAGTTAATTTATTAATAAAAAAACTTTTTAATATAAGCATAATTTTAAAAAACAAAACAAAAATGTCACTTCATCTTACTCCCCTCACAGACATTTTCGCACTAACTATGCTCAGATGACAGATTATTTTGATAATGAAAGAGTCTGGCTTTTAAAAGAAGATTGTATTTTTAATAAGTCATAATTAATTATGCTAAAGCAACTCCTCCCAATTTTTATTAGTCATCCCGTCTCCTTTGATTAGTTTTTTCCATTCTTAGCATCCACCTATTGTCACTCCCCTTCTCCCCTACTAATCATCCCTTAGAGCAACGAAATTTGTTTTAATTAAGTTAAGGGCTTAGACTAGCTTAAGAGCCAAACAACTTAAATTAACTTAATAACGTTTTTAGGATTTATTTTTGATTTTACACTTTCTCAAATTTCCCTTAACAGTATTAGTTCTATGTCGTAAACAACACTGGAATAATTTAAGATTGGCTTTAAATAAAAACTTTATTACTCACTGCGGCAATAATCAAACAACAGAAAATTTCAAAGGAATCCTTGAGCTTGATCATGGATTTGAGTTTTATAAAATAAGGTTAAAACGAAAGCAAATAATTCCATGTCTACAACTGCATTAAGCTAATTGCGATATTTATTATTAAAATATGCATAAGGCACCTACGTTCTTTCCACAAGATCTGGGTTCGTGGAAGGTATTAAATATTTTATAGCTTCAACACTGAGTTATGCGTGCACTTTTTTTACCATTAGCTACTCAGTACGCTTAAAAATTGCATGCCTTTCGGTTTTTATAAGATCTTGGGGGAAAAAAATTCTAAAAATTCTTATTATTTTAATCTCTTATTTTTTGTGTTTCCGCCATTATTAAAATTACTTTCGCGTGCCTGCCCTCTCCAGAGTTATGCATACCACAGTTCAGGAATCTATGTGCTAAAAGAAGCTACATTTCTGATTCATCATTTTTACAAAATATTAAAAATATTTCCAAATGTAATTATTCTGTAATGTATTATTCATCAAGTCTTGGTTTCTGATGCAGAAGCAACCAGCATTTCAGATTCATCATTTCATTTGTAAATATTCTATTCAAGTCATAGTTTTACCCTTGGATCTTCTCTTTTGACAGTGAAGCTGTTTTTCAATGCGGAGCAATTTGTCTTCGGGTACAAAACACAGGTTTCGCTGTTCAACAGTGCATACGCATCATCTGCAGATGTCAAATTTTATGGTCTCTCTGGGGAGCCCATAATGGTTTCTTTCCCAATAGTAAAAACTGTGGGTAGTCTCCAAAAAGATTTATACTTTGAAACCATAGGCTATTGGAAAGTTATTTTCAGAGCGCTGAGACAACTAACGAGCTCGCTGAAGCATTCAGCGCCAACCGAGTTTAAAAACGGAAATAATAATAATAATAATAAAAGAAGAAAGAGGAAGAAATGGATGCATAGTTAACAGAACAATAAAATTTCAGCCAATTACTCCTCTTTCTTATGTTCCGAAATTAATTATCATCATCGATGAAAGTCTTTCAACACGTGTTAAATGTTTTTTTCTCCCCGAATAAGATTTCTTTACAAGGAATGTTAAGATATCTAAATAATATTCGTGTCCGTCCATATGAAATAAGATTATTCACTTCACTCGCAATTTTGTGAGGATAACTGATATAATTCTATGGCATATTCGTATATTCGGTATTCTTAAACATTTTTCACTACCAACGCAACATAAGAAAAATTATTCGATTAAAATTATAATTCAGATTTTTGAAGAAAAAAAAACAGTGGAAATATTTTGAAGCACTAATATTCATGAAAAGCAAATTCATTAATTTAATACAATTAAATACATTTAATTATATTCATGCAGCAGTAATTATAAATCATGTTACATTACGACATTTAAAATTTTCCATGCGCACAACATTCTGTAAATCTATAATTTTAGGCTAGGAATGAATTTTCAGTCTCACAGTCAAAATTATTATTACTGTCGGTCTTCAGGGAAAAAGTACAGTAAAAAAACGATTGACATTGCGTCGACAAGTCGTTCAGTTAACTGATACAGTGTCCATGTATTTTAGCATTTTTATAAGACTGCAACTTTTAACAACAACAACGTGAAATGTGGGAAGCGAAATGTGACTTTACAGAGCGGAATAATTAAATTTGAGATGAGAATCAGATAGAACAACTCACTATATTCGCTAAACTAAGCAAAGCATCACATCTTTAAAAAATTGATGTGAACCATCTGACACATACTGCTATCTAGTTGTTGTGTCTACTTTGAAGCGGAGAAGCGAAAGGCAGGTGATACTAGTTTCCAAATTGAAACTTGCAGCCATTCCAGTCCGTGAAACTTTCTACGTATGTAAAAATTTATTAATTTAAACTATTGTACTTAAATATACTCTTATGTTTTTTTCCCCAAATACATTTATATATAACAGTTACAGATCATTCGTCAGGCTTCCCGCATTTACTTTTCTGTGAATACATATCAATTGATGCCTTTCACACTATTATGAGGCAGCTGAAACTCTACTGATTCATTCTAGTTCTGAAAGAAAAAATGTTTCCTTTTTCATGGTTTGCTTAGTTCAGTTTACTAAAAACTATTTGTTACTTCCCCCTGATTCTCAAGAACTTGATTGTTTATTGAAATTTAGAGATAAGATTCGGCATTTCTTCTTTCATTTGCTGGGGTTAAAAAACTTACCTATTTAAGTGTTTTGGCGTGATTCGCATATAAAAAAAACAGGTCTTTGTAAAATTTGTGAAGTAGGGTCTTCCAAAGAGTACGCGCTATTTTATGAGAGAAATAAGGAAATGATATAGCATAAAATCTGATATTTACGGGAAAGAAAACAACGAAAGTACGCGTGTAATTATAATAAATCCGCGGGATTTTCTATTAAAAAGGCATGACTTTGTGATTGGAAGTTATAGCAGAGTTCTTTATAGCACAACGGGAGTTTAGCTAGAGATAAACGCTTTGAAAAGAGGCGAGTGCAGGTAGCACTGCGGCAGAGCAGCACGATCACCCAATAACAAGTGGTTAAACATGATCCAGCGGAACTGAAAGGGAATGATCATTACGGGCCGACCTAAAGGTCACACAAGGAACTTATCTCTTTTAACCCTTGAAGTAAAGACGAAGGCCGTGGTTTACATTGCGGGTCACTCACCCTTAGAACGAGAAGGATTGGGTGGCAACACAACATTTAGTTTCGTTTATAATCTAACAATTAATCGAATAGAATGTTTTCTTTTCTTTCGAAGCTAAATTGCTATTCTTTGTATATCTGAAAGATTTTTTTTTGGTATCCTCCTCTTTCTCCTCTATAGTCTACTATTTGCTCATCATAAAAGAAACACTAATTTAATGAATTATAAATGCAGTTGGTAATCCTTTCCTTTGTTTTTGAAATGGGAATTTAACAATTGCTCTGAGATGAAAATATTAATAATCGATATAAATATGATATTAAACGTAGATGTAGTATGTCAGTATACGTATTAGAAGAGTTCAAACTAAGCAGTTTCAAAACAATAAAAAAAAATGAGTTTTTTTTTTTTTTTTTTTTTTTTGAAGAATCTAAAGTCATATCAAATTTGAAACCAGAAAATAATACAACTCGCATAGTTTTTCATAAAATGCTATTGATATACTCTTCAGGTGCACCGAAACGAAGTAAAAGAATACATTGGAGATGACAGCATATCGATTACTTGCGGTCATTTACAATTCTGTTTTATATTCCAATCTTCACATAGGATGCGAAATAAACTATGTCCAGGTTACAAAAATTTATAAGCATAAAAAAAGGCTTTCAAAATAATTTTACTTTTCACCTGCTCAGTTAATTTGTTATTTATCAGTATATATAATCGTCCATCACCGTCTGTAACGCTGGGTGGAGTTAAAAAATATCCCCGCCCTTTCGGTCTGCGTCATTATCGGATGCAAAATCCCAATTTCTGTTTTGAAGTCTAGCAACTAAGACAAGGTGGTTTTTTTTTTTTTTTTTAAATTTTTTTTTTAATACTTAATGACTGATTTATCAGTGTACCAATAAAGTTAAGCATAAATAAAAATATGATATTCAAACTATGTAATTTATATTTTATTAACATATTTTTTGCCTCATTATATGACTTGAAGACTACAATTTTTATAATTTTATATTTATAATGATTCATCAGAAATTATTGCTAATTCTTTGTTTCCAAATTATTATTATTTTGTATTTTGCATTAAATTTTTTTCTGTTAGTGAATCACTATTTGTTTCAAACCGATTTTAATGATTTATTTTGAATGTTCGCGAGCATTATGAATAGACAAGATCCCACTGTAGCAAAACAAAACTTTTAAAGTTACTTCATATTTACATCTAAATTGTACTACAAATAATATATATTTTTTTAATTCCTTAAACACTCTGCTAATGTGCATGTTATTTTCTACCACACCACTCGTTAGTCAATTTGTGACAATCATATCTGAGTTAATGTTTAAAGGATATTAGTATTTTAAAAAAATAAAGTTTTAGCAATATTGTTTATTCTTGAACATTCTACTTGTTTGATAATTATACTCTAATTCATTGCGTGTGCGTGCGCGCCTTTAATATTATTTAAACTGCCTACCTAGAATTTATAATATAAAGAAAATTTCATCACTTTTATTCATGAGTGCGAGTTTTTTATTTAATCAATTATCCATCTATTTTATTAAATAAAAACAACATAACCCTTAAAATATCTCATTGTGATGTAATCTATGATAGAGTGTTATCAATTTCTTCTATTTTCTGAATACTGATAATTCGTCATTATCTAAGAATTTAGAAGGAAAACATTTCTATTATTTTGCGTCATCTGTATCTTTTATCTATGCTTTTCAACGTTTGTATGAGGAAAAGGAGGAGGTAAATTAGAAAATTTAAATATCAAACTTGAAAATGAAATTTACTTACATAAAACAAGAACCTTTCTCGTTGTGCGCTCGATTTTTCCAGATCTTTCTAAGGATGAAACAGGAGAAAATGCTGAAAAAGGAAGTCATTATTATTATCGATTCTTTAAGTACAAAAGTAAATTCTTTTATATTAAAAATTCAGCATTCTTTATAGCACAACGGGAGTTTAGCTAGAGATAAACGCTTTGAAAAGAGGCGAGTGCAGGTAGCACTGCGGCAGAGCAGCACGATCACCCAACATTGAAACCATACATAACATTGAAATCATACATAAAAAGACATCCATATTATCAAATACCCACATCCATATCAACAGACATCCACATCCATATAAAAGACATCCACTATATTTTTTTCTTTTAATATTCTATATTTTTAAAATTTCGTTTTAAAAATATATGTATCATATAAGCAACACTTTTTTTTTCAAAATTTAACTGTAGACGATAATATTATTGTATAATATTATAAGCCTATGGTATTGAACGTTATAAATACAATAGTATTACATGAAGTGCAAAGAAGATAATATTATTTGTTATACAAGAAAATAAAATTTTTCGCTTGAATCGATCAATAGCGGATAGCGAATAATCTGAAATTAATCGATTGAAAACTTTAGTCTACTTCAGTTTGTTTCAAAGCGCAGCAGAACTAAAAATATCTGAAAACGATTTTTTTTAATAGAATTTCTCGTGTTTGTGGAATCGTCTATTTCCAAAACCTTTTGAAAAACAAATATTTTTGAAACATTTTAAATATTATAATTCTAAATAATAAAGACTTCTGAACAAATAATTCAACAAAACACGTGAAAAATTGTTGTTCGTCTACAGATTATAGAAAATAAATCACGTTTCAATATACACCATTCTTCACTGAGAATTGTTGCCAATCTTCCAAATATATTTCGTTTGTTTACCTAGCTTGGGGAGACTGTGGGAATACAAACAATAGGGGGAAAGAGATTTCCAGATGTCTGTATGTATTTTACACGTGTAATGGTTAATACCCTGAAGAAAACATTCCAGATATTTATAATTTATTTGATACATCTCATTAAGAACATACTTTGTAAAATAACATATTCATTCTACAGATCCTAAAATTTGATTCAGAAAATTTTAAACCAAATGCACACATTAAGTTATATCACATGGCTGCCATAGAGAAGCCACGAAATAAAAAAACAGTCTTTTCTAGTGTGGGTGTCAAAAACTGGGTTTGAAATGACGCAGTATTGTGGTTTAAGTTCGCGTTTCAAATTATCTAATACTAATTTAGACGCCGACACTGTTTGTCATAAGAAATGGTTAGAATACCTGAAAATCATTGTAAGTAGTTAAAACAGTGCAAAATAAATAGCACAGATACAAAAAAAAAAAAAAAAAAATCAATTATTGCCATTACAAAAATAATCTATTCCATACCTGCGAAATTTTCATATTTGTTGTTTATATTAATATGCTTTCCAGTGGTATATAAAGTAATCATTAGTAAACAATCTGTATTTATATTTTGATTCATTGACGATTCAAATGATCTAATACTAACCTACACTGTTTGTCATAAAAAATGATTAGAACACTGGAAAATCACTAGAAATAGTTAGAACAGTGGAAAACGAATAACACAAATGTTAAAAAAAAAAAAAAAAAAAAAAAAAAAAAAAACGATCCATTACAAAAATAATTTATTCCATACATGCGAACTTTTCATATTTGTTGATAATGTTAATGTGCTTTCCGGCAAAATATAGAGCAATCATTAATACACAATATGTATTGATATATTTTGATTCATTGAGTATTCCGTGCCGTATTTAGACTTTAATAGGAAAAACTGCCAGCTGTTATTGCAAAAACTGAAATAAAAGGGCGCGGACTGATGCAACCGACGGCCATTCTTTCCTCTTTCAAATCTGATCGACATTGCAACACAAAAGATGGAAGAATAAAAGAAAAGGGTTGACAGAGAGAGCTTTCCCCTCTTGTGTGTGTTTATACGTCCGGTTTCCGGACATGATGTTTCCGATTACCTTTGAATGTATTTGTTTACTAATAAGGAGCGATGACTCACGGATGTCAAACGAGAGATGTCAGAAATGCAGTACATGCTTTCATAGATGACAATGTGTGTTGCTCTCGATAAAACGAAATGAGAGTATGACGCGCTATTAATAAAGAAGCTCATTTTCATTTTATGCCATTCGTTTCCAAAATTGCTCTTACAGATGTTGTATACAATAAAATAACGCATAATTTCAGTAAATATATATATCACAATTTTTTTAACAGTATGTATGCATATCCCTTCGAAGACATTTGACATCATTCTTAAGGTCAAAATAGAAAAATATACAAATGAGAATAATCATTTATATTAATGAGATAACATGCAATGAGATAACATTTGTACGAACGAACAATGATCAAATTAACGTCTGTTTACATCGAGATATAAGAACAAAGTAGCAGAAATTTTCCCCTTCAGTGATTTTACTATTTGATTCTGATAGGAATTTCGTTGCAACGTGATGATTAAGGCAGGGAATCTTAGGCATCTTTGAAAAATATGAGTGAATGCTAGGGATTTTTATCTCTTTGTTCCTGGTGTGAGAACTACGGAATCAGGAGTTTTACTATGCACGTGTTAGAATTAGTTAAATAAAATAGCGGGAATTGAATCAGGAAATAAGAGAACATATTTAGAATAAAGTGAACAAGGGCTAAATTAAAATAAAATTAATAAGAATTTAAATTAAATTAAGAGATATCATTATATATATACATACTATAATTTTGGCAAATACATGGCCGAAATTATTATTCTTTGGAATAAATTTCAATTTATTTTTCGACGGGAGGATAAGGTTTGTATATTGCGACGAAGTTGGAACGCTTTCGTTTTCACCAGAATACAAGAAAAAAGTTAGAATAATTTTTCGCTGAGTGATTTTACTAAGAGATTCTTTTAGGGGTTTCTTTGACAAGTGTCACCTTAGGAAAATCAATCTTAGGTTTCTTTGAAAGGAATGCGAAGATGTTAGGAATTTTTATCCCTTTACTCGTGATGTGAAAAACAAAAATGTCAGCAGTTTTTTTGAGCGCGTGTTAGAAATAATTAAATAAAAAGGTGGTATTCGAATCAGGAAATAAGAGAAAATACTACAATTAAGTAATATGGGCAAATGCAGGATTAAATTAGGAAATTAATTAGGATTTAAATTAAATTAAGAAATATTATAACATTTATAAATAAACACCTGCAATTTTTTTTAAATGGCGTTAGAGCTTTCATGTAAAATAGTCAAAAATTTTGCTTTCAATTTATTCACATCCTTTAGTGTTAATTTTATATGACAATCGTCTTATACTTCAGCGGTTTATGCCTTATAAAGAGAATTTTTTCTCAGAAAATGGTATTAATAACGGACCAAAATTTCTACTGATGTTGGGGCGCCAGTATAAAGCGATGCTACAACGACAAAATAAAGTAATGCGTTTACTTCATTTCATAGCGTCAAATTTCAGCTTAGGTCAAACATCTGCATTAAAAAACAGAATATTCGATGAAATTTACTAAGATCGTATCACAGATAGGGCAATATTCCACTAAAATAATGTTGTAACACATAATAATATTATTATGGTACAAGTCTATTTTTGTCTTTAGCCAAATGATAAAAATAGATTAGAGTGTTATGGCCAGTGTGTCACATCATCAATGCCACGCCACTGCCGTACTAGAATTTGCTAGTGAGATTTTATTTTATATTTTGTCAATTACTACGTGATGAAAATAAATTAAAATTTAGCAAACAGCATTTGCAAACTATTCAAACTTAATTATTTATTACAGTTTCCATCCCACTTGATCCCATCACTCAAACATTAATAATTATACAATTATATGGCCTATTTAAAATTATTATGTTGTTATTATATACGCTTTTTTTTTTCACTTCAAGATGCATTGTTGTTCATTCTTGTGTAAACTAGAATTCCTGGGATGATCTAAATCTACATTCCACAGCTCTGTATTACAGGAAACAGAGTGGTGCAACACAAAGAAAAGAAAAAGGAAGTTGAAGAATGGTTGAGGGCAGCGTCTAGAGCGGCATTACACAAGTCACAAAGTGCCGCCACACATTACCTACCTCTGCTAACGTAACTATGCGGCCTTGGGGCAAGGTCGCGCTTCCAGACCCTCAAGGCCATTGCAACAACCCACGCAGCTGAGGTTCAATAATTAGGTTTTAGACCCAAATAAATAAACAAGTTTCCGCTGCAGAGAGGGATTTCCACTTGATCAAAAAAATAAGCAGCAATAAAGGCACTGTCTGGATATCTAGGATGGCAAAAAAGTCAAGGCTGTAGCACGATAAGATCCGTCAAGTGTTTGGATCATATGTCTTGACAAACAGTTCGTTTCCTATCATTTCGGCAGTAGGAAAATATTAAATTTGATCTAAATTAAGTTTGCTAAAACTTAATTAATATTCGTAACCTCATTTCCCACTGGATATTTTTTCCAGAGACTCAAGTATAGATTTAAAAATGATAATAAATGGAATAAATATAGTATTAATAAAATATAATTTTAAAAGACCATTTAGAAAACTCGTTTGAGATATTTTAAAATTATTTTAATATATAAAATTAAAGAGTATGTTTAAAACACGATTTGTCATAATTTTCGCAAAGCCGGAATTATATTCCGTGATACTATTTGATGTTGGGACCGATAATTTAAAAATTCTTGGATTTAACTATCGCAATGAATAGTCCACCCCCCCCCCCCCGTCTTAGAATAACGAAAGATATGCCAGATGAATTACTGCATTTAAAATAATTTCCAAGTATTAGAATATAATCGAAAAGTAAATATCTATTTTTACCTTTTACATGTGTAATTTTGTGTGTGTGTGTGTGTGTTTGTCTAATTAGATAAGACTTTCTATTTTGGAAATGTGCCGTTTTTAAGATTCAACTAAGTGTCCACGTAACACTTGAGATGTTTATAGAATAGTCAACATTTTTGTATCGAATTATAACGTCTATGAATGACTTAATTTTAGATAATAAGTCTAAAATTATGATAATTCGACGCATGAAATCTACTCGTGCGATACAGCTGAGGGGTTAAAAAAAAGTTGAAAAGAGAAATATAAATTTTGAAATCACGGATCATGAAACTCATGTATCTGAGGCAGATGTCAGTCAGTACATTTAAAAAAAAAAAAGTCTTGCCTAAAAATGATGCTGTGTTATTCATGATGAATCATACAATATAATGACAAATGATAAAAATATGCATTTTGCAATGATTTTAACGAATCAACGCACCTATTTAAGCCAAGTCTTTAGCTATAACCTGAATGAAATCAGATGACCGCATTAAAGGATCAAATAGATTTTCTGCCAAAATTATTATTCAACAAGAAAAGATGTATCGAATTGGCATGTAACTATCCGTTTAAGACAGATTTGACATATATGCGGCGGTAAATTTAAAAGAAATCATATCTTAAAAATAGCTTTGCGACATTTAGTTAATACTTCAGTGACACATTTAGAAATCTTTGCAATCTTTCCTTTAATTTAAAATTCAGGGTTTAAGGATAGCATAAATCCGAACACACAAATTCAAATTCCTCCATCAAAATGGGGTCTCCAACAAAACAAAGAAACAAATTCCCCGATCATAAAAAAAAATCACTCTGAATATTTGATTTAGAAATAATAGGGTAAATGACACTAATGACAGAAACGTAAGTAGATGCTCAGATTAAACAGTTCAAAATTCAACATAAGAAAAACTCCGCTACAACTAAAAATGAGAAATTAATTTTAATAACATTTTACCAGCCATTTAATTACATAAACTAAATTTCGAAAACACGATCTCGAGGTGAAGGACATAGCGTACAACAAGAGTTAATTTCTAGTAGTATGAGATAACATCTATTATTACTTTCTTTTGTAGCAAAACAATGAAATTTTTTTTTCTTCTTTGAACCGGCTAAAATATTTCATTCTTAACCTTAATCAAAAACAAACAAGTACATAATAAATGAATAAATAAATAAAACCTCTAAGGAGTTGCGATAATTTAACTCCACTCAGCATTTTACGTTTGATTAACAACCACTGAGGTCATAGAGGCATTTGCGATTACAACCAGGTGAAACAAGAAGTTTAATTTATTTTGCCATAAAGGAGTCGTATATCATCCCCTGAAAGAAGCAAAAACATTTTCTCACACATTCTACAGATAATACGTACCTAAATTGATGGATTAAAAGAGCATTTTTTCAGAAACATGTCTGAAAAAAGTATATTTTTTAAGAATTTATCATAATTTTCTGTTGATTTATGATTTAACCACACATAAAACAAATGACTAACGTATTTAAAAAAATATATTACCAAAATTTATTTTGTTAAAATATTTTTTTATATTAATAGGCTCAATTTTTCTTCATGTATTGAAAAAATATTTAATCAATCGGAATTTAAATTTAAGATACAACTTTCAACTTGATTTAAAAAACTGGTTAAAAATCATAATTGTTAAAAATCAAATTTAAGATATAATTTTCAACTTGATGTTAAAAAATTGTTGAAAATCAAAAAAAGCACTCATATGACAGTAAAATTCTTATCGTGTTAATTTCCCAATTATTCAGAAAATTTTTACAAAGTCTATGTGATTAATTCCCAAACAACGTACTTGGGCAATAATTCTGAATAATCAAGCGATTTTATAGCATTTTGTGAGTAATTGGGAATTTTCAAAAGTATACCACAACTTTATTAACATTAAAAAGCCGCAAATGTTGTCTAATGTTTTATAAATATTTTTTTTTCCTGTCTGATTTAAGAAAAATATAATAATAAATAGATTTATGAAAAATGGGTATATTCTTATAAAAATGGCTCTATGATATTCTTTAATCAGAAATTATTATATTCAAAATCATTAATTAGAGATTTACATTTTTTAAATGAAAAATGTTTTTTACTCAATTTAATTAACTAGAAAAATTTAATAAAAGTAATTACTGATATTCTTTTTACTAGAAATTTTCCCTCTGTTCCATTTAAATAAGCCACTGAGATAAATGAAATCAATTTCGTCTTAAGTAATATGTGTTAAAAGCGCCCATTAGTTAAGAATTTTTAATCTCTAACTAATGAGCGTTAATCAGATTAATTGATTCAGTTTATAATTATTTCCGTATATTGAAGAAAATAACTTGACATCACATAAAGAGTAAGCCAATGACAAGCAAATTTGCCATCAAATGCAAAGTTACGCTTATCAAAAGATGGATTAAATTCATTGGGTAATTGATGTGGATTAAATCTATTTTAAAGAAATAAAATATTCACAATAAACTTCCGGCAACTTAAAAAAATCAGTGATAAATAAATCTCTCATTATAATACCAAAGTAATTATAATTTAGAAATAATTTTCAGACTTTGAAAATTGAAGTCGAAATTATAATACCAAAGTAATTATAATTTAGAAATAATTTTCAGACTTTGAAAATTGAAGTCGAAAAAATAAGAACGCAATTGTTTCTTCACTTAATGCAGCACAGGATGTTTATGAATACTTTAAAATATTTGTTAAGGTACACTGAAGTTTACAGAGAATCCCTGTGGCCTTGACTTCAAAATCGCAAAGCAATTGGAGAAAGAAAGGTATTTTTTTTAAAGCAATAAAACTCCACATACATATGTAGCTGACATCCATCGCTTCACATCCGATAGTTTCATGTCCGACGCGAATTTCCGTGGCACGATGTAAGGAAATTCAGAACGGAAACCAGTGATTTATGGGCATATGGGAATTTGCAAAGTTCACCACCGTCCAAACAACAACATCCCTTTGCACTCAAGTACTTTTGTTTAGTAACTGTTAGATCAGAACAGACAGTGATTTGAAAGGAAATGAGTTTGAAATGGAAGAGGCAAGATGAGGTCTTCTTAAACTATGTATCGCCTAATAGGGTGACTTAGTAGAGCGTTTCTCACCCCATGGTACATGTATCTCCAGAGGTACATGTACTATGTACGTATGAGGGAGTACATGGAAAAAAAGATGTAATGTTGGGTATTGATGGATTAAACTTAAGAGGAAAGATAGAAAGCTGTGGTAACAATTGGCATATCCAATCCAAATTATATTTCATTATAAAAAATCAAAATAATACAAAAAAATTCTAAATAATTTTTTAAAAAATAAATGTTTTGAACTCAATTTAGGTATATATTTTATCTGAAGGATCTGTACCAGTCAAGAAGGATGGGACTATCAGCTGACATCGACCAAAAATAGGTATATTTCAATATTCCTCACATAAATTAGGCAAGGAATTCGGCATTGTTTTCTGCAGTTAAATTTTATTTCTGAGAAGAATCTAGAAGAGTATCCTTCTTAGATTTCGGGATGATTGTAATTTGTTCATTTCTTTACTTCCCTCCAACCGTGCCACTAACTGTGCATGAAATATAGTATTCGTATGATAATTAAAACTTTATGTGCTATAAAATTTCGAAGTTTATGATACTTATATTGTTCTATAATTTACATAATGGGTAAAAATAAAATTGTCTTTATATTATAGTGTTATTACTGTACTTGTTATGTAAGTGTTAATAATTAACAATAATGGAATGGGGTTAGGGACGTGAGGTCAAGAAGTATGTATAGAAAAAAAGATCGTGAAACGATGGAATAGTATGATTTTAGGGCATTAGTGAAAACTTTTACAGCACTTGTTTGTATCAAATTCTTCAATATCATTAATCAACTAGCAAAGATTTACCTTTGAATTTCTGTATGCATCTACGATATTGCACATTTTGAGTGAAGTTTCATTGTATAGAAAAAAATAATAGAATATGAAATTTTTACCTTAACATGAGATACGTTTGAGTCTTTTCCATATGGAGTCGCCATCTACTGATGCTAGACCCAGAGTCTGCTGATTCATTCATTTCACAAGCAATCCAGCATCATGCAATAGCAAACCGCACTCCAATTATAAATATGATAGCAAAATCAATATGGGAAATATTCTATAGTATCTCATATTAGAAACGTAACCCACCAAGAGAAGAGAATCAAGGATGCATTTTAGAGAAGGGAATCAAGTATGCATATTAGAGAAGAGAATCAAGTACGCATTTCAGCGAAGAGAATCAAGTAAACATTTTAAAGAAGAGAATCAAGTATGTATTTTAGACACTTCTTCACGTCACAAAAAACAAATGGTTCGCAAGTCTGGTAAACCCTTTCAAGAACGAAACTATAGAAAATCGTTCATGCAAACTTGAAAAACAGTTTTCAGAGACACTATACACTATATATTTCTTCTCTTTAACGGACTAAGTGGAAAATTTGACATAAATCTACAGATTTAGAATCAAAACCGCAAGTAAAGGTGGCGTCTTCTTTCATCTAGCTTCTCATTTTTTAGCTTTCGTCTCACACCAAGCCAAGAATAGAGAAAATATGACCAAGAATAAAGATACCAACAAATAAATCGATCCTGTAAAGGACGAGGTCCAAATTCTGATATAGATCTAAGAGCATGGTTAAAAAATACATATGTTCAATTTCCATTAAATATTCATTGCATTGTTGACTTATTATGTTCACTTGCACAAGGACCAAATACGAAATATACGAGATGCAAAAGAGACGAATCTCCTTCAAATTTCGTACAGATATATATATACAATGTTGGAGAGACCACATACCAGATTTCATTCGTAGCTCATTCCCTTTTTAATTTATCGCGCTTACAGACAATAAATTCTTTTTTCTTTCGGATCCAGGAAAGTCTGAAAAGTAGATATTCATCAAATTCTCGAAGCCGAATGTCATAATGATAACAATAATTTCTCATCATATATGATGTAAAATTAGTTGATGTAGAAGTAGCATTTTGAATAAGAGATTTGTTAAAATTTACTTTTAAAAATCTCTAAGAAATTTCGTTTTTTTCCCCCGTTTATCAATAGTCCTTAAATGTGTGCGTTTTGTTTTCCTGTGCAAGAATACAAAATGAAGTTGCGAAGGTTCCCCCTTCTCACAGAAAATCTAATTTGAATGGTAAACGTTCAAGAGATGCTGAGGAAGATATAGTTTATGGAAACAAATTCTGCCCTTCTGTTAAGAATAAAATCCAGATTCGAACCACATTAAATACCCTTAATATTATGATTCTTTAAAATACACTGGTAGAATTTAATGTTAGGCTTAACATTTATCAACTTATAAGCAGTCGTTCAAAGAGTACTTTATGCTTCTCAAATTGATATTCACTTGAAAAACAGTTTTCTTGTTATATTTTGTTTAGAAATATGAAATTAACTGAACATTGAATGAATTACACAATTCTTTTAAATCACATAACATAAATCAGAAACTGTTTTTCATTCCGAAATACTGGAATTCGGAAATCTGTTATTCCAATAATAGACTTTTGTATTAATTTAATTTGATATTAAATAGACCTAACTATTCTAAATAGAAACAATAAGTGCAAAAATAGTTGTACAACTTCTTCAAGTCACAAAAACGAACAGTTTTCACGACCGGTAAGTTTTTCACAAAGGAAAGCATAGAACCATTATTCATTCCTAAATGCTGGAATTCGAAAATAAGTAATACCAAAGGCCTGTTTTAGCATTAATTTAATTTCACATTAAATAGACATAACTATGTTAAATCAAAACAATAACAGCAAAATTAGTAGTGTAACTTCTTCACGTCACAAAAGCAAACAGTTTTCACGACAGATAAGTTTTTCACAAAGGAAAGCATAGAACCATTTTTCACTCCGATATAATGGAATTCGAAAAGAAGTTATATCAACAACCGGTTTTTGCGTTAATTTAATTTCACATTAAACAAGCATAGCCATGTTAAATAGAAGCAATAAGCACAAAATTAGTTATATAACTTCTTCACGTCACAAAAGCAGGTTTCACGACCGCTAAATTTTACATAAAAGAAAATATAGAAACCGTTTTTCACTAATAAATACTGGAATTCGAAAATAAGTTATACAAACAATTGGGTTTTGCATTAATGTAATTTTATTTTAAATAGGCATAACTATATTAAATCGAAACAATAAATGCAAAATTAATTGTACAACTTCTTCACGTCACAAAAAACAAACGGGTTGCAAGACTGGTAAGTTTTTTTAAGAAGGAAACAATAGAAATTCGTTCATGCAAACTTGCAAAATAGTTTTCAAAGACAAACAAGCGTCTACTAAACGAAAAAATAATAATAATAGACCTTAAGTTACCTTTTTCTTAAAGAAAAAAAATTAACTTGAAAATTCAGGAAGTAAAAAATAAATGCTCAAAACAGGTAAAATACATTTCATTTTCGACAGTGTGCACTACTAACCTGCGAGCTTATTTTAAGAAACATTAATCTTCATTTAGAAAGAAAGGAAGAAAAAAAAAATTTTTTTTGTGCTTCATTTTTTTAAAAAAATGTTTCTTTTCTCCTCCGTGCGTAACCACTGGATGAATCAATTATTCAAAACTTTTAGCACAAGACTTCATTAAGAAAACAATAGCAGATGAGGAAAGGCACAAAGCCCAAGAAAATTTTACGGACTATAAAACTTGTCAGTGAGTTTCTCATTGTTGTGTACTTATCATCTTCCGCTCTCCTCCAGATACTACTTCGTTGCGCCTCAGAAGTTATTATGTTTCTTACTTCATTCAGAGCCTGTGAAAGTGTTTTGACCTCAATAGTCCACCCACTTTACTGTACGCTCTGACCACCAAGAAAGGGAACGAAATGCTGTTCCGGTTATTGTTTGACCGATGCCATTTAAAGAGAAAAGGTTAAGAAAACGTTCAGCTTGCCCTTAGGGAAGGGCATGTGTTAGCATCAAACATTTGTACCATTCGCCTTACAAAATTGGATTTGGTTAATTTTTATTCAAATCAGACATGAGTAAAATTTAGAAAACAGCTTTTTTTCGTTGCTATTTAGTCTATTCAATTTGAAAAATGAAACTCGTTTTGTGAG
The DNA here is from genome assembly GCF_947563725.1 of Argiope bruennichi. Lineage (NCBI taxonomy): Eukaryota > Metazoa > Arthropoda > Arachnida > Araneae > Araneidae > Argiope > Argiope bruennichi. Next base: position 108,536,044 of record NC_079162.1, read on the forward strand.
CAAACTTCGATTAACAGATATTTCCGGCGAAATAGGAAAGTAATATGAATTATGTCAGCACGTTTCGGAATAGAACTCCTAATTACTGGAATTCGAAAATTACTGGAATTGCCCTTAAGGGAGGGCATGTGTTAGCATCAAATATTTGTACCATTCCCCTTATAAGATTGGATTTGGTTAACTTTTATTCAAATCAGACATGAGTAAAATTTAGAAAACAGCTTTTTTTCGTTGCTATTTAGTCTATTCAATTTGAAAAATGAAACTCGTTTTGTGAGCAAACTTCGATTAACAGATATTTCCGGCGAAATAGGAAAGTAATATGAATTATGTCAGCACGTTTCGGAATAGAACTCCTAATTACTGGAATTCGAAAATTACTGGAATTGCCCTTAAGGGAGGGCATGTGTTAGCATCAAATATTTGTACCATTCCCCTTATAAGATTGGATTTGGTTAACTTTTATTCAAATCAGACATGAGTAAAATTTAGAAAACAGCTTTTTTTCGTTGCTATTTAGTCTATTCAATTTGAAAAATGAAACTCGTTTTGTGAGCAAACTTCGATTAACAGATATTTCCGGCGAAATAGGAAAGTAATATGAATTATGTCAGCACGTTTCGGAATAGAACTCCTAATTACTGGAATTCGAAAATTACTGGAATTGCCCTTAAGGGAGGGCATGTGTTAGCATCAAATATTTGTACCATTCCCCTTATAAGATTGGATTTGGTTAACTTTTATTCAAATCAGACATGAGTAAAATTTAGAAAACAGCTTTTTTTCGTTGCTATTTAGTCTATTCAATTTGAAAAATGAAACTCGTTTTGTGAGCAAACTTCGATTAACAGACATTTCCGGTGAAACAGGAAAGTAATATGAATTATGTCAGCACGTTACAGTAGAACCATAGAATTTATTGCAAACAATTTGAAAAGGAATCTTATTAAAGTATTTAATGATTATGCAACAAAATTAAAATTAACAATGGTAGAACACAATGGAATATTGTTTCCTCTAGGAATATATTCAAGAGCCACCAAATCCCGCGTTGTCTAGCACCGACAAATCAAGAACTCGTAAATGTGACCTAGGAGCATCTAGATATAACCTGAGGCAAAATTCTGAATACATATAAGGAATCGGGAGAGGGGGGGGGATAAGCTGCCCTGGTGGAGGACTTCCAGAGGAAACTGGCTAAAATTTGTGTTTCGCTAAGAGGAATGTCTAGCCAATCAGAACTGAAGAAAGTAATTCGTCGCAAAATCGCATATTGTCTTACATCTTTTTCATTAATGATAGTTAAGAGCATGGGCAGTGTATAAAACCCATAATCTTCTTTCTCCAATTTATGTTCCTAGATCAAGTCATGCCTTACACCAGTTAGGTCATTGGAAACATAGAATATACTTAATTGATTTTCTTCAAACGGATTGTGTATAACTTTATTTAAAATATTTCAAAAATGCCTGTCAAATAAAAAAGTTTATTTTAAATAGAAGAAATTAAAACACACTGGAGATTTTATTTGGAATATCTTTTAATACTAAAGAAGAAATAAAGGTGATATACATTCTAGTTTATTGTTTCAAGAAAGGATGAAAATAAATCGACTGCAATAAGGCGAAAAAAATATTTCCTTAGTGAGAAATGTTAAACGATTGATTGAAATTATAATAAAAGGTTTCGCAGGAAAAATTTCCAATGAAAAAAAAAATCTTATTTTTTTATAGCTACCTATCAGATAACATAGTTCAAGCTGCATAAAATCAAATGATGCCATTAAATAAGAACGGTCAACGTTTAAAAAAAAAAGACAGTTAAATTACTCAAATAATGGCTAATTCACCATCAATGAAAACTCTCTAGCAGATTTTTGATGTTAGTAGTTCCGCTTTTAAAGTCAATAAATATAAAAGTTTCGTTTTGAAAATTAACTGTTATAAAAGAAGAAAAGTAATTACTTTAGAATACCGCGAAAACGGCTGATGCAAACAAAACATAAAAACATTGATCACATTACAGGTCAGTCTTTGATGGGGGAAAAAAATGTTTTTTTTTTTTTTTTTTTTTTTTGCATATAAAGTGAAACTGGCAATGTTCCAATTAAAGAAAATGAAGTCAATGCAAATCTAATATAGAAACTGCTTTTGCAGCCAATAAGGGGAAAAAATTCTTTTTACTTTGAGCACAGGAAAAGAGTAAAATCAAATTTTCAAAGGAAACTAAGTGCCTTTTCAAAGTTTAATTGAGGTCAAGTTTGCTGTTTTGAAAAAGGTAGGCGGTCTGGTTTTGACATTGTTACAATTCGGTTCCAAATATTTCAAAATCATTTTCATAGAAAAAAAAGGTAAGAAAAATAAACGAAACATAAATTATTGAAATTCTAATTATCTTTAAAGTTGTTTGATATTTTATACTGTCAAAATAATTACAGATATTTTCTTATATGATATTTGGAAAACATAAAAGGGGAACATAAGAACATCTTCAATATAAAGAAATATTATGACGCACATTCACTGACACTGACTATTCTAGCCTCATCCCTATGGAAATGAAATCGTTCTCATTTTTTGGTACAAATTATACTATTATAAAAAACTATAATGATTAACAAAACATTCATAGTTCACCGGCAAAGACATATATTATTACTATTATATCAAAATGTCTGATGTCAAATTTGTCAAAACATTATACTGATGTAAAACCCTTATAAGGGTTTACTATATCTGCTCTCCAATTGTTGTATATGATGTATGATTGTTGTAAATTGTCATAAAATGCCATATCGCTATTTATTTCAGCCGTTAAATAAAAATATCGCCTGCTTTAATATATGTGATTTCTGACAAACGATATTTTGATACAATAGCAAGTATGTGTAAAAAATTACTTTTCCCATACTTACGCAAACGATCACTTATTAACCATAAAAATTTGATATATATATACATATATATAATGATCCTGGTAACTAAAGAGGACAATTTTAACTTGAATCATATATTTTGCTTCACTTCTAAGGAAAAGGGACATTTTTTTATTAGGACAAAATGTTCATCTTAGTGATAATTTCAAGTTATACTACGCAACAAAGGACAATAATCTAGGAGACATTCTTTGTGGAAATTTCAAAGAAAAAAAAGCAATTACGAAATGTCATGCAGGCTTTTATGCATTCGAAATAAGAATTTTTCTTCATTTGAAAAGAAAAACCATGGCAACCCAATACAATTGTTGAATTTGCATTTTTGAGGCTGTTAATGTTATTTATACGGTAAAAGACTTGAAGTTACGGTGATTAGATTTTGAGAGGTGTGTGGAAAAAAGCAAAAAGCCAAAGTGACTCAGAAGTTAAAAGTGTTTATATCTTTGAATTAAAGTGGCGAGAAAAAGAATTAAATTTAAAAGCGTGGAAAAATTTAATTTATTGCATGCATATATAAATATATCAAATGTATTAAGCACAAAAATATACAACTTGATTCTTAACAGGTTGGCCATTACACTAGTATCATTACACTAGAAAATGAAAGCAAACTATGCTAGTTAAAGCAAGGAAAGAACTTGAAACGGCTTGGAAAAAAATCATCTAACTCAAATATGATTGCATATTGAATATTAATAAGCACAACATTTGACTAAGAATGCCAGTTAGCTGTGTGGAAATTCACAAATAACGAAAATATATACCAATTCTTAGTAAAGACTCTACAAAAGCATTTTTCCATCAATTATTGAAAGCTGCGAATACAAATTGTCAGAATACAATTTCACAAAATCAACTTGCACTGTAAAAACTAAAGAAACAAACGGATGTCAACGTTTCCAGAAAGCTTAACCGACCTGCACCAATCTCTCTTTCTTTGAATTTTCACAGTTCAGACGAAAGCAAAATTGAAACTATGTAGATTCGAAGACCTCCATTTGTTTCTTTGTGCAGTAGACCACAAAATGGAGACAATTTTCTACCTTAAAAAATAATTTGTCCGCTTCACGCAAGCGTAGATAAACTTATGTTATTAATCATAATGACTTAAAGCACAGCGTGAAATCAAATTGCTGAGGGTTGAGGAAGGATATGCGAGCTCATATATTTAGATCTCTAATAAATTAGGAATGATATAAACTTTTTAATATATGACACTATATTGGACTTAGTATTTTTATGACTGAATGCGTAAATATTGGTAATATAAATAAGCTTCCTTGAAAATTGCAATTTATATAGAGCAGTAGCTGATGCATGAAATTAGAAGTTTAGCAACAGGATATTGAGACAATTGAACAGCACTATAATTACTTGAAAAAACAGTAGAACCAATAAATGATACTTTTTCACTATTAATTAATGCATAAATTTTCTACGAGGGTCGGAAATTTAACTGCAGCCACAATTGTAGCTGACAGTGAAATGTTTGGACGTTTTGCGGCCCTAGGCAGTCTGCAAAATTAGTCCCCACTTTTAATTATCTGATTAATTTATTTTAACATTTCAATACATTTTTAACTTAATCATTAACCTAATGATTTGTTTATGTTAATATTGTATTTAATGAGTTTATGAAAGTGTTTTATTTATTTGTGAATTTTTTTGTTATTTTATCATGATTGAAGTATTTATTATTTACCATGATTGAGATATCATAGTATATCCCCTATTATGCATAATATTATTAAAGTAAACAACTGATTTTTAAAAATACTGTAATAATTAAATAAACAAATGAAACAAATAGAAATCTGATAAATTATATTTCAAAAATTGTAGTACTATTCATAGAATTCGTGTTTTTCTATAAGTTTATTTACTTGGAAACTTGGCTACTAATATATATATATTTATCGAGCTGCCTGCATCCCCTCAGCATAGCAAGCCTCCGCGGCTGCCTAGTCGGCAATCCGCCCTTAACAGCTGATACAACATAGATATAAGCATAAAACATTTATAGGCTCTCCATGCAAACATCAGCGTCATGTACAATTTCTTTGCAACGATGTGAAAGTCGTAGAATACCTGAAGTAGTATTAGTTTTATTGATGGTTAGGATGAAGCGGTATATGAATTCAAGAATATTTTCACCAGTTCTTTAGCAATCAGTACTTAAGTTTTTTGCTCAATAGGATGGAAGTAATACCCGAATGTAAGCCCGTTGATACCACGGAAAAAGGAATTGTTGCTGGTAATTATAATGAAGGACCAATCTCGAATCAGCTGTTATTATATAGGTATCATTATTAATTTGCATGAACTTGTAAATAAAAACTCCTCAAAGCTACTAGTGGAATTAACTGACATTAAAACTATAAAGCAAAAAAAAAAAAAAAATTAAATCATGTTACAGGACAAGATAACCAGATCGAGATAGAAAATCAATCCCACAAAATCGAAAAGAACAAAGTAAGATAGCAGAGTAACACCGATTCAAAAGCAACTTAGAAATCATGTAATTTTCATGCAAAAATATTATTTCGACGATGTATTTTTCATAATAATTAATCATATATTAACTTCGCAACCTCCGCTTAAATCACTCAGGAAATCATAACTTTCTTGTAAGATATATTAAACATAAAACGAATGAAATGTTACATTTCGCATCAATACTTCCTTAACGACATTAGAAAACTGGATACATTATTACTCCTAAATAGTGAATAACTATACACAAATCTCATATTTCGTATGATTTAAAATCGTATAGGCAAATTATGATATTATAAGTATTAATGTATAACACATTAAACAATTTCAATATCAGTTTGTTATTTTATAAAATTACATTCTAAAAGTTGTATAGGAGAAAAAAGTCAAAGTCAAGTAAAACAAACCAGATGTAGGAATTCATAAAAAATAAAATAAATCTCACTAAATTTCATTTTTAAAAGCCAATCTAGTAATCATCTTCAAAACAGATACATACTTCTTAAATCACTTGAAGTAAAAGAAAAAAGAATGACAAATATTGACACTTTTACGAATTCTAAAAAAACAGAAAACTGTATTTTCATAAAAATTTTAGGAAAAATAATATTTGTCAGATACGTATTTCACAATACTTTTCAAACGGAGACATGTTATTTTTTTTTTTCAAATAACTTAACATTTCTGAATAATGCGAAATTTTTCAATTATTGTAATGTTTGTTTTGTAGTGATTGTAATATATCCTTTGGTTGCTAGATCCTTTTCGCAAAGCTGCGCTTTATAAAAGTATTTTTGGACACTGTAAATAATAATAATAAAAAAATAGTGAATAGAATAGAATAATATCTGTATACTATCCAAGCTTTCTTTATCTGTAAGGCAAAAACTTGCTTACAGAACGTTTTCCACTTTTTAAAAATAAAAGTTTAGTTATTTTTAATCGAAATCTACATTTACTTATAAAACGGAATCCTAGGACAGTAAAGTAACAGGTCGACGTTTTTTATTTTCGATAATAAAAGTATAGTTATTTTTGATAGAAATGTTTATTTATAAAGCAAAAGCCTGAGACAGTAAAGTAATAGGTCAAAATGATTCATTTTCGATAGTAAAAGTTTAATTATTTTTGATCGAAATGTGCATTTATAAAACGAAAGATTGGAACGGTAATGGAATTGGTCACGTATTGAACTATTAAGAAAAATAAGCATGTATAGAGTAAATAGGTTATAGTGTATAATTTTTGGCACACTTCAATAACTAATTCCCCATAAACGAGCCACAAGATAAATATTTATTCATTGAATTTTTAACTTCAAGCAAAACACTTTCGTATTGAGGAAAAAGAAAAGCGATAACAACTTACTTGGGAAATTTCAAAACAGATTAGAAACGCCATAAAGTTTATTTAGCTCAAAACAAATTAAATATAAAATTATTCTCTTTTAACTTCGCTGGTTTATATAAAATCATTCGTCTGTAACAAAAAACTTTACAAATAACAATGAAGATACTTTCCACCAAAGATAAATAGGAAGAAAAATGCTTCACGCTATTCTATTTTTAAATATGATCGTAAAACAAAGCAACAGTTTTGAAAAAAAAAACAATTACCAAACTTCCTTCTTTTAAGTAATTCATTGTTCTCAATTACCCTAAATAAAAAAGGAGCAAAATTCCACTTTCATAAAAAAAGGCCAAACGATCTTCCTGGGTGTGTCCTCCAAAAGACAAAGTTCTCTGCAACTATATCGATATTTCGAAGCTAAAGAATGGACCGAGAATCGTATTAAGGTCAAGCTGCACGATAATAATCGATTGGATAAAAATTATTTGCGCAAAAATCATAATACATTTATTTAAATATAATTTAGCAACTTCCTTTTAAAATGTAATTTGTGGTTGGACAATAAACTGATAACAATAAACTGTATAACTGTAAACAATAAACTGATGGTCATAAGAATACTATATCTCGACGATAAGCATTTCCGGACATACGAGAGATTGACAAAAAAAGAAGTTCGAAAAATTGACAGTTGTGGGTGATAATCGAATAGTTCCCATTTATAAGTATAATTCAACTCTGTACAAATAATTCAGTCAGTCGCGATGGACCAAAATTCAGAGAGCCTACTTTTTTCTTCCCAACTTTCAAAACAACACATTTTTCTTTGATTTTTATTTAATATCTATATAAGCTGTAAAAACTATTTATACAATCTATATTCATTATATTTTTATTGATATTATTTATTATATTATATTTTTTGAATTGCTTACACTGTTTTTATCTATAAGCAGTTTAAAACTAATATTGTAGTAAACTTAGATAGGAAATATTTAATTAATTAAAACACTTAAAAGTTGGCTTCATTATCTCGCTTAAAAATAATTTTAAACAAAATAGTAAAAAAAAAAACACAATTACAATACTATTTTGGCACAATGCTAAAAAGTTTGACTAATGCGCCAATAAGCACAATGCAGAAATTTTAATTCCATGAATCTACAATCAATTTAGATATATGAAAAAGGGGGAAAATCCTAAAGAAAATATTCTAACATTTTAAAGATACATGATTTTCATTTGATAAAATTCTTATAAAACAAATGAAAGCATAAATATAATTTATCCTAAAAATATCACAAAAAAATCAAGGTCTTGAGGCCGCACAACTTTTGGGGATTCTTAGATAGCTACCTACTTTGAATATTTGATAATCCACCTTGATGATATATATTAAGTCTTTCAGATCTTGTTTCCGATACACCGGACGTAACGTTGAACTTCCGTTTATTTGATAATTTATGAAATTACAAGCCATAATTTTTGATTCTCGGTTTTCGTATTATTTTAATTTTTGGAATAATCTCTCGTTTCGTGGAAGATATTATTTCATTTATTTAATGCTTCCAATATATGGATGTTCTTCCTAAATATGAGTTCTGTTATTTTTAGTTATTATTTGCATATAATCCTTTTTCTTTTATTACTTAAAATGCTTGTAAAATATTTTATTATCGTTTGGTAAATATTTTACAATGAAATTTCCGTGATGTTTCTTCAGTTTATTTTATCATTAACTGTCCTATTGACTGTCAACTGTCAATATATTAACTGTCAAATCAGACAAACCAGATCAGTACATATTTTAGATTGTTGTGCTATTCGTCTTTGGAAAGTTGAATTCTTTTTATCTAATCTGTTTAAAAGTTATTTTCTTTCCGCAAAGTACTAGAAGAAAGAACTTGCTTGAAATGCAAAATATTTGCTAAAATGACAGCTTTATGACCTGTTGCAACATTTTGTTTTGACAGTCATTGTGACGAAATGTCCGGGATCAGATTATTTCATAACCTCTTTTAATTTTTCACCCATAAATTTGGAAATTAATCTATACTTTTTTTCAGGTGCACAATACATCGAAGAAAAAAAATCAATTAAATATTTTTTTAAATTCTAAATGAAAATCAAATTAAATAGAATTGCAACAAACGTTAACAGTTGGTACAAACAGTTACAATAAATTGTTGCAAAGTCAGTTTAATAATTGCATATATGGTAATAAATTATAATGTTGAAAAAATAGCAATTAATACTTTAAAAAAAATCGGGCATGAGCATTTGATTTCCAAATGTTCTGAAATGTATATCACCTTTCTTATGACTACACAATACACTAAATATAGATATTGTAACTGTATCCATTCCTTACTTATTGGAAAAATTTTGAGGCACATTTATTATCCTCTAAATTTTGTTAACTAGATGTTTATTAGTTTCCAATATTTTATTATGTATTAAAAACCAGTATTATATTGTTAACAGTTTAATAAAGTTAAAGTCAATAGTTGTTGAAGGAATTAAAAGGTCTGACATAACTTTGTTGCCAATCTAAGCTAAAATATACTTAAACAGCTGTGATGAAAAAAAACGTTAATTAGTCATAATTTGAATTTCCACTATAATACTTAAAATGTGGGCCAGAGTTGAAAAGATAATTACACGCACACAGATATAATGTTTTCTTATCGAAAACCAACAATGAAAGAGAACTTAATTATTTATATTTAGAATCATAGCAGTAATTTTTGAAAATGTGTGTTCTATTTCAATTACTTGCATAGAATAGAATGAAATTGTCGCACTGAAATCAATTACACCTGCATGAAAGGAAACTATGTCACTGTGAATTGTGACACCAAAATCTTACTCTACAATCTAGGAAACTCAGAACTCTCATCCTCCAAGGAATGCAGCAACGCACAAATATATCAACGCATCGATAACGATCTGGAGACATTCAAATGATCAGTGGCATACAGTTCAGTATACAACATGCATTGTCTAAAAATAAGAAGAAATGACTACTGGCTTGCTGTCATTATGAGACAACAGAAGAGGCAGCACATTGTTTGAGGACAGGACTAGCTTCTTTGTACGTGCACAGAGTAATAACAATATTACGTGCACGAGAGCTTTTTACTTGATAACGGTTCCTACGGTTCATTGCTCTTCGGAAGCCTTCTTGGAGACAAAAAGATCTTCCACTTGTAATGAAAACCGTCTCAGGATTGAAATTAGAGGAACATAGAATGTAAGAAAATATATGGATATGTTTTTCGTAGTTCTTGGCAGAGACAGAAAAATCCTGAATTTGAAAAGAAAAATGCATCATAACTTGAATTTAATATGTTTTAACAAGCTTTGAGGAAATTCGGATAATGTAGCCTTTTTCGTAGAAATGTTCCGTTTGAAATGAAATGTGTCTCAATATCGAGATTCGAGGAAATAAAAAAGTTTACAGCTATATATATATATATGTCACCTATTTGAATCTATATATATATATATATATATATATATATATATATATATATATATATATATATATATATGATACATTCATATTGTGATTCAGATGACAATCCTCAGATGACAATATGAGTGATTCAGATTGACGTATCCTCTTATCACTTTTTATCTATACAAATTATGCCTCCCGGGATGAAATAAATCAAAGTTAAAATTTCAAAAGTTCCACAATTTCGGCCAAGCACTGTTAAAATATGTTTACATATATATATATAGCTTTCCGTAGCCTTGACAGATATAAAATCTTTCAAAAGTAATAAAAAAAAATGTCACCTATTTGAAATTAGGCGACCATAAGATGGAAAAACTGCTGTTCAGAAGTTCATATTTGTTTAAAAAAATTATTTTTGAAATTTTTAGAATAGGACAATAAAATGAGAGATACAATGTTACATGTCGTCACTGTTCGTTCCATTAGCTTACAATTTTGTCCTTTCAATCAATCAGTTCGATTGTCAACTATTAATCAATTGTTCTTAAACAACTTGAAGTTATTGAAAATTATTTAGAAGCACGAAAAGAATTAGTTTCCTACTAAAAGCCTTCAAAATATTTTTAAGCAAATATCTTTGATAACTTTATCACTTCTAAACGCAGCAAACTGGTCGAATATATTAAGTTATGCTTCAATACCAATTTGTAAATTTTTCCTTACTTTTGAAAAAGAATCGAAGGCATTCTGCCACACGAAGTTAATAAGGACGCGGAAGAAACTCATACTTATTAATACTCAGACATTCCTTTCAGTGAGATAAATAACATCTATTTCAAATTTTCATTTTTTTAATCATCATTTTAGGAGAAATATATCGAGATATCTATCATATAGGCATTTAACGGAAGGCAAATCTCAAGAATTAAAACTTATTTTAATAGTTTTTAATTAAATACATCAAAACACTCCAAAAGTTGCAGAAACTATTAAGTTGTTCCTAAAAAGAATTAAATGGCGACAAAATGTAGAAAATCCACTTCGCCCAGAAATGTTTTAGGGCAACATTTCTTGTCGAAAAGAATTCCAAATGGATACCGCAAACTTTAGCAACCCAAACACAAGGTGTTACATCAACTTCGTAAACAAAAGAATACGATAAAAGCTTAGAATGTTACTCGAAAACGATTGACCTCAAAAAGCGAGTACTCAATACATACCTTCCAGAAAGCAAAAGAATTGACAACAGATTCCAGATGCAGCGCTTAAGTTGTTGTGAAACTTCTAATTACAGAGCGAGCCTTACAAAATCGTCGGACAAAGTCAAGATCCCTCCTCCATTTAACCATCGGAAGCGTATCGTTTTCATCTTTACGGATCAACAAATGGGCATTTAACCGTGAAAACACTTTTCTTAAGCAAGAGAAAAGAAGGTAAAACAAGTACAGACAATGATGGAAACAAAACTAACGTCTGCTGCGGGATGAAGAATTAGGGTAGAGTGGAAAGGTTGACGAAGAATTGAATAGATTTTTAAAAAAATCAGAAGCTTAGGGTAGAGTGGAAAGGTTGACGAGGAATGGAACATTCAAAGAGGAACAGATGGGAAAAAAGATAAACGCTTGAATTCCAAAAGCATAGTAATGAAATGTAAGAAAAAATAATTTAAAACGTTAAAAAAATCCACTTATTTTTATCATTTCTTTCTTTCTGAGTTCGCTCTTACATAATTTTTATCTGGTTATGTCAAGCATATCCGTATACGCAAGAAAATGTAAAATAATTTTAACCGGTATATTTTTGCGCATTTACAAGCGAAAATATTTTATAAAATTACATATGCATATCAAGGCATACACAGAAAGCTTTTCAATTTGAAAGAAAAAAAAAAGAAAAGAAAACTGTACTTACTAGAATGTTGGAAAACAATGAATGCGTGCAGCAGAGCAGAAAAAAAAGTTCTTATTATTTTCATGAAATTTATTTAATAATAGAAGTTTCAAAAGCTAACAAATTAAAAACCTCTTATTTTTTCATGCTTATGTTCTATTAATGTCAAGAAATAAAATTTGCAAAATATTATTAAATTTTTCATCTGATGCGACAGAAATTTCAATTTTTAAAAATGACGTATGAAGGCTAAATGAAAAAATCCAAAACTTTTTCCTAAGAGTTATTTCAAGCAATTAAAAAAAAATTTTTTTTAAAGAATTAAAAATATCCTTTTTACTTTCTGGTATTCGATATATAGTAAATGTAAAAGTAAAATAATCGTGAAAAATTTTGAAATCGAGATTTTGACGAGCATTATGCCCATCACTCTGTATGTGAATATAATAACTCAAAAACCCTTCGAGCTAGGCGGATGAAATTTGGTATGGACACTTTCGATCACATTTGCAGATTTCTATTTTATACAGGAAGTCTTTCTGACTGGCTGTTCGAATACAAATGAACTCAATAATTCCAAAACGCAAAGAGCTAAGTAGATAAAATTTGGTATTTATCATCTAAAATGTAATCAAATTAGTCAAAGGTTGACAGTCTGTCGGTTAGCATGAATGTAAGCACAATAACTCCTCAACAGAATGTCTTAAATAAATGAATTTCAGTTTGATTACAACTGCAATTCCTTGTCAAATTTTGGTTCCACTCAGGCGGAACCACCCTAATTTTGGTTCCAAAAGGTGTTCGAAATGCATATTCACACGATAGATTCAGTAAAAATATTAGATTAACTTCAAAAATCTATATTTCATAACTGTTGTTCGCTATTGCCATTCAAGATATTTGTGGCCTTACCCAAGGTAGATGATTTTATATGGGAGGGGGCAGGACGGAGATATGGTCTTAATTGGCAAATATACGAGAAAATTTCGGGGAGACCATTCCAGATGGTTTCACAATTAAATCAATTCTTTAAAAGCGCTTTATTACAGCACAATTTTACTCAGGCCATTAACATTCTACATTGATTTTAGTCCGCATTAATGGGGCTTTACAGCCACACTATTAATTTTTAACATATTCAATTAATACAATTTATTTATGAAAAAAAAAAACTGATTATAGTAAAAAGAGGAAAACCCTATTTTCTTTCCTTTTTTCAAATACGAAACACATACTGAAATGCAAACATATGAATTCATTAAAGGGTTTTTTTTTTGTTTTTAAATTAGTGAATGCTGTACGAGCATATCCATTACATCAACTAATTCATTTTATTGTACACGAGCAGTAGTTTTCAAACAAAAGCACCAAATATTTATACTATTCATAAACATACATTTTAAGTATTTCTTAATTACATACACTTTACCTAATTTTAATTAACTGGGAATATTTTTAAGCATGATTTTTTAATTTAATTATTTTATCCTTGAAATTCGTAAAAAAAAAAAAATGGCCAAAAATAATAAGAGTTTTCTAAATTACCATGCAAATGTCCTTTACGGACCAGAAACATGCTTACAAATAAAAACATCATTAAACTCAGAACGAAAATAACACACTAGGCAAATCAAACTAATTATTCAACTTAATGCGATTATTTTCAACGATAAAATAATTACCAATGAAAAACAAAAAAAAAACATCATATATATATAAAGGGATATGTAAAAGAGTCTCTTTAGTAATTATCTTTCAATGAAAGAAACTAAGTGCAGAAGACTTAAAATTTTTCCAAAATTAGAACATTGGATTTTTTTTTTCTTAAGCTTTATATTTAAAATTATTCTTGACGGCGTAATCCAGAATTCTCAAATCTTTGTTGACGGGAAATTATACTTTGAAAAATTGGTAACTTTTATGGATAAAATCTAATTCTAAAAGTTAGAATGAATCACATAGATGTTTTTAAGACATGGTTGTTCAATATATAAGTAGAATTAATATTAAATAATAAATAAATTATGCAGGTAAAGGAGGTAATGAAAATTATAAATCAAAATACATACTTGTGAAGAATGCTGGTGAAATACAGTCGAAGAATTCAAAGTGACCACAGTTCTTCAAGGACAACGATTAACACCTAAAAGTAAAAACATGTACATTATTACACACACATACACAGATATATATATATGCTACATACGAGAAATAATAATAGTGATCGAAAAAAACCATGTAATAAAACAGTGTGCATGGTTTATCTAATTATGGTTTTATCTTCTTTGCTAATACTCGCAATGCTAAATTACATATGTTTAATTTCACGCGATCAATTAAATTTCACATATAATTATTTGTTGTATTTGCTAATTTTGACCATCAAGATTTATATATGTTTCCTAAAGCCCACGGATTATTAAAAGGTGCATTGTGATCCCAAACAAGACATTTTTGATCATTGACAGAGCATTAGTTTAAATAAGGTTTGCCAACACTACTAAGCTAACATTAACTAGGAAATTAACCGTCTGTCTATATTTTTTTTAAATTTATCAAGTAGGTGAGGTTTTTCCCCATGTTAATTTTTGGAATCGACAATGCATCGGCATGACATGATGTAATAAAACTTGTCAGCACCATTAAACAAATATTTAAAAAAATCAACCAATTGTCTGAATTTCGTGTAAATTTATCAAGCAGGTGATTTTTTTCCCGCGTTGACATTAGTTACAGTTGCATGTTTTATTTTTTTTTTCGTGTATATTTACTCTGCGGTGCAGTAATTTTTTTCAATCAAAATAAAGTCGAGAGTGGAATTAGTTAAGGAAGCAAAAAGAATAATGAGCGTCGAGATTCAGTGAACACTGCATTAAAAAATACTATGATTTTGCAAATTGTCCTTGGGTTGATTATCTGCTTAAAACAGCTCGAGGATCTATGATGAATGCTGAAATATTGTCACCACCTTCATACTTGGATTAAGACGATTTTGAAATGAATTATGATTCATGTAAATGGTAATTTTATTTTCATATTCGGTTTTATAATAAAGTTTAGAATCTCTGTTTTGACATAAAGAAAGCATACATGATATTCCAGACAACAGAAGCAGACAAATTGGTAAGTTTAAGATTCTAGTTCATTCATAAGACAGCGGTTCATATTTAAAAAATGAAACAAAATACGCTTAGAACATACAAACTAAAAGATACAAAAATGATATTAAATGACTGTAAAGTTTTGAGGGTTTATCATTATTTACAGTATGCATGAAAACAGTGCTAATAAAATAAATGCAACTTTTTTAAAAGACAGCTATTTTTTTCCTATAAAAACTGCAAGATGATCATCATTGTTTAAATTAAAAATTTCATTGACGATTAAGCCATGTTGCGAACAAGATAATTTGAATTGGAGATGACTTTTATATCTGATAATGAAGTTATAATCAAACATAGACAAGGTTTGGATATAGGATGAATTATGTCCACGGAATAAGTTATCTTTTAACAATCACACATATACAAAAAATAATAATAATAGTATAGTTTTGCAGTGATTAGTATCGTTTTAAAGAAAATATAGTTTTTCCTTCATACTTTCTATTGAAAGTAATGGCTACGAAAAATGAGTTATAAACAATAGATTTGAACAGAATTTGAATTTCACTACATTAGCATCATTAAAAATAATGAAATAATTTTTTCATGAATTTATGAAGAATATTGGAGAATCACAATTTATTCAAGCCAAAAAGAAGAAATTCCTCAAACAGGAAGTACAGTATTTCCGATGGCAGTATTATTTTCCGAAAACTGTACAAACAAACAAGAGATAAGAAAGACAGTCAACTTTACCATTCACAGATTTGAAATAAAAAGCAAAACCAGGAAATATATGCAAGAGATTGGACTACGTTATGCTTAAGCTTCACCAATGAAACCAACAAAACATGAAGATCAATGGACCGTTACGAACCAAAAGAAAAACCACGATATTAATGATCGCAAAATAAAATTTTCGACAAAGTAACTTTGCCTTCAATTTTCAACACAGAAACCAAAAACTAATGTTTAAACTTCCATTGTGGAGAACACAGAAGAGCAGAAAAAATAAGAGCGCGTTTTGTGGAACTTTTCTCATCCTGATTTGCCAATTATAAAGCGGCAATTCTGGAAAAAACTTCTGAAAATCGTTAGTTCAGTTTACGATCCGTCAAAGACAAGAATCAAGCATTACTCCAGAGTTTCAACTGCTTCCGTAACCCTTTGAAGCCTTTGTGAATTTCATGCATGAGCAATTTGACTTTTGTCTTCAGACTTCTTGATGGATTTGAAAGTAGTCAACGCTTCACAGGTTTTCACACGCAAGTCTTCGTTCACCACGTAATCCAAGACAAGTCCCTCGACAAAATTCGGAACTCTTGAGAACTCAGCTACAAATGGCCAGAACTGTTCGAAGAACCAAGAATCGTTGAAAGTATTTGACTTTCAATACCTGCTTTTTATAAGTGCTTTGATTATTTAAATTCTAAAAAACGAATAGTATTTAATAATATCACTAGCATTTATAATATAATATTCCTTTTTAAGCACTTGGCTAGACATTACAAAATATTCTAATTCTGATATCAGTCAGAAAGATAAGATCTTGAAACAGATGTTAGTAAAAGTTTTTAACAGCTTTCAACATGACAGAACATGCACTTTTTATAGTTTTTATAAGCGCATGAAACAAAAAATCTATATACTAAACAAATGAAAAAGAAAGTAATAATAAAAGTAATAGACAGTACTTCTTTCGAATGCATACTATAGTTTTATCTTTTAAATAGATAAGGAATTTAATTATTTTTATGTGCGATATATAAATAGGAAAATATGATATTATACAAAAAAAAAACTAATTTAAGAAAAATTCATGTAATCAATATTAAAACAGTTTTGGGACCATTTTAAAAAAGGTATTTTAAGTATTGAAAGTATTAAGTCAAAATAATGAACTAAGATTTATTAAATTAAAGCCTTACTGGCAATTTTGCCCTCGGCTATAAGAGATGAGCACCGTAATTTAAAACAACCATCAAATGTCAAAGAAGACAGCTAACCCGGCATTCAACTCTCAAAATGTCAACATCAGCATGAAGGTATTTGATTTACTATCAGATTTTGTGTCCAATATACGAGTCGTAAAATTAAAGAGTCGAACATTCTTCGCTCTTCCTATCAAGCAACCAAATCAGACAGTCCACAAAAGATATCAACCCAGATGATTAAGAATCTTGCCTTTGCATACTGACACATGTCTTTCTAGGCGATATTTTCGAAATGAAATAAAATTTCAACGTATCAGTTTTCAGTCATTTCAATTACATTCCTTTCTGCTATTAAGCCATCATTTTCTCTTTTCTGCTATTAAGTATTCTTCTCTTCTTTCTGCTATTAAGCCATCGTTTTCTCTTTTCTGTTATTAAGTATTCTTCTCTTCTTTCTGCTATTAAATATCCATCCCAAGTATTTCTTCTCCGAGTATTCATTCTTACACTATAAAATGAATAGATTCAAGCCCAGTGAAAAACGCCAATGTTCTATTAAATTTTCTTTTTTAAATTTTTTTGTTTTATAAGCCAATTTCATAGCAAATTCTAGAGTTGATTTTATCTCAATTTTCAAACTACGCTTTTATGTGTTTGTGCTATTCTCACTTTAAGTCAACGTGAGTAAACAGTAACACAAGTTTACTGCACATAAGGAAGCAAGTTGATGTCACGCAGTGAAAGATAGAATGGAGCTGCAAAACCAGGAGCACAAGTTTAAACGCTTTAGAAGTATTTAATTATTTTCCAAGACAAGGCAAAATATTTTGCAGCATTTTTTAAATGTAAGCTGTTTACATGTTTATGGTTGTCAGGATTCTATCAAAAAATACCATATGATTTATCGTGTAATTTCTATGGTAAAAATGTCTGAATCATAAAAAAGCCTGATTTTAGCATAAAAAAATATTATAAGTTCATTCTTTTTTATTTGGGTTTAAGCTAAACTTTTTGATAATTCAATAATTAAAAACGTGACTGAAACCATTCGATTTTTTTTGTGTACATCTGTTTATCGACTTCTTTAAAAGTAAATAGGATAGTTGTTAAAGCATTTATGAGCAAAAATAAAAACGCACTGCAATTGAATCAGGGCATACAGTTGAAAAATGCCGATCAGATAATCATGACTCACTTTATTCCATATACTTCAATTCTCTCCTCTCTCCCCCCCCCATTTTCTCGTTTCTTTATATTCAGGAAATTAGCAATAACATTAAAAAAATGGTGGAAACAAATATAATTCCTAAAGACAGATACCAGAATAACTCCTGAAATGCCAATCAATTCAATGAATTTTTGATACCGTTAACAAAAGTTTTTCTATTACTTTCTATTTGTCTTTTTCCTTTTGATGTAACGTATATATATGTGTAAAAAATTATTTATCAGATACTTGGCCGAATAGAAGAAGCTTTTAAAAATTTTAAATCGATTTTTTCGATTTATTTCACCACAGGAGACATAATTTACGTAGAAAGCGGTCAGTCTACATCGCGACACAAGAGCAGAAGAGACCAAAAATTTTCCCTTCAGTGGCTTCACTATGAGATTTTGACACAGACTTCTTTGACAAGTGTCGATTTAGGCAAGGAAATTTTAGGTATCATTATAAGAATGTTGTAAGCATTAAGTATTTTTATCCCTTCGCTCAGAGCATGGGAACTTGCTGAATTTAATAGTTTAATAGAGCACGCACGCACACACGCACACACACACACACACACACACGCATATATATATATATATATATATATATATATATATATATATATATATATATATATATATACTGATTTCAATTATAATTCTGTTATATTTAAGGTTTAAATCCCTTTATTACGTTTATTAAATATAATAAAAGAAATTTCGGAGTAAAGTACTAAAAATTTTGAAATCAAAAGTTTTTATAGGTTTCTTCGACGCCAGGAGGTAAAAAAAAAAATTAAGTAACTAAGCTCATTTGAATAATTTCGTTCAGATTTCCGAAACAAACATTTTAAAATCATTATCTATCCCCGTATAATAATTTGTATAGTTTATTTTTTCTAAATATAGAAATGTAGGGTAACTGGAAAATTTTCCGAAAATAAAATCGCAAATGAAATATATTCAGAAACCCAGCTAACCCCTATCCCTTCATTTTCTTTTCATTTTCAGAAGTTACCCAAAACGAAAGGGATGGTTGTTTTTCCACTGGTATAAGAAGAATAGCAACGTATGCGAATGTCCAGTAGTCAAGCAAAAGGGAGCAGTTAAAATGGAATCACGGAATGTATTTTTCAAAGGTTTTCGTGCGTATACGAAAATAACATAAAAGGGTGGAAACACCGAAATCATGTATCACGGTCGCATAGTTTATTAAGTTACAAACTTTTTATTATTTGCATTCTTTGTCTATTATAATATCCTCTGCAGATACAAAAGTTACTGCAGCGGAAGAATAAGGTGAAGCATTTAGAGCTCATAAAAAGATTCAAAATTAACTTTCAGTTCTTTGACCGCTAAATTGAATCAACTACATTCAGCGAGAGTAAAATAATGCGCAATAATAAAAAGACTATTTCGGGATGCACTAGAATTTTTTTTTTTTTTTTTTTTTTTTTTTTTGAAAAATTAAATCAGTGCCGAGTGTATTCAACAACAACAAAAAATGGTTATTTGGTAACATCATCGAATACCTTGCCGAAAAATTTTGTGTTTGTAAACATTTTCATTAATAAGTAAAATCGAAAGATACTGGACATTTTCCAATAAATTTCTTTATTATTTTTAATCACATTTTTATAAATTTAACCCAAATTTGTAAGCTGATGAGAGAAAATATGGCACAAAAACGTTTTGAACACAAAAAATATAGTATCTTAATTCGAATAATTTAAAGCTAGTAATGTATTTCTCTCTTCCAAACTGCAGAAGTTTGATAAATATCGACAATTTTGTGAAAGATGATGCAAATATCAACTATTTGAAACCTCTTAAAATTGTTCAAAAAGTAACTAAACTACCGAATCACGAAGATTACTTAACACGGTAAGTCGTAATAACTAAATACAGAATGAAGATTTCACAATAGACTCCCTTTGCATTTATGTATTTCCATTCTTTAAGCATTAAGATTGATAAAAGAGATTTACAGCAACATATGATTTTATAACATGTACTATTAAATTCTATAACGTTCAACACTGGACACAATTTGAATGGCCTTTGCATAATGGTTTCAAGAGTATTTACTGTACTACCAAAATTAAATTAACTCCCTATGATTAACAGATAATGAGACATTAAAAGCTAAAACTCGAAATTCTGAGCAAAATCGCTGCCTATTTTCCCCATTTTCTACATAATAATTGGACAATACAAATAATGTATGTACGCAACTTCGTTATTTAGACCACAAAGAAATAAATCAAAGTACAAATCAACACATTTATAGGAAATTTTATCCATTTTTTTTAAATGCGACATCAAAAATAGAAGAATTTTTAACGATAAGTTAAAGAAAGCCAACAATCGATTTCACAACACTTATTTTTTATCTTCAATTCCTATCTCCAATCATAATGCTAATCATAATCTATCATAATGCCATACCAATGAATTTTGTGGATAGTATGATACAGTCATACCTCGCTTAACGATTTTCTTCTTATAACGGGTGACTCAGGTAACAAGCAGAACAAAATGAAAAAAAGTGTCACAGTGATGTTTCACAGACCGAGTGGCGAGGAGACATCATGACATCACATGTTGGATTGGTATACATCAGTCTGTTTTGATTGTTTTTTTAAGAGTACCTTTATACCTACATAAAGAAGTTTCAGATCGGATAGAGTTGTCGATCGTGATTCCGAAGAGTTTGAGCAAGAGCTAAAGGAGCCATTGTTGATGAGACTGTGTCTCTGGACAAGATTATAAGTTTATAGAATGGCAGCAACGACATCGATGAGCTGATGGAAGAACATAGCTACCATTACCAAAGAACTTAAGCATTCTGCATTAACTGCATTCTGCGCCACAGCAAATAGTTGTGGAAGAGATTTGGTCAGCAGAGGGGAGGGGGGGGATAACACACAATAGAGCAACAACCTTCCAATGAATTATAGAAGATTCCGATGAAAGCGTTAGAAATTATTGCATCGTATGTTGTGAAGTACAAAGAAAATAAGGCAGCAGCTTTGCGCGTTGCAAATTCATTTAACAGTTATGCTGTATCTAATTTCCATTAAATTTTGAAGCGTAGCCAAAAACAAATGTCTTTACACAACTTTCCTTTAAAATAAAATAAAAAAGCATGCATTATAAATAATAAATCACATTATTATAGATTTGTTTGAGGGTTGTTTTTTTTTTCCGGAACGGAACGCTTTGTCCTATTTTATATGAATTTCTATGGGGAAAAAAAATTGTTTTGTAAGAATCGGGAACGAAATATGCTCGTTAATGAGATTCCAATGGATATACACGAAAAAAATCTGGTACTAGGCGAATTATCTTCATATATATATAAAATTGAAAAAAAAGTAACAATACAAGTATACACTTTACTGAACCAAAGAAAATTGAGGTCCATTGATATTTTAATAGGACTCAGAAATTCTAGCAATATCCACAAATGCACTAATTATCTATATACTGCGCCTCACTTCAACATCTGAATTTTCAGCGAAATCTATGTTTCGCTTGAAAAAATAATAATATTCAATAATAATATAAAAATATTCTGTATTATTTCAAATTATCCTTATAAAAACGAAAATTGAAAAAATAGAAGCAATAGAAATATGAAGAATTTCGAAATAATATAGGAAAATAATTAGGTTCATTGATGGCGAAAAAGGCTTCTCTCTTCTAAAAGTGTCCGCAAACGCATCAGTTGTTTATGTACCGTGTTTTGCTTCGAGCAAAATGCATCTCATCTTTCCCTAATGATGTCACGGTCGAATGAACAAATGTATTACTCGAAGTTTGCACTTTTCTAATAAAGTGCAAACCAAAAAGTCCAGGTTGTGCAGTATTCTCTTCAAGTAGCTCCCAAACAATTTTGCCATTACTTTGGAAACAAAAAATAACTTAAGAAGAGTCGACTTATGTGGGCTGCGAAGCAATGGTGAAAGCTCTAGACTCAATTTACTGAACCATCGGGCAAAAGATAATCAGTCTCTTCTACTCAAGGGGAACAAGAGAGGTTGATAAATTATGCCTAGAGGGGCATAAAATACAGTTGCTTTCGCTGACATGTTTATTTTGACCGAATTATCGTGGTATTACATTTCAAGTTGAAAAGAGAAACGATACACATGGGATTATAAAAAAATGGAGTAAAAATGGGATTTTAAAAAATAAAAAATGCTGGTATAAAATAAGTCATGACATCAGAATTTCTCTGCTAATTCTTGAATTCACAAGAGAACATTTCGCATGATTCTGAAACGTTTAATGAAGTGAATCAAAAGTTTGCTGCAATTTAGAATTGCATAAAAGCTTGTATTACAAACTGAAAATTAGGAGAAATACCACGGTTTAAAAGGATTCAGGAGAAAATATGCTGAAAACATATGTTGTATCTCTTGTGAAATTCGGCATATGCAGGATACCAACTATCGAAAAACTGGACATCGTTCATTTCGTCCAAAATGAAACATCTAAAAAATTGATAAGAAATATTCCATTACTACATCAATTATTTCCTTTATCTAGACGAGACGAAAATTGTAAGCCGATTTCTAACTAATACAACAACAAATTAATACAACTAAATTCAACTTCATTATTAATATAGAAAATTATAAAAGTTACCATGAAGTTTTTTTCCCTAGGAAAAGAACAAAATTATAAGAATCAGTTGGAATTAAAAGTACAAACTTGTACTTATCAGTTAGAATTAAAAGTACAAACTTGTACTTATCAGTTAGAATTAAAAGTACAAACTTGTACTTATCAGTTAGAATTATTATAGTACAAACCTCTACTTATCAGTTAGAATTATAGTACAAACGTACTTATCAGTTAGAATTGTAGTACAAACGTACACTTAGCAGTTAGAATTATAGTACAAATTTGTATTTGTCAGTTAGAATTATAGTAAAAATATGTACTTATCATTTAGAATTATATCATAACCACCAATAAAATGCTAAAATAGTTTTTAATTAAGTTATAAAGTATATTTTCAAAAGCATTGCAAAAAAAGACGTGATTTAAAACTTGTATTCTGTTCAAAAAAGGTACTTGACCGTATTCCATATATTCAAGACTTCCAGTTTTCAATAGCAAATTTAATCACAGCAAAAAATAGAACTGCAATAAAACCCATCATTCATATATAATTGAACATTTTTATATTTCTAACAAATATTTATAAATTATTCACTTTAAAAAAAATGAAAACCTTCTAGAGAAAAATTCTTTAAAATTTACAGAAATCAAGAACTACTCTCCAAGAATGACCAAACTTAGGCTAATAGATTTGGAAAAATTACAGTTAAAATGTGATTAAATCATTTTTCTTTCTAGTTTCGACAGTGAATTAGAAGAATTCACCTTCATGCAATGCAAAATTTTTTCTGTACTATTTTTTGTGATACTGAAACAGCAGATTAATACTTAACATCAGTTTCATATGCAAACAGTAACTAAGTACGACACATACGAAAGATAAATTTGAACTTGATTTTAGCGCTGGAACATTCGCTGTAGATATTACGAACGTTTCAGTGAAAGGCAGCTGAAACAATAGGATTTTGTCCTTGAAGAACAAATCGATTGGAAAGAATAGTTATAAATATAGAATGACAACAGTCAAGAAAGACTGCATCCATTTAAGGAATATGATTGCTACTCCTCTGAGTACCGTTATTATTCAGGAATAATCCGAGAATAATCCAGAAAGGTAAATCGATCACTTTGAATTTCAATCCATAAAATACCTCCACCAGAAACACAAATGATTAAATTTCTTAAGCTTAAACTAACCAGAAATTAAAAAGGAAAAAAATCGTACTTCTTTTTCAAAACAGTAAAAACGAACAGTTGCTTATCTTTATATTACGATTATTTCTTTTAGATCAAAATTAATTATTTTCGACGCAAATTTAATTTCATTCTTAATTTTATTTGTGTCAATGATGAAATTCTTTAAGAAGTATCGATGAAGAAAATAAATTAAATTGAATTTTACGAAATCTGAATGAAGATATATTTAGAACAAGGTTTCGCATTCACCAAGTCATACACGATTTAGTATTTAGTTCAAATTCCGAGGATACGTCCAAAAGAAAGAAGATAATTCTATAAAAAATTTGAGCTTGAATAATTCATCTTTAAATATTTCTCTTTAGTCTTCATTAAGGGCGGCTGATTTTGAAACAAAAAAAATTAACATCTGTCTCAAATCCCATTAAGCTTTTGTACCAAATTCGAAGCATAGAGTAAAAATAGCAATTCCTTTTCAAGAGTAAGCAGTATTTAATACCAAATGGAGTCGAGATTCGTTTTTTTAGAAATCGATATGAGAATTCAAGCATGAAGGAGGGGAGTAAAGCCGTCAACCCCTCGGGCGTCGAGATGATAATTCAAAGGAAACCATTTTTCACAGAAACTTTTTAGATAGCCCTTTAAACTAGAGACACGCTCATGATGTGATTTTTCGGTTCTTTCCCCTCCTTTTTTTTATCATACTTTTTTTCTTTCTTTCTCAGAGTGGGAGACTTCGCTTTTCCATTAGTCTCTTTTCTGACGAGCATCATGGACTAAATAGCGAAAATGATCGATGGACAGATTAATTAATTTCAATAATGCAGCAAACGATGGAGCAATTTCATTTATCAGGAGAGGTATCATTTGGGTGGAATGAAGAATCTGGATAGCACAATTTCATGTAGAAGCAAAATTATGTAGCATAATTATTTTTGTGAATGTATTGACTAAATCATTCAGAAAATAAAACAAGTTTGTTTTTCTCATTTTCGCTATTGGAATTTATGCGATCTATAGCAAATAGAAAAAGAAACATTCCGGGATTTGTCTTCTTTTACAATATTAATTTTTAAAAAAGTTTCAATATATTTATTGCTTTCAATTTAACATATAAAACTTCTGTCATTTACAAAATAACTCTAAATACAAAAGCTTTTTTTTTACAAAGAGTGATGTAAGCTTCAAAATGTTTGTGTTTAATTAATTTTGTTTTATTTAAAGTTATTTCAAAGCCAAATTAAATCCACCACCACTCTGTATAAGAAAGCGAAAAAAATTATCTATCTTTGACGAAAAATAAAAATACAATACAATATTTAAGCAGTTAATTTGTTTTAATCAGGCATATATAATTATTATTTTCATGAATAAAAATCCTAATACAACAACAATCGCTAGATATTCTGGTTCTAAACTACTTAATTAAATATAATTCGCAACATAATATTTCTAACAACAAATAAAAGCTTTAAAAACTTTTTGAAATTGTTTCATATAAAAGAAAAAAGTCTTACACTGTCTACAAACTTACACATAAAAAAGTCTTATATTGTCGACAAAAAGTCTCATATTGTCAAACATTTCGAGATTTGTCTACTTTTACAATATTAATTTTTACATAAGTTCCACTATACTTATTGCTATCAATTTAACACATAAAACTTTTGTCATTTATAAAATAATGCTAAATGCAAAAGCTCTTTTTTGAGAAAGAGGGCTGTAAGCTTCAGTATGTTTGTGTTTAATTAAAAATATTTTTTGTTTAAAGTATTTCAAAGTCGAATTAAATCGACCACCACCCTGTGTAAGAATGTGAAAAAATTGTCTATCTTTGGAGAAAAATAAAAATAAAATACACATTTAAACAGCTAATTTTGAAATCAGGCATAAATAATCATTATTTCCATGAATAAAAATCCTGATACAACAACAATCGCAAGATATTCTGGAAACTACGCTCTATATAAACTTAGTTAAATATAATTACCAATTCTCAACATAATATTTCTAAAAACAAATTAAAGCTTTAAAAACTTTAATATTGTTTCTGATAAAAGAAAAAAGTATTATACTATCTACCGCGATACTTTTAAAATTCAAAAAAATGCTTGATATGTCTACATGAAAGAACAGAAGATGGCATCTAATAATTTGAAATTTTCCCGAGTTTAATTTAAAGTACAAGATTCAGAATAGTCATTTCAATAATTTTAATAGTTTAATGATCATTTAAAATCATTTTGAATTTTCGTTAAACTAAAATAAATTTTTAATAATTACTAAACATCCTAAAACACAAATTCGTAATTGTTTTAAAATATCAATAATTATTTAAAATATACATTTATTTTAAATCTTTCCAAGATATTTCAATAATATTTGTATTGATCAAAAAAAAAAAAAAAAAAAAAAGAAAGAAATACACCGTGCGAAATCTTTTCCAAGGGGAGATTTCCGAGGGGAAATTTTTTCCAAGTCTGGCAAAATGAAAGGAAAATAAACTTCTTTCTTTATCATTTCTAAGAAATCTTACAACAGTCAAATCACTGTAGGTTAAATGAATTCATTTTATGCTTGACAGAACATCACACCTCACGAGAGAAGGAAAGGGAAGAAGAGGCAATGCTCGTCTTCAAATGTTTATGAAAGCAATGAGTTTCTTAAACCACATCTAATTGAAACTCGGGAATGTGGGGGAAAAGAATCAGGAAATCGATGGCAGCAAACTCATTTCTGAACATTAATTTCGCTCACTTCACACATTGAAAAAGTCCCAGGGCTGGAGTGCAATGGCACTTCAGCTGCTTCGTTAAGCCTCATTAAGCAGTCTCGCACGTGGAAACTTTTAGCCACAGAAGAAATCAGTTTCCTGCCAGAAATGACACATCGATGGGTGTTCAATCAACACGTTGAACAGCAGAGGCAGTTTTACATCCGCAAGCACTAAATTGGGAAAGAGAATCAAGCTAGAGTGATGATCTTAATCATATCTAAAAAGAATACGATCAACACCTAAGATTATTTTCCTTCTTTTGCAATCTAGTAGGAAATGTATAAAATGATAGATAAAACATGGAAAAGAAATAACATTTTAGAATTTCTTTTAGAAGGAATCAGTTTGTATTTAAAAGAAAAAGAACACATAAATGAGTGTTGAATTAACGCACTGATGAAGGTTTTAAATCAAAAATAACAACAACAAAAAATCTAGGGATTAACTTTCTTTAAAAGAATATAATTAACACGTTAAAATTCTTTCCCTTAAATTTAAACAAATAAAATAAGAAAGAGATTAACTACTTTCGAAATAAAAGAGAAATTAATTTCCAGGCAGATGTTATACATTGATGTAATATGTATGTTCAATAAAAATAAAATGCAATCAATCACCTTTTTAAAAAACAAAATCATGAGATGAAATTCTTTTCTCAAGAATTTTATCAAGAATATATAAAGAAAAAGTTGACAGAAAAAGTAAATAAAATGATTACAAAAAAATAGATATGTGTCTGAAGTTGCATTTAAACAGATTTTAATAATGATTTGAACCACTGTATATCATAATTTTACCATGCTTCTTTAACTTTTTTTTTATTACCTATTAACTTTTTTTCATTGATAAATGAAGTATTTCTATTTAATTTATAATACGAATAATATTTTCGTAAAAAAATGGGTGTCTTGTATGTATATGAAAATTTGTAATTCCAAATGCGATGCATAGAAACCTTGTTTTAATCTATAATGTTTGAAAACCCGATTTATAGAAATAGGAGTCCTGTTGAAAATGTGTAGAAATAATTTTTCAGTTAAAAGTACAAACAATTGTTCTTAGCAGTCTAGATTTACTATAGTATAAATTCTTTTAATGTTTTATAGAGATAGGTTGTTCATTTATAAAAACACAAACTACAATCGATCTTTCTTCTATTGTATTATCATTAAAAATAATTATCATAATAAAAAAAATAGGAAATTTTGTGACGAGGATCTTCCATGTGTACAATTTCTCCAATTTCAAACCACAAAATATAAACCCGAATAATTTTGCGGTTAAATAAATTCATGTTTGTTAAAGTTCTGGCAAATTGTGTTCTTATAAAATAAATGATAAACC
Organism: Argiope bruennichi; assembly: GCF_947563725.1. NCBI lineage: Eukaryota > Metazoa > Arthropoda > Arachnida > Araneae > Araneidae > Argiope > Argiope bruennichi. Next base: position 108,564,374 of record NC_079162.1, read on the forward strand.
TTTGTCAATTAGAAAATGGAAAAAGCTTTTGGTTCTGGTTATTCCATCACAATTATTTATTCAACCAGAAAATCAAATTCAATTTAATAATAAAAGCAATCATAGTTAACTTTTTTTGATATTGGGTTAATGCTTCAGTAAGGATTGAAAGTAAATTGAATTTATTTAAAAGTAAGTAAAAAAATGTATAAATAATAATAAGATAAAAGGAAAACCACGAAAAAGTAATCACAGCAAAATAAAAGTAAAATCATTTCTATTAACATAATATTTATTATTATTTAGCGAGAGTATGCAAACCATTCTGCAAATTCCAGCAAGAGAAATGACTGAAAAATTGATTGATGAGTTAAGATCCTAATACTGAATTTAAAGGGTTCACTGGATTTTAGAAGTTCATGAGAATTAAATCCCGATCCCGGATATGCCGTCATGATCATTGTTTTCGCAGGAACAACGACTTACGGGGCATTGAGAATTAAACTGCATCTTTCAATAATACACCAATAGTTATTTTAAAATGAAAGTAAGAGAATAAAATGAAACTCCTCATAAAAAAATAGTTTTTGAGAAAATGCACGGACGAGTGCATCAAATGTTTTAAAATATATTTTAATTTTTTTTAATACTGATTATTAAATATATAAAAATATATAGTGTTTTAAGTATATTACGACAGAACAGATCGAGAAGTAAATGATAATTAAATTTTCAATTCTATTTGGATATAGCAACACGATTATTGTTTCCGTGGAGGCTAAGACACGACTTATACAGCAACAAAATTTCGACAGCGTCTTTCAAAATATGCAAGAAAAATAAATAAATTAAATTAAATTAAAAAATCCCCCCCCCTTTTTTTGAAAATATTTAAGAGTCGGTTACATCAATTTTCTAAATATATATACTACAGATCAGAATAAAATTGATCGCCTATAGAAAAAATTACACGATGATTGACCTTCCAACAGTTGCTTGAATATGAAAGTAAAGAGAGTAAAATGAAACTCCTCATAAAAAATATATTTTTGTGAAAGAAAATGCACGGACGAGTGCATCAAATTTTTTAAGCATATATAAATATTTTAATTTTGTTTTTTTAATAATGATTATTAAATATATATAAAGATATATAATATTTTAAGTATATATATTTTTATATAAAGATAAAACTGATTGAGAAGTTAATGAGAATGAAATTCTCAATTCTATTTGGATATAGTATCACGATTATTGTTTCCGCGGAGACGAAGACACGACTTATATAGAAACAAAAGCTTGGCAGTATCTTTCAAAAATTAACAAATAGTTGGTGTAATATCTAAATCAAATATAATTCTAATAAAAAAAACGCTTTTCTTTTGGTAGAAGGTTAAGTTCTACGATAAAGTTTCGTTAAAACAACAGAAGACTGACTATACTTAAGCAGAGAAAAAAAAATCCCCCAAAAAATTTAAGAGTACGATTGCATCAATTTTCTAAGTATATATACTACAGATTCCGAACAGAATTGATCGTCTACAAAAAAAAAATTACACGATAACTGACCTTCCAACAGTTGCTTGAAGATGATTGAAGAACCGCTATATCAAGTAGCTGGGGACGAATGTAAAAAATAAATTCGACATATATATTTTAGAAAAAGCTGAAGAAAAAAAAATTCGTGTGCACGTTCTTACACTTTTGAAAGTGCTCTTGTCTAGTTAAATATCTAATAACAATGCTTGATAACATCAATCAACACACGTTTTCAGATGGTATGGAGGGTGTGTCTCGATCCAGCTGACAGAGGGGGAGAGAAAATCTTGGGCGTGGGTGACTTAGATACCTACTACTTATTTTTTTTTTTTTTTTTTTTTTACTGCTATGCTGAGTACTCACATTCTTACATTCTTTTTAGAGCCGCCAACTATTTATGATTAAGTACAAGATAAATCAGTTTCAAAGAAAAATCCTGCTTAATAGTCCCACAAACCACTGCTTTACCATAGCTAATTAAGAAATTGCTATGATTAAGGTTTCAGCGATGTGACATATTAAGTTGTTTCAAATTGTGATCTTAATCAAAAAAACAACGTTTTTCTTTAGGTGGAAGGTTAAGTTCTACGATAAAGCTTCGTTAAAACGATAAAAGAAAAAGAAAAAAACTCAACGCACCTCAAAATATTTTGTGGAAATTGGTTTCTGAACATGAGCATATTCATTAGAACACGAAACAGAAAATATTAAATTTTATCATTTAATATACACAGAAATTAAAACTCTCTAAAATATAGATGGTTGTGATATCATTATACAACGTACAAGACATTTAAAACGGAATAATATTGAGATGGAGAAAAATGCTCAACATATTCCCTTTTCGATTCTTCGAAGTTAGAGAACAAAATTTATCATCTAATGCTCATAAATTTGATGAATAACTGTGTAATTCCTTTTAATTCATTATTCAGTAAAGTTTCATTTTCTATTTTAATTTAAGATTGTGACAACAATTTTCGATTTCAATTGAACCGTGAATGAAAAAGGTTAATATACTCCATTTTAAATTTTAAAATACTCAACAGCATCATTTATCAAGATGATCTAATTTCGGATAAAGATGTAGCGATGATTTAAAATGTTTGAATAAAAACAGTGTATAAAAAGATACCATTTCCTTAATTATGCAATGTAGGTCTATAAATATAAGTAGCAAGAATCTTTAAAGATTTATCAAACCGTTCAACCTTTACGAGGTGTCAGTTATTTTGTAACAAAATAACGAGGAATTCATTAATTAAGGAAAATGACTTTCTTCCGTGTCTACGACCAAACAAACTTTTTAAAATGAATGAACACACAAATGAGTGAAAAAAAAAGTCCGTCTACATTGTAATTCGGTTAATTTCATTTAAACAATCATCATGTAAGATTGTCTTAATTTCAGTCTCCAGAACCTTATGAATATTTTAAAATGATGATTTAAACGAATCATTAACAACTAAAAATAGATCGATTTTTAAATATGCTCTGAAGTGAAATGCGTATAATATCCAACCATTTAAGTATTATATCCAGCCAAAAATACATTATGGATGTTTTGATTCAACGCGCGCCAATAATAAAATAAAATGTCTTCCTTTCTCTAGAAATGTTGTTTTATTTGAAATATCGTTTAGTTTGAAATTGCATCCTTTTTTCACAAATTACAAGTAAGCAAGTTTCTTTTACCATATGCATTTCTTTAGTAAAAAGAAAATAATAGATATTCCTTCTTACATAAGCATAAGGTTTTTAAGTGTATAAACTTTAAAATGAATGAATTTAACGTCTTTAATGACACTGATACATTAGAGGATATTTCCTCTTTCTTCAACTTAAAACCCTTCTGAGTGAAAAAAAAAATATGTTAAGGACAAAACTTTGATTGATGAAGTCGGTTTTATCCTGGCTCAGTGAATTATCACCAATTTAAAAAAATAAAACAGAATCATACGAAAAAATTAAATTAATTTATTTTAACATAAGAAAAATTTGTCTCTGGAGAATGTTACAATATCGTTTTCGTCTTATCTAAATAAATTGAAAATTCAAACTGAAGTAACAAAACAAAAGTAAGTCGAAAACTTACTCACACGCATTTATACATAACGATGTCAAAACAAATATCCTTATTTTAGTATAATGAAGTCTATTTATTAAAATGAAATATAGTACATATTGTATAAATTAAAATATCAAAAATTAGTTAAATAACCCATTCATATATTAAAATATTTTTGCCCCTTATACTCAAATTATCTATTAGTGTAATCCTGTATCAATTATACCCCCCCCCAATTCACTAACTGAAGTATACGAGATCTTTTTGCTTGCAAACGGGTAAAAAAATGCAAAAGGAGAGAAAAATTTATTTTAGATTCTGCAAACGTGATGGGGAATGTAAACAGATAAAAGAGTATAAAATCGATTTAGAAATGTTACTAAATATAGACTAAAACGTCGAACCAAGTGAGAGGAAAGAGAAGAAAATGGAAAGTTACACTTACGTCGAGCCTTTTTCGAAAGATGGAGACTTCATTATCTTTTCACATCAGCTATGTCATGATGAATTTTCTCTGCTCAGATAGTTTTCATTTGTCATATAACGCATCCCCCCCCCTTCTCTCTCTTGCAGCTGCTAGTTGTAACCGAATCATGTTATTGTCAATCTTTTTCCATATGTCAACGGAACAGAATTGCTTTTAGGTTTGTTTCAACTAATTTTAAGAATTGAAATATTCTTTCTTTCTTCACGAGATTAAAACTGGAAAATTTATCACAAATGGCACGATGCTTTTTAAAAAGTCTGTTTTTAGAAGCAAAATCAAATTAGTAACAAAGAATACTTGATTAAAAATAATCAAATATCATTCTGATTAATAAAATGTAGTTTACGAACTTTCAACTTTTTGTGTAATAAATAAATACTCATATTTACATATCCCAAAGTTAAGATTAATTAAATATAAATAAATGTTTGAATTCTGTTTCTTTTAGCTTTTCTCTTAGCTTTTAAAAGAAAATTGAATAGAAATAAATCGTCACTTTTTTTATGTTCATATATAATCATTTTCTACGCAAGTACCTATTATTCTGCCAAGGTGCAAATAATTAATTTCATTTTAACAAAAAAGATATCCATTTTTATCATGTCATTTCATACACGATGCTTTCTCTCAGCTTTTGCAAAAATCAGAGCAATCGCGACATTTTTATTTATTACACGCGAACATTTGGGGTATCTTTTTACTCTAGGCAAACTTAAAAGAAAAAAAAAAGAAACAAACAAAGACAAAAATGTAACAGAAGTTCATCTGATTAAATAGGAAACGAAATAAACTACAGTAACACAAGGCTAAATAAACAGATTAAAAAATAAAGGCTTAGTTAAATATTATGATAGTTTTACTCATTAAGGCATTAGTTGGTAAAAATTATTTTCATAAAAAAGAAACCAGCATTAACAAAAGATATTCGATTTTTTTTTTCAACGATGTTTTAATACAGCTTTTGCACAAACATAAAACGGACCATTTTTCATTACCACATCTTAATATAATTTCAGTATCACGTTAAACCTGGCCTTGGATTTCTCCATAAAAATGTTTGAAATGTGAGCAGCTGAATTAATATATTCAAAAGATTCTTATCCTTGTCTTCAGAGAGACAGAAAAATTCTTGGAAGATAACCATCACGGAGAACAAAATGCCGTTCAAATAATCTTGGATGAATTATGTGACTGTTGCAGTGACGTCAACTCTCCTGAAACTAGAAGCTTAATGATACAATGAGTACAATGTTGACTTATGTGATGAGACAGGCAAAGAGGCTTCTGCCAGCATTCACATAACCATGAAAATGCAACTCCGATCATTAGTCAAACTTTAACTAATGATTAATAAGTCTTGCTATTAATTATTTCCGATGTTTTGTAAGTGCAATCAACAACCGTGCATTGTTTTATAAATGTAATCTGCAATTTTAATATGTATATCAAAGAATAGTCTGTACGGTTTCATTAAAGCTTTGCTTTCGAACCTAATTCCAATTATATCATTTATAACATAATTCTAAAAATTCTATCAACTATTTTTAAGACTGTTTATGATATATGAAGAATAAATCTTCTTATTATATAAGTAAGGAAGCAGAAAATCCGCATCGAAATAAGAAAAAATATATAATTTTTAAATTAAACTCCTTGCACTCCTATGCTTAGTCTGCCACTGTGCAAAGGGCATCGTTTTCGCATTCTTGTTGGATAATGATTATTATAAAAGTCGTATAATAGTAAAACTATTTCTGAGATTTCTAAGCATTAAATGTAATCCTTATACTCACATATTTATAATAATGTATCTCATTACTTTTCGGAGCGTAAAGATTTAAAACTAAAAGGGTCTTCGGAAATTGTACCAAATCCACACTTTGTCAAAAATAACTGGAACACTGGGAAGTTAACGCATTAGAAAAAGAACTTTAAATAATTATATCTTGATAAATGGTTTAAAACCATATGTCGAAAAGTCATTTAGTGTTAATCAGTTTAATGAAAATAGTAAATTTAAAAACTAGAATCGTAAGGATTCGTGGAGCTTTAAGCGTTCTTCAAATTCAGTTACTATTAAATGTGAAGCCCGTAATTTTATTATATAAAGACAATAACGACAAAAAAATTTATTCAAAATTAAATAGAACGATGATTTATATGTATTGATTCAATTTTGAACATTTAACAAAAAGGCATCAACTCTTTTACGAACATAGAGAATGGCTTATGGAAAATTAAGTGATTTGATTCTTTCATATGAAAAGCAATTTTACGGGGAAAAAATAAGAAATAAAATGTGATTGATTTCTAAAAAATATTTGTTTTCCATTATAAATTATTTATAAAGACACTTCGAATAATTTAATCAGACTACGCTTCCCAATAGGAGAGAGGGGGAACTTTTTAACTAATTAATATAAAAATTGTAGGTCGGCAGTTTTTGCAACTGATTATTAAAACACATCGAAGCTTATTTTCGAGACCTTTCGTTAGAAACAAACAAAAAACGCTAAAAAAAATTCATCCTTTAATAGAGAAGAGCATAAAACAGATAATATATATTTTAGATATTGAACACAGAATTTATTCGGCCTACAGAGGAAATAAATTACAGTTTTCAAACAATACTTTCAAAAACATTACTGAAATTTTTAAAAAAAATCTCAAAGTATTTGTCTAGTTAACAACAAAAATAAATCTGGAAGAACAATATTTTGCAGTTGGATTAAAAAAATGAACTCGCATCCTATCTTCAAAAACGTATTAAAACAAATTTTCACCTAGAGAAATTCTTTTATTTAAAATTTTTTCCGTCTGCCATAAGTTCGTAACTGTGACCGTAGGAACCCGTTTATTTCAGCTGTTTTATTTTTCAGCCGGCATCAGTGACCTCTTCTAACTGTTGCTGTTTTTCTTCCTTTTTGCCCGAACTACCTACCTTCTTTCGTTTTATTGCCGTCGTAAGCAGCTGCTTCTGTAATATCTTCCTTTTTAAAACAAACTGGAAGTTAAGTAACGCACGCGGCGAGTGAAGGAATTAGTTAACTATTCCAATAGGAAATAATTTTTTATTCCAGCTGTGAACGTTAAACACTCCAAACAAGTTATTAAAATATCTCGACTCTCTCAGTTTGTAGCAACTTTTCCGTGTCGTAAACTTGGATTTTAAATTAGATTTATTTTGTTTTTACGCGATCTTATGAGCTGCTTCTAGGATAGAGACTATTGATTTCCGCAGCGCGTACTCCACAGTAATTTAGCAGGCGATTCGCGGAAAAAAATTAAGAACATATGACACCAAATGCCATACTCATTAATTCATATTTTCGGTTCTTTAGCTACTGCACAGAAAAGAAATATGTATTTAACAGAGCTATTAGAAAATTAGAACATGAGTTATTGCATCTTTTTGCTTCAATTAAACAGTGTACGCTGCGGAAATCATTAGTCTTGTATTTTGATTTTTTCTCGCATTCTCTCCCTCTCTCTGTTAAAACAATAATATGACTCCATATGTGACATTAAATAAATTAATTATTGTATATATATGTATAATATGACACTAAATATAATATACATAATGTAACACTAAATATATTCGGTATAAAATATAAATAGTTAAGGTTAAATTAAAATATTGTTAATAAATTTAAAAGAAAATTCAACGATGAACCATATATTCATGATTTATATATTAACGGATGGATTATTAATAACTTAACCTTTTTACTAACATAAAATAATTATTTTATAAATTATTACCATTTCATGGGGTAAAATTTCAAAATTATGTTCAGACTATAGATTGTAGGTAGTTCAAACACAAGCTTCAAGTATTGTCTAAATATAACATTTAGAAAGTATGATAAATAATGTTTTAATGTTAATGTTTAATAATAATTAATAATGCTTAATAAATAATGTTAATGTTTGGTGTTTTTAAATGTTTTAATGTACACTCCATAAACCGTATCAAGCAATATCTAATTACTACATTTTATCTATCTCAAATAATCTTTATTAATTAAATACACTACATTACACATTTTTCTTTGAGTTGACCAAAATGTTTCTATTGATTATTTAAAGGGGTACATTAAAGTACATCGTACAAAAATCAGTTCTTTTATACACAACTGAATGCTTTTTTTAGAACATACGTTAAGAGTTACATTTCTAAAATGTATTAAAGAGAGATTTGCAGAATGTAATTTAATGCAATTTAAAATTAGTACACAGGAATTTATAGTTTAAATAGAGTCGATTACAGAAATCACGCATAAGTTTTGAAATTATATGAAACATAGCAATAGTTGTACTAAAGATGGAATTCTGGTGGTTTAAGTTATGTATTGGTATTGTGTTAGAATATTTCTCGTTTTCTTAAATCAATAAACAGTAGAAAATAAAAATGCGGATTACGTTACTTAGAAGTTGCAATCGATGGAACAAACTTCTGGGAATCTACACTTGTAACTTATCCGATGGCTTCAAAAAAAAAAAAATCTTTCCATTCATAGTACCAGACAGATTACCTATCATAAATAGAGCGTGTACTATACGTGCTTGAGCCAAAAACTTCCAATGAAACGAGCTTATGCAGGGAATTAAGATATTATTGGAAACAGTTATGCATTGCATCAGATGAAGGATTAATCTTCCGTGGAAAACTTAATTCTACTACAGATTCAAGAGACTTTTCTGTGAATTGATAAAAACTTCAAAAAGGTGAGCAATGCTATGAGTTAGCGGGTCAACACTCCACTCTGACTTCCCACTGATTCATTTGTTTATGGTATGGAAGTTTTCGATAAAAGATAAGAAAAGAATTTTTAGCTGGCTTAAAAAAAAATCTGACGTGACTACGTTAACGATATTAAACTGTTATGTTGGAAAAAATAACAGCCTTTTTTTATAGTTTGTGTATTTTTTGAGTTTATGTTTTATTTGCAATTTTAATATACAGGCATTAAATCCTTGATTTTATAAAATCCTCATTTAACGTTAAAACTATTTTCTTCGGTGTGTGGTATCATTTTGTACTGGTTGTATACATACCTAAATAAATAGGTTTTAGAACACCGCTGAACAGCTGAAATATTTATCACTTTAAGAATATTTACAATTTAAATTAAAGAAATAAAATTTATTTTTAAAATTCTAAAAGAAAAATATCTTTCTAGGAGACTTTTTTGTTTGCGTTTCATAAACTTAATTATTAAAAACACTTTTTTCATAACCATAATTTAGACTTGCTTCAAATTAGAAATTAAAATAAAAAGATACAAAAAAGCATTTTTAAGACTTTTTTCCCTATAATTTTGGATTTCATTATGATGCACAAATAATTTAGGATCCATTTTTCCAACACAATGTAAAAAACAAATGGTTTTATGAAATACTAATAAAATTTTAAATTTAATTAAAAATTATATGAATTAATCGAGGGAAAAAGCAGGGATATTATTGGTATTTTAACTACGTAATCCCCTCGAGGGAAAAAAACATAATTTTCATTCATTCATGAAATGTTGTATGCAAAAATATTAATTATGCCACCATGCTAAACGATTTCGCTTAAACTCTAAAAACTGGTTAAAAGGTTTTTCGAAGAATTATAATCCAAAGCATCAAGTTAAATGATATATTTGAGTAATAGGACAATTAGATTTTTTCTCGCCATTAAAAGAAATCTTAAATAAATGGTTATTTGGCTTTCACTACCAATGATTCTTGAGATTATTTTTTCCCTTACAAAGGGGGACAAAGGGAAGGAGGGATGGAAAAGAGAGGGCTCCAGAAATCCCAGGCACACGGCTTCATCACTGCTCTTCAGAAAGCATGCGCAAATCGATAGACGACCCCCAAGCTTCCGCTTAAAGAAGGCCTTTCAGGCAGCCATCATATAAATATACAAGATCAAAAAGTCCCATCGCTTTTCCACTGGGACCTTGCCGCCACATAAGGGGAAGTTTGTATAAAAATACCCATAATAAATATCTGCAATCACTTACGAGGACAAATGCAACAACCGTACCTCCTCCATAGTTGTTGAGATTTTTTTAATTGTTAGAATTAATCATATTTTAAATATCATACAATTAATCTATGCCATTAACTCAATTGTAAGAATGACAAAGAGACACTGAGTTTTTAAATATAGAAATAATGAAATACATTAACAAAATGAATTCTATCATATAATGAAAATAATTATGCACAACGTATTAAAATGGAAACTATCAGTTTACGAAAATGTATTAACAATAATTTGGAAATTACGTTTATTAATGAATAGTTACCATCACAATTAACAGAGATCAAAACAAATTTTATAAGAAAGAATATATTAAATTATTACTATTATTTTGTATCTCGTTAAGAAAAAAAAATATTAATGTTTCAGTTCTTTCAAGATAGAAGTTCTTTTAGATTAATTTTTCAGTTATTCTATCATAGTGCTTTTAATAAAAATAAAAATTAATTATTTTATACTTATGTTTACTTAGCAGTTTTTCTATAAATAGACAGGAAATAACAGAGATCAATAAAAAAATTATAAAACTTAATATAAATGAAAAAAAAAAACCAACACAGCAAATATTTAATAAATCTTTATATTTTGGTGAAACATTACGCTCAACACGTCAGAATATCAATTTTAATATAAGTTATAACAATATCTTTTTAAATTATACGATATAAAAGTTGATCATTTGTTTCGTAGACATTATTAGGAAACAACATTTTCTCTGTTAATAACCCACATTTTTCGGAAAATATTACAGAATTAGATTCCAAATTACGATAAATTGCTTGGTTAAATTACAAAAAAAAAAAAAAATGGTGCATTCGAGCTCAAATAATTTATTTCATTCACTATCATTTAAGAACATGAAATGCGTACGTAAAATCAAGGGGCTGAAATCGCATCAATTTGGTATAATTTATACACCTAATTGAATCAAATGTCAGAAAGATGAGTAATTTCATTTTTAATTAATAAGTCATTTAGATTTAAAAAAAACACATAAAACTATTTTAACAAAAAAAAAAATGTTTAACAAAACTAAGGTTTTTTTTCCTTATTTAAGCGAAATTTCAGATTATTTTATTAATTAATAATCATTAAATAAAACAAATTACAAATAAAAAATAATGCTTCTTTATGAGAAGACGAAGTCGAAATCTATTAAAATAAAAAAGAAGCGAACCCTCTCTCTCTTTCCTGCAAATACCGAGCCACATGCTCTTTCACCGTTAAGTTCAACATAAACAAAACACAATCAAAATCCCTCTAGTAAAAGGTCAGACCAAGTCGAATTTTTTCTTACCTGACCTCTTGCTACATGTTTGATAGCAATGCTGGATAATATTCAGGGCAGAAAATATATCGACGATTCACCGTTTCAGCATCACGATGATAGAAATCCGAATTCACTGTGCACTACTTCACTGCTGATTTTGCTCTAACGTAAAATTCAGTTCAAGCGTACATAAACGGTTATACACTTTTGACAAGCAAGAGCGCGCGGCTGCATACACTTCGGCCGGTCCCTATGTTTTGGCTGTTTCGCCCGAACCATATGCTGCTGCCGTCCCATCAGAAAGATTGGCGCGCAATTGGCGAGCGCCGGGTTGCTAGATAAAATGTTTTATGCATGATATATTCGCCAAAAATTCGTTCGACAATTTTTTGTAAAGGGCTAAGTTGACAACTGAACAGCGGGGTTTTCTTCATTTTAAAACCATATTTTACTTTATTAGAATTTGATTTTTATCATGTAGACTGAATATAAAGATGTAAATAAAAATTAAAATCGAAATAAAAAAAAAGGGGAAGTAATCTAGGGATAACAATAAGAGAACGAATTCATAATCATTTACACTTTTGTAAACCAAAAATGTTTATAAATATACAACTTTCAACGCTAAAAGTCATTCTTAATTTGATTTAATATTAATTATGGGTTGTTTTAATATTTAATTAAGAAAATGAATTTAGCTTATCTTCGCTTTGTATCACCATGTTGTATTCCAAAACCAACACATAGCAAAACATGGTATAATAGCTAGAAACACAAGCGATATATGGTTTTTTTGATAACATGCAACAGTTTGATACCAGATGTTCATTTTGCATTAATAAAATATCTTGGCAAAATCGAAGTACGACAATTTAATATAATAGTAACGTTATATAAAACACTAAGAAAAGGCTCTCTTTTACTGTGTAGTTTAACTAGTCTTAAACAGTAAAGTAGCTTTTTACTGCACTAGCAAATAAAAAATTTCTATAAAACATTTTGCTTCAAATAATTTAATGGAGATTCATTATTTGTGAAATAATGAAGATTCATTATTTGTGAAATAATGAAGATTCATTATTTGTGAAATAATGAAGATTCAATATTTCATAAATAATGAATCATTACTTATAAAAATACAGGATTTATTATTTATAAAAATTGACTGACTAACTTTATAACTAACTAATATAGTATACCGCCTAACTTTATAATTTAGAATTATATATATTTTTTAATTTTCATTTACAGAGAGTAAATCGATACCAGTGTGTATGAAATATTTAAAAAAGATAGTAATAATATTAATTTTTAATTTATCTATAATTAAAAATAATTAATTATAAACTCTAACCATTTATAAATACTTCTTAATTCAGGTCGATATTAAATTGTTAAAATAATGATCTTTAAAAAAAGAAATAAATATAAGATACACAATTTTGAACCATTACACAATGTAGAATTAAGATTTATTATTTTTCTTTTCGCCGGCGTCTTTCCCGTGATCTGGGCATCCTGGGTTCGGCATCGAATTCAGGTTCATTTGTTCTATCTGTGAGATGTGTGAATGCGCCCCTTGTAAAAAAAGGGGGTTGTGCAAGCGAATGTGATGCGTGAGTAGCTAAGACGTACTCTTGGCCCGTTGGCGCTATTAAAAATAAGAGACGCTCCCTTGGCTTAAAATCGTTGACTTCGTCAGCGAGCTTGTCCATGGCAAGTGCCATTAGAAACAACAACAATTTTTATTTTCTTTCCTGTATTGCATAGACGCACATGAAGAACCCCGAATAATTTTGGCCAAAGCTGCAACAGGAATTTCTGTCATAGTTTTCATGTTAAAAAATTTTTTTTTAAACGAATGAAGTTAACTATAATTCTAACCAGCTTGGTATAAGGATGGATGTCTGGGAAAGGAAATTAGTTTAAAAAAGGTAACTAGTTTAACTAGTAGTTTAAAAGGGTAATGATGTACAATGATTTCGAATTACACTGAATTCGAATGAGAGATCATTCTGGAAAAACAAGTCGGTACTTGAAATGCAGATTATCAAAGAAACTAATTTAAGTCAAACAAATTCTCCAATCTGTGAGCAAACTAAAGAAAAGTTTTCAATCGTACTCATTTTAAGTCTAGATGAACTAATTTAAACTAGTTTTCCGTGCTCAGCAGAGTTCAATAAAAACAAGTTAGCAAAAATTAATGAAGTGGTAGAAAATTTGAACTAGAAATTTAATATTTTATTTCCGATTTTAGTTTTAATTCCAGTATTTCTTTTATCGTTTTTATTCACATGATTTGAATTTCTTAATTTCTTACTCTTTTACTTTTACGTATACGAAATATGAAAGGAGAGAAAATATTGTAATCGCTGAAAAATTTGACGTCGAGATTCCAAGAATACTCTACCTTCAAATCTTCTGAGACCGAAAAATACCTTTCTGGAATTAAGTCTGTCTGTACGTTTGTGTGGATACGAACAGTTAACTCAACAGAAGGTAGAAGTTTTTACATGGTCTTATTAAATTGTAAATATGAAATAAAATTTTGGACAAAATCTGTATATTTGAAGACAGTGTGTATGTGAAAACATGATAACTCAAGCATACAATGAGATGGCTATATAAAATGTGACCTTTGAAATGCAAACTGAGATCTCTTTTTTATAAAACATGCCATATCCAAAATGCCCGGATAGTAAAAACTTACGATAAAATCAATAGCGAATATTTCCGATTTTTACTTTCTTGTATTCGAAGTTATACAATGAGAAAATATTGTAATCGTCGAAAAATTCTATCTCGACATTTTGACTAATCTCCACATGTCAAATTCCCTGTCTTAAAAACAAATTTTGGAATCATATCTGTCTGTGAACACTTTAACACAAAAGCGCACTGAGCTAGAGGTATGAAATTTATTATGAGGCCCTAAACTCAAATATGTAGATTTTTATCAAATATTTGATGTTACCTATCGAAGGGAAGTCTGCCTGTCTGTACGTGTGCATGTGAACACAGTAACTAAAACAGCTAAGATGGTTGAAATTCGGTATATAGCTTTGTCATCAGAAACATTGCTCAGTATGAAAATTTTGACTCTCTCCTTTAATTTACTGTCAATTAGAAAATAACTTTCTCTGGTCAGAAACAAGTAATCATTAGAAACTTTGCTCTGTATGAAAATTTTGATCCACTCAATCAACAAATTGACCGCCAATTAGGAAATAACTTTCTCTGATTAGAGACAAATAGTCATCAAAATCGTTGTTCTGCATGAAAGTTTTGATCAACTCCAGCAACGGATTGACCATGAATTAGAAAATAACTTCCTCTGATTAAAGACAAATAGTCATCAAAATCGTTCTTCTGCATGAAAATTTTGATACTCTCCATGAACAGATTGACCGTCAATTAGAAAATAACTTTCTCTGATTAAAGACAAATAGTCATCAAAATCGTTGCTCTGCATGAAAATTTTTATCAACTCCGGCAATGGATTGACCGTGAATTAGAAAATAACTTTCTCTGATTAGAGACAAATAGTCATCAAAATCGTTGCTCTGCATGAAAATTTTGATCCACTCCATCAACAGATTGACCGTCAATTAGAAAATAACTTTCTCTGATTAGCGACAAATAGTCATTAGAATCGATGCTCTGATTGAAAATTTTTCTTCACTCAGTCAACGGATTGGCCGTCAGTTAGAAAATAACCTTCTCTGATTAGAGACATTTGCACCTAAAAATTATCAATGGAATGAAATCAAATTCCATATATAAATAGAGGTCAGTACAGGAAGATACACTCTCAAAAAAAGTAGAAAGAAAGAAAAGTGCTAGAAGCAATAAATGCAGAGGAAATGTCAGCACACCGAAAATTTTATGCATGGGCCTGGGAACTTTAAAATTAATTACTGAAAGAATATCTTCTGTATTTCATATAGTATGTGTATTCTTTATCACATTAATTTAATTTTGCATAATCCATTTCCTGCACTTTCATTGTAAGTATAGACTCGCTTTCTTTTCAATTGCTCCAAAATCTTTCTTATAAAACACTTCCTTTACTATTGATTTGAGGAACCCGTTTTTCAATGTCTTCCACAGAATGTGCATGAAATTTTATTTCCTTCCTTTCATTAGTTTTAACTGCAGATGAAGTAACAAATTAGAAATGAATGTTTCATGAATGTTCTGCATTAATTTTCTGATTACTTTTCTAATTTTCTTCATTAATGATTCATCTTCTAATTTTCTTGATGCAACAATAAATCTTTTTCGTCTAAAATAACGTTATGAATAAAAAACCGTTAAAGAATCTCTGATCTAGTGCGACGGAAATAGAAATTTCAGGATCTGCAAATATATTTATTTTCTCTTAAGGTTGAACAGAAAAAAAAAAACCAGAACTCTGAAAAACGTAAATTATTTTCAATAAACATTCATTTCAAAAAGAATCCGACTGCGCTGAAGTTAGGGAATGTTTCGGAAGCACGCAATTCTTATTTCAATGTATTTTATGTTTCCGTCCTGAAGAGTTATTTATACTAAGAATATTTAGTTTTCAATCGCATATTTACTCCATCTGCATGTGGTGAACTGCGCAGTTAACAAAAACAATAGATGCGTGTTCAGAACATGGCAGTTTTCATGTTTTATGAAAAATAAGACAGCTGGTTCCTCAGTTTTTCGAAATTTATTTTATATTGATCGTTTTGAGTATTTTATTTTGAAAAAGATCGCATCATTTTTAATTCTAAAATTTGATTTAAGAAATTCCACCAAAAAATTAAACAGACACAAATAAAACATTAAAAATGTTTTTATAATTTTTCGAATTTTTCAAATATATATTAGAAATGATTAAATCTCTAAAGAAAAAAATGATCTGTGTCTTGTTAACTCAAAAATTAGAAGTGCTACAAAAGTCATTAAATAATTGCTTTTTAGTTTCGATTAAAAAAGAGTTTTTATATTCAGAAAACCATTTTAAGAGTTTCTTTATTTTAACGTTATAAAACGAATAGGTGCTGATATTTGTTTAATTACCTCTCTTCCCAGTTAACTTAGATTTACTGTTTTAAAAATTTACTCAAAAACATTTTCTTCTCTTGAGAACAATGATCTTTATCTCTATAATTCATTTATTATAAGATAGAAAGCATAGAAACATAGAAAGAAAGAAAGCATTTAAATTATGTGCAGTGAATTGGAAATCATGCTGATATTAAAGAGGATGCCACAGGACCTAGCCTTGGAGGAGCCCCAGTACGTAATGTACTGTTAAAAGTAACTATTTGCTGGAAGTTTAAATCTGTTGCAAGTATTAATTGTGAGTCCTTATGAAAGACAAAAGTTTGATTTCTTCAAAACAGTGCCAGAAATGTGGAAAGCAATCGATTAGGCAAGAACTGAAGATTCATTGTTTCCGAGGATGAATTCAATAGTTATATTCGTTAACCAAAAGGAATTGAAATATCCATTATCTTCCAGATACATTTTATTTTCAATATAATTCATAGTCTATTAATCTTTACTTTATCTTTTTTATACTCGAACTCAAAAATTCTACTGTTAAAAAAATAAATTTGTGTTAGATCTGAATCGATATAAGCTCTAGAAATGTCAGAACTCAAAAAAAGGGGGAGGGAGCGAAAAAAAAAAATAGAAAACTAAACAATTTTTTTTAATTGACTATGCATTTTATTATTTATTTTAATTTAAAATTGAATCTTTCGTATTCTATCCAAAGGCTTACATTTCACTTGCTTTATAATAAATATCATTTTCAATCCATTGACATATCATGAGTAATTTTGTTCCTTTTGGAATTTTAGAAGAAAACAAGCTTCTCAGGCCATAATAGCATGCTAAATTCACAAAAACTGTGGATCTTCGGTTTAGCCCTCTAAAGCTATTTTAACAACAGGAGAGCACAAGGCGGTATTATTTAGCAAGAATTCCAAGCTAGAATTCCTTTGAGGTTGCCAGAAATCTCGGTTTATGATTCTTTGCCTGGGCCTGAGAAGTTTTCCAGAGCGTAATTAACCAGAGAATTAATCTTTAAAAATAGCTTTGGGACATTCCTCTTCTCAACTTTTACTTGTGCAAAGAATATGGCCATCCTATTTTGCTAATTAAGGATAGTTCAATATCACATATTTATTCACATTACTATCAATGGTAAAGTGAATATATATTCCAAATGCATCAGATTAAAACTGGTTTCTAATTCTGTATCCAATCTTGTTTCCTTTTCCTTCCTAATATCCAGATTTCCATGTCTGAAGTTCAGAAAATTTGATTACTCTTTTTATTTCCTCGTATACGAAATATAAAGAAAGCATTGTAGTTGTCAAAAAGATTTTAATGAGTCCCCACGATTTCACTGAGTTCGAAAAATACATTTTCAGCATTATGTCTGTCTGTCTCTCCATCTCTTTGCCTGTGACACAAAAATGTAGATGAAAGATGACTAGACAGATGACAGACAAGACAAATTTGAACTAGGCAGATGAAACTTGGCATATGGTTCTTATACCAAATTTGTAGATTTCTGTCAAAATTTTTGCAAAATCCGCTCAGAGGAAGTCTGTCTGTGCAGCTGTATGAAGTAAGCATGATAATTAAAAAGTGAAAAGAACTAGATAGATAGAATTCGGTATACAGATTTAACACCTATAGTGTAGACATCTGTCAAATTTTGAACCAAATCCAACAAGAGATTGATTGTCATTCGATCTTTTCTTTCAGAAACATCTAAACATGATAACTAAAAAATGCAATGACTGCAATATATCAAATTTGGTATGTAATTTTGTGTCAAATTTTTGTTTCACTCGATTGGGGGAATGTTTCTGAGCTCAAATTCGAATTTTGGATGCTGTTAAAAAACTTACCAGATAAGATAGATTCAGTAAAAATGCTAAATCCAAGCCCAAGATTAATATTTCGTATCTATTGTACTCCAATGCCACGCAAGGCGTTCTCTGGGATAACACTTTATAGAGAGTTTGCCAGAAAGTTTTGAGCGACCACTCCCGCTGGTTATACATATTTGTGAAGTTCAATTTAGATAAACCTATATATATATATATATATAATTTCTCTAAAATAATAGTTTTGTTAATTTTTAATGGGGATTTAAAATTATTTATGTATAAAAATAATATAAGTAATTAATATGCTTTATCTTCTGCATATGAAAATAGAATACCTATTAAAGGAATTTAATAGGTATTCTATTGATTGTTTTTGTAATAAATCCTGTATTCGCACTTTAAATACTAAAATACAAACTTTGAACACAGTTATAACGTCTCTTGCTAGACGCGTTTCTTCACAAAAGTAACATTTCATAAAAGAGAAGAAATTATTATATTTAATAAGTTTTCTCTTCAGTTATTAAGTAGGAACTAACTAAATGCAATGTTTTTCATTTATACTGTATGCTACTATATTGAAGTACTGTACGCTACTATATTTAACAACAACAAACAATAAAAAAACAGCAACATTTTTATTTTCTGCAAATAGATCTTTTCTTCTTTATACCACTCTCGCTTTGTCTATATAAAAGATTAGGTTAGAACATATACAAGGGCTATATGGAGACAGATCTCATCATTTTAATCTGTACTCAGATATCCAACTCGAAGTTTTTGCTTTTCATTATCTAAATTCTTTATCATCCAGGCAAAGACAATGATTCCACTTCATTAATAATATCGATTATATACATAAATTCTCACAAAAATATATTTTATCCTAAGATTATGCGAAATTCTTGACTTTTGGTATGTATCTCGTGTTATTTAAAAAGACCACCAAAAGGCGAATTTTTAATATGGCTAAAGATATTTATGCATGGCATTAAAGATATAGTCTCGTTTTAGCAAAGTAACAGCGAAATGATAAAATACTTATTTCATAATCATATGAACAAAATTTTAATCACCAAGTAATATTTTATTTCAGCTAAATAAAGAAATAAAAATTGTTAGTGTTGAATCCATGCTCTCCCTACAAATATTACTATTGAACCCGCATTACATTTGAATACTGCAACCTTAGAACCAAGAGGATTATTAATGCCATTATTAGCTTACATATTGAACACAGTTCCAAGTAAATAGGAGTACATAATGGATTATGTTCCAAGTTCGAAGGATTATAAATCCTGATTTAACAGATTTTGGATTTAACTAAGGCCATATTAGTTAATAGGCAAAGCAGATAACTGCCTAGAAGCCCCACAGCTCTAGAGGACCCCGATGTCTTTAAAAAAAATTTGCGGTATTTTAAGAGAATTTTGATTTACAAGGGACACTCGAATTTATTTAAATAAAATCAAGTATCATTTAAATTTTAGAACATGATTCTAACAGCATTACTAAGTAAACAGATTTTATATAATGGTTACAGGTTTATTATTATTTTAAAATTCTGACAAGATGTGTTGCTTTATAATTTAAAACATATCCAAACAAATTATTAAATACTATTTAATAATTTAAAAAAGTTTTTTTTAATTTATATTATTTTAATCTTGATTTCCTTCTTTCGGCGAGACATCTTTATTGAAAATAACTTCATATTAAATGTTTTGTTATTTGTCAAAATTTACTACTTAAAACTGTATGTATAGAGATTAAAATTAGTAAAAAAAATATCTGGTTTCGAGTATTGGCTTAATCCTATCCTGATCGCGCATCTCAGCTCCTGAAACCGAGATTCAGCCACCGGTCCTCTCTTTGCCTCAAGGAATTCCAAAATTAATTACTTAAAGTTACAAAATATCATCTTTCAAGTAAGGCTTCTACTATACAAGACGTTTTCAAGCAAATATTGAGTGAAAAATAATGAATGTTTTTTCGATGATTTTTATGGTTTCCCTTTGAATCTTTTAGACTTTAGAACTCAGTATTTTATACTAAGTTATTGTTCTCTTTTTTTTATCGGCCTTTTCGCTCCACTAAAAGATGCAAAATTTTTAAATCGCTATACAAATTGCTAATATTTTCATATAAAGAATATAAGATAACAAGAGAATATAAATGAATAAGTTTCCCAAAACCAAGAACCCGTTTCTTTTCATTATATTATCACTCTGAAAATACAAAAAAGTGAGATACCTTTAACTTTAAAAAATCTAGCATCTATCTAGGAAACATTATGGTTTTATTGGCGCATCATTTTAACTATGTGTTTTTTTCCCTTTCGTCCATTCTGCATTTAAGTAAAGGAGGATTTTAAATTAGGGGGAGAAAAACTGTGTACTTTCTGGAAACGTTTTGGAAAAAAATTATTATTTGTATTGTATTGACACTGTATTTTAAATTGGGGGGAAACTGCGTACTTTAAGGAAAAGTTTCGGAAAGAAATAATGGTTTTTATTGTGTTGACACTGTATTTTAATTTGGGGGGGGAACTATGTTTTTTCTGGAAAAATTTCGAAAAGAAATAATTATTTGTATTGTGCTGACACTATAAACCATTTTCTCAAATTAAAAGAATCAAAAGAACGTTAAGTCCAAGATTCAAAGTGCTTCCGATTCTGCGAGCATTTGTTCGTTAAATTTTACTGTATATTGTATTTATTATTGCTATTCATCTATCAACATTGTTTCAGAAATAATAATTTGTATTGTGCTGACACTGCACGCCATTTTCTCAATCCCAAAGACATTTCCTTTTTGTCATGAATTTTATTCATTAGCCATAACAGTATATCCAGCTATATATATAAATATATATTTCAAACGAAATTATTTACATTCGACAGTCCCGAAAGTTAATTACAAACGAAAATTGAATCAACAACTGGTACTGCATATGTATCTACTCGGCGTTAACAATATTACAAATGACTTAATGAAAGTAAGTAAATAATTAACTCTTTGATCATTCCATTGTTACATGAACAATTTTCGGTGGAGCTTTGATGTAGATAAATTCATTAAGTATGAGTAAAATTCTATTCTACAAAGTTTCGTAACAGGAAACAGAGCAAAGAAGATGAAAGGCTTGTCGTTTTATATTTATCGTAAGAGAAATAAATGATTTACAAAAAAGATTTGTAAAAGTTTGAATTGATTATAGAAATTTTACATAAAAATAATAACTATCATTTAAAAATGTGCTATGATTTAGTTATGATTACTTTGTGTGTAATAATAAAACGAATGATAAAGTATTTTGTTTTTAACAAGAAACCAAGTAACAACGGTCCAATTTTTTTAATTAATTATTTTTTATTTAGAAATTTCATTAACAGATTAATAAAGAAAGAAGAATTTTTGTTAAAAACGAATTTTGGAAATGGGTCACTTGACGACAGAGCTAAAATTTTGGTTATTTTTTTAATACTATCAATAATACATACATATAGGTTTACAAAATTATGTTTTTAATTCCAAAAATACTGAGATTCTTTTTATTTAAATCAGTGGGAATGTTTTCCCTCCACTTTCTTATATACTTACACAATATGGAGCGTTTTTCTCTTCTTAATATTGTGAAGAAAAGTGATAATGACTTTTATGTGTAAAATTTGAATCATATATGCAATGTTAGTTACAAAATAAAATACCGAATTTCATTTATCTAAGTCATTGAATTTTTGAGTTATTACGTTCACATATTCCAAAACAAGCGGATCGACAAACGGTAAATTCTTTGGTGAATTGGTTCAAAATTTGATACAAATCCACTGTGCTAATGATAAATATATATATGTTTACTTTCATTCATCTATATATTTACGTTTTGAATTATTGCGCTTCATTCATCTATATATTTGTTTCTTGAGTTATTGCGCTTAATTCATTTAAGTATTTGCCTTTTCATGCACATGGATGGGCGAAAAAATTTCTCATGAATCGATTTTGAGCAATATTTATGTAATAGAAATTTGGTGGGAAGGCCACATACCTGCAGCTTATAGCGTTATTGAATGTATTCACAGACCGACCGATAGACGGACAGACAGATGTAATTTCAAAAATATGTTTTCTGGACTTGGGATCTGAAATGAACAGACTCAGAGACAGAATGAAATGACTCATCAAAATTTCAGGCTCGTATTTTTTTGGCGATTTTGATAATTTCTATTTTTATTCTTTAGATAAAAAAAGGAATAACGGAAGTAAAATTTTAGGACTTAAAGACTTCTGAAATAAAAATTTTCGTTTATAAAATGTTTTTTCCGCTTGAGGGTTCCTATAGAAAAATATTAAAATCATAAAATTTCTGATAATTTTTTTTTCCCTCCTTTAATATTTGTGAGGAAAAACAGAGAGACCAATGTCATGACATTTTTTATAAAAGCTTTCTAAATAATTGATTTTAATTAAATTCCCTTTTAGTTATTATTAATTAATGCTGCTTCTTTTTACATGGCCAAAAGCTTTCTGAAGTAAGTGGGCCCAGAAAGTGTTTTCCATCAAAGAACGGTTGCTAGTAGAAAAAAAAAGCAAGAAAGAAAAAGCATGCGATGAAGACAGAGGACGGTTATTAAGATGATATATTTCAAGTTCTTTAGAGACTTTACAGAACTCCAACCTCTTATTAATATATTTATCTAGAAAATAGCTTGATAATTAAATTTCATGTTTAACTAAGAAGAACTTGATAATTAAATTTCACATTTAACTAAGAAGAAATAATTAAATTTCACTTCTAAAAGAAATCTAGAATTGAATTCTTGCTTTTAAACTGATATCAATTTATTTCGGGAAAATATTATGTTTCCAAACTAATTTTGATGTCTTTACAATTTTTAAATCTTTTACTTTGTTTTGGTAATGTGCATAAAAAGTATAATTTCCATATTAATTTGTACTAGAAAATTAGATCTTATCTTTAATTAATTTTCTTCAATGAACAATAAGAGGGATCGGCTTTCAAACTGGATGGCTATAGCAATTAATACAGGGAAATAGCATACAGACAAAAACTATTGTCTTAGTAGGTAGACGATAATGTCAGGTTACGTTTAGAACCTAATTTGGATATTGTTCCTTTCGTAGTTATTATTACTTAATGCGATATTCTTCATTTTTCCTTGTGAAAGACTGCACCAATATCAAGATATGTTACGGAAAGGTAATTGTACCTAAAATTGTTCTATGCTTTGCGGTTTTAAAATTCTAAACTCAAAAACCATTAAATGCGAAAACAATGAACATACTCGTTGGGTTAAGGATACTGATTAGATAATTATGTTGTGGGACGTTGTTTTCTTGCTCTTTTAAAAGATAATCGAATACTTAAAGAATTTTTTTTTTATCTTAAACAAAGTGATTGCTTGCTTTTATGAATAGACTAATTATTTTTATTACGATACTTCGTTTTTTTGTATTATCATATTATCACTGCTATTTCAGAATGCCGAATGTCAAATCTGCCCAAACCTTTTAGAGATGCAAAAGGATTGTACGACCTTGCTACATTTACTCTGAAATTGCTACATTGGATAAATGATTGTTGTATATTGTCGCAAAATGCTGTATGTCGCAAGCAGGTCAACTATTCAGGAATTCCTAAGTTCTGCTGTTCGGGAATTTCGACTTACGACATTTTGATATAATGGAGATGAAGTATTCAGATATTATAGCTTAAAATCAAAAGAGAAATAATATTTAATCAACTGAATAGACAAATTCAAAATAGACTTTACTTCACTTAAATAATTGAGATAAATGGGGGGGGGGAGATCAGATATGACAGCAGCTTGAAATTAATTGAAAATCCCATTATATTTTCAATTAATCACGGCTGAAAAAAAATACATGTGTGGCCCGCAATCACCTTTCTTGCATTGCATTTTTATAATAAAAATAATATTTTAAGTTTCACTAAGGGAGAAAAAACAAGATCAGTTGTTTTTCCTACAAAATCCTCTAAAGCTCGTTAAGATAAAAAGTTCTACTAATAAAAGTCCTGGCAAAATTACCAAAGGAGCAATGAAAATAAAGTGTCTTGTTATATTGTCTCTAAAAGTAACGGTTCTTAATTGGCTCGACATCTAAAATACGCGTTCCCATGCCTTCTCATGGACGAATACACATCTTTACAGCAAACGGGATACGGCAGCCTGAATATTGTGAGAAAGTTTGTCTCTTACATGCGCGTATCTATTTAGGCGTATATCCTCTTGTAAATTCTGACAAAAGAGGGATGACCTTCCAGTGATATTTAAAATAAACAATGCATGTTTGTAAAATATATATTTGTAGTGCAGTGTATATTTGTATAAAATATTTTTAGAGTTCACAAATGACTTGCCTTTGTAATAATGGTTATAACATGTGTTGCCATTGGAATGTCTTTAAATAATCATTAAATTTGACTGAAATAAATAGCGTAAAATAAAAGGATTTCTCAACATGTTTGGTCCGCTGTGAATTATATAATTTATTTTCTATCATACGCTTAAAACTCCTTTTCTTAAATTATGGTCTCTTCAGTTATTTCTTACTATGATATATTAACTACTATTATTCAGTTATTTCTTACTATGATATATTAACTACTATTATTCAGTTATTTCTTACTATGGTTATTGACTTTCTATCTACTAGAAAAAATTTAATTTAATTTATAAAGTTTGATATAATCATCAGGAGTCATCAAATAGCTAAAATACTTGAAACGTGCCCTTAAAACTCTCTTTTTTAAATGACGGTGTCCTTACTAATTTCTTAACTACTATTATTCAGTTATTTCTTACTATAGCTATTGATGATCTATCTACCAGAAAAAATTAATTTCATTTATAAATTTTGATATAATTATCAGGAGTCATCAAATATCTAAAATACTTAAAATCATAAAATTAAGACAGTGTAAAAAAATGTATTTAATTTATAAAGTTTGATATTATCATGATGAGTCCTGAAACAGCTAAAATACTTAAAATCATGAAATTAAAACACTTCCCGAAAATATATGAATATGAATGTTTCTGCATCTATCATGAAAAAATATATGAATGTTTCTGCATCTATCATGAAAAAATATATGAATGTTTCTGCATCTATCATGAAAAAATATATGAATGTTTCTGCATCTACAAAGCAAATAAAGTCATAGTAAAAGATCTCAAAAATTTTCTATACATGTATATAATGTTTGTGTTTGTGTGTGTGTGAAAAATATTTTCTGGGGAACTTCTTAAAGATTATATTAAATTTTCTTTGATCTTCTTACATTATCTAAGTATCCTCCCTTATTACAAAAACATCACAAGACCCTTTCTTAGAATGCTGGAGTAACAAATTCGATATAATAATACATTTATTTAAGTTGAAGGCCTTCGCTTTTTCCTGAGATTCAGCTGCTAACCAGATGAGTATCTTTTACTTTTTCTCTAAATTGGTAATGGTTTGGTCATGAAAGCAATTTGAGTCAATTTAAAGAATGAAAATAATAAATAATGCTTGGAATTCAAAATTCTGAGCTTTTCTTTAACCGAGAAAGCATCATCTTTTCACGACAATCGATTATTTTAATACGCAACACGTGATTTAAACTGAAAATAGCATATTAATATTTCATGTTACCTATATTTTTATTTTATTTTATTTCAGTTCAGTGCATGTCCAAAAGTACGTAGAAATTAGAATCCTTCAACATTTTTCTTCTTCATGAACCACCTAGATTTTTTCAACTTCAACGCATTCTTTGACGAAGACGAATTGTCACCAAATTTCTAAATCACTCTTTTCCGGCTTAAGAACTTTTCCGTTAATTACCCAAGATCCTTATGCGTAGCATTTCCACTCCTAGAAAATGGAAGCGAAATTTAGTAATATTAAATGAAATGAACGTTTTAACACATTCATTACATCTTCCTCGATATCAAATATATATATACTATACAGGATATCTAAATTAAGTTTCGCCCAATAATTCATTACATCTTCCTCGAAATAAAATGTGTATACACTATACAGGATATCTAATTTAAACTTCGCCCAATAGTTTATTACATCTACCTCGATATCGAATATATATACACTATACAGGGTATCTAATTTAAACTTCCCCCAATAGCTAATTTTTAATCCTTTAGGGTAAACCATATACTTCGAAGAGAAAAAAATGCTCTACTTGACATAAAAAATTGTATTTCATTTTATATACGACAATAATTGCACTCCTAAAAAGTTACTGGGTCTAAATTTTTGTTCCATCCTCATGTCTTATTAGTAATATTTAGTAAAATATTCTTGACCCACCAATATCTTGAAAGGAAATTTGAAATGAAAGATAAAAGCATCAGATTCCACTTTGCAAAATATAAATAGAATATCAATAAGAAGAAGTTGATTTGATTTGTTCTACGGACTTTGTAAAGCTTCAAAAAACTACGGTCAGTCCTTGGCACTTTATTTCAGCTGTTGCCAACGAAACACATTGCTTTAAAATTGAAAGACATCTGCCTCTCAAAATAGTTCCAGCTAAACCACTCTGCCTGGTTTCTCACGACAAAATCTATCTTTTTATTTATATTTTAATTAATATCCGAGTCAGATTTACGTGGGCTGTCGTTTCCGAACATGAATTTCATTAAATTCCAACATAGAAGACAAATTACATGTCAAGTTCAAATCATACCTTAATTCAAACGATCTGCTACCAGACGAAGGAATGTACGGAGACTTTTCCCAAATCATTTTTCACACTGATTAAAACCAATGAAAGTTAATTTTTATTCATTTTCTTCTTATTTTAATATATATATATATTTAGTATAGTTACTTTTTATAATATTCCTTTAAATAGATATATTCATTTCAGAGTTCTCGAATGCTGTTAAAATTATTATAATTATTATATTAATTATTATCTGATTTTTCCGTGTCGTGCGGAAGTTCTGCTACGACATAAAAATTTATTTAAGAAAAAAATAATAAAGTTAGTATTTTGATTTCTCAGTTGGGAAGAAAAGTAATTACTATACATGTTCCTTTATCTTTACATTTTAATGGAAAAAAAACTTGCATTCCACGTGAAAAAGCTTTGAACATAATTTATTAACATAATTGTTATCTTTATTGAGTCATTTAATTAAGGTTGTAGCTGGAGGAAGCTACAGTGGTGTGAGTCACATTTTCTTTGCTTCTCTGATATTAAAGGGTCTCAAAAGGTGTTTTATTACCCAGGAACAAAACTTCTGTAATTTTATTCATGGATCCAAATTTAATATAAGGGTTTAATTGAGTTGAATTGAATTTATATTATAGTTAAAATGTTTAAGTAAACGTTTTTTTAAAGTGACTTATATCACTGTGACTTTAAGTCAACCAATTAAACAATTAACAAAATTCATTTAGAGATTTGGTGAATGAAGATATTTGCACTTTATAAACTGCAAAATATATAATTTATGTTGAAAATGTGGAGCAAAACTGTTTAAATATTTTTTTTTCCTCAGTTCAAGCTTGTAAAAAATTCAGTATAGCAATTTTTTATAATAATACTTTAAATAGACATTTTCATCAAAACATGCTTACAGTTCTCGAATGCTGTAAAAATTATTATAATCTGATTCGTCCGAGTCATATACGTAAGTTTTGCCAAGACATAAAATTTCATTTTATCTATAAGAAAAGAATACTAATGTCAGTACTTTGACTTCTCAGTTGGGAAGAAAAGTAATTAATGTATCTATTCCTTTACCTTTACATTTTAACGAAAAAACTTCCATTCCGCATGAAAAGCTTTCAACATTAGTTATTAATATAATTATTATCTTTATTGAGTCATTTAATTAAGTTGTAGCTGGTTAAAGCTATAGTGGTGTGTTAGTTACTGATATTAAAGGGTCTTTAAAGATGTTTTATTATCCAGGAGCAAAACTGCTGTAATGTCATTCATGGATCCATATTTAATATAGGGGTTTAATTGAGTTGAATTGAATTTATATAATGGGTACAATTTTTAAGTAAACGTTTTTTTAAAGTGACTTATACCACTATAACTTTAAATCAACAAATTAAGCAATTAACAAAATTTTATTAAGAAATTGGTGAATGAAAAAACTCCAACTTTATAAACTGCAAAACATATCATTTCTTTTGAAAAATGTGGGATAAAACTGTTTAAATATTTTTTTTCACAGTTCAAGCTTTCAAAAAGGAAAATAGTTAAAATTAAAAATAAAATAAGTCTACCTGTCGCACTTGGCTTAACCAAGGGTAACGGTTCTACTTCTCAACGCTGTGCATCATTGACATGCTTGCTCTAAGCGTTGCACACATCGTCAATACATAAATCCGATAACACTTTGACATGTAAACTTTATGAGAGCATGACATAGATTTTATATATAGATTCATCATTTATTCGTCTTATGAATAATTCTCGTTTCAGTAGAGATGTTTTAGTAAAGCTTATACGTGATTTGATAATCATTTTTATAAATTTTTTTAATTAGAAATTTTTTTATTTAAGATATGCGACTACGTTTGGGATGAATTTTTGAGAAACGTTCGAAACTAGCTATATTTTTGAATATTTGCATATGAAAGATTGAAAAGGCATTTATGAAAGTAAAATATACCAGTAAAATGGCAAATGCTTTTCAAAAATTGAAAAAAAAAATGGTTTTTTGGATAAAAAGAAGTACAAAGCAAACTCTAGTTTAGAGATTTATCAAATGATTTGCTTAAATTGTTGCAGTTAACTTAAGAAATATATTGTACCGTTCCTGAACTAAAAAATAAGATGTATTTCTATCCATTTTTTAAATATCGGCATTTAACTGATGAATAACAGGAAATTTTCACTTTTTTTCACATTACAGCTATTGCTAAAACAGCTATACAATATTTGTAAATAAATAGATTATTTATTCTCTAGTTCAAGAACTGCAAAACATATTGAGAAATTATTATACCAAATTTGAATAAAAAATTTGCATTATAATGTAGTTTATGAGGTTTTACCTCAGAAATATATATAAAATTTGGGAAAATAGCATTAAAACGTATGTACGTAGATAAAAATATAAAAATTAGTGTAATTTCCCAAAAAATACACTTTGAAATAAAATTCTAATGGTTTTATAAAAAAAACCCAGTTCAACCATTAAGAGTATTAATTTTTTTATATATAATTTTGAAAAAATATCGACTTTTTAACGTAGACACGTACAATATTGATTCGAGCTCTACAAAGAGCTGAGGTACTTCGATGACAAATTCAGGAATTTGTTAATACATGCAAAGAGAAACAAAATACGGTGTTGCAAGTTGATGCTGCTAACAAGTCGCGAACATATGAATATTAAAATAACATGCAAATGCGTGTACCAAAATTCAAATTATGAAAGAAATTCGAAATTATTTTCTATAAAATTTTAAAAAATTCAGAGTTAATTCAGTGATTTTGAAGGAGTAATTAATGAAAATATTTAAAGTTTTCGTTCAAATGGAATCATTGGATCAAAAGTTCAACGAGGACAAAAATTCGTGCTTTCAAAACGAGGTCCAGATCTCGTAGTCTGTTTATTAAAAAAATTGTTTCTGATTGCATAATTTCGACTAAAATTACTTTAAACGTCTTTATAAAACATTTTTTATGATCTGTAAAGCATTTTCGAAAAATTTATCCAATTTGAAGTTTTAAATTATGCATTTTATTCATAAATTATGTATGGTCTATGATTGCATAATTTCGACTAAAATTACTTTAAATGTCTTTATAAAACATCTTTTATAATATGTAAAGCCTTTTCAAAAATTTTTCCAAATTTGAATTTTTAAATTATGTATTATATTCATAAATTACGTATATGTTATATTAAGCATTTTTTAACATTTTTAACATTAAACATTTTTTGTTATATTAAGCATTTTAACTTCCCGATATTTATTAGCAATAACCTGAGTTTTTCACTTTTCTGACTGTTGCTTTTTTCACAGTTAACGTAGCAATGCTTACCTAAAGTCTACAAAATTAACATTTGATGAGCACTTATTTTGTTAAAGTTAACAAAATTCCATCATGGATTGCTAACTAAAAGGTTTTCAGTATAATCCGAAATGATATCTAACTAAACAGTTTAAAAAAATTTTTCTTCAAATATGAATCATGTCAGCTTACATATTTGAATTCCCATGTGTCTTTTTAAATAAAATAATAAATGCACAGTAAAATTTGTAAAATTAAAAATGCAGTACCCATGAGTAGTTAATATTTCTTCTTAATCACGGGAAACAAACTTTTACTGTAAAATAATAAAATAATGCTGCATTTTTCCCATTACAATTTATTTTTAGTGAAAAGTGCTTTGTAAGTATAAATACTTTTAGAAAGATTAAAATAGTCGAATTTGGACCGAATTGGTTTGCATGGAATTAATTGTTATAATTTTTTCAGAAACTTTTGACAAAATATGTAATAAATTAAAATAACTGCTGCAAAAAGAACTAAATGCATTTAGCTATGTTATGAGCACAATAATAACTCTTTAGATTTTTTTACGCTTGTTTTTTAAAAGCTTTTTTTTTATTTCAAGAAAAGTGAGCATAACATATTCACTTGCATATTATTTCATCAGTTATCCATTTAAAAAATCTATAAAGCTAAAAAGTTGATCATCTGTTTTTCTACAGAAAAAATATTGAAATATCAAAATTGGCACTTTTTAGCGTCATAAATTATTCGAAATTCTGCCTATTTCGAAATCAGTTTTTATTATTATTATTTTTTATATATATTTAAAAAGGCATAATATGCTGAAAGTTATATTACGACATTTAATCCTTCATTGGCAGCTATCAATAAGATGTATATGTATAATGTCTAAAATAATTTCTTTTGTAAAAAAGAATTCTAGTTATTGAAAAGTGCACACTTTCGTAGCTCAGTGGGGCAAAATTTTGACCATCGGATCCGTTCCAAAAGAGGTTAATCTCTTGATCTTAATGTTTAAAAAATTCAGCAATCTAAAACTATATCAAGCAGAAATATATAAAGAAACAATACATAAATACATGCTAGTGCATACGTTTAGTAGTAATTAAAATGACTATACTAGAAAATAATTTTAAGAATCCTTATTATTTATTTTAAAGTACGAGAATATTAATTTAGAAAGTGAATGTTTTTTTGAGTTTTATATTGCTACTTCTTAAATAAACAGAACATATATAGAGAAAATTTGTTTTTGAAAGACTCAAAAAATATTCAAA
This sequence comes from Argiope bruennichi, assembly GCF_947563725.1. Lineage (NCBI taxonomy): Eukaryota > Metazoa > Arthropoda > Arachnida > Araneae > Araneidae > Argiope > Argiope bruennichi. Next base: position 108,595,964 of record NC_079162.1, read on the forward strand.
AACAAGAATGAGGCCTAGAATTCTTTCTATTATTTCCAAAATTTAATTCGACGAAAATTCCAAGCAGTAGCAGAAAATAAATTTTAAAACAAACATTTTCTGAATATTTTTTAAAATCGAAATATAATTACTAGTCTTTTCAAGGAATTCATCAAAATTCATGAACAAAAACTACACACGATGCACATTTGTCTCTAAATAATTTCAGGTAATACATTTCACGTTTGAGAAGCATGAACAGTCTATTTAAAGAGTCATTTTATTTTTATTTGAGTATCTTCATAAATTGATATGACATCCCACGACCTTCCGAGTATTCTATAAACAGCAGTAAAAATATAATTGGACTGCCTTAACGTTGCAATTTTACGTTTCGTCAGCGCTGTCTTGATCAGTGACATTTCGGCACAATAATTGCTGGTTCTTTCGTCAGAGACTAAATCAACTTGATTTCGAATATAAGGTAGAAATTGTTTTATTGTTTCAAGTTACAAGCAAAGTCAGAACAGTTGACACCTGGAAACCCCAGGCCATGAAAAGTGTCATTAAATTAATGGAATGCGACGAAGTGTCATTAACAGCAACTACCATTACAAGTTTCTCTGTGAACTTGTTCATTCCTATTTCAAAGGCTGGCAACTTATTTTATGCTCCTCAGTTATTGGTAGAAATGTAGTCCTTAATGGCTTTATTTAGTGCATCACTAAACAGGGAAAAAGGAAAGTATTGCTGAAATGTCTAACTTGTTAAAATTTCGGGGAATGACGTCTTTAAAACCAAACTCATTAACAAGAATTCCGAGTTATGTTCCTCCGTTAGTAAGAAAAATCCTTTGGTTTTATCTGCAATAATTTAATTCAATGTTTATACACATATAAATTTCATATGTATGTATATATTATTCTTTTCTCCTATGTATATGGTCCAATGAAATTGCATAACGATTCAAGTTAATAAATTTCCTCAAAATCTGCAGATTATTATTATTATTCCATTGTTGAATGTAAATCAAATTTTTATAAGGCTTAAAAGTGAAATGTCAGTCAACACAATTTGAATAATAAAAGGAACAATATCCGAATCTTAATAAATTTTTAATATTCTTCTGGAATTTATCGAATAAGGATACAAGATTCTTTGAGTCTCCTCCGAGAGCATTATAAGAATAAATGTGCATGGCTAATTTAACTAATGCAAACACATTATTCAATATCAATCGGTAATCATTTGCAATTTCGTCCCTTTTATATCAAAAAGTCGTACGTCAAACAGGCCAAAACATTTTATTGATGGAAAATTCCTAAATAGGCTAATTCCATCTCCTGTCTAACTGTTGTATATGATGTGTAATTGTTGTATAATCACAAAATGCCCTATATCGCAAGCAATTACAGCTTTTGTATTAAAATTTCGTATGTTTGTCTGCGTATAGTTTCATACATACGACATTTTATTATAAGATGGTCAAGATATGCCTTCAAGAAACTATTTAAATGAATATATCATCACACCATGGGATGGTGACACAGAAGCTTGACCATGTTAACATATGTTAAATGATATAATGCCTAAAGCTGGGAAACCTTTTGTCCAGGCGGAATATTCTAATATTTTGTTTGTCCAGTACTCAATATTTGTCAGATTGAATAGTTGTTCACGTCACAGAATTTTAAAATGTTTACTTCGAGAAATACGACTGAATAAAGATTCTTCTCTGATCACTGAAGAAACCGATTTTCCAGCCGTTTTGCCATATTACAAGTGATGATTCGATAAGTAATTTGTGACAATGTGATAATGTCATTTTAGATTTTATAAGCGACTCCTTGATATTTTAAGTATATTTATCCTAAATGCGGGTACTCAAGTGTGAAATACAATGTGCTTTTAACAGAATAATTTTCATGCCTTTTACTTTAGAAGTAATTCATGAACATTAAAAATACAATTACATATAGCAGAATTTTCTCAACGAAGAGTTTCATTTGTGTTAGAGCCATAATTGCCTCCCAAAATTAAACCTAATTAAAAGCAAAACATGAGGTAATGTATAAGTAAACAAGGCAGTATTTGTTTACTAAAACACCATGTTTGTTATTTATATTATTTAATAAATTATTGAATTCCTTTACTTAATTTATATTCGATGTATTGAATAACTTTATAGATACGTTTTAGATACAGCATATATTGAAGGACAAATATAACTATATATATAGCCAGCAATATCGTCACTAAACTCAGACTAATTGTCTGAAATTTTATTCCTGAAATGAAGTGTTTTGTGAACTGTTTCTGAAATGTTAATCATCCAGTTGTGGTCAAAATTACCGTACATTCGGTAACAGAGATAATGATGAGAAAACCCGTGTAACAAGAAGATCATAATAATGTTTGTAAAGAAAATTATGGGCTAAGATATCTTTAAAATGAATGAAAATAAGTCAGATTATAACTCGACGAACCAGACATTTTCAAATATCGAAATCAAATCAAATATCTCAAAATTTTGAATTGTCTAAATGAATCTTAAGCTATTTCTTATCAAGAAGTCCTGAAAATTCATTGTTTAAGATAGGATGTCGTTTCTGGAGGCTAAAATAGATAAAAAGATGTGCCAAAATTATTCAAAGACCGCTTTTCACGTTAAAGCGGCAGATTTCCAACTAGGTAGAATAGGTAGTTTGGCTGAGAATGAGTCACAAGCAATACATTTAAAAAATTAGTATCAACTAAGTTTCCAAATAACTAAATCAGAAGAAAAAAAAATATAAACTCTATAATTATAAAATATTAGGATAATAATACTTTGCCAAATATAATTATTCGGGTTTCTTTATGTTTCATTAGATTCAATAATTTATTAAAGTATTCATAAGCTCTGAGCTACTGAATAAATGAACTTGAATGCAAAGGTTGATGGCATGCAATCATGAATCTTAGCAAATAAACAAAAGACATTTTCAAAAAGTTGCCGAAATAAAAAATTTATCTGATTAAATAATTAACATACTGATTAAGTTAAAAATATGCTGAAATTAGAAAATAAATTGACAAGATTATTAAAAATGGGATCTCATAATGTAGACTGCCTAAAGCTGCAAAATGCATAAATCCGCCACTCGGTTATTAAAAGAATATTCTCCAAGATTTTTGCACTTTCAACATTTTTCACAATTAGTCTTCAATTATTAATCTTCATAATAATAATTGAGAAAAGTCTTAATACAGAATTTATTTTAAATGTAATAATGCATACTGAAAATTATCTTGTGAGTTCAATATTATAATCTGGGAAATAGCCTAATACAATTTCAGTTCATGGATCAGTGAAATCCTATTTGATTTTAAATTGACACAGATTTCTTTTTTATTAAATTTGTTGCCATGGGAACAACACGACGATATTATAAGAAATTATATTTTGAATTATTTTTTAATACCATTTTTAACTAATTCAAAAGTTCACATCTATTCATTAGGTTTCCGTTGCACATTTTTAAGACTAGAAATTTCCCATGAACTTCTATGCATTATCTAAATTCCAAAAGTTAGACTTTAAAATCTTCCCCGTTAATGTAAAAATCATTTTTTTTTCTGAGAAATGTTAAGACTGGTTGGATAACAAAAGGAGGGTTATTCAAACATTCCCTATGTATGTAATTAATGAATATTTACAATAAAGAGTGACATGTCAGGTTAAAGTTGTTTTTCTGTAATTAATGAACCGTATCATTTTTTTCTCTTTTTGCTGAAATCATTAAACTGCGATTGTCGCAGATCTTATGCTATAGCGTGTGAATATTCTCACACTTTATGCTATGCATTTAAAATTCCCAGACTATGTGGCATGAGTACCGCCCAGTATCTGCTATTAATTTATTTTGCAGAACGAATATATTTAAGAAAAAAAAATAATGAAGCCATCAGAAAAATAAATTCAACTTTACCTCAAAACACTTTAAAGGCTTTATGAACTTTTATAGCCATTATCTATTGGATGATATTCTATTTATTTTTTCCATTTTTTTTATCTGATCACTCTTGCGTGTCATTTGTTTTTCAAGAACGTGGCCAAAGTGGACTTGAGTTGTAGGTTCCTTTTTTCAAAAAGAAATCTACTCTCGCCTCTCTTTTTTAATTTTCTTTTTTCATAAAAGTACCGGATTTGAGGCTTTCTCATACAGTGCAAAACAACAAATGGTTTTCAAAGAAAAACAAGACATGTGAATTTGTTTCCATGGAAAATAGTTATTTAAACGTTTCATGAACAATACTAAAAGTAATGCAGGATTCCGTAAAGAATGCTGGCGCCACTCTAGCCATGAAGGTCTCACGGAAAATGCCATTAAAAAAATAAACTTTCGGCATTTTTCTCCTACATATTCTGAATAACTGCACCGTTGCTTAGACGCCGTTTTCTCTACAACTTTCTATGATATATCATATACAGTACTCACATATTTGAGTTATTCTTATTTGTAAAAATAAGAATAATACAAACGGCCAAGTACAAAGTAGATAGCTTCATAAACTTAAAGCACTCGACTAGGGGAGATTTAACGCAACAGAAAAATGCAGTTTGTTAGATAAATAGGCAGATAGTTCTTTATTCTCTTGTTATTTCAACAGAAAAAAATGTATATACTTTCATAACAATTCCTAGTAAATTAGAATCCTTGTTAACTGTAGAAGAGCTAATTAAATGTTTTGCAAAAAAATATTTATTTTGTAGCAAAAAAGAATTATAATAGGTACACGAGAAATATTCAGTCCTAATTGACAAAAATTAACTTTTAATAGAATCGTTTTTTAAAATTTATAAGCGAATGAGGCCGATTAGTCCTGGCTTGTTAGTTCAGAATAAATGTGTTTGTTGGAGAAATTATTTCGTAAAAGATGAAACACAATAACTTTAAAAAACTATCTCTTACATTTTTCTCGAAAATTCTATAATTATATGCAAGAAGTAAATAATGTCAAAGACCATTTTTCTCGTTAAAGCACCAAATAAGCACAGCTTTATAATGCGATAAATATAAAAAGCATGTGGTAGTCCTCTAAGTTACTCAGAAGAGCTTTATAATGTGTTTAATGTAAAAAGCATCTAGTAGTCATCTAAGATACTCAAAAGAGCTTCATAATGTGGTAAACATAAAAAGCATCTGGTAGTCTTCTAAGTTACTCAAAAGAGCTTGTAAAGAGATGTATTTAAAAGCTCCAGACTATGCGGTATGAATATCAATAGGTTCTACAACTGCTTTCAAGCAATGAAATACTGCAATTAAATTTTTTTTACCATTTCTGCCCAAAATTCTATGGATTTAAATTTTTAATTTTAATTTTAACTATGCTCAAAATGTATTTAAAATGTTCTTTATTTTAAATACATTTAATTATCAGTATTTAATATATGTTCAATCTAGTTCAATATTAAATTTATCTTAAGGAGAATGTTTACTCGACAGTTTTATAAACAAATTTCTAATGTTCCTATTCCCAAACATTTGATATTCATTATTTTAAACTTATGACTGACTTTTTACAATTATAAATCCAAGATTATATTGACAAGCAAATTTTTTGAAACCCAAGATTAATGACGATTCTTGAAGGATGTTTCCCCTCCCCCTTTGAAATGCAAGATTCGATTTTGCAACTAGTCAGTTCATTCCCATTCACTTTGATGGGGTAGTTGATAGCTTCATTGCAAATTAACACCCTTTGCTCCGAAAATGGAACGCAATGAAATCGGAATTGGATATGTCGTAAGAATGCAACAATAAAGTGAGACTGCACAAGCATTATATTCTATTCAACAGACATTAAATCATATTATACTCACGATTCTGCTACGTGCAGTTTCTTCGAAAGTAGGACAATATTTGAAGCCAAAGGTATCTTTGTTTTACAGATACTTGATATTGATCAATCTGTCTCAGACTTATCGCACTCATGTCTAATGTCTACATGGTAGAGAAGTCAAATAAAGTTCAAAGATGTACCTTTGACATCCTTTTCCGTTCCTCTTCTGTTCCAATATTAAATAAGGAAACAAGGCAGGTGCATTTTGTTTAATGCGACGACAGACTTTTCGCTTTTATTCATGCTAAAATAAACATACAGCGCAAAATATGAAATGGTCACGCGAATATGCAGTTTGTCCACTCTAATTGTGGTCGACTAGCTAATTTATAAACTATTAGGAAAAGGGATGTATTTCTAATTGGAAGAATGCTTTAAATGATGTGGGGAATTATAATTATATAACGATAAAGAATTAAATTTAATGTTATTATTTTCAGACAATGAAGGTATTAATGAAAAAATAACAAAATCTAAATTTTTACACAGCCGATCTGTTCTTTTAGTCATAGTTAGTAAAATATTTTTTGTACACTAACACGTTAAAAAAAAGTTCCACTCGCTCGCGAACTGACAGAGCTACGACGCTTTGAATATCACTATTTTAGACGCTTTTAAATTACTTCAATGGAGGCCTTGACAAATATCCGTCTAGAATTTCCTCGAGACTCTGTTGATCGGTTTAAATTAATGAAATTTAACGCTTTAAATTCAATCCGTTTTGATCGAAGAAAAGTTGAATTTTTTTTGTTGTTGTTTCAATTTGAATATATCAAGCATATTTTACGAAATACGATTAATAAAAACGATAACAGATACTGTTTTAGACACTTTTAAACTACGTCAATGGTAGCATTGATGAATATCCGCCTAGTTTCCTCGAAGCTCTGTTGATTGGTTTAAATTAAAGAAACTTAACGCTTTAAATTCAATCAGTTTTGATCGAAGAAGAGTGGATTTTTTTGTTGTTGCTTCAATTTTAATATATCAAGCATATTTTACCAAACACGATTAATAGAAACAACGCACTATATGAAAATTTAGATTTATTTCATAATATTTTTCTGTAGAACATTTATTGATAAACAACATAATATAATATAATTTTTTACTTTATTTAAAGTATATTTTATTTATAGATATTTAATATTCTTTAATTGCCTTATTTAAAGGATTGGAAATATATGACTATCTTTAACTGTTTGAAATTAGCTACTGGACTTTAAAGTTAGAGTGGACAGCATGTAGTACGTTTCACTTAGTGATATTCAAAGAATCATGAGAGGAAGAATCTCACTTGCTCAATAACAATAGGACTTCGATTGTTCCGGATAAGATACTTTTCTGGATAGTTGAAATAGGCATCTTGAACCTGCTTATTCATATTTTTAAGCGTCATCTATATAAACTGTATAATGCAATGTCCATTGATTATGTCTCTCGATCTTTCAACGCCAATCGAATGAATGATGTTGAAAATTGTATCGATTATGAAGCTGAAACACAAGCACTTAGTTTTATAATTCTTATAAACAAAATTAAGCGCTATTTTAAATAACCTTGCTTATTTTCATATAAAAATCATGCATTTCTCACTGTGTTGACATACATCTACCTGTTTTGTCAGCTGCTAGTCAGTTTTTTACAAGAATGTCACTATTGTTTTTAAAATGTGTTGTTTGTACAAAGAAATACCAAAACATCATGCACTGACATAAATATTTCATGATCCGCACATGCTGGCAGCATGTTCGGAAGTCTACAATTCTTTGATTATGAGTCATCTTCATCTTCCGAGAGAGATAGTGACTGGAGCAAAATCTGACTATATCCAAGTCTGTCCCTCCTCTTCACTAACTGACTACATATTCTTTTTTATCTCACAAGCTTAAGTTTCAGATTAAAATTATGTTTTTTTTATATCGCTGGTTGATTTGGAGACGGATACAAGAGATTTTGTTGTTTTAGCGATCTTGCAGATATGCGGTCCTCAACCTTTATTTCCTCCCGTGTCGCCTTGATGTGCCTCATCATTTTTGAGAGCATCTCTCTTCTATTGTATCCTACCTCCTCAACCATTTTTACGCACAAAGAAATTTTTATTAATAATGTTTAAAGCTTAGGATAGCATAAAAATCAAACGAAACGAATTAATTTTTTAACATTTGTAAGGTTGATTTTCGATTTTACATTTTATTCCATTTTTATAATAATACAAGCTATCTGTCCTAACAAATAAAAACAACTTTGAAATTATTTTATATTAACTCATAATTAAATGTTTTATTTATCATAATCCTTAATTAATTCTTTTTTTTTTTCATTTTAATTTTTCATGTTATGTGTTTACTTTCGAGGATCAACTAACATTACTTTCGAGTCCCCCTTAGAAATGTTACCATAAGTTGGAAATCTCTGTTATAAATCATTGATATTTTTGATGCAATTTATCTATTTTACTCATTTTAAGCCCAGATAAAACCAAAAATAACTATTTTTCACGAGTTAAATACTTTTTGAATATGGTTACAAGTCAAATAATGACCACAAAATACAATTTAAATGGGCCAATTTAATTTTGAAATCCTTTTCAGACGAGAAAATAGCGTTTCGTCTCAGCTTAGCCCTGTAAGATAATTCACAGTTATATGTTAGTTACTGTTACGTCATGGCATGCAAGAGCGCCACCTACAACAAATGTGATCTTGTTCATTCGAATGCTGTAACCCGTTGAAAGCGGTTGCACAAAATAAAGCCTGAATAACTACATAACGTCATCCGTATTTTCTTCTAATACATCCATTTTTTATCGACGATAACATTGGTCAAAAGCGAGCCGGAGCAAATACCATGGATAAAAAAGTTGAAAAAAGCGATGACCGAGAAGCGGTTTCAGAAAAGAAACTAAATAAACTGAAAGGCTCGATAAAAACTACTTTGAAAAGAATCGAAAGTTTTAGTGCCGAAAAGTCAGCTTCGAAAGACATTAACGCAATGGAATTAGAAGTGAAATTAAGGAAACTTGGACAATTGCAAGCACAGTTGGACAAGATATCCGAACAATATTGCGGTATAGAAACGTCGGAAGATATAGAAACCATCCTAGAAGATATTGATCAAATAAATATAAGGATTGAAGAAACAGAGGTAGGTCTGAAATTGCTATTAAATTCAATTAAAGATGAATTTAAAATTAACCCTGTTTCAAAGGATAATGCAGTAACTAAAATCCGACTACCGGAAATTCCATTACCAGAATTTTCTGGAAAAATAGCTGATTTTGCAAATTTTAAAAATTTATTTGTTAATTTAATTAGCAACAATGAGCAATTAAATGATTCTCAAAAGCTGTATTATCTCCGTGCATGCTTAAGAGGAGAAGCTAAATTATTAGAATCGTCTAGTGATAACTTTCAATCACTCTTTAAAGCATTATCAGATCGTTATGAAAATCAACGTCAATTGATAGACTCTCATATATTAGAAATAATAAATTTTGAGAAAATTCGTAGCGAATCTGCTAAAGAACTGTGTGCCTTAATAGACTGCGTTAATAAAAACATCAGAGCGTTAAAGGTTCTTACATTCGAACAAAATAAGCTATCTGATTTAATGCTTGTAAACATCATTCTACAGAAAGTAGATAAAGAGACAAGGAAGCAATTCGAGCTTTCTCTAAATACGGCAGAAATTCCTACATTTGAAAATTTGATGAAATTTCTAGAAAAGCGAAGTTCTTTGTTAGAAAATATTAACCGTATTCCTAGTAAATACGAAAGTCCACAAAATACGAGCATATTTAAAAGAGCGAAAACACTTATAGTTAATAATAAAAATTCCAATGCTAAAGCTTGTATTTTATGCAAAAACTATCACGCACTATTTAGATGCGTTACTTTTAAAAATATGTCTATCGATGACAGAAAGAACTTTGTTAGGAATAACAAATTATGCATTAACTGTCTTAAACCTCACCCGGGGATCTGCAAATCAAAATATTCTTGCAACATTCCAAGTTGCGGTAAAAGGCATAACTCACTCATACATGATGAGTCAGCTGAAAATCGCGCTACCACTTCAGATCCAAGGGCACGGGCGAGCGAAAGCCAAACAGATGCAGAAACGAAACCGAAACTAAACGTACTAACCGAAGTATCTGCTTTGACGTTGAATCCGAGAGAGACTAAACAGGCGATAGAAGGGAATAAATCAGTTATATTAAACACTCTTCTTATTTATGTGAAAACTGCAGATGGTCGGAGAGTTCAATTAAGAGGGCTCTTAGACAATGCTTCGACTTTATGTATTCTTCGAGAAGATGTAGCTAGAAAATTGGGAATCAAACTAAAATCAATAAAACAAGGTATAACTGGTATAAATGGAATTACGCAGTTTATTAAACACGCTGCTAACATTGAAGTATCAAATCGAGATTATTCATTTTCACACATGGTGAAATGTTCTATTCTTCCTAAAATAACCGATGAGATTCCTGTATCGAAATTAAATATATCTGCATTAAATATTCCCTGTTCAATTGAACTAGCTGATTTCAATTTCCACACACCAGGTCAAATTGATATACTATTAGGAAATGAGCTATTTTTTGAGATTTTAAAACCTGAGCAACTTCATCTGCAAAATGGAGATGTAATATTACAAAATACTAAGTTTGGTTATTTAGTTACAGGCATTCTTCCCCAGTTACCTCAAAAAGCCAATTGTTATCTCGTAAGTGAACCAAATTTAGATGAGGCAGTTAAACAACTTTTTGAATTGGAATCATTGCCGGGTAATGTTAAAGAAATAACAAAGAGTGAAGAAGAAATTTATTGTGAGGAGCATTTTGTTAAAACCTATAAAAGAGATAAAACTGGAAGATTTATAGTTCAATTACCCATAAAGGAAAATGCCGAATCATTACTAGGAAATTCCAAAGAAAATGCAATCAAGCGCCTAAATGGTATCTGGAATAAATTAAACAAAAATAATACTATGGAAATCTTATATAAGGAATTTATGCAAGAATATGAGAGTTTAGAACACATGGAGGAGATAAAAATTGAAGATGATAGCAATGTGAACTATTACATTCCCCACCATGCGATATATAAACCTGAGAAAACGTCAACTCCCTTAAGAGTGGTTTTTGATGCTAGTGCAAAAACAACAAGTGGATATTCTCTGAATTCCATTTTACTAAATGGAGGTATTATTCAGCAAGATCTTTTTTCCATAGTAAGTAGATTCAGAAAGCACAGATATGCATTTAGTGCAGATATTAAAAAAATGTACAGACAAATACTGATCGATCCCACTCAAAGAGACTTACAGCGTATTGTCTGGAAATCAAGTGCTGATGGTCCAGTGAAGATTTACAAACTGTCTACAGTAACCTATGGAACAGTTTCTGCGCCATTTTTGGCTACCAGGACTTTAAGAGCTTTAGCAGATGAGGAAAAAAAGGACTTTCCTAAAGCTGCAGATGTGATTTGTTCTGATTTCTACATGGATGACATTCTGTCAGGTGATGCAACGCTAGAAGATACTAAAAATCTTCAAACCCAGATTTCTGAACTCCTCGGAAGAGCTGGATTTGAGCTTCACAAATGGGTCGCTAATAACTCTAATTTACTACAAAACCTGTCTACCACATCCTATTCATTTTCGAAAGAACAAGGTGTTAGTTCTGTAAAAACATTAGGTATGTTTTGGGATCCAAAAGAAGATTGCTTTACATATAAGGTAAAGATCAAGCCTAAGGACTCTTTTTCAAAAAGGGAAGTGCTGTCAGAAATAGCGAGTCTTTATGATCCACTTGGACTTTTAGGCCCTCTCATTACAAAGGCAAAAATATTTATCCAAGGACTTTGGAAGATAAAATTGGACTGGAATGAAAAATTACCATCTGATGCAATGACAGAATGGAAAAGGTTCTACATAAAACTCTGGGAAGTAAACAACTTCAGAATTCAAAGGTTTATTCTACTTCCTGATGCAGTTCGCATTGAGATTCATGGATTTTCTGATGCATCAGAACGTGCCTATGCTGCTGTTGTCTATTTAAGGTGCTTCACCCAATCTGGACAGTTTAAAACTAGTCTAATATGCAGCAAATCCAGAGTGGCTCCATTAAAGTCACTTACCATTCCCCGACTTGAACTGTGTGCTGCGTTGCTGTTATCTAGATTAGTGAAAAAGATAGTTCCAATTCTGCAATTGCCCATTGATGTTATCTCATTGTGGACAGACTCTACTATTGTTTTGGCGTGGATCGAGACTGAGCCCTATAAGCTAAAAACATTCGTCAGCAATAGGGTTGCGGAGATCCAAACCCTCACATCAGATTGTCATTGGAAGCATGTAAGTAGCAAAAACAATCCTGCTGACATTATTTCTAAAGGATGCAGTGCAGATGAACTCATAAGAAATAAAATGTGGTTTGCTGGTCCAGATGAACTTACTGATGAACCAGTAGACAATCAATCCATGCAGGATTTTGCTTTTGTTGATGAACTAAAATGTGTTGTGACTCTGAATATTAATGACTCTAATTCAAATTTTTATGATGAACTCTTTAATCATACAAATAATTTCATAAAATTAATTAGAATAGTTAGCTTTATTTTCAGGTTTATTAACAACACTAAAGCTAAGGAGTCTCGTAATAAGATAAGTAAATATTTAACTACTGAGGAGCTGCAAAAAAGTACTGAATATTTAGCTAGTGTAGCTCAGTTGAGTGAATTTAAATCAGAAATAGATGCACTAAATAAAGGTAAAAATATTTCTAAAACAAGTAAGTTAAGATCTTTAGATCCATTCCTAGATGAAAAAGGATTACTTAGAGTTGGCGGTAGACTTAAAAATTCTGACTTGCCATTTGAATCTAAACATCAAATAATTTTACCCAGTAAACATACATTCACTAAGTTACTTTTTGAGCATGTACATAAAAAATGTCTACATATTGGTGCACAAGGTTTGTTACATCCAATTAGACTACAATACTGGCCCTTAAATGGTAAAGGTATTGCAAGAAAAATTGTCCATGATTGTATTAGATGTTTTAGGCAAAGGCCTAGGGTGTTAGACCAGTTAATGGGAAATTTACCTTCAGAAAGAGTAACTCCTAGTTCTCCATTTTTAAATTCTGGTGTAGATTTTTGTGGTCCTTTTCAAATAAAGTTTAAAAACCAAAGAAAGGGAATATATTCAAAGGTTTATGTAGCGATTTTTGTATGTTTGTCAACTAAAGCTATTCACCTAGAAACGGTAACAGATTTGACGACTGAAGCTTTCATTGCATCTTTAAAGAGACTCTGCGCCCGTAGAGGCCGCATTGCAACATTGATGTCGGATAATGCATCTAATTTCAAGGGTGCAGCTTCAGAATTAAATCGCTTAAAAAAACTAGTTTGTCAGACTAATGAGACTTTAGCCAATTACCTATCCGCAGAATCAATCCAATGGAAATTTATACCCCCTTCTCCCAATTTCGGAGGCTTATGGGAAGCAGGAGTAAAATCATTTAAACACCATCTTTATAGAACTTTAGCTAACAGTAAAACAACTATTGAAGAATTTGAAACAATAGTAATTCAGATTGAAGGTATACTTAACTCACGCCCCTTAATTCCATTATCAGATAATATTAATGAATATGAAGTTTTAACTCCTGGACACTTTATCATTGGACGCCCAATAACTTCAATACCTGAACCGGAAATTGTAGACATTTCTGACAATAGGTTGTCGCGCTGGCAATATACTACCAAATGTGTTCAAACAATTTGGAAACGCTGGAAAATTGACTATTTGAACCACTTACAGCAAAGAAATAAGTGGCAATTCAAAAAAAATAATGTTAAGGTCGGATGTTTAGTATTGTTAAAGGAAAATGATTTGCCTCCTTGCAAATGGGCAATGGCTAGAATTTTAGAGATAATTTATGGAAATGAAGGCAGAGTAAGAGTTGTTAAATTAAAAACTAACACAGGTATTTTTACACGCCCTATTTCAAAAATTTGTCTCTTACCAATAAGGGATAACTTTGAAAATTAAAATAGTTAAGATAGTTGTATATATTGTATGTACATAATAATTGTATTTATATCATGTTTAATATTCAATTTGTATATATTTTGCAATTTTGTTGTTCACTTGTAAATATTTCATCTGAATAGTTTATTTGGTTTTAGAAAATGTAAGCTAATTGTATAATTAAAAGTGTTTTGAAATCTTGCATATTTCAACGCCGGGCGGAATGTTACGTCATGGCATGCAAGAGCGCCACCTACAACAAATGTGATCTTGTTCATTCGAATGCTGTAACCCGTTGAAAGCGGTTGCACAAAATAAAGCCTGAATAACTACATAACGTCATCCGTATTTTCTTCTAATACATCCATTTTTTATCGACGATAACAGTTACCATGTCTGATTACGTTTGCCATGTAATTGTGACGTTACTTAAGTTAACCCCTTACTCGCTCTGAAATAAAATCAGTATTTACAGTAGTTTAGTTTAGATTATTTTTATTTAGGAGTGTTGTCTTTTTATTTAGCATGTCCAATTGCTTTTCAGACATCCAAAAAGAAATCATTCCTTAGATCATGGTTAATGCATTAGCCGTCAATGTATCATTTAAGTCATGATTAATTTAAAATATTATGAAATAAATATCTATTATTAAAATTAATTTAAATAATAGATATGGACTCGAAATGTTTCTGTTGCAAGAAGTAATGCTACAACAGAAACGAGCTATCGTTTGCAAATGAACTACTTTTCAGCTGCTTTGCAATTAAGAATTAAAAATTGTTTGCGTTAAAGCAATGGATTAAATGAAAATTTCGTTAACTATTGAGGTGTTCGTTTTTTTATAGTAGTCATATGTATTTCGGATATGATTGTCACATATTAATTAATGTTTTCCAAATATTTAAAAAAATGATAAAATTCTGTCTTTAACCGCCATGCCCAGAAACTACACATGCATATATTTACAATATATTTAAATTTATAAGTTAAAATGATGTCATTTATAAATGTTATAATTTCATACCAAAATTTGATGGAATTTTTTTGACATTTTAATTATTTCATAGAAACTTAAGCAAAGCTAATTAGATAACAGTGAAAGTAAAATAATTAAAAGATTAGTTAAATGAACTTGATTATAAAATCATCTTCGATCAAATTATTTATTATAGGAGGAATATAAAAAGAATAATTCAACAATTGCAAATAGAAAGTATACATATTCTTTCAATAAACATAGCTGCAAGAGTAACATTAACATTAGATTTTTCCAGAATAAAGATTCTTTCGAGCTAGCCGGTTGAAGAAAAAAATCAGTAGTTCTGCCACCTAAGATAAATGCTAAATTTAGGGTAGAAAAATAACCGACAAATTTGTACCCATTATAACTTCGAATATTTTGACGTTCAAAATAAATCAGTTTAAAAACTGAATTCTCAAATTTTTAGATAAATATCGAGCTGTTCGAAGTTCTTAAGATAACAATAACAATGTGAGAAAATGCAAGTGTTTCTTTGAAATGGTAAAGGCAATCGTCTTCAGATTCTGATTTAAAAATACGAAATAAATTTCTTAGTTACTTCTAAAATTACGTATCTAGCCATTTAAATAACAACGATAAAATAACTGCATTCTCAAATCTTTTTGGTATTAAATAAAAATCAAACTCTTCAAAGTACCGAAGACAATCATAAAAATTTATGATGAAAGAAATTTCTTGTTTTAAAATGTCATAAGCAATCATATCTTCAGACTGTGATTTAAGAAAATGATGAATAAGACTCAAGAAGATTAGGAAAATTGGATTCTATTTAAATCTTAATATCATTTCATAATTTTGAATTGTAAAATTGGGAAATTGCATATTTTGTTACTCAAATAACAGAAAAGAATAAAGTAAAAATAATTTTTTATGCCACATGTAGAATTGCATATTTAAATAATCAAATGTTAATTATAAAAATAACATTCTAGAATTTTCTCATTGTAGTATAAACCAAACAAATCGAAATTCCAAAGACAACGGTAAAAAAAAAAAAAAAAAAAAAAAATCTGAAAAAATACTAGAGCTTTTTTCAAAACGTCATAGGTAATCAAATATTTGAATTCTGATTTTAGAAGACGTAAAAAGAGATTAAAGATTTGTGTTGATATCATAAAATAAGCGTAAATATAACATTCTAGAATCTTCTCATCGTAGTATAAACCAAACAATTCGAAATTCCAAAGACAGCGGTCAAATAATCTGAAAAAATACTACAGCTTCTTTTAAAACGTCATAAGTAATTACATCTTTGAATTCGGATTTTAGAAGACGTAGAATGAGACTAAAAAATTGTGTTGATGACATAAGATATGTGCAAAGATAATATTCTAGAATCTTGTCACTGTAGTATAAGCCAATCAGTTCAAAATTCCAAAGATGACGGTAAAAAAAATTGAAAAAATACTAGATCTTCTTTTAAAACGTCATAAGTAATCATTTTCTTTGGATTCTGATTTTAAAAGACGTAGAATGAGACTAAAGATTTATGTTGATGTCGTAAGATATGCGTCCATTGCTCTAACAGCCTTTTAACTCGTGACAGAGCATTGATGCTTCCACCTGTTCACACACAAATGATCGTAAGTACTCACGAATGAATTCGAGAGCGGTATCTCACGAAATCAACCCACACACCTTTAAATATAAAATAATGTTGATATAGGTGTGAAATATGGTATGGTTTGTTACGAAACAAATATACAAATGTAGCTTTAATCACTCTTTCTAATAAAAAGTGATGCATGTCAGCGGATGAGAAATTATAGTAATAGCGATAGCTCTATAATCACATTTGTGGATGATAGCGTATAAAAGAGGAAAAATGATATTTCATTCGATCAAGTTTTTGAAAGTATATTTATTTAGAGACTGTTTATAGCCCTGTGTTTTCATTATAATTAACTGTAATATTCAAGGTGTCCATTCGAAT
This sequence comes from Argiope bruennichi, assembly GCF_947563725.1. NCBI lineage: Eukaryota > Metazoa > Arthropoda > Arachnida > Araneae > Araneidae > Argiope > Argiope bruennichi. Next base: position 108,612,848 of record NC_079162.1, read on the forward strand.
TCAACGAACGAGAAATTATCGTAATAGCGAAAGTTGTATAATCACTTTTGTGGATGATAGCGTATAAAAGAGGAAAAGAGATATTTCATTCGATCAAGTTTTTGAAAGTATATTTATTTAGAGACTGTTTATAGCCCTGTGTTTTCATTATAATTAACTGTAATATTCAAGGTGTCCATTCGAATTCAACGAACGAGAAATTATCGTAATAGCGAAAGTTGTATAATCACTTTTGTGGATGATAGCGTATAAAAGAGGAAAAGAGATATTTCATTCGATCAAGTTTTTAAAAGTATACTTAGTGAAAGATTGTTTTGATCCCTGAGTCTTCATTATAGTTAACTGTAATATAGAAGGTGTCCATTCTAATCGTCGCTCACTAACTAATTTCTAAACCGTTAGACATAGTCATATATTACAGTTGGAAAAAACGCTTTAAATAAGTTTAAAAATTATGTTTTATGTTGTTTTAGTGAAATATATTGTTGAAAAAATCAAGATGTCAAAAAATTTCCCAATTTTGATACTCGGGTTTATTAAAATATTCTTGACACACTACCTTTTAAACAAACAAACAAACAAACAAAATTCTCAGTTCTGCGACTACAGCTGAATGAGTTACAAAATTTTGTATTTCATCATTTTAGACTAATTAGTGGCCATAGAAAAAGTTCTGTGAATTGACTGGCGGATCTTCCTCGAAGCGGTCATTGAAATGATTAAAATTGTTAGAAATTCTAACAAACTTATGCTTAAAAAGGGTGAATTAGAATTAAATTTTTGAGAAGTTAGTTATTCAAAGTTGATCTTAAAAAATAAACTGAAAGTGAATTATCCTTTCAAACTTAGAAAGGATACATAGTAAGGATACCACGTAGTAAGTATAGGACTATGAAATAAGTAAAAAAAGGCTTATTAATTTTGAGAAATCACGTGACCGCGAGAGTGTCTTGTGGTATTTTCAGGATAATCTAATTTTGTGCTTTCATTTGATTTTTAGGGTCATGCATTCAAACATATTTAATTATCATTTCAATTTAACATATTTAATTATCATTATCATTTCAAAACATTCAAGCAATTATTTAATATCTATAATCGCTTGAATTTCAAAGAATTCTTTATACGATTTTGTATGTGTGCATGTTTCCAAATCCACTTTGAACTCAAATTAGATTTCAAATTAGAAATTTTGTAATTTTATTTATCATTTATTCGGCATTTCTTAAAATTATTTATAAATTTAAATTGCATATTTTTTAATATTCCATACATTAAAACGTCAACACCAGAAAGTCACCTGCAATTAAATGCATTGTTACTTTTATTTGTCATTATATTTGTGTCTTAAAAGCTACTTAAAGATATATTAAATTAAAATCAATAAGAAACATCTGGTATTGGAAGGAGAAGAGTGGGGGGTGGGGATCGTGATTTGCATTTTCTGAGGGTATCTATGAAGTATAAAGAGACCCTGTGCACGTATAAAGTGAAAATACATCTTGAGTTAGAAAGAACAATGTCACTTTTAAAATCGTCATCCAAGACTTGTCCAATTTAAAAAAAAAAAATCTTATTTTTTTTTAAGTAAGAAACTGAATTATAATAAAATTAAAATGCATTTTATATTATTTTTTTTTAAATTTGCTTCCGAAAATTTCTTCCTAGTTTTTATTTTGCATAGAATTTAATGCCCCTGAATTAGAAATCGCAGGTGAACGTTATGAACCACTTGAGTAGGCATTGTAAAATAACAAGTGTAAGTTGATGCTATAATTATGCCATAAATGATACTATGGTGGTATAATTATGAAATGATTTGGCACTATAATTATGGCATAAATGATGAAGTATTTCGACCTCCCAGATCAACTGGGACTGTCCCGGTTCTGTCTTGCATTTTTGTGGCTATTACTCTTATCTATGTTCTTCTTTACCCTCAGCATTCCATTCGCCCCCCTCCAAGGCAAAAGTATTTAGATTAACACTTTAAAAGATTGAAATATTCTTCAAGAAATAAAAAATAAAAATAACTTCCCTTTTCGCACTCCATCAGATATGAAATTTGATTAAATTATTCAAAGCTTTTCTAAGTACTGTAATCATTTTGAATTACAGATTAGTCTTTAAATATTTCTTTTTTTTGCTCACATTTTTTAAATTACTGCCTTTCAAAAAATGACGAATGAACCAGGAACGATTTAAACTATAAGTATCAAATTAAATTTCAGTTTCAATTTAAAAAAATACAAATAACTACCATGTAGATACAACCATTTACTCGTAATTCAAGTGCAAGCCCCGCGGAAATCTAAATTGCCGAAAGCACGAACATTCCAGCAACACGTTTTATGAAACCCTTATTAATCTCAATCACTCACCTGAAGGGAAAGTTGATCGAATTGATCGGAAATGTTGTCAGACTTCTTAAAAACGCTGTCAGGAATGAAGCGGTGTCTTTTGGACTTCCGGACATTTGCAAGATAGAAATATATTTCCCAATTTTTATCTATTAAGTAGAATATTCTTTAACTGTTGCCTGTGACCAGCAGGCTTTAGAAGTAGCACCACCTTTTTAGGTGGTCTGTGAAAATGCGATTGAAAGAAATATATTGTGAAATGAAAATTTTTTATAGATCTTAAACCAAATCCTCTTAAACTTTAATTACTGGTTTCATCTTTTCAATCGTTTAAATTCTTCGCGAAAATTTTTTCGTCGATCTCAACTGAATATTTAACCCTTTCAGGACGTGTACGTCAAATGGCATATCTGAGTAATTTGAGTTTAATGATCAATGATGTCATCATTCTCATTTACATGTTCCTTACATGTCAACAAGTTGCAGATACAAAAAATTAATGAAAGAATAAATTTAATTAATTAAACTGACAGAAATGAATAATTTTAAATGCGATTTCCAAATAAATTCTTATTTCTTCAATACTTAACTTGTCTTTGGTAACAAATAATTGTGTAGGATTGAGTTAAATAAAAAAAAAAGCTTAAAATGATGCATTAACTCTTTCGGGTTCGTTGAGTTAAAAATTGTCCCAATGTTTGCATGTTTTTTTTTTTTTAATTTTTTTTATGCATTATAAAACATTCTTTTGATCCATCTTGAAAAGTTAAAAATACTAACAATACACAGTTTAATAATTTATTATATTTTTTTTAATATTGTCATCATTGTTATGAATTGACGTAAATTGAGTAAAAAAATGAAATAAATGTGCACTACTAAGAATGCGGTAATAAATTGATGTGTTTAAGATTGGCGAATAATGAAGAACCATGAATTTTTTTCTTCTCTGCATTCGAAATTTTGTCGAGCATCAATGATTTCAATCCTTATCTTTTGATATCAATTTGATATGTAAATGAAATCCATGATAAACAAAAGATTAAGAACCACTTTTTTAAATATTACATTTTTCTGTTTCCAACATTAGCTGAATACAACTTGATCGACATTTAATACACTTAAATATACTGCAGATAGACAATTCACAGAATCATTTTGATAATTCTCACAGTAAAAATAGATTGTGGTTTGTCGAACATAATCGGTACAGCAAGAATTTTATTACTACTAACCGGTGGTGTCGCTTTCATTCAATCGTTCTTCAAACAAATATCTAAAGACGGCTTAGTTTTGAAAACAGTTAATAAAGCATTTAATTCTGGAAGTGAAACTAAAACTTTCAATTCGCAGGGGTTTTCCGTAGGGTATGTCACCAACTGTCGGTATTTCTTTTGAGTGACATAATTTAATTTGCTATTTAAATCCATGGTTTAGATACTCCTACGACAAACTTGGAAAATTGTTTGTAAACATCAAGAGAAACCCAAATTGAAATGGAACATGGTATTGCAAACTAATGTGTAAGTCTTATTTATGTTTTACTTTACTAAACTCTTTGGGGGGACGAATTCAGACCATGCTTTCACATCCATCAATTCTGTGAAAGTAAACACACAAAGTTAATTTTATTTTTAGTAAAAATATTTTATTCTCTGTCTCATCTGACCGCGGGTGGAAATTCCACCTGCATTTCAGAAAGGGAAATGTTTTAATGGAAGGCTTTGGGTGATTCCCATTGTGTAAACAAATATTCTAAAGTTTATCAAATACTGAAAGAAAAGAATATTGTGGAATAATTTATTTGCTCTTCGATTCTTTTTGTTAGATATTGCTGTATGAAAGAGAACGACCGTCAAGTTTTATCATAAAAATTTATTTTATTTAAAATTTGTAAGAGACTTTTCTACCATCAAATTCAGAAGAAATAAAAACCGATTTTTATCTTGAAATGTATTCAACAAAATCTATAGCTTAAGTAAAACACAACTTTTTTAGATTTATTTTTTATAATTTAATCTGAACTTTCCGATGTCGTTGCAAAATTTCATAAATTTTGTTTCGAGATGGCTAATTATTAAATTTGTGTTCGATTTGGTTTAGTTTAATTATATTAACATCCCCTTTTAAAGCAACTGTGGGGATATTTTGAGACAGACCTCGTAATTTTGAGCTGTAATTAGCTGACGAAAAGTTTGTATTTGGAAAAAATTTTATACTGCATTGTCAATTATATATTTATAATAATAGAAAGAATACAAAAATATTTATATGATATTCCCCTTTTGTTATATTTATAGCCTTGATTATTATTGATTAAGCAATGTAATAAATGAATAAAAGTATGTTTCCAATATACCAAAACTGTTTACATAAACGGAATATCGAACTTAAAAATATCATAGATTTCTGAAAATCTCTTTTAGATCCCATTTTTAGAAAATGAATACTGAAAGAAATCAGTTTTACACTCTGATTAACATATTATTGAACATCTGCAAAAACTTTCAGCTGATAACATCAGGTTTGATTTTTTTTAAAGCAGTGTAAAGAATAAATTATTAAATTTTTTGTTCTTTTATATAAATTATTTAGAGTGTGAATAGTAATCAGCTCACATATTCAAATGTTATTTTTTTCCCGAATGACCTTTGATATTTATATGAATTTCTGAGGAGTTCTTTTTAATATAGAATTATCACACACATTTGCCTTCTTAAAAACAGTAATAAAAATTTTCGCCTTTAAAAATGAATCAAAATCTTTTCATTCTTATTTAGCATCTTCTTTAGTTTCTAATTAGTAAGTCGAATATTTTGATGAAAATTATAATGCAGAATTATTTTCTGAAATAAAGGTTATAAAACTTATAGCTTATAATTTTTTGCTGATACTAAAGTCAAATAAAATATTTTGATCAAATTCCACCAAACTAAAAAAAAATAAAAATAAGATAGAACATCAGAAAGCATTTAAAAGCAAAACTGAAAGTACTGGATACTTATTTCACTAAAAATTGCTGGTTTGTTTCCAAGCAGCTAATGAGGATTGTATTTAAAGTAGTTTGCAAATGGTTTAATTATGAGTCGTCTAGAAACAAAATTCTTAACTGCATTTGTAATTTCCAATTCGTTTACTAATAAAAAACATTACTTGATGAACAGCTGTTGTAAAAGATAAATCAAGACGCAATAAATATTCATAGACTATTATTAATTTTCTTAAGCTGTAATTAGCTATAAAAAGGGAGTAAATAACAATTTTCCGAAGATTGATAATTTGATTTGTGCTGTTTCTATTACTTTTTATTTTAACTTAACTTAGCATCGATTTTAGAGGCTTTACAGATAATGTGAAATATCTTTAAGTTGTATGAATTGTGTAGGCAGATTGAATCTGGAATTGAAAGCTGGGGGTTCAACATGACTTGGAGCGCGTTATTATTCATGAATGAAAAAAGGCCCGCATGTTATGAATATTTAACCATCAAAACCTATTCTTTGTCTTCAGATATTATTATTCAAAAATAAAAAAAATCTGACCGAAATTTCTGTCTATTGAATTTCTTCCGTCTAGAGAACGCCGCAGAGATTTTACGTCTGACTGCCAGTGTGCGCTTGCACTGTTTTACCCTGCACTTTTCTCGTAAATATCTTCGTCCGAAATGCAAAACAGATGAAAAGAACGATGCTTTCCTCGCAGTAAGTGCTCTCTCTCTCTCTCTGTGAATATTTTTTAGCTACCTCCTGCCTCCAGCGAGCCGAGGGTTGAATTTTACGCACGCATGCAGAAATATAAAATTTAGCCATAATATAAGAGCCCGCAAAAAAATATAAAAAATGGCAACTAAGTTCCCCTCCCACAACTCTCACATAGGCATTCATCCCCCTCCCGCTTATCTACAAAAAGATTGTCCATAAATTCACCCCCTGTGCAAATCTCTTCCCTTCCTTTCTCATTTCTCTCCCCCCCCCAGGGTAGAGCCCAACTCTGGCCCAACCCACATTTACATCTGGGACTGTCTTTGCTTAAATTGTAACAAATCGTAGCCCCGAAGTAGTTTTTCAGATAGGGATTCTAAAAAATCGGTCTCTCTTAAACATGTTTGATTATTCGTTGTTTCAGAGTACTTTCCATTAAATAGTTTTAAAAGAAACTAAAAGAATCCATTGAGAAAATGCGTGAGGTTTTGCGTGTTTGTTTTTCCTTGTAATGGTAGATTTTTTATTTTTTAAGCGTGCATGAGTCGTTGGAGTTAAATAAATAAAGGCTTAAATCAATGAGCTCAAAATAACTTCATTCATTTTTCAAAATACTTATTATATGAAAGATCAATAGTATACTGAAAATAAAAATATGATCCAAATAATACAAATAAATATTAATGAAATGGTCGAATCAACGGAATCAAAACATTTCCCAAATATTTTCATTAAAAATAAAAACCTTTTCTAATATAATAATCAAAATTCTAATCGATTTTAAGATGTTTCATTTCGTGTTAGATTTCCAACATATGCTTTTTACTCACAATTTATTTTACACGATGTAAATAAAACACATCATGAAGAAGATCTCCGGATAAGAAGTGTCTGATATAGATAAGACGAAATTATATTTGGTAATGCATCTATCTCTCTCGCCCTCCATATGAATAAAGTCCAGAATCTTATGCTGTTTTTACTGGCAGGTGATAAACTATTCAGTAGCTCAGTAAGCCACTGGATAGCTATCACTTGCACATGTCTATCGTAGAATATAACAATTCGTTTTCGAAAAAAGAGAAAGAAAAAAAAAAAAACTCTGGTAAGTGTTTTTTAAAGAGAATAATCAATTCGCTCGGATTTTCCCCCACCGCAAACAGTTTTTTTTTTTTTTTAAGTCATTTAACTAATTTTACCCGCCATTATTTCCCAGAATTCCCAGAATGCTTCATTTCGTTTTTGATTTTCAACATTTGCTTTTACTTTCAATTTATTTTACATGCAGTTAATAAAACATATCATAAAGAAGATCATCGGATAATAAATGTCTGCTATAGATAAGATGAAATTACGTTTGCAAATGCATCTGTCTCTCGCTCTCTATGTAAATATAGTCCAGAATCTTACACTGTTTATTATTGGCAGGTGATAATTTTCCAGTAACTTAGTAAACAACTGGATAGTTATCACTTGCACATGTCTATCGTAAAATATAACGCTTCCTTTTCGGGAAAAAAAAAACTTCTGGTAACTGGTTTTTTAAAGAGAATAATAAATTTTCTCGGATTTTTCAGCATCGAAAACAGTTATTTTTAAAAGTTATGTATCTTGTTTTACCGCCATTATTCACCACAATTCAGAATCGCTCTTCCATAAGAACTCATTCCTTTTTTCGAACAAAGTTTTGGCGCCGCATGTTTGGCCTCTTGTACAAGATATGTTTCATCAATCTTCTTTTCAATAGTGCAATTATATTGAGACAATCAGGGCAAGTGCCCTGGGTGCCATTACGAAGGGGCGCAAAATTGAGAATCACTTAGCTGCATTTAGAAGTATATTACTCTTTTTTGTTTCATAGATTCTTGAAAATTAAAATGATTCCAATCAGAGGCGGAAGAATACGCTGTCAGTTTATATGTAATCTCAAGATAACATAATAGATCATTTTGTGTTTAAGAGATCAGATGAATAAATCGAGTCAGTGAAATTAGAAAACTCGATATTTTTAAGGCGATTTTAAAATATTTGTGTCTTAGTGGAATGGAGGAGCTATAGTATTCTCGAACATCTGAATGTATTTCTATAATATACATTAACGCCAGTAATACAGTAGATTTACACATTAACTCCAATTATAGAGGAGGTTTATACATTAATTCCAATTATAAAGGAGATTTATACATTAACTCCAATTATAGAGGAGATTTATACATTAAACCCTGCAATAGAGGGAATTTACACGTTAACCCCAATTATGGAGGATATTTATAAATTAACCCCATTTATGGAAGATATTTCTGCATTAACGCCAATTATAGAGGAGATTTATCCATTAACGCCATGCTGTTTCTAAGTGTTCTAGGTTCTAAAGCTCTCACGTTATATATGGAGATAAAAAGTTACAACCTCCATCTTCATACTGATTGGATACCGGCTTCTACATAAGTTCACAATAAATAATTAGGAATAAAATATTTTTCATATTTTCCGCCTACAGGAAACGGCACAAAAAACCACCTCTTTTTGGTAAAATTTAAAGCGAGTCTATCCCCATGTTATCAATATTTAGAGTTTCTTTTGATAAAAAAATAAGTAATGACATATCAGTAAAAGTAAATAATCTTTCATTCATTATAATTCTTATTTGGGGATTAAGTGAAGTGTATATAGTTTATTTCAACTTAAAAATACGAAATCAATAGAGCACAAATTGGTTTACATCGTTCGCATGTATCAGAATTTTCATACTAATAAGCATCCAAAATTCCTTTTTAAGTTATTTCCGTCAAATGGTTAAAATAATAAAGTAGCAATGTTTTCAAAAAAGTTTAACAAAATTTCATTTAAAAATTCCGAAATGATTTTACACTTTTTTTTCTTTCTAATGTCTTGTAAATGAAAAAGCCTTCAGTATTTAATGAATATTCATCAACTCTTTCTATTAATGTTAATAGTGAATGCGTGTATTTATTGTTTGACTGCCTTTTGACGCATTTCAGGGCAGAATATTCGATTTAAAGTTACCAAATTTGACCCAAATATATTCTGGAAGGTGGGAATCTGAAACATCGAAGAGTTATTTTTTTTTCGAAATTTCAGATATAATTTTAATTAAAATAAACAAAATTTCGGTGAATTTTGGTGGCAACCTTTAGAAATAATTTTTTTCACTATCTTAAAATTCCAGAAATGATCTAGCCGATGTTATAAATTTGGTTTTTATGCAATTTTTCCAAAATGTTAACAGGTGTTAAAAAATTTTTAATATACGATTTTCAACAGTAGTTTTGGAATTTAAAACATTAATCATACATAATTTCGTTCATCGTGTCTAAGTTGTTTGTTTTTCCTCTTTTGAAAAATAAAGGTACTAATTTTTCAAGAAAAATATCTCTCAATTTATTAGCAAGGTATAATCTGTTAAATTATCCGAATTCCAATGCCTATTTAAGCTCTCTAAGTGAACTTTGCCTGAATCATAAATGATTTAGAATAGCTCCGAATAATAAGCAAAAACAGATAAATCGCTGTAATGTAAACGAACCGTATGAATAGCGCTTGATAAAGCTACTTTTCTAACTATCTAGAGAGGGCAGGGGGAAAAAAACCACCGCTACATCAGACGTTATAAATAAGCTCAGAAGGCCATATTTTTTATTCGTTAATAATTCATATCAGTCAGTGAAACATCGACTAATGTTTAGAGAAAGTTAAGGAATTTTTGAACACAAACTAACCACTAACATCTAACACTAATGAGAAGAGACCAAACTAAATGAGAAGTGCTGGGAATAATTTTCATTAAAAATAAAAACGTCTAACGTAGAATTTATGAGCAATAAATACTGCGCTACGATGAAAGATGGTATAGATATAATAACCACCCACTAATCATATATTTTGATCCATTTTCACGGTTGAAATGAACATATATTTCGCTGAAGTTTAAATTATAGAACAATGATGAAAATAAATTTTAGCAATTTTTTGTGTGCTTTCATAAAAAAACGATCAGCTCTGCTATTGAAAAAGCTTCCCTAAAATTACTATTGTCTTACAATAAAGTTCATTTACAGAAGTTTTTATAATTTAAAAAGGTCAACTTTAATTTAATGTAGCATTTCATTATTTCGGAGCATTTGACGATAAATAATCGAACAATTTCTCTATAGTTGAAAAGGAACTTAAAAATTTTGGCAATTTTTTTGTGTTTTCATAAAAATATCTAACAGCTCAGCTATTGAAAATGTCTTCCTAAAATTACTATTGTCTTACAAAATAACTCAGTTAAAGAAGTTTTTATAGTTTAAAAAGGTGAAATTTATTTTAATGGAGCATTCGACGATAAACAGATAATCGATCAATTTATCGTCAGGAATTTTATTAAGGAATCAATTTCTTTATAGTTGAAAAGGAACTTACACATTTATAAAAAGGAATAAAAGTGTGTAAATTTCATAAAAATTCTAATTGTTTTCAAATATTATAGTCTATTTCAGAAAAAGCAACAATTTAAATTAATTTGTAGTATAATTTTTAATTTAAGAAATTCAATTAATTTCTTTATTACTCACTAGCCGCCTTTGGCGACCAGCCGGTTCGCCAATCTTAATGTTCGTTTAAATTTTAATAATTAAATAGGTTGAACCGGAGTTTAACCCCCTTCTTCGCCGAGTTGCGATAACGCTCCAAAGCTGGCAATCTTTATTATGCACTATAATTGAACATCTGCTCCTTTGCTTTTGAACATTTCGCAAGGTCGTTGTTGGCGATTTTTAAAAATTGCTCCAAGCAGGAGGTTAAACTCCGGTCGTACCATTAAATATTTTACGCAATTCCAACTTTAATAGTTTCTTCGGCAAAATATTTTAAAACTTCAAATTTTGATAGTCATATAATTCACTCATAATATTATAAGGGCCTTCAGTCATAGCCTGATATGTATCTCTCTAATTTTCTGTTACCCCTCGTAGAAATTATGCTTTAAATTAAAGTGTAAATGATTAATCTGCAATTAATATAATAATATTTTTCACTGAAACAAAGCATTTTTTTAATACTATGATTACTGATAATAGAGTCACTGAGCGTTTAGACTTTATGGGCACTAAAGAATATCTTTCTTAATTTATGTAATATCTCAAGAATTTGTCAACAAAAATTTCTCAGATTCATCATGAACAGATCGATTCATTAACAATGTTTAATTTTAAATGCATCAAACACTAAGAAAATAAAATGAATCGTTTAAAATAATCGGTCGAAAACAGGTTTAAAAAAATACTTAAAAAACGATGTACTTAAAACTATAAGCATATACAAAAAAGTATATAACTAACATAAATACAATTTAATTACAAAAGCATCCAATTAACCTAAAAATAATTTAAATCATTGAAAATAGGTTAAAAAAAACTACTTAAAAAACGATGTACTTAAAACTATAAGCATATACAAAAAATATATAACTAACATAAATACAATTTACTTAAAAAAGCATGCAACTAACCTAAAAATAATTTAAATCATCCGTTGGTTGCCATGTCAACAGTCAGAAAACAATGCGCATGCGTGAATTTTCTTCGCCAGTTACGTTAACGCAAGTGCGTGAATTTTTCTACGCCAGTTGGGGTAACGCTATGCAGATTATACATTTTTAATTTCCTTTATTCTGTGTTATTTTAATTCAAAAGTACTTCAGAATGAATGTGAAACATGGATTAATTAACAATGTTTAATTTTAAATGCATAAAACATTAAGAAAATAAACAGAATCGTTTGAAATAATCCGCCGAAAAATGTTAACCCTAGCCTCAATTCTGTTGGGAGAAAAAAATAACTGAAAGTTGGCGGTGGGGAAAATGGAAGATTTTTTTGGCGGGAAAGTTAGTTTTTAACTAATAATTAAAATTCTAATTAAAATTTCAAAAAAAGGGACCCCAGGTGCACATTCCCGACCTCTAAGGTATACATGTACCAAATTTGATAGCTGTATGTCAAATGACCTGACCTGTAGAGCGCCAACACACACACACACACACACGTTGAGCTTTATTATAAGTACTAGCCGCCTTTGGCGACCAGCCGGTTCGCCAATCTTAATGTTCGTTAAAATTTTAATAATTAAATATTTTATGCAATTTCTACTTTAATAGCTTCTTCATAAAAATATTTTAAAACTTCAAATTTTGATTATCATATAATTCATTCATAATATTATAAAGGCCTTCAGTCATAACGTAATATGTATCTCTCTCATTTTCTGTTAGCACCCGTAGAATTTATGCTTTAAATTAAAGTGGAAAGAATTTATCTTCAATTAATATAATAATATTTTTTACTGAAACAAAGCATTTTTTTATAATCTGATTACTGAAAATAGAGTCACTCAGCGTTTAAACTTTATGGGCACTAAAGAATATCTTTTTTAATTTATGTAATATCTCAAGAGTTGGTCAACAAAATTTTCTTAGATTCATTATGAGCAGATCGATTCATTAACAATGTTTAAATTTAAATGCATCAAACACTAAGAAAATAAAACGAATCGTTTAAAATAAACGGTTGAAAACAGGTTTTAAAAAACTACTTAAGAAACGATGTACTTAAAACTATAAGCATATACAAAAAAATATATAACTAACATGAATACAATTTACTTACAAAAGCATGCAACTAACCCAAAAATAATTTAAATCATCCATTGATAACGTTGTCATGGCAACAATCAGAACAGAATGCGCATGCGTGAATTTTCTTCGCCGGTTACGTAACGCAAATACGTGATTTTTTCTACGCCAGTTGGGGTAACGCTATGAGGATTAGAAATTTTTAATTTCCTTTATTCTGTTTTATTTTAATTCAAAAGTACTTCAGAATGAATCTGAAAGATTGATTCATTAACAATGTTTAATTTTAAATGCATCAAACATTAAGAAAATAAACAGTACCGATTGCATTAATCCGCCGAAAAATTTTAACCCTAGCCTCATTACTGTTGGGAGAAAAAAAAACTGAAGACTTTCTCGTTTGGCGCTGGGGATAATGGAAGATTTTTTTGGCGGAAAAGTTGGCGGTGGGGAAAATGGAAGATTTTTTTTGGCGGGAAAGTTAGTTTTTAATTAATAATTAAAATTCTAATTAAAAATTCGAAAAAAGAAACCTCAGGTGCAAATTCCCAACCTTCAAGGTATACATGTACCAAATTTGGAAGCTGTATGTCAAACAGTCTGGCCTGTAGAGCACCAACACACACACACACACACACATTGAGCTTTATTATAAGTACTAGCCGCCTTTGGCGACCAGCCGGTTCGCCAGTCTTAATGTTCGTTTAAATTTTAATAATTAAATAGGTTGAACCGGAGTTTAACCCCCTTCTTCGCCAAGTTGCGATAACGCGCCAAAGCTGCCAATCTTTATTATGCACTATAATTGAACATCTGCTCCTTTGCTTTCGAACATTTCGCAAGGCCATTGTTGGAGATTTTTAAAAATTTCTCCAAGCAGGGGGTTAAACTCCGATCGTACCATTAAATATTTTACACAATTCCAACTTTAATAGATTCTTCAGAAAAATATTTTAAAACTTCAAATTTTGATAGTCATATTTCATAATTCACTCATAATATTATAAAGGCCTTCAGTCATAACGTGATATGTATCTCTTTAATTTTCTGTTACCCCTCGTAGAATTTATGCTTTAAATTAAAGTGTAAATGATTAATCTGCAATTAATATAATAATATTTTTTTACTGAAACAAAGCATTTTTTTTAATAATATGATTACTGATAATAGAGTCACTGAGCGTTTAAACTTTATGGGCACTAAAGAATATCTTAATTTATGTAATATCTCAAGAATTTGTCAACAAAATTTTCTCAGATTCATCATGAACAGATCGATTCATTAACAATGTTTCATTTTAAATGCATCAAACACTAAGAAAATAAAATGAATCGTTTAAAATAATCGGTCGAAAACAGGTTTAAAAAAACTACTTAAAAAACGATGTACTTAAAACTATAAGCATACACAAAAAAATATATAACTAACATAAATACAATTTAATTACAAAAGCATGCAACTAACCAAAAAATAATTTAAATCATTGAAAACAGGTTTAAAAAAACTACTTAAAAAACGATGTACTTAAAACTAAAGCATATACAAAAAATATATAACTAACATAAATACAATTTATTTACAAAAGCATACAACTAACCTAAAAGTAATTGAAATCGTCCGTTGATAATGGTTGCCATGCCAACAATCAGAAAACAATGCGCATGCGTGAATTTTCTTCTCCTTTTACCGTAACGCAAATGCGTAAATTTTTCTACGCCAGTTGGGGTAACGCTATGCAGATTATACATTTTTAATTTCCTTTATTCTGTGTTATTTTAATTCAAAAGTACTTCAGAATGAATCTGAAACATGGATTCATTAACAATGTTTAATTTTAAATGCATAAAACATTAAGAAAATAAACAGAATCGTTTGAAATAATCCGCCGAAAAATCTTAACCCTAGCCTCATTACTGTTGGGAGAAAAAAAGAACTAAAGCCTAAATCATTTGGCGTTGGGGAAAATGGAAGATTATTTTGGCGGAAAAGTTGGCGGTGGGGAAAATGAAAGATTTTTTTGGCGGGAAAGTTAGTTTTTAATTAATAATTCAAATTCTAATTAAAATTTCAAAAAAGGGACCCCAAGTGCACATTCCCAACCTCTAAGGTATACATGTACCAAATTTGGTAGCTGTATGTCAAATGACCTGGCCTGTAGAGCGCCAACACACACACACACACACACACACACACACACACACACACACACACACACACACACACATTGAGCTTTATTATAAGTATAGATATAGATATAGATATAGATAATAAATGATAAAGATTTTAACTAACTTTCTATTCTCAACCGAAGACATCAATATCTTTTCTTTAAATAAGAAAGCACCTCAAAAGTTTCTCTAAAAACTTATTTCCATTTAATATTTCATTACTATTTTAAAATGAAAAGAATTGAAAATCAATAATCAGTTTGAATTTTATATTACTGAATGCTGATTAATATGATAAAAAAACATAATTTTTTTTAAAAAATATTTTTGTCTAGATTTCCACATTTTTTAATTTTGTATATTTCCATTTTCAAAACTATAGTTCAAGAACTATTTTGTGATATTTACTGAAAAGGTTTTCTAAAATCTGATTTATGCCAAATATATCTTTAGTTAAAAGTCAGCTTCTACTATTAACTTGATACATTTTTGTTTGTATGATTTTGTTTGTATTTGTATGATTTGTTGTTGTGCATCATAGTATTTGAATTCTTTTATAAAAAAGTTTCATTTGAACATCATCTATTTGTACATACATCCATCGTACATTTGTACATTATCCAGTTATTACATATTTTCAGCATTCTATAATAGTCTTAAAAACATATAAAAAACCCGTCATAATAACAAGTAAAACACTCTATTTGACAATAGTCTCACACTGTACTTCATGTGATGATTTGATGGATATCTAATTATCCGCTAGCGATGAATTACGCGCTAGATATCCTCTTGTGATAGATATCCAACAAAGCCGCTTCTTAGGGCCGTTGGGCTGAGTAGATTCAAAGGGATGTCGTTTAAAAATATATTAGATTAACTTCAAATAAATAAGTTTGCTAAAAGTACAAATTCCATGAATTGGAGAATATTAGGATCATTTGACCGTTTTGCGGTGTATTATTGGCGAGTTTCCTATATATTTAATTACGTTTATTTAATTATTATAGTATTAATAAACACTTAATACTTAATACATACTTAATAATAACTTACTACTTAATTAATAATATGTACAAAGGTAGATGTCACGCAATCATGAGTCGACAATCCTGATGAATAAATAAAAATATGTACATTTCCACAAAGTTACTGAAATAAAAAACTTAGCCTAAAATAAATCATTAAGTTAATCGTTATTTGATGTTAAGTTAAAAATGTGTCGGAATATGAAATTAAATCGATAATTTTATTGAAAGAGAATTCTTTTTTGTCTAATTTTCATTTCCTAATGCTGCAAAATTTCTGAATTCGCCTCTAACCGTCACCTTCATTTTTTTAATTCTCAACGCTGGGAACAATAATTTGACAGGAGAGTATGAACTCCAAAATTCCCAATGGCAGCTAATGGGTTAATACAGCAAATGCGAATAACAATGCATTTTCCTAGATTTTGCCATATTTGATCCTCGTACCTGAAGTAACGGCTTAAAGGATGATGGAATATTAAAAACGATTATGCTATCATTCGTTCTTTTTTATATATATATATATATATATATATATATTTGTTCAATGAAGTGTAACTGATAATTCTTAATATTCTGTGGTGGCTAACGGAAAAACACCAATTATTTTCTCTGTTTGATAAGGCACTGTAAATTTATTTAAATGGAGCATATAATATAATAGAAAAGAAAGCAAGTTTGATATGTTTGCTATAAGAACGAATGATAGCATAATCGTTTTTAATGTTCCATCATCCTTTAAGCCGTTACTTCAGGTTCGAGGATCAAATATGGCAAAATCTAGGAAAATGCATTTTTATTCGCATTTGCTGTATTAACCCATTAGCTGCCATAACCCCCATTTGGGGATTTTGGAGTTTTACGTTAAAATTGATACGCCTGACAGTTTAATTTCATTCTACATATATCAGTTAATAATGTGTGCAGTGGAAAATGTATATTCTGTGCTTCGCTTCTTGATAACAAGCGAACAAATTTGAAATTCGTTTGTAAGTGGCTTTTTACTTTTGATTTGGTCTTTATATTGTATTGAGATACTGTATATAAATAAATTTAGAGGTTATAATAACGATTTCTTACTTACTCGGTCTTTTTTTTAAATGATTTTTTTGGTTATTTTATAACGATTTCCATTTTCAAAAATATCAGATATTTTTAAAACAAAATGTAATTTGAATGTAATTAGACTATTGCACAACTTTTCGTGCATAACTTATCAGCCTAAAAATTAAAAAAAAGTCAGTTGATAGATTAAACCTGTTCGTGTTATTTCGCTAATTCGTTAACTTAAGAAACAATATTATTCTATTTTTAAATGGTGTAAAAAATTGAGACTTCATTTGGAATTATTTTTTTGAAGTCTGCATTTTTTATTCATTTTTTTTATTTTTTATTATCTCTTATATCACATTTTTATCATTTAAATTTTTTTTTCAGTTAAGGAAATATTTTTATAATTACTGAGTTTATTTAATAAAAAAGTCATTTTAATTTTCTCGTCAAACAAAACCCCATTTTTAATCCTCATTAAAATGTTTCATCGGCATTTCATTTTTAGAACCCTTTATCCATTTCATGATATTAATTAGATATCTTTATTACATATTTCTGATTATACATTTTGATTACAATGGTTATCTAGAGAACGGATAGTAACAAGACAAAAATAATTTCTTAATAAGAATTTTTTTGACTAAATGGAAGCGAAAGCGATAATAAGAAGATTATAAAAAATGAGTTAACTTGGAATTAGTTGGATGTTTTGAGGAATGTATAAAAAATTTTTAGCATTTAATTTCAGTCTGTAATTAATCTATTCCATTTCGAATTTCAGTCTGTAATTAATCTATTCCATTTCGAATTTCAGTCTGTAATTAATCTATTATTCTGTAGCTAATTACTTTTCTATGATAATTATCTTGTTCAATAAAAAAAAAGACTTTCAGTTTTCAATATTACGTGCTATCGAAATGTCATCTTACTAATTTAATCTGCAAATAAATCTGTAAGATGTCATGAAATGTTTTCTAAGACATCTAAAAAATATATTCCTTTTGTTTTTCTGATCTACTTTTTAAATTATAATTTGTCTAGCCAGAAAGATATCGATTGAAATCTTTTTATTCAAAATAATTTGTAATACTTTTATATAGTAACTAGGGGGTCTTTTATATAGTAACTAGGTCTAGTCTTCATCCCTTCCTAACTGTTTTAAAGCTAACTGTTAAAAAAAAAGATTTTTTAAAATTCAGAAGAAATGTCATCATAATTTTAACGTTTTAGGCAGAACTGAAGAATTAAAACACGAAATTTAAAAAAAAATTAAATCAAATATAAACTTTGTTAAAATCGTTAAAATATACTTATTAACATATTGTTTCATGTTTCTTAATTTTTACTGTCAGCAATTTTAAAAACAATATTTTTAATGCTGCCTACTGTAGTTTGGATTCTAATTCCAGTTCTAAATTTCGCTTTGGACAACGCTACATACAACTGACCATGAGAAAATATTGCACTTTTATCATTAATAGTCAGACCAACTTTGTCAAAACTTTGACCTTGTGACTCACTTATTCATGGTCAGGTAACTAACGGTTTAAAAATTCATTTAACGATAATGCTGGGTCACATTTTCGCCAAATAATGCATTATAAATTATTAATTTCATTCTTATAAACTTGTTTGAGTATTTTTTCTGGATGGAACGCATTCTCCTATTGTACATGGATTCCTATTGAAAACATTTTTACGTTACGTTAAAAAATGTTACGAATGTTTCATATTACGGGTAAAATTCGGGATGCTCATTAATCGAGATTTCACTGTATGATTTTTTCGTCATCTGTGACTGACTGAAAGTAAATAGCGCCCAGGCAGCATTTTATTTTTTCAACTCTTCACCAAAACTGACGTTTAAAAGTTACACAAACAAACTAATATTTTATCCCCACGGCGCTCTTTTCAAGTGGTGCTTTGGGTGTCTGTCTTCACCCCCCCCCCATTGCTACGCTACTGCCTACTGATGAAAAATACGAAATCGTTGAAATTTTTTAAGATGGATATTTTCTCATTTCAAAATGACTGGATTTTCCAGTCATTTTGGCATACAACAGTTGGGACCAGTCAAAATGACTGGATTTTCCAGTCATTTTGGCATACAATAGTTGGGACCAGTCAAAATGACTGGATTTTCCAGTCAACAGATATTCTCTATTTCAGGCAAAGATATTTTCCCATTAAATTAATATATAAATAATTAATGAAAGAGCAAGAGCAAATTGCTAAGTTAATGTCTACTGACGTAAAACACGAAATCATCGAAATTTTTTAAAACGGATATTTTCTTGTTTGAAAATGACCAGATTTTCCATGAAGCAGATATTCTGTATTTCATAGAAATACATTTTCCATTAATTAAATATATAAATAATTAATGAACGAGCAAAAGCAAATTGCTAAGTTACTGTCTACTGAGGTAAAATACGAAATTGTCGAAATTTTTTAAGATGGATATTTTCTTGTTTGAAAATGACCGGATATTCCATAAAGCAGATATTATGTATTTCATACAAATACATTATTCCCTCAATTAAATACATAAATAATTAATGAACGAGCAAAAGCCAATTGCTAAGTTACTGTCTACTGATGTAAAATACGAAATCGATTATTACAAGTATTCAACATAGATTTTATTAACAATGTTTTAGAACATAATCAAAACTACTACGAGGGATTATCTAGAACATAGAAGTAGTAACTCGCTTGAGAACCCCACTACACTTCAGCTCTCGAAGACAAAAATCCGGGATGCCATCCATTTTCGTCACGGGTAATTAAGGCTCTTGAGTTCCAAATTATCAACGGTTCGCTCCACCACAGGAAAATCTTGAGCAGTAATAGTTTTTTTGTTGATTAGCCAAAATGGAGCCTGATTGATTTGAAACCTATATAACATCAATTAGAAAATGCATACTTCTACTGTTCTGAAATTGCAATGACTCATTTCCTCCGCCATTTGCAAGTAACTCTTTGCATATCATATTTTAAATCTATGAATTCATTTTTGTTTTCCCACATTTTAAATTTATTTAAGTGCTTAGAAAAAGGAAGGGTGAAAAAGTGAAAAAATATGCATTCTGATTTTTAGTTTGAATTTAAAAGAAATTGTTAAAGATTCGGTACAAACAATGGAAGCTGCTAGCTAATTATAAAATTCTTTTAGCATTGGCTAAATATGTAGATTTTATCTGATGATGATGATGATGATGTCGTGTCCGCATTACCACGGAAAGGGGGGAGGGGAAGTATTTTCTGAGGGAAAGGACCTCTGAGCACCCGAGGACAAAAGTTTGACTTCCAGCTCACATGAAGATGACACTCACACATTGGCTTGCACAAACCCTTTCTACAGAGGTTCGCTTTCACACACTTCCTGGACAGCTCAAACTCGGAACACCCAAATCTCGGCGAAGAGACGCTACCCCTATGTCAGGACGCCGGGAACTATATCTTCTGAGATCATTAGTAAATTGAATATTAAAATTCAATGAACCACAGAAACAAAATTAAAAGAACTTTCCAATTGAATGTAAACAAATTGGACTATTAGATTATTGTTTAGAATGCTTTAAGTTTTTAAATTGTTATTTATGTAAAGGAAATGTGTGCATTTTTATTTTCTAAAAACAAATTAACTTCTTAGAAGTTGTAGAGACAATTTTTCCGTAATGCTATTTTTCTAGTTCCCTGCAAACAAAAAGTTATTCAGATTTTTTTTTTTTTTTTTGAAAAAATCTATCAGCAAAGTAAAAAAAAAATCGGGAAATGACGGGCAGAAAAATTCAGTGCAGTATGACAGAGTTTTTTAAACTATGTATTTAAAACATTTTTGGAATTATGACTTAACGTGCCGGCGTCCTGGCATAGGGGTAGCGCATCTTCCCCGTGATCTGATCGTCCCGGGTTCGAGTCCCGGTTTGGGCATGGTTGTTCTTCTGTTGTTCTATCTGTGAGATGTGTGAATGTACCCTCCCGTAAAAAGGGGTTGTGCAAGCGAATGAGTGATGCGTGAGTGGCAAAGTCGTACTCTTGGCCCTAGTTGGCGCTGCTATAAAAAAATAAGAGACGTCCCCCTCAGGCTTAAATCGCTGTCTTCGTAACAGTGGGCTTGTCAGTGGCAAGTGCCATAAGAAACAAACAAACAAACATGACTTAACGTGGCAATCAAAAACTTGAATAAGATGACTAAAATTTAACATGCGGTCTTTTCGCCCCAAATTGTAAACATGCATCAAAATTTCTGAAAAACTCTGAAAAATATAGTCCTATAGCAGTGCTTAAGTCACTGAATGAAAAAAAAAATATTTAAAAAATATCGCTTTCTTCAGATAAAAGCGTTCGCCAATAAACATCAAAATTACCAAATGGAAAAACATATGTGATAATTGGTCACTGATTAAAGTATTTTTAATTACTGTTGTAAGATTTGTTTGATAAAATATCTGGTTGCGTTTCACATAGAACAAATTATTTTAGGTCACTGATTATAAGAGCACCCTTTTATTGAGGTATGGGAGAAAAGTTGGTGAACTCTTCAGACATTGTGTTCATTAGTTACTGAAATTTTGATCTAAATAGCAAAAATTCGCCAATTTTTTTCATATTAATTATAAACCTTTCATTGATAATGTTTCATTATATATCATAGCACATCACTTGTCTTTTTGAGAGGTAACTCTAATTAAATATAGTAAGAGAGTAAGTAAATGATTTCCAGATCTCACCTTTATCATGCTTACAAGAGATTTTAGAATCCTTTTGACTATTTTTCAATGCTATTTTTTTATTGTGATTCAAATATATACCAATTTTTATCCTCCTTCTAGCCGCCTTTGGCGAGTAGATAGTTCGCCGGGAATATTGGTTCTGTTAACTTTTTATTCGATATCTTATACGTATTTTAGTATTCTTGACTCCTTCCAAAAATATTTTTAAGTTTTAAATTTTAAGGGGTATTAAAGCCGTCAAATCATGACAGGAATATAGCCTTAGAACTATTTTCCCTGTATATATGGGCATTCCTAACAGAGTCAAGTCCCATGACATCATAATGCTGTTCAGACATAACTCTCCGGATAATTTATACTATAATTTTCGCGGTACTGTAAATCAGTTTATTATTCATCATGTAAAGTGCAGAGATATTAAACAGAATCTTTTTTCCACAGCTTTGAACAATGGAAGAATATCACGCTATTGAATATTTGACGGAACAATAAAAGTGATTTGGATTTCTGGTCAACAGTGTAACTATTGATGGAAAAGAGGCTGTAAACAATGAAAGCGATTGTTTAAAATTATTTAAAAAATTTTCTTAAGAAATTGCCAAAGTTCACGAAAGATTTGCATGACAATTAAATTGGTATCATTAAAAAGGCAATTTTTAAAATTTTTAAATGGTCTAAAAATAAATTCTGTGCTGCAATATTTTCGGAAGTTACGGTGAAAAACATTAAAATTTCTCTTAATTTTTAATTAATTAAAATTTTCAGAAATTTTTTTAGGAAGGGAGGGGGGTAAATTTAATGTTCAAAATATATCTGCGGCAAGTTCAAATGACCTGGTCTTTTGATCTAGCGAATAATATGTGCAATTTATAAATGTACTTTTATTATTATAAAATTATATTTCAATAGTTGGCAAAATTCAAGCAAATTACATACAGAAAGCAAATTTGATACATCCAGTAGTGTATATTATAGTTTCATCATGTGACTCAAAAGAGTTTATTATGTAGCTCATTAAAAACCACTAAAAAGGATGTGGTATCCTTATCAGATAAAATCCAGAAGGTATTTAAGTTTTAATCGCCGTTAGAAACTCATATGTTTTGTAATTATTAAAAATTAATTTGCAACATTAATAAGCCTTTTCCCAACACAATTTTTTTCCCGCTTGAACTTCATTGGAATCCCACAATTATAGGCAAAAATTTAAACCGAAATAAATATTATTTTTCATTTAATCACCCAATCAATTCAAGAATAAGATTCTGAAATTACAGCGTTTCAGTGATTTTCTGTTGAGAGTTCTTCAATTATAAGTTGCAGCACTAAATGTGGCCACAAAAATATTGTTTGAGAGTAAAAAAAAATGCGATAAGGATATTTTGTCACATATTTCAATAACAGAATCTATACATAATTAAAAAATCCTTCCTGAGTTGAATAAATTAAAAATGTCTGAAAATCATTTTATTACTTTTCTTTCCATCAAAATTTTCAATGGTTGTTTTACTTCCGAACAAATGTATTTAATGTCACTTGAAAATGGGGTTGCAAAAGCTTATAGATATATAAAAAAAAAGGGTGTCGAATGAAAAAAAAGTTTAAAATCCCTTGCTCAGTCAAATGTGCAGGTGCTGGTTTCCTATGATACAGTAATGTCTTGTTTACTGCCAAGTGTATTCGAACATCTCTTAAAACGGAAGTATACCCTACAGCTGGTTGAGAGGGAAACTTCCGGCGGAAACCATCAGCACATCGTCACATTTGGTTTCCAGATGGTCCCAGGTACATTGAGGGAAAAGGGGCACGTAAATGAGGGTGGATTTTGGGGTGCTTGCCTCTACCTCTGTACTGCACTCTCTCCCTGCATCGTTTTCCTAAATGGCACGTGTTAGGAGGGGAGAAAATCCGGCGGGATTAAAGAGAGTCGAACTAGAGGTTATAACTGGTGTATTTTTTGTTTCTTTGTATTTTTCTTTCATTTTCTACTTTTATTCCTTTCCCTGAAATCTGGAAACTCATTTTAAGACAACATAGAGCTTAGGTGGAGTTTTGTGTAAGCAGGTTCAAAGAGTTTATATTTTAAACTTGAAAGTCATTTGTTTGAGCGGGTTTTCTTAACTTTTCCAATTTGCGTCATCTTTCAGCAAGAAAAAAAAATCCCTCAGGCTAATTGGTGAAAGGAAAAACTTTGTTAATTTAAGCAGTGGCATATTCAGATATTTTACGACCCTGGACAATGTACGTCATTATGCCTCTCTTTTAATAAATTGGTGAATTTCGTTTCACGTTCCAACACATTTTTAATAAGCTAACCCCTTGAGACATTCATTGTTATTTTAATTACTATAATAATATTAGTAGCATTTAAGATATTTAATATCTAAGTGTTTTTTGTATTTTAAATTATTTAAAATTTTCACTTAACTGTGAATTTAAAAATTCATTAATTCGACATGCCACTATAAACGAAAATGTTAATATTTCATTTTAGCTTAATCATTTTTATTTTATTAGTTAAGTGAAATTGCATTAGTTTTTATTTATCTATTATTACTCCAAATTGCCTGGTATCCTTATTTATACATAATATTATTGAAGCACGGCCTCTATGTTTATTAATATTTTTATAAATTAGGGGAGGTAATGATACATATACGAACCTAAACTATAATGTTAATATTTGTTTATAAAATGATATTTTCCTAATATTTTATAATTCACAGAGTTTGTATTTTTCACAAACTTATTTTTTGACAAATGGAAAAATAAAGTCTAATAATCGATATGCTTGCGCCTCTTCTCAGCCTTGAGACCCTAGGTAGGCTAGCTGCCTAGTCTATCTAATCGGAAAGCCGCCTCTGCATATAGGTACAAAAATAGAATTGATGAATCAAGCAATAAGGATTAACATGTAAAGAGAGATGCATAATATTCTTTAAATAACACTTGTTTGGTGATTTTTTCACGAAATGATACAAATCAAGATATCTGCCTTAATTGATTTTACTTTTACTGAAGAATTTTACAGAAGTAATCATTGTCAGTTGTTTAGTAATGCCTAGATTCACGTGTGTATGTTCCTTTGGGGTCAGAATCCATATAGTTTAAGATTATCTGTATTCCTTTTGTGTGTGTGTTCGCTTTTAATTCCTGAATTACGAAAAGATGATGATTGATCGATTGGATGATTGATTGATTCCTGAATTCCAAAAAGATGATGATTGGATGATTGATCTCTCCAAAACTTTCTAATAAAGATAAACTCTAATGAAGATGTTATCCTAGAGAACGTCTTGCATGGCTCTGGGTTAAAATTATTACAAAATATTAATCTTTGGCGTGATTTTAGCATTTTTACTGAATATATCGTATGGCCCTTGGCGAGTATTTTGGCTATTAATCCGCAGCTTGCTGTTAGTTTCCGAAAATCGAGTTTGTGTTTTACACGCGTATTTCTCAACCAATTAAAACAAAAATTTAACTACTAAAAATAAAACTACAGATTTCACTTGTAGTCGCAAAATCAAATACCAAATTTGATGTATTTAAGTCATTGCATTTTTGAGTTTTCACTTTTACATGTTTACGGAAGTACAAATTGACAGATGATCAACTAACTCCTTGTTGGATTTGGCTAAAAATTTAACAGATGTCTACAATATAAATGCTAAATGTGTATACTGAATTTTATCTATGTAACTCAGTTCGTGTGTAGTTATCATGTTAAATTATATTTGAACAGCTGGACAGACAGACTTCTTTTAACCGGATTTTCCTCTAAATTTGGTAAGAATCTATAAATTTGGTGTAAAGACTATATACCAAATTTCATCCGTCTAGCTTAAAACGTTTTTGAGTTAACGTCGTCACAGACAGACAGATAGACGAATATACAGATATACATTTTTTTAATGTGTTTTCAAATTTATGAAGGTCCAAGACTTGAAGAATCGTCAAACTCTCGAATTCGAATTTTTTGACAATTACAATAATTTATAATTCGTATACTGAAAAGTAAAACAGTGTGTAAGTATTTTAAATAAAAAAAATGTTTCAGAAGATTGAAGAAGAAATAAAAATAGTTCATCAATGATACAAAATTCAGTAATTTTTGAATCAAAAATGAGTTACAAAATGCAGATATTTTTTAATTTAATATAAAAAGGATTCAAGCTTGAAACGACGACTCTAAAATTATAAAATGAATTGTATTCATAAAAAAATTACATCGATTTTCAAATGATTTTCTTAATCTCACGTAATCGATATATGATAGAGAAATATAGGTCCTTGCAAAATTTATTGCATCTCCATAATAGTTCAGATGTATATATTACAGTCGGTGCGACTAATGGGTTATTATTAATAATAACTGTAGTTAACATGATTAATAATCTGTAATTATTTATTCTAAACGGAATTGTAAATCAGCTATTTTGACTAATTACCGTGCTTAATGTGAATTATAACCAATAATTATTCATATTGAATGAATTTATTATTTTAACCACAACTTATACATACTTATTTAAATAGTTACCATAAGATTTTAAAACAACAATTTTTCATACTTTCAATTGAAGATGATCTCCTAATAATTTAATAGCATCGAAAAAATATTTTATGTACTAAAACCAAATAACATAATCTTGAAGAAATTTTCTGAATGTTCTTACGACTTCCAATATAAAACTAAGATTTGACTCTTTAGCCTATAATAAATGAATAAAGTAATCTGATCATTTAAATTATCCTTTTTCCTTAATAAGCAACGAAAATATGCGTTATTAATAAATATGTCAAATTTATGTGCCGAATTTGCTTTTTATTATTAATTAGTGCTTTATTAAATGTGCTTCTTCCTTTCGAAACGAGGTGCGATTTTTTTTTCTGTTAAAGCGGGTAAAAAAAAACAACATCAGCAGTGGCTTGCTGTTACCCACAATATTAATAGTATGAAGTTAATCATGTTAGCTAACTTTGCTGTGCAGTATCTTATCATAACAAATATAAGCAGTTACTGAAACTCATGTTACAGTTATTAATTTCAAAGTTATTTTAAATTATAACTGCATAACAAATATAAAGAATTCTGATTGTTTAACTATGCTTACAAAATGGAGAAATTATTTATTTATTAATTATTCATTGGTGTTATTAACTTTCATATAAAATAAAAAAATGGAGAAATCGGTACATTGATTGTGGCTGGAGGACTTTTTAAACGTTTTCTTCTATACAGAATATTCAGTGAAATATTATTTCGGGGAACTTCTCTCGAAAATGGAGGGCGGTGATTGGAAGGCAAGCATCCACTAATGGTGTATTTAGGGATAATTTTCATATTTAAAAAAATGACAAATCGATCGGATCAGTGGTTGAATAAGAAGACTGGTTCTTTAGTTTTGCCAATTATATTAAATATATAGGTGATTGGGAATGGAACAAGTTTAAGAAGATCGGTGTGAGCTGGATTACAGGATTTGGATCTCTTCGACTGAGACAAAATTTCGTTCCGACTGACGATCCGTAAGTTTTTTAACATCATTTTTCCGAATTATTTTCATTTATATGAATTGTAAAAATTATTAATTTGGCAAGAATTTGATCTATGTATATACACATAATTATTATATAAGTTAAAAAATGCATAATATATAGAGTAAATAAAATGCTGACTGAAATTACGTTTCATTTTGAAATCTGGAATTTATATTTTATGGGAGTAAGTATAGTTGGTCGTACGTCGAGATACAGGCGTGAAGGCTGTCTTATAATCTAGCAATTTTATAATTTTAACAAACTGAGTAAAAATTTATTAACTAACAGAGTTCTGGTCAGTTCTCACAATTTTTTTTTTCAAATTTACAACATTGATAAAGCATTTACGTAGTATGTTTGCAAGGATATTTACATTAAGCTCAAATCTCGAAATTATTTTTATTTGATGGATGCTTTAGCTGAAGCTTCTCTACTTTATTTATTGTTATGTGGATCTTGGAAATTGATAATTAGGTTTTAAAAAATTGGGAAATTTAATAAAACGAAAAAAATTCATTAAAATAATTTTTTAGAAATAATTTTAATGAATGAATGACTTTCTGCATAAGAAATTCCTAATCTTATGCAGCAAAGTAATGATACTCGATTTATGAATCATCTTATTGTAAGACTATTTTCTTTTCCCTAATTGGTTTTTCAGCTTAAATTTGAACTGTAAATTAGGTCTGAACTTTCTTCAGTACTTACGAAACAACAGTTTTGGCAGTGTAGTGATAAGCGAAAAAAATCCAAAGAAACCAAATTACAAAATAAAAGTTAGAATGGGAAATGTTTCTTAAAGAAAAAAAAATAATCGTCTCGAAATCAAGTCATTTAGTAGCGCAGAAAATGAGTTAGGGGTTATTATATAGAGGGGAAAAAATGCAATTTTCTTCCAAAATAATTATTTGTTTAATATACCATGCTGACCTAGTTGAGAATTCTAAATAATGTCAACTGTGATTTGTATAGGTAAAAATTTACACAATGTATTCTCTGAAAAAAGTAATAATTCCTATTTAGAGAGTTCTAAAGTGAATTAAAGAGTGCTTTAGTAATTCATAATAATTATTACTGTCAGGTAAGAATATGAATTCCGTGATCAATAAACCAGTTTTTGAGCAGCCTGTTTTGAGCTTAATAATACATCTCATTTTAACTAAATTAAAATTTTACTGAGTGCTAAGATTCATTCCATTTGAGTGGATTATTTCATCTATAGATTACTTCCTAAAAAGACAGGAATTATTGTCATCGTCTCATAAAACAGGGTTCTTCATATTTTTATGATACCAAAACACTTTTCCTTTTGGAACTCACCCAACACACCCAACATGCAATAAAACCAATCTTAAAAGTAATTTGAGTGAGTGCCTAATAAAATAAGTTATGAATTAAAGATTGTGTTTTGGAGCTCATCACTTTTTCATATTACTTAATGGGAAAAGCGTATCAAATTAAATTTTTATGCTTTCATTCATATTTTATATGTAAACCTAAACTTATTAATGGTTAACGGTTGACCACAACAAAATATTTCTTCATGTTCAGAAGCATCTGAGCGAAATGAAAATAAATTCCATGCAGCCTGTGGATGGTAAGAGAAATAGAATTACGAGCAATAGAAAGAAAGAAAAAAAAAGTATCAAGAGTAGTATCTGTCAGGGTAATTAGGAGCAAGGAGTAATTGGAAATGGTGACCACTGTTCGTTTCGGGATCCTGAGGCCAGCACTTTTCGACTATTGTATTTCGCGAAGAGTGGCGTGTTGTAAGATGAACGGTAATTACACCTTTCATTTCTGCGAATAGTCTATCAAACTATTGTTAAATGTAAATATTTCCTCCTTTCATCTCTTCTAGACGAAATAACACTTCCTGACGCATTCATAAAAGCAAGGTCCGATTTAGCCTAATTGGGACCTGGGGCAAAACTTCTTTGCCCCCCTTTGTCTTTTTTGTCTTTGAAAAGCAATGTTAAAAAAAGTTCATTAAAAAAGGAAACGTAAAATAAACTTTCTATTTGATTTGGGGGCCCTCCTCTGATGTGGGGACAACTGCCCCGTATGCCCCTGGCTTAATCAGGCTCTGCTTAAAAGCTCGGAGGTTTTCCGAATCCAAAAAATGAACAGTACAGATAAAAATTTAGCGAACTGGGTAACGCACTTTCTTTTAGGCACTGTAGAGGTAGACAATGAAATTTTTCAACGATTTTTTCCTATTTTAGTTTCAACCGTATGAAAAAAAGTGAGACCGAAACTTTTCTAAGTGTCATTATTCATTTCCTACATCGGTTGTTGGCAATGGCTTATGCGTTTCTTGGATCTACAGTATACAGAGGTTACGAGTAAGATTTAATTTTTATTTTTGGACTATCTTCTGAGAAACAGGATAGGATTCTCAGTTGCACCTGACAATTTTCATCAGAGGGTAATTAAGCACATGATTTTGATGTAATACATGTGTTTTCTTGCATTTTTAATAATTTATAATAAGAATGAAAGTGAAATTGAAGTCTAGGAACACGATAATGCCCTGTCCTGTCAATAATATTTATTATATAATGGCAAATCAGCAACTGATATTTTTAAACATTGTACCACGGGATCTACATGAATAGTACTTTTCACTTGTGAAAACTAATTATTAATAATGATTTGATACTGACTGACGACTAGAATACAAGAAAATAAGAAAATTGATCACAAGGAAAAAAAAAAAAAACGTGATGCTGACACAGGAATCCGAAGATGGTGATATTGATTCTTTTCAATAAGAAGCGGAGGTTGTGAAGATGGAGAGAATAGCATATATAATCATTGATGTTTGATTTTTTAATAAATATGTATATTTTTTATCAATTATGTTGAAGGTACCAGAATGAACGACCATTTTCCGTTCGTCTGAGGGATTTATGGAGGGATGGTGGGTAGCTTAATACGACAGATTTGAAGAATAACAATTTAACTAAATAAAAAATTGTTTTAATGATTATTGATAGTTTACGGTTGCTGAATGACAGATAAGTTATACTACCGTATTCTGTCGCTTAGCAGGTTTTTTAAAATAACGTAAATGTGAGGGAAACATTAATTGAATTGAATATCATAGGTTATACTTAAAAGGGGAACTATATTATATTCTACTAAATTTATGGATTAGTCCTTATTCATTTTAAAGCAAGTTTTAATATCTTGTATATTTCTTTCTTGTGTGTCTTTACGATCAGCTATTTCCGTTTTTGTAACTGTTTATTTTTATCTATTATATGAATTAGATTGCAGAATTTTCACAAATTACTCGAAACTGAAGATATTAAATAGTTACGACAGTTTTTATACGATATTACATGAAATAGAATATATTTTTTATTAAAAAACTTTACAAAAACCTGTACTTTGGAGTACTTGTGAACTGGCGATAAAATAAATTTTGAGACACTAAGCAATAACTTCTTATCATTCATTACAAATATGTTGTTACCTCATCAGTTCATTATTATGACTAGAAGCCAAAATAGGTGTTCTCAACAGCTTTGTATTCTCTGGAGTAAATGGACGCATTCTTGGGTAATTCTGAATGTTGGTGTAAATAAGACTGGCAAAAGATATTGTTAAATAAAGTTTCCAGATCATGATTACTCACATAAATTATATACTTATTTTTTTCTCATAAAAGCCTTTTAATTCGAGGAAAATGACAACTACGCAAAATTCTTTCCAATTACCCTAACTGACCCTACATAGGAAAGGTCAGCACACTGAAGCTGTTGCACTTGGGACATGAGGCCCTATGCTGATTTATTAATGATTATTTTCTGCGAGTTTCATAGTATATCACTGATTTCACGCGGGCAACTTTCTTATTGGAATAGTAATAAAATGTTAAATAATTCATTGAACGCCCATTTAAGGTAATTATTGGCCCGATTTCGTTCCTAGGCGCCTAAATCTCTCATATCAGCGACTTTTGTTAATAATTTTTTTAATAAAATTATCTTCGCATGCCTTCTGTAGCGAGTATTTAAAATTTGGTTTTATTCATTTATCAATTTTTGCTGCAGATTCCTCCAAACACGGAGAGTTAGTTTATGGCCAATTATTATGTTAATCCTTCGTTTTCCTAAGAAAAAACATTTTTTCGCCAATGCTCCAATTATCCGGATCAGTTCTGATCCCAATTAATCCAAATAATTAGATTAATTGGGACTCGTATAATACTAGCACATAGATCTGTCTTCACGAACGTTTGGATCAGTTTCGCCCCGAAAAGGAAAAGGAAAGGGAAGTAAAGAGGGGTATACTGATGATATATCTCTAGGACGAGTCATTATTCTATGACATGTGGCAGAGGGAGGGAGAGATGTACGTGCCGTTCGAAACAAACCGCATATACCAAAATCGATAATCTGTCAACTCCATTCAAATACAACTGAAATTGGCAGCGAGGGAATAGGTTATATCTTTACACTCAGTTAAATGATCTAATATTTGATCGCATCATATGTTTAAAAGTATGTATTTTGGAGCAAAACTTCATTTTCAAACATTATAAATATATATTCTTTAGTACAAAAGCTATCTATTTTATATTTAAAACAAAATTTATATTAAATTACGTTTTTAATACTAAAACGAAGGTATTTAACTTCAAAGGATTTTTTTTCCTACATTTTCAGACGCGTTTCAGATATTAGTTTTCCACGTGCTATCAACTTGATCTCTAATTGACTATAGTCTTTATATGAGAATCTTGTGTATGAAGTATAAAATGAGAAAGTATTGTAAACATCTAAAGATTTAATCTCGACATTTTGATGAATTTCCACATTTTGAACTACTGTGTTAAAAAATAATAACAATAAAAGTTTTCGATTTATAGCCGTCTGAGAATATGATAACTCAAAGGACACAATAAGCTAAACGAAAGAAATTTAGTATCCCATCTTTAAACTAAAATTGTTGCATATTTCTATCTTATATTTGAGGAAATCTATCCCTTGGAAGTCTTGTCTATTAAGTCCGTATGTCTGTGAACATAGAAACTTAAAAATACAACAAGCTAGACAAATAAAATTTTGGCGTAGGAGTTTATTACTTAACTTTAAGATCTATATCAAATGTTGAAGAGAATCTGTCGTTAGGTTAACTGTTTGGTGATGTACGTATTCAAGCTTTCCTGAAGAAAACAATGAGCTAGATGAGGAAAATTTATTATATTATCCTTACACCAATAATGTCGACTTGTATCTTGTCGTAAGAGGTTATTACTTAAATTGAAGATTTATATCAAATGTTGAAGCGAATCTGTCGTTAGGTTAACTGTTTGTTGATGTACGTATTCAAGCTTTCCTGGAGAAATCAATGAGCTAGATGAGGGAAATTTATTATATTATCCTTACACCAATAATGTCGATTTGTATCTTGTCGTAAGAGGTTATTACTTAAATTGAAGATTCATATCAAATGTTGAAGCGAATCTGTCGTTAGGTTAACTGTTTGTTGATGTACGTATTCAAGCTTTCCTGAAGAAATCAATGAGCTAGATGAGGGAAATTTATTATATTATCCTTACACCAATAATGTCGATTTGTATCTTGTCGTAAGAGGTTATTACTTAAATTGAAGATTTGTATCAAATGTTGAAGCGAATCTGTCGTTAGGTTAACTGTTTGTTGATGTACGTATTCAAGCTTTCCTGGAGAAATCAATGAGCTAGATGAGGGAAATTTATTATATTATCCTTACACCAATAATGTCGACTTGTATATTGTCGTAAGAGGTTATTACTTAAATTGAAGATCTGTATCAAATGTTGAAGCGAATCTGTCGTTAAGTTAACTGTTTGTTGATGTACGTATTCAAGCTTTCCTGAAGAAATCAATGAGCTAGATGAGGGAAATTTATTATATTATCCTTACACCAATAATGTCGATTTGTATCTTGTCGTAAGAGGTTATTACTTAAATTGAAGATTTGTATCAAATGTTGAAGCGAATCTGTCGTTAGGTTAACTGTTTGTTGATGTACGTATTCAAGCTTTCCTGGAGAAATCAATGAGCTAGATGAGGGAAATTTATTATATTATCCTTACACCAATAATGTCGATTTGTATCTTGTCGTAAGAGGTTATTACTTAAATTGAAGATTTGTATCAAATGTTGAAGCGAATCTGTCGTTAGGTTAACTGTTTGTTGATGTACGTATTCAAGCTTTCCTGAAGAAATCAATGAGCTAGATGAGGGAAATTTATTATATTATCCTTACACCAATAATGTCGATTTGTATCTTGTCGTAAGAGGTTATTACTTAAATTGAAGATTCATATCAAATGTTGAAGCGAATCTGTCGTTAGGTTAACTGTTTGTTGATGTACGTATTCAAGCTTTCCTGGAGAAATCAATGAGCTAGATGAGGGAAATTTATTATATTATCCTTACACCAATAATGTCGACTTGTATCTTGTCGTAAGAGGTTATTACTTAAATTGAAGATTTATATCAAATGTTGAAGCGAATCTGTCGTTAGGTTAACTGTTTGTTGATGTACGTATTCAAGCTTTCCTGGAGAAATCAATGAGTTAGATGAGGGAAATTTATTATATTATCCTTACACCAATAATGTCGATTTGTATCTTGTCGTAAGAGGTTATTACTTAAATTGAAGATTCATATCAAATGTTGAAGCGAATCTGTCGTTAGGTTAACTGTTTGTTGATGTACGTATTCAAGCTTTCCTGAAGAAATCAATGAGCTAGATGAGGGAAATTTATTATATTATCCTTACACCAATAATGTCGATTTGTATCTTGTCGTAAGAGGTTATTACTTAAATTGAAGATTTGTATCAAATGTTGAAGCGAATCTGTCGTTAGGTTAACTGTTTGTTGATGTACGTATTCAAGCTTTCCTGGAGAAATCAATGAGCTAGATGAGGGAAATTTATTATATTATCCTTACACCAATAATGTCGACTTGTATATTGTCGTAAGAGGTTATTACTTAAATTGAAGATCTGTATCAAATGTTGAAGCGAATCTGTCGTTAAGTTAACTGTCTGTTGATGTACGTATTCAAGCTTTCCTGAAGAAATCAATGAACTAGATGAGGAAAATTTATTATATTATCCTTACACCAATAATGTCGATTTGTATCTTGTCGTAAGAGGTTATTACTTAAATTGAAGATTTGTATCAAATGTTGAAGCGAATCTGTCGTTTGGTTAACTGTTTGTTGATGTACGTATTCAAGCTTTCCTGAAGAAATCAATGAGCTAGATGAGGAAAATTTATTATATTATCCTTACACCAATAATGTCGATTTGTATCTTGTCGTAAGAGGTTATTACTTAAATTGAAGATTTGTATCAAATGTTGAAGCGAATCTGTCGTTTGGTTAACTGTTTGTTGATGTACGTATTCAAGCTTTCCTGAAGAAATCAATGAGCTAGATGAGGAAAATTTATTATATTATCCTTACACCAATAATTTCGATTTGTATCTTGTCGTAAGAGGTTATTACTTAAATTGAAGATTTGTATCAAATGTTGAAGCGAATCTGTCGTTTGGTTAACTGTTTGTTGATGTACGTATTCAAGCTTTCCTGAAGAAATCAATGAGCTAGATGAGGAAAATTTATTATATTATCCTTACACCAATAATGTCGATTTGTATCTTGTCGTAAGAGGTTATTACTTAAATTGAAGATTTGTATCAAATGTTGAAGCGAATCTGTCGTTTGGTTAACTGTTTGTTGATGTACGTATTCAAGCTTTCCTGAAGAAATCAATGAGCTAGATGAGGAAAATTTATTATAT
Organism: Argiope bruennichi; assembly: GCF_947563725.1. NCBI lineage: Eukaryota > Metazoa > Arthropoda > Arachnida > Araneae > Araneidae > Argiope > Argiope bruennichi. The sequence continues at coordinate 108,647,885 of NC_079162.1, forward strand.
TATCCTTACACCAATAATGTCGATTTGTATCTTGTCGTAAGAGGTTATTACTTAAATTGAAGATTTGTATCAAATGTTGAAGCGAATCTGTCGTTTGGTTAACTGTTTGTTGATGTACGTATTCAAGCTTTCCTGAAGAAATCAATGAGCTAGATGAGGGAAATTTATTATATTATCCTTACACCAATAATGTAGATTTGTATCTTGTTTGGATTATATCTGTGAAAGGATAAACTATTTGTTGTCTGAAATAATATCCATGGTGTTATGCAGTGATGGATTTAGGAACTTAGCGATACTTGGCAGTGCACAGTATGAGGCTCTACTTTTAATAAACTGGTTAATTTAGTTAATTTTAAACTGGTTTAGTTTCACCTTTGTTTAGAAACATGTTATCGACTTACTTTTGTTGATTTTTCATATTAGGAACTTTGTGAAATTGCTTTATTTAGCTTTAGCATAGCTTTATTTATTCTGGCTCGTAACAACTTGGGGTTTTTATCTGTACACACTATTATTAAGTAAATGTTTGGCATTTAGAAATATTTTAATAACGAAGTAAAGGTAATGAAACCTATAAAAAATTTACTATTTTACTTGGAAAAATATTACCACAATAATTAATATAATTAGTATTTTTTATAAATTTCCTTATTTGGCAAGTAGGCTCTTAACATATTGTTGTTCAACCTGTCCACTTTGGCTTTGAGCCCTGAGTCCTAAGCAGCTACCTGCATACTAATTCTCCCTCTTATTATGCTGGTGTGGTGTGGAGAGGGGGTGCCAGCTCAGGTGTCGTCCTCGTCATCTGACAGCGGTTCTGAATTACGAGGTCCGTCCCAAATTAGCCCTAGTGTTGCTTTACAACGGGACATTAATATAACTAAACTAAACTAAAACTAAACCCTCTTATTATGTGTGTATGCGAATGCTATAGAAACAATCTAGATAATTAAAATGTGGCATGTGGTTTTGACATCGAAATTGTTATAATTTAAATCCATCCGGTCAATGGGAAGGGGTCCAAAATACATCTACGCGATTCCTTTCATAATATGATGCAGCCGAACACAAACTGCACCACTAAGTATGCAAAAAATTGTGGGAGAATACATCGTGGTCTCTTCTAAGCATTTTAAATCCAATTGTCAACTTTCAAATCGAACGACTCACCGTTTTAGCACTGAGACACCTATATTGAAATATATATCTATAAACATATACGTATCTCTTTTGAAAGTACAAAAGAAAACAAAATCGGAGAAGAGCACGGTTGTGGGCTCTTCCAAGCATTTTAAATCAAGCTGCCTCCTTTCAAATCAGACGACTCTCCGTTTTAGGACTAAGAAGCCTATGTTGAAATATATATCCGAATGCTAAAACTTGTATTTCGGAGATAGGGATATAAGATGATATAGCTACTCTAAAGATCTTCTTTATCTATCAATAAAGCAGTGTGTCGAGGACGCTGGCACCGAATGATTTCATTTGATACTCAGTATTAGTATGATTAAGACGCCTATGTTTCAATATATATGCTAAAACTCTCATTTTGGAATTAGGCTTTATACATTGATAATAACCCCAAATATGGACACTCACAAGAATTAAGAAGAGTCAGAAACCTTGATATCGAATGATTTCGTTTGATTCTCAGAATTAGCAAGATGAATTAATTCGGAAAATTAATTTGATATGAAACATATGATAAAAAATTTTTGAAATAAGTTTTGTTTTTCTATTTTATTTGATTTATTTTTGCAATCGTTGAGAAAACAAAATTATTCAGTAGTGGGTTCAGTAACAATTATACTGATCTATGTTATCATCTATTAGACTGGAATAAATTGTACAGATCTTGACTGAACAAATCTTATCATCTATTATATAATTATTTTGAAATTAACCAAAATTTTTCAAGCAATGAAAATTTAGTTTATGCATATCGTTAGAATTATTGATAGATATGAAGCTTAGAGATATCTTTCAGAAAATTTATCAAGCTTTTTCCTTCAGCAAAATTTATGTAATATAAACCGAAAGCATATACGTATTTTACTTCAATATGAGCTCAAATTTCTGTTATTGAAAGCATTTAAAAGACTAAAACCTTTGAATTCGAGAGTTCGGAAAATTTAACTCTAGATATTAAAAAAATTTATGGTATATTCCTGAAACATTTGCGTTAGTTTTAAATAAAATCAGACTATTTTTGAGTTTAAATATTCCTTTGCAGATTTATTTTAAAAATATTTTACATCACTAATAAAATAATTTTTTTTAAAATTCAGCATACAGAATAAATTTAAGTAATGTGTCACTGAGAGCTAAATATTGTTTAATTTTTTCTATAATAAAAATATGATTTAATTTAAAATTTCAGATAGGTAAAGTGCAAATTTTAATTTTAACAAAAGATTAACAAGTAAAAATGAGTCCTTATTTAGGAGATGAAATATAGACGAAGTTTTTTAAAAAGTCAATCTTCCAAAAGCAAAAAAGAAAATGCAAGGGATTGTGGTCATTTGTAAAATTTTTTCCTCATACTACAAATAAACAAATTTTTGTATAAAGTGCATAAAAATGATGAAAACCATGATGAGAAAACTAGAAGCTCAACCTATACTCAATTCAATTCTCATGCCTGAAAACTCCAAATAAATTCAACGTTATTAAATATTAATTAACAGCTCGTAAAAAAAAAAATCGAAAACCATATGAAGTTTTCTAACATGAATGTATCCTATCAATATCCGAAGAGTCCTAATTTTGGACGATTCTATTTGGTTAAGGGTTGAGATGTGAAAGCGTGAGCTTATTTTCTGGAATTCTTCGATCTTGATTTCTGCTCATATTAGATAATTTTTTGTTAGACTTTTTTCCCACATGAATATGAATATCGTGTCTTTTCTTAACGCACTAGTTTGTTTCAACTCAAAATTTCGTACTGATTACTCATATGGCTAATTCAAGTGGCAAAAAAGCTTTCAGATGGGGCGAGAAAAATATATCAAATATCATTAAATATGACCCAGAAAATCTACTGTTGTTAATATCAAAATGTTATCAAAAATTCAATCACAAAAAAATTGTTTAACATAAAAAAATTATTATTATTATTTTGTAAAAAGCGAATTTCCAAATGTTAAGAACAGGAATTTCCCATTTATCATAATTTAATGTTTCCACCTCTTACAATAAATAAAAATTGCTCTTAAGAACTTTATTGTGAATTAGCACTTTTTCCGACAAAATTGTGAATTAGCACTTTTTCCTCCTCCTAAGTCCGCGGATAATCTGAATTCACCCTAATGTCAAATTAAACATCTCCTCCTTTTATATTTCCTTTCACCCCTATTTTGACTAAATTCAAGCATCCTGACGCAAGCGCAAAAATGCGGAGTGTTTTCGAATCCGTAAACGAACAGTACATCTATATCCCTACTGTTTATAAAGAAAGAAAGTATAAATTAATGGAAATGTAGACGGAAGAGAATCTAAACCTTTAGAGTTCAAAGAAAGAAACAATAAGCTTGTACGAATGTATCTAATAATATGTGGCCAGGGCAAAGGGAAAGATGAATCCAGTTCCTTCTCGTGTCAAGTCAACCGTGAAAATGAAGAAGCGACAAAAAACTGTTTTTGTGATTTTTTTTTCTTCCATTTAAACTGAATACTGAGCATAAGAGAATATTCAAGAAATTTAAATCAAATTATTTGTTTTATTACGTGTATCTACGTGTGAATGTTTCTTTTTTCATTTTAAACTAAATTTCATTCCGGAATTTCACACGGTTAATTAGTTTGATATTTGTTTACGTGCTTTTATGCGGGGTTTGTGAACTTGTTTTAGTACTATTAGAATCGTGTTATTCATTCATTCCCTTGCAAAATAATCTATGATTTCAAATGTTTTCGTGGTTTTAAATTTCCGGATCCTGACGCTTGTTTTATGAAGTATATAAAAAAATCAAATAAATGCAAAATTTGAATGAAAATCAATGAAAATTTAGAATTATCTTTTGTATTTAATTCGCATAAAGTCATTAGTATATTTAATATTCACTCCTGTATTTAAGTGCAAAAACTGTTGATAGTGAAGAATAAAGTATACTCACTAAAGGACGTATTCTCAGGATTAGATGGGATCTCTTTTTTAAATTACAACCAATGACCCCTTACCACAGAACTAAGTTGTATAAACAAGGCTTATTATGACTGACGGTTTTGCTTATTTACTATCCAGCTTTCGCATAAGAAAACAATGGTCAACAGAAGTTCAAACTGTTGATAAAAGGCTAGAAAACTTTTCCATCGTTTTTAAATGCTTTTAAATTTTCAGGGTATTGAAATAATTTTTAAAATTATTCCAATCCATAATGAGTGTTCCTGTAATTTCATTGAGTACAACAATTCTGTTATGCTGTGCTGAATTGAGCCTATTTTCTCACATATACATCTGTTATTTGTGCATTCTTCCGAATCTGTAGAAATATTCAGGAAATCTTCCATGCTGTGATGTAATTTGCATTAGCATCGGATGAAATATTCTTTTTATAATTTTTGGTTCCGATATGAATTTATATGCTATGCGTCCTTTGCACGACATAATCCATTTATCCTGCCACTGCATAGTCATCTCTCTTCTAATTTCTTTCTTTAACATTTGGAATGATTTTGAGACTACTATATCTATTTGGTCTTTTTGTGTAGCCATTTTTGCTTATTCATCTGTTCTCTCGTTTCCGTATATAGAATTAGATGGGATCTGATGACAAGAGTCTTGTCCTTCGGAAAGTGAGAAAACAAGTTCGAGGGCCAGTTGCATCAGAGATCTTTCATGTACACGTTTCCGATGCACGTTAAATCCGTCTGATTCAAATGCCCTTCCTCTTGCATGGTTTTAAAATTTGGAGAGGGAGTTTTACCAGCTCAGGTTTTTCCTAGTCATCTAACCATAGGTTTCAAATAGAGACGGTCATTTCAAAAGGTCTCTCACATAATTTCAAAACGGAACATTCGATTTTCGTCTGACAAGTAATTAATAGCAAAGTATCGGACAAACAATTTTTGTCCTGAAGACATAACAATTGGGTAAGGCATGCATATCTACAGTAGCACAGCTGTGTCGAAATATTCATTAGCAACAATTTTGCTCGCACTTTCTGCAAAGCTTAAAACGAAATCGGTCCATAACCAAACTCGTTTTCATTGCGTGTGGAAAAGCAATTCAGTACAATCGATAGTGTAGAATAAAAAGCGTTGATAGCAGTTGGAGAGTGCACACATATTTCCGATTATACAATTCTGATACCATTTGGGAGGGGTGATCTGATGTGTGCACCGGGCTTAAAAAATTAAATCCAAGATCAAAGAAGCATAGACTCCCAATAGGCATCTTTCTAAACGCATCATATTTTTCCTCGTGTATCCCCAGATGTTTATCTGCAGAATTCTATCTACAAATGTGATAACGAAAGAAATAATTACATTGCTTATTCTTTATATCACCGGTATATTACTCAAAATGCCCAAGTCAATAGAAACAGAAAAATTGTTTCATATGCTCTTGTTATAAAATGTCATCTCTGTAGCAGAAAAAATTGTTCAATATATCCTGTTTTCAGACTATATATTGATATACATGATTTTTGTTTCTATTAGAGCAGTTACATTTTAAAACAACAAGAACGCAATAACTTGCTATTCTTTCAACTTGGCTACTTTAAACAATATTCCGACAATATATTTCTTTGTAGCATGACACAGGAGACTGTATACATTAATAAGTCTTTGAGAACTACTATCGAAGAAAAAATGAAGCGAAGGTAAACAGAAAAGTTGGCGCATGAAAGAAAATTTTTGTACTGGAACCTACATTAGATCTTGTTTTAAAAAAATTTCACCTGTAAAAATAACATTAGGAATTTCATTATATCTGTTTTGAATGTATTCTGAATTTCTGAATCTACATTGGGCTGAGAACGCCCCTGTTGGCCAGACGTCTGGGCCGTCGAGACAGATGTTGAATGAATAAAGAATCTTAAATATTTAATGATCTGTAAATGTGACTTACAGTCAGCCGGCGTACGTCACGTATGCATTTTTATTTATTTATTTATTTTGACTATGGCTGCTAAATTCTGCGTGATACTGAAAACGTGGAATTTGGTGCCGTTCTTATGTATATTTTGGTGGATACTATATTTTTTATCGCTACTATAACGAGAAGGAAGAAGCGTAGTTTATCAGTTTTTACTAGCTTTTTAATAAATATTTACAATTAAAATACAATCTAGAAAGGACAATGATTCTTTCACCAAGTGGTAGTTCAATTGGTACAATTTATTTTATTTCATACTATGAGCATAATTTTCAGAGTGTATAAGTCATTTATAGATAATACAATAACAAATAAGAGTGCGAATAATTCTCAGAATTGATAATATTTTAAGACTTAATGCAGCTTTACACATCGAATAATGCCGTCAAAACAGTAAAATAAACTTAAAAAAATAATTTACAATCCATTCAACAGTTTAAAAAACAACCCAATTAAATGAGTTAAAAGTGCTACGGAGTCTTTGAAATTCAACAGTTGAATGGGTAGCCGAAGAGAAATTAAATAAACTGACAACAGACTTATATAATTGATATTATAAAGTAATTTTCTGCTTAGATTATATTTCATTAAAAAAACTAACCTCTGTAAATCAACAACAAAGTGAAAACTTCGTTTATTTTTATATTTTTGCTATGTGAGAATTACCCAGTAGCTTCTTGGGGATGGCCAGATGAGGAGAAAGACCTATGACCTTGAGTCTGTCTTCAAATGTGACACACAAGGGTGATGACTCAGTCATAAGTAAGCTAATATACACACACACCATGGCGACAGGATGGGGAGATATGTCTATCCAAAATTCTGAAAGCAAAAGAAGAAGAAAAAAAAAAAAAGATCCAGTCTCTCGAGGTTTGCAATATCATGGCTCATTTAAGCGATTCAATCTCTGCTGTAAAGATTAAATGTGGAAACTAAAATGACAATTATAATATTTCTAAATTAATACAGATTAGAAAAAACATTGCACCTAGTTTATAGAGGATAAGTAGGCAACTGAACTAGGAGAAGTTAAAATTTTTAGCAACTGAATATGCGATAATTTCTAAAAAAATTTCCCAGTGCAAGAACTTAAAGCAAGCCGTAATGGAGTGTCAGCAATAAAATAAAAATTTCCCAGTGCAAGAACTTAAAGCAAGCCGTAATGGAGTGTCAGCAATAAAATGTTTTTGGTCACTTCTGTACTTTCTTTTTTGATGAATTCATGATTTTAAAATCATAATAGAATTGCTTAAATTGTGAGCCGAGATATAAAAGGAGTTTTAAAAATCTTACCAGAGACTTTTTCTTCAATTTTTTTCAATATTTGTAAACAAAATTAGATAATAAAATTGTTTTGACTCAGAGTATTTATAAATGAATTTCTTTCCATATATATATTATTAACTAACACTAAAAACTCTTTTTTTTTTTTGATGCAGCAATAAATCTTTCCATGGAAAAAGGCAACAGGAGAAAAATAAAGTCATCATATCGAATTTAAAGTTGCAAAACACATCTTATCATTCATTTTTTAATTATTTCTTTTTTACACTTAAACTGTTTACTTATTTTTAAAAATTGTGAAGTCCTTATTGTATTTTAATGACATTTTATTCCTGAATTGGAAGTAGAATCGAAAATTTGTCATTTAACTAGTTAACTCTTTTTTGACGAGTTTACTTGTCAAGGAAAAAGTACAATATTTTGCATTATGACAAGTTTATTCGTCAGGAGTAATAAGTAGGGACAATTCGCAGTTTGAATTACATTTTTAGTAAAAACTAAGACATATTCGTAAATTTCAAGATGTTTAAAATAGTTTGAGGCCAAGCAGAAATCAAAGGATCAAATAAAAAATTATTATTCAAGATTATTATTACAAATAACAGATTACAAATTTTTATGTTTCTTTTCGTTTATATACAAAAAATGTATGTTAGTTTAAGTAAATAAATAAAGGTGATTATCGAAATAAAAAAATAAAATACAACATAATACAACAACTCAATATAATATAATACAACAACAACTCAATACAACATAACACTCAACATACAACTCAATACAACATAACTCAGTGTTAGGCGATATACTCGTCAACGCTAAATTTTTGTGATGCAATTTAGATACGTATTTTCCGATGAGGCCGAAACAGTTAACGGGTTAATCTATAATTTTCTTACATTTTCTATTATTTTCTTAAATTTAGTACCTTGAAAAATACTTATTACCTTCCATGAATTTAAATCGCATTAATTAATCTTTTATAAGAGAGATCTCTCTGAACTTCAAGCTCAGAATCTGGTTTAAGATGAAAAATTGATTCTGTGAGTGATAGAAAAGAAGCTACGCTCGGTTGAATAAGGTTGTTCCACTTTCAGAATTTGGAATGCTTTTAATCATACTTTGTATTTGAACCGAATTGTTCGGCTCACAATACAATCGAAGAGGCTTTTAGAAAACGTCTTCAGTAAATGTTCCACATGAGCATATTCAATGGAGAATTGGATTGTCAAACAAATGGCTTAATCTGCCTCCCATTAATCGAAATCCGACAGCTTGAAGATCAGCTGAGGATTTGGTTAGCTGTTATCTGCTTCAACTGCGATGAAATCGAGTCATAGGTGATTTGAATGCAACCTGAGTAGACCCCTGACACATTTCGAGGCATTGTCTGAAGTCGTAATATTTTATTATTCAAATTTTCACTTGTAACAAAGGAGTATAAAGTGAAATAGAATTTAAATGAGACAGGAGCCATAAAATAGATTTCGCGGAAAAGGAGAGTATTCAAAGCTTTAATCTGAAATCGACTTTTTCTCGGAAATGCCATTTTATGGACTTTTTACCAGACAAATTCACTCCTTCAAATCCTAAATTGAGTTTATGGCAAACTTATTCAAGTAAAGATCAAAATTTAGATTCTGTTTCTTTACAACTTTCATTAGATATGGAATCCTGGTATTTTCTATACAAAACGTAAAAAAGAAATTGCTGAAAATTGATTTTTCATAACATTATATTTTAGTAGTGACGTTGATTGATTTTTCTCTTTCCATAACTGTTCGAAGGTAACAGCGGCTGACTTTTTAAAAAATAATCTATTAATACAAATAATAACAAATTTTATAAAAAGAAAGCGTTCTAACTACCTACTATAAATACAAATAATAGCAATTTTTTTGAAAAGAAAATGTTTTAACTACAATATTAAAGTCGGAGAAATGTTAGAATGTTGCCAAAAAAATAATTTTATATTTGCTCCGGCAGGCTTTAAAGACAATGTTTTTTTTTTGTTTTTTTTTTTTTTTTTTTTTACCTACTTTCTCTCTTATTCATATTTTATCTTTGAATCAAAATGAAGCAATATTGTATAAAAATCCAATTTTGGATAAAAGGTTAGATCTGTCTAAAATTTATTGCCTTTTATATTTTTCAAAAGTAAGTAAAAAAAAAAAGTCTTTTTACCGACTCTTCAGATATTTACATCAAAATTTTTGAATACAAGTCAGAAAATGTATGGAATTTATTCCTATGCATTATAAAGAACAATTATCAAAATGAAGTAGCTATTATAAAAATGTCCAATACGAATGAAAGGTGCGACTCTATCTAAAGCTTATTGCCTTTTTCAAAAGCAAGTAAACAAAAAGTCTGTTTACCGACTTTTCAGATATTTACATCACAATTTTTGAGTACAAGTCGGAGAAAGCATGAAGTTTATTTCCACGCATTGTAAAAAACAAATATCAGAATGAAGTAATGACTGAAAACGAACCAAATATAAATAAAAGGTTAGATCTGTCTAAAGTTTATTTCCTTTTTTATTTTTGAAAAGTAAGTAAACAAAAATCTGGTTACCGATTCTTCAGATGTTTACATCACAGTCTCTGAGCACAAGTCGAAGAATGCATGAAGTTTATTCCCATGCCTTCATTATAAAGAATAATTATCAAAATAAAGAATAAAGGGTGAGACTCCGTCTAAAACTTAATGTTTTTTTTGTTTTTTTTTGAAAAGTAAGTAAACAAAAAGTCTGATTGCCGATTCTTCAGATATTTACATCACAGTCTCTGAGTACAAGTCAAAGAATGCATGAAGTTTATTCCTATGCATTATAAAGAACATTTATCTCATTTTCATATACAATCAGTGACATATGAACTCTCTGTGACCCTCGATATACGACTAGCTAGAGGACATGAAGTTCAGTACAAGGTCATCCTGATTTAACATTTGGGATGTTTCCAATAGTCCATTCAAAAATATCAACAAAAAAGTATTGAAATCTTGTACAAAATAAAATAATGTATGAAGAAGCCATTCGCATTGTTTGTAAAACATCATCAATTAAATTTTAAAACTTGTGAATGATGAATTTTTCGGTTGTATAAGATATGATATTTATATGTTGTAATTTATTAGTCATGGTATTTATAATGATTAATTGCGTTTTAAGTATTTTTTTATAATAAATCTTCGTGAAGCGTTGTTAAATTATGCATTAAAATTATTGAGGTTGAATGTTCACATTAATAAAAAAAGTTAAAATTTCATTTAGTTTTAAACTAAAAAGTAAGATATAAGGATATGATTTTTTACTAAGATTCTTAAGTAAGTCTTGACGGAAATAGCTTATGTTAAAGTTATTTTAAGTTGGATTGCTACAAAATATGTTATGCATCTAAGAAACCAAAATAAAACAATTTTTACAATTAGTCTAATACTCAAAAAAAAGGGGGGGGGATAGATTTTCAAACCATAGATTTAAATTTAATATCCATCATTCTGAAACTTCTACTCTTAATCATTTTGCATTGATATTAATAGGTAAATCATGAATCGACTCAATAATTTTCATGTGATTAATTTATAAGCTAGACGCTTTTATATTTTAAAACACATCCGAAAGTAAAAATGTGAACAAATTTTACAATCAGAGCAAAAAAAAAAAAAAAAAAAAGCAACGAATACAGCTGCACAGATTTGACATTTTTATTCATCGTTATAGATGAATTTTAAGATTCAGAAGCGTAAAAATATTCTGCATAAGTCCAAGATCTCATTGAAACACAGTAGAGTAGAAAAATTACTTTAGCTGTGATCTGAATATGATAAAAAGTTGTGAAAATGTTCAACACCCGTGAACTTTGTGTCTAGTTAATTCTAATAGCACTTGACATAGACCAGCCACTGACTTCAGAAGTCAGTGATTTTAAGCCAAGGGTGCGTATCTTGTTTTTTCAAGAGCGCCATCTAGGGCCAAGAGTACGACTTAGCTACACACACGTCACAACCCTTTTTACTGGGCGAACTTCATGCATTTCATTCACTCATCCACAGATCATAATTTAGACTTGAATCGGAGAATGATCACCCCTGATCCAGTAACCCCAGAGGTACTACTCTCAATATGGAGGACTTTGCTACCACGACAGATTTTTACGTGCGCCAGCCACCACACACACGGAGAGTCTTCGGCCGCTGGGGTTCGAACTCGAAAGCCATGGGACGCGAATCCAACACCCTATCAACCAGTTTATCCCGGCCCTTAGTTAATTTTATTTATATCTCAAGCGAAAGACACCTCGCCCCCCCAAAAAAATCGAAAAGCAAGGGGAAAAAATTGAGCATAATTCTCTTTTAACCTTATCATCGAAAAATCAGTCTATAAAAATCGGCACATTCTGTTAATATTTAAACGTTTATTTTTTCAATCAATTTTTTTTTCTTGGCTTCCATGGTTAAATTCCTAAAATATTTAAATGTTGTGAATTAAAGTTTTTATTTTTGTTGCTCGAGCAATATTTGTTGTCAGACTATTTCAGATGGCATAAAATTTTTTTCATTATCATTTTCATTATACAATATTCAATTTTTTAATTAAAACATATTAAATTTCGAGGGTCAATATATGCTTCCTGTTACATTAAATTCTTTGTAACCAAAAATCAACATATCAAAACATTCAAAACTTTGTGTAACTGGTGGCACACTGCCTCAACACCGCCTTTTCTAACAACATACATCAATCACATATCACATGCAGCAATTGGAGAGTAGATACAGCTCTATATAAATGCTTTGAATCAATAAAATGTTTTGGTAAATATACTTTACGATATTTTGATAAGGCAGTGACAAAATAAAACAAGTTGCCTAATCTATTTCTTAAAATTTCTCAAATTGTTTCAAAAAATGACTACAAAAAAAGCATCTTTAACAGCATCTTCAAATGTTTTGCAATAAATTGTTGACAGAATTTATAATCTGTAAGTTGGTCATTACTACTTCTACACTGAATAACATTCCAGATTTGAGGATCTTTAGCCGCAGGCCAGAAACCTAGCTTATAAGCACTCTTTTATTTACACGACAATTTTCTTTTCTTTAACAGTCTGCTTTGCCTATAATAACGTTATGCGCAAGAGAGAAATTAAACGTGAATCACTGAGATGTTGCGTTAGTTTTCTGTGATAATATTTCTTACTGCGTGTTAAGAATGGATTATACAAATAATGAAGGTTGGCCTTGGACTGCTTTTGTTCTCGCTTGTGGTTTCTAATATCGTCCAGAAATATTTGATATATTTTATAAAAATTCTTATTGAAAGAAAGTTTATATTTCGATCTTTTTTTACTTCAGAATATATAAAAAAATTGATGTTCTGTATGGACCAATTTTTTTCATTACAAAAACAAAAGAGAAAAAAAAGTCGTTCGTTAAGTGCTTCACAATAATCCATAAAAGCAATAAAAACATACTTTTATGAAATGTCTTTTCAGACCATTTATTTTTACAAAAAAAGTTTTTTAAACCATTCTTTTACAAAAAAAAAAAAAAAAAAAAAGTCTTTATAGACCATTTTTTTTTACAGAAAAAAAGTATTTTTAGACCACTTTTTTACAAAAGAAGTATTTTTAGATCAATCTTTTGATTTTAACTGCTTTAATAATATTTTTCGGAACAGTTTTTTTTATATAAAATAAAAGGTATGAAAAGACTCTGAACTCCCTTCCCCCTTTGTTTTTTGCATTCTTCAAGCATTGAAAAATAAAATAAATCACCATTTAAAATCTTTACTTTTTCTCAATAATTAATTAATTTTAATCATATAATCACTCAAAAGAATAAAAAAAATTATAGAATACATTAGCATGTCTACTGAACATTCTGATTCCAGTAACATTTGCTAACATCTCTTTTTTCTTAAAACATTTTTAAACTTAAAAGAATTCTGTTTATTATTTGTTCCTGTTACCATATTTGAATTTAAAACAAAAATTTTTCTTATTAACAGATACAAAATTTTTCAGTTTAATTTGAAAGACTGAAAACCCCGAGACAAAAACAAAATAAATACTTAAAATTGACGCTAAAAACATCCAAAATGATGCTTAAAGAAGTTACTTCGGAATTTCATCTTAGAATCAAATGTTTTCCACGTTGCCATTATGGAAGAAAAAGAAACAAAGAGGCGGGGAGATGGAATATTTTCCATTGTTTTTTGTACGCATTGTTTGCTCCCAAAATGAATAACTGAGACAAAAACGCTACTCAAATAACATTTATTAATTTAGTAACATTTGCTAACATATGTCTTTTCTTAAAACATTTTTAAACTTAAAAGAAGAAATTCTATGTATTATTTGTGCCTGTCTCCATATTTGTATTTAAAATAGAAAAAAAATTTCTTATTAGCAGATACAAAAATTTTCTAATTAATTTGAATAACTGAAAATACCGAGACAAAAAACAAAATAAATTCTTAAAACTGATGCTAAAAAACATCCAAAACAAAGCTAAAAAAATGACGTCGGAATTTCACCTTAGAATCAAATGTTTTCCACGTTGTCATTATGGCAGAAAAAGAAACGAAGGGGAGGGGATATGAATATTTTCCATTGTTTTTTCTACGCATTTAATTTGCCCCAAAAATGAATAACTTGGACAAAAAAGCTACTCAAATAACATTTATTAAATGGTGAACGACGGTCATTTACTTCGGCTACTATCTTTGCCATTTTGTATTATGGCATCGAAAAGAGATAGCTTAGCATTTTTCTCAGCTCAAACTGGATCGTATCTTTTTCAGCAACGACCTGCCCTCTTCTTCAGTGACGATTCGTTCGCGTGAAGCATGGCCTTGCTTAAGGACAAGCCAGCGCATTACTCTCCCCAAAGGCGAGCCAGAAAGAAAAGGTAAAGAACAAAACAAGAAAAGCCAAGACTGGTGCAAAGGGCCCGGAGTCAGGTCACGTCAATGGCATTCGCGGAAGCAGCAAGAAGGTGAGCGATTCAGGATGGTTAGATATATTTATATGCAGCCATTTTTTTATAACTGTTCGGTGAAAGTGCATGTTGCAGTGACGAAACGAGAGCGAAGACGTGAATTAGGTTCACCACTCACAACAATGAACCATAAGTGCTCGAGCATGTTAGGCAACATCGACAGTTTTGCGATGTGCTTTTGTCACGATCTCGTGGAATATGCCTTGGCGAGTTATTTGAAAGCGTATGATCTTGAGAAAGTAAGCTGAAATTAATTTCGAAACATTTAAACAGCTGAAGCTCTTTATCACGCAAATTAATGCATGAATTGTTCCCGAGATGTAGCAGTGGATAGATGCTATTATTAAAAATTATGTTTTTTACAATTGGCCGTTTATCTTCTCGGAGGGTGTTTCAATGAATTTGAGGAATACGACCTATTATTTAAATTGTTCTCCATTCATTTTATGCGAATATCGCCATATGAGGGACGCATTTCTTTCTTATATCATGATGACTACAATTAATTCTGATTTCAGCATGTTTCAAGGGCGTGGCGCTTTTGTCAAATGACTATAAAATTTTGGAACATTATTTCTGAAATTAATTTTTCGCAGCAAACCGCTCAAGTAAATGACTGGATTGTTTTGCCATCCATTTATTCTAATGTTTGAAAACTTCGCAGTTAGAGAAAACTATTATTAAGAATTTGGTTTTACAACTGGCAATTTGTCTGCCGAGTTTGCTTTTCTGATAAAAGCTTTTAAATAACTGGTTTTGTTTCTGAAAACTGTGAAGTTCTAAAAAATAGAACCGGATTTATATTTAATTCTTTAAAGTGAATATAATTCTTTTATTTAGTAAAAAAAATATATATATTTTATTCTTCATTACTTTTAGAATCTAATTTGTTATAATTTTTTTAAAAAATTTTTTGTTATTGAGCATTTATTTCTTTCATTTCATCATTAATTTGATATCTAATTCTAAATAAAAATCTTACTTCTTACTTTCTTGAATAGGAAGTAATATGTAATCGTCAAAAAATTCGAACTAGAGATTTTGACAAATCTCTACATTTCAGATCTCCCCTAGTCCGAAAAACGTAATTTTTTGTATTATGTCTCTCTGTGAACATAATAATTCAAAAACACTTTGAACTAGACAGCTAAAATTGTTTTATATAGAATTATGATCTTGTTTGTATACTTCTATCTAATTTTGAAAGAAATCCATTCTCAGGAAATCGGCCCGTCTGGCTATCCGAGCTTAGCTTAGTTATATTATCGTCCCGTTTTAAAACAACAAGAAGGCTATTTTGGGATGGACCTCGTCATCTCAAACCTCGGTCGGACGACCCTGAGCTGGCACCCCCTTCCCCACACCATACCAGCGGGAGGACGTTTGATCCGGACACAAGACCCGCTTACACGACGGTTCTTCGGTGGAATCGGGCCTCGAACCTAAAACCCTCGAGTTCCGAAGCCGAGACCTTACCACGAGGCCACCATGTCCCTGGCTACCCCAGAAAAAGTGAATTCGAAAATTATAAAACAAAAAGGGCTAGACAGTTGCAATTTGGTACACAGTATTAACGTCTAAAATATAAAAATTTGAACGAAATCCTTCAAACGATTGACTCTCTGTAGATCTGTACTTTTGCATTTATGTTAAGCTTATAATTTATAAATCACTGATATTCGGTATTATGATTACAATTACAATTGTCGTTGTCAAATTTTGGTGTCAATCGGGCAGCAAAAAGGAGTCCAAAATATATAATATCGCGATTGATTCAGTAAAAATGCGAGATTCTGGTCAAAGATCTATATCTCGTAACTGTCCTTCATCAATGCCGTGCAAGTTATTGACGGCCTTCCAAGGTCAGCAATTTTATTCAGTGGAAGAGGGACAATACCTTTATTGGAGAATATGCGAGAAAGTTTAGGGGAGAATTCGCTCCTTTGAGAGGGGTCGCACTAAACATCTTACAGATATTTATGGCTAATACTAAAAATTTCGATTTCACCTTTTCTTGAGGATGTTTGAGTTAATGGTACTGCATTAGAATAAAAAACATTTTTAAAAAGAAATTCTGTTTTCTTTTCTGTAGATAAGAAATAACTGAACCATTAAATGGGTTTTCCCAATAAATAGCAGTAAAATGCTAATATGTGGTTCAAATGATATAATGATAATATACGGTTCAAAATTAGGAGGTCCGTCCTAATGTGCCCTAGTGCTACTTTCAAACGTCACATTAATATAAGGAACTAAGTAAACTAATTAAAAAAATTTTAATAATTTAGAAAATTTTTATATTCTCGAAGATAAAAACACTGCAGTTTTTTTAATGTTCATTAGATTAATTCTATTTTTTTAGTCATTTTATAAAACGGCAGATACTTTTTAAACTTGAATCAATTTCTCATTATGTGCTTTAATTTTAATAGTAATTTACTTTAGTAACAATTTTTCTTTATAAAATGCCTTTGATTAATGCAAGGGGTCACGGTGGCTTGGTGAAAGGCCTCGTCTTCGGGATCGGAGGGTTCCAGTTTCGAGATTCGATTTCACCGACGAACTGTTGGGTAAGCTGGTCTGATTCTCTGTAAATCCATCGGGGTAAAATGTTCTCCCACTTGTATGGTGCGGACGTTTGGAGAGGGGAGGGACAACTCAGGTGTCATCCTCGACATCTGACCGCGGCTCAAAATTACGAGCTGCGTCTTAAAATAACCCTAGTGTTACTTTTAAAAAAAATGGGACGTTCATATAACTAAATTTGGTTAATGTAAGCTTCCTTAAACCAGTATTTTTTTCGAGACGAGGATTTTCACTTTCTTGCAGAACTTTAATATAACTTTCATACCAAAAGATATTTCGAAATATCATATTCAAACTATGCAGTCAATTACCCATGCTGAGTTATTAAGAAATAAATTTCATCTCACAGTAATATTGATAGGAAAGAGAGTCAAATGTCATCAGTTTAAAAGTAATATCCGAAACTGAGCACACAATAAAATAAGATAAACAGAACTTGTTCTTAATTTCTATTGTGATACAATAAAAGCATAGTTATAATAATGGCTTAAGTTTTTTTGTTCTTTTATATATTGCGCTTTATATCATTTTATGATAGTAAAAAAAAATTATTTATAATGATGCATGATTGACTAGCTTTACTTTGAAGTAGGTTTATAAAATGATATCCGATTTATTATTTTTAGTTAGTATTTGTAGTTGCTATTGATTTTTTTTTCTTAGTCACAAGATATAACTATAGACCAGTTCAAGTGAAAAGAATATTTTGTATAGATTCCACATCAAAAAATGTATCCATATAAGAAATGTTAAAATTTTTCAAGACGTTTTAAAGAAGAAAAATGAATACAATCTTTTCAGTCAAGAAAATAAGTTCATACTTCAGAGGATTTTGAAAGCAAATTCCATTTTCTTTTTGTATGTTTCATAATAAATAGAAACTCTTCGCTTACGACATTTTGCTGTCATGTGAAGCGCTTGCGGTTAATAGTTTCATTTTTTATATTTTTCATAAAGATTGCATATTTTTTCCCGAAAATATGCAACCAACGATTTTTTCCAACAATGTAAGATTAAAAGTACTTTCTTTTTATTTAAATAATAATCGCATCTTTAAAATTCAGAAATTCTCCGCGAAGACCGTACATAATAAAGAAAAAGCCTCAGAAATAACAAATACCTTCAGATTTTAAAATGCTTATTGTCATTACGTTTCTGAAATTGAGATATAAATGTCAAAAATGTTATTTTATTCTCATATGCGGAAATAATGGCTTCAACTATTCTCATGTATTTCCAAATAAAAAAAAAATTAATATGAAGAAATCTAAACCACTTCTTTAGGCTATTCAAACATTTCATTCTAGAGCGCAAAGTAATAATGTAAATACGCGTAAAAACTAAAAGCAATCTTCCATGATTTCCGGATTTTTAACGAGGACTTTTGAACTCTCCATGTTTCGTTTTCGCTACAGCTTATGCAAACAAACAAAAACGCCTGAAGTATGCGCTATTAAAAGTGTACAATCAAAAGAAACATCATATTGACTTATCGGTCAAAGCTCCTCGCGATGCAACTAAAAATCTGATTTATTTAACAAGAAAACTGACATGTTTGAAAAGGAACGTTTGAGTCACTCTTTGAAGAGGTTAAATTAGATGCATTTTTTTCGTACTTGGGAAGAGTTAGCTGCTGCTTTTCAGCAGCATAAAAGCACTTAAATGCTCTAACAGTTTCGACATAGTAATTTTTCAAGATGGTTATAAATCTAAAACAAGAGCCTCTGCCAGGATAAAAAGTGATCCTTTCATACCAATTTTCAAAAAACGTTGACCTTAAGAGGAGTATTTATTTGCTAAAAACAGCCGTGGAATTGTGTTTTCAAATATAATGTGTTTCTTTTATAAGCGACGCAACTGTCTGTCTGTACACGCAGGAATGCGAAGGCTAACGTTTAAAGCATCCAACGAAATGTTAGGAAATAACGTTAACTATGACTTTGGTCGAATTGTAATATGTTTGCATGACTTTAATTTCTTATTTATTTTTGGTCAAATTATATGTACTCCTAAGCCATTAAAATTAAGCTTGTACAAACTCCATTTGTTAGTTTATCATTTCAACTGGGAAATAACTTAATTGACTCGATTTTAAGAGTTTCGAAAGCGAGATGCTTTTTCATGTGTTTTTTTTTTTTTCCTCCGAGGTAGAGGGGGGGGGGGGATATTGGACAAAATCCAAGAAGTAATTCAGCAAATAAACAAATGTAGGAACAATAAAATAGTTAATAAACGAAAAAAAAATTGTTCATTTTTTTGTTCCTGTCTTCCTTTCTTTCATTTATTTACTTACTTATTTATTTATTTTTGGAAAATAATGTATAAAAGATAAAGAAACATAAATTGCACAATTTCTGAATTTTTTATCTTTTTTCTCTATTAAGAAGATCCGATCGATTCTTTTCTCCATACATAGAATATATTGGAAATGAAATGAAAATGCTTCATTTTTACTTCTTCAATCCTATTTAAATGTTTCTGATGTAAATTATATAATAACAATTAAAAAGTGAGACAATCTAGGACCATTTCAGGACAAATCCGGAAAAAGCAGGCAAAATTCTGGATTGTTTCAACTAATCTACGATATCTGGTAATTTTGAAATGACGTTAGTGCTAACGAATTGCTGAAGGAAATGAATTCTCTATATTTTTCTTCAATCAAGAAAAACATGAAAAATTTAAAATATTTTAACGCATAATTCGGAATATAAAATTTAAATAACACTCTTTAAAAGACAAACAGTTTCTTCACTCCCATTAGTTAAATTAGCTTATCATAAAATCAGCAAATGAAAATTTCCTATATGAATTTCCTTTTTTTCCTATATGAAATAAAAAATATCCCCAGTCTTGCTTTTTAAGCCAAATTCTTTATATGAAACCATGAATATTGAGTATTTTACTAATTTTTCCAATTTACAAAATATTAAAAGAAATTATTTAATGAATCTGATGCATTCATCATGTTTTAAATGTTAAGCCGCAATTCATTTCTAAGATTTTTTTTTTCATTAAGACGTTTTATACAATAAGTTTTTATGCTCAAATTTTTGATACATTTAAGAGTAAACAAGAAATAAAGTATCTGTAAATTTTGTATTCATCTATGATGAATTCTTATAAACATTGAAGTAGTCGAAGGGCTTGAGGCTATATTTATGATAATTTAAACAAACTTAAGCGTTAACATTTAGTTGAATTGGGGCTGCTGCTGTAGGAAATTGTACTCTAAAACATAATTTCATTATTTTTTTAAAAAAATATTCGCCTACTAATTGAAATTTCATTTATACAAAATTTGTGACTCATGGAATAAAATTACAATATATTTTTATATCAGAAATTAAAATTAAAGGTGTGTTGTATAAATTTTAATCAGATTATTATAGATTAAAAATTAAATTAACCTTAAAAAAACCTTAAAAATTTCATTAATCTCATTTCATTTACTCCTGCTTTCTTAATGGCTTCATAAAACACAATTTATCAGCAAGTGCTTATAGGCATTGCTGGTGTGTAAGCACTAGCAATAAGCAAATAGTCTTAACTAATTGTATGCACATAGTTTCGTTTTCGTGTGTTTATAAATTTCGTTTACATTCTATCTTTCTTTGTATTTATATTAAATGGAAAATAGATTTACATTAAATATTAATGCACTTGAAATACTATACCATTATTGAAATACTATACCATTTTACTTTACCACATTCATTTTCATCACTTATACAAAACTTTATTTTCAAATTCCATCGGGATATTTTTTTACATTAAAATTAGAAAACTTGATCAAGAATTTAATGAAATAGAGTTTATTCAATTGTCTGTCATTTGATAAAAGTTATTATTAAATATCGAGAAAAATGTATCATATTTGGTTAAGCTGGAACGAAGTAGTATTTCTTCAATTGAATAGCAATTTACTCTAAGTATTTTGACAATTTATGTTGAGCTATCTTTTATTCTCAAGTCAACTCTTAATGCAGTTCATTTGATTTGAACTACGAGAAGGATATTCTTTTATGTTTGTTTGTACGAGAAAAAATATTTTCATGGCGAACCCAACGTGAACCATGGGAACACAAGAGGAACTATCAATCATTCATTACCAATGGAAGAGGGTGATAGAGGATTGTCCTTGAAAGCGCTTGATTTGCATATTCGTTGGAGGTTCACAGTAACCGGCTAACTACATGCGAACACATTCATTTTGAACTGTGAAGATTTTGCGTTCACCATAAAACAGATAGAATTCGGTTCTCGGCAAGCGGTTCGCGATTCATTCGGCTTATTATTGTGAACGGGCTTTGATGCGATTGCTATTATGAACATCGAGTTTTTTTAACGTGTGCTTGTGCATGTTCTTTTATTTAATGCACATACAAAATATTTAAAAAAAATCAAAGGCACAATTTCTCAGAGAATTCATTTCTAAGAAAGTGATGTAAAATAACACCTTTAAGTGAAAAAGGCTACATTTTTTTAAGAGTTCAGAAAGAAAAGAGAAACTTAACAAAGGATGGCATATCTAAGTTCTTGAAATGGTATAAAAAGATTCAGTCTTGAATCAACCAGCTTGGGACGGAAAGGAAAAGTACTAAACTGAAAATAATGATATTATAATTGAGATACTGGGTCTAGGTGTCAAAAGAAAATCATGTGGGTGTGTTTAAGAAGAAATGGAAATACGAAATCTTTTGTTGAGTGTTTGGTACAGAATGTAGGAATTTGATTCGAGTCCAAGAATTCAACTAAAAATCCATTAAACTAAATATGGGAAAGATCAAACGACTAAAATCAATTAACTTTGATATATAGCGATATTTGGTATGCGGCAACAGAAGTTTTCTTGCTTCATGGTAATAGTAAAAATAACATGGCATAAAGCACCAAAGAAGTTTTATATTCTTACTGCATAGCACCTATTGCCAAACTTGCTAATTATGTTATAAACAGTGGTTATATCATGTCATTTGGTTTGAGTATAATTTGCTTGATAAATGGATTATAAATTATAGTATACCACTGATATACTTAGAATTAAACTGCAGCTACTGTAAGTAGAATTTTTCAATTCTTTTTTTACTCCAATAATATTAACACATTCACTGCCATTTACGAGATATCTCGTTGGAAAATTAAACGTTTTAAAATTTCACTGGCAGTGAAAGGGTAAAAATGCACGTTATATTGCAAAAGTGAACAAAATGTGGTGTCGAAAAAGATTCTTTTCTGGAAAGACTCAAGAATATTTCAGACTTGGAGTGATTCGAAAATACCTTAAGAAATTTCTTAACCTGAGACAACTCAGTAAAGAATCCAATTAATATAAAATGTGTGCCGGCGTCCTGGCATAGGGGTAGCGCGTCTTCCCCGTGATCTGGGCGTCCCGGGTTCGATTCCCGGTTTGGGCATGGTTGTTCTTCTGTTGTTCTATCTGTGAGATGTGTGAATGTGCCCTCCTGTAAAAAGGGGTTGTGCAAGCGAATGAGTGATGCGTGAGTGGCAAAGTCGTACTCTTGGCCCTAGTTGGCGCTGCTATAAAAAATAAGAGACGTTCCCCTCAGGCTTAAATCGCTGTCTTCGTAACAGCGGGCTTGTCAGTGGCAAGTGCCATAAGAAACAAACAAACAATAAAATGTGTTTTCATTTTAATATTATGTCAGTAGTGTGATTAAAACTATATATGGTTCAATACATGGAGAAATGTTATTTTCCACAATTTAGGATACATTAGATTTTGCTAAGCGCTGTTCATTCAAACGTATTGCATTATACAGTACTTTTATTAGATTGTAAAGGTATTATGACATAACAAACAAGTTTTGCTATGGTAATCACATATCAAAAATTTATTTTCATAATTTTATAATTGTATAATTAAATTTAATGTTAGAAATAAAATTCTTTTAAAAGTGGACAAGTGATTATTAAATGTTTCTAAATTTATCGATTTGAGTTGCATTTTGTCAATAAAATTTCAAAATATTGATTACATGATCAATAACCATTGTACTCAAAGTTTGAATTCTATGTTACAGACCTGTTAAATCTTTATGTCATTGGTCTATATGCATAACTTCGTTTTAGTTATTGGTTTATCAATTTATTCTACGTTCTCCTTGTGAGAGAAAGTTCCAGAAAAATTACTCTTTCAGCGATATTCAACTCTGCTAAGTAATTCTTGGTGTATTTTTTGAGAGAACCACAAATATGAAAAAAAAGAAAGAAGAAGTTAATCTCTTTATTAATTACCGAAAAGAAAATCTTTTGATTATCTGCTTTTATGCATTCGCCATCGGCAAAACACGACAACAAGAGTGCGATGAAAAAAATAATTTCCAGTGACACATTTTTCTCTCGTTAAAGAAATTCATTCAATCCACTCAACTCAATTATAGGAGAATTAAAGAGTAATAACGAAAACTAAGCTCTTCTATTTTGTATCCATTTGAGGAAAGTTTTTCTTAACCAAAATTACTCCACCACTCCAATTACTCTTGGCCAAAGTCATCAAGTTTCTTTTTAAGCACTTATACGTAACTAATGAGCTGTCATCATTTTCCCTTTGCACGATGAAGTTGTAACAGTTATTGTCACTTTTTTAAGAACACCCTTTGTTTTTACAAAAGAAGGCTGTTCTGTTCCTATTTGTGGAGCTTATTACTACTTAAATTCGAATGTGGTTTCAAAAAAGTATAGCAGTATCATTATTTATCATAAACCTGAGAGGACTTCTTGAGAAGTTGAACCCTTTACAACAGAGGAGTAATTCTTTTCATATTTTCAACAGTAATACGGTTTCATTTAATGAGTGCACTTCTTTATTTTCTCTGATTAAGGTTAATTGACATCAATCAATTTTATCTTTCGCATTGCTGTTAAATATTATTTTTTCTGCATTTTTGAATATATAAAATAAAAACTAAATCCTCTGTGTGGTATTATCTGAATTCAATGAACAAAGTTTTCATCTTAATGGTTTTAGCTAATAAAAAAAAAATTAAAAAATCGTTTCTTTGAGAAAAAAATTTGTATACATTATAAATTATGTTAAGTTATCGCAAACCGGACTGACTTTTGGACTTATTATGATTATAGGACCATAATACTTTCATTCAAGGGCCGGGATAGCCTGGTTGGTAGAAGATTCCCCGCGTGCTTGGTGGCTGACGCTCGTATAAATCTGTCGTGGTCACAGAGTCCTCCATGTCGTGAGTAATGCCACTGGGGGTACTGGATCAGGGGTGATCGTTCTCTGATTCAAGTTTAAATTACGATCTGTGGATGATTGAACGAAATGCGTGAATGAAGTCAGTCCCGTAAAACGGGTTGTGACGTGTGTGTAGCTAAGTCGTTCTCTTGGCCCTAGATGGCGCTACTATAAAAACAAGACACGCTCCTCCACCGGCTTAAAATTGCTGTCTTCGTAACAGCGGGCTTGTCCATGGCAAGTGCCATAAGAAACAACAACAACATACTTTCATTCAAAGGTATTTTTGCTAGTGGAGTCAATATGAATATTTTCTTATTTTTCCTTCCTTTCCCTTTTTTTTGTTGGATTTTTTTATGGTTCAGTACAATGTAAATAGAAAAATGCAATAATAAATACTACAACATTCTTTAATAAATAAGTCTGTCTTGTGACAAAGATGTAATAGGATTTTAACATGTAAGAAAACTTGAAAATATTACTTTTCTGTAGTCATTCCGGTTAGCAAAAAGTTATTAATGCCATTAGAATTATGTATAAATCCACAAAAGCATTTATAGAATTTCAATGAAGCAGATTAAGTTACATTTTTTAATAAAAAGAGGAAACTAATAGCTAGAAGCATTGAGTTGAGACATCCAGCTGTTCATTACTTCTCTTACTAATTGACAAAATTGATCATCAAAAGTTACTGAGGCTATTTGCATTATAGTACAGACAAAGAAAAACGCATTTCCTAACAGATATATCAAAAGGATTTTTTCGATTTCGAAGCTTTTCTTCAAGTAGATTATTTGTTTAAATAGATTTGTGTTCCTCTTCCACAGTTATACAAAGGATGTCTTCGGCCTACGACAGAGACCGAAGTCGCCCCTTGATTGAAACATACGGGAATGACACATCAGCCGACATCCAATTTCTAACCATTACACCTTCTATTAAAGACCAGGACCATTAATAATAATAAGACATTATCTTTACTAAGTACCAATCTTTTTACCAATACTGTTAGAAATCTACCAAAAAGATACGCTTCCAACTGCGTCTGATTTAGCATTGAAATTACACATGTACTGAAACTGGCAAATATGGTTGAAACGGTGTCAGAAACATGTGGATTAACATCTTCATTTATTATTATAACTCAAAGATGAAAGAAAAAGGGGATAATGAATATGTAATAAAAGAAACTTTATTAACACGCGGTGAATTTTTTATTGAGGATATCAATAAAGCTCCAGTATGTGTGAACAATTATTTATCCTCTCCTATGCATACATTTATTGAATCTCCTTTATAAAAAAACATAAGCTATTCCAGAAAAAATAATAATGTATTACAGAATTATTAATTCCCCTCATTCTAATATTTTTCCTGAAAAGAATTGTTGATATATGCTGTTGATTTCAAAAAAATAAATATCCAAAAAAATGTATGAAGGCCTCGAATAACTTTTATAGAAATAATAAATAGCATTCATCAAAGTTGCATGATGGAAAAGGAAAAATAATAAGGAAAATCAAATATTTTTGCTATAGGAAGTTCAAACATTTTTAAGAAATAATGCAATCATTTTCATTTTTTAGAAATATTATTACTTTTCTTAACAAAATACTTTTTAATAAATTGTGGCTCAATCAGTCATCATAATTATAGATACTTACAAATGAGAATCCTCGTTTGTCGGTGGAACACTATGAGACCTTTTTATATGCTACCTATGTAGAATAATTTGTTAAATTATGAAAGATTTGGGTTTATTTATTGAGAATACCCCGACTGGAGGTGTTTGTTTGAACAAGAATATTTTATGCCATGCATTCATGAAATGTTAAAGAATGATACTTGCTGCAGAATGAGGCACCTTCACTACTCAAATACATATTTTGATGGCCGCACCTCGTCAGCATGAAAGTTCCCTGGCATTGTCCAATGCATCTATTCTAGTACATAGATATTAATAACGTTAGGTAAAATGATATTAATTAATAACTAATAAATTACTTTTTTTTATTTTTAATTCTTTTTTATTTTTTTCTTTAATCAATATATTCCTCATAATTAAACATAAAATTAAATAATACAGTTCCCAAATTACGTTCAACACATATTGTTTGTTACTCATTCATCAAGTCAGTCGAGCGGAAGATTAAAGACCTCAGAGCCTAGGCGCTTCCCAACAACCCCCATATCATTGGCATTGGCATATTTTGATGGATTCTGGAGTACAGATGGTTAGCACGAAGACGTAGTATTTAATTCTCCCCTCATTCACCATTTTGATGAGTTATTTTTTTTAAGGAATACGTGAAACAATATTTATAGCAAGCATATATTACAATATTTATAGCCAGCTGCAATCAAGAAGCTGAAAATATTCGTTAAAACAGAATATAGATGAATGTCAGCTAAAACATTGAACACCGTTTGCGAAAAACCACCGTTCCATTGATCTATTGTGATTCCATTCATACATTGATAGAAGCTGTTCCATTGATCCATTGAGATTCCATTTATCCATCGAGAAAAACCGTTCCATTGATGCTTTGAGATTCTATTTATTCATTGAGAAAAGCCTTTCCATTGATCAATTATTTTTCAGCAGCACCTGGAGACAAACGTCGAGAATTCGAACACTGATTTCAGAAAATTCTACATTTGTTTAAAAGTAAATGATGAAATTTGTCAAACTTTGTAAAATTTTGCATTTTTTGTAAATTGTGTAATGAAATTTAATGCACGCTATTACTTTGTTTAAGTAATAGTTATTCAAAGTGTGTAAACATTTTTAGGACATCCTGAGTTTCAACGAGGAAAAAATATACAGTTAATCTTTCATTGCTTTGAATTAACATATTTTGTTATCAGTATAGCCTTAAACGTTCACCCCAGACTGTCACGATATGTAAAACTTTTAAATTGAATGCGTCTCTTAATCATATACTCAGAACCACCGACCTGTGAGGTTGAAAAGTCATTAGAGAACCATCTGCTCTATTTCTAACTCGTCATTTAGATAGTTAAAGCCACATGAACTATAACATTGCTTTGTTTTAGACCTTCGGCAAGGAATGTCTGAGATGATGCGTGCTCGAAATAATCATCACACTTTGCAACATGAAAGGCTATCTATGTAAATGCCATGAAAACGGTGATTACCAAACGCATCTACGAAGTAAGAAAAAATGTGGAGGTCACTCCAGAAAATGAGAGATATCCCACCAAATGTAGCGAAATGACGCTAATTCCTGTTGATTGACCGATAATGCTAAAGGGTGAGGCTCGATCCGAGTTCGAGGTCAAAAGGTCTCTTCGTGATTCTGTACCGGACCCACGGCTGCTTTCTTCCACGAGTTCGCTTTCAGCTTATTGCTTTCATCTTCAAATGGTAAGGGATGCCAACAATATTTTAAGATTGGGACATCAGTATGAAGACATCAGTCATTAGAAAGTGGGGTGATTTCAACAACTTGTATTCTTTTTTAGGGTATCATTTGCTGCCTTTTCCATTAGTCTGAATTGAAACATTATTCCTTAAGTTAGTAGTGAAGCTTAAAAGCAAATAGGAATATTTTTAGAGGCTAATGGTACAATTGCAGTATATCGATACAATGTAATAGTTTCACCCATTATCGCCTCTGGGAATAAAGACTGATAATTTATTTAATAGTAGCATGTTTCTTAAAAAATAATAAACACGATTCATAAGAAAAAGATGTTCTGAAAAATCAGACATCAGTCATTAAGCAGTGAAAAGAATGAAGCACTTAGAAAATTCTTCTTCTATTCTTCAATTACTTTTTTTTTTTTTTTTACTTTTCCTTTAATCTAAATTGAAATATCATTCTTTAAGTAAGCAGGATCAAGAAATCAGCAGCAAATCGAAATAGCAATTTGACAAAAGAAAAGGGAAGATCGAGAATTTATTTAATGATATAGCTTTGACAAAATATAATACATACGCTGAAAATTAACAGATCTTAAAAAATTACCAATTGAACGAAATGGAATGCCAAAACTGCTTCAAAATTATCAAAATTTCTTTTCTTTTTTTTAATGCATTGAAATATAAACGAAATTGTTAAAGTAAAATTGATGTTCCCGAGAAGAATACTAAAAATTTAAAGAACTTAAATGCATTAATTATTCTTTCAGACATTTCTCTGGAAAAAAACATCACCTTTAACGGGTTTTTTTTTGCAACAGTTAAGGAACTTCGAATGAAGCAACATTCCATTTGATTCTACATATTGACAAAAACCTATTAATGTTCATTTGGCAGTTGTCTTCCGGCCATTTTCTTTTAGAAAACAATGATTTTGACAGACAATTACTGAAAGTGGTATTTAACCTCATAAACGAATTGTTTGTCACTCATACTGATTATATCCTGAGGAAGAGGTTAAAAAAAACCAGAAAAAAGTACTACGTGCTTCATTTTTTTTTTTTTTTTTTTTTTTGTTCACTAAGCAAGAATCAAATATATTTGTAATTTTATTCTGTGTTGTGGCCCAGGCAAAATTATCAAAATGGCAAAGTTCATCTAGAAGCATTGAGTCTTCATGATACACACACACACACACACACACACACACACACACACACACACACACACACACACACACACACACATATATATATATATATATAGTATTATTTTCTGAATATTTATACATTTTCACGTGATTTATAAGAACCGTGTGCACGAATTTTTCCAAATTAAAATCAACTATCTTACAATAAGATTTATTTACGGTATATTAAGGGTATTCTAATTTGGTTCTGTTACTTGACTTACAAGAATCATATTACTTAAACCTATTTAATTTTTTTTTAAATCTCTTAAATTGAAGAATATTTTTCGTAGGATATTTTTCATGTTTTCAAATTTATTGAAAGATCAATAAGGTCCAATCTTTTCTGTAGCTAACTGACCATATCACGAGACATCAGCATTTACAAATTCTGTATTAGACTATTTAACTTATTCTAAAAACGTTTTATAATTTTTTTTTTTACTATTTTGTTTAAAATTATTTTTAAGTTTAAATTTTCAAAAAAATTATTTGTGAGGTACTTAAACCGATTTTCTTCCAAATGACTCTCAGTTGCGTGTTTAGATACATCAGTTTCCTAACATTTGTTGCTAAAAAACTAAACATCGAGCAAACAAAACAAAAAAACTAACATTTGTTGCTAAAAAACAACATGCTTACATCGAGACTAAAATAGAATGAGTAGAAGATATCTGATTTTGGATATCTTCTACTATATTTGACAGGTCAAAACCTGCATTGCCTAAAGATACTCAAGGGAGTTAATCCAGCTGTGGGGAGGAAAGGGGGCCCCAAAAATTTCATTGCCTATAGGACTGTATAGAATTTAATCCGGAAAGGATCAAGATTTCTTAAACTGTTTGTTGTGCCGCCAGATACAGTCTTAAAAATTTTAACTTTTCCCCCTTTTTTCTTTCCCCCCACCAAATTATTTGTTATTTTCCAAAATTCCCAATTATTAATTATTTTCCCAAACAAGGTTTTCAAATTCCCTCTTTATGTATAAAGCTTCTCCTTGTAATTTAATCAGCAAATAATAAGTTTATTTTCTATTTTTTTAATTTTAAACCGATGTTTCATTTTAATATTTATTTCCAAATTTAGCATGCTAAGATGGAAAGTTTTAGTTCATTGTTCCATGTTAAATCTTTCTTAATTAACGCTTTCGTAACAATAGAGCTAATAGAATATTAAATTTTGATTTAGAGCAATTTTTATTTTGAATTCCTTGCAGACGCCAGAGAGATATTTAAGTAGTAGGATCGGGTAAACCTCTTCCTTAATAACTCTGTTAGCTATTTAGGAAAAAGAAACAACTTGTTGAAGAAGTACTGTTATTGCGTACAATGACGTTGTACGCAATAACAGCCAAAAGAAAAACACCTGCACTGTCACTGGGTGAAAAGCACCACAGGTAAAATGTATTTTTTACGAAAATACCAGTTCTCTCTCTTATTCTTATGCATGAAGGAGATAAATATTCAACTCCAAACTCGCGAGGAATTTACGAAGAAAAAACGTGAGATTCACATCAGAAAGGGGTTTGACTATGCATGCATTTCCGATTCAAATTGTTTTTGGTGACCCACTTTCGCATATTCTCTAGAAAACACCTAGAAAATTGGATAAGTTCAACTAAAGAACATTACCTAAATTCGCAACTCCAAATGGTATCGCAAAAAGATAGAGAAAGTCTTTCTCCCTCTTTCTTTCTTTTATTTTTGAAAGAAATTGTTACGTTTTTCCACATCAGATTTTAAGATAAATTTTCATTCAAGAAATCAAATAAATAACCTTGATTCAATTGAGAAGTTAAAATTTTTTAATGGTTGAAGGTTTTCTATACCTGGAATTAAAATACTGATTTTTTTTAAAAATTAAACTCAAACTTCCGTTTTATTATGAAATAGTTTCCTGTAATAAATTGAAATCTGCTTGAGTAAAATCTAATTTTGAAAAAAAAAAGAATCTATTGTTCAATTAGTTAAAGAGAGAGAGAGAGAGAAACATGACTTTTTACTTTCTCTTAAGAATAGAGAAACAATTGTAATTGTCAAAAAGTTCTAACTCGAGTTTTTGACGAATTTCCATGTTTTAGACCTCCATGAGTTAGGGAAACATGCTTAGAACATGTTTGACTGTCCGTCTGTCTTTTTGTCTGTGAAAATAATAATTCAAAAACGCTTTGGGCTAAACGGAATAAATTTGGTATATTGTCTTTACATCAAATTTTTAGATTTCTTCTAAATTTTGAGCAAACCCTACCTATTCAGAAGAAGTCTGTATGTCCGGCTAATCAAATATAAACTAAAACTAGAGCTAAAGAGAGTTAAAGGGATAAAATTTGGTACACAAATGTAGCATATGTATTGTAGACACCTACAAATTTTTTGGCAATTTGTTTAGTTTAGTTATATTAACGTCCCATTTTAAAGCAACACTTGGGCTATTTTGGGACGGGCCTCGTAATTTTGAACCGCGGCTAGATGACGAGGACGACACCTGAGCTGGCACCTCCCTCTCCACACCAGCGAGAGGACGCTTGGTCATGAGGGATTTAACGTGCAACAGACCCCCTTACACGACGGCTCTTCGGTGGAATCGAGTCACGAACCTGAAACCCTCCGGTTCCGAAGCCGAGACCTTACCATTAGGCCACCGCGGCGAAATTTTGTGCCAAATCCAACAAGGCGTTGAACGATTATCGGTTTTTTGCTTTCAGAAGCATGTACACGCAATAATTCAGAAACGGAATCACTGAAATGTATCGAATTCAAAATGTAATTTTGTGACTACAATTGTAGTTATATCTCAGATTTTAGTTTCTATCTGTTGGGAAAAATACGTATAAAACAAACAAACAAAAAAAGGCTACATTTCAGACTCCCCGAGCCCGAAAAACACGATTTTAGAATAATGTCTGTCTGTGAAAATGATAATCGAAAACGCTTTGAGATAGATAGATGAAATTTGGTATACGGTCTTAATGCGAAATTTCTAGATTTCTAATAAGTTTTAAACAAAATTTATTTAGATGACTGCCCATCTGTCCGAATATAACACGATAAATACGAAGAGTAAAAAGCTAGATGAATAAAATTTGGTGCACACATTTAGTATCTAAAGTGCAGATTTGCATCACATTTAGAACAAAATCGTCAAGGGGCTCATCGACTGTTGGTCTTTTCGCTCACAAGCAACATAAACTTAATAACCCAATAACGTAATTACTTAAACGTGCAAAATGCACATTCAGTTTTCTGGTACTTGTGCATTAATTGCATCTCAGCAATTAATCACCAAAACAATCGCCAAAGATCGTACGCCAAAAGGCTCTTTTAGAACTATTGTTCGCCAAAAGCGTACGGTTAATAATATACGTCTTTTATTAGAGAGTGTGTAAGAAAGTTTCAGGGGAACCACTCCAGCTGATTGTTATTCGAGAGGTTACTCGAAGCCTAGATTACTAGAACACATAATTCAAGTAACTTTTTAATACATTTAAATTATTCAATAATATCATCTTTACTAAAATGATGTGAAAAAATTTATGCGGTTTAGAACATACAATCATAACAAACAATTATATTTCAGCCTTATGGAGATCACCGGAGACTTCAGTAAAATAAATGAATTACGAATGATTACACAAATTAACTTATCTATGATAACTAATATTTCACCAAAATATTCAAACCAAAATGAGATATTCGTGCTGGCCAGACGGGTAAGCCATGTGAAATTAGCGTGCCAATCAACGTGTTAATCAAACATTTAAAAGCACGGTTTTCTTGCATTCTTGAGTGCTAAGGAAGAAAGAGTCTGCTGATTCTCTATAAAATTTTTATGAAAAAGCATTATCTTTTGCGGAAGTTGCATTGCAGTAAAAGACAACGTGTAATTTGAAATAGATTTTGCAAGCATTTAAGTTTCAATGGTACTATGATATTACGGGACTCGACTCCATTAAAAAGATTTTAGTACATAACAAATAGAACAAATGTAACGCTATTAAAATTAAGATAAACAGCCTTGGTGCCCGTCTCTATTTAATGCTCAAAAGAATCATGAACGTTAAGTTATGCACTAAAAGATTTAATTGAAATGAAACGCATCTAGCATTTGAACTGCTCGTTAAAGATAGCCAGCGTAAATTAATAAGTTAATTAAATATGAGTTCATAAAATTATTTACAGTAATAACTTATATACATCATAGCATAAATTGAACAATAGCGTGAAAATAAATTGTGGAGAATATCCATATGAATCACTGATATAAAGCATGAATAACAAGTTCGTTTAATAACGACAGGGCGTGGTTGTATCTGATACGAATCTTAATAATCCAGTGCGTTATGCGTTATAATAGACGGACTCAGTGCACTTGTGTGAAATAAAAAACCTGAATTTCAGGGCCCGCTGTTTTCTTCGTTTCTTTTCGGCGAACATTCTTAACTTACGTTGCCTTCGATCCCATTTATGTTACATAAATCTTCAGACAGAATTTGCTTTTACAGAAGATTTAAAGAAACGATATGTAGACACTTTGAGATTATGAATAAAATAAAAATTGTTTAGGGAAACACGCTTTCATTAATGTGCTAAAAAATGACTTTTTGATTTGTAATGATGGTCTACTTTTTAGCTAGGATTTATACAAAACCCGACTTTTTGAAAAACCGGTTTTCGAATTCAATATTTTTAAAAAACCGGTTTTAGCCGTTTTTCGAATTTTTGTCCAAAAAAAATAGAATAAGGAGAAATATTTTATTTCATTTATATAAAATAACAAAAAAAAAAAAAAAAAAAAAAACGAAATCAATATCAAAGTCAAATTATAAAAAAATAAGGATTACATACACATATTACTTACATAAAATAACGAAAACTCAAACAAAAATTTCAAATAATATTTATATTATTTTCACTAATTTTAATATCTCCTAAGAAAATAAGATTTTAAAAAACATGAAATATCCACTGAGCGGTGGCTAAGTCTTGTTCTTATTTTGGGTAAAATATTGTCTGTAATTGAAAATACTCGTTCACTAGCTACTGAGCTTGGTTTTATAGTTTTCATGGCATCAAATTAAAAAATTTAAGTTTTTTGTTCTTTCATTCGTTGCCTCAAATAATAAAAATTCAACTTTCAGTGTCTTTGGATTTGTAAGTTTTTTTTTCAGGGTCCTTAAGAAACTTATGAATTGATTTTTCCCTGGCTTCTTTTAAAAAAGCATTACTCTGATAAGTAGTTTCTTCGATTTGCTCTTCATCAGAATTGGTTTCTATATAAGAATTTGGAAATATTCAATACAATATCTTTCCAGATAACTTAAGAGTTTCAGTTTTGGAAGCTAAATAAAATACACTAGATTTCTTCACTGAACTAGAAATGTTTTGTGGATTTTGCAAATACAGCAAAAGAGTTGCTAATTCTATTTGTCTTCGTTCTTGAATCCATTCTTCTAAAGCATATAATAATTTAAACTTATTTCAGTGTTTAAATTTCTTAGTTCATTTAACAGAAATTCAAATATGCCTTCACTTGTTAATAAATTGACATCTCATCACCCTAAGCCTTCAGCTGCGAGACGAATCGATCCCAACGATAAAATTCAAAATACTTGTTTGTTTCTTTGAAGTAGAGGAATATCCTGGCGTTCCGAGATACCGGTTTTCTTAATTTAAAAACCGATTTTCAAATGTAACAAATTTACTTTAAAAACCGGGTTTGAAAAACCGTCAAACTCTATTTTTAGTCTTTAATTCATAATTAATTATTTTGCTATGGATTCTGTAATTATCTTTTCAAAACTTCGTCAACGGATGATATCTCTTATATGAAATGAAAATTTAATTAAATTAATTGACTAGCTGATAATTGAGTTCAGAAAAATTAAAATTATGCATTATCGTCGAGAACACGTAAGTGTATTAAAATTAAAAATGTAATCAAGAAATACTTGAAAAGTCGGTTAGAATATCCCATATTTATAAATATGAAAAAAAAGTCAAATTCAAAAAAAAAAAAAAAAAAAAAAAAAAAAGAGTTATTTTGTCAAATTTATTCAGAGTTTCTAAGGTAGAGAAAATGATGATGATGAAATGAAATGATGAAATTGATAGAAGAAATCATTGTTCAAAGAAAAATGTTGATCTCTTTTCGTCAATAAAATAAAAATTTGGTTTTATTTTAATTAATATTCTGTTTTCCTTCTTCTTTTAGATATACTAGATTGATTTTGAGAAGGACTAGTGATTTGGAACCATGGCCAGCTGACGAGGACTAAACCTGAACCAACAATCATCTCTCCAAACTTCTATACTAAGCTAGGAGTGGATCTTTTGACCCGATGGATTTAATATGCATCAGATCTGCTTACATGGC
The DNA here is from genome assembly GCF_947563725.1 of Argiope bruennichi. Lineage (NCBI taxonomy): Eukaryota > Metazoa > Arthropoda > Arachnida > Araneae > Araneidae > Argiope > Argiope bruennichi. Next base: position 108,683,028 of record NC_079162.1, read on the forward strand.
ATTTCACTGATGAATTAGGATCTGGAACTAGTGATCCTTCGGTTGCTAATCGAGATTCTTAAATTAAGACACCACTTCCCAAAGTTTTTGTGAAGAGAAACGTTCAAACTCAGCAGTTGTTACTTATCTTTTTTATGATTATGATTATTTACCTCTACAAAAAATTGCAAACTAACAGTCTTTTGCCTTACTGTCTGATTATTCGAAATTTCCTTTTCTCTTCATCTGCTTAGTATAAAAAAGTTCATCAGGTTTAGATTTAGATTAAATCTAATTATACTCTATCCGATGATTTTTTTAAAGTAAAATTTGATTAATTTTCTTAAAAATCAGGAGAATGGAAAAGATTAAAATAAATAAACATTATGTGTTAAAGAAAAAAAAATAATGTGTTCCAACACATGATTGTCGTGAAAAGACTTGCAATGGTAAAAATCGATGAAAGAATTGGAAATAATTTTCAAT